>NW_026947486.1:51903043-53304543 GCF_034190915.1 Cavia porcellus
TCTTCCAGCATGCTGTTTTTCTGTTGTAATGTATAGATTCTTGATTCATTTTGATTTTACTCTAGTACATGGTGAGAGATATGCTTCTAGGTTCAATCTTCTCCATATGTATGACAAAATTTTGCCAGCACAACTTGTTACAGAGGCTATTACTTCACTGTTAAAAAAAACATTGTTGAGTATGTCAGGATTTGTTTCTGTATTTTCTAGTCTGTCCCATTGATTAGTGAATTATTTTTTTCTTTCTGAATATCATAGACTTTATCATTATAGATTTGTAATATAAATTGAAATATGGAATCATGATACTCCTGCCCTGTCCTTTTTGGACAGAATTGATTTTGATATTACAATTCTCTAATTGATCCATATCTATGCAGCAGTTTTGGAAGTACAGGCAATTTGGCTATACATTATTGATTCTGCTTTTGCAGAAAGAGGAAATATCTTTCTATTTTCTGTTATCCTCTCCAATCTCCTTTTTCAGAGTCATGTAGTTTATATTAAAGAGGTTTATGCACTTTCTTGGTTAGGTTGATGCCTAATTATTTCATTTTTCTTAATGCTATCATGATGGAAATTGTTTCCCAAAATTTTCTTTTCAGTGTATTTGTGATATATGTACAGGAACATTGAAGTTTTTTGAGTGTTGAATTTTATCCTGCTCTGTGGCCAAATTTGGAGATTAGTTGTAGTAGTGTTTTGGTAGAGTTCTTGAAGTCTTCTATGTACTGAACCATGTCATCAGCAAATAATGATATTTAAAATTTTTCTTTGCCTATCCATATCCCTTTTATTTCTTTCTCTTGCTTTATTGCTCTAGCTAATGTTCTGAGAACTGTGTTAAATGAAAATGGTGATAGTAAACATCCTTTTCATACACCTGATTTTAGAAAGAAAGCTTTTAGATTCTTTGCATTTAGTAGGACATTTACAATTGTTTTGTCTTAGATGTTTTACCAGGTTAGGTTAAAAATATTCTGTCTCTAATTCTATCTCTATTTTATTCAATAGCATGTTTTTTTTTCATGAACTGATGTTGGATTTTGTCAAATGCATCTATTGAAATGATCATGTGATTTTTGTCATTGCTTCTGTTTTTGTGGTGCTTTATTGACTTTTGTATACTGAAACATCCTTGTGTCTCTGCATCTTTTTAATGATTTATTGCATGCTGTTTACCAATATATAATTGAAGATTTTTGCTTTTTTGTTCATTGGATACATTGTCCTATACCTATCATTATTTTTTGGTCCCTTTCTGTTTATGGAATTAAGGTTGTGCTTACCTCCATGAATAACTTTGGGAATATTGCTTTCTTTTGGAATTTATTAAAGAGTTTGAAGAGTATTGGATCTAGATAGTATCTAATATTCTTGTGGAATTCATCAGTTAATCTTTTGGAAGTGGAATTCTTCTTCATTTGTAGTCTCATTATTTATTCAGCTTCATGGACTGATATTGGTTTATTTAGGATGTTTATAGCTTCTTGGTTCACCTTTGGTAGTTCATATATATCTAGAACTATAACAATTCCTTCTGAATTTTCCACATTTTTAGCATACAGGTTCTCAAAGTAGTTGCTAATAATCTTCTGGATTTCAGAAGACTCAATTATGATTTCACCCTTTTCATATCCTATTACATGGATGAGGGTCTTAGTAGTGTGGAACTTTAATAATCCACTATCAAAAATGGGTAGGTAAGTTAGAGAAAAAAATCAAAAAAGATATAGAGTTAAGCCAAACTTTCAAAGAATGGACTTAATGGATATGTGCAGTGTTCCATTGAAGAACATCAGAATACATGGGGTTTTTTGTACAACACAGGGGAGAAGAGACCACTTTCTAATTAATAATTCATGCTTAAGAAAATTTTAATGAATCAAAATTATCCCATGCATATTATTAGATTATGTCACAGTGATCCTATAAACAAATGATGAAATAAACCACATAAACTATGAAAGCACATGGGAATTAAATAGCAACTTTTTGAATAATCAGTTTGTCACAAATGAAATTAAAGAATAAATTAGGCAGTTTCTGCAATCAAATGATAAGACCTGCATGACATGTTAGAGCCCATGGAATACAATGAAAACTTCTAAGTGAGAGGGTGGTAGCAGTAAATTCCCATATAAGTGCAAGCTTAAATAAATAACCTAATGATGTACCTCATATTCTTAGAAAAATCAAGAAAAATATAAACCTTCAGCTAATACAAGGAAAGAAATTCTAAAGTTCAGGGGAGATATTAATGAATTTGAGATTAAAATATTTCAAAATGTCCGTGCCTCAACGAGCTTGTTCTTTGAAAGAGTAATCATTGATTAAACCTTACTGCTGGTTTTAAAAATTTGTCATTTCAAGTACCAGGTGCCTCCTTTTCAAAGTAATTTAATAAAAGAACTTCTTAGGAGGTATTCATTTATTTTTCATTTTAAGGAAATCAAACTTCACTATTTACTATAATCATATATGCGTGTGTCTTTATTACTAAACTTTTTCACTGCAAATTTTTCATCCTCAAATTCTATGTGCTGTTTGTTGAGAGAGTAAGACTAAGAGTGAGTTCATTCACTGTATTTATTTGGGTATCAAAAAAGCACTCTATGGAAGTTTTGAAATTTGCATGATTTCTATAGATACAATAAAAATTCACCCCAAAACACTTAATATTGTTTTAATGAAAAAAGAAACATTTATAAAAATAGTATTATTAACTACTGAATAAACATATTTCATACACTTCTTGGGATGCATTTTAAACATGCACAAAAGAACTGTAGGTTATCTAAACTCTTAAAAAAACAAGCAGTTGTATATAGTAGCATTGCTTTCCAGTTCTATATACTTCTAGAATGAAAGAAAGCATTGTTGTATCCAATTAGAATGTCTTTGGATCATCAGTTGTCATATTAAACTTCAAAATAATAGTTCAGGTTTTATTGATCTATTGTACTTAATATACAGGTAGAAAAGAAAAGTACTCTAAATCACTCAATAAATGTAGTATTTGTGAAAAAATTTTCATGATGGTTCTATAGAATGATTTCTCAGTATATAATTTTCGTATTTAAAATTTTCATTAAAAACATATCGAAGCACTGTCTCTTATGAACATAGCATATGTGTATCGCACTGACTATTGTGATGACTTAGTGCTTCCATACTCTACAAATGAGTATAGCGTATATTATAAAACATTGAAAGATTGTAATTCTTAGTTTAAAACTGGTTTCTAAATAAGAGAAATGAAAACAACTTTCTATAGTTTATGAAATTGCTCAGAAATCATTATTAAGTCATCATTAAGTATACTCAAAAGTCTAATGGGTTGAAGGAATTTTGTAGCAGTGCCATATTTAATCTGACTTTTAAGTTTCTATTTTCCAAGGAAATTAATGTATTTATAATTTAATGAAATCCGAACTCTTCATTCATCTACTTACAAATTTTGAGTGCCTACAAGTGTGTTAGGTACTGATGTACACAAATCATTTTGCTGTTGATGGAACCCACAGTATTGAACTTTCAGTTTTTCATCTCTAATTAAAATATGTACTTATTATTACTAAAATACAGATCTCATAAATACAGCAAACAGTAGCCAGTCACAATTGTGAATTTTAATCATATTCAAATATATGACAAATATTTCTTTGTATATTCTCAGCAAGTTATTTAAATGAGCTCAGTGATGAGTATGTCCTACTATTTTTCATTTTCTTCTTTTGCTTAATTGAATTTATTTAAACATTTTCAATTATTTTATGCTACTTGAGGCTTAATCAACTTATGAACTTGAACTTGAGGGACTAATAAAAGGGAAAAAAGGATGATACAAAGACTGCATGTCCTGATTTATAAGTCTTTTTATTCCTTTTCAATGTAAAGTTGAACTTATGGGGAAAAAGTTTCTGTAAGTTCATTGTTAATTGGCAAAAATGAAAACTAGAATTTCCATGAGCACAGAAAAAAAGCTGTCATGGTGTGGACTAATGTATCAATAAATATTGAACATAATAATCACTAAGAATCATTTCAACTTTGAGTTTCATTGACTTTGTTAGCATTTTGCTTTGCAAATAGATTCAGTAATCATAACATGTTTATACCCACTGTAGAAAAAGTTTGTAAATATTAATTGAAATTTTACAAAAGTGCTCACAGTAGAATAAAGTAATAACTTTAAATAAATCTTTCAATTTATTTTGCTTCTCTGAGTAATTATGTTTTCCATAAGATCTGAAAGAAATATCTTCCTTTTAACATGAACAAAATGCATGAATTATTTTGAATTAGTATTTGTATAATTAATGATCATCAATATATAAAATAGAATCTGAAATAAATTCTTTGACATGAAGTTCTAGAAATAAAACTTACCTATATGTCACTGCAACTATTTATAAGTACACGTATATACAATATAATTTAATGTATATGGCATTAATTATTAAAATGTGAATCTTGCTTGGTACATTATTCCTTCATATTTCTAAGATTTCCTTGTCATTTTCTGTGAAACAAATATATTCATTATTTTTTGGTACCAGGAATCAAAGTCAGAGCCTTGCAGTTGCTGAGCTAGTGCTTATGCTGTTGTGCTAAAAATACTGACTAAAAATACCAATTTAAAACAATCAATAACAGTATATTAAATGAGTATATTCACATAAGCAGAATATCATTTTTATTTAATACTTAAATAATATGGTAGTAACATCAGAAGTACATTGTATATTAAAAAGATGCTTAGAAATATGTTCTGAAGTACTTTTTCATGATATGTGTTCAAATTCTATTTGTTTCTGGAAAGGAATAAAAATTGTAGGAAACTGTTTTCATTTTGTACAATAGAAATGAAAAATGATTGTGCACTGCACACTGAATGAAGGAACAAGTGTCATTGTTAAACAGTAAGATTAGAAGACAGATTTACAAAGTTAATAGGAATATTTATGGAGCATAACTGCTCACACTGTATTTAATTTATATCTCAAGATCAGTGTGATCTAATAAAACAATCAACATTTTGATTTAAATTTTTTCTATAGTGATGTTAACACATTTTGTTCTAGACTAGAAATAATAATTTCATTTATTTACTCTTTAATAATTTAAAAATTCTAATCTTGAAAAAAATTGAATGAAGAATCTTAGAGTTTGCAAATAAGTCTGCTCATGGGAAAAAGCAAAGACAAGTGTATAATAATGCATTATGGAATGTCTTACAAAGTAATCATTATTGAGCTTAAATTATAACATTACATTTGCATGTGATATGTAATATTTGAAATACTTTATAACTTTAACATTAAAATGAAATGAAAGCCTGAAAAAATTTGAAACTTCACTTGCTTTTAATTGATTTTAAAAATCACTAGTCTTGAAGTCACATAACTCGGTTATATATTATTGATTTTCCATTAGTTTTGATGTGCGTGACACTTCTGATGCATGAGTTATGATGGCACTGATGGTCTGAGCATATTTCGAGGAGTTAATACATTCATGTAATGCACTGACTCTTGAAGCTCCACAGGTGTGCAATAGGTGTACTTTTGATTTGATCCTCAAACCATGTTACCAATGTCATTTTCTGAACATATATTTCAAATAGAGCCACGAAGTCTGACTCCATTTGCACAGATCATGAATTATGTCACTTGTCACCATGTTTCACTGCAATTTTAATTACCACTTTTCTATAACCCACAAGTATCTTCAAGGAAGATGATTGGAGAGATACAATTAAGACTTGGTTTGTCCATAAACTTGCTTTGCTATATTTTGATTAAACTTTCTCTTTTGCAAAATTCATTATTTCAAAATTGGCGTGTGGTACAGTAGGCACAAATAGATCTAGTGATTTAAAATTTGTCATATTTGATCAAATATTTGCAAGTTGGAACAGGGAAAGTAAGAAAAAAGAGTACTACATGTTATATGAGAAAAATAAGATGAATGGCATTTTAAATCTGTAAATATTGATTGTATATATGTAAATTTTGTTTTACACACATATGTAATGAAGCATAAACTTATGCAATAAAGGTTAGAATCTGCTGAGAATGTAGCAGTGTTATGTACAGTACATACATAGCACTAGGCCCTAGGCTTAAATATGAGTAACACACACACACACATACACACACACACAAACAAACACACACTGCATATTTAATACACACATATACAGATTAGAAGTGTCTTATGAAAAGTTATCAAAATTAAAAAATTAGACATATAATAATGAAGGTGATCAATGAGTCACAAATTCTCCACAGAAGAAAAACAAGAAATTGTCTATGCTATATTTGAAGAATAAGTAAATATTTTAAAGACATGTGTGTGCATGTTGGTGTGATTTATAAGTAGCTTACACCTGAGGGCATTGCAATAAGTGCCAAATCTTTTGTATTACATTTAGGTAACAAATGGTGCTTCGGGTATTCCAGTCATTAGAATAGATTTTAAAAATTATTTTTTAGTCATTAGAAGGGATCCATTCAATTCCTCTTTCTGCATTTGACCCAGAAAGTATTGTTGTGCTAGTTATCTACAGAATTCAGTATTTATAGAAACATGCCTTGAATTAATGACTACCACAAACTGTAGACCACAGAAGATAACCACAAGTATTTTTTTTATTTAAAGAAAAATAAGCAAGACAAAACATAAAAAGTAGAGATAATATGTAATTTTGAAGAAATATATTAATATTAAGAAATTACTAGTTGATAAGTTACATATTGTCCTCTTAGAAATAGTTGTTCAAATTACAAAATCAAAGCATAAAAGCAGACAGACTCAGACATTCATGGTATAAACCATTCTGTTCAATTATCTAATGAAAACTTAGTAATATGTTCATCTATCTTACACATTTAAACATACATATAGTTGTATCCTTTAGATAACCACAAGTTTGAAATCACAGAGAAATTTCTTTTTCTTTTCCTTTTTAAATAGATTTTTCTTGTTTTTCATAGGTATTAACATTATTTTAATGATTTTTTTTTATTTTTTGTACTTCCTGTTTTTGTTTTTCTTCTTTGCTATGAATTAAAAACTAGTGGTCAATTTAGCACCAGCTGAATTGAGTCAGCAGAGCACTGAGTGAAGATGTTCCACCAGAGGAAAGCTGCCAGCATAGAGATGTGGAGAAGGAGAAGAAAATCCATTAAAGTGTTAAGGCATTCAGGCATTGTGGGTTCTGCTATGAGTTGCTGTTTGAGCTGTTGGTTCTCCTGGAGAAGCCCTAGTCCTTACATCGAGCATTGCTTCCTCACTCCAAAGGGGAAGACATATGCCGCTTGGTCTCCAAGATGAACTCATCATGCTGGCTTCTGGACTGTGCTGGTCATCTGAGGAGCTCACAGCCTCCATGTCACTGAGGATGGCTTTGGTGCTTTTCAGGACATCCCCGTTGTTGGTTTTGTGTTTGAGTTCTTGGCTCCAGCATAAAACCCTCAACCTACCAGCACAGCTCCTTCACTCCACTGGCAAAAACTTTCTAGCTTCCATGGTTGATCTTTGGGTTTTCTCAGCATAGACCCATAAAAGAGAGTGGCGTGAGTCCTTTTTGTGGGCTCTATACCTCCAGATGGACTCATGGGAGGCTCTGTCATGAGCTCTGGGTCTTCATCTGAACTCGTGTGGAACATTGCTGTGGGATTCAGGCCCCTGATTGAGTATTCTATGACTTCAGTGTTGTGGATAGATTTTCTGAATTTTATTGTGTTGACTCTGGGTGACCATCATAAAATAATATTATAAATCTCATGTCCTGATTCTAATTTTTCTCTGTATAACATCTGAATACAACATTCTTTCTTTATCTCCTGTCTTCTTCAACATTAGGTAAACATAGTTTGTTCCTCAGCCTTGTTTCTAATCTCTTCTTTTATTTTTCTATTTATTCATCTTATTCCTTTTATGTTTTCTCCTCTGAGGGTAAAATTGCTCCATTGATTTGATACTCAGTGTACATAATTTTCTTATTTGTTTTGGATCTTGATATATATATATATATATATATATATATATATATATATCTTACACCTGTGTTTAAAGTGTCAAATACAGTTACCACAGTTTGTCATTTTCTAGACTGTGCTTGATGCTGTATTTGTAACTGATTGTACTACTTTAACCAAGATAACTTAATTCTTGTGACCGAATTTTTTGCTTATCAATACTGAGTTTGTCTAGGGTTGAAAACTACATCATAGTCCAGTTCCAAACATCTGAATGATAGGCCAAAGAAGCAGTGCCCTTTCAACACTAGTAAGCTGAGGAGGAAGGATCTTGGGACAGAATCAAAAGTCAAAAACCAGCCATGACTTGGAGACATTTGCAAAAGATGGTCCCATCCTCAACAGGCTTTGAAACTAGTAATAAATCTAAATTCCATGCGCAACTAACATCAATGTAGAAAGCAAATTTTAAAAATCAGAAATTGTGAATATACAGAATCAAGATGCAACCCTAATCCTCCAGTTCATGCAAGGCAAATACAGAGGGCATAAAGGAGGAAGAAATTGAAAGCCACCCAGTTGAACTTTCAGGAATGGCAGCATGGAATTAAGAAAAACAATTATGTAGAAAAAAAATTAGAAATAATTTCACAGAGAATTAAAGTGAGAATCTATAATACATATAGATAAAGAAAAGAGAAGCTTGGGAAAACAATGGGAACTGTGAATCCCCAATATGGAAAAGAACTTTATTCCATGAAAGATTAAAACAGATATCCAGGAGATTAAAAATTGTGTTGAAATTATACACAGCAGTATCAACCAATGTGAGGACAAAATATCATATCTAGAAGACAGATTTGTAACTAGCAATAATAAAATGAAATAATTATTTAAAAAAGAAAGGGAAAATGAAAAGTCAATATAGCTATTATGTGATGCAAAGTTGAGTAAAATAAACTTGAGTGGAGTCAATTAAAAATCAGAAGATACAGTAAAGGACATTAGGGCATTAGAAAACCTGTTCACAGAAGTAATGGCAGAAATCTTCACACAGATGGAAAATGATTTTGAAATAGATGAGTCTATAGATAGTGAGTTTTTCTTTTTTTTCTTTTCTTTTCTTTTCTTTTTTTTAACCAATAATGGCTCTTAAAATAACCATATTCTAATTATATATGACAATGTGGTAAATGTTGAAATAAATTTTTACTGATATGAATTAGAAGTATATTTATATGTTGAACTACATTTCTCACCAAAGAAGAAAGGTCAAACTAGTATCTGAAAATATATCTTGAAGAATGTGTGCCTTATTATTGCATTAACAATTAAAAATATTTGCATCCAGATTGAACACTTTTCTGCCCTGTTACTGCCATTAACAATTTAAAAATATTTGCATCCAGATTGAACACTCTTCTGTCCAGTATATTTCATGTGTGTTCTGCATATGTGAAAAACAGAAGGAAGTTCTTATTTGGAAAAAGATGATAGCCTTCACTCTGTAAAATTTTTTAACACTGTTTTAAAAGTATGAGGAAGCTGAAATAATTATTTTAGCACATAAACACAGTTTATTCCATTATGCATATAATTGATACTATTTAGTTTAAGACAATAAATGTCTGATCCTAAGTGTAATATTATGAATGATGGTTTCTTACATTAGAATTATATTAAATGTCCATTAATTTCAGATTTATAATGCAATGAACAATTGTGAGCCAAAGATTAATAGAAGAACTAACTAGACTCTTTGCATATGACAAGAAAATGCATATATTATTTTTTGTTTTTCATTTATATTTGTATTTTAATTATTATTAATTTTTTGTATCAGAGGACATTTGGTATAAATAGTGTTGGCTTTCTTCATAATGGGTAGACATAAGTAGCTAACATATCTCAATTCTTTCATTTTTCTTCCTTTTCCTATACATTTCTTCACTATGTCTCTATATCCCCTTCCTTCATTATGATTATTATTAGTAGTATTTAGTTCGTGTTTGCAATGTATAGCAATTATACTCATTGTTTTCATTTGGTAAGTCTTCGTGACATATCTTAAATATATTTACATTCCTTTCTCCCTCCATTGGTTGTTTCTCCACTTTCAAAAGGTCCATATACCTGCTTGTTTCAAGTACTTTTATTTTGCGATTATCTTTTTAGTTTGAATTACTCAACTGAAAGAAACCACATGATATTTACAGTTGTGTTTCTGTCTAATTTATTTCACATAGCATTATATTTTCAAAGTGAATATAGTTTCTAATAAATATTAAAATTATCTTATTTGTACCCAAGTAGCATTCCATTATGCATAATTACATCATTTTCTTTACTCATTTGTCTATTGTTGGATATACTGCCTTCTCAAAATTTAGCTATTATAAACTGTGTCTTTCTAGACATTGGTATAAATTTTTTGCAATATTATGTCTTAATTCTTTTTGAAAGGTCCCTGTAATTGAAAGTGCTGGATCAAATAAAATTTCAGACTTTAATTCTTTGGAAAATGTCTATATTGATATACATAATGGTTCCACTAGTATTCTTTCCCATCAAAAATGTTGAAGGATAGAGGTTTTGAATGCAGGTTTTATAGGAATTCCTATTATTTGTTTTGTATATGATTAAAATTCTTTCTGGAGTAAGATAAAATTTCAGTGTTACATTAATTTGAATTTATATAAAAGCCAATCTATGTAGCCATGTATTTGTTAACAATTTGTTTTTCCTCTGAGAAATGTCCATTTGTTTTACTTATCCATTTTTATTGGGCATTATATTTTTGAGTATCAAAATTTTTAAAACTGTTTGTACATCTTAGCACTAGGCAAGTAAATGAGTAGCCAAAAATCAATTTTTCCATGTTTTAGAATCCAGACACTGAAAAATAACAACTTGGGGAAGAATAGCAGGGAGACATGGCCCTGGGCCCAAAGAAAGATCTAAAGGAAAAATTAGAGTACGCAGAGAAAGTAAAGAGACAGACATCAAGGCAGAAAAAGGAGAGGTCAAACTTTACTTTTCCCCTGGCTCCTGGGTTTTGGTATGAGAGAGAAATATTGAATCTACAGAAATAAAATGAGAGCTGGTAACTCCAAAGGTGTCCAGAGAGAAATGCACCAGTGAAACAGAGCTGTGATTGCTGTATACAACAGCACATGAGTGACTGTAGTCCAAGTCACTGCCATGTCCCTTGGAGAGGGGGTTTGGTCTTCTGTCATTTTATTGCAGGGCTGGCTAAATCTGAGACTTAGAGTAACCATGATTTGGCTACATCTTCTGTCTCCCAATGATGCAACTCAACAGTGACTGAGAGTTGGAAAACCATGAGAAAAGTCTGAGGTCAGGAAGCTATGGTTAGGATCACAAAAGAATCCCAGAATTTTGTTGGGTGAAAAAATCTAGCAAAGAAGCCCATAAACAGAGGTCAGGATCAGTACTGAACTTCTTTGGCTTTGAAAGTACCAAAACAGGCACCCAGCTCTAATCCTGCTGCAGGCTTGCTGGAATTATCCAGTTTAGATCTGTGCTCTGACTCCATATTGTGTCTTCCAGCTACAGAAGAGTCACAGCCTGAATTGGTTAATACCGCAAAAGTATACATCCCAGGATGTAATGAAATGTTTGAAATCAAAAAATAATTTCTTTTTTCATTTTTTCTGTTGTTATTATTGTTTGTATTTTTATTTTTCAAGAATGTGGACATTGTTTTCAGTTTTTTGTATTTTCCATCTTTCTTTTTCTCTTGTCTTCTTCATCAAATTATTGACTTGAATAATCTTCCCTTTTTCTTTAGTTTTGCTTATAATCTCTCTCTTTCCTTTTTTTTATTTTTCTATTTTTTTCTCTTCATTTAAAATTTTCATACCTGTGGGTAAAATCATTCTGTAGAGTGGATATTTACCGTGCCTCACTTTATGAATCATACAGTTACCAATTTGTCATTTTCAATTATGTATTTGATATTAGTTTTTACAGATTGTATTATTTTAATCAAAATGATATATTTGTTGTGATCAATTAATCCTCTGTGTATGTCAATAACTAAATTGTCTGGGGCTTATAAACCATGCCATAGTCCAGTATGAAACAAGATGCTAGGCTAAACAGGTGACATCCTGTCATACCTAAAAATAAATTGAAGAGGCAAAATCTTGGGCATAATCAAAGAATCTAAATATAACCAGAAGTCATGTCTCAAAAGTTGTCATTTACTAAAGAGTTCTTGATACTAGCAATAATGCTATGTACCGTAAGTAATTTGCAATACCCAATAGGGAAAACAAATAAACAAGCAAACTAAAGAAATGCAGGATGCACCACATGATCCCACCTCACTCAAGGCATATCAAGGGGACATTGAGGGGAAAGAAATATATATCTTAGATATTAGTCCTCTGTCTGAGATGTGTTTTGCAAAATTTTCCAAGTCTTTAGATTATGTCTTCACTTTATTGGTTGCTTCTTCTGTTTATCAGAAGATTTTTAATTTAATGTTTTCTCACTTTTTGCTTCTTGCTGTTAGGTCTTTTCTAATTAGAATTATTTTCACTAGGTCCTTGCCTACATCTATGACTTCAAAAGTTTTTCCATTTTATTTTACAGTATGTTAAATATTCATTTTCTAATATTTAGTCCATTTCCATTTTTGTTCTGTACATGGTGAAAGATATATGTCTAAATTAATTCTCCTATGCATAACTAATTTTTCCAGCACCATTTGTTAAGTGGTCTATCTTCTTCTAACATATGAGTTTGGCTCCTTTGTCAAAATCAAAGAGATGAATAAATATGGGGTTGTTTATTTATCATTTATTATGTTCCATTGTTCCATGCACCTGATTTTGTGCCAACGATACGCTTCTGTCACCACTGTAGGCTTTTAATATAATTTTAAATTAGGTATTTTGATGACTCCAGTTTTGGTTTTGGTACACAAGATTGCTTTTGATGTTTTGGATCTCTTCAGGGTACATATGATTTTTTAGTTGTTTTCACTGTATCTGTGAGGAATATGGGGCGATTAATATTGTGTTAAATCTATGTATGAATTTTGGAAGGATAAACAGTTTGACAAAAATCATTCTGCCTAAGCAAGAAATGGGAATGATTTTCATTATCTCAATTATTTGAGATACTATTAAATCACTTTTTCTTTCAGAAGATTTTGATTTCCTTCATTTGGTTACTCCCTTAGTTTTAATATTTCTTGCTGTTATTATAAATTTTACTGTTTTCCTATTTCTTTCTCAGTAATTTCTTTGGTGTACAGAAATACTATTGATTGTCATGTACTGATTTTGTATCTAACTATGTGTTGACTTTGGTTACAGATTCTAGAAATCTTTTGGTTAAATTTTAAAACCTTATGTGTAGAGAATGAGGTGATCTGCAAATAATGGTAATTTTATTTATTTCCAATTTGTATTGTTTTGTATTTTCTCTCTTGTCTGATTGTTCTGATTAATGCATGAAGTAGTTAGTTAAACAAACGTGGTAATAGTGAGCATTCTTTTCACGATATTGAGTTTAGAGAAAAACTTTCAGCTTTTCATCATTTAATATGACATTGAGTGTTGGTTTTTCATAGATAAATTTTATCAGATTGAGGAGTTTTTCTATACCTATTTTATTCAGTTTTTTAATGAATGGGTACTGGATTTTATCAAAAGCTGTTACTGCTTATATTAATATGATCATGTAATTTTTGTTTTGCTTCTGTTCATGTGGTACATTACATTCATTGATTTGCATATGATGGAACATTCTTGCATCTAGGATGAAATCTAGTCATTCACAATGGGTGATCACATAGACAGTGTGACATTCTATCTGCCAATATCCTATCTATTAAGAAGATGGGCATACAAATTTCTTTTTTATTAGGCTATTTGTTCAGTGATTGCATGAGTGATGCCAGCTTTTAGAAATGTATTTCAGTTTTATGGAACTTAGTATTTATATTAAAACCTCCTTAAATTTCTTGTAGAATTCATCATTAGATCCAGTGAGTCTCGGATGATTCTTTTTTGATAGAATTTTTAATAGTCTCAAATTAATTGTACTTTATTGGATTGTTCTTAATCATGTGTCTTCTTGATTTACTTTTTATAATTCATATGTGAGTCTAGAAATCTGTCCCTTGCTTCCAAAGTTTAGCAGAATTTGGCGTATACTATACTCTCATAGTATTTACTATCTTTCAGATTACAAGCATATCCTTTGTGATTGCATGCTTTTCATTTGTAATTGCAGTGATATGATTTTTTACTGTTTGTTTAGTAAATTTGGTAAGACTTTATCTATTCTATTTATTCTTTCATAAAAATACTCTTTCATTCATTGATTCTTTGTATTTTTTTTAAGTTTCAATTTAATTATTTTCCAATCTGATATTTGTGATTTTCTTTACTAAAATAGGTTTTGTTTTGCTTTATTTTTTTCACATACCTTATGAATTGTGTCTTGGGTTCTTTTATCTCTTTGCTGGGAGAAAATCATCCACCACTCAAAAGGAAGGAAGAAAAGGTTTGTTTAGCTTACAGTTTTTGGAGGTTTTAGTCCATAGTCACCTAGCTGAAAGGCAGGGTGGCATGGCATTAAGGCAACACTTCAAGGCAGCAGCCAAAGCAAAAAAGGGTAAAACAAGCCCCTTCTATTCCCTTATGTTGTACACAGGCCATCCCAGCTCCATCAAGGTTGATGCAGCACTGACAAAATATCCTTGTACTCCTTTGAACAGGATGAATACATTTACAAAATAAAAACCCTGGGTCCCTGCTGAGTCTCTCAGTTAAACTTCTAAACTTCACAAGTTGACACACTGTACCAAGCATAAAAATCAGACATTTGTCAACTTGGAAACCAGATATATTTCTTTAAATCAGTTTCAGGATATAAAGATATGCTTACTCTTAACATTTTACAATTTGAACATTATAGCACAACTTAATAAACCTTAAGAATCAGCAATAAGCTTATCAACATTATATTACATTAGTACATAACATTTTGTCTTTGACCCTCCAAAGACTCATGCACATCCCTTTATTCAAAAGGCATCTAGTCCATGTGCAAGAGTTGACAAAGACCAGCAATATCAGCATTGCAGAAAAGTTCAAGTCCCAAGTATCCTCTAAGATGGAAGGCAAACTCTTAGCTGCATTTCCCTGGTGGATTTAAAACCCACAGCTTCTCTTTTAGGCTACCTTTGCTCCCTTTTTGCAAGTTTCTTTAGATGGTCCACATTAAAGCCTTTGCCAAACTTTAGGGAACTCCATTGCACTTTCGGCTTCACACTCAGCTTCACATACTGCTTTCTCAGTAGCCCACTGTCTAGCCTCACAGGCCTTCTAAATCATAATGGAAACCTTTTCAACCTCAGAACTTGGGCCATTCTGCATGAACCTAAACCAGTGCCACATGGACGCTACCAAGGTCTGCTGTCAGCTGGAGTAATAGTCAGGCTTTCCTCGCTCTTGGCAGTAGGGGTAAAATGCCTGGATCACTGAGTACTCTAAACCTTATTCTATGGAGCCGATTCTCTGTTGTTACTTTTCTGTAACCTGGTTCTCTGTGGCTTTCTCCTCCAAGCGACGTCTTTCACTTTTGCACTATTTGAACCTGCAAAACATGGAGACCCATTTCCTTTTCCTATGATGCCCATAGGCCATCATTTTTATTTTTCTTTTCCTTCTGAGCAATGGAGATCTCAGGTTTATCTTTATAGCTTTCTGGCCAAACTCACAACATTTTAAATCATCCTTCTGGGCTCTTTGCTCTTTATTCTCAACATAAATCTGTCTAAAATCCCACAACAATAACCATGTCAGTGCCTCAGTATTTGATTGCCTTGAAATTTCTTCTGCCACAATAATCAGTCCACTACCTTTCATCTTAGTCTCAGGCAAAGTCTCAGGATACAAGAAAAATGCAGCAAAACTTTCTCTCAAACTACCACACACAGCATCTGGAGTCCAGCAGCCAGTGCAGTCCTTCTTCCCAGCAGAAGCTTTCTGAGCCTGGTCTTCACCAGCAGGCTTCCTGTCAGTCTTCTGGTCTCCTGAGCTCTGACCAGAATCTTTGATGAAGAACAGCCTAAGCTCTTCCATGATTATTCTTTAAGGTGACATCTCTGAACCTTCTGAAATTCTTTCCACATCTTTGAGAATGACTGGAACAAAACCACCCAACACCAAAAAGGAAGGAAGAAAAGGTTTATTTAGCTTACAGTTTTTAGAGATTTCAGTCAGTCCACATTCAGCTGGTTACAAGGCAATGTGGCATGGCACCAAGGCAACACTTCAAGGCAGGAGGCAGAGCAAAAAAGAGGAAAAGAAGCCACTTCTCCTCCCTTATATTGTACACAGGCCACCCCAACTCCCTCCAGGGTGGGTGTAGCACTCAAAAAAATCTCTTTGCTTTCCTTTGCACAGGGTGAGGATATTTACACAATAAAAATCCTGCCTCCCTGCTGTGTCTCTCAGTTAAACTTCTAAACTTCTCAAGTTGACACAATGTATTAACCAGATACCTAATTAGATTATTTATTTGAACTCTTTCCAATTTTCCATTGTGAAGAATAATTGCAAAAACTCTTTCAATATTGCTTTCATTATATCTCATATGTTCTAAGGTGTTATACTGCTATAGCCACTGTATTCCAAAAATTATTAGTTTCATCCTTGATTTTTTTTCTTTGACTAGTTGGCTGTTGTGAAGTGCATTATTAATTTTCCATGTCTATATAAATTTTCAGTTTCTTTTATGTCATATTTTGCATTTCACTGAACAGTGATTTGATTGTCAATTTAGGATTATGTTATCCTTTTGTATTCATTTAAGCAATATTTGTGGAATAGTATGCAATCTATTTTTGAGGAATTTCTGTGTGCTGCTGAGAAAAAATGTGTTTATTTTGTTTTAGCAATCTATAGATATCTGTTAAACCCATTTCTTCAAAGTTCTGGTCTAGATCCTTGATTTCTGTATTAATTTTTAGTTGATCTTTTTATGCAAGTGGATTAGTGAAGCCACCTATAACAATTTAGTGTTTGAATTATTTGATATTTTCATTCATTGCTATTTATTTTATGACATTATTTAATTACTCCCTTTATCTAATATATATTCAAGTTAATTGTGTCTTCTGACCTGTTTCAGTTTGAAATTTACTTTGAGAAAAAAAAAATACTACTCTTGATTTTACTTGTGGTCTAGATAAATGGAATATTTTTTGCATCCTTTAATTTATAGGCCATGAGTTTCTTTTTGAATTTGATGATTTCGTTAAATACAACAGACCACTGGATTTTTTTGATCCAATCTGCAACCTGTGTCTTTTAATTAAAGAATTATGACCATTTACGCTGAGAATTATAAGTAAAGTTATTGACTTATTTCCATCAGTGTGTTTGTTTCTGTTGCTGACTCTTCTATTTTTTTCTTTTTTGTTTAACTACATTCTTTCCTTGACATGTTTATTTCATCTAACATTTTGACTTTGTAGTCTATATTGCCTCTGTTTAAAATATTCTTGAGTATTTCTTAGAGTGCTTTCATGAGTTCATATATCTCTTAAGGATTTTTGGTAAAATATCATTATTTCTTCATCATACAAGTAATATATATTTGCTGAATTTAATAATGTTGGTTGGAATTTGTTTTCTTTTAGGATATGAAACATTTCACTACTACAATTAATACTTATCTTTAAAGTTTATGTTGAGAGATATGCTATAATAAAATGTCATTGTAAGTCATTTTTTGATTTGCTCTAATAACTTTCAAGATTCTTCTTATTGGAAAATTGTTATTTTGACTATGATTTCATAAGAAAATTATTTTCTCATTGCAGTTATTGGGTAATGAGAAAGCCTCACTTACATCTATATTGATATCTCTACTGAGGTTCACAGTTTTCTATTATAATTCCTGTAGCTTAAGTTTATACTTCATGTGTTTTCTTCTAATTCCTCTCTAATGTCATTAGCCTTAGGTTAGCCTCCTTAGTGTCGCCTAGTAGGCATTGAATACGTTTTTCTTTTTTAAAATTATTTTTGAGCCTTCACTGAGTAAATCATTATGAATTTCTAATTTTTCCTTAATGTGAGAAACTCTGTGTTTACAATGATCATTTCTGCACTTTAAAATTTTCTATACAATATTTCTTCTCCAGTAGTTTTCTTTAGAACCTTTTTACAGATTGCATATTTTTAGTAATTTTATCATTAGTGCTTTGAACTGTTTTGGCATGCTTTTCCAAATTTTTATTTATTTCTCCTACGTCGATATACTCCTGTGTACTCCTGCATAATCCTGATAGAGTTTTGACACCTTTTGTTACTTTATTTGTTTCTCTCTCTCTCTCTCTCTCTCTCTCTCTCTCTCTATATATATATATATATATATATATATATCTCACTCTGTATATGTGTGTTGGTTTGTTTGTTGCTGAGGTTGATATCAAGAAGTGAGGAGAGATTATACTTGATATTAAAGTCCTCTTTCTTATATTCTGCCTTCTATTGATATGTTGATGGCTTTCATTATTTAGATTAAATTGTTTGTACTGCATCCCATGTTGTAAGGAATATATTACACCTCATTTTAACAGGATCAAAAAGTTAATCTTATATAATTTATATATGTTAAATGTTTGATAAGCAATTTCAATCTTTACAACATAACTTTAAAGTTATTAGCATTTAGTCTATGAGGAAAAAGGGATATAAGAATGCGTAAAAGAAATGTTTAATTCACTATAAGAAGATGGTATATTTCTTTATGGAATGAAGAAATATAAATAGATTAAAAGTTAGTAGATCAGTCTGGGGATTTAGCTCGGCAACACAGTTGCATGAGTTCCAAATTTTGATTACTGACTAAACATCACCAACGGGGAGTGTAGACTGGTGCAACCATCATGGATGTCAGTCTGGACATTTCTCAAAAAGCTGGGATTGGAAGTCCCGTTTGTTCCAGCTATTCCACTTCAAGGCATATTCCCAGAAGAACTGAAAACATCATACCACAGTGATATATGTGCACCCATCTTTATAGCAGCACAATTTGTAATAGTCAGATCTTGGAAACAACCTAAGTGCCCATCAACTGAGAAATGGATAAAAAAGTTGTGGTATTTTTATACATTGGAGTACTACTCAGCTATAAAAAGGGTTACATTGACATATTTATAAATAAATAGGTGCAGCTTGAGACCATCCACATAAGTAAAATAATTCCAACTCACATGTATGTATAATTAATAGTTTCCCTAGTGTAAGAAATGGTCCCAATACATAAAAGCATGTGGTAATCATGATTCCCCCTTGTATGGCATTGAAGCCTTATAAGTTTTTCACTCATTAATTGGAATGGCTTTATTCTGGGCTATTTGGTATTGTTGCCTGTGATGATATGAACAGTTATTTTAAAGAAAATAAGACATCATTAGCTAGTGCTGATTTAATATCATCTTGCTTTGAAGTCCCATCAAACTGTTGTTCTTCTGTCTCCACTGCTTTTATCATGTTGTATCTTACTGGATTTTATTATACATGATAGTATAAGAAAAAAATTTTATAGCCAAAGAGATAATATACAAACCATTGTTCATTTTCTGTTAGCTGATTCTAAATAACCTGTAATACTTTCATCCTCTTGAATGGGTTTACACTGTCTTGATATGTTTCATGTTATAGTGTATGAAGTTATACTTGAATATTTCAAGGAAAGAGACACTATGGTCAGTACTATTAAGTCAGGTTATCTTATGGTGAAACACTATGTTGCTTAAATTGTTCTGTTCTGACCTGTATTGTTATGTTGTTATGTCCTCTTTTATCTTAACCCCCCATTTTTAAATTTATTTATTTATTATTATTTTTTTAATTAAAGGAAAACTTAAAAAATATTAGCAGGATATATTACAGTAACATTTTTGATTATCTAGTAACTTGATTTGAAGCCCTGTATTGTTCTCACCATCTTATTTTGACAGATTTTACTCTGTTCTGTTCCGTTTGATAGTATCAAGTTTGAGGGTATAGGCAACTACTTTGAAGGTAATAAGATTCACTATGATGCTCACTCTGGTTTGACTATTCTTTTGAAGTTCAGTAATGTCTCCAATGTTTAGGTTTTATTGGTTTTGTTCTGTACTGTTTTGTTCAATTTTATTATACCAGATGATATAGGCAATTCTTTTTTAGGTAGCAAGAGGCATTATGGTAACCATTGTTGATTACCTTGTATTGTGTTTTTATATCATACACTATGTCCATCCTTTGTTTTGACTGACTACTTTATTTTGTCACATTTGGTCTTATTCTCTTCCAAAAAAGTAATAAGAACTGTGGCAATAATAAAACTCAAAATGTGTAAATGTTGTTGTACAAAAGAGAGGAAAGGAAAGTGCTCTAAAGGACACAACTGCAAGTGTGTTTAGGTGTGTAAGATAGATGGTCATATTACTAAGTTTTTGTTGGATCATTGAACACAACTGTTTGCAGTATCACTGTTTGAATGTCCACTTTGTATGCTTTAATCCTGTAACTTGAACAACTATTTCTAAGATGACAATATGTAACCTATTAACTAGTGATTTTTTACGGTTTATTTTTTTTTGAAATTCTGTATTACTTGTACCATTTTACTGTTTTGTTTTGTTTTGTTTTCTTTAAATAAAATTTAAAAAATAAACACCACCAACAAAACAACAACAAAAACAAATCACAGCCATTGTTGATTTGCTATTGTCTGGTTTTGAATTATAATGATGCTTTGATTCTTTTTTTGTTTTAATTGGTTTTATACTCTTTGTTTTGTTTGAATTTAATATGTGTGAATGTTTGGATAGGTATTTAGAAGAAAAAGAGACATTATGGTAAGCACATTTGATTTCCTGTTGTCTTGTTTTCACATACTCTGTTGCTTACATTGTTCTTTTCTGATCTGCTTTGTTTTGTGCTATTTTATTTTGTTTTCTTCCCTTTAAATTAAAATTTAAAAAATTAAGTTGTCAGACTCTGCTGAAGTTCTTTTAAAGTTGTAGTATTTTATTACTTTGGAAGTTTTAAAGAAACTATCTGTAGGGTAGGGAACAGTATATGCAAGAGGAAAGACTAGTAATTTGGGATTGTAAAAAGGTATCATTTTGGGGCTGGGGATTTAGCTCAGCGGCATAAGCTCCTGTCGTGTAAGCAGCCAGTCGTGAGTTCGATCCCTGGTACTGATAAAAAGGAAAAAGGCCAAAAAAAAAAAAAAAAAAAGCTATTATGTTTTCAGAATCCACTTATGTATTTTATACATTTAATGTAGGAAAGAGGCCAGGGATGACAAAAATAATATTTAAAATAAGAAACCACAAAAACAAGAGAATAGAGGAAAGAAGGTTTACATGAGTGAATATAGAAAATACTCAAAAAGAGAAAATATTGAATAAAAACTTTAAAAGTAGAATTTAAAAAGAATGTGAAACAGGAAAAAATATATAGCATTAATATTGTGAGCTAAAATTGAAGTAAAGGTTTAGGGAGAGAGAAAATATAAAGTACATCAAAATAAAGCAAAATGAGGAATAAGAAAAAGAAACATGGCATGAGGATGATAAAAGATAAAGAAAATCTTTTCACAGAAGCTCATATCAAACAGTTCATGAAAATAATATATATGGAATTCCCACATGCCTATTATGTCATTAAATATGTGTGTTGGCAATTAACATCTCACGTTTGCTGCTGTATGATGGCATGGAGACATATCCATTTTTCTTTGCCTTTGATGGAAAATATCAGTTTCTTTGAATCAACTTCCATAACACAGGATGTGTTTTGAACTTAGATAACTAAAATCTTTTGCTTTTTTTCCCCATCTGATTCACCCACCTCAATTATTTTGAGAGGGACTCATGCTTAACACTTTTTTTTTTCTGTCACTGAGCTCTACTATATTCTCTTACAATATCCTATTTCTTCTGCTTCTCTTTTGCTGGGAAAATCTCCATGTTCTAATTTCAGTTATTTTCTGACTATATTGTCACAGTAGATTTCTGCCCCAGCCTGTCCCAAATTTTCCTTTGTTATTCAATCCCAAATTGACACATTTTCAAGAATTCCTGTTTCCTGTTAACAAACAAAATTTGTTACAGTACACAGGCTTGGTATATGCATTGTTCCTGCATGAGCATCATGACTAGCACTGTTCTGAATGTCCTGCTTACTCAGAGTTTTTCTGGTCTTTGTGAGAATGACAATGAAGAGCTCATACAATTAATAAGTTTCACCCTCCCTCCACTTGTCTCCACTGATACTGCCAAGCTATCCTATCTCTACCTAGTGTAGGAAGTGCTTCCTCTGTCATGATGAGTGTTGGAGAGGATATTGCAGGAAAATAATGTTCCAGAGTACCAGTGTTGTTGATCAGAAAAAGAGGTCATAAATATTCAGAGTCTGTCACAGGAGTCAAGAGTATAAAGCACTTGCTTTTCCTATCAGGCTATTTGGGGTGTTGTCTTGATGGCTATTCCCTCAACAAGTGGGGGTAGGATGATGCAGTCTAGCCGTGTTTGTGGCTCTTTCCCTATTCAAAGATCAAAACAGTTTGCTCAATCTGCGTGTATCACTTTTCAGATTAATTTTCCATTTCAGAATGTAAGTATCTCTTCTAATCTAGTACAATTTAAATGGATGAGTTTTATGATTTGTGCCTTAAACTTCAATAAATCTGTTACTAAAAACAAGATGTAATATAATGAACCATATAAAGAAATGTTTCCTTACATTATTTTTTTTTTTTTTTTACTGCTAGGGATTGCACTAAAGTTTGTTTTTATCATTATTTTTTGTCTTGATACAGGCTGTCACCATGTTATTAAGTATTGTAGGCTAGGTTAAAACTTGTTATCCTACTGCTTCAACCTCCTAGAATGGTAGAATGGCAGGGTTATAGACACACACTACCACATCCAGCTGATGGCATCATATGTGAAGCCTCTAAGCTCCATTCCCTGCTGAAATTAAAAACATGGACTTTAGAACTATTATATTGACTTAAAGTTGATCTCTCCTATTGCAAACATCCTTCAATTAAAGTTTCAAGCTTGTCATGGTGTCACTTTCCAGGGAAAAAGAAAGAGAAATTAATAACAAATTGATTATCATTATTTCATTACCACATTTAATGTACACATATTCTAAGTGTGTATACACACACACATGCACACACAATTGCTGGTAGTTAAGAAAACCAACAAGTATAATAAAGGAAGAACTACTTGATTCATTTTCATCTGAAGATAAATATTTTATATAAGCCATTCCCCTCCCCACATTATCATCATAAAATGTAGCTGATATCATGTTCTTATTTAATTGTGAAACATACTGATGTAATTTATTTTCTCAAAAATATGAGACATTCCTATCTCATCCTGATTAAGAATTATTCTTTTAAAATGGTCTGCATGGGTTATACATCAGGGGTTGGATTTTAGGCAGTTTTTGTAGAGAAAAAATGCATTTTTCAGGATTTTTTGAAACTACTAATTTTTGTTTTCAGAAGCAAAAAGAATAACATTGGTCAAGTTTGAAACAATTTGCAAAAAATTTTGAAATTTATTGTTTTTTGCAAATGAGTAATACTATTTTTCTTGTATTTTAATAACTATTTAAAATTGAAAAACTCCATCTAGGTGTGGTTGCATATGCTTGTAATCCCAGTACTTGGAAGGCTGAGGCAGGAGGGCTGCCATGACTTGAAGACCAAACTGAGCCACAAAATGAGTTTAAGGCAAGTTTAAGTTACACAGCAAGACACTGTTTCAAAAATTGGAAAACTCGAAACTCAGAATCTACCCTTTTCATTAGTCAGAGAAAGCCATGCTGGTCCTGGAAAAGAAACCAGAAGCTGTTTCACATTTCCCATGAACTGAAAGATTCATGCAGGTCTCGGGAGGAGAAACAAGAAATTAATTCTATAATCCTGTGAGCTAGCAGAAGTTGTGTGATTCCCAGGAAAAGTAAGAAGCATATCTGCACTCTGCATGAGCCAGCAGAAGACATGTGTGTCCTAGGAGGAGAAACAAGATTCCAATACAGGCGGCATGTCCCAGACGTTCTGAACTCCACCCAGTCAGAATCAAGGCCCTGGCACAGTATGCTGGGAATGCACCCTGGCTAACTGAGCACTGCAGAGTCTCTGACTTGGTCCCAGCCATAGGCAAGGTACAGGCAGTACCTTATTCAGGTTTATACTCTGTCTAGCCACCAGAGTCCAGGAGGCTTTGGATTCCAGCTAGCCAAGTGTTAGGCTCTGGCAATACACTGGGGATGTGTCCTTACTGATGACCTGAGAGCCACAGATTTTCAATCCCACTCAACCAGGTTCTAGACCCCAGAAACACACTCCAAGAGTCCATCCCTGCTAGCAGCAAGAGGCTTCAACCCCGGCCCAGCCCAGCATCTCAGAAGAGCGCACTACAGCACCTCAGGAAAACACCTGGCCAGACTCGCAGACAGCAGAGCATTAGCATCCAGTGCCATAGGTTGGGGCCATGGTGTGGCTAGCCATGGAGATATTGGAGGATTGAAACTCTGCCCATTCTGCAGTGTTCCAGTGCAATCCATCAGAATGGTGCTTGACCAGCCACATGAGTCCCAGAGATAAATGACAAAATGAAAGATTAAGAGGCAGTCTCACTCTTCCAGCCCACTGAGAACAAACCCAAGACAAACTGAAATGGAAGACACTGAAAATTGCAAATCTGAACGTTCTGAAATGATAGCAAATGAAGTAAAGAAACAACTCCATGAAGTTATAGAGGAAATCAAGTCAGAAATAATCTCTCAGGTAAAAATGAAATGAAAAACTTTATCAAAGAAATGCTGTATGTATATGACGATGTAGATAAAAAAAGGAAATCAATAAAATGATGGAAACTTTGAATGAACAATATAAGACAGAATTAGAATGCATGAAACAGATCTAAAGGGCTATTTAAGAAATTTAAAAATTCATTAAAAGCTGGCAAAACTGCTTGAATGAAGCAGAAGATGGACTCTTAGACCTTGAAGACAGGATGGAAGATTGCGACCATGAAAGAAATGATCTCTAAAGAAATAAAAGTAACCAGTAAAAACCAATTCAACAGCAACAAAATGATGCAACGGAAACAATATAAGATTGATAGTTGTCAATGAAAAATCAGGAGTCAACACAAATAACCTGTGAAGACTATTTGCAGAAATAATGACAGAATATTTTCCAAACATGGAAAGATAATCTGATATGAAGATAAGTGAAGCATATAGAAGCCAAGTTAACCATAACTAAAATAAATATTCACTCAGACATGTAATAATTAGGATATCATAAATTCAGCACAATAATAGAATACTAAAAATTGTCAGAGTCACCAATGAAGGAAAGCCTATCAGATTCATGGCTGACTTCTCAACACAAATCTTCAAGTCAAGCAGAGCTTGGAGTGAAGTATTTAAGTTCCTGAAAGAAATCATCTTTCAACCCAGATAGATGTACTCTGCAAAATTATCTTTGAAAATTGATGGAGAAACAAAATTCTTCCAGGTCAAAGAACAACTGGAGAAATTCATCACCCACAAACTAACACTACAAAGAGTACTTAAAGACACTCTCGAAAGAAAAAAAAAAAAAAAAAAAAAAAAACAAAACTGCAATTCCAAGAACACCAACAAAAGGAAAACAGTAAGCATGACAAACAACTAAACAGAAATAGTGGAAAACTGAAAACATGAGATAACATGACAGTTGTCAGTACTTATTAGTTATATCCATCAATTTAAATGGTCTGAACTCACAAATAAAAAGGAACGGATTCAGAGAGTAGATTAAACAGGAAAATCTTGCAATATCTGTGTAGAAGAAACACATTTAATTCAAAATGAAATTCATAGGCTGAAAGTCAAAAGATGGAAAACAGTACTCCATGCAATAGAATCCATAAAAAAGCAAGGGAAGTGATTTTGTTTAGAGACAATGTGAACTTCAAGCCAAAAATGGTGAAAAGAGATAAAGAGGGGGTCTATATATGTACTAGGGGAAAATTTCATGAGAAATGCATTACAATCTTAAGTATATGTGCACCAAATATGAGAGCACTCAACTATAAAGACAAATTATAATGGGGATGAAAATGCAAATAAACAATAATACAGTTAATAAAAGGGACCATAATATCTCATTGTCACAAAAAGATAGATCAACCAAACAAAACAGCAACAAAGAAATAATAGAATTAAATCAAACTTGTGAAAAAATGGAACTAGTATATTTGTACAGAGAATTCCACCCAACAACATCAGGATACACATTTTTATCAGCTGCACACGGGCCATTCTCTAAAATAGATCATATATTAACTCACAGAACATGCCTGAGTAAATGCAAAGAAACTGAAATAATTCCATGTATATTATTTGACATTAGCACAATAAAATTAGTAATTAACAACAAAAACCCCACAAGAATACCATAAATTCATAAAAATTAGATAACAATCTCCTTACCAACCAGTGGTCATAGAAGAAACTAAAGAATAAATCAAACAATATCCACAATGAAGCAAAAAAGAAAAAACATAAATTACTGGATGTTGGGAGCCCTGTAATTGGCTGCCACCTTATATCTGCAGGCTGCACCACGTTACTTCCCTCTAGGAGTTAAGTTTGGTAATTAAGCAGCATATTGCATAACTTGTTTAGCCTGTCCCATTATTCAGGGATTATGCGTATTGAGCCCGCACTTGCGAAATTCAAACTGACCTATGAACCTTTCTGTCTTGTCACTGCTGCTAAGTTACCTGCTAATGTCTCAGCACCCATATCCCTCCTCCCCAATCCCCTATATATTTGATACTCATTCCTTGAATAAAGAGAGACTTCATTGGAATTCCGCAACTTATCTCCACTTTTTATGTCTCTTGCTCTCTTTTCATCCCT
The DNA here is from genome assembly GCF_034190915.1 of Cavia porcellus. Taxonomy (NCBI): domain Eukaryota; kingdom Metazoa; phylum Chordata; class Mammalia; order Rodentia; family Caviidae; genus Cavia; species Cavia porcellus. Next base: position 51,930,024 of record NW_026947486.1, read on the forward strand.
ACTCCCCCTCTAGGGTCTCCATGGATTTAGCCATGGCTGGGTCAACTGGAATCTATGGAAACAATGAAAGCAGTCTTCAGAGAGAAATTTATAGCACTAAACTCTCACATTAGAAAAATGGAAAGTACACACAAACAATTTAATGCTGCATCTCATACTTATATAAAAAAGAATATTTCAAGCCCAAAGAAGGCAGGAAATTATAAAGATCATAGCAGAAATTAATGCAAGTGATACTAAGGAAACAATGCAAAGAACTGATGAACTGAAATGTGGCTTCTTTAAAAGAATACATATACTTCATAAGCTCCTAGGTAATCTTATCAAAAAGGGAGAAGAAAAAACTCAAGTTGGTGCAAAAAGCAGTGAAAAGTGTGGAATCACTATAGACCCTATAGAAACAGAAGATCATCAATACCTACTAAGAAAAAGTCCGTTCTTATAGGTTCAATAACTCAGATGAAATGGACAGATTTGTGGAAACATATGAATTACCAAAGCTGATTCAAGAAGATGAAAAATTACTCAATAACCCTATTACATTTAATGGATTTTAAAATATAATTAGAACCCTACCAACAAAGAAAATTTCAGGTCTTGACAGATTTACTGAAGAATTCTACAGGAAATTGAAAGAAGACATAATGCTAACACTCTTCAAAGTCTTCAATGAAATTGAAAGGGAAGCAATTCTCCCTAATTCATTCCTATATGCAAGTGTTAACCTAATACCAAAACCAAAGAAATACCCAACCAAAAATGTAAATTACAGGCCAATCACTATAATGACATAGATGCAAATATCCTCAATAAAATACTGGCAAATAGGATGCAACAAGTCATCAGGAAGATTATACACCATGGTCAAATGAGATTCATTCCAGAAATGCAGGAATGGTTCAACATATGCAAATCAATAAATATAATACACCATATCAATAGATTCTAGGACAAAGACCACGTGAAAATCTCAATAGATGTAGAAAAATCTTTTGACAAAACCCAGAAAATATTCATGACAAAAACTATGGGGAAAATCAGAGAAGATGGCCTCTACCTCAATCTGATAAACCAACAGCCAACATCTTAGAAAGTGGAAAAAAGTTCAAATTTTTCAACCTAAAATCTGGAACAAGGGTGTCCATTATCATCACTCCTATTCATTATAGTTCTGGAAACATTAGCCAGAGCAATCAGACAAGAAAGATAAATGAACGGATTAAGATAAGAAATTAAGATGTGGTATTATTATTGGTAGATGATATGATACTTTGCATATAAGACTCCCAAAACTCCATTGAAATACTCCTAGACATAATAACCAAATTCAGTAATGTAGCTGAATGCATGATCAACTCTCAAAAATCAATAGCATTCTTGTATACAACCAACCAACTCATTGAGAGAAATAAGGGAAACCACACAGTTTACAAATACATCCAAAAATTGAAATACTTAGGAATCAGTATAACAAAGAAAATAAAAGATCTATTTAGTTAAAATTAAAATACTTTTGAAAAAAGAACCTGAAGAGGTTATCAGAAAATAAGAAAACATTGCTTGCTTATAGATAGAAAGAACAAACATTGTGAAAATGGCTATTCTCCCAAAATTGTTATAGATATTTAATGCAATTCCAATTAAAATGCCATTTGTGTACTTCACAGATTAGAAAAATCATCCCTAAAATTCATCTGCAATTAATCTAGAATAGCAAAAGCAATTCTAGGCAACAAAAGTAATGCAGGAGACATCATGATCCCTGACTTGAAATTATACTACAAAGTTCCTGTGATAAAACAGCCTGGTATTGCAATTAAAACAGACCTGCAGATGAATGGAATAGATTAGAAGACACAGCCAAAACTACAAACACACCCACCACATGTTTGTCAAAGGCAACAAACATACACTGAAAGAAAGATTGTCTCTTTAATAAATGATACTGGAAAAACTGGCTCTCCATATGCTGACAACTAAAACTAGATTCATGTCTATTCCCATGCCTTAAACTAAAATTAAAATTGATCAAATATCTAAATATTAAAGCTAAACACTAAATCTCCGGGAAGACAAATTTGGTAGAAACCTTGGTGACATTGAAGAAGGCTGAGAGGTAATTAACAAAAACCAAGCTGCACAGGAAACACTTTCCAGAGACAATAAATAGGATTTCATCTTATCAAAATGTTTTTCATGTCAAAGGAAATCTCCAAAAGAGTGACAAAAAGGCCCATGAGATGGTGTAATATTTTAGCCAACTTTATCTCAGATAAAAGATTCTATCTAAAATTTCAAATGAATTTAAAAAAAAAATTAGGCTCTCCAAATCCAAAGACTCAGCCCAAAAAAAAAAAGGGCATCTGAGACTAACAAGCAATTCTCAGATGTATAAATACAAATGGTAAATAATTATATGAAAAAATGTTCAACATCAAAGATTATTCGGGAAATGCAAGTTAATACTGAGATTTCGTCTGATCCCAGAAAAAATAGCTAAGTTCAAAAAATCAACCAACAAAACATTCTGCAGAGGCTGTGGGAGAAAAGGCACACTTTAGTGTTGGAGGGAGTATAGACTGCTGCAACCACCGTGGCAATCAGTATAGAGATTCCTTGAAAACTAGCATTAGAGATTCCATTTGACCTAGCTATTCCACTTCTGGATATTTTCCCAGAAGAACTGAAAATATCATACCACAGTGATACATTTTATCCCATGTTTATAACAGCACAATTTGTAATAGCTGAATCTTGGAAACAGCTCAAGTGGCCATCAATCAAGGAATGGATAAAGATTTGTGGTATTTTTATACAATGGAGTACTACTTAGCTATAAAGAAAGATTGCATTGAGACTTTTATAAGTAAATGGAAGCGATTTGAGATCATACTCATAAGGGAAATAAATCAAACTCATATATACAAATAACATATTGTCTCCCTAGTAGAACCTGAAAAATTATATATGTTCCAAAATATACAGTGAATACTATTTTCAAAGAAGAAATGTAATCTAAATAAGGACAAGGAAGAGTAAAGTAAAAAATATAAATTTGTTTTTTAAACTGACCATACTGCTAATTATATTAATTATTGGAAAAGTTATTACTTGTATGCTTCGATCAATTTTACATGTCTAAATCTGTTAATTTAAGCAATCATTTTGAAGGTAGCAATACGCAATATTTAAACCACTGTCAAATACATATCATTTTTGAAACTTATACTGTTATTGTATTTGGTTTTTTCTCATTTGTTTGTCTGTATTGCTTTTTGTTTTTCTTTTCTGTGTCTTTTTAATATTAAATAAAAAAGAAAAAATAAGAAGCCAATCCACCCTTTTTGTTAGTGAATCAATACACAGGTTGGGAGACAAGAATAATCCAGCATCATGGGCAGCCAGCTCATTCAGAGGAAGACAGGCTGAGTGGTTAGCATGCGAGGTACAAAAACAACTTAATTTCTTTGTTGTTTGATTAATTTGTCAGGCCTAGAACCGAGCACCCTTTGAAAGGATAATGATATTCAATACAGAAAGTGTGGGGGATTTCTTTATGTCTTGTCTTTGAAACTCAGTATTGCTCTCACTGATTTTGTTATGTTCTATTGCTTTGTTTTATTCAATGGTATAAGTTGATTGGTTTTATTGTTTTATTTTGTTTGATTTTATGATGTCTAATGGTATGGGCAGCAATTTTGAAGATAACAGGCATTATGGTAGCTATCACTGATTGCCTGTTATCTTGTTTTTAAATTCTGTGTCACTTTCATTGTTTTGTTTTGATTGATTTTATTCTGTTTCATTTTGCTTGGTTTTCCTCTCTTTAAAATAAATTTAAAAGAAAAGCTTCCAAACACAGACAGGTTCACTCATTCCTGCTATATGTAAGATAGTATCCCATTATTTTTCTGAGTTTATCTTTAATTTCTCTTCTGTTTGCTCAGTGTTCCAAAGATACTGGTCCTTTTGTTGTCTACAATAGGAATGGATAGTGCTTTTTCTTTTTCTATGTCTGTTCTTTTTGCTTGAGACAGGCTTCCCCCAAATAGTTACATGACTTGCTGATTCATCACTTCCAAATCTTCTCAAGTTATCACCTGCACAATTTCCAGAAAAAGATGTTTGGCTTTTCTTTTCTTAGTTAATGAGTAGTGCTTAATAACTAATGTGGGAGCAATAAATAATATAGTTTCTTAATAGTAATGGGTAATATTTCTTAGTTCCATGTTTGTACTTTGCAAATCAAAATAATTGATGGCTAAATAATTACATCGTGTATCCTGCTCCCAAATATTTCTGCTTGTTGACTGTGATATTTTTGCATATGTCATTTTCAAATTACAGGATGTGTGTTCTCAGCTGTGTTATTAATTTCTTGATAGATCAAATTTTCTTCACCATGTATGTTGGTTACTTTTTTCTCTTTGCTGGAGACAAAATACCTAATGCCCAGAGTTGCGGGAGGAAAGGTTTTATTTTGCTCACAATTTGTAGAGGTTTTGGTCCAAAATTAGCTGGCTCCAAGACAGGGTGGTGTGACAGAGGAGCAACAACCCATGGTTCCCAGAATGCAGCTAAAGCAGCGAGATGAAAAAGTGAGGAGCTAGAAAGCAAAATTCTTTCATGCCCTTATATTGTATGCAGGCAACTTGCCACAAGGCAGCATAGTACTCACAGCATTTATCCCTGCATTAGATCATGAATCAATCAAAATTCTAGAAGTCTGCTTTCATGACTGCATGAAGCCTTGGGGGTCACTTATACTTGAACCATAAAACCAAGGCACTTTTTTTCTCAATGTTTACACACAAATGACTACCTCTAATGGACTTTATTCTAACACACACATACACACACATTTCTGTACACTATAATTTGCAGAATGTCAGTCTATGCTATGTAGTAATGTACAAGCTCTTTTTTGTTGATTCACTGCTACCTCCAATAGGATGTAAGATAATTACTTTGGCAAGTGTTTAAAAATATTTATAGTCAAAAAAACTTTGCTATTGTGTCAACTATTGAGTAACATTTTATCATTCCTTTATGAATAATAAAATAACACTAATGAGATGTAGTAGTTCTTTCTTTAAAGACTTTTTAATACATTCATCCATTACTTTTACTTTTCAAAATCATCAAAGTCTCAAGTACAAAAGCACTCAATAAGCATAGTTGAAGTAATTACTCATTCTTTGATAAAATATTAATTTCATAGAAGTTATTCACTTAAGCTATTCTTTGACAAATTTGTTGTGAGGAGACAATAAAAAGAACAGAAGATAGAATAATAAAATCTGGTCTCACGAATGACCCAACATTCAATTCCACTATAGAGTATATGATATATTCAGTGGTTGCATGGAGAACATTGCCTACCAGAAATAAGATTTCTAATATTTGTTATGGTATTCACCCAAAGACTTAAATACAAGAAATTCAATAAATGTCCACACATTTCAGACTGAGAGAATCCAGTGGAGGGCCTGGATCCCATGGCAATAACCTGCATGAGTTCAGCTGAAAAACTACAACACATGGCAGTGCCCCCAACTAGTCCAGCTGGCAGTCTAGAGCCTCATGCAAGTCTGTTTCATGGTTGTATGATGGGAAGAGCAAATGTCAACAGTGGAAGACAGCAAGTTTATGCCACTGTAGTGAATGTTCTGTGCCAGTAGTTTGAAGGTTGCAAGCTGGAGCCAAGAAGTGATGTCAAAATGAGGATCAGGAATCCTCTGAAAACAACCATATCCATTCTCAGCAATAATGAGGTCCCAAGCTCCTGTGAAGAAGATAACAGCTGAGTTTATTTCAGGAATCCAGCATGAAAAGCTTCTTCTGGAGTTTGAACAACACACATCTTTCCCACCAAAGCCAAGAAATGATGCTCTAAGTAAGAAACCGAAGCTCCCAAAAAGTAAAGTAAACCATTCTCATGACAAGGTCAAAAACTCCTATGATCATAACAAACAAGTTCATATCTGGGAAGCCAGCATGACCAGCACCTACAGTAGAACCAACAGCTCCAAACAGCAACACCACTTAGAAGAATCCAAAATGCCACTCTCCCTATTCAGATCTCTGTTTTACATCAAAAACAGTCCACATGTGGGCCATCTACATTCAACACAATGTTGATTCAGTTCTGCTGATATTCAGTTGAACACCAGTTTCCAATCCACTATAAAAGTTTCTGTTTTAGGAGTTCAGAGTGAAGCCAGGTGTTAAAATACCACACAGTCTATGTGTATTTTATAAAATGAAAAAATTATTATCTTTTAATTTACAAATACTTCTTTGTAAAATCTAGAAAAAAATTCTAGTTATGGAATACATGTATTCTTTTGCCACCTTTTGTAAAAACAGTTTGATTTATCTGTGAAGATATAAATAAATTAATAAAAAAGTGCTAAACACCTCTAAAGAAGACACAGATGGAAGAATTGAGAAACACAAACAAAGGAAAGAACCATTTGAAGAAGAATGTAAAGAAAATATACAATATATGAAGTAGAATCAAAGAGATTGCCAGGAACTTACAAATTCCATTGAAAGTTGGCAAAAATGATTGAAATAAATTAAGGATAGATTATTCAAACTGGAGGACAGCTTTGCAATGTGGGATTATGAAAGGAAAAAGTTTTAAAAAATAACAAGGAAACAAGAAGTAACAATACAAAGGCTAGAAGATGACAAGAGGATCTATAACTTGAGAATAAAGAATGTGAGTGAACAAACAGGCATACAAACAGAGGAACTACAAAGGCTATTCGCAGAAATAATTAAGAAAAAACTTCCCAAACATAGGAAAAGGAAATGACATTCAGATATATGAAGCATACAGAACTTCAGCCACCTAAAACCAAAACAGAGCCACACTCAGTCATATAATAATCAAGATCCCAGAAATTCAATATAAGGAAAATATTAAAAATTGTTAGAGACCAGAAACAGATCACCTATAAAGGAAGGCCAATCATAATTACAGCAGATTTCTCAATACAAAACATCAAGTCAAGAAGAGCTTGGAGCGAAATATTCCAAGCCCTGAAAGAAAATATCCTCCATCCCAGATTGATATACCCTGAAAAACTATTTCTAGAAACTAATGGAGAAACAAGATCCTTCCAAGACAAAGAGGAACTTGGGAAATTTGCAACCACCAATCCAACACTACAGATAATGCTGCATGGCATTCTAGAGAGAGAGAAAAGTACCAGGATTCCAGGAACAGTGACAGACAGGCCTCAATGAATGGAGCAGAAAGTAGAATGAAGAAGACAAGCAGACAACTAATGGCAAAAAAAGAGCATAAGAGAAATGAGGCAGAGAAGGTTGGTTATAAACTCTAATATAGCTGGACTTGATACACTAAATTTAAAAAAGAGAGAGACTCACACGTAGAGTAGATCCGGAGGTAGAGTCGACTGAAATGCTCTTTGTAGGAAATATAATTAACCTGAAAAATGATATATGGACTGAAAATCAAATATGGTAAAACAATGCTCTATCGGACAGGGAGTCAGAGGGTAAGTGAGCAACTAGACCAGTATTTGTGGGTAGGTTGGAAAAACAAACATTAATAGGTAGAAGAATATAATTAGAGATCAAGTCCAGGAGGAAAAATGTTTGGAACTACTTAGGTAAATAGCAGGTTGCCCTACCCGCAATTTAAAATCGAGGCTCTAGGTGAGACCCAAAAATACACAGTGAACCCTGGGGAAGTGAAAGGAGAGGAATCATGTTTAAAAAGATGGCAGAATATATTGTTAATAGTATATCATGAATTAATACCCATATTACTTACACCACTCTGCTTAGATTTTATTCTGTCTCAGTTTGTCTACTTGCAATTTGAGGGCACAGAGAGCTATTCCGAAAATACCAGGATATAGCACAGTAATCATCTTTAATTTCCTGTTAATTTAATCTGGATGCCTGTATGACTTATACTGTTTTTTCATGGCTGATCTTAGTTAAATCTGCTTTGTTTGATTGTTGTTTGGTGTCGACAGGTTTTATTCAAAACTTATGATTGATAGTATCAAGTCTGAGAGTTTAGGCGATTAAACTAAAGATGACAGTACTCACTACAATACCCATTTTGCTTGATTACTTCCTTTGTTTGAAGTTTTATACTACATGCAAAATTTTGTTTTTATTAATACTATTATGTACTAATATATTTAATTATACTATGGCTGATAATATAGGCAATTCGATTGAAGATAACAAGAGACAACACAGTAACCATGGTAGAACTCCTTGTACATTGGCCTTATATGTCTTTCTCATTTCATGTTTTTATAGGAATATGTTTTGTTTTGTTTTGTGTTGATTGTTTTGTTCCTCCCTCTGACATGTTAAGACTCATGCATGTCTTCAACCAATAAACAGTTTATGAGAACTGATCTTATGATACATGATGAAATGAGCAAATACTTTGAAGAAAAAGAAACACTACAGTGCACAGTGCTGATTCAGGAGTATCATAATGTGAAACCCAGCAATGCTATTAGTCTTTTCTCATTGATTTTTTGTTGAACAGAACTTCTTGCAGTCTCGCTGTTTGAAATCCCACTTTATATGCACCACTTTTGTATCTTGAATAACTATTTGTAAGAGGACAATATGAAAATATCAACTAGTGATTTCTTACTGTTTATTCTTCCATGAAAGTATGTATTATTTATACCCATTTTCTGTTTTGTTTAGCCTTTGTTTAAATAAATTTTTTTAAAAAAGAGCAAAGGGGTGGTGAGGTGGAATCAACTGTCAATTTCTTATTATCTTTTCTTGAATTCTCGCATTGTTTACACAATTTTATTAGGTTTGGCTTTGTTCTGTCTTTTGTTAGATTTTATGCTTTCAGATGGTAAGGGCAGATATTTTGAAAATACTGGGAAATATTATGGTAATCATGGTTTCCTATTATATTGTTTTGAAGTCTTATAATGCTTTCATTCATTGGTCTGACTTTATTTTATTTTGTTTGATTTTATTTTGTGAGATGGTATGGATGCTATTTTGGAGAAAACAAGACATTATGGTAACTATTGCTGATTTACTATCACCTTATTTTAAGTCCTACCATGCTTTGGTTCTTTTGTTTTGGTGGTTCTATCAAGTTGTGCTTTAATTGATTTTATTGTGTGTGATGTTATAGATACATTTCTTGAGATAAATGAGGTATTATAGCAGCCATTTTTAATTTCCTGTTATTTGGTTTTGAATTCCCGTAATGCTTTCATTCTTTTGAATGTTTTTCTTTACTATATTGTTATGTTTGATATTATTGTGTGTGAAGGTATGCTCAACTATTTCAAAGAAAAGAGACATTATGTTAGCTACTGTTGATGTCCAGTTGTTTTGTTGTGAAGTGCTGCGTTGCTTGCATTTTTCTGTTTTGACTTGCTTTGTTTCATTCTGTTTTCTCTTGTTCTCTTTAAAATAAAAATAATCTTAAAAAAAAACCACTTTGCTTGGGTTGGGGATTTAGCTCAGTGGCATAAAGCACCTGCCTTGCAAGCAGGCCATTGTGAATTTGATCCCAGGTACCAATAAAAATAAATAAATAAATAAATAAATAAATAAATAAATAGATAAATAAATAAATAAAAACACTTTGCTTTACTTGCATTCCTTGTCAATTGAACACAGCATTCATCATGCAAAACGTAAGTTAACAAAGGTTTGTTTCCCTGAGAGTTTGTAAGTATTTCAATGTATATCCACAGGACACCAACATAGGACACCTTGGCAGAAGAGAATCAGCTCCTAATATGGTGATGAGAAGCAGTTAGTGTTCAAGAGAGAAGGGATGCAAATACATTACTGTGGGACATGTTCTGCTGGCCTACTTTCTACAACTAGTTTTCACTTCTGAATATTTCATGCATGTATAAACTCATCAGTGGACTAATCCATTAATAATGATCCAGTCATCTCTCAAACTACTCACCCGTGGGCACATGAGATTTTAGGGGGCCATATACATATAAATAATGACATTTCTCCCCCTAGATCCCCAAATACTCATGTGCATCTCTATGCAAAATATAGTTGGTGTATCTCTAAGAGGTATCAAAGTAGCAATAGTTCTAGCATCACTGAAAAGCTCAAAGTCTACTTGGAGATTTACGATAAATCTGTTTATTTTTAATGCCAGATATTGAACTCCTGACTTCACACTTGCCAGACTGGTGTTTATTCTGCTAAACCAATCTCCTGACTTAGGATAAACTCTTAATGGCAAATCTCTATAAAATAAAAGGAAAGTTAAACAGTTACAAAATACAATGACACAGGCTAAACATTCTCATTACAAAAGGTAAAAAAGGAGGGATAAAAAGGAATGAAATGGAAATGAGTCAGAAATCTAGCAAGGCAAACTTAAATCCCATAATTCCATGTCCAAAAGCTGGAGCAATATGAAGCAAGATATAAACTCTGAAGGTCTTGGGTAGTTCTACCCATATAGTACTGCTGGTGGTTTTGTAGAGGGGAGACATCTATAAACAAGGTGTTGTGTAGGGAGAAGACTTCATTGAGCTGTATAGCTAGCCCTGACTAGAAAGACATAAAGCCATACTGGAGAAAGCAATTAACAAGAAAGCAATTAACAAGAGGGGAAGTGGAAAGGCAGAGTATAGAGGAAGTGAGGTGCTCAAAATCAATATATCTGCCTCTCACAACAATAATAAAATGCAAAGGGTACAAGCATGACCACTTGAAATAAAGCTCTTAGTATATGCAAAAACACACATATACATAAATACATGTATTCTTATTCTGTGGTCACTATATTAGTTCATGAGCCCCCTTGTTTGATTTTTAACTCCACTTTGTATCTAAGTCCCCTTCTAACCATCTTATAATTTTTTTGTTTTGTTTTGTTTTTGTTTGTTACCATAGAGAACCCATGACCTCATTCTTTCCAAGCATGCAATTGTGTTGCTGAGGTTTATCCATGGACCCATCTTATACATTTTAAAATGAAAATTCTGTCAGGACAAAGGGACCCAAATAAAACTCATTCATAAAGTGCATATAGATTACTATGCAGGAGTTAAGGATCATTAGGACTGTAATCCATCTATGACAGCCCAAAGAATCAATCAGATTATAAAAAAATCTAAGGTAGTTGAAGGATCTTGATCTCCTTTGAAAATAGCTGAGAACAAAGGGCCCACAGGCCTTTCCTATTTCTGGAGCTAACTACATTCCCACAAGGTAGCTGTGTTCCCTGTTTATTTTCTTTATTTCAAATAAACTGTGTCTTTTCCCTTTGAAAGCTAGTCTCTTTAGTGCTTGACTGAGTTTGGGTTCATAAATCCTAGTGATGTGCTCAGACAGCACAATGGAGCTGTGGTACATGAAAGGATAAACTGAAGGCATAGTATGTACAAAGCTCTGAGGTCTTTGTTACAGATTAACTGAGACAACTCTCTAGTTTGGACCCTATGGAAAGGGAATGGTCTTAGTAAGTAGCCTTTTTCCCCTTCACAAAAAGGTTCCCTTTAACCTGGAACAGCATGATATCACTGTCTGCACTGGGAATTCAACTAGCAATTGCCATTATGTAGAGCTGGTTCGTAAACTGCTAAACCACATCAGTTTCTAGTATTGTGCTGGCAGAAGGTAGGTGGGTTGTTAATTTCTCAGATAGTGCTCCTACAGTACACTTTGTTTCTCATACAAACTTTAACTAAAAATGAGGTCCTGGACCCAGAATATAAATTTAGCAAATGTTTCATTCTGTTCTTTTATATATATATATATATATATATATATATATATATATATTCTTTTAGATGAATATTTAACTAAAGATCAGAGAGAGAGAACATACATAAAATGTTTTTCAGTTCAAATTTTTCTCTTTCTACATTTAAAGTAGGGCAGTGACTTAGTTCTCCCCTCCCTGACACTTCATGAATGCAGTCTAGTACATTAGCCAGATAGGATTTTAAAGTGTCTTCAGGTCAATACAAGAGATTCAACAAACAGTTCTAAAAATAGCTTTTAAAGACCTACAAACAGTTTTTAGAGATATGCACAGGAGGATGGCAGTGTTAGTTGAAATGGACATTGATGTGATCAAGACTTGCCTCCCTCTCTACATAGTTTTCTACAGAATGCCACCAAACTGTAAAATGCTAAGTGAAGGCTAAAAATTCTGTGGCAATTACATAAGTCCCCTTTTCCTTCTCTATGTTTTTTTTTGTCATTTATTGAGTTCATAAATGCAATTTAGATATACGTGATGATCACTTTCATCATAGGAAATTTGTGCCTGTACATGACATACCCTGAATTATTTTTTTCCCTGCCCATATCCCCTCCCTTCAGACCCTTATTTACAAAGCTTTGTTTCCATTTTATCCTTCTTTCATTAACTTTTTCCTTTTCTCTTCCATTATTTCCCTTTCCTCTCCAGTTCCTCTTTTTTGAAAAATTTCTCCCTGTTTCATAATACCTTTTACACAATTTGGTTCTTATTTACACTTTTGGTATCTCACAGCAGAGAAATAATGTGATATTTACACTTATGTGTCTGATTTATTTCATTTAGAAGTATCATGTCATTGTGCAACTACTTACCTAGAAATGTTATGTTTATCCTGCTTTATGACTGAGTAATTCCACATTGTATATTTTTTAAGAACACATAAAAAATCCATTCAATAGTCAATAAGCTCTTGAGTTGTTCCCAAGATTTAACTATTAGAAACTGTACTACTATTAACACGAATTTGTACACAACATGGTAAACATTTTTAATTCTTTTGGAATGATACACAGAAGAGTAACAACAGGCTAAACTGAATCTCTAATTCTAGTTTTTTGAGTAATTTACACACTGATTTAAATAATGATTACAACAGTCTACACTTCAATCAAAATTGGATTAGGGTTCTTCTTTTCCCACAGCCTTACCATTATTTGTTATTTCTTGATTTCTAGATAAAAGACATTTTTTTCTGTGGTGAGGTGCAATCTCAGTGTTGTTTGAATTTACATCTCTGAAATACCAAGTGATGTTGAACTTTTTTCATGTGTTTATTTACCATTTGTATTTCTTTCTCTGAGAAGTATGTGGTCATCTCAGATTCCCATTTATGAATTGGGTATTTAAATTTGGTGATGTCTGATTTTTAAAAATTCTTCATATATTCTAGTGTGTGTCAGGACCACAGCTTTAGACTCATAGATGGTACAACTCAATGCCCCCAACTCTCTCTGGAGTCCCTTTCTATTCTCCCTCTTTAAATACCTGTGATATTTCACTTTGTACTGGTCTTCTTCCTTTTTACACCTTGGCAAGAAAGATAGGCCTAGTGAGATGAGTTTTAGGACATCTAGAACCCAGACCATGATATGATGCTTTGGAATCTGGTTTTAACAGCCATCTTAGTCTCCTTCAAAGAAAGAGTTTTCTGGCAGTATTTTGAAATAAGTTCAGGCATTGTTACAAAGGGTCATAGTCTAATTACCAGAAGAGAACGATTAACTAAGTAAGCTTGTCCCAAATTCACATTTGAACATAGTGTAGATTAATCTTGAATGTGGTAGGGGATAAGAATTGGATGTCAAGGCCACACTTGGACCTCCCAGTATCACTGATAGAAATCCAAAGCCGGGCAGATAGGGGCTTTCACAGGCTCTTGTAGGTATACAGTGTCAGAGGACTCTAAATTATATCATATGCTAATTGTACCTGTCTTGCAAAAGGGAAGAAAACTGGGTTAAGGTGGCCTATGTCTAGTTGTTCTTTGATCTTAAAAATCATCTCATGTGAATATCTCAGTGTTACACTGACCCACATTTGTTACTTGACTTGGGACCAATATCCTCCGTTTTTCCCAGTGAGGACAGATCTAAATGTGGGGCTCCCACTGAGGAAAAACAAAACTCAGAGAAATCCTGGATTGATGACCTGAAACCCTGCCAATCCTGCAGTCTGAGCTAGCCTGATACCCCACCTGTGCTAATTTCAATGTGGAACACAATCAAGTTTTATTCACTTATGTTGACTTTAAAAAATATTAAGAAGAATCTAGAGAAACTTACATGTGAGTTCTCTCTCTCTCTCTCTCTCTCTCTCTCTCTCTCTCTCTCTCTTTCTCTCCCTTTAAATATAACTGGCCACTGCCACTGCATTTTGGGAACTATGGACATACAGTGTTCATGAGGTGTAGCCTCAAGTCGGGGGTAGAGAGTAATTCCCACCTGTCTCCTTGTTTCGTGCATTCATATCCCACCTGCATAGCCATTCTGCCCACTGTGCTTTCTAGAGGAGCATGCAGGTAAATCCCAAACTAAAGACTCATTAACCCAAGGCCCATTGGACAATTCACACAGCTAAGGACATCCATTCTCTAATGCTTAATAATGAAACCACTCAGCTCAAAGCAAATAGGTTGATTATTGCCTAATCTTGCCTAGAGACTGCTAAATTTCAAGTGATAATGCAGGTAAATCCCACATTAAAGACTCATTAAGCCATGGCCCAATAGACATCCATTCCCTTGTGCTTAACAATAAACCCACTCAGCTCAAAAGTAACTAGATTGATTCGTGCCCATTTTCACAACAGAAGCTGCGTCGGTGCTTCAGAGGGGGAAAAATGTACTTTGGGGGTACTTGTTTCAAAATTGTGATTAATGTAACTCTATATTTATTTAGGAATCTTTGATTTCTTAGGTCAATTTTAGTTTTAAATTCACTGACACTACACAGCTTGCTAAATCTTTTGAGTTTTTCTCCAGAAGAAATTGTAAATTTACATACTTGGGAGGAAATTGAAAAACAGCTTAGAGAAAGACTAGGAAAGAGTAAATCAACACAAATCTAGCTGGACCTCTATAGATTTTAAAGAGTTATGTAACAGGGAGTAACTGCTGCTTTACCCTCCTCTCTCTACATCTCTTAGGTCCACAGGCAGTGGAGGGAACCAAAGAGTTCCACTGAATCTGGGGTTTGGCCCAGACAAGGATGGTATAAAAACAATGTTGCTTGTTTCAGTTGCAAGAGGAAATCAAGGTTATCACCAGTCATCTGTAATGTGGTTCAAATCTCCTTAGAATATTGTATTGCTCAGTTGGTTAATTTTTCCTTGACAAAAATTGGAAGACCCATAAATAACGAAAATGTACCAAAGGATTTTGAATCTTCTGATGCTTCTTAGAGAGATGGGGAATGGCTCTGGGCCTCCTGAAGCATCCTTATTTTTCCCATCACCTGTATACTTGCTTTATGCATTAGAAGTTTGCACTGCACTGGTGCTCAAATCCCCAACAACAGTAGGGCCTCCAACCCGAAGGAGGAGCACAACTTGCATGTAGCAATGGCCACAGAGAGCCCAAGGAGCCCAAGTATAAAATGCAGTTTTTTTTCTCTATAACTTACTAGAAAAATTATTGATAATATTAAGATCTAAAAAGTAGTTAAATGTGCACACAATTTAAATTTCAAAAACAAAAAGGAAGAGTCACCTCATAATACATTTCACTTGGCAGTATATGCCATTAAAAATATAAAATTCTAAGAAAGATGTAACTAGTGTAGCAAAAAGATAATGCAATCAAATAAAGCTAAAAAGTGTCCATCGGAAAGGTTCTCATACTGGACAATAAAAGCACCTAGTCCAGTGATAATGTGGATTTGAGGGTATGCTTATGTTTTTTCAGGAAAAGCTAAATGGCATATATAAGTGCCAATGTGTGCTGTTTGGCTTTATCATGGACCAAAACACAGAAAATGAAGTGACTACACCTCTCAAGAAGCTGATACTCAGTCCTATGACAGTGATGCCTTGGAGACCACACCACAACCAATAGAAAATATTGAAGCTAGAACCAACTTTAATTGACCCAAAAGCCCAGAAAATGGCAACAACAATAGGTCCAAATAGATGACAGAAGTGTATGCTAAGTCCTATAACAAAAATAGGTTAATTGTAGATAACATTTTGTCTTTTTCAAATTCTCTAATAAGAAGTTTCTGCTATTTGATCTACAATACATCTGACTAGTCTATTTAAAATTACAAATTTGACAATAGTAATAACTTTGTATAATTCAATTTGGCTAAAGTGTATGAGTGCACTCTGATTTTGTAAGACATTCCATCAGTTTCCCTGTGTATCTGTCTGTCTTTCTGTCCAGTCTGCTAAGCCTCTGATGGAGGTCAGTGAGCTAGTGACTCCTCACAAGAGCACAAGCTCCCGCACACATGGAGCACCTGAGAAATGCCCTGAGGACGTGGGGTGCAGGAGGTGACAGGTGTTTCATCCCAAGGACATGAGATATAAGAACTGAGCTAGTTCAGCCAAGAGGCATGAAGTAGCCCCCAGGAATTTAGAGTTCTTGCTAACACCAACAACTCTGTGTTTGTTTCTACATCTGTTCAAATCAGTACAGATTATCTTTCATGTTTGTCCATTTGTCCATTCTATACACAGCTGTTCCTTTTACTTGAGCTCAACAATTTTTCTCTTTTATTTTATTTTATTTTATTTTATTTTATTTTATTTTTTTGCATTTTGGATTATTCAATCAAGGTTTATTTGGGTTATAGAATTATAAATTTTGCTTCAACCTGGTCCAAATGCCATCTGGGTTGCCAGCTGGTCCAAATGACCCAAAGATTGGTTATGTAAATGTAATATATATTGTTCTTTACTATTAGCTTGAGAGTACCCCACTGTTTAAAATTCTAAATAATTATATGCTTTAATTGAGTTTTTTCATGTCATCAAAATTATATTAAGATAATTAAAAGTCCCTTAGGGTTGAAATTATTGGACAAGACTTCAACTGATGAAAAAAAAAAAAAAAAGTGGCCACCTAGTAGCATTTTACCAGCTCTTGCTCACTAACTGGAGGCTTCAATGATCTCCGTAGTCTTATGGGAGACATCTCCAACTAAATTACATAAATAGTATTGTAATATGTTCACATTGTTCATCATCAAAATAAATAATGCAATAAGATTTTGATTTTTAAAAATGCCCATTTGAAGGTGTAGAACCAGAAATTTAAAGGTTAAAAACAAGATGCTGTTTCTCAGCTAGAAACAGCACTGGGCCTCGTGACTCAGTCCTAACTCAGCCCTGCAGAAATAAAAACAACCTCTGTGGCTGTGATATGCTGGGGATGTGCTGTGCCAGGGAACTCAGAGATAGAGCCTGCCATTATGCTAATCAGGGTTGTAAAATATGTCAGACTCAAGTCTACAGAAACCAGGTGTCTTAAAGACAAGTTGTGCAGAACAAAGACAGTTAATTAACTCTGACCTGCTGGTCACCCCTTATGAACTGACCAATAGCAGATAGATAAGATGCCCACCACTCTGCACTAACTGTAATGATTGGCTTCTGTAATAAATGCTTACATTGCAGTTTTTCCCCCTTAAAAGCACCAGCCCTACCCCAACTCAGGGTTCTCGGTTTCCACCTGTTTGGAGGACCCCGTGTACACAGACAAATAAAAACCCCATTGTTCTTACATGAGAGCGAGGCCCTTGGAGTCTTCCTTGTGACACCGGTCTTACAAAGGTTTTCATATTGTTATGAAAAATCGTTTTTGTTAACATCCTGGTGTATTCATACATTCATCCTTAAAGTTGTACAGGTCTTCAAATTGTAAAACAGAGATTACTTATGGTGATAAAAGTTTAGTTCAAATTCAGATATTTGCCTTCAACAAATTATTATGATAGCTACATCCCACTAGAAGTCAACAGGTTAAGTAAAAGATTTTATGTATTAGATTGTGAGGATTAACCAAAAAGGGTGTACCTTATGTTAAAAAATGCAAATTCAAGTATGTTAAAAAATGTTATCATGTTGTAACATCAGGTTATGTTTTAGTTTCTAATTTTCTATGTAAAATATGCAACTATTCATTAATATTCTTCAGATATTCAAATGTTAAAAGATACATGGTTATTGAAAATTAATGATTGTATTTTATATTGTAAAATGTTTGATATATAAATAAGATAATGCCTCTACTACACTGCACTGTTATCAATCATTTCTTCTGGATGTTCAACAACTGAGGTATAGAGACTAACAATTAGAGAGACAGATGTGGTAAGAGGAGAGCCAATATTTTGGCCCCTAGTGCTCCAAGGTCAGTGGGAACTCAGGATATAATAGAACATCTGCTGTGCCATACTATACTCAGTGAATCCCTAGTCTTCTGATCAACAAGAATGTGAGACCACTGAGCAAAGGAATCATCCCTGTGTAATGTGCATAAGGAGAGTCACCAGGAGCAAAAATTTCCCAAGATTTCATAGAAAGCACCTTGGTCAAGCAATGGCCATGACTCATCTGAACAGCTGACACTGACAGAAGAACTAAGAGGTGTTATAACTGTTTCCAAGGTATTCCTGAGGAAACAAAACTGACATTGATAGATAGCAAGAATGGATTGTTTTCAAAACGGGCCTCACCTTAACTTGGTCTGGAACATCCTGCAGAAAATTTAAAACCACTAGAGGTACATGAAACAATGCTAAAGTATATGTTATAAAATAAACTCAAACTAGTAATAATTTTTGACAATTGCCAGTTACACTGGTAGCTGACTATTTTCACAGATCAATGGATTGCACAGAGTTTCAACTGCAGAATTCAGGGTCTTAAATTCTATGGAATGCACTTAAAATAAATAGAACCACAGGCATCTACATCTGCCTCCCAATTCCGGCTGCGCTCTGAGAACTGTGGAGTTTTCAGCAAGCAGACGGGCACACAGTATGCCCGGAGCCCAGCCTATTTGGGACTCATGCACGGTCTGGGCACAGAGTAAGGGCTGGGTGGATCTGCGGCACCTGCATCCACCTTCCTGGGTGTCTAGAGGACTGTGGATTTATCAGCATGCAGGCGAGCATCACCAGTTACAGAGGCCCTGCGGACTGCGTTAGTGCCCAGTGCACTCTGCCCCAAGCCCAGACTGCTTGGGACCCTTGAAGCTTCTGGGTGCAGTGAAGTGGTTAAGTGGGCCCCAGGCGCCTACATCCACCTCCCCATTCCGGCTGTGCTCAGAGAACTGTGGAGTTTCCAGCAAGCAGGCAGGTGCACAATGTCCCTGCAGCCCAGCTTGTCTGGAACTGAGGAGTTCTAAACAGGAAGAAGAAGGCCACTGGTTCTAGAGGCCCAGCGTCCTGGGGGAACTGGGTGCCAGAGTCCCAGGAGCTGTGAACATAAAAGTGGATTTCAAAAAAACCCTGAGGAAGCTTTTGAATAACACTTGAAACACAGAAATATACAAAAATGACAAAACGAAAGACCGAATTACAACCTCAAACCTCCAGCCCATCTCAAGAAAGCCTAGGAGTGATGAATATAGAAGAAAATATATGCCATACACCTCACATATCAGACATAATAGCTACTGAAATAAACAAGCAACTCCAGCAAGCTTTAAAGGAATTCAAACTCGAAATAATCTCCCAGGTAAAAGAAGAAATGATAAAAGAAATGAAAGAGATTCTGAATATATCTAAAGAAAACGCAGTTTAAAAAATGGCGGAACTAAACAAAAAGAATCCCTAGATGAGCAAAATGAGAAACAAGCAGAATACATAAAGCAGATGCACAGAGATATACAGAAAAAAAAAAAAAAAACTCCACTGAAAGCTGTAAAAACCACTTCAACGAAAGTGAAGATAGAATTTCAGACCTTGAAGACAGGATTGCAGCTAGTGAACAGGAAAGGAAAGATCTTTTAAAAATAACAAGGCATCAGGAAATAACAATACAACAACTGCAAGATGATGCAAAGAAAAACAACATAAGATTTATAGGGATTAATGAAAAAGAAGGGGACAACATAAAGGATGTCAAGAGGATATTTAGAAAATAGCTGAAAATTTCCCAAGCATGAGATCAGAAACCGACATCAGGTGTAGTGAAGCCTATAGAACTCCAAATAGTCATAAACAAAATAAAACTACACCCAAACATATAATAATCACCATTGAAGAAATCCAAAACAAGAATAGATTATTAAAAGCTGTCAGAGAAAAAAGATAGATCACTTATAAAGGAAAACCTATCAGAATCACAGCAGACTTCTCAGCACAAACAATAAAGTCAAGAAGAGCGCGGAGTGAAGTATTCCAGATTCTAAAGCAAAATGATTTCCAACCTAGACTGATGTACCCTGAAAAACTATCATTCAAAGTTGATGGTGAAATATGATACTTCCATAACAAAGAACAGTTGAAGAACTTCATGAACACCAAGCCAACCCTGCACAAAATATTGAGAAAAAGTTTAGATACACAAAGGAAAAAACCACTAAGCAAAGCAGATAATTAAACAGAACAGAAAGATAAAGGTGCAACAACAGAGAGATAACGTGTCAACAATAAACTAGCTTATAACAGTTATAGCCATTAATGTAAATGGTCTCAATGCACCAATCAAAAGAAACAGACTAGCATAATGGATCAAGAAACAAAATCCAACCATATGCTGTTTACAGGAAAGCCATATAATCCAGAAGGATACTCACAGACTGAAAGTCAAAGGATGGAAAACAATACTTCATGTAACAGGAATCCAAAAAAAAGCAAGACTAGTCATTCTGTTTGCAGACAACGTGAACTTTAAACCAACAGTGACCATAAAAGACAAAGAAGTTCACTACATACTCGTTAGGGCAAAATTCCAAGAGGAAGAGATAACTATCTTAAATATATAAGCACCAAACTCCAGAGCACCCAGTTATATAAAACAACTATTAACAGAAATGCAAACTCAAATTATCAATAACACAGTCATAACAGGAGACATTAACATGCCATTGACACCAAGGGACAGATCAGCCAGATAGAAAATGAGCAAAGAAATAACAGAACTGAATCACACCTGTGAACAAAGGGACTTGGTAGACATATACAGAATGTTCCTACCAACAACATTCGAATACACATTCTTCTTAGCAGTACATGGGTCATTCTCTAAAATAGACTGTATATTAGCTCACAGAACATATTTAAACAAATTCAAAAGAGTTGAAATCATCCCTTGCATGCTATCAGGTCATAGCGCTCTAAAATTAGAAATTAATGATAAAAGATACTGCAAAAATCCCACAAACACATGGAAACTGAATAACACACTCTTGAGTAATCAGTAGCTCACAGAACAAATTAATACCTACAAGAAAATGAAAATGCAGATACAACTTATCAGAATCTGTGGAATGCAATGAAAGCCGTCCTCAGAGGAAAATTTATTGCACTGAGTTCCCACATCAGGAAAACAGAATGAATTAAAACAAACAAAAAAAAAAAACTGAAGCTACACCTCAAACATCTAAAAAAGAAGAGCAAGTCAAGCTCAAATCCCAAAGAGGACAACAAATTATAAAAATCAGAGCAGAAATCAGTGCAATAGAGACTAAGAAAACAATCCAAAGAATCAACGAATCAAAGAGTTGGTTCTTTGAAGGAATACATAAAATTGATAAGCCCCTAGCCAACCTTATTAAAGAAAGGGAAGAAAAAATTCATGCAATAAGAAATGAAAAAGGTGAAATCACTACAGACTCTACAGAATTACAGAAGATCATCAACACCTATTTGGAAAATCTTTACTCTCAAAGGTTTGATAACACAGAATAGACAGACACTTAGAAACATATGAAGTACCAAAAAGAGATCAAGAGGATGTAAAACTGCTGAATAACCCGATTGCTATTAATGAAATTGAAAATGTAACTAAGTCCTTACCTACAAAGAAGATCCAAGGCGCAGATGGATTCATTGCAGAATTCTACAATAAATATAAGAATAGCTAATTTCGACACTCCTCAAACTATTCAATGAAATTGAAAGGGAAGCAATCCTTCCTAAGTCATTCCTGGAAGCAAATATTACTCTAGTATCGAAACCTGAGAAAGACCCAACTAAAAGAGAGAACTATTGACCAGTCTCCCTAATGAACACAGATGCAAAAATCCTCAATAAAATATTGGCAAATAGAATGCAGCAAATCATCAAGAAGATTATACACCATGACCAAGTGGGATTCATCTCAGGAATGCAGAGATGGTTCAACACGTAAATCAATAAATGTAATCCACCATATCAATAAAGCCAAAAGTAAGAATAAGATGATCATTTCTATAGATGCAGAAAAAGCCTTTGATAAGGTCCAACATTCATTCATGATAAGAACTTTACAGAAAGTTTGAATAGATGGTCTTTACCTCAATATAATAAAGGCCACTTATGACAAACCCATAGCCAGCATCATACTAAATGGCCAAAAATGGAAAGCCTTTACTTTAAAATCAGGCACAAGACAAAGATGTCCTTTGTCACCACTCCTATTTATTGTACTGCTAGAAGTACTGGCCATAGCAATAAGACAAGAGAGAGAAATAAAGGGGATAAAGATAGGAAAAGAAGTTAAATTATCATTGTTTGCAGATGGCATGATACTCTACATAGAAGACCCCCTAAACTCCATTGAAAGACTCTTATATATAATAAATAGATTCAGTAATGTATCTGGATACAAAATCAGTACTCAGAAATCAATAGCATTCCTATACACTAACAACAAAATCACAGAGAGGTAAGTAAGAGAAACCACATTCTTCACACTAGCAAGCAAAGAAATGAAATATTTTGGAATTACTCCTATGAAAGAAGTGAAAGACCTATGCAGGGAAAATTATAATACACTGAAAAAGAAATTGAAGTTGATCTCAGAAAATGGAAAGACATCCCTTGCTCATGGATAGGAAGAACAAACTTTGTGAAAATGGCAATTCTGCCAAAACTGTTATACAGATTCAATGCAATCCCAATAAAAATACCATCAACATACTTATAAATCTAGAGAAATCACTCCTAAAATTCATCTGGATCCAGAAGAGACCTAGAATAGCAAAGGCAATTCTAAGCATCAAAAGCAAGACAGGAGGCATCACAATCGCTGACTTGAAATTATACTACAAAGCAACATTAGTAAAATCAACATGATACTGGAAACAAAACAGAGACAAAGATCAATGGAATAGATTAGAAGATACAACCACAACTACAAACACACTCAACCACCTTATCTTTGACAACAGAGCCAAGCAGTTTCACTGGAAGAATGGCATTCTTTTTAATAAATGGTGTTGGAAAAACTGGCTCTCCATTTGCCAAAAACTAAAGATAGACCCATGTCTATCACCATGTACTAAATTAAAATCTAAGTGGATCAAAGATCCGAATATTAAAACTGAAACACTTAATCTATTGGAAGACAAATTGGGTAGAAAACTTGAAGACATAGCAGTAGGTAGAGAATTCATGAACAGGACTCAAACTTCACGGGAAATACTTGCCAGAATCAATAACTGGGACCACCTTTTATGAAAAAGTTTTTGCATGTGAAAAGAAATATCCAGCATAGTGAAAAGAAAACCCACAAACTGGGAAAAGATCTTAGTGAACTCACCCTTACACAAGGGACTTTTGTCTAAAACATATAAAGAATTAAAAAAACTTAGACCCCAAAAATTCAAAGATCCAATCCAAAAATGGGCATCTGAGATGAATATGCCCTTCTCAGGTGAAGAAATACAAATGGCAAATAAATACATGAAAAAAGGTTCATCATCATTACTCATTAGAGAAATGCAAATTAAATCCACACTGAGATTCCATCTCACTCCTGATAGAATGGCCACGATCAAGAAAACCAACAAGAACAAATGCTGGAATGGCTGTGGGGAAAAAGGAGCTCTCCTGCACTGTTGGTGGGAGTGTAGTCTGGTACAATCTTTGTGGAGCTCAGTCTGGAGATTTCTCAAAAAGCTGGGATTGGAAGTCCCATTTGTTCCAGCTATTCCACTTCTAGGCAAATTCCCAGAAGAACTGAAAGCATCATACCACAGTGAAAAACTAGCTTCAAATATTTCCATATCAAGTACCCCAGAATAAAGCCATTCCAATTAATATTTCCTATGTTTATAGCAGCACAATTTGTAATCACCAGATCTTGAAAACAACCCAAGTGTCCATCAACTGAGGAATGGATAAAAATGTTATGGTATTTCTATATAATGGAGTATTACTCAGCTATAAAGAAGGATCACACTGAGATAGTTATCAATAAATGGGCGCAGCTTGAACCATGCTCATAAGTGAAATAAATCAATCTCGCATGTGTGAATAGCAAATAATTTCCCTAATGTAAGTAATGATTCATATATATAAAAATATGTGGTAATCATGATTCCTCATTATGTGGCCTTGAAGCCTTATAACGTTTTCACTTCTTAATTGGAATGGCTTTATTCTGGGCTGCTTGGTATGGAAATATTTGAAGCTATAGTTATATTCAAATATTTCAAGGAAAAAGACACTTTGGTAACTACTATTAAGTTGGGTTATTTGGTGGTGAAGCACTAGGTTGCTGAAACAGTCATGCTTTGACCTGCATTTTTATGTTGTTATGCCTCTTTTATCTCATTCTCTCCCTTATTCATTAAAAAAATATCTAGTTATTTTTTTATGATTTTTTAATTAAGGGGAAATTTTTTGAAAAAGCAGGATACATTATAGTAACTTTTTTGATTTCCTATTAACTTGATTTGAAGTCCTGTAATACTCCCACTATCTTGTTTTGACTGATTAGACTCTGTTCTGATCGGCACGATAGTATCAAGTTTGAGAGTATAAGCAACTGCTTTCAAGGCAATAAGATTCACTATGATGCCCATTCTAGTTTGACTATTATCTCCTTTGGAAGTCCTGTAATGTTTCAAAGGTTTAAGTTTTATTGGTCTTTTTCTCTACTGTTTTGTTCAACTTTATAATACCTAATGAGATAGACAATTCTTTTTAAGGAAGCAAGAGGCATTATGGTAACCATTGTTTATAACCTTGTACTCTGTTTTTACATCATGTGCTATGTCTATCCTTGGTTTTGACTGACAGCTTTGTTTTGCCATATTTGACTTTATTCTCTTCCAGAAAAATAATAAGAACTAAGGAGTAATAAAACCCAAAATGTGTAAATTTTCTTGTAAAAAAGAGAGGGAAAAAAGTGCTCTAAAGGATACAACTGCAAGTGTATGTAGGGGTGTTAAATATATGACCATATTAATGTTTTTGGTTGGATCATTGAACACAACTCTTTGCAGTCTCACTGTTTGAATGTCCACTTTGTATGCTTTGACACTGTGACTTAAGCAACTATCTCTAAGATGATAATGTGTGGTCTATTTTTTTTTTTTTTTGTCTTTTTCCTTTTTATAGGTACCGTGGATCGAACTCACGACTGCCTGCTTGCAAGGCAGATGCTTATGCCGCTGAGCTAAATCCCCGGCCCCTAATGTGTGGTCTATTAACTAGTGACTTCTTACTGGTTTTTTTTGTTGTTGTTGTTGTTTTTGTTTTTTTTTTGTTTGTTTGTTTTTTGTTTGTTTTTTGTAGTTCTGTATTACTTGTATCCTTACACCATTTTGTTTTGTTTTGTTTTTTCTCTTTTTCCTTTTAAATAAAATAAATAAATAGAACCTCTACAGAGTTCTCCCAACAGTTCCTCCTGCTTTAACTGACCACCCATCCTGTGAAACAACAACAACAAAAAAAGATGGATATGTTGGGAGCCGTGGAAGCTAGAAATTGACCTAGGGCATGAACCAGATATTACCCTACCAGAAAACAAGGAGCACATGCGTCAGCTATGGGAAAAAGTTGCTACTTCCCAGGAAAACACCAAACTACTAGACCATCCAAATATTGGGTTTCTAGGCAATTGGCCTGAAATTGAAGTCATCTTTCCCGGTATGCAAATAAACATGCTGCATTGGTTGAGCAGTACGTTTCCTTCCATCGGGAGGATAAAGACTCCATCTGACTCTAGGTTTGTGTCTTATTTTTCTTAAACTCTAGTGGCCCTTAACCCCAAGAACCTCAGGAACTGCATGGGTCACAGCAAGCCAGCATATAAAAATCTTTTGAAACTCTTTCTGAAAATGAGTTCCATTGGCTTCTAAAACATATGGTGAGGTAGTCACAGCAACAACCCCAATTCTGGTACCAAAATTTACATTAGTTACTTTCTAATAACTGAGACACAATATTTGACACTCAGGTTTAGAGGAAGAGAGATTTACTTTGGATCATTTTTGTAGAGGTTTCAGACCATGGTCAACTGGCTTTTAGGCAGTGCAGCATGATAGAGTAGAAATATTTTATGATACTAAGCAGAAAGCAGAAAGTAATGAAAGAAAAGTAAGGGAAATACATCCTTTTATGCTACTCACCAGTGATGCATTTACTCTAATCAGGCTTCATCTTTCAATAACACATTTAGTAATAATCCACTGATGAGAATAACACAAACATGATTGAACTGTCTCCTAAAAACCACATCTACAGATGTATAAGGTTTTGAGGATACATCTAGATATAAATCATAACATATATTGTAAGAACATTAGTTCCATTACAAAGAATCACCCCTATCCAGAATGCCTATTGTGCTCTTCTTTGAAATAGTCTATGTCTATAGATAATTTCTTTTTCTTTGAATTATTCTCTTCATGTACAGAACACATATCTTTGTATTGTAATGTAATTTCTGTACACGTCAAGTAAATAGATGAAAACTGCAACTCCCAGAAATAAAAGATTCATTAAAATGTTTAGTTACATTTTTCTAAATGTGTCTGAATTTTATGCGCTGTGAGTTAATCTCAAGATCCATGTGAAAAAAAATTCAAGACTAGCAAAATACAAATAATTATTCCAACTTATTGAAGAAATAGAAACTCATCAACTTAGTGATACTTGATATCTTTTAAGCTAATTACTATGATTTTAAAAGTAAAATATTTATTCACTGTGATTATATTCTCTTCAAATACTAATCAATGTACAATGGCATTAATTTTGAAAATATTTTATCAGAAATTAAAATTAAAGCTTTTTTCTTTTAGAAAATTTTCAAAATACTAAATATATAAACATTGATGTCATGTTGCTTTGCTTGCAAATATTCACTTAATGACATTTCTATTACAATTTAATGCAATTTTTTGGTCTTCAGAATTATGGGTTACTGATAACAATATAATTTATTCAAAGATTATTAGTGCATTTCAAAAAATTTCCTATTTCCGAACTACTAAAAAAAATCAGTCATGTCAGAATGACCCCAAGTATCTGGGAAGACACTGTGCACTGAATGGCATGAGCTGAAGGAATACACATTGAACTCCAAGTAGCCATTCAGAACCTAGTTGGGCACTGCCCAGCAGCCCACTCGAGCAGACAGGGACCTTCTGCGTGCAATGTGCACCATACTGAAGGTCCACCCAGTGTACTTCCATCATTTGCAAAGCTTTCAAATCACACTAGGGATGTAGTAAGGCCTGCCTAAAGACTTACACACAAATAGGGAGAATTCCTGCAGTACAGAAAGGCATCCTCAATCCACGAAACAACTGAGATTTGCATTTGGCTGCCACAAGGGAATACAGGAAAATGAAAGAGCAAAACACAATCTCAAATCTCGAGCCCACCAAAAGCCTAGAAAATAGGAACATAGAAAAAAATGTAAGCCATAAACCTGAATTTCTGAAATGATAGCAATTGAAGAACAGAAACAATTTCATGAAGCTGTAAAGAAACTCAGTTTAAAAATAATCTTCCAGGGAAAACAAGAAAATGATAACATTTATAAAAGAAATGTTGAACACACCTAAAGAATACACAGTTAAAAACAGACATTAACTGCAAAACAATGGAAATCTTGAATGAACAATATAAGAAACAATTAGAAGGCATGAATCAGATTCAAGGAGATTTTCAAGATTTCACAAATTTGATCAAAAACTGACAAGATATCTTCAATGCACGTGAAGATATAATTTCAGACTTTGAAGATGAGATTGAAGCTAGTGAACACAAAAGGAAAGATCATTTTTGGAAATTATATTTCAAAGAGATTAAGACAAAACAGGACAGAACAAATTTGATCAGAAAAGAAAAATGTAAGCAACAGAGTATTTCACCACAAGACAATCTGTAATTAACAGTAACTACCATAATGTCTCTTTATTTGAAATAGTTGAACATAACTTCATATACATTAGTATCAAACATAACAAAATAGGGTAAAACCATTGAAGAGAATGAAAGTATTGCAGGACATTCAGAACCAAATAACAGAGAATGAACAATGGCTACTATATTATCTCATTTTTCATAGAAAAATTGTTGATACTATCACATATAATAAAATCCAACAAGATACAATATGATACAACGAGTGTAAACAGAAGAAAAAAAAGCAAGGTATGACTTCAGAGTAAGATGATATTAAATCAGCACTGGTTATTATAATGTCTTGTTTTCTTCAAAATAGCTGTTCATACTACCACAGATAATAAAATTAAACAAATCAGGATAAAAACATTCCAAATAATGAATGCAAACCTTATAAGGTTTATAAACCTTCAAAGAAATATAACAAGGAATTATGATTACCATAAACTCTTATGTACTCTTACCATTTCTTACACTAGGGAGACTACACCGTATTTATACATGTGAGTTTGATTTATTTCACTTATGAGTATGGTCTCAAGTTGCATCCGTTTGCTTATAAATATCTCAATGTGACCATTCCTAATAGCTGAGTAGTTTTCCATTGTATAAAGATACCAAAACTT
Source organism: Cavia porcellus (assembly GCF_034190915.1). Lineage (NCBI taxonomy): Eukaryota > Metazoa > Chordata > Mammalia > Rodentia > Caviidae > Cavia > Cavia porcellus. Next base: position 51,958,739 of record NW_026947486.1, read on the forward strand.
TTTTTATCCATTCCTTACCTGGAGGACACTTAATTGTTTCCAATATATGGCTATTGCAAAATTTGCTGCTATAAACATCGGTGCACACACTTCACCGTGGTGTGATGTTTTCAGTTCTTCCTGGAATATGCCTAGAAGTGGAATAGCTGAGTTGAATGGGACTTCCAATCCCAGCTTTTTGAAGAATCTCCAGACTGATCTCCACAGTGGTTGCACCACTATATATACTCCCAACAACAGTGCAGGAGGGTATCTTTTTCCCCACAGCCTCTCCAGCTTTTGTTGTCCACAGTTTTCTTGATTCTGGCCATTCTTTCTGAAGTGAGAAGTAATCTCAGTGTGGCTTTAATTTGCATTTCTCTAACAACCAATGATGATGAACATTTTTTCATATATTTATTTTCCATTTGTATTTCTTCGTCTGAGAACAGTGTATTCACCTCAGATTCCCATTTTTGGATTGGGTCTTTTAATTTCAGGGGTCTGCTTTTTAATTCTTTATATGTTTTAGACAGAAGTCCTTTGTCTGAGGTAGAGTTCACTTAGATTTTTTTTTCCCAGTTTGTGGGTTTTCTTTTCATTATGCTGGAGATTTCTTTTCTCATGCAGAAACATTTTAAAAGATGTGATCCCAGTTAATGATTCTGGGAAATATTTCCTGTGAAATTTGATTCCTATTCATGAATTCTATACCTACTTCTATTTCTTCAAGATTTTTACCTATTTTGTCTTCCAACAAATTTAATGTTTCTGTTCTAATATGCAGATCTATGGTCTATTTAGTGTTTAGTTTAGTACAGGGTGATAGGCATGGGTCTAAGTTTTAGTTTTCACCATATGGAGAGCCAGGTTTCCCAGCAATGTCTTATTAAAGAAATTGTTATTCTTCCATTGAACGTTTGGCCCCTTTATCAAAGATAAGGTGGTTGAGTGTGTAGTTGTGTTTGTATCTTCTAATCTATTCCATTGATCTTCAGATCTGTTTTTATTCCATTACCATGTTGATTTTATTACGTTTACTTTGTAGTATAACTTCAAGTCAGGTATTGTGATGCCTCCTGCCTTGCTTTTGCTGTTTAGAAGTGCCTTTGTAATTCTAGGTCTCTTCTAGGTTCAGATGAATTTTAGGAGTGATTTCTCTAGATCTATGCAGTACATTGATTTTATTTTCATTGGGATTGCACTGAATCTATATCACAGTTTTGGGAGAATGGCCATTTTCTCAATATTGGCTATTTGGAGTTCTATATGCTTCACTAATCCAAATATCAGTTTCCATTACCATATTTGGGAAATTTTCAACTATTACTTCTGTAAATAATTTCTCTATATGTTATTTTTTCATTAAATTATTTTGCACCTGTTGAATTTCCCAATTCCTTGTTACTTTTTAACAGATCTTTCCTTTCCTGTTTACTAGCTACAATCTTGTCTTTGAGGTCTGAAATTCTATCTTCACTTTTGTTGAGGCAGTTTTAAAATTTTTCAGTGGAATTTTTGATTCTCTGTATATCTCTTTGAATCTTCTTCATGTATTGTTTGTTTCTGATATTGTTCATTCAGGAATTCTGTCTCTTTGCATTGTTCCTCTAATTTTTAAATTTTGTCTTCTTTAGATATGTGCATCATTTCTTTTGTTCCTTTTATCATTTACTCTTTTACATGGGAGATTATTTCTAATTTGAGTTCCTTTATAGCTTCCTGGAATTGCTTCTTTATTTCAATTGCTATCATTTCAGGCATTTCAGGTGTATGGCTTATATTTTCTTCAATGTACATCGCTCCTAGGCTTTCTTGCTATGGGCTGGGGTTTGATATTGTATTTTGATCTTTAATCTTGTCATTTTTCTATATTTGCATGTTTCAAGTTACGTTCCAAACTTTCCCTGGGTGTGTTGGAAATCACCTCGTTCTTACTCAGCTCCAGGGACTGAATGCAGTTTGCTGAGCATGGTCCAGTTGGGCTTGCAGGACCTCCTCTGCCACTTCTGGTGTTCCAGGAAGCTGTGAGGGCTCGCAACTACTGTAGCTGATGGTCCCAAGCCCTCCGCTTGCTACCGTACGTGCGCAGGAACTCACCTTGTGTGCCCTCAGCTCCCCGGTTGAATTAAGGTAGCTGGACATAGCCTCCTGGGGCTCAGGAAAACCTCCTGAGCCTAGTCCACTTTGTCTGGAATTTGGGCAGGCACTTACCTTCTGGGAGTGATGATCTTAAACTCTTGCTGGGCCCTCACTGGTGCGCTGGAACTCACCTCACTGAGCCTCAGCTCTCTGGGTTGAAAGAAGGTCACTCATGGTGGTGGAGTTATGCTCAAGAGACCTGCTGAGCCTAGTCTAGTGTGGCTGGAATCTGGGCAGTAACTTAACCGCTTGGAGCAATGATCTTGAATTCTTCCTGGGTCTGCACTGGTGTGCTGAAATTCACCTGCGGGGCCTCAGCTCCCCGGATTAAAAGAAGGTCACTGGGTGTGGTCCAATTAGGCCTGCGAAATCTGCAGAGCCTACCAGTGTGGCTGGATGCTGGGTGGGCACTTAACCATTCTTAAATAAATATGAAATAAATATAGGAGCTCCCAGCTATATAAAAGAAATACTTATAGAACTGAAAAATCAAATAAGAAATAGCACAATTATAGTGGAAGACATTAACTACACACCAATATCAAGCAACCAATCAACTAGATAAGAAAATCAACAAAAAATACCAGAACTAAAACAAACTAGTGAACAATTGAACCCTCTGTGTGCAGAGGGTTCTGCCCAACAATATAAGAATATACATTATTCTCAGATTCACACAGAGAATTCTCTAAAATATATCATATACTAGACCAGAGAACATGCTTGAATAAATGCAAAAGAATCAAAATAATCTCACGCATGTTACCTGATAGTACAGTTTCATAGTGCCATGAAACTGTAAAATAATGACAAAAGAACCTGAAATAGCATCACAGACACATGGAAATTAAGCAATAAACTCCTGAACAATCAATGTATCACAGAAAAAAACTAAAGAAGGAATTGAACCATTTCTGAAAACAAACAAATATTCAAATATAACAACATAAATTGTGTTATGAAATGAAAGCAATTCTCAGAGGGAAATTGATTGCCATGTATTCTCACATCAGTAAAACAGAATGACAACAAATAAATACCCTAATACTATACCCAAATATTGGGAAAGGAAGAGAAAGTCAAGACCAAAGCCAAAAGAAGGGAAGAGCAGAAATTAACACAATTGAGACTAAGAAAAAAAAAAAAAAAAACAAGAATTAATGAATAAAAGAATCAATATTTTGAAAGGATAAACAGAATTAGTATCCAACCAACCTCATTTTTAAAAATGGAAATAAAAAGCTCAAATCCATGCAATAAAGAATGAAAGGGGAAAAGTCATATAGACCCTGTGGAAACACAAAACTTTATCAATACCTACTTTAAAAACCTCTACACTCATAGGTTCAATAACACAGAAGGAATGGACATACTCCTAAAACCATATGAATTACTAAAGCTGTAGCAAGAAGATGTAAAACATTTGAATAAACCAATTTTGTTAGTGAAATCAAAAATATAATTAGAACCTTATCAATAAAGGGCCTATTCCTGATGGATTGAAAGCTCAATTGTACAAGAAATTCAAGGAAGACTTAATACCAACACTCCCCAAATTTTTCAATAAAATTGAAAGAGAACCAATTCTCTCTAACTCATTCCTGAAAGTAGTTATTGCTCTAATATCCAAATCAGATAAAGAGCAAAGAAAAAATTAAAAGAAGGTCAATACATCTAATGAGTATAAATGCAAAAATCCTCAGTAAAATACTGGCAAAGAGAATGCAACAAGTCATCAAGAATATTATACACCATGGCCAAGTGGAATTCATCTAAGGAATGTAGAGATGGTTCAATTTATGCAAATCAATCAATGTAATACACTATATCAATAGAGTCAAAGATAAGAATCACATGTTTCTTTCAATAGATGCAGTAAAATTTTGTTAAAGTCCAACAATCACTCATGATAAGAACCCGATAGGAAATCAGAAAAGATGGTTTTTATCTTAATATTATGAAAGCTACCTATGAAAAACAGCCCGCATCATATTAAATGGCCAAAAAATGAATTTAGAGTAAAATGAGGAACAAGATAATGATGTCCATTGTCACCACTATTATTCAATATAGTGCTGGAAATACTAGGTAGAGCAATTAGACGAGAGAGAAATAAAAGGTGTAAGGAAAGAAAATAAATTTTAAATTTTAAATTATTAATTATTATTAATCACTATTTGCAGACAACATTATTCTCTAAATAGAAGACCACCAAAACTCCATTAAAAGAATGCTAAGAATAAAAAATTCAGTTATGTAGCTGGATACAAAAGTCAGCACTCAAAAACCAATATCATTCCTATACAACAAATTCACTGAGAGAGAATTAAGAGAAGCCAGACTCTTCACAATAGCATCCAAAAAGAAAATGACATACTTAGGGATAAATCTAACAAAGGAAGGAAAACATCTATTCAGTGAAAACTACAACACTCTGAAAAAAGAAATTAAAAAAGATCTCAGAAAATGAAAAAAACATTCCTCGCTTATGGATAGGAAAAACAAACATTGTGAAAATGCCCATTCTCCCAAAAGTGTTATATAGATTAAATGCAATTCTAATAAAAATACCATTTACATAGCTCAAATAAGTAGAGAAATCATTCATAAAATTCATCTGCAAACTACAGAGACCTGAAATAGCAGGTCTCTTTGGACAACAAAGGCAAAGCAGGAGGCATCAAAATTCCTGACTTGAAGTTATGCTATAAAGCTACTGTGATTAAATTAGCATGGTACTGCAATAAAAACAGACCTGAAGATCAATTGAATAGATTAGAAGACACAACCACAACTAGAAACATGCTCCACCATCTTATCTTTGAAAAAGGGACCAAACATGTTCACTGGAAGAAAGATAGCCCCTTTAAAAAGTGATGCTAGTAAAACTGATTTTCTATAGGCCAAGAACTAAAACTAGACCCATAACAATCACCATGCACTAAATTAAATTCAAAATGGACCAAAGATCTAAATTTTCAAGCAGAAATACTAAATCTGCTAGAAGACAAATTAGGAAGACAGCTTGATGACCTAGGGGTACTCAGAGAATTGATGAACAAAAATCACATTGCATAGGAAATAGTTCCCATAAATCAGTAACTGTTATCTCATCTTATTGAAATTATTGGCATGTCAAAAGAAATTTCCAAAAGATTGAAACAAACTCATTATTTGGAACTATATTTTAGTCAATAGTCCTTCAGAAAAAGAACTTTTGTCTAGAACATATAAACAATTTTAAAAATCAGAGTCCAAAAATTCAAAGACCCAAACTAAAAATGAGCATCTGAGATACACACTTTTCATGTAAACAAATACAAATGGCAAATAAATCCATGTAAAAATGTTTAGCATCATTGATCGCCAGAATAATGCAAATTAAACCAACTCTGAGATTTCAACTTACTCCAGTGAGAATGACCAAGATCAAGAAAACCACCAATAACACATGCTAAAGAGGATATGGGGGAAAAGGCATTCTTCTTTCCTCTTGGTGGGAGTGTGTGCTGGTGCAAACATTATGGAAATCAGTCTGGAGGTTCCTCACAAAGCTGGGACTGGCAATCCCATTTGACCCACCTGTTCAACTTCTGGGCATATTCCCAGAAAAAGCAAAAATATCATACCACAGTGATATACGCTCACCCATGTTTATAGCAACACAATTTGGAATAGCTAAAACTTAGAAACAACTCAAATGCCCATCAGCTGAGAAATGGATAAAAAGATGTGTTATTTTTCTAAAATGGAGTTCTATTCAGCTATAAAGAATGACCACATTGATACTTTTATGGATATATGATGTGACTTAGTATCATACTGATAAGTGAAGTAAATCAAATTCACATGTGTAAATACCATATTGTCTCCCTAGTGTAATTAGCTGAAAGCATACATAAGACACAACATTTTGAATAAATATTGTGAAAAAGTAAGAAACTGCTAAAGGTAGAAATAACTCAGAGAAAAGAAGGAAGAGAAAAGAAAAAATGATATAAATTTGTATAACACTTAAGAGAACTGATGATTTTTGTACTAATTTTATTAGCTCTTAGAAAAACAGTTAACAATTATTGGATTAGTTCAATTTTGCATGCCTATATTTGGTAGTCTGTGTAACTCTTTTGAAGATAATGCAAAATATCAACCTTTGTTATGTTCCTACCAACTTGTTTTGCAAGCCTATATTGTCATTGTTTTGCGTTCCTTATTATTGTTATTTCTCTCTTTTGCTTCTTGTTATTCTTGTATTCCTTTTGCTTGTGTTTTTTTATGTAACACAGAAAGTATAGATTTACATACATAGGCTTATACATACCTAGAATGTTTCCTAAAGAGTTTACACGAATTTATTTTACTATGTGGGATAGTATGAACAGCTATTTTGAAGAAAGCAAGATATTATGGTAGCCAATAGTGATTTCCTATGATCTTGCTTTAAGTATAATAATTTCTAGCTTAGTTTTAGCCTATTTTCTATTGTTTGATTTCAATACATGTGATGGTATGGACAGCTGTTTTGAAGAAAACAATGGATACTTTGGTAGCCATTTTAAATTTCATATTGTCTGGTTTTGAAGGCTCATAATACTTTCGTTCTTTTGTTTTGGTTGGTTTTATACTATTTGTTTTTTTAATATGTTGTATGTGAATGTACGGACAAGTATTTTGTAGAAATAAGAGACATTATTGTCATCACCGTTGGTTTCTTGTTGTCTTGTTCCCATGTTCTGTGTTTTTTGCATTTTTCTTTTCTGATCTGCTTATTTTGTCCTGTTTTAGTCTCTTGAAATAAAAAAAAAAAGCCATAGCATATGACTTAGTTTAGAAAGTTAGAAAATGCTTAAAAATTTTAGTTTAATTGTTAATTTTATTGGTCTATTAGCTTTATACACCTGTGTTTATTTACTTACCACTGACCAAGACAAATGAGGCCACTGAATTTCCGTAAATAGAAATAAAATAAGATTTATTCTAAAAAGAGACTTAGACCTCATCCTGCAAATCAGCACCTGACTATGCACAGGTGTGTTAATGTCCTTTATAATAATCAGCAGTTGAGGAAAGAAATATAGTTGAACAATAGACATATTCAGGTTTTTTCATAATGTTTGAAAATTTCAGCAACCATTTGTCTCCAAATGAAATAAAATATGACTTAAAAATTCAATTTTAACACACATTACAATCCTCCCCTTACTAAAGTAAGGCAGATCTGAATGCAGTACTTTGTGTTGAAACATATTCCAGTTAGATCTCTGATGGTAGACTGCAACATGAAAAATGAGCTGGATCTTTGAGGTTGAACTTATGTCCCAAATCAGAAGATATTATATAATTACCCATATCAGTAGGACTTATTTTTTAGCCAATCTTGCGTGTGAACTCTCTTTCAAAACCTGTGTGGCTCTATTTATTTCTGGTAAAGCTGAAACAAAGGTGATTCCTTGATGGTCACAACTTTCCTAACTTTTCCAAATGCCCTGTCTTCTTTTCTCAGAGCTTTGACTATTAAACACACCTGGTGCTAAGGTAGCTCTCACCAGTGATGTTCAGTCAGAACAAATATCACACTGGAGGGGACATAATAGGCAATTGAAGAAAGTGTCATAAAATTCTGGTTTTTTGTTGCTGTTTTTGTTTTGCTTTTTGTATCTGAGAAATATTGGAGATATAGAAACAGTGCTTTTATCATAAGTATCTAGAATTCACTGTCAAATCTAATCCTACCTATTCTATAGTCATGATTTTAGAACACTAAATCCTTGGCAGGACAAAGTTATAAAGTTTACAAGCAGATGTTCTAGTAAGACCTTGCAAATTAGAACTATTCTAAACAATAGTTACAAAATTTACAAGCAGATGCAAAGCAATCTAATAAGACCAAAATAAAATCAACTTATATATATATATATATATATATATATATATATATATATATATATATATTTTAACTAAGAATCAGTGTACAGTTTAATATAAAAAATCAATTTTTCTGTAAAATAGTTCTTTCAGGATGATGCACAAACATGTAGACTCTTTTTGTATGCAAAACAATGTGGATTATCTTTGAATAGGAAACATCATTAATTTAAGACTAGACCAAGTGTTACAGTGTGGCTATGTCTTAGCACTTTTTGGATACACATATCAAAATTCATCAAAATTCTGAATATGATGCACAACAATTTGTATCAAATGTACCAACTAATAATATATAGTTTTATAACACAATAGATTTTCGTTATTGAAATAAGAACCTGGATTTTTGCAATAAAATCATAACAAGAAATACACATGATACAAATTTAGCACAACCATTTGTATAATTATATACCATTATGTCTTGGTTGCTTTTCTCTCTGTGTCTGTCTCTCTGTCTCACTGTCTCTCTGTCTCTATTCTCTCTCTGTCTCTTCTTTCTCTCTCTCTCTCTCTCTCTCTCTCTCTCTCTCTCTCTCTCTCTCTCTCTCTTTCTCTCTCTCATACCAGAGCTTGAACTCATGGTCTCACATTGCCAGTCAGGTGCTTATGCCACTAAGCTAAACCTTTAGGAATTTTCTCTTATTATAGGGACAAATATCCAATATCCAAAATGAAGGAAGAAAAGGTTTCTTTAGTTTACTGTTTGTGGAGGTTTCAGTCCATAATCAGCTGGATCTGAGGCAGGGTGGCATGACACTGGGGTAACACTTCAAGACAGCTGGCAACAAAAGCAGCCAGAGCAAATGGGGAATAGGCAGAACAAGCCTCTTTTCCTTCCTTATATTGTAAGCAGGCTGCACCCCTTGGTTGGCTGTAACATTCACATCATCTGCATGCCTTCCTCTTGCAAAGGCTGAGGACTTTTACAAAGTAAGAACCCTGGCTCCCTGCCAAACTGCTTAGTTAAACTTCTAAATGTCTCAAGTTTACATGATATACCAACCAATACAATCCAACCATTGTCAACTTGGCAACCAGAAACACTGTTATAAATGGTTTCCAGGTGCAAAGACATGCTTATTCTTACCATTTTAAAACTTCAATAGTATAACACAGATTTAACAATCTTTAAGGACCAGCATTAACTCTATCAACAATATATTACACTTGAATAACAATATTGTTCCCTTGGGCCTCCAAAGTCTCATGTACATCCCTTTATACAAAAGACATTTAGTCCATCTACAAGAGTTGCCAAAGCTCTAAAAGTTTCAGTATTGTTGGAAAGTTGAAGTTCCACGTCTCCTCCAAAATGTAAGACAAACCCTTAGCCGCAGGCTTCTGTATAAATGAAAACAAGGTTAAACACCTTCAGCATGCAATGGCAATAGAAAAATATTTACATTCCAAAAGTTACAAATAGAGGAATACAAAGCACTGGGACCAAAGAAAATTCAAAATCCATCAGGGCAAATATTAAGTCTTGAAGTACTATATCTAGCATGTGAAGCAATCTGTCACAAATTGTGGGCTTAGAAAGTTTTAAGTGATCCCACCTCTACAGCACTTCTGGTGGTTGTACCTCCCACAACTCTTCTCCCAAGTTGGCTATGCTCCCTCACTACAGGTTTCGTTAGATGACCCACACTCTTGGCTTTTTCAAACATCGAAGTTTTCCATTTCAGCTTTGCACTCACAGCTGCACACACTGCCTTGTCAGCAGCATACTATCTAGCTTCACAGGCCATCTGAAATTGGGGTGGAAATTTTTTTAACTTTATATTTCTTGTCCTATTCTTGCAACTAAAATCAGTGCCATGTGGGTGATGCCTAGGTCTGCTGCCTGCTAGAGTAGTACCCAGGCTTTCCTCTCTGGGCTGTGGGAGACAAATACTTGGATCATTGGACACTTTGAACCCAGTTCTGAGGAACACATTTTCTATGCTACCAACATTCTGGAGCATGTTTCTCTGAAGCTTTCAGCTCAAAGCAAGATCTTTCAGTTTTGCGGTTTTGAGACTTAAAAGTTTAAAACTTTCTGCTTTTTGTGATACCTTCAAGCCATCTTTTCAATTCTCCTGTTCCTTCTCAGCAATTGAGATTTCCTCAGCTCTATATTTTCAGTCCACTGCTTTACTGGAGCTTCCTTTCTGGCCAAATGCACAATAATTTAAGTCATACTATTTAGTTCTTACTCTCTCTCTCTCTCTCTCTCTCTCTCTCTCTCTCTGTGTCTGTGTGTGTGTGTGTGTGTGTGTGTGTGTGTGTGTGTGTGTACCGGAGATTGAACTCACAAGCTTGCCAGGCAGGCACTTATGCTACTGAACCAAGCCCCATCCCAAGGGATCTTTGCTCTTGATTCTCAACACAGATCTGGCCATAAGTCACCAACAATAGTCATGCCACTGCCTCAATATTAGACTGCCTTGAAATTTCCTTTGTCCAATTAATTGGTCCACAATTCCTAGCCAAAGTCTGAGGACATAACCAAATTACAAATAAGCTATTTTGCCAAGCCATAAAACACATGTCTGGAGTCCAACAACCAATGTAGTCCTTACATTCAGCTTTACACTTAGAGCTTCACACACTTGCCTTCTCCAGGTACACACTATCTGGTCTCACAGGTTATCTAAAATTGCAGTGGAAGACTTTTTAACCTCATTTTTCATGCATTCTGTATGTACCTAAAGCCAGTTCCATGTGGATGGTGCCAAGGTTTGCTGCTTGCTCGAGTGTCTGAAGTCTGGAAGGCAGTGGGTTGGAGAAAAATTTATGTGGGAGGTGGATGCATAGGAACAATGAGACAGCTGATAGAAGGAAAGGAAATAGAATTTTTACAGAAGAGGTAGGCCACAGTGCAGAGGAGATGACAAAGCACCATGAATGGTGACTGGCTGGTTGACATTTTGAGGGTGCACTGAAAATAATGACAGTTCTATTTACAGATAAATGTATCAAGCTCAAGATAATTTTATAAAGTTGGAGACAGTGGGTGAAAAATGGAAGACTCTGAACCCTGAATGGCTATCGAGTAGCAACTGGTGGTGAGTTATTTCAAGATAAGCACCCTAACACATAATCATGCTGATCAGGCAGTAATGGGAATCCAATGTGGTCAAGGGATAAGTGTTTGAAAATGGTTTTCAGATTAGCCCTTTTGGGTATTCACACTGCCATTTTCCCAGAGAGCATGAGGGAAAAACATTTATGAAAGACTGCCAGCAATTGGACGTAAGACAGAGGTAAGTCCAACTGAGAAGCAGGAAATGGTGATTAAAGACTTAGTCTTTGCAGTCAGATATCTGAATTAGTCTCAGTTACACAGGATTAAAATAGTGCACCTGTGTCATTTTCCCACTGTTAAAAGGAAACACAATACAGGCAATTACGATAACTTTCAGCTATTTGTGACAGATATCTTTGTAATGGATTGGCATGTTATTGTTGTAATTAAATTGACTGCATAGGAATTATACTGATTCAGTGGAGAATTTAGTGTCAATGAGCCTGTCTGCCAAAATCACCATCACACCTAATTGTAATAACAGCAATAGTTCCTAACCCAAGATCTTGAACTTGATGAAACTGTGCAAAAGTGCCTGTATAATGGCATAAAGACCTTCTGAGTTTGAATCAACCTAAGTTTTGCAGTGCAAGGATTGGAAAAGTAATGGGTGCATGAGCACTCAGATTCTCTGGTAAAGAAGCTACTTGGGAATCATATATTCAATATCTCATTGGAATACCTAACCTGTGTTCCCATTCATCTTTTTATTGATATAAGATTTGGTATATTTTTTGAGTTGTACAGTAATGTGAGGTTCTGTTCTTTTATAGTTTTGTATTAATATTAGGTTGTTACCCCTGTATTTTTGTTCTTTCATTATCTCCAATTAAATGGGTATCATCAACTCTTCATCTAGTTTATTCACTGCAAAACTTTACATGAGAAAATACCAACATATTTTTATTCTTTTTCCAAACATATAAACTCCATCACCCAAGTTTTTATATTGCATTACTTAGACCCCTTATAGTCACTTCCATCTTCATTAGGATAATTACTTGATCCCCTATCTTAAACCTTTGGCTCTTCCAAATTTTTCCCAGTTAATTGACCTCACTATATGCAGTTTCTGATGTTCTGATTATCACATAGCTTTCCTCAATTCCAAAGTGAATCTTCTTGTGTTCATATCTCATATTTTCCCTCATAAAATATCCTCTGAAAACTCTCAATATTAATACTATTAAATCTTTAACACAATGAAAAAATACTTAAAAACAGTTTGAACCAATATCGGGCTTCTTTTCCATCATTAGGCTTCCTTTTAAGTATTCTTTTTAGTGCTGAACACTACTCATTAAACCTCCTTTTATTCTCCCCACCACCTAACACACATAAAAAAAAAAAAAAAAAAAAAAAAAAAAAAAAAAAAAAAAAAAAAAAAAAACAGTTTTTATGTATCCCGAGAAAAGACAAAGTGGACAAGAACAACTATCAGGATATTCATACAGAAGATTATAAGACTGGATCTGTGTATGCTGTTAGAAACTGAAACAATTTTTTGACAAAATACAGGCACAGACTTGAAATTGCTTAAAGGAAATAACAGATGTAGCAAATGCCAGCCATAGAAATAAAACCTGAAAATTATTCAATGCTTATAGAACACCAAACAATTATAAAAATTTTTCAAAGGAATATCCTAATTAAATTCACAGATATCCAACAAAAATAAAAAAATAAACAAACAACTCAGAATTTTAAGTCCAGAAAAAAAACAACAACAACAACAAAAAAAAAAAACCTCAGACAAATGGAGAAAAACAAACCAAAACAAACAAACTAAAAAACACACAATGGTAAATTGATTAAAATCACAGCAGATGCCATATCACAAACACTGCAGTACAGAGGAGAATGGAGTGAAGTATTTCAGACCCTGAGGACAAATTACTTTCAACAAAAATTAAATTAACTATCAAAGCTACTCTTTATGGAGAAACAAGATATTTTTATGAAAACATCCAAATTATAGGATGTATGAAGGCTAAGCCAGCTTTAGACAAAATAAAAACATTCTCGACAGAAATTATGAACTGGATACATCAAAAACATAGTGGAAATAAGTGAGGTCAATGAATAAAGTGTCAGAAAATCACGAAAACAAAATCAAATATTACACCAGCAAATAAAGGAGAAAGTGCTAGTAAATAATCAACACATCTCAGTAATATCTCTCAATGCTAATGGCCTAAACACGCCAATAAAATGACACAGAGGGCCATACTGGATCAAAAACAGAATCCAACAATTTGTTACATTCAAGAAACTCGCATATTCTTAAAAGATATTCATAGACTAAAAATTAAAGAAGTAAAGAACATTGCATGTATCAGAAACCCCAAAAAAGCGGAGGCAACAATTCTAATATCAGATTTTGTAAACTGCAAGTCACAACTGATTTGAAGAGACAGAGATGGTGACTGCATACTAGTTGAAGGAACAATCCATTAAATGCCATATCATTGATAAGCACATACATTGAATACTGGAGTAACTATATTTACAACACAAAAAAACTGCTGAAATAAAAAGATCAAATAAACATTAACAGAATCATAGTAGGGAATTCTAAGACATGGCTTTTGAAAAGAGACAGATCAACTAAACTAAAATCTAACAAAGAAATTTCAGAGCTGAAACTCATGCTTGAATATAAGGACTTAATGAATACACATGAAGAATTCTACCCCTCTACAACAAGCTATATATTCTCTGCAGAAACTCATGGTATTTTTTTTTCCAAAGCAGATAACACACTAGTTCACAAATCTTGGTGACATAAACCTGAAATAAAATGAAGTCACCCCATGCATATTGCTTGACCATTTTGCATGAAAATACAGATCAAAGACAGAAAAACAATCCAGAAAAGGAAAAATTACTAAAAAAAAATTAACAGCATAGTCCTAAAGGGACTATAGGTTATAGAAGAAATAAAAGATGAAATTTAAAAATTTCTAGAAGTTAATGAAAATGAAACCAGATAAAGACCTAATTAAGAAAGAGAACTATAGGCCAATCTGATTTGTGAACAGAGAAGCAAAAATTTTCAACATTATATTAGCATGTAGAATATATACATTATTAGGAAGATAGTATATCATGATCAAATAGATTTCATTTCTAAGACACAAGTATGGTTAAACATATATAAGTCCACAATTGTAACACATCACTTAAAGAGGAATAAGGTAAACAAACAAACAAAATCTCAGTGTTTATACTAATAGATAAAGAAAATATTTTAGAATCCAACAAGCCTTCTTGATGAAAAATACATGACTAAAACAGATATAGAAGGACCATTCTTGAATATGACAAAGGCTGTTTATGAAAAATCAGTACTGGGCATCATTCTGAATGGGGAAAATCTAGCAGCATTCCTCCTAAAGTTCAAGAACAAGACAAAAATATCCACTATTCCCTTTGTTATTCAATATAGTATTTTAAAAATGATCCAGAAAATTTTATCAAGAGAAAGAAATTATCAAAGTATCAAATTGTCATTATTTGCTTATAACATGATCCTTTACATAATAGACCAAAAGGATTCCAAAAATGATCTCTTAGCACTAGTATCCAATTTCAGCAATATAGCAGTATATAAAATCAACCCAAAATTATTAGCATTTGTGTATAGCAACAATGAATAGGATGAGAAAAAATCATGAAAAAGTATTATTCACAGTCACTTCAAGAAAAATTAAATATTAATAATTAGCTAACCAAAGATATAAAATATCAGCACAAAGACAGGGTATTCTAAAGAAGAAGATTGAAGAGAAAATCATAAAATGGAAAGACAGTCTTTGTTCTTGGATAGATAAAACAAATACTGCCAAAATGTCCAAATTTCCAAAAATTTTTATACATATTCAATGCAGTACCAATCATACCAACCACATGCTTTACAGAAGTAGAGAAAACAATCTGAAAATTCATGCAAAATGAGAACAGAAACAAAACAGAAAAAATAATTTTGATAAATAACTTCAAAGTAGGCAGCATATCAATACTAGACTTCAAACTATATTACAAAGCAATAGTGATAAGAGTGATATTGTACTGGAACAAGAAGCACATAGACCTGTGGGACAGAACTTATGATACAGAAGCCTCCCCAGACATATTCAATAATTTGTTTTTTGACAAAGAATCCAAAAAGCATACTTTGAAAAAAGATAGTCTATTAAAAAGTGATGTTACAAAAAAAAGGTTTTCTGTTTGCAGACAAATGAGTAGAGACATTAAGTCATCTGAGAGATAAAATAAGTAAAACATTTTCAGAAATATGTGTAGAAATTTTTTTTTTCTAAATAACATCAAAAGCACAAGAAATTGCAGCAAGAAGGAACAAATGAGTTTGCATCAAACTTAAAGGTTTGTGTACAGCAAAAGAATCCATCTGTAGACTAAAGAGACCACCTTCAGATTGGAAAAAAAAATTTCTTTTCGTCTGTTCTTCAGATGAAAAATTAATATATAGAATATAGAAAGAACTCAAAAGAATTAAAACACCTAAATTAAGAAACACAGTCAAGAAATTCACTGGGGAAATGAACAGAAACATCATAGAGGAAGAAATATAATAAAATATATGAAAACATGTTCAATGTGCCTGGCCACTATAATAATACAAATTAAAATAATGCTAAGAATTCATGCTACTCTGGAAAGAAAGGCAATCATCAGGAAACCAGGAATAAAAGTAACTCTTACTCAGAGTTGGTGGGAATATGAACTAATGTAACAATTGTGTGAATCATTATGGAGTTTTCTCAAAGAACTGACACTAGAAATTCCACACAATTCAGCTATCCCCTGCTAAGTATCTTCTGCGAAGATCTTAAATCATCACACTACAGCAACACATTCAGAACAATGTTTATTGCAGCACAATTGGTAATAGAATATTATTGGAAGAAGCATGTATACCCACCAACAGATGACTGAATAAAAATATGATATTCATATATAATGGAGTTTTACCCAGTTATAAAGAATTACAGAGTTGAGATTTCTATTGGAAAATTAGTACAACTGGAAAATGTATTATTGAGTGAAACAAACTGGATACACAAGCTTAAGTAACGCATGATATCTTTTATTTGAGTGAGGTAAAGTACAAATAAAGAAAAAAGATAAATGATGGATAGAAAGGGATAAAAGGATGTAACTCGCAATAAGGAAGTGGTAAAATAGAACAAGGGTGTGAGCTGAGGAAGAAGGAAAGGGGAAATTAGAGGAATAAAATTGCCCCACTTACAGGAATCTAATAATGAAAATTAATGTAAAACTATGTCATAATATGAGTTAAGGCAAATAATACAAATAGTTATAAAAAAAGATAGGGTAAACTAAGGAGCAGAGAGGAGAGGAAAAGAAGGAAAAGAGGAACACAAAAATGCAAGGTATAATATATGTATATAAGTATTCCTCAAGACGATTGTAAGCTGCATGAATTGTAGATATATATCAATAAAAATGGCAAAAGTGAAAAATACATCACATATGATAGTGTTTTATGTAGCCAAAATTGTTTGTATATTTTATCAAACTATAATAAAATCATGACTTTCAGAACAATACAAAGTGATATCATTACACGTATTTTATTTACAAACTATCATAAGTAGATTTAAGTGCTGTACTTTTTCTTAGAAAATAAATGCAACTTATTCGGATTGGGAAAAGACTAATATCTTGGGTTTCTCTAATGATAAAGTGAAGAATTTATATCTCCAAATGAACTGCTTGCTTACTTAATCTGAGTTTGGAGGAAGTGTATTTTATTTCTGCCTTCACGTGTCATAGATTTTCATCAATTTTAAAAAAGCTCTTTCCCCAGGTTTTAATGTAATTTTCATTGAAATAAAATTTAAAAGTAGCTTGTTAGAAATTTACATATATTATGATGGCTTTATTGCTTTAGCCTCTAATGTGGAAAAAATTAACAGGTTAGGAAGAATTCTAACCACTGAGAAGAGCACAAAGCCAGCCATATTTAATCAAAAGGACATGACATCTCTATAGTATGAATTTAAATGTCTATATGAATTGAACCGCCAATGGGAAGCTCTCTGATCAAACTGACTGAATTGTTGAGCCTTAAAAGGTGAGTTCTTTTCTGCCTTATATTCATACAGTGAGGGAGGCACGTATCTGGCTTCCCCATCATCATAGACTCCTGCTCAGGTGGTATGCAAATTTTAGGCAGTACTAAAATCCTGCTGCAGTAAGGTGGCTATATACAGAAAAAGATTAAACAATCTAAAAAAATCTCCAAAACAATAAAAACAAATGCATAAAACTTTTTTATCTCTGAAACTCTTCTTACAAATAATCACAAAAGGTTTTACCTCACCCCAGATGATACTGAAGAGACTCTGAATAACCAGATAGAAAAGTATCATTGGAAATTTCTGGTATGTCTGTGAGATGTAAGAAAAATATATATCCCAACATGATGCATTCAGCTTGTGGTTTTTCAACATTAAGGAATAAAGTCATTAACAAAAATAGAAAGTCACAAATAGTTATACTGTAAATGAGGAAGAGAGTAACCACTAGATTATTAGGAGAGATTCTGATTCTGTAGCCATGGAGGGCCTTTGTTAGTGGTAAATTATGCAGCATAACCACTGTGCGGATACAACATGGGTGAAACTACAACTAATTTATAAGATTATAAGTATAGTCACTATGCAAATATTGATCTAATATGGAAATGTGTAACACAGCAAGAATACATGGGAGAATCAAAGGGATATTTGAAAAAAGGAAGAAGTGTGGGTTTAGATATTCTGGTCACCCACCTATGTGTCTAAAACCTATCTGGGCCCACTGAACCTGGTGATGTTAACTATAAAAAAATCTTAAGTTTCTGTTTATTTCCAAGCCTTGATTTTTTTTCTATTGTTTTCATCATGATCTCATGCTTGCCAGGCAGGCACTTGTGCCACTGAGCTAAATCCCCAGCCTTACTATTGTTTTTCTATTTTAAGGTCTGCCTCGCTTTAGATTTGCTTCAAGTCACATTTTTAATGCATTTGTTTATTTACGTACTTCCTTGAGGTCTCAATGTCTCTCTGACAATTACTTTCTATCTTAGCCATTTATAATGCATGAAGCTTCAATCATGGGCATAGTTAGCAAAAGGCAGGCAGTCTCTGTTTAGGGTACTTCTACCTGTCCAATAGGAAACCAGGAGACCTGTGGTTCTTAAGTGCTAGGACTTAACTCATTATTGGATCATCAAATCTGTTACTGGCCATTTAGGTCCATATGATCTATTTCATTTGCTTGCAATGGACAAATCAAAAAATAAAATAAATCTAGATTACAAATTCAATTTTGCCATGCTGCTTACATTATGAATCATCAGATTATGAATTATTAACTGAAAAGCATGTAAGTTCTTAACTTAAAGCAGTTTATGTTTTTCTATTAATTATTTAAACTACCACAGAATAGAAATTGAAAAAAAAATGAAAGCTCACTACGTCACAATGGAATTTTTTTTAAATTTTCAATGACTTCATTAGAATACAGTAAAATTCCAGTACACGAACACTTGCATTGGTGACCAATTTGGTTCATTAATAAATGTAGTCACAAAATTTTCCTTCCGTTCATGGTCTCTGTCAGACCATAAGTCTATGTTCCTCAGAACTGTGCAACATATTAAGCTCAAGATTCAAGGTACCACTGCAAATTTTGGGAATTGAAGATTGAACAAATGAAGTTATTTCATGTCACAATTTTGTTCTCATTAGATTAAAGAATTTTGTAATTGTAAGGAATAACTCATATGAGGAAATACTTTTAATTTCCAAATTTTCAGTTTAATATTTTATGCATTTATACTTTTTTCATACTTACAGTCCTTGTGTGAAATAAGTACATACATAACATATCTTAATTATTTCTTTCACTCCTTTTCCCTCCCTTTTACTTCATTTCATTCCTTTTCTTGTTATTCAAACTTTGACTTTCATGTAGTTTTTTGTTTCTTAATTCTATTCCATAAAATCTTTAGCCTGACCTAAAGAACTCTAAAGCTAAAATGAATACTCTTCGTATCCTTAAGATCATTAAATATTAAACACAGTTTAATATAAGATAAATAGAATATAAAAATGAATCAATTTTAAATGTCATGGTCTAATATATTAGAAAATAATTAAGTTCAGGCCATGATTCAGTAAGACAAATTCAATGTTTTATTATTTTGTGTTTCTTAATATTATGAGGAAACTCTGTTAAGTGGTAATATATTTTGCTCTCACAAATGGAATTTTCTGCAGAGAAGGGCATAGAAAATATTCTAAATTGGCACTTGAAGACTATTATAATTATTTGAGTTCTAAAATATAAGTTTACAATTTCTCCTGACAAATATAATTTCCCAGTTTATATTCATATAATTCTGCACTTCTGAAAATAAAATATTTTTCTGACTTTCCACTGAAATAATACAATCATTCAATTAGAGAACTATTTAGGAATGAGCATCCTCTATTGGGTTATTTTTCCTTAGAAGTATAGTGGTATCAAGGTGAACTTTGTCTTAGTCTTAAGTCTTAGTCTAAGACCAAAAACATGGTAGTCTATTTGTTTACATTAGAGTAGGGAATAATGAATTTCAATATACAACATAAAAAGAAAGTTGTATATATTTATTTTACATATTTTGAGGAGTAAATATAATTTTCAAGTAGTAGCAAGGCATCTTTTCACAACATGAGTTAATAATATTTCCACTTCTTCTTGCCTTCCTTACTGTAAAAAGAAGGCTATCAAACAATAGTGATGTAAGTTTCAAGAATGTAATAAAACCTACTCTGTTCAGAAGGCACTGGGAGTGTGAATCATAACTAATGTGACACAGATATAAAAATAAATATTAAGTATTTAATATTGTTAAGTGAATTTATAGGCCTACTTTTGTCATTCAAAATATTATAACTGATTCAGTAATAAAATATTTTAAAATATTCAAGCTTGTAAAAGTTCATTACTTACCTAGCAAGACATAAGATCCTAACATAAAAGGGGTCTCCCTACACTTGCAGGAAGAATGACAAAAGAAATCTAAAGAAAACGAGTTTACCTCAGTGTATTACTCATGTTTCACACTTATTTTTCCCAAAATATTTCCAAAGCCTTGCAAATTCATCAAATAATATCAAACTCTTCAGCCAAAAGTGCTTCTTACAATTCTCATTTTCTATTAATGCTCCCTTAACAAATAAAATATAAGTAAATTTACATGATTTTCTCTTATTTATCTGTTGTAATTTTCATTTAAAGGGTTGAGATAATGAAGTTTGAATCTATAAACTTAAGATATCTTTCTCCCCTTCACTAGAAAAAAAAGTAGACATATGAACATTTTATGGTGATTTCTATATGGGAACTAAATAAAAAGAATTAGTTTTATTTTCTTTATATCTATATATTTATGGAAAACTTCAGCTCCAACAGTGACAACTATAGCATGTGTAATTCCCAGTTTCTGTTTTTAAACATATGTGTGTTTGAAACACTATGCTCTTCCAATATAAATTTTATTACTTGATACAGTTTTTTTTTCTATTAATAGTACATGGCAATATTAGAAAGTGTGTACATTTTGAGTTAGCTATGTCTTTCTTCTCTTTCTAAGGCACAATCCTTGGAACATTATTTCTTCATTAAGTGCAAGTAGCCATCAAAATATACAGCAATTTAAAAAAAAATTAAAAATCACTTCAGAAAAAGAAACATTGCCGTTAATTCACTTCAAAGCACCTCCTCACTTTCAACACACTAATCCCTTCATTCTTGCCATTCCTGGAAAAATTTCTGGAAATTCTCCTGCACAAGTGTCTTTAGTTGTGCTAGCATGTATGCCTCAATGTCTTGAATCAATGCAAAACTTTTTATGTTTCTTGATTATTTTCATGTTTATGAATTCAGAGGTTGTACAGTGCAAGATACAGCAAATAAAATGAATGAGGAAAAACCATAATATTTTATGAGTGTTCATTTCTGTTGGAGGGCTCTCTAAAGCAGCATTAACTATGTTTTCATTTATACCTGATGAAGACAAGAGACTTCCAGAACTGTTTCAAAAAGTGGCAAAAAGACAAATAATATTTTGAGAGGTACTGATCAAAAAATAAAGCACGCTGGGATCCTCTCCAAGTTCACAGCCCTGAGCTTCAGTCATCAGATGATCTTATGTTTTTACTTTGATTACAATCATTTCTGTGCCTTGCTGGATTCCCTCCTCTCCTGGATCAGTTCCTTCACAGCCCCCTATTATCTAATTCCCCATACTTTGCTAAAACCTTCTCTTTTTTTCCATAGGATGTAGTTGGCAACTTCTTTTTGCCTGACTTCCTGGCTGGCTGAAGATAACCACATATTAAAAGTTGCAAATCTCTCACTTTGTTCATCTTTCTATTTCCCATTACAAACTCTATGTAACAACTCCTCTAACACAGATTTGGGACTCATATTTAGGGGTGCTGATCTCTGGGTGTGATGGCCTAATAAAGAGTTTGGCTTCCTCCACTTCTCTGAGTGCTGCTCAGTTTCCTGCATCACCAGTAAAACTGACTTTGCTGTATCATTTGGTAAACTCCAAGATTGCTATAATAACGCTAATTTCAATGTGTCTTTTGCTGCGCATTTTATTAAAATTTTAACAAACCCCATGTATTTTGATCACCTCTTGTATATTCATGACTGATCCCCAAGGATAATGAATTTAGAGATATCAGAACAGTCATTAATTCTCTTTTCATACTCCTATCAGAATAAAACTTTGCATTTTACTGCAATTAATAGCTTCTAATTTTATCAGAATTAATTTTTACATTTAGTTTTTGGACTTATAGCTTCAAGCGTTTGAGAACTAAACTTTCAGTATCACAAATCTTCATGTATAAAATAATCACTCTAATTCTAATCCTTTTCCTCTACACAAATAATAGATGTGATTAATGGTGTAACTGGTTCTTTAACCTTTTGAGTTGATATCTCCTTTTGTTGGCCTGCCTGACCTTAAGACTCAGATGATCTTCTATCCTCAGTGTTCTGTGTAGCAGTTACTGTAGGCAAGCATCACTGTACCTATTTAGTGTTTTCTAGAAACCAAAGCCCCATTCCAATAAGTGTACACTTTTTTAATCAACCTAACTATAACACAAAACAATATATTTTCTTGAATTTTATCTCCAGCAACACACTTGCACAAAAAATATCTGTGTGCTGACTTGATGTTTCACATTTAGGTAACTATGTGAGTCTAAGAAAGAAGGAAAGTTAACCATACAATTGCAACAATGTAATATTGTTATTATTTTAAATTCTGTCTTATTTATAAAAATATGTAAAATTGGCATTTTTATTCCAAAGTAAAATTTTCACATAATTATAACCAAATAAAACAAATATGATAAAGCTAATTCAACAGTAGATGGAAAAAATCTAAATGAATACAGAAATTTCAATTTACAAATTTCACTTTAGGCAAGCTCTGCATTATCAGCTCTCATATTAGAGGAATGAAAACACTAATAAGTTACATAAAATATGTACCTTTGTCAGTATGATAACCTGTAATGTAGTGACTGCATTTAAAATTTTTAGAATATAAAAAGGGATTTTTGAATGAATATGCTGGATATATATATATATATATATATATATATATATGTATGTATTTACTATGAGTAACAATTCTTGACATGTCCCACCTTTTTGTAACATCTTAAAACAATTTTTATAATTAATATAGAATCAAATTTAAGCGATTGTAAACATTTCTAAATTAGTTATACCCATGACAAACTGGATATCAAGAAAATAAAGAAAACTCTTTAATTAAAACTGAATCAAATAATGTACAGTTATTTTTTAAAATATTTATTTATGGTACTGGGAATCAAACTCATGACTGCACACTTGCAAGGCAGCCACATAGGCTGCTGAGCTAAATCCCCAGCCCAGAATGTACAGTTATTTAATAAAAAAAAATCTAGCTACATATCAGTACAATCTTCTATCTCTTGGAATACTGACATCACTACCACAAAAGCTTTATTTGTATATTCTATCTACTTCAAGATTTTTCTTCCCGATGAATGAATCCTACAGACACATACACACACACACACACACACATACACACACACACACACACACACACACACACACACACACACACACACACACAGAGTACACACCCAGTGTTATGATTTGAGTCTAATATTCACCCAAAATGTTCATGTGTAAAAATCTTGGTGACCAAACCTGCAATGCTCAGAAATGGAATTTTGGAAGGAGATTTGTTCAAGAAGGATCTGAGCTCATCAATGTGTTAATCCACTGATGGATTCACATTTAGATAAATTTATGGTATGTGGTGGAACTAGGTCCCTAGCATTGTATCTCTGAAGAATACATTGTATCATCAGCCTTTTTTTTTTAACTCTGTCTCTCTGTTTTATAGCTGCTACCATGAAGTCAATACCTCCACTTCACCACATCAACGCCATGGTGTTCTGCCTTACCAAGACCCAGAATCAATGGATCCTTTAAGAACAGACTAGTATTTTGAATCTGTGGGCCAAATTAAATATTTTCTCCTGTATGTTGTTTCTCTCAGGTATTCTATCATAGAGTTCAAAAGATGACTATTACATATATATCTTTATTTAGAGTGAGAACTCTATGCTAAATCAAATGATGGAATATTAATATTTGTGATTTGTAAAATCTGGAAACTCATGATATATTTAGTGGAATATAAGTGTTATTTAAAAGTCCATAAAACAGTAAAATTTTAAATATGCTTAAGAAAAATATTATTCTCTATATGTTAAGAATTAGTTTGAGAATTTATTCAACTATCAGAAAAGCCAATTATAATTAAGTTTATTTGAAACAGCTAGGAAATGGCATGTAAACACTTGTTTATTATAGAATAAAGACTTTTTTATTGTAGAGAAATGGCAAATATTTATCCTTAGGGCAATAATAGTTTAGTGCTTTTTCAAAAAGACTTACTTAAGATGTTAGTAATATTCATTTATCCTAGTGTTATTTATGTCCCTATAAAAGCAAATACAAAAACTAAGTTGTGAAAGACAAACACATTACTTTCAACCTTATTTGTGTAATAATGAGAAATAGAAATCTTTCTCACATGTATTGATACAGAAAAGTATGCCTAAGGCAATGGCAACTTTTTGAGACATTTTTAGAAATATAAAATATATACATATGTGATGGTTTAATGATTGTTGTCATCTTGAGAAGTTTAGTTAAAACAACTTAACAGAATTGGCTCAGCAATTCCATACTCTAGAGTGTGGAAGACACACCCTAATGCATTTTGTAGCCTGGATGTTATTTCTTTTGAAGACTTTGGAATACTTGCAACAGGAGAGTCAGAGTCATAAATGCTTTTATGCTAGTACTAATGTCCATATTAGATCTAGTGTTATCCCATATTCTAACTGTACCTCATTTGTTTTATAGCTATACCCATTTCACCTATTAATTTTATCTGCATGGCCTGAGTAGCACTTGTATTTGTAACCACTAAATTATACTTCAATAATAAATAATGAACCATAAAACAGTAGAAAAGGAGATAGTTCTATGACATTTAACTGAAAGTAGTGTTATGCACAACATGTCTGATGAAACTATATTTAAGATGAGGCCTGAATTATTAGAAAATAGTGGGTACTGGCAGAAAACAGTGCAATGGTAAAGATGCTGGAACAAGATACATTTTCAATTTTTAATAAAAACCTAAGGATTTCTTGATTTCCCCTTCATTCCTGAAGGGCATTATCTCATAGCTCTTGAAGCTCACCCCATTTTTCTTTTAGTTTTTAGTTTCTAGCAGATAGAGTGTTACATCATTCTGGCTGTAAGGTTTCTGATGAGAATTCACTGCCATTTAAAAGTTTTTGCTCTTGCAAGGAAGGTGTCATTCTTCTCTTTCTAATTTCAAGGTTTTTTGTCCTTTATCATTGATTTTTAAGTGTTTTATTGTAATGCTTTTATGTTAATTTAAATGTTTGTTATGTTTTGCATTCATTTAACTTCTTAAATTTTTGTTTATCTCTTCCAAATTAGGAAACTTTAATTTTTTAATATTGATTGTATTTGTACAGCTTAGATATACAAAATGATCACATTTACCTTATGTAATTTTCATCTTTGAATAATATATCTTGATTCCTCTTTTATTTCCATGCCCCTATTTTCCTTTCAATATTTCTTCCCTTCCTTATTTACAAAATCTTTGTTTCCATGTTTCCCTTCTTTCTCATTATTTTATTTTTCCTTCTTTCCATTCCCTCAATCTTTTCACCAGTTTCCCCTCCTATTTGAACGATTTTTTCCTATTTCACAATATTGACTCTACATTGTGGTCTTTACTTACATGATTAGCTTCTCATACCCAAAGAGACATTATGGTATTCACACATGTGTGTCCAATTTATTTCACTTAAGTCCCTATTCTCAAGGTGCATACATATATGTAGAAATGTCTCAAGTTTGTACTTTTTATGACTGATTAGTACTCTGCTAATTTAAAAAAATCTATATTCATTCTTCGGTTGATGGGAATTTGGGCTACTTCCAGGATTAAGTACTACTGTGAAGCTATAAACATGGATATGCCTGTATCACTGTTGTATGAAGGTTTTATTTCTTTTAGAAAGATATCAAGAAGGGAAATAACTGGGTCAAATGAGGCCTCTAATCCTAGTTTTTAAAAGAATATCCACACTGATTTTTCACAGTGGTCAAACCAGCCTATATTCCCACTGGTAGTAAACAAAGTTTCCCTTTATTATTGCTTGAATTCTAGATAATAACCATTCTTTCTGGAGTTAAGTGATATCTCAGTGCTGTTTTAGATCACATTTCTTCAATGACCAATATTTGTGAGCATTTTTTTTCAGTTTTTTTGGCCAATTGTGTTTCTTCATCTGAGAATCATGTGTTAATCTCAGATGACCATTTATGGATTGAGTCTTTAAATTTTGGGGGCCTGATTATTTTCCATTCTTTATATGTTCTGGATATATGCCATTTGTCTGAGAGAAAGTTAACTAATATTTTTTTCTCATTCTATGGATTTTCTTTGCACTCTGCTGGTAATTTCTTCTGATATGCAAGTACTTTCTAATAAAATGAGATTACAGTTTTTGATTCTTTGAAGTACTTCCTGTTCCGATTGCATTTTATTCACAAACTCTTTACCTACCTTTTTCTTCTAGATTTCCTACCTTGTGTTGCAATAGAATTAGTGTTTCTATTTTAATATTTAGATACTTTATCCATTTGGACTATAGTTTAGTGCAGGATGATAGACATGTGTCTAGTTTTAGTCTTTGGCATGCTGAAAGTAAATTTTCAAGTGCCATTTATTAAAGTGACTACCTTTCTTCCAGTGAATGTGTTGGGCCCTTGTCAAAGACGAAGTGACTGACTGTGTTTGTATTTGTTTGTGCATCTTGTAATCTGTTCTCCTGATCCTCAGGTCTGCTTTTTAACTTTTTTCCAGTACCATGATGAGTTTTTCACATTAACTTTTAGTATAATTTCAAGTCACGGAATTTGATGCCTCTTTCCTTGCCTTTGTTTCTGAGGATTACCTGTGCTATTCTATTTCACTACTGTTTCCAAATGAATTTCATGTATATTTTCTGTAGATATGTGTTGTATGCTAATAGCATTTTGGTAGGGATAACATTAGATATGTTTAACATTTTGGGAGTATGGTCATTTTCACAATGTTGGTTCTTCCTACTCAAGAATAAGGGACATTTTTTCCATTTACTGATATGCTCTTCAACCTACTTTTACAAAGTTATGTATCTATATCTATGTATCAATTACATCCTTTGTTGGATTAATTCCTATGTATTTCATTTGTTACATGCTATTATGAAAGTTTTTGTTTCCATAAATTCTCTTTCAATGAGGTTATTGTTTGTGTATAAGAATGTTATTGATTTGTGCTTGTTGATTTTGTAGCCAGCAATGCTGCTGAATTTGCTTATTAACTGTAGCAATGTTTGGTGGACTTTTTGGAGTCTTCTATGTAGAGTATTATGTCATCTGCAAATACTGATAATTTAACTTCTTTCTTTTTTCTTTATTAACTTTATTACTTATTACCTATTTCTTGTCTAATTGCTCTGGCTAAAATTTCCAAAACTATACTGAATAGGAGTGGTGCTAATGGATGCCTTTGCTTTGTTCTTGAATTTACATTGAAAGTTATCAGTTGTCCATTTATAAGATATTGGCTGTTGGTTTATCATATGTGGCTGTTATCACACTAAAAATCATTTATTCCAGTTGTCCATTGGGTCATAAATGAGTGCTACACTTGAGAAAAATTTTTTCTACATCTATTGAGGTAAGCATGTGACTTTTCCTTTGGCTCTGTTTATGTGGTGTATTATATTTATTGATTTGCATGTATTGAGCCCTTCCTGCATTCCTTTGATAAATACCACTTGGTCATGGTGTATAATCTTCTTGATGATTTGCTGTATTGTTTTTGCTTATAATTTATTGAAAACTTGTGCATCTGTGTTCATCAGGGAGACTGTCCTGTAGTTATCTTTTTTGATCGGGTCTTTTTCTAGTTTAGGTATATGCATAATACTTGCCTCGGGGAATGAGTTAGGGAGAACTGCTTCCCTTTCAATTTTATTGAGTTTTAGGAGTGTTTTCATTATGTCTCCTCTAAATTTTTTGTAGAATTCAGTCCTGAATCCAACAGGACCAAGAATCATCTTTGTTGATAAACTTTTAGTCCCTTTTTCAATTTCATGAACTGACTCTGGGGTATTCAAAATTTCTATATAATTTTTATTAAGTTTTGGCAATTCGTATTTTTCTAGGAATCTGATCATTTGTTCTGTGTGTTCCAGTCTATGTGAGTAAAGTTTTTTGAAGTGGGTATTGATGATCTCCTGAAGCTTCACTGGATCCATAGCAATTTTATGCTTTTCATTCCTCATTGCATGCATTTGAGTCTTTTCTTTCATTTCTTGATGAGATTGGCTAGGAATTATCAATTTCGTTTATTTTTTCAAAGAACCAAATCTTTGATTCATTAATTCTATTATTTTCTTAGTCTCAATTCTGTTAATTTCTGCTCTGATTCATCATTTCCTCCTTTTTATGAGTTTTGGTCTTGACTTAATCTTCTTTTTCTAGAATCTTAAGGTGCAGTACTAGTTTGTTTATTTGTGCCTGTTCTGTTTTCTTGACCACAGAATTCATTGTTATATATTTTGCAAGTTAGGGCTTGTTTCATTGAGTTGCACAGGTTCAGGTATTCTGTATATGCATTTTCATTTAATTGTAAATATTGTTCGAATACTTTTTAAACTTTATGGCCCATTTGCTTTTCAGGAGGATGTTATTTAATTTCCATGTGCCTATGTAGTTTTTGAAGTTTGTTTTGCTTTTAATTGCTAATTTTAATTCACTATGGTCAGATAATATGTATGGGATAATTTCATTTCCTTTGTATTCATTTAAGCATGGGCTAGTATGTGGTCTATTACGGGGGAAGTTCCATGTGTAGCTAAAAAGAGTGCATATTCTGATGTTAAATGGAACATTCTCTAGACATATATTAAGTCCATGTGTTTGCAGGTTTGATTTAATTTAATTATTTACTTGCTGATTTTTTTGTCCAGTTGATTTATTTGTTTCTGGCAATGGGGTATTAATGTCCCCTATTACAATTGTGTTACTGCATATTAGATTTCTCATGTCCGTGAGTATATTTCTTATATAGTTGGATGCTCCTTTATTTGGTGCATATACATTTCTGATTGTTATTTCTTCCTCTTCAATTTTTCCCCTGACAATTATGTAGTTACCTTCTTTATCTCTTTTGATCATTTTTGATTTGAAGTTCATGTTGTCTACAAACAGAATAGCTGCCCTCGCCTTTTTTCTGAGTTCTTGTCATATGGAATATATTTTCCATCCCTTGACTTTCAGTCTATGAGTTTCTTTTTGTGTTAGATGTTTTCCTTGTATAGAGTATATTGGTGGATCTTATTTCTTGATCTTCCTTTCCAATCTATTTCTTTTAATTGGTGAATTGAGGCTATTTATATTGATGGCTATTAATGCTCTGTGTTGGATTATTTTTCTCATGTTATTTTACTCTTGTTGATACCCTGATTTCCCCATTTTGTTAAATTGCTTTCCCTGCCTGGTTGTTTCACTCTGTTGTTGTTTTGGAATTTGTGATCATTTTTATGCCTATCTAGAATCACTTTCAGTATTCTTTCTCGGTTTGGTTTGGTGGATATAATTCAGTTGATCATTGTTATATAAGTTGATCATTGTCATATAAGTATCTTATCCCTCCAATAATTTTGAGAGGTTGTTTTTCAGGATATGTCATTCTGGGTTCAAAGTATTTTCATGCAGGATTTGAAATATTTGACTCCCAGCTCTTCTAGACTTGAGGGTTTGTGTTGAGAAGTTATTTTAATAGACTTTTCTAGATAGGTAAACTGTTTCTTTTCTCTAAAAGCTTTAGTATTCAGTTATTATG
Source organism: Cavia porcellus (assembly GCF_034190915.1). Lineage (NCBI taxonomy): Eukaryota > Metazoa > Chordata > Mammalia > Rodentia > Caviidae > Cavia > Cavia porcellus. Next base: position 51,988,477 of record NW_026947486.1, read on the forward strand.
TTGAATTTCCGGGATCTTAATTATTATTGCCTGGCTGTACATTTATTTTGGTTATGATTGTTAGGAGTTCTATATGTCTCACTTACCTGTACATCTGATTGTTTTCTCATGTTTGGGAATTTTTCTGCTATTACTCATTTAAATAGTTTTCTTTAATGTGATTTGCATTGACTCCTGCATTTTCGTTGACACTTACTTTTTCTTTGCATCATCTTGGAGATTTTAAATTGTTATTTCAGTGTTCCTTGTTATTTTTAAGGGTTTTTTTTTCCTTTCATGATCAATAGCTGTGATCCCATGTTCAAGATCTCAGTCTCTATCTTTAGTGTCATTCAAACAATTTTGCCATTTTTAATAGAATTTTTGATTTCCTGATTATATCTTTGAATCTATTTCATGCATTCTATTTCTTTCCTCTATTGTTCATTCAAGGTTTGTGTCATTTTTCCATGCTCCAGTACTTTTTAGTCTATGTTTTCTCTAGCTATGCTTAGCAACTCCTTTATTAATACTATCAATTCTTTATTTACCTGAGAGACTATTTCTGATTTGATTTCCTCTATAGCCTCAGGGATTTGTTTCTTTAATTTGCTTGCTATCTTTTCAGAAATTTTACATGTGTTACCTCCAGTGTTCTTCATTGCAATGTCTCCTGTACTTGTTCCAGATGAGCTGGGGGTTTGAGATTGCTTTATTTTTATTATTATTTTGTCATTTTAACCTCTTGATTAATATTTAGGTGCTTTCAATCCCACTAGTGTCAACTGTCCACTCTTCGTGTCTTAGGGTCCAACTTTGTGACTGATGTTCACATAGTTTCTGGGTCTTGCAGTGTAGGGAAGGGGAAGTCACCAGAATTCCTCCAGCATGAATAGCCCATTGGGTGAGTCCTATATTGTTACTATACTCCTAGTCTAGGAGTATAAATGTGAACCAACCCTTAGCTCATTTTGTTACTGTGGTTTCAGACTATTCCAGGCTGCCAGACACACCTCTGTCTCCATGATGTGTGCTTTAGATGGGACTCTGTCGTGTCACTGGTGTTCTCACAGGCCCAGCTGGCTTTCTCTAAGTGTGAATTGCCCTTTTTGGTTAGCTCACCACCCACTTGGGTTTCTCTGTAAGGAATAGGGCTCAAACATATTCTCACTGGTATGCCAATGTCCTCCTGTTGGAGTATGGTTCACCAAGGCCTTTGCTGACCTACTGAGGTCCTCTATCTTGGAAGGACTCACTGATCACTTACTGACCCACTCTGGTTGGGGGGAAGTTTTCACTGAGCTTCCATCCAGCTAACCACAGTGATGCACGTGTCAGAAGGGGTTGTTGATGCTCCTGTGGGATACCAAGGTCATTTGTGGAGCACAAGTGGTGACTAAGGCTCTGAGGTCTTTCAGGTGTGGTGATGTTGCAGCTGACCATACACTTGGCTGTTGAATTCTTTCAGGTTTGGCATAGTGGTTGGTGAGTCTCCCCACAGCTGTTGAGGTCTTTCAGGTGCAAGGAAGAATCTTTCAACTTTATTTAAATTTCCAGAAATTAATTTTCTAACAAATAGTACATTATTAAGAGTCTGAGTATTTCCAAAACATATGAAAATAAGAACATTCATTGTTCTATTTTAAAACATAACGTGATCTCTATTAATACGCAGAGAAAAACGATGCTCTTACTATTTTACGCACATATAAATAAGTTCTATGAAAGGATTATTTTCTGTCTAGTGGTGATAACACTATTTTAAATGATAAAAATCCTCTTTTCACACTACACGTTTTTGTTAAATCTGTAAGGCATTTCATAAATAAACCCATACATAATATTTTGTCTATTGCAGACATATTTAAAGAAATTAACTAAAATACACTATTTTCATTTTTAACTTGGTGAAATCCTTCTCTTCCAGTCTATTATCTATGTATATTATAATTATCATGTAAAAATTCAAGAAAAATATATAAATATCATAGGATCCTTTTATGCTCCATACTGATCTGCTACATATATTTAATTTATCTTAATTTAAAAATAGTTTAAATATAATTGTTTGAGACTGTTCCTTTTGTGTGAGGTCAAATATGAACATTTTAAACAGATTTTCCTGTACGACTGTTTTTCATCAAAATGAGTTTTTGTATATCTGTTATTTTACAGAATTTCTGGAAATGAAAGAAAATTAAGTATCCAAATTTGTCTTTATTAGAATTTCAAACTAAATCATTCATTTTTGTGAATAAAAATCACCAAATAATTCAGTCACTTCTACTAACTTTACAAATTAATATCAATTCCCTCAATTATGTGAGCAATATTAACTCTAATTCTATCATGATGGAATAGAAGAAATCTAATTGTGTATTAAAAAGAAAGCTATTGTAGGTCTGTTACTAAGCAATGCAAAGGAGTAAAGAGAAAAATATACAAAATGAGACACAGCTTCCGGTATACAAACTTCTGAAAGAAAAATCTGTGAATACAAGAAAAATGAAATCACAGATGGTTCTCACAGAGCAATATTAGATATTTCAATGAATAAAACAAAAACTGGAACAAAATCTGTGTCATTTTGGTGCTCTTTGCATTTTAATCTATACTAATTAGGCATTTAATTCATTAGAACAAGCACCTTCCTGACAAAGTTGAGGTCATGAGTTTGATTCTCAGTATTAAAAACAAACAAAACAATAGAAGTATGAAACATTGTGGAGTATTAAAATTAGTAAATTCCTTGAAGATTTCTTGAAACTGAAGAACTGCTATTCTAGTTTCAGTAAGTTGAATGTGCAATACTAAATGATTAACAGTGCATGTTGATTTCATATAGAATGGTTTCTTAAAAATTGTCCTGGTTTCTATATTGAAGAAAAAGCAGCCACTTTTCAACATTATGGTGCTAGCTGTAGATTTTTCCATAATATTTTTTAGGTAGTGGTAGTTCTTTTCAATTCTGTTTTTCATAACAATTTTTGTAGCTCCTGGATAATGAATTTGTCATATATGGTTTATGCATTTATTATGCTGATCACATATTTTCTGCTTGTAATTTTTTCTAAGAAACCTGTATTCATTTTTAAATTTTTATTTGAAAAAAAAAAGAAAAAAAGGGAAGAAAACATATAGAATTTCAAAAAATAGTAGGAAATTAACACTAATTAATATATTGCATATTGTTATTGATTTTATATTTTAGGACAATTTTAGGTTCGCAGCAAAGCTGAGAGGATGATATGAAGATTTCCACATACTCCATGCACCCATGCATATACATACTTACTCCCAACAGAGACATACATTTGTTAAAATTGATAAACCTACTTTGAAACATGAAAAGCAACTGTGTTCCATATTTTTATTGTAATTCACTGTTGATGATGCATATTTGAGGGGTATGCACAAATGAATAATGACATGTATCCACTATTATAATATCACACAGAATAGTTTCAGTGTCTTCAAAATTCTTCATATCACACTTATTCATCTTGCCTTTTCTATTACCATCTTTCCGTTTGTGTATACTCCCTCTCAGACTCTGGCAAAAATGGATCTTTTTTTTTTTTTTTTTGTCTTTTTCATTTTTATCGGTACCAGGGATCGAACTTACGACTGCCTGCTTGCAAGGCAGGCGCTTATGCCGCTGAGCTAAATCCCCAGCCCCTAAAAATGGATCTTTTTAATGTCTCCATAGTTTTGTGTGCTCCAGAATGTCATATACTTAGAATCACACATGATATAGCCATTTCATATTGGCTTACTGTCCCTTGTAATATTCATTTAAATTTCCTCCAAAGTATTGAAAAACTTCATATCTCATTTGTTTTAAGTACTATACAACGTTGATAGATGCAAAAGTAAATCATTTCTGAATTCTAGAGTAAGTCCTACTTACAAGGTATTTTATGCTGAATTTGATTTTATAAAATTTTATTTACAAACTTCTATCTATGTTAAATTTGTTGATCTTTTATTGAATTTTGGATTTTACTTTGTCCTGATACTAGAGTTAAGTTGGACTGTAAGAGTGAGTTGAAAATTTTTATATTCACATAAATTTTCTGGTATTTTTAAAAGAAATTGGTATAATGACTTCCTTAAATACCTAGTAGAATTCACAAGTGAAATTACTGAGGCATATAGTTTACCTTTGTAGGCAGGTTTAAAATTCAAAATTCAACATCTTTTGTATATGTTGGACTGTTCAGCATTTTGTCTTTTAGAGTTAACTTTTTGTTTTACAAGTAATTTGAATATTTTTCAAAGGTGTTAATTTAAATCCATGATATTTATGAGATGTTCCCTTTGCATATTTATTTTTTTTATTTAAAGAGAAAATAGAAAGGAAATAAAATACAAAGCAGTAAAAGGGTACAAGTAATACAGAATTTCAAGAAAAAATACACTAAGAAATCACTAGTTAATAGATTACATATTGTCATCTTAGAAACAGTTGTCCAAATTATAAAATTAAAGCATATAAAGTGGACATTCATACAGTGAGATTGCAGACAGTTCCGTTCAATGATCCAACAAAGGCTCAGTAATATGGTTTTCCATCCTACACACTCAAACATACATACAGTTATATCCCTTAGACCATCTTCCTTTCCTCTCTTTTTTACAATAACAGTTACATGTTTTGGATTTTTTTTACTCCCACATTTCTTATTACTTTTTTTGAAGAGAATAAACCTAACGTGACTAAACAAAACAGAGTTGATTAGAACAGAAGGATGGGCATAGTACATGATGCAAAAATAGAATACCTGATGATCAAAAACAGTTACCATTGTGCCTGTTGCTATTTAATACCTTTAGAATCTGTAATGCTGACTCTTCCACTGCTGATATTAGAAATTGTCTTCTCTCTTTTTTTTTTTCAAGTAATATTGGTAGAGATTTATAACTTCCAGTTTCTCTCAATGAGAATTAGGTTTTGGTTTTACTTTTTTCTGGTTTTCTTTTTTGTCTTCAGTTTCATTTGCTTTGATTTTCATGTTTATTGTTTCTATTTTGCAGTTCCTATTTCAATTATCCTTTTTAAGTTTCACAAAGTGCAACCTGAAGACATTTATTTCACATTGTGCTTCTTTTTTTAAAATTTTATTTAAAAGGAAAAAAAGAGAAAAAAAACAAAACAAAACAAAGCGGTGTAAGGGTACAAGTAATACAGAACTACAAAAAAAAAAAAAAAAAAAAAAAAACAGTAAGAAATCACCAGTTAATAGATTACATATTATCATCTTAGATATAGTTGCTCAAATCACAGTATCAAAGCATACAAAGTGGACACTCAAACAGTGAGACTGCAAACAGTTGTGTTCAATGATCCAACCAAAAACATTAATATGGTCAGCTATTTAACACCCCTAAACACACTTGCTGTTGTATCCTTTAGAGCTCTGTTTTTCCCTCTCTTATTTACAACAAAATTTACACATTTTGGGTTTTATTACTCCTTAGTTCTTATTACTTTTTTGGGGGGGGGAGAGAATAAAATCAAATATGGCAAAACAAAGCTGTCAGTCAAAACCAAGGATAGACATAGCACATGATGTAAAACAGAGTACAAGGTTAGCAACAATGGTTATCAACAATGTCTTTTGTTTCCTTAAAAAGAATTGTCTATCTCATTGGATATTATAAAGTTGAACAAACAGTAGAGAACAAGGCCAATAAAACTTAAGCATTGTAAACATTCCAGGACTTCCAAAGGAGACAATAGTCAAACCAGAATGGGCATCCCTTCTTTTCTAATAAAACCATTCTAAATTTCTACTTTTCCTGATATATTCGGATCACTTAAATTCTCATAAAGTGATATTTTCACTTTCACTGAGTTGAAAATATTTTCTTCTTGGACTCACATTTTATTTGAAAGTGCACTATTGAGTTTTCAAATATTTGAGGGATTTTCTGTGATATCTTTCCCTATTGACGTGTATTTAGGTTGCATTTTTATTGTTGAAAGTACTTTCTATGATTTGAAAATTTAAATCTATCAAGTCATATACTAATGTACAGAATAGAGTCTGTCATATCGAATCATGTTGGTGTAATGGGAAAGAAAGTCTTCTGCTTATTGTGGTCCATAAATTTCAACTAGTCAAATTTAGTTGATAGTGGTATGTATTCCCTGATATTCACTCTATTTATTGTGCAAATTAATGAAAGGATGTTTAAATAATGAACTAAAATTACTGATTTTTATACTTTTCCATCCAGTACTATCATTTTTTGCATCATATACTTTAGTTTTTTTTTGTTGCTTGTTTCTTTGGTATGTATTGGAGTTTGAATGTAACACTAAATTATACTCACAATACATTTTTTACTATTATTTTTGAGGTAATCTTTCTGTGTCATTAAGTTGCCCATTCTGGACTCCAATTTGTTATCTTCTTGCCTTAACTTCTCAAGTCTGAGAATACAAGAATATGTTTCCATGCCTGACTTGTTTCATTTGGCTTTCATTTTGCCCAGTGTGTATTATGCGTTTTCATTTTCACTAATCTTTTATTTTTTTATTGTCTAGTCTGATACTAATTTCACTCTACATATTTTTACATTTCATACCTTGGAACTTTCATCTCTACAGTTTGATTTGAGCATTTTAATAGAATTCATACCTCTACTTAATAATTTGAACATATAAAATTACAGTGTTACTTTTCCTATAACTAAGGATTGGACTCAGAGATTTCACACTCAGATACTGTCCCACTCCATTTTAAAATTTTGATATAGAGTCTAAGTTTCTCTGGTTGTTCTCAAACTTGTAATCCTCCATGTTAGCCTTCCAGGAACTATAAACATTTACAATGGTATATTCCTTTTGCAACATTTCTGTCAGATCTGTTTCAGTTTGTGCTGATTGATTATTCTTTGCATTATAAATTTGCTTGTTTGTATGTTTACCAATCTTTGTTTCCATGTCATTCAATGTAATAATTTTATTTTTCACTTTGGTGGCTTCTGGAGGTTAAACACAGGGTTTTCACACAGGGAAATACTTATGGCCCATTTTTTTATATTTTGTTTTGAGATGGGACCTAAGTTACTAAACTGACCATGCTTGGCTTTAACTCGTTGTCCTTCTGGCTCAGTTTAATAGAGTACTGAGATTACAGGTCTGTGCCAGCAAGCCTGGCTGGTATTTCCTTCTGATTATAATCAAATTTTTATCTGAAATGTACTTAAGTTAATTGGAAACAAGTTTATCCTTTTGATGTTTTCTTTTTTTATTTTTAAGAAGGTCCTGAGGAGTGCTTTATCTAGGACTAATTTTTCTTCAGTTATGAAAAAGACTCCTAAGTATTCTACTTGATATTTTAGAAGTACAATATTTTCTACCTACATAGAATAAATAATCACATTTCTAGTTCTATAAAAGCATTAGGTTTAATTCTATAACACAAATGAATAATGTTTCCCTTTTTCAAATGAGTCCTCACACATAAGGCCTCAAGATTTCACCTGTGTGTAGCTCTCTTCTACTCAGTATGTTCTCCCCAAATCTCTGTTTACTATGGTGTCTCATTTACTTTTCTCATTGCTAAGACAAAATATCTGACACCCAAAATTAAATGAGGAAGTGTTTACTTAGCTCGCAGTTTGTAGATGTTTCACTACATAATAGGCTGGCCCCAAGACAGAGTGACATGTGTCAGAGTGGCAACAGTTCATGCCAATGAAAGATACAAGTAACCAAACAAAGTGGTGAACCTCTTTCTACTCTTTATATTATATCCAGTCTACTGAGATTAGGGTGGTGTCAATCCAATCAGTGGACTGATCCATCAGTCACCTACCTTTAAACCCTAACCCTAACCCAGCATTGCACTGTATCAATCTCACACTATAGATTCAGCCACTTCCAATAAAATCCTAACATAGAATGAGGATTTGGGGAGTCATCTAGATACAAACAATAATTCATGACTTTATACTGTAAAGTATCTTGAGCTCAGAGAATTCTCAAACATTTTATCTAAATTACACAATGGCAATTCCCTCAAGATTGCAGGCTGTGAGAAGTGATGGAGCACTTGGTTACCATATGCAAAGTCTCAGATTAAATCTTCTGGGTTTTACTTTTTATTAATGGTGGCAAATTTAGTTTTAGCTTATCTGTTTCCTGGATTTCAAGGATCACTGCCCTGAGGATTAATATCTAGATTATGTAAAAACATAAAAAATTAATTATACCACAAAACAAAAAAACAAACTAAAAATAGACAATTGAATTGATTAGACATTTCTCTAAAAATGTTCAAATAACCAATAGCCACTGGAAATAAAAACCTTAACATCTTCAGAAATCAGAAAAATAAAATTAAAACACTGAGATTCAATTATATTCCATTAAGAATGATTGTAATAGAAGACTCACAAAACAACTAATGTTTGCAAGGTTGTGAGGAAAAGGAAATACTTCCAATTTTGATGGGAATGCAAACTAATATAAGCATTATGTAAATCTTTAAAAAGATTCAAACTCATTAAACTCAGTTATATTTCTGGGAAACTTTTTGAAAGGTTTAAAGCATCATATTACAATAATACAGTATAGCAACACAATTCACAATGACTAAATTATGCAAGTGGCCTTTTGACAACTAACAGATAAAAATAGTATGGTGCTCACAAGAAAAAGTTATGAGGATCAGTAGAACAGAAAAGTTGCAGAAACAACTCCAGGCACATTCAGCTATCTAATCTTGGAGAAGAGCCAAAAATATACTTTGAAGAAAAACAGCCTGTTTAACAAAGGATACTAGTAAAACTGGCTGTGCATATGTACAAGATCAAATCTAGAACCATATCTCTCACTAAACAATACACTAAAATCAAAATGGATCAAACATTTAAGCAATACAAAAATTTGTTGAAACTTGAGATAGTTAAAACTCTTGAAGACATAACCATAGGCAATGACTGTAAATAGAAACCCAAATGTGCAAGAAATAACACCAAAAGTCAACTTAGTGGAATTATGTCAAATTAATTATGAAATTAAAAAATGATAATTATAGTATGATACCAAATTAAAACAGTTCTTCACAGCAATGGAAACAACTCCCAACATGAGAAAACAAAATAAAAAAATGGCTTAAAATAGTGGCAGCTAATACTCAAACCAAAGAATATCAAGAAGATATAAAAAAACTCATAAGTGATAGGCCTTAAAAAAATAAAAGATTCGATCAAAAATACATGTTATTATATTAGGTTTTAATATTTATAACAATTTACACAAAATTAATTAGTAGAACTGATTGTAGTCGTTTTACAAACAACAATTAAAGAGAACTCCTAAATATTTTTGCGTTCATTTAAAGTAAATGATGTTTCAAATTTTTGCAATTAATAGTTTTTAACATTTACCATTTTTATGTTTGTTGCACTGAAAATTTGTGTGACTTCATATTTTAGATGTGTTCATGTATTTATTCTCCAAATTTTTAAAGGTAGAAAAGTTTACTTGAAAATGTAAAAGCAAAGACTGAGGAAAAACTGGCTCTGCAGAGATAACTTAGGCAGAGTAAAAGAGGAAATATCGAGATAAAAGTATACCATGGAAGATAAAGGGCAGAATATTATGAGGAAAGTCACACTAGCTAGAGATGTTCATTTAAAGAAAAGCATAAAAATATTACACAGAAAATACATAGAAACCAAAGCAAACGTTCCCATATTATTACTCTGCTTATAAAATTATAACAGCATAATATGGTGTTTTTTACTATAAAAGAATAATATTTTATGTATATTTAGTTACAGAAATTGACAAATATCCACTTGATTTTCTTCTTTCTAATTACATGTAAAAACAATTGAATGAAAATGTTAATCTCTCACAACTTCTCATTAACAAAATCTGTATATAGTTTTAGGAAGACTGGTTCATACTAAGTTGCAATTACATCATCAGAAATGCATAACCTCTGAGGTTATTACAGATCAATAAGTAATTCATTTGTTCCTCATGACTGAATTAAAATGCCCAAATGAGCTCAGCAATTTTTCATTGAAACAAATTATTTAAATCTAACCAAATGAGAAGGCATTAGGCAGCTTATAAAAACAAAAACCTATATAATTGTAATAATTTTCATAACGTTGACTCTGAAAGAAATGAGCTTTCCCTCTACATACTACAATACTATGACAACTCACTAATGAAATAAATCAGACTTGCATGTGTAAACACAATATTATATTGCTACTTTTAAGAAACTGAAAGACTAAATAAGATCCAAAAGTTACAATAGATATACTAAAAGAGAAAGAAACTGCCTATAGGGAAATTATATTGTTTGAATAATTTTTCATGGTTCTATATGGTAACCTCAACGATTTTGAAGATAGCAATATAGAAAATAACAACCATAGTTAAATTCTTATCATTTTACTTTGAAATCCTATATTGTTATTGTTGTTTTTTGTTGCTGTTATTCTCATTTTGCTTTTGCTATTTTTTGCTTGCTTGTTTAATTCTAGATTTTTAAGTTTTTTTCTCTTTCAAATAAAACAAAAATATATTCACATAAAAAAGATTTAAAAATTTAATCTAAAGTAAAATTAATCGTAAATCAATACGGTTGGTATTCTCAAAGACCAATAGCAAAACAAAACAAAAGGTAAACACCTTCAGTTCTTAACTTTAAGTTAGTGACAAATAACAAAAAATTATTTTAGGAAAGGAGTCATTACCAATCTTTCTCAAAGTATATTGTATAAACAATACATAGCTCTTTTTGAATTCAAAACAATATCTTGTTGCTTAGGAATGGCTCCTTGCCTAAAATTATTATCTCACTGGATTCCAACATCACAAAATATCTCCATCCCTTCCAAATTGTATATAATTTTGTGGAGGAACATAAGTTATCATGATTGGACAACAAAACATGCTTTGTTCCAAAAAAGACAGTAAGAACAGCAGTCTTTTAGCAACACTAAAAGATATGAGGTTTGGTAGAAAATTTCAACAGTCAGTCATTAATGAAAATTTAACTCTTTTTCATTAAATTAACAGATGTTCCACTGGTAATAAAAATGTATTATTCACATTCAGGAATTAATTCTACTAATAAAAATAATCTATCTTTGGGATAAGGGACAAAAATGTTGACAAATTTCAAAGTGAAGTACTGTGCAAAATTACAAATTATGAGAAAATAATTTATCTGCTTGTGAAAACTAACAAGTTGAAAACTTTTTCTTCAATCTTTTTGATTTTATTTTCACTTATTCTTGGAAAACAGTTCTAATATCTTTAGGTCTTCTCTAATAAAGACATTTCTTATCTCTATAGCAATGAAAAAGAAAAAGCATTTCCTAATGTTCTTTCTTGCTTGAATATTTCATCTGTAACAAATGCATTTTAAAAAATCTTAAATTTCCTATGCTAATATGTAATTGGGAAAATATATCTTGGTGAGATTATTTTCTACTTGAGTTAGTAAACATGGGAAACTGCTTGTATTTATTCAAATTTCTAATCTTCTTTAAGCTGTGTGTATCAAATTATATTGTTTTATGGATTGTACAGTTACATCTTATAACAAATAGCCTTTCTCCTAATTTCCCAATATTTGACACCTTACAGTGGTAAAAGAGGCTGATGAGGAAGTTTTACTTATGAGGTTCCCAGAGAAACAGCACAGAGTAAAAATAGCCTATATCTTTATTGGTTAATTCTTATGCATGTCCTTATCACATATTTACATTATTGCATGCTTCCCTGTTTAGTACATGTGCAGTTGTCTATGTTGAGTCATGATTATATAAGTATAACTTTCACTGCACCTGCACTAGTCAGGTGATTCAGGTCCTTAAATCATCCTCAGATAAACATCACAAGCTTTGACACAATCTGCTGAGTCTCTGTACACGTCACACCTTCAAAGATTAGGGGCAAGACATTTTTTATGAGCATGTCTTACTTCTTTCCCTTGTGGTTCCAAGAGGAACTTTCATTTCCCCAGCAGGTGATCTTTGAACTAATCCCAAAACCATTGGTAGTGAACTTCTTTCTGCAAATGTTCCAGGAATAATACAACTTTTATCACCTTAAGACACTGTTCTGTGGGTAATGCATACAGACAAACTGGCTGCACATTCAAGAGACAATCCAAAAATTGTCACTCATACATCAGGGTTAGTCATTGAGTCATTTAAACTCCTGGGTAATTTTTTGATCAGATGCTATTCCTAGCCACAACAAAAGTTGGTTTCCCTGGTTAGACACTATTCCTAATACCTGGAAAGTCCATTGCCTAACTTCTTGGAAGAAGCAGCTTGGTCCTGGCTGCCAGTGTCAGGGTGAGATGACTCATCAAATCTGCAATATCAGTCATTTACCATGTCCTCTCTGGCTTTCACACAAGCCATACTGCAGTGCAAGATGTCTCACCAGTGCTTCTTTCAATTTCAAGGTAGTTTGTTCTCTGTCCTCATGACCTCATGGAAGCTGGTGCAGCTTCACTCACATAACCCACATAGCCTATAGAAGATTCGTTGATGTGCAATATGGCTGTCTTCACACTATAGTTTTACTACACAAGCAGAATTACTGCTGCATGGTATCAAGCCATGTATCAGTCAATATGTCCATCCCTACTATATATTTAGCAACTGGGGAAACATAAACATCAGAAGGTGTTGGATCTAAATGCCTGTACTATGTCACCAGGGCTTTCTTTACCTGAACCCTGGGGACTTGTTCAGTTCTGAAAATACAGAACAGTAAAACTTTTCCTGAGATTTCTGTCATATGCATATCTTGTGTCCTGTTCAGTGCCACTTGAATATCTCTCTGCTCCATCAGCAAAGTGTGCAGCCCACAAATCAGCATCTTGTGTCTGTCTTCATGCCAAAGAAAGTACTCAGTTTGAGAATCAGTGACCCCTGGTTGCTTCTGGGCTGCTGCTACACTCTGGCTTCAGTGTCTGTTTCTCTAGGTAGCATGTGAATTTCCAGCAATAGTCACCATTTACTCATATTCTAGTACCACATCATGAGCATGCCCAATTCCAAAGCCTACCTTTTTTTTAAACCTGATCTGCAACTGAGCAGGTCCATTCAAATCTGGCATCGACTGATGTTTCATAGTCCCATAACCTGACCATGGGGGATTGGCCTTGTTCAGCTTTGGACTGCTGCCCAATGATTGTATAGTGATCAGTGGAGGTGTTCAGTACTTCTGGTCCAAATATCTGAGCTAAGAGTTCCTCTCTTTCCACCTTCTGGTTAATAGAAGGTATGGAGCATTGCCAGGTGACTCCCTAGGAAATGGGAATTTGTTCTGTGGGATGAGATGATACTTCTTGTGACTTTATACATGGTGCTCATGGCATCAAGGCATTGGCTCAGGTCCTCCTCTGTCCATTGCAAGGTATGAGGACTCCTGGTGTAGCTGGCTCAACTCACTGCCATCACTTTCCACATTACAGCACCTGGGCTGGTTGCATCAGACATTGGCAATTTTGGGGCTGTTGGCCTGGCACTGCCATGAGGTGGTACAGGCTCATCTATATGCTGTAGATGCCATGTTTCCATGCGCCTCCACTCCCATGTGATGTGTTTCTGAATGCTCATGCCTGCACCGTGCAGGCTTCTGTTGATCTCATTTATGGTGGGCAGGGACCTGTTTGGATTCTTTCTAAAGTCACTCATTCCTTAGGCAGGGAAGACTTCTTGTGCTTGTTTCTTGGACTTCTTAGATTTTTCTCTGGGCTCAGTCCTGGAGCCCTTCTCATCACGGTTGACCTTTAAAGTCACTCTGAAGTTGATTACAGGTAACCAAGGCAAGGACAATGTAGGCATATCAGCACCTTCTCTCTTTCTCACCATCTAACACTGTTTCTATAAAAGCCAAGGTGGGGACACTCACTTTTTTTTTCTTATTAACATTATTTGTACTGCTGGCTGTGTCATTTGTTGGAGTAAGGAGGCTGAAAGTGTAGTTTTGTTTATAAGGTCCCCAGAGAAAGCACACAGAGGCAGACATTAGCAAAACCACAGTCAGCCAAGAGTTAAAACAACCTTTGCCTTTACTGGTTAACTTTTATATATGTCCTTATCACATACTTACATTCTTGTATGCTTACCAGTGTAGGACATGGATGGTTGCCTATGCTAAGTCATGGTTACATAAATACAACCTGCTCTACACTTGTGCTAGACAGAGCACTCATATCCTCACATCTTCAGATGTCCCAAGATTTGACAGTCTACTCTGGCTCCCACACACCTGTTTAATTTCTGTTTACAGTAATTTGTTTTATTTATTATTTATTTAAATATTTACTGAGAAAGGGTCTGACTATGTAGCTCGGGCTGGTCTTGAATTCATTGTGTAACCAAGATGACCTTAACCTCATCGTGATACTCTTGCTCCAATTTGCCAAGTACTAGGATTATATGTGTGCACCACCATGACCACCTGCTGTGACTTATTTTAAACACTGGATTATAGCAATTTAAATGTATTACTGTGAGATTCTGTATGTAAAGTAATTTTCCAGCCTAACTCCCCTAGTTTTTCCAGAATTCTCAGATGAGAAAAAGCAAAACATCCTCAATGTGGTAGTTTATGCATAATCCCAACACTCAAGGAAGCTGAGACAGGAAGATCACAAATTTCAGTTCAAGCTAAGCAATTTAATGATTTAGCAAGACTTTGTTTCAGTAAAAAGAAAAAAAAAAATGAATGCATGTTTAAATAAATAACAGCTGGATTTGTAGACTAGTGTAAGAGCTCTAGATTTGTCCCCCAGATCATCAAATGAAACCAGGAGAAAAATGAAAAACAAAAATCAACCAGTCCTTTGAGTATGGAAACAATGAAAATGGAAGTATTGTTGATATATCAGTCACAAGAACAACAATAAATTGATGGAACTAGCAGAGACATTGGTATTTTAGCTAAAGGATTACTTGAATTACTAAATACCAAAGTTATACTTTGACTTAAAACCTAATTTATAATGTTTCCATGTATTTCTGATGAATTAAGAACATTGCTAGATAGATAGATAGATAGATAGATAGATAGATGATAGATAGATAGATAGATAAATAGATAGATATAGTTATACATATCACTACAATTAGAAAAACCCCTCAAAATCTAGTCAACAATGGAATGTTGTCCCAAGAATTTAAAATTTCTTTCTGAGACATGGTCTCACTATACAGTTCAGGCTAGCCTTGAACTCAGTGGGTAGTGCAGGCTGAGCTCTATCTCATAGGATCCTCCTGCATCATCCTTGCAAGTATTGAGACTACAGTTGTGTGCTACTAAGCCTGGAAAAAATTTACAATTTTAACAAGAAAAGAAGGGCAACTTACAGGACTCCAAAACAACAACAAAAAAAGCCTATTTGCTCAAAAAAGGCAGCTTTTTCTTTTCAAAAATGTAAACTTAAAGGCATAGCAACTGTTGACAGACACCTGTAATTATGAATGCAATTCTAACCAAGCATTAATAATTTTATTTTCATTTGAGGCAAGTAAAATATGTATACTACCAATCAATGATTCTTGTCATTTGAGCAGTGAAAACCTTCTACTTTAACATTTGCATGATTAGTGGGCAGTTCACAAAGGAAACAGATAAGAACAAAAGACAAAGTCCATTTTAAATGGAAAATCTTAAAGATTTTATGCAAAATATTTAGCTATTTAAAAGTAACAGTGTGTCTAAGTTTTGAGTAATTTCTATTTTAATCCTAATTAACAGGCTTAAAATATTTTCTTTGGCTAAATCATATCTTTAACCTCAACTTTGTTATCTTTTTCTCTTTAAAATAAATGGGCTTTTAAGAATGCCTCTAATTGGAAAATTGATTTTTTTGATGATCTATGCTAATTGTTCCTATTTTGATTGTTATTGCTTTGTCACTAGAAACTTTTTGAGGAGCAGAATTTATCACAACTTTTAAATTAAATTAGATTTCCTTAGGCATGTCTGATACCAAAAGCAATCACTTATTCACACCAATTTATCCATTTAGCAATTCTTATTCACTTACAAATTTAGAAATAATTGCTTGCTACCTAAGTAGTTCATAAATATGCATAAATTCTATCAGCAAACCAAGGATCTGGGACTTAGTTTCATAAAAGAACATTAAATATATCAAGGTTACTAGCTACTATTAATGCTATTATTTCTATTAAACTGGTTCCTTTTTTGTAATAAAAGAAATTTCTTTTAAAACATAGCAAAAGTACAAAAACCCTCAAGAACTTGTCAAGGGAATACCATGAATTGTGCTTGAAAGTTGAAATAATGAATTATATGTACTTGAATTGGCAAGGTAACAGACTAAAATTAACTATGTGAATTAAAATTATATATGTAATTGCAGAGTTAGTTGACTTCTTTCACTTAAAATTGTCTCATCTCTATTCCAAGCATTAAAAGAAGAAAAAAATTATCTGTCTCTGTTGAAGTTGCTGAACAAAATTTAGCATGCTAATTACTACAGTCTTTCATTGGCACTAACCAGGAGTAACAGTAATAACAGAAAAGTAGCATCAGTATTGCAAAGTCTGAGTCTGTTTTTACCAGTTAAAGAAGACATTCCAAATAGACCTGCATGTATTGACTATCTTGAAATAATTTTATAATATAAAAAGATATTTAGGAAGTCAATAAGTCAATTAATGTTTTTCTTGACAAATTTTTCATGATATCTATAGAGTGTGTTACTTAAATGTTTATTAAGGAGAAATTAAAACACAAATATTTCAGAGTACATTAAGGAGAAATTAAAGCACAAATATTTCAGAGTAGGTAATGAAAATGTAACTTTGGGGTCTTTGTCTTGCTCTAAAACGTTTATTCTCTGGCAAAGCTTCAGTGAAATATATCCCACCTACTATGAAGCAAGCACAACTTTTTTTTTTTTACACCATACTGTTATCCTGTTCTTGTCTTAAAACTAGCTGACCATGGATTGAATTCCCCCAAGCTGTCAGTCAATTTAATTCTATCCTCATTTGAATTATGTAATGGAGACCTGGCATGTCAGAAATTCTATGGAAATGAAGTTTATGCTGAGGGAATCTTCTGATCACAAATTTAACTAGCTCAAGAGAAAGATCTTGTGACCTTTCACAGGTTTGGTGGACAAAACCAGAAAGGTCTTAGGTGTATGGTTGCCAAACCATATTTAGCTCACATTTCACCATGGTGTGCCAAGGTACTTGGAAATAGAGCTAGAAGAATTAATATTTGCCATGTCAAGATTCAGTCTTACTTTGGTTTGACTCATTTCTATTATTTAACTCTGACCTTTTGGATTGAGAATGTTTATGCTGTGCCATTCCACCTTTGAAATAGGTAACATGCTGCTGATATTTAGAGGTTCACAGCTAAAAATTTGCTTTGAGTGTCAGAAAATCCTTTCTTTGGACTTCTGAAAAAATTTTAAATTTCTGAGATTTGAAGATAAACATTAATACATTTTTGGTTGTAGGAAAGATATTTGTTCCATGCTAGTCATTAATATGGACTGGCTACTGTATTTGATATTTAAGTGAATCTTAAGATAAAATTGAGGAAAGAATGAAATATTCTGTGTTTAATTTAATTTTGTCATTTAGACTGGGCTTGAGAAACTTAGGAATTTAAAGCATACCTCTTGTGTTTGTGTGGGTCAGAGAGATGTTACCTCAGAGTCTTTATCTGATTTCTCGCATCCTATTCTTTTCATCTTTCCCCCTGATCTTGTTTCTAGCTGCCATGGATTAAATAGTTTTTCTTTGTCATACACTTTTGTCAGGAAGTTTCTGCCTTTCTGCTGATCAACCATGGTATAATTCTCCTGAAACTGAGCCAAAATAAACATCAAATTGTTTAAATTGTGAGTGCTGGACATAAAGTCCGAGGGATAGGAATCCATATTAATAGAAAAAAAACTGATGTTGGAGAAGTGGGGTCATGATTGCTCATAGCTTTAGAAATCTTTAGAAATCTCTTGCAAGAAGTGTTTGGATAAGTTTGGAGATGCATAGAAATGTCCTAGAATTGTGTAAGCAGAGTCTGATGAGTTTTTCTGTTTGGAAATGAAAAATTCAGAATTCTGATTGGAATGTGGGAAACAGAAAAGACTAGGTTTGTGATGCTTCTCAATAACGAGAATGCATTTGAGATTTGAACCAGAAACCATGCATGATACACTTGTAAACATATTTCTTTGGCTGCATTTTGCCCATGCTCTGAGACTTTATGCAAGACTGAATTTAAGGGTTACAGAATAACTGATATGGAGGGAGAAATTTCAAGCAGCTCAAAACTCAAAACTAGGTCTTTCAAATTTCTTTAAGCCACATTTATAATGACAGCTTGGGATAAAAGGAAATAAAAAGATTGGAAAAAATTAAATTTTAGCCCACAGGAGCTATGCATAAATTTGGAACATAAGGTAATGGCTGCTGAAGAGATTAGAACTATTACAATGAAAATATTTTCTTTGTACAGGGACAAGAAGGTGAAAGTCTTGAGAGCACATCTGGAATCAACAAGTCCCCTCTCATTTTCGACTCACAGATACAAAAGTGTAAACCTTTCTTTTGAGAAGAAAGTTCCTGTGCCTCTAGTTTGAGATGGACTTCCTGGTGAATTAGTTACTTCAGGATTTATTTCACTGTGCTTAGCCATCCA
This sequence comes from Cavia porcellus, assembly GCF_034190915.1. NCBI lineage: Eukaryota > Metazoa > Chordata > Mammalia > Rodentia > Caviidae > Cavia > Cavia porcellus. Next base: position 52,007,156 of record NW_026947486.1, read on the forward strand.
GTGATATAGACGCTGTTGCTATCATCGTTAGAAGGTATTCTAGCTAGTGTGTGCACTGAGAAGTGCTTGATATTACCCTTGTGGTCCTGGATGTACTGCCATGAAAAATGAGAGTTTTGAGATGAAGTAGGCTTCCCACTCATATTTAAAAAGTATTACATGGAATTCAGACATGGACTTCCTGTACATGAAGTGTGTAATGTGGAATTAAGCCAAATTCTCATTGGAATCCATGGATTTTAGAGATTACAGAAATGTGGAAGTTCTATCAAGGAAAGCTGCAGGGCTTGAGTGAAAAGAGACAGACCATGCATTCTATCATGAGCAAGTGCATGGTGATGGAACTGTCTAAGTCCTCTCAAAATCATATCTCACTGCCATATACTCAGAATGCTGGAAACGAATGTGCAGAATTTAAAAATTTGCCCAAATAGTTTCAGTCTTTCTCTTGTCTTTTTAAAAGTTTTATCAAACACAATGAAGCAAAATAAGGCCAATGAAAACAAAAAAAAATGACATTATTATAGGACTTCAAAATAAAATAATAAGAAATGAAAAATGGCTGCCATAATGCCCCATGTTATCTTCAAAACAGATGCCTTCAATAAAGGCATAATAAAAGAAAATTTAAAAACAGAAACAAACCAATCAAGGCAAAACAATGAAATTGTCACAAGTCTTCAAAACAAGATAATAGGAAATCAACAATAGTTAATATATTTTGTTATCTTCAAAATAGTTATTTTTAAAAAACAGATTTTAACCAAACCAAACCAAACAATGAAAGTGATACATCACTTCATAAACTGTTAATAAGAAATTAACAATGACTACCCTATTAACAATGACTTCCCTATTTGGATATTTCCTTCCCTTTTACCTTCACAGTAGCTATTGTGAATTTCAGATACCACTACTTCAAATTTTATAATAGAGAGACAACATGATATACACCCATTTGAGTCCAAACCATTTCACTCATTTTTTTAATTTTAAAAAATAAAAAAAATCTAGAAAAATCAAAAAGCAAACAGACAAAAAAAAAAACGACAAAAACTAAACTAAATGACAGCATGCACAATAAAAACCTATAATAGCCATATTGATTTTCAAAACAAGATGATAGGTATTTAACAATGGTTCTTTTATTGCATATTGTTGTTTTCAAAATTATTGCTCTGTTCACTAGATACAGGAATAAAACAAAACAATAAAGCTGAACAAAATATTGGACTTGAAAAGCAGGACAGAAAGAAATCCTCCACAGTTGCTATAATGCACATTGTTATCCTCCACATAGATGCTCAGATTATCAGATTATCAATTTTAGGCCTGCAAAGTCAGTGAAACAATACAAACATGAAGTTTTTTTGAGCCCATTGCTTACTTGAGACAGGGGCATGTTGCTTTTCTTATCTCGAAACTCATGCACCAGCTGGCACACAGGAAGGCATGGTTTTCCTTCAGTTTTTTTTTTTTTTTTTTTTTTTTTTTTTTTTTTTTGGCGGTACAGGAGATCAAACTCACAACCTTGCACTTGCAAGGCAGGCGCTTATGCCACTGAGATAAATCCCCAGGCTGGTGTTCTCTCTTGATTCTCTTTCTGTACCCCATGGTGGCCACCTTTGGCTCATAGGAAGGCATGGTTTGCCTCCTTGGTACTGTTCTTGTGTGCTGTGTGACTATCTTTACCTCACAGGAAGGAATGATTTGACTTCTTGATTCTCTTCCCATTTGCCATGGTAGCTGTCCTTGGCTCATGGGAAGGGATGCTTTGGGTAACTGATTCTCTTCTCATTGTCCATGGTAGCTACCCTTGACTCATGAGAGAGCATGATTTGGCTAATTGATTCTCTTCCTTTTCCCATGAAAGTTGTCCCCGGTTCACAGGAAGATATCAGTCTTGATTTTATGTCTGTTTTTTTTTTCTATTACTCTATTGCTGTCTTTCAAACAGGAATGTTTACCACATAACTTGAGATTGTGTGACTTGTTTTTATTTCTTCAGTTGTTCCCAAATAAAAGTTTGCCTGGAGTACTAGAAGAGACTTGGACATTTAAAAAGTGCTTGATCTGTTGAAACTATTGAGAAGTGATAACATTCTTTTGTTCTTGGATGTACTCAGATGGGTCACTGTGACATGACTTTGGGTAATATCAGATGTCCCTTGTGTCTCCCTCTCTAGCAATTTTCCCGTGCTCTTCTTACTGTCAACCATGAGGTAAGCACCTTTCCTCCCTCATACTCTCCCATCATGATATTCCTGTAGTGAAGTCAGTGAACCATGGACTGAATTCCCTACAACCATGGATAACATTAAGCTTTTCTAATTTAAAAGAATGTTGCCTTTTGTGTCCTGGCAACAGGAAATCTAACATATAGAGTACAATTTTAATATTATGGTTTTCCTTGTATCCTTTATATATGTCTTTATTTTTTCTATAACTCCTCACCTTCATCTTCTCTCTCCATTCTTGTCAAAATCATCTTTACTTTGTTATTTATATATTTCACCTCTCTCTGTCTCGTATATCTCTCTGTTTTAGTAGCTTCTATCATCTTTTTTATTTTTCTTTCTTACTTTCTCAGGGAAAGTCTCACATACTGAGATATCAATATTTGTATTTTTATAGATAAATATATTAGCACTGCTATGAAGTCACAATTTTTGTTTCACTTAATTTTGATCAGAAACAGACCAGGCAATATTTTAAGTATATTTTCTATTGGACAGAACATTTCCACTCTTTATAACTTCACTTGTGAGATATGAAAAAGTTATTTAACCAAATAAAAAACCTTCTTTTGCCTAAAGTATTATTTTAATCATATTCCTCTGTGGGAGTTCTGAAGATGGTGGCTTGATAGGTAGAAGTGTAGAGAGCCTTTCTGGAAAAAAAAAAACTCAGATGCTAAAATTTAACAACATGATGAAGACCAGACAAAAGGAGAGGGATTCTCATGACCCAGGAAGAAACTGAGGAAAAAGACATAGAAAAAAAAGAAGGAAAAATGTGTATGAAAGTCCCAGTGACACAATCACTGGGACTGGTCTGCACTATGCTGGGTGTGCCATGGAATCTGATGATTCTTGGTCACACTGAAGCCATGGCCTTTGGTGGGAGGACATAGTGCAGTGTAGAGTGGAGCCAAGGTGGAGAGCTGCATTAATTCATAGTGAGTGCTTGAAATTTGGTCTTGCAGTGGAGGCAGCCAGCTTGAGGATATATTGGAGTTGGACAAGATAGTCTGAACAAAGAACCATAGTGGAATCAATCAGCTGTCCCTGGCCCAAAGAGGACTGGTGGGACCTGCTTGGGCTGTCATGTCCCTGGTTGGAATGCAATAGCCAGGGACGAAACTGTCCTGAACCTGTGATGTTCGCACAGCACAGACTAACGTGCTGAAGGCACTCACCTATTGACTGGTTCAGAGAAGAGGAGCTAGCCTGCATCATCCCTGCATGTACCTCAGATTACAGCAAACAGTAGAAGGCAGCAAGCCCCCAGCCAGCACACTTCAGAAAAACCGTAAACAATGTAGAGAGGGCCTGAGCCCATCACCACACACCTGTCTGATAGAAACAAGAAACATGACAAAAGAAAGAAATAAGAAAAAGCCCCCAGCCACTGACCCTGGGAAAGTAAGCACAGGAGAGGTCAATACAGAAGAGATGCAGGGAAGCAATCATGCAATATTGGCCACATCAGTGGACATAAAGTAATACCTTTGTGACCTCATAGATTAACTTGAAACTGAAATTCTAATCCAAGTGAGGTAAGATTAATAAAAGAAATACTAAGACCTTCTCAAGAAGACACAGATGAAAGAATGGAGAAACCCAGAAAAAGTACAGAGAAAACTTTGGTGAAGAATATAAACAAAATGTGGAATATGTGAAACAGATTCAAAGAGATTACCAGGAAATTAAAAACTCCATTAAAATCTGGCAAAGTGCCTTGACAGAAATTAAAGTTAGGCTTTCAAAATTTGAAAATAGATTTGCAATGTGTGATTATGAAAGAAAAGACCTCTTAAAAATAACAAGGAACCAGGAAGTAACAATACAAAGGCTAGAAGATGACAAGAGGATCTATAACTGAAGAACAAAAAATGTGAGCAAAGAAGCAGAAGTAAACACAAACGAATTACAAAGGCTATTCACAGAAATAATTAAGAAAAACTTCCCAAGCATAGGAAAAAGAAATAATACCCAGATAAATGAGGTATACAGAAGTCCAGCCAACTACAACCAAAACACACCTACCTACACCCAGATATAAAATAATCAGTATCCCAGAAATTCGCCATCAGAACAGAATATTAAAATCAGAGAAAAGAAACAGATTACCTATAAAGGAAAATCTATGAAAATAATGACAGACTTCTCAATACAAAGTATCAAATCAAGAAGAGTTTGGAGTGAAGTAGTTCAAGCCCTGAAAGAAAATAACCTCCAACCAGGATTGATGTACCCTGAAAAACTGACTCTCACAATTAACGGAGAAACAAGATGCTCACATGACAAGAAGGAACTGTGCGAGTTCATGACTATCAATCCAACCCCACAGAAAAAACTGAAGAACGTTCTAGAGAGAGATAGAAAAAAAAATACATAGACTTCAGCAAAAGTGGCAGAGAGGCCTCAATGAATGGGGCAGACAGTGGAATGAAGTAGAAAAGTGGACAAATAATAGCAGAAAAATAGAATAGCAGAGTTAAGGTAGACAAGGTGGGCTATATTATCTAATATAGATAGACTTGATACACTAACAAAAAGAAATACAGGCAGAGTAGATCAGGAAATAGGATCCATCGAGATGCTCTGAATAGGAATTATACTCCACCTGAAAGAGGGTTAATAAACCAAAAGTCAAAGATGACAAAATGATGCTCTATGTGACAGGGAACCAAAGAGAAATAGAGACAACTCACCCAGCAGCTGAAGATATGTTGGAAAGTCATGGCACTTTTGTGCAGTGGGGAACTACTCAGTTATAAGGAAGGAAAACATTGAGGCTTTAAGTAAAGGAGTATAGCTCAAGATCAAGCTCAGGGATAAAAATGTTCAACACCACTTAGATAGATAATGGGTTGCCCCTCTATTCCAAAAACTAAAGGAGTTAGTGGAACCCAAAATATACAAAGCACCCTGAGAAATGGAAATGGAAGGAACAGTCTAAAAAAGGAAGGCAGAGGGCATTGTGAATAGTGAATCAGGATTTAAAAGCCACATTAGTCGTATAGCTCTGTTTAGTTTGATTTTATTTTGTTCCAGTCTACTCACAGTTGATTTGAGGGCACAGACAGCTATCCCCGAAATAGCAAGGTATACTACGGTAACTATCTTTAATTTCCTATCAACTTAAACTGAAGCCCTTTATTACTTACATTGTCCTAGTATGACTGATCTTATTTGAATCTGGTTTTTTCTTGACTGATAATTATTCAAATTTGGTATGCTTCATAGTATCAAGTGTAAGAGTGGAGGCAACTACTCTGAAGATGAGAAGATGTAATAAGATACCCATTACAGTTTGATTATTAACTGCTTTTGAAGTCCTACAATATCTCCAATATTGTGTTTTTATTGAATATAGCTATGTTCAATTATATCATGCCTGATTATGTAGACAATTCTATTGAAAATAACAAGAGACAGCATAGTAACTACTGTAGATCACCTAGTATTTTGGTTTTATGTCTTTTTTGTTTCATGTTTTTCTAGGAAATGGTTTTATTGTCTTGTTTTGATCTGTTTTCCCCTATAATACAGAAAGGGTTGATATACATGTAGAGATACACACATATGCAGAATTTATAAACAGTTTATGGGAACAGATTATATAATGCACAACGTAATGAACTCTGAAGAAGAGACATTGACATACCCAGTGCTAATTCGGTAGCATTATAATATAAAATCTAGCAATACTATTATTCACTGTTTGGAGTGATATTAATCTAGGCTCTTATGTTTAATTTTGGCATACATAAATATGTGGACAGCTATTTTGAAGAGAACAAGAGACATTATGGCAGCCATTGTTGACTTCTCTATTGTCTGGTCATTAAGACCTAAAAAGCATTCGTCATCCTGTTAGTTTAGTACTATAATATTAATTATGTGTTCATTGTGTGTGAAGATGTGGACAACTATTTGGAAGAAAACGAGAGACAATATGATAGACAGTGAAGATCTCCAGTGGTCTTGCTTTGAAATTCGTGTTTCTTAAACCTGTTTCCTTATGATCTGTTTTGTCCGGTTTAATTTTCTTCTCTTTAAAATAAATTAAAAAATCATATTCTGCAGAACTCAAACCTTGAAAGAAACTTGAAAATGCACATTTTATTGCTGATTTATTGGCATCTAAAAGTGTGTGAATAGATCTTAAAATTACAAAAATATAAGAGAGGAAATAGACTTCAAATCTCTATACTACTGACTTCAGAAGAAGCCATTCAAACAACTCCTTTGTAAGAGGCCACTTTGTGTTTCCTTTCTATGGTATTTTATTAATTTTTTAAAGTGCATTTTTGCAGTATATACATTTCACAATCTTTTTGGGGAATTTGTACATGTGTGTAATGTAAATTGTTTCTATTTTTTAATCCACTTCCCTCACTCTTCTTGCATGCTCTTCTAATTCATCTTTTCTATTCCTATTCTTATAGATATTTTTAACCTATTATTAATCTTATTTTAATTTTATGATATAAATATGCATATTATTTGAAGTCATTAGGATTCTGTACATGGCATATCTTCCATCTATTTCCTCATTCCCTACTCATCATCTCTCTCCATTGTTACTCTCAGCATTTTCTCATCTGCAAGCGATCTACATGATAATTCCTCCATCCCAAAATTTGACTTATTTTTCAGCAAAGGCCATTTTTGCTGAACCTTGTCTTGTCTTGTATGTCTGTCTGTATGTCTATTTGGTCTAACAGTTCCCCTTTTGGTTACCCAAATCTAACAGAACATTTTCTTCTAGGAACCCCTTCTATGAGCCCAAAATGTTCGAAAGTGATTCTGACTATTATTTTCATTTCATTGTTGTTTGGTTTCTTCCTTCTAATCTTATCTCTGTCTCTTAGATCCCCCCACAGGAGAAAAGAACTGACATCCTTGCCGACCATGGGGCAAACTGAATCTAAATCCAGCACGCCCCTCAGCCTTGTGCTTGATCACTTCAAAGAATACAAGTGGCAAGCGGAGGGATATGGGGAAAAGGTTTACAAAACCAGATTAACAACTTTTGTGACACAGGAATGGCCATTAGGGACCCAGGGGTCTGGCCCCCCTCTGGGTCTTTTAAAATGGAGACAGCACAAGCCGCTAGCCAGTATGTTTTTGGGCCCCCTGCTCACACAGATCAAATTGTATATATTCAGATTTGGATAGGCATAATTTATGCTGCCCCTTCCTGGATTAAGACCTCTTGTGACAGAGTCAGTGCGGCCCTCAAACTCAAAAAGCTGCCTTCTGAACCTACTGCAACTCTGGTCCTGCCCTCTGAAGAAGACCCCCCTCACCCGCTGGAGGCACTCCCACTGCCTCCCCTATATCCCACCTGTGATCCCCAATCTGATTCCACTGCTCCATCCCCGCCGCCACTGCACCCTGTTTGCACCCGCCACCACCTGTGGCCCGAGGTGTCCTCAGAGCAGAGTTCTGAGGTGACTCTGCTTTATCCATTATAGGAGGTCCCTGCTCCCAGTGGGGGCTCAATGTTTGTGTATACTCCTTTCTCATTTCTAGATCTTTATAACTGGAAAACTCAGAACCTTCCTTTTTCAAAGGATCCTGAAACTCCGATTAACCTTTTAGAATATGTATTCTCTACTCATTGCCCCACCTGGAATGATTTCCAACAGATTCTGTGCATCCTCTTCACAGTTGAAGAGAAGCTGCATATCTACATTCTTGGGCTAAAAGGAATCCAAGACCTGGACAGGTCAGCTTCCATGGATCGGCAGAAGATCAAACAGCTATTCCCTTCCTCATGACCTGACTGGGACCCCAATATGGACAGGGGTAAGAGGGCTCTTGATGATTACCACCTGAGGCTTTTAGATGCACTCCTCACAGCTGCCAAGAAGCCCACCAATTTGTCCCAAGTTAATGAGATAAGACAGTTGACTGATGAATCTCCTGCTATTTTCTTAGAGCGCCTCCTAGAGGTATATAAATTGCATACCCCAATTAATCCGATAGCACCTGAGAATGCACTCACAATTAATATTGCTTTCGTGGTCCAGTTGGCTCCCAACAGTAGAAGAAAACTACAAAAGCTTGAGGACTTTGAGAAAATGCCCCTCAGCCAGTTAATAGAGATAGTGCAAAGAGGTTTTGAAAAAAGAGAAAATTTACAAGAAGCCACCAACAAGAAAATGACCAAAGTGTTAGAATTACTCTTTGAAAGAGAAACTAAAAGGCCAGCCAATACCAATAAAAAGGAGGTCCAGAGACAGGGACCTCCTTTAGATAAGGAATAATGTGCATATTCCAAAGAGATGGGACATTGGCAAAAGGATTGCCCAAAGTTAAGGGCTAAACTTGAGAGAGAAACAAAGAGTTGCTGTCTCAACAATGAAAAGGTCAGGGCTCATTGCCACCCCCCAAGCCCTGGATAACTCTTCAAGTGGAGGGGCACCCAGTGGACTTCTTGGTGGACACAGGAGTCACCTATTCTGTACTAACCCAACCCTTAGGAAGATTGACTAAAGACTCAGTTAATGTAATAGGAGCCACAGGGGGATGAAGATCATACCCAAAGGTAACTGCCAGTTTAGCTTCACCAGGCCACAAGTTGGTCCAGCACGATTTTCTATGGGTACCAGAGTGTGAAGACAGCCTGCTAGGATGAGACCTCCTGCATAAATTGTAAGTGCAAATTGATTTCTTTACAAATAAGCCAAGGCTAAGATTGGGAATGGCCTCAACCCAAGGTCCTGAAAAGAGCATTAGAGTTTTAGCCCTTGTCCCAGAAGGAGAAAATTACCGCCTGCTGGAAAATTTGTCCAATTCATCTGAGCGGCCACCTACCTACTTAGAACTAGAATTATTAAACAAATGGAGACAAGAAATCCCAGAGGTCTGGGCTGAAACTAACCCCCAGGACTGTCGGTCCACCAAGTGCCCCTTGTAGTAGAGCTCCTAACCCAGGTGCGTCCTAGTAGTTTGCAACAATATCCAATAAGTCTCCAAGCCCAAAAGGGAATTAAAGTTCACATACAGAGACTAAGATTAAATAGTATCCTCATTCCTTGTGTCTCCCCTTGGAACATGCCTTTGCTCCTAGTCCAGGAACCAGGGACAACTGACTATTGCCTTATGCAAAACGTCCAGGAGGTCAACAGGTGGGGGTATTAATTTTACATCCAACTGTGCCTAACCCTGACAGCCTCCGCAACCCAGAGTGCACCTGGTACTCCTTATTAGAACTGAAGGATACCTTCTTCACTCTGCCCCTCGGCCCAGTGAGTCAACCCATTTTGCCTTTGAATGGACTGACCCAGATTCTGGGGTCAAGGAACAACTGACCTTGACTCGGTTGCCACAGGGTTTTATGAACTCGCCCACTTTTTTTGATGAGGCCCTGGCCAGAGATCTTGGGGTTTCATGAAGAACACCCCGAGCTGACACTTTTACAATACATAGATGATCTGCTGATAGCCTCCCCCACTTTGGAGTCCCATTGAGAGGCCACAGGGGAGCAATTAAGAACCTTAGGACAATTAGGTTACAAGTTTTCAGCCAAAAAGGCCCAATTGTGTCACCAAACCTTGACTTATTTAGGCTATGAGTTGCAGGGAGGAAAGAGAGTGCTATCTAAGAAAAGAATCCAGGCCATATTACAGATTCCTATCCCAGAAACTAAAAAACCAGTATGAGAGTTCTGGGTGCTGTAGGATACTGTAAGCTGTGGATTTAAATTTTACTGAGATAGTGTGCCCCCTGTATGACTCTTTTAAGGGGGAAACTCAAAAATTTTTGGACCGGACAGATTAATGTGGACAGGCCTTCCAGCAGCTTAAACGAGCCCTAACAGAGACCCCAGCCCTGGGACTCCCTGACATTAGCAAGCCATTCACCTTGTTAATAGATGAACTCAGGGGCATTGCCAAAGGAGTCCTAACCCAGGACATTGGCCCCTGGAAGAGACATGTAGCCTACCTCTCTAAAAGACTTGATCCAGTGACAGGGGTTTGGCCCCCCTGCCTAAGAAGACTAGCTGCTGTGGCAATGTTATTTAAGGAGGCTAAGAAATTAACTTTTGGACAGAAGATTTCTGCGGTAACCTCCCACAGTTTACAGACTCTTATCAAGACCCTTCCTGAAAAGTGGCTCTTGAATGCTAGAATTCTGCATTATTAGGGTCTATTCCTAGACCCAAAGTTGGTGGTTTTTAAGACTTCCTCAGCCTTAAACCCAGCTACCCTTATGTCTGATGATGACCCTTGAACTCAAAATCTGCCTCTTCATGAGTGTGTGCACCTCCTCAGAATGCAGCAGAATCTATGGGTCGATCTTACATACCAGCCCTTGGAGAATGCTGATAACTACTTCACTGGTGGGAGCAGTTTCATGCAGGATGACAAACGAGTGGCCAGAATGGCAGTGACCACTGAAAAGGAGGTACTCTGGGTTACATGGTTAGAGTCTGGCACTGCAGCCCAAAAGGCTGAGCTCATTGTTTTGACCGAAGCATTAAAGTTAGCCACCAGAAAGAGGGTAAATATCTATATTGACTGTAGATATGCTTTTGCTACTGTACATGTACATGGAGTCATCCATCAAGAGCAGGGTCTCTTAACCTCATCTGGGACTAAGATAAAAAATGCTCCACAGATTCTAGACTTGCTGGCAGCTGTCTGGCTACCTCAGCATGTTGCTATTATTCATTGCAAGGCTCATCAGATAGGAGAAGACCCTATGGTTCAAGGAAATAATTTAGCAGACCAAGCCACTAGAAAAGTAGCAACCACATCAAAGGGGCACGAGAATGTAGCTGCTCTAATATTGATTCCTCCCACCTTACCAGAGCCAATTTAAACACAAAAAAAAAGACTTACAATTAGCATCTCAGCTTGGAACAAAGATCCTCACTCCAGGGGGTTGGTATCAATTAGCAGATAAGGGAGTGCTGTTGCCAGAGGCCCTAGGGCATGAACTGCTACACCACGCTCACCAAACCACCCATTTAGGGGGAACCAAACCTGCCGAATTGTTCAGAACTTGTTTTTTCATTCCAAGACTTTCCAAACTGACTGCCTTTTGAGCTGCATATGCCCACAATGCCTGTTAGTAAACCTGACCAGAAGCTCCCCACTGGAGACTACCCAATATTAAGGAATGGCCTCAGGAGAAAACTGGGAATTAGACTTTACAGACATAGTAAAGCCTGGTTTATGGGGACATTGTTATCTCTTGGTATTAATAGACACTTTTACTGGCTGGGTGAGGCTTTCCCCACCAAGTCTGAGTCAGCCTTAGTGGTAACTAGAAACCTATTGCAAGAGATCATACCTCGATTTGGCCTTACACTAACCACAGGGTCCGATAATGACCTGGCTTTCATAGCCCAAGTTACCCAAAAGTTAGCCCAGGCATTAAAAATTGATTGGAAACTTCACTGCGCCTATCAACCACAAAGTTCAGGACAAGTACAAGGTATTAATCAAACCCTCAAGAACACTTTAGCTAAGCTGTCTTTAGAAACTGGTGATAATTGGGTGAGCCTTCTTCCCTTTGCTCTGCCGAAAGCTAGGTGTACCCCTTATGTTTCCCTCAGGGCTCCTGATATTCCAAGACCCAACAATAAAGGGATAAAATTTATAGTTTCATGATCAAGTGATTGAAGTCATTAGGTCATTTTCAAAGTTTACTTGTGTCATTCTCTATTTGCAGTATCAAGAATGAAACTGAGTCATCAAATATGTTTGCAAGTTAAGGTGAATCTCCATCAATTTTACTCAAATTTATAACAAAAATATAAATGTTATAATGAACTGTTCCAAGATAACTAACTCTCTACTTTCTTTTCAGCTTTACAGTTTCCAGATGTTGTCACGAGTAAGTCAACAGCTTAACAGCTCCGTGGTTTTCTTTTTCTTTTTTTTTTTTTTTTTTGCCTTAAAAATCCCCTCCTTAGTCTGTGAGGCATGTGGTCTCTGGGTCAATCTTAAGGGGGTTGTGTCACCAGGCCTAAAATAAAAGCCTTTGCTCCAAATTTCTTAATTCCTTGCTTCGCTGGATTTTATTCCAGGGTCCGAGCTGCCTCAGTTTCTAAACATTTCTTATAGAATTTTTAGATGTTTAACTATTGTATACTTTAAAATGTATGTATGTAAGATTCACTATGGGATGAGCAATGCAGAACACCCCACTTGATATGTGTATTTTACTCTTAGAATTTTAATCTTTACAATGTAATAAGATAAAATTTATAGGTTCATAATCAAGTGATTGAAGTCATTAGGTCATTTTCAAAGTTTACTTGTGATATTCTCTATTTCCAGTATCAAGAATGAAACAGAGTCATCAAATGTGATTACCAGTTAATATTAATCTCCATAATTTTATTCAAATTTATAGCAAATATATTCAAGATAGGCTAGAGACTATAGCACGAGTGCAAACACTGTTGCATTTAGCAGCTAACTATTATTAAAACTGTTTTTCACAATGACCACAGGTTTGACCCTAAATTTTCATTTTTTCCCTAAGGAAATAATTAACAATATCTCTTTAAAAGTGTCATTATGATTTACTCTTTTGCAAAAATAATCTCTCCTTCCTGGCTTAAATAATTTGTATTCCTACAGAACTATAGTGCAATAGTGCATAAAAGTGATAATTTGTTTTATGTTATATTTTTACTGATATTTAGTCACACATGCTCAGACAAAAGTAGACACACACACACACACACACACACACACACACACACACACACAATTCACCAGGACTATCAGATTTGACTAAAACTACTGGTCTTTTTTTTATAATTAAAATGTATTTCTTTGTATTTCTCCTAATTTACTTCCATAGTTTTAAAAAGAAGAATTATCCCTCTCAGACTTATCTATAGGAATTAGTGCTATCTACAGATTTTTCTACATGTTTTAATGCTATCTACCATATCTATCAGACCTATCTAGAGTATGTCTAGTACGTATTGAAGAGTGTTTTGGTCCAAAGCAATTTATTCAATTTGGGTCTAATTACTTTATCTGTATTTCTAATATCATGCCGTATCCTGAGATAATGTACATTTACCAGTGTAATATTATTCAGCTGTATTACTATATTATAGAATTCACCTTACTTTCTGTTATTTCTAACAACATTATTTTCTATTAATACAAGTTTGCAATACTTACAGTTTACAGTCATCTTGTGGCTAAAGTATATATGCAATTTAAAAGATTTGGTTTTTTGCCCCTATTTTTCTCCTCTTCTAAATCTCATTCCCTAGTTTTATTTCTTGTAGATATTAATAACTGGGGCCATGTGCATGGGTTGAATTTTGGCTCATGGGAAAATTTGGAACTTTGTTCCCAGGTGGTAAGACCATGCCCTGTGTCTGAAATCATTCTAAGACCCATGGAAGGTACCTGCAGGATTAACTGGGCCATGTCCAAGGAACTACAAGCCGGAAGCAGAGACTGACTGCCTGTGGGTTGAATTCCAGGTCATGGGTAAGCCTTAGAACTTCCCTCCCTGGCTGTAAGACCACGTCAGGTGTCTGAAATCACCAGAGGAAAGATGGAGCCACCACAAACCAACTGGCCCACACCTAGTGAGCTACAAGTGGCAAGCAGTTGCCAGCAGTCTGCCTCAAGAGTCAAAAATGGGCCAAGTAATATTCAGTGCACTGAGAAAGCTTTGAAACATCACTCAAAATCCAGAAACAGGTGCAACTCTAGCCAGCACTGAGGAATGCCAGGCCACCATGAGACCATAGCCCAGTCTGCCATGAGCTCTCTGTGCAAACTTTGCCAGCCCTGGGGAACATGTGCTGCCCTCAGATCTTGGCCCAAGCAGTCACCTGCTTCCTGCACTACTTCAATCAGCACTGGAGAATGCCACGCTGCCCTGGTACCTTGACCTGCACCCAGGACACCTGAACCCAGGACAACTGCTGGCCTCTTAGGGACACTCCCTACCTCCTGGACCTAATACTGCTGTTGATTTTAAGCTTCCACCATTTCTCCTGGAACCTTGGAATACAGTGGATTAACTGTGCTAGCTTGAAGAGAGATTCAGTAACTGCCTCACCCAAACAGAAGATCTCAGCAGGCTCCAGTCAGTGTGGTGAGTATGCCCCTAAAACAGAGATGTACAGTGGTAAAGCTCCCTCCATCTAACTGTAGGACCTTGGTGAATATGACAAGAGTGTGGGTGACTCCTTCCTACACACAGAAAACATAAGGGATGGTAAGGAGTGTGCCAATAAGGACTCCCCCAACTTGGACAAAATCCAAAGGGCTCATGAGACACACAGGCACACAATAGGGACACAGTAAGGCCTCAGCCAAAACAAATACTAGAGACAGGAAGACTTGGTAAACTGGAATAAACTGAAGATAAAGTAATAGCAGGAACTAAAAATTGGCCTACATCATTAATACTAGGCTTAAAAGCCCAGGAAAAATATAGGACTCACCCAACATATCTTGCAATGGGAAGTCAGGTGACTGGCCTACCTCTTCATTGTGGAACCCAGCAATTGGACAAACATCAACCTTACATTAGGACTCCAAGATACACACTACCAACAGTTGATACTAGTGGGATTCAAGGACCAAATGTTAACTTGAAGGGGAAAATGTCAAAAGGAAAAAGCAAAATGCAATCTCAAACATCTAGTCCACCAGGAGCACGTACAGGAGACAATGAAATAGAGGAATTCAGAAGTAACACATTGGAAATCTCTGAAAAGAGAGCGAGTGAAAAAAAAAACTCCATGTGGCTATAGGGAAAATCAAATTAGAAGTACTCTCCCATGTAAAGATAGAAATAACCACCTTAGTAAAGGACTTACTGAGCAAAGCTAAAGAAGAAATAGAGATATTCATAACTGTATTTCATGTTTATAACATGTAATGTTTACATTCTTTGTTTCTATTAGCTTCATTTTAATTTTAAAGAAAAAACAATAAAAATGGTACAAAATTTCAAAATAAGATTGTAGGAAAGTAACAGCATTTACTAAACTGTGTGCGGTTATCTTCAAATTACTTCTTCATGTTACAAGATATAGGCATGAAAAATAGATCAAACCATGTGGGCAAAACTTTCTTTTCAACGAATGAACAACAATTAATGCTATAACTATCTTGA
Source organism: Cavia porcellus (assembly GCF_034190915.1). Taxonomy (NCBI): domain Eukaryota; kingdom Metazoa; phylum Chordata; class Mammalia; order Rodentia; family Caviidae; genus Cavia; species Cavia porcellus. The sequence continues at coordinate 52,022,512 of NW_026947486.1, forward strand.
CTATTACACACACACACACACACACACACACACACACACACACACACATATATATATATACTTTTTTTTAACCTTTACCTTGTTTTCTTCTTTATGCCATCCCAGTTTCTCTTTCCTTTTGAAAAGTTTCTTCCCATTTTACATTATCTATTGTAAATTTTGGACATTCTTTCCTTTTTCAGCTTCTTACCCCAGATGAACAATACAGTGTTTGCACTTGCAAGTTTGAATGTTTCACTTATGTGTATGGTCTCAAGTTGCATGCATTTACATACAATGGTCTGTTGTTTATTCTTCCTGATTGCTGAATAGTAAGTACTTCATTGTATAAAAATGCCATATCTTTTTATCTATTCATCAGTTGATGGATATTTGGGTTGTTTTCAAGCTTTAGCTATTGTAAGTTGTGTTGCTTTAAAAAAGGGTGCATATATATCACTGTGGTATGATGATTTTAGTTCTTCTTTGAAAATATCCAGAAGCAGAATAGCTCCAGTCAAATGAAGCCTCAAATCCAACCTTTCTGAGGAAACACCATGCTGATTACAATGGTAATTACAACAGTCTACACTTCCAAAAACACTGAAGATAGATTCCTTTTTTCCTGTAGCCACTCCAGTGCTAGTTATCAGTTGATTTCTTTTTTTTAAATTCTTTATTTTTATTTAAAGGAAAAGAAAAAACAGTATAAGGGTACAAGTAATGCAGAATTTAAAAAGAAAAAAAACAGTAAGAAATCACTAGATAATAGATTACATATTCTCATCTTAGAAATAGTTGTTCAAGTTATAGGATTAAAGCATGAAAAATGGACATTCAAACAGTGAGACTGCAAACAGTTGTGTTCAAAGATCCAACAAAAACTCAGCAATGTGGTCAGCTATCCTGATACACCTAAACACACTTGCAATTGTATCCTTTAGAGCACATTTTTCCTACTATTTTTACTGTAACAACATTTACTCATTTCGAGTTTTATTGCTCCCATAGTTCTTATTAGGTTTTTTGGGAAAGAATAAAACCAAATGTGACAAAACAAAGCAGTCAGTCAAAACAAAAGATGGACATAGCATATGACATAAAAACAGAACACAAGATAATCAACAATGTTTACTATAATGCCTCTTGCTACATTAAAAAGAATTGCTTATATCACTAGGGATAATAAAATTGAACAAAACAGTACATAGAAAGACCTATAAAACCTAAACATTGGAGACATTACAGGATTTCAAAAGAAGAAAATAGGCAAACCACAAAGGGGGTCATAGTGAATATTATTGCCTTCAAAGTAGTTGTCTATACTCTCAAACTTGATACTATCAAACAGAATAGAGTAAAATCAATAGAGTAAAAATCAATAGAGTAAAACCAATAGAGTAAAATCAGTCAAAACAAGATGTTGGGAGAAATAGAGGGTTTCAAATTAAGTTAATAGGAAATCAAAAAAGTTACTATAATATACAATGCTAATTTTTTTTGAGTTTTTCCTTAACTAAAAATAATAATAAAAAAAATATTTTTTAAAAGGGGGCAATTGAGATAAAAGATGACATAAGAACATAACAATACAGGTCAAAGCAAAAACATTTCAGCAACCTAGTGCCTCACCACAAGATAACCCAACTTAATAGTAGTTACCATAGTGTCTCTTTCCTTAAAATATTTCAGTATAACTTTATATACTATGGCTTAAAACATATCTAGGCAGTGTGAAACCATTCAAGAGGATAGAAGTATTGCAGGGTATTTAGAACCAGCTAATGTAAAATCAACAATGGTTTCTATATTATCTCTTTGCCTGTAAAAAATTTTGTTTATACTGTCACATATAATAAAATGCAGTAAGATACAACATGATAAAACCAATGGAGACAGAACAACAGTTTTGTGGGACTTCAAAATAAGAAGATATCAAATCAGCATTAGTTATTATGTAGTATTGTTTTCTTCAAAATAGTTGTTCATATCATTACAGGCAATAATACCAAACAGCCCAGAATAAAGTCATTCCAATTAGTGAGTGAAAACTTTATAAGGCTTCAAAGCCACATAATGTGGAATCATGAGTACCACATACATTTACATATTGGTATCATTTCTTACACTAGGAAAACAATTAATTATTCATACATGTAAGTTTGAATTATTTCATTTATGTGTATGGTCTCAAGCTGCACTTATTTATTTATAAATATGTCAATGTAATCCTTCTTTATAGCTGAGTAGTACTCCATTGAATAAAAATACCACATCTTTTTATGCATTCCTCAGTTGATGGACACTTAGATAGTTTCTAAGACCTGGCAATTACAAATTGTGCTGGTATAAACATGGGTGCACATATATCATTGTGGTGTGAAGATTTCAGTTCTTCTGGGAATATATCATTAGGCATAATAAAATTAAATAAAACAGTACAGAAAAAGACCAATAAAACCTAAACACTAGAGACATTACAGAGACTCAAAAGAAGATAATAGTCAAACCAGAAAGGGTGTCATAGTGAATCTTACTGCCTTCAAAGTAGTTTCCTATACCCTTAAACTTTATACTATCAAACAGAACAGAGCAAAGTAAAATCAGTTAAAACAAGATGGTGGGAGCGATACAGGGTTTCAAATCAAGTTAATAAGAAATCAAAAATGTTACTATAATATATCCTGCTATTTTTTTTATTTTTCCCTTAATTAAAACAATCACAATAAAAAAAAACTAAACATTTTTTAAAAAGGGGGATATTGAGATAAGAGAGGACATAACAACATAACAATACAGGTCAAAGCATAACTCGTTCAGAAACCTAGTGCTTCACCACAAGATAACCCAATATAATAGTAGTTACCATAGTGTCTCTTTCCTTGAAATATTTGAGTATAACTTCATATACTATGGCATCAAACATATCAAGGCAGTGTGAAACCATGCAAGAGGATGAAAGTATTACAGGGTGTTTAGAACCAGCTAAAGGAAAACAAACAATGGTTTCGATATTATTTCTTTGCCTATAAAACTTTTTGTTTATACTACCACATGTAATAAAGTCCAGTAAGATACAACAGGTAAAACCAATGGAGACAAAGAACAACAATTTGGTGGGACTTCAAAACAAGATGATGTTAAATCAGCACTACCTATTATGATGTCTTGTTTTCTTCAAAATAGCTGTTCATATCATCACAGGCAATAATATCAAACAGTCCAGAATAAAGCTATTCCAATTAATGAGTGAAAAGTTTATAACGCTTCAAAGCCACATAATGGGGAATCAAGATTACCACATACTTTTATATATTTGAATCATTTCTTACAATAGGGAAACTATTCAGTATTTGTATATGTGAGTTTGATTTATTTCACTTGGAGTTTCGTCTCAATCTGTGTCCATTTATTTATAAATATCTCAATGTGATCCTTCTTTATAGCTGAGTAGTACTCCATTGCATAAAAATACCACAATCTTTTTATCCATTCTTCAGTTGATGGACACTTAGATTTTTTCCAACATCTGGAAATTACAAATTGTGCTGATATAAACAGGAATTCACATATATCTTTGTGATATGATGCTTTCAGTTTTTCTGGGGATATGCCTAGAAGTGGGATAGCTGGTCAAAAGGGACTTCCAATCCCAGCTTTTTGAGAAATCTCCAGACTGACCTCCACAATGGTTGCACCAGTATACACTCCCACCAACAGTGCAGGAGAGTTCCTTTTTCTCCACAGCCTCTCCAGCATTTGTTGTTGTTGGTTTTCTTGATCCTAGCCATTCTTTCAGGAGTGAGATGGAATCTCAGTGTGGTTTTAAATTGCATTTCTCTAATGAGTAATGAAGATGAACATTTTTTCATGTATTTATTTGCCATTTGTATCTCATCGGAGAAGTGTGCATTCATCTCAGATGCCCATTTTTGATTGTATCTTTGAATTTTGGGAGTCAGATTTTTTAAAATTGTTTATATGTTGTAGACAGAAGTCTTTGTCTGAGGCACAGTTAACTAAGATTTTTTGCCAGTTTGTTTGGTTTTCTATCACTGTGCTGGAGATTTCTTTTGACATGCAGAAACTTTTTACTAAGAGGTGATCTGAGTTGTTGATTCTGGGAAGTATTTCCCGGGCAGATTGAGTCCTGTTCATAATTTCTTTACCTACTCCTATATCTTCAAAGTTTCTACACAATTTGTCTTCCAATAGATTTCATATTTCTGTTTTAATATTCAGATCTTTGATCAATTTAGATTTTAATTTAGTACATGGTGATAGGCATGGGACTAGTTTTAGTTTTCAACATATGAGAGCCAGTTTTTCAAACACCACTTATCAAAGAGACTGCTGTTCTTCCATTGAACATGTTGGCTCCTTTATCAAAGATAAGGTGGTTGAATGTGTTTGTAGTTGTGGTTGTATCTTCTAATCTATTCCATTGATCTTCACCTCTGTTTTTATTCCAATAACATGTTGATTTTACTATGGTTGCTTTGTAGTATAACTTCAAGGCAGGAATTGTGATGCCTCATGCCTTGCCTTTGTTGCTTAGAACTATCTTTGCAATTCTAGGTCTCTTCTTGCTCCAGATCAATTTTAGCAGTGATTTCTCTAGATCTCTGAAGTATGTTGATGGTATTTTTATTGGGATTGCATTGAATCTATATAAGAGTTTTGGGATAATGGCCATTTCACAAGATTTATTCTACCTATCCATGAGCAAGGGATGTCATTCCATTTTCTGAGATCATCCTCATTTTTTTTCATTGTATTATAATTTTCTCTGTATAGGTCTTTCACATCTTTTTAAAGAGTAATTCTTAAATATTTCAAATTTTTTGGTTGCTAGTGTGAAGGATGTGGCTTCTCTTATTTTTCTGCTATGATCTTGTTATTGTGTAGAATTGCTATTGATTTTTCAGTATTGATTTTGTATCCAGCTACATTACTGAATGTATTTATTATAACCAAGAACCTTTCAATGGAGTTTAGGTGGTCTTCTATGTAGAATATCATGTTATCTGCAAACAATGACAATTTAACTTCTTCTTTTCCTATCTTTACCCCTTTTGTTTCTCACTCTGGTCCAATTGCTCTGGCTAGTTTTTCCAGCAAAGGACATCCTTAACTTGTGCCTTATTTTAAAGTAAAGACTTTCAGTTTTTGGCTATGTAGTATAATACTGGCTGTTGGTTTGTCATAGATGGCCTTTATTATATTGAGTTAAAGATGATCTATTAAAATTTTCTGTAAAGTTCTTATCATGAATTAATATTGGACCTTATCAAAAGCTTTTTCTGCTTCTATAAAAATGATCACATAATTCTTACTTTGGCTTTATTGATATGGTGCATTACATTTTTTGATTTACCTATGTTGAACCATTTCTGCATGCCTGGGATCAATCCCAATTGGTCATGGTTTTTAATCTTCTTGGTGATTTGCTTCATCCTATTTGCCAATATTTTATTGAGGATTTTTGCTTCTGTGTTCATTAGGGAGATTGGTCTATAGTTCTCTATTTTAGTTGGGTCTTTTTCAAGTTTTGGTACTAGAGTAATATTTGCTTCCAGGAATGACTTAAGAAGGATTGCTTCCCTTTCAATTTCATTGAAGAGTTTAAGGAGTTTCAGCTTTAGGTCTTCTTTGTATTTCTTGTAGAATTCTTCAGTGAATCCGTCTGGGCCTGGGCTCTTCTTTGTAAATAAGGACTTTATTACGTTTACAATTACGTTTTAATAGAAATCGGGTTATTCAACATTTTTACATCCTCTTGACCTAGCTATGATACAACATATATTTCTAGGAAACTTTCTATTTCTTCTGTGCTATTAAACCTTTTAGAGTGGAGGTTTTTGAAGTAGGTGTTGATGAACTTCTGTATTTCTATACAGTCTGTAATGATTTCACCTTTTTTCATTTCTTATTGCATTAATTTGAGCTTTTCCTTACCTTTTTCTAGGGTTGGCTAGGTGCTTATCAATTTTATTTTTTCTTTCAAAGTACCAACTGTTTGATTGATTGATTCTTTAGACTGTTATCTTAGTCTCTATTGCATTGATTTCTGCTCTGATTTTTATAATTTTCTCTCTTCTTTTGGCTTTGGGCTTGTCTTGTTCTTTTTTATCTGTTTCAGGTGTATCATCATGTTATTTGTTTGCATTCATTCTGTTTTCCTGATGTGGGAACTCAGTGCAATAAATTTTCCTCTGAGGATGGCTTTCGTTTCATCCCACAGATTCCAGTAAATTGTATTTGTATTTTCATTTTCTTTTAGGTATTGTTTAATTTCTTTTTTAATGTCCCCTGTGACCCACTGATTACTCAAATATGTGTTATTCAGTTTCCATGTGTTTGTGGGATTTTTGCAGCACCTTCTACCATTAGTTTCTAATTTCATAGTGCTATGATCCAATAATATGCAAGGAATAACTTCAACTATTTTACATTTATTTAAATATGTTTTGTGAGCAAATATATGGTCTATTTTAGAGAATGACCCATGTACTACTGAGAGGAATGTGTATTCTGACATTGTTAGATGGAGCACATTGTATATGTGTATCAAGTCCATTTGTTCACATTTGGGATTCAGTTCTGCTATTTCTTTGCTGATTTGCTGTCTGGTTGATCTGTCCCTTGGTGTCAATGATGCATTCAGATCTCCTGTTACAATTGTGTTACAGAAAACTTGATTTTTCATTTCTGTTAATAGTTATTTTATATAACTGGGTGCTTGGGGATTTGGTGCATATATATTTAAGATAGTTACCTCTTCCTCTTCCTCCTAACAAGTATGTAGTGACCTTCTCTGTCTCTTCTGATCATCATTGGTTTAAAGTTCACATTGTCTGCAAAAAGAGTGGCTACTACCGCTTTTCTGTGGGTTCCAGTTGCATGAAGTATTGTTTTGTATCCTTTGACTTTCAGTCTATGAGTATCCTTTTGGATTAGATGGATTTCTTGTAGACAGCATATGGTTGGAATTTGTTTCTTGATCCATTCTGCCAGTCTTTTTCTTTTAATTAGTGCACTGAGACCATTTACTTTAATGGTTATGACTGTTATATGTTGGTTTATTGTTGACATGTTATCTTTGTGCTGTTGCATCTTTATCTCACTTTTCTGTTTAATAATCTGTTTTGCTTAGTGGTTTTTTCCTAAGTGTATCTATGTATCTAAACTGTCTTTCAGTATTTTTTGCAGGGTTGACTTGGTGATAATGATGTTCTTCAGCTGTTCTTTGTCATGCAAGTATCTTATTTCACCATTGATTTTGAAGGACAGTTTTGCAGGGTACATCAGTCTAGACTGGAAATCATTTCCCTTAGGATCGGGAATACTTCACTCCATGCTCCTCTTTACTTTATTGTTTGTGCTGAGAAGTCTGCCTTTATTCTGATAGGTTTTCCTTTATAAATGATTTGTCTTTTCTCTCTGACAGCTTTTAATATTCTATTCTTAGGTTGAATTGCTGGGATGGTGATTATAATATGTCTGGGTTTAGTTTGATTTTGGTTATGACTTTTTGGGGTTCTATATTCTTCACTGATCCTGATGTCAGTTTCCAATCTCATGTTTGGAAATTTTCAGCTATTACTTTTCTAAAGATCCTCTTGACATCCTTTATGTCATCCTCTTCTTTTCATTGATATCTATCAATGTTATGTTGGGATTTTTTGTGTCATCTTGCAGTTGTTGAATTGTTATTTCTTGATACCTTGTTATTTTTAAAAGATCTTTCCTTTCCTGTTCACTAGCTGCAGTCTTGTCTTCAAGGTCTGAAATTCTATCTTCACTTTCATTGAAGCAGTTTTTACAGCTTTCAGAGGAATTTTCAATTTCCTGTCTATCTCTGTGCATCTGCTTTATGTATTCTGTTTGTTTCTTATATTGCTCATCTAGTGATTCTATCTTTTTGTTTAGTTCCTCCATTTTGTAACTGTGTTTTCTTTAGATATATTCAGAATCTCTTTCATTTCTTTTGTCATTTCTTCTTTTAACCTGGAAGATTGTTTCTAGTTTGAATTCCTTTAAAGCTTCCCATAGTTGCTTGTTTATTTCAGTTGTTAGTATGTGTGATACTTGAGGTGTATGGTATATATTTTCTTCTATATACATTGGTCCTAAGGTTTCTTTGGATGGGCTGGAGGTTTAAGATAGTAATTTCATCTTTTGTTTTGTCATTTTCCTGTATTTCTCTGTTTCAAGTGTTTAGAGTTATATTCTATGGCTTCCTCAGCAATGGGGATGGAGCAGGCTGGCTCAAGCCCAGCCTCTGGAACTGATGGTGCCGGCCTGCTTTCTTAGCACTCCACAGTCAGTCAAGCACAGCAGGGAGTGAAATGGCTGATGCATGCTCCTGGGACCTGCCTTGCTTCTCCAGTGGACCTGGAAGCTGTGAGGTTCCCTGGCCAGGGCCCAGGGAGGGTCCCAAACTATATATATTGATTTCCATATATTGTAACATGCCTGGGGCTTGGGATCTAGCTCAGCGGCATAAGTGTCTTGCAAGCAGGCAGTCGTGAGTTCAATCCCTGGTACCAATGAAAATTAAAAAAAAAAAAAAAAGAAACATGCCTGCATTCCTGTGATGAAATTCACTAGGTCATGTTATATAATCTTCTTGATTTGCTGCATTATGTTTATTAGTATTTTGTTGAGAATATTTGCATCTATTTTCATTGCGAAGGTTGATCTGTAGCTCTCTTTTTTTCCTTCAATCCTACTCTGATTTTAGTTTCTGGGTAATAGTTGCCTTTAGGATTGATTTAGAAAATATTGCTTCCCTTTCCATTTCATTAAAGTGTTTGAAGACTATTGACATAAAATATCTATAAAGTCCTTGTAAATTTCAGTAGTGAGTCCATTAGAATCTGGAATTTTCTCTGTTGCTGAGTGTTTAATTTCATTTTAAGTCTCATTAGCTCATTACATTATTAAAATTTTTATATATTATTGATTCAACTTTCAATTCACACATCTAGGAATCTGTACATTTCTTCTGGTTTTGTATCTTATGAGAGTAAAGATTGTAAAAGTAGACATTGATCATCTTCTTAATTTTCACAAGATCTGTAGTATTTTCCCTCTTTTCCTTTCTCAATGAATGATTTTGAGATTTTTGTTTTCTTTTTTAATGTTTGGCTAGGGGTTTACCAATTTCATTTACTTTTTCAAAATCAAAATCCTTGGTTCATTATTTCTTGATTTTGTTTTCTTGGTCTCCATTGCATTAATTTATAGTTGTATTTTTATAAGCTTTGGGATTCACTTGTTTTGTGTTTTTTTTTTTTTTTTGTAGCTTGAGATGTAATATTAGGTTGTTTATTTGTGCTAACTCTGTTTTTCTGATGAGAGAATTCATTAGAATTAATTTACTTTTTGCTTTCATTGCATCCCATAAGCTCTGGTGTTTTGTATTTGCATTCTCAGTTTGTCATAGAGAATGTTTAATTTCTTCCTTTCTTTTATTTGTGAGCTATTTGTTTAGGAAGGAGATATTTAATTTTCTTGTGATTATGGAAATTTTGCCATTTCTTTGCTATTAATTTCCAATTTCATTGCACTATGGTGAGATATTATGAATGGTGCACTTTTGATTTCTTTGCATTTACATAAGCATGATGTGTGTTATCATACAGGGGAGAAAAACTCTTTATAACATGTATGATATCCTGTCTAATGTAGTTCAGTTAGTATTGTCAACAGTTTCATGTAGAGTTTAACTACTGACAATCTATGGTAACAATTAACCTCTTACCTCCACTCACAGGGGAAAGTTCTAAGGTTATATAACAAAATCAAGCAACAACTATGCACTTATATAATTACTTTCCCCTTAGTGGAGTGAATTTACTGTTCTGTGGGGTGGAGGAGGGGGTTTACATTGTAAGGCGATAGGATAAAGTGATGAATGAGTTTAGGTATACTAGTGCCAATACTGAAAGTCAAAGGATGAACACCTGAGTTTTGGAAAACTGGAGGACACAAGAGGGAAAGAATGAAATAGAATGTAAAGGGGTAAATAGCAATGGAGGAAGACAATAATCATTTAACTTAAAGTTTAGTTTCAAGAAGTAGTTGAGCAAAAAGAGAAAGAGAATCAGTGGAAGAAAACAAAAAAATAAAGGCAAGAAACCTAAACAGTGAAAAAAAAGAAGGAAGAGAAAGAGAATGAAAAGAAGAAAAAACAAGAAAAGAAACCAGAGAAAGAGAGGGGATAAACCAAATACAAAAATAACCACAAAATACAAAACAAGGATGATATCCAAACAGACAGGAAAGGGATAGCCAATCAGGTTAAAAAAAGAGACTAAAATTAGAAAACTACCTCTGGCGTTTACAGTTCTGTGATAATTTCAAAGAAATATGCTGAATATGGAGCTGATCTAGGCTGGCTGGCTTTTCTGCCTGGCTTAGCTTAGCTTTGGTTTGCTGAATTTCTTGACTTGTTTGGTTGAGACCAGTCTTCTTTCCCCAGAGTTGAACTTCTGTCTCCTGGCTGCTGATTCAGATGCTTCCATATTTCTGGTACTGATCTCACTGATTACTCTGTCCTTCAAAGTTCTGTGTGCACCTGTGCACCCAGGGGTGTCTGTTGTCCTAGGTTTTGGGTCTCCTGTGACCCTACTTAATAAGGTTCATCATCCTTAGAATCTTCTTGGAGGCTGTGCCATCATGGGAGGAATGAAGGAGATGCAGAGTGTGGGTCTAGATTCTTCTCAGAGACCCCACTCTCTAGGGATTATAAAACACAGAGCTAGGACTCAGACTCCGTTAATTAGTTTCTTGTGCATAGGATATTTTATTTTATTTATGTCCCCTACCTCTACCCCCATCTTCTCACCTATTTTCCCTTGGATCTCTTCCCACATGCAAGTCATATATCCCCTTGTCAGCATCTATCCATTCTTTATTTTGCTTTACTTTTGTACATTTCTTTATCAAATTAGTTATAACATTTAACTTGTGTTTCTGATTTAATTCACTCAACATTACATTTTCCAGATACATCCATTTTTGCACAAATGTCTCAAATTTATCCTTCTTTACAGCTGAATAATGTTCTGTTGTGTATAAATACCATATTTTCTTTATTCAGTTATCTTTGATGAGTACACAGGATGTGTTAGGGATTTAGCTATTATGATTTTTTTGTTGCAAATATTTGCATTCATATTTCACTGTAAAATGATGTCTATCTCTTTGGGGAAGATAACTAAAAGCAGACAGATGAGTTACACCACATTTGTACTTTTTAGTTCTTTGAGGATTTCCATAAAAGTTGCAACAGTGTTGAACACCACCAACAATATAGAAGGGATTCTATTTCACCATAACTAGGTCAGTATTTTTTACTTTTTTAAAATTTTCTTTTGATTGCCATTCTTTCTGGTATAATATGGAATCTTAGTGTTTTATCTTGCATTTTAAATGGTTGAGGATGTTCAACATTTTTTTCATAATTGTTGGCCATTTATATTTTTTCCTTTGCAAAGTATCTGTTTATTTCATTTGCCCATGTCTTGATTGGGGGTTTTATCTTAGGTGGTCTAACATTTTGTAGTTCTTTTAAGTGTTCTAGATATTATTTGTCTATCAAAGTAATAGTTGAAAATTTTTCCCTGTGTCAGTTATCATTTCACTCTGTTTATTGATTCCTTTGTAGTGCAAGTGTTTTTAATTTGATATAATCTCATTTGTGAATTCCCACTCTTGTTTCTCATGTAATTGCAGTTCTGTTTAGAATATTATTTCCTACACTGATGACTTGAAACATTTTACCTATTTTAATTTATAACATATTCAAAGCTTCTGTTTTAATATTTAGATATTTGATCCATTTTTATTGTACTTTGATTCATCATAAGAAGATATGGGTCCAATTTCAATCTTCTGCAAACAGGTACCCAGTTTTCCAAGCAACATTTTTGAACAAGCTATCTTTCCTCCAACATATGCTTTTGGCTCTTTTGTGAAAGACATAATATGTGGATGCCAGAAAATTTCTGCCTAAGCAAAGTTTTCTCCTATATTTCTCAATAAAAGCAGTTGTGAGTCTGCTTAGTACTGACGTAATACATACTGTGATATTTCATAGCATTAACAGAAGTAAATTAATTACAAAAATTTCTGAGCTTTCTAAGAATTAGATTCTCTGGTGTTGACTAAACCATTACCACATAACGTTTCATGCAAATTATTGAAATCTGAAAATTGTCATTAAATACGGTAATTCTTTTACTCGTTCCTTTGTTCTTCTCTGATATGAAGGTAGCTTTGGTTTTAATCCTTGATTTCTAATTTTAATAGCATGTGCAAATGTTGCCTAACTGTAATAGTAATAATGTCATCCGTTTGACTGAGTATTGCTGCAGTAATGAACAATACAAGTTAAAAGAGGATTCCTAGACTCACTGTTACTGAACTCTAGTTCTAATATTTCATAATTTACTTAGTGTGTCAGTATTTCTATTTCTTTACATAGATAATGGGAATAAAGACATATATTTATTATTTCTCTTAAGTTATAATATTTCAAATACTTAGACCTGTGGTTTTTGCATAGTAAGAATTCCAAAAATGTTGTTTATTCCCTTACTGATTAATTTTTCTAATTACAATGAGATATAAATATAATGCTATAACTAAAATCAATAATTCACACAATCAAAATGGTTCAAATGATTTTTTAAAATGTATAAAAACATATCAGTTCACATTTTTGAAAGAACATAAACAAGATTAATTCACTCAAAATTTAAATTTATTACTTCATTTTCTAATTCAAATTTAATAACCTCATGTGAAGCAGACTTTTAATTTCCACACAGGTTGTGCCTCATTTAATCATATTTGGTTTATGGTTTTTAAGAATTTTAACTCAATTTTTTTTCTTAAAAACGCTCCAAGTGGCGCCTGCCTTGGAAGCAGGCAGTTGTGAGTTTGATCCCTGGTACCGAAAAAGACAAAAAAAAAAAAAAAAAAAAAAAAAAAAAAAAAAAAAAAAAATACTTAAAAAAAAAAAAAAAAAGCTCCAAGATATCCATATATAAAAGACTACTCAAGCAAGAACAAAAAATTCATATATACACACGATACCCATATAATTTTTTAATTGCTCTTATATAGTTGTTGTTCATACTCTTCTATTTCCTTGTTCCAATAATCAATCATGATAATTGATTATACATCATTCCAGAACAGTGACTTTGCCAACTGAAAATGCACTACATAGCATTAGTTGAAAGGATATAAAATCAAATCACATGACTTAAAAATATCAACGTTATCTGTATCACTTTGGGGGATTTATCTATCTTTCATTAATATTTCAAATCAATAGCTCTTGATTCTCAGCTAGGACATACCAGTCATTTGTTTCCTTCTACAAAGACATCTGCTGTATGCACTGAACCCCTAAATATTAAACAGAAATCTGAAAATAACTAAAGTTGTATTCACTGGGCAAACACCTCTTGAATTCAAAGCTTAGTAAATGCAATAAAACTATATATCTTTTTTTGATCAGTAGTTCTTTTGTTTGATTTCTTAAAAATTTTTCGCAATCACATCTGATGAGTCTTGTCAGTATTCTGTCAGCATTCAAAGCCATAATCTGTATAATATGAATGAATAAAGCATGTTATTTTTGCTGTCATGTGTACCTATAAATAACTAAAATTACAAAAGGCATATCTGTTAAATTTTTTAAAACACCCAAATAGTTTAGCCTTTTATTATTCACACTGAAGAAAGTGATAGTCAGTACGACATTCAAGAACACATTTACAACTTGCTATCCAGAGTATAGATAAGGGGACTCACTATAATAATTCTTGAATCTTAATATCTGTTTGTCTAAATTTTTTAAAACTGAGAAACAAGTGCAGATATGTATGTTTTGTTATCTGATCATTTCCTTGGACTATAAATTAGGACAAGTCTACCTTTTGACAATGGACAGATTATTAATTTCTTGTAATCTATTGGGCTCTGAGTATTACTCTTCTTCCTTCATATTCCTATAAATTATGGAGATTTCACTGTCTAAACTGATACCTAATTAAGTAGTGGATCAGAATACAGCAACAGGTGATGTAGATGTTACGCTGCTTTTCTAGGTAGCAATTTTTTCTTTCCTAATCAATCATTTATCAAACTTCAAAAATAGGGGAACTGTTCACAAATTTGGGGATAGATATGATGGGTTTGTTGCATATATTTAGACAAGTCACTTAATTGTACTTTTGTGAGATTCTTCATTGTTCAAGTGAAGGAACTGAACCTGAATATACCCCTAGTTTTGTAAACATAGTACTTCTGCCATTTATATTGTCTATGGCAAAATCACAATAAATATTAAAAAGTAATGTCATTCAAAAAGCCAATATAATTTATTGGTTACGAACATGAGTTTTATAGTCAAAAATTTCCTTCCCTTTAAAACTTACTGTATCTCAGATCTTGAATGCATTCACTGACCCTCAGTTTTTTCATTCTTAAAATGAGGAAGATTGTATTTAAACAAGTTAAACAAAATGTTGGCGGCTTACTTTCCCATCCCCCATAATTGGAAGGCTTAGGATTGCCAAGAAGGTAATAGGAAAACAAAGGAGCAATGGGGCCTAAATACACTGAAGGATTAGAATTATAGTACATTCAAAGTAAAAATTAACAAGACTTAAACTCTGCTGTTGGCTAAAATTAGTAAAGATATAATTTTTGATCAAAACAAAATTGAAACAAAATTTTGTGCACTCATTTATTTCTTATTTCTGCTATAACAAATTCTTAAAAATGTATGTCATTTAAGAACACAAACATGTGTTCTGCTGGTGGCCACATGTATAAAATAATTCCCCATAGTATCATATCTAGTTCTCAGCATGGCAATATTACACTGTGGAAAGTAGGGAACAACATTTTTCAGTTGTCAGAGATCACTCACATTCCTTGAATTTTGACACTTTTCCTTCACCTTCAAAATCAACAATAGCACTTTTGTCCCTCTAGCATCCCATCATGCTCTCCTGTTTAGCCTTATTCCTTCTTAATGAGCTTTTTAATTAAATTGTACCCACCTGGATATTTCTAAATAATATAGCTATATTTATATTATCTGATTAGAAACATTAATTCTAGTGACAAATTTAGTTGCCCTTTTCCACATAAAGTCCGTATTCACAAGTTCCCATGGTTAAGATGTAGGAAACATTTGGAAGCACTTATTCTTCCCAGTGCGGTATTCACATACTCTTCACAATGAAATACACAAAAATATGAATTTGTTTTTACATAAATCTGTAGAGAGCATTCTTTTCAGAGTCTATAAAATTACAGATACTCTGAATCTGCCAATCAGAATTAGAGAAAATATTGAATAACTTATTTTTTGTTAAGTAATTGTAAAATTCTAAAGTTAGTACAAATTGCTAAAGTAAGTGTAAAATGCTGAAGTAAACTGCAAAAATAATTTTGAACTCCAAGAGACACAATAGAATTATAAAAATTTATTATGTAGGATGATTCACCTTAGCTAAGCAGAAGAAGCAACGTGTTCAGAGCTGCTCAGAGAAATTCAACTAAAACACAGGTAACTGAAAGAAAAGGGAAGAACATACATCCAGAAACTAAAATCAGTCTGACATGAGACTAATTGATCAAACCAAATATAGATAAGTGACTATAAAATTTCCAGACAGTCCCCCTAGTTGCTAGTGTGTCACCAGACATAACAGACTGTCCACCATACTTTGAAACCTAAAAGAAAAGAGGAAAAAAGTACATACTAAAATAGTCTGGCTAAATCAAGCCATATAGGATACCTTTGGGATATACGATCCCTGCCTCTTCTACCTTTCTCCAAACAAAAGATGCTGCATTCCAGCAGTAAATTTGTTTTTAATGTATTTTTTTTAATTTTAAGGGGAATAAAACTGAAAAAATAAAACACTGAGAACAATATTGGATTTCAAAAATCTGGCAGCAGAAAACCCTCTACAATGGCTAAATTACATATTGTTATTCTCTAAATAAATGCTCAGACTACTGGCTTTAGAGCTGCACAGCCAGTCAAACAATGCAAATATTAACTTGTTTATTTTTCTTTTAGTTGCTGTCATCTCAGTCTGTGTCCCTTTGAATCAGCCAGTTGTTAGGGGGAGGGAGCTGTTCTTGCCCCCCAGTCCATGCTCTGTCCAGCAGTAAATTCTGAAGACAGGAACTGCTCCCTCTCTGAAGATTGGCCAGTTTTACTTTTTTCACTGTTTTTTCTTTTAAAAAAATTTTTCCTGTTCCTTTTGTGCACAAGAGCACTAAATTGATCTACCAGAAACAAGATTAAAGACTAAATGAGAGCATAGTAAATGCAACAGCTAACCTCTTCCCTATGACTTGTGATTAGAGAGACACAGGAAATTAAATAGCCCTGCACCTCATGACTGTGCAGCCCCAGGATGTCCCCATGTTGCCTAGGACAGGAGCAGAAATTCATCCCACAGCACCCCATCTCACCCAAAGAAGATACAAACCACAGCATAGGTGGTCAATGATTGCAGAATAATGTGTAAAGCAAAAAATGGGAAGTTAACACCCCATCTTGGGAGAGAAGTAATAATTTGGACTTAGAAGCCTTGAACTGTAACAACAGAAGCAAAAGAACAGACCACATCACAGCACTTCACCCATCTGTAAATGAATGACCTGAGAAGACAGACTTGCCAGTGGAAGAGGAACACAGAAGTCTGAGCAAGGACAAGGAGGAAACAGACGTGTTTATGATTGGGAACAGTCCCCCTGTCTCTTTTTGAAAATAGCACAAAAATTGAGAGAGAGAGATGTATCCAGATAAACAGAGGAAGGATGGGGAGGCTGCTAATGAACATATAGAAAGCACTGGCTGAAGATTCTAGACCCTAGGCCCTACATCTGGAGGCCAAGAACAGTCTCAAATCCAGTACTAATCATTTCCAGCTTGACAGTGTTGTTAAAAATTTCTGCACTCTTGGTGGACACACGAAATTTTTCTTTCTTCCTTTCTCTCTCTCTCTCTCTCTCTCTCTCTCTCTCTCTCTCTCTCTCTCTCTCTCTCATTCTTATTTATCTTTCTCCTACTCCTCTCCTTCTCCTCTCCTCCTTCTCCTCTTCCTTCTCCTTCTTCTCCTTCTCCTTATGCTTATCCTCGTTCTTCTGCATTTCCTTCTCCCTCTCCCTTCCCCTCTCCCTCCCCCCACCTTGCCCTCGCCCTATCCTTCTTCTTCCCCTTCTTCTCCTTCTCCTTCTCCTCCTCATTCTTCTTCTTCTTCTTCTTCTTCTTCTTCTTCTTCTTCTTCTTCTTCTTCTTCTTCTTCTTCTTCTTCTTCTTCTTCCTCCTCCTCTTCTTTCTGTTTCTGATGGGTTTCCCTTACTTTTTACTTTACTTTTGTATTTTACTTACATTTTTGTTCTAATCTATTAATCTTCTTTCCCGATTTCTCAGTTTACCTCTCTACACTTAATCATATTTTAATAAGAGTGAACAGTTTCTCTAATTTTTTCAGTCAACTTCAGTAATCTCTTGCTTACTTCCTCATTCTTTTTCCTCTTGTTTCTTCTCTAGTTTCACAAAGCTTAAATAGTCTTCCATCATTTTCCAGCCTGGCTTCATAACTTATTTATTTTTCAGTTATCACTGCTCTATCTACTATCATTAAATTTCTCACCCATAGGATAAAACCACTCTACCAAAAGGAAACACATTGCTTTTGAGCTCATAATTTACAATCAGTTCACTTATATAAATGTTATTGTTTCTATAGGTAAAGGTACAAAATTAGTTGTAACCATAGATTGTTAATTTCTAAACTGTGCTAGATACTACTGTCAGTTGTATCTATATTACTTTCTCTTGGATTTCATATCTGTTTTAATCAGTTGCTCTCACTTCTGTAAGAATATTAGAAAGTTCTGGGGCGATAAGCTCACCACTGCTCAGTAACGAAAGCCTGGGGACTGAGCCAAACAGATAAAAATATCTCATTTTTACTTAATTGGAAAGGAATAACTTGGGACAGACACAAACCAAGAAATTCCTATACACAGAAGGCACTCTGAAGAAAAAACGTTGGCTAGAGTACTTTAATTCTAGTGATAAGGCTACCTACTACAAACAATTACAAAGATCGATACACACACACACACACACATGCAGACCCGCACATTTTTTGATACAGGAAATGACAAGACGCAGAAGGAAAATGCATCCTCTGACCTCCAGTCCACTCAGAACAAGTCCAGAGTACAAGAAGTTAGAGGGAAATGGAAGATTCACACTTGACATTACTGAAAAGACAGCAACAAAATTAAAAGAAACAAATCCATGAATCTATAGAGGAAATCAGTTCAAAAGCAGTCTTACAGATAAAAACAATAATTGCACATTGGTAAAGGAATTGATTAGGAAATCTGAAGAGAGCGATTAACAAAGTGATGATGATAGGAAAAAGAGGGAAACTGAGTGATCAGTATAGGAAAGAAATAGAATGCATGACATGAAGTGCAACAGATACCCAGGAAATTAAATATTCCATTTAAAGAAGAGCAAGTCAAGCCCAAGCCAAAAGAAAGGAGGAAATTATAAAAATCAGAACAGAAATAAATGCAATAGAGACTAAGAAACCAATCAAAAGAATCAATGAATCAGAGTGTTGGCTCTTTGAAAGAATAAATAAAATTGATAAGCCCCCATCTAATCTTATTTTAAAAAGGGAAGAAAAAGCTAAAATTCATGCAATAAGAAATGAAAAAGGCAAAAGAACTAAAGACCGTAAAAATACAGATGATCATCAATGCCTACGTCAAAAACCTCTACTCTCATAGGTTCGATAACACAGAAGAAATTCCTAGAAAAAATGTGAAGTAACAAAGCTAGGTCAAGAAGATGTAAAACTACTGAATAACCCAATTTCTATTAACGAAACTGAAAATGGAAATAAGTCATTACCTACAAAGAATGGCCCAGGCCAGACATATTCATTTTGGATTCCTACAAGAAATACAAATAAGACTTAATGCTGACTCTCCTCAAGCTCTTCAATGAAATCAAAAGAGAAGCAATCTTTCTTAAGTCATTCCTGAAAAGAAATATTCCTCTAGAACCAAAACGTGAGAAAGAAAGACTCAACTAAAAAAGAGATCTACAGGATAATCTCCCTAATGACCA
Organism: Cavia porcellus; assembly: GCF_034190915.1. Taxonomy (NCBI): domain Eukaryota; kingdom Metazoa; phylum Chordata; class Mammalia; order Rodentia; family Caviidae; genus Cavia; species Cavia porcellus. The sequence goes on from NW_026947486.1 coordinate 52,041,701, forward strand.
CAGATGCAAAATCCTCAATAAAATATTTGCAAACAAGATTCAGCTAATCATTAAGAAGATTATATATCACGACCAATTGGGATTCATCCCAAGCATGCAGGCATGATTCGACATACATAAGTCAATAAATGCTATCCACTATATCAATAAAGTAAAAAATAAGAACCTCATAATCATTTCTATAATGCAGAAAAAGCATTTGATAAGGTCCAACATTCATTCATGATAAGAACCTTACAGAAAATTGCAATAGATGGTCTTTAACTCAATATGATAAAGGCCATTTATGACAAACCAACAGCCAGCATCATATTAAATGGCCAAAACTGATGGCCTTTACCTTAAAATTGGGTAGAAGACAAGGATGTAGCTTATCACCACTCCTATTCAATATAGTACTGGAAATACTAGCCAAAGCAATGAGACAAGAGAGAAAAATAAAAGGTAAAGTTAGGAAAAGAAGAAGTTAAATTAGCATTCTTTGCAGATGACATGGCCCTCTACATAGAAGACCCCCAAAACTCCATTGAAAGTTTCCTAAATATAATAAATAAATTCAGCAATGTAGCTATATGTAAAATCAATACTCAAAAATCAATAGCATTCCTATACACTATCAACAAAATCACTGACAGAGAAATAAGAGAAACCACAAACTTTACAATAGTATCCAAATAAATGAAATACTTAGGAATTAATCTCATGAAAGAAGTGAAAGATCTATACCGGGAAAATTCTAATAACCTGAAAAAAGAAATTAAAGAGGATCTCAGAAAATGGAAAGACATCTCTTGCTGATGGGTACAAAGAACAAATATTGTGAAAGTGAACATTCTCCCAAAACTGCTATACAGATTCAATGCAATCCCAATAAAAATACCATCATCATACCTCATAGATCTAGAGAAATCACTCTAAAAATTCATCTGGAACCAGAAGAGACCTAGAATAGCAAAGGATATTATAGGCAGTAAAGGCAAGGCAGGAGGCATCACAATCCCTGACTTGAAGTTATACTGCAAAGCAACTTTAGCAAAATCAACATGGTACTGGAATCAAAACAGAGCCTAAGATCAATGGAATAGATTAGAAGATACAACCACACTCAAACACCTTATCTTTGATAATGGGGCCAAACATGTTCACTGGAAGAATGACTGTCTGCTTAATAAATGGTGCTGGATAAACTTGCTCACCATTTGCTCAAAACTAAACCTAGAACCATGCCTATGACCATGTACTAAATTAAAATCTGAATGGTTCAAATATCTGAATATTAAAACAGAAACACTAAATCAATTGGAAGAAAAATTGGGTAAAAAGCTTGAAGACATATGGTTAGGCAGAGAATTCATTAACAGGAAACAAAACCGCATGGAAAATACATCCCAGATTCAATAACTCATCTTATTAAAAAATTTCTGCAGGTCAAAAGAAATCTCCATCAAAGTGAATATAAAACCCACAAACTGGGAAAAAAGTCATAGTGAACTGTCCCTTAAACAAAGGACTTCTGTCTAAAACATATAAAGATTTTTAAAAATATCATACCACAAATATTCAAAGATCCAATCCAAAAATGGGCATCTGAGATGAATACACAAATCTCAGATGAAGAAATACAAATGGCAAATAAATGCATGAAAAAATGTATCATCATTATTCATTAGAGAAATGCAAATTAAAACCACACTGAGATTCCATCTCACTCCTGAAAGAATGGCCAGGACCAAGAAAACTACCAACAACAAATGCTGGAGAGGTTGTGGCAAAAAAGGAACTCTCCTGCAATTTTTTTGGGGTGTGTAGACTGGTGCAACCACTGTGGAGGTCATTCTGGATTTTCCTCAACAAACTGAGATTGGAAGTCCCATTTGATCTAACTATTCCACTTTTTAGCATATTCTCAGAAGACCTGACATCATACCACAGTGATATATGTTCACCCATGTTGATAGCAGCACAATTTTTAACAGCGAGATCTTGGAAACAACCTAAGTGTCCATCAACTGAGGAATACATAAAAAAGCTGTGGTATTTTTATACAATGGAGTACTACTCAGCTTTAAAGAATGATCACACTGAGATATTTATAAATAAATGGACACTGCTTGAGACCATACTCATAAGCAAAATAAGTCAAACTCACATGTGTAAATACCGTGTAGTCTCTGTAGTGTAAGAAATGGTAAGAATATATAAAAGTATATGGTAATCATGAATCCCCATTATATTGCTTTGAAGATTTATGTTTTCATTCATTAGTTGAAAAGATTTTTTTTCTGGGTTGTTTGATTTTATTGTCTGTGATTGTATGAACAGCTATTTTGAAGAAAACAAGGCATTATAATAGCTAATGCTGACTTAATAACATCTTGCTCTGAAGTTATACCATACTTTTGTTCTTCTGTCTCCATTGGTTTTATCATCTTTGATCTTATTTTATTTTATTATGCATGAAAGCACGATCAAAATTTTTGGTGGACAAGGAGATAATACAGTAAATGTCGCTCGTTTTCGGTTACTTGGTTTTCAATACTTGGTAATACTTTCATTCTGTTGAATGGTTATATACTGTTTTGTTATGTTTGATACTATACTATATGAAGATATACTCAAATATTTCAAGGAAAGAGACACTATGGTAGCTACTGTTATGTCGGGTTGTCTTGTGGTGAAACACTATGTTGGTTAAATTTTTCTGTCTGATCTGTTTTGTTATGCCCTCTCTTATCTTAATCTTTTTAAAATAAAGAAAATTTTAAAAAAGCAGGAGTGAACATGAATAACACAAACATGCATGAATGCGCACACACACACACACAAATACACACACAGCAAGTTTTACAAATATTAACCAAAAATTTCCTGATCATATGAAAGGAAACTGACTCAGATATGTGAAGTGTATGCAAGTAAAATTAAGTATAATGAAATAAACCTACATCCTGGTATATAATAAATAAGATTACAGAAATTCAGCACAGGAAAAGAGTACTAAAAGCTGTTAGATAAAATAAACAGGTCTCATATAAAGGCAAACCCGTTAGAATCATGGCAGCTATTTTCACACAAACCCTCAAGTCAAGAGTAGTTGCAATGGAGTATTTCAAGTAATAAAATAAAACAACTTCCAAGTCAAACTCATGTACCTTGCAAAACTATCTTTCAAAATGATTGGAGAAATAAAATTCATACATGACAAAGGACAACTGAAGAAATTAATGACCATCAAGACAACACAAAGAATATCGAAAGATATTCCACATAGAGATAAAACTGACCAGCATTCCAAGAACAACATCAGAAAGAAGCCACCAGGCATGGCTAGCAAATAAACAGAGGGAAAAAACAGCAAAGCAACAGCAAAAATGCAACAAGATAAATATAATATGATAAATATCAGTTATAATCATCATTGTAAATGCCTTAAATTAATCAATCAAAAGAATCAGACTGGTAGAATGGATCAATAAACAAGATCCACCAATATGCTATATACAAGAAACATATTTCATTTAAAAGCAAATTCATAAATTCAAATTCAAAATCTGAAAACCCATACTCTTTGCAATAGAAGCCAGGAAAAAAAAAAAGAAATAAGTATTCTGTTTGCACACAATGCAATTCTTCAAACCAAAAATTATCAAAAATGATAAAGAATGGCACTACATACTGGTTAGGGAAAAAATTCAAGAGGAAGGAAAACAATCATAAATTTATATGCACCAAATATGGGAGTACACAGTTACCCAAGACAAATATTAATAGACATAAAAAAGAAAATAAGGAGTAGCAATTGCAGTGGGGAGCCCTGGTACTCTCTTGTCACAGAGATAGATCAACTAGACAAAAAAACAGCAAAAAAAAAAAAAAAAAAAAAAGAACCAAATTTATGAACTAAGGGACTTAGCTTATGATTACAGAGTATTCTTCTAACATCATAAACATTCTTCTTGACTAAACACATGATGTTTTCTGAAATATACTGTATACTAGCCCATAGAACACTCTTAAGTAAATGCCATGAAATTGAAATTTTCCCATATTATGTGACCACAGTGCAATGAAATTGAAAATGCGTTTCAAAAGAAACTGCAAAAGCTCCATATACATATGGAAACTAAATAACCTCCTGTTCAAACAATGGGTCATAGATAAAACTAAAGAAGAAATTAAACAATTAAAACTAAAGAAGAAATTATACAAATAAAAATGCAAATCCAGCCTACCACAACACGTTGGGGGCAATGAAAACAGTCCCAAGAGGGAAATTTATAGTGGTAAATTCTCAAATCAGGTAAACAAAATGAGCACAAATAAACAGCTAATTGCTGCACCTAAAGCTTCTAGAAAAAGAAGAGAAAGTCAAGCTGAAAGCTCATTCAAGGGAAAAAAAAAATTAAAGATCAAAGCAGAAACTAATTCAATGGAAACTAAAGACACAGTACAAAGCATCCATGAATCAAAGAGTTGATTCTTCTTTAAGTATAGATAAAATTGATAAACCCCTATCCAACCTTATCAAAAAAAAAGAAAAAAAGTTTCTTATTTGTGCAATGAGGAATGAAAAGGGTGATATCTCTGTAGATCCTGTGAAAATTCAGATATTCAATACATATTTCAGAAATCTTTACTTATTGAGGATAGAAAACAGAGAAAATGGACAAATTTATAGAAATGTATGAATTACCAAAGCCAAATCAAGAAGATATAAAAACTCTGAATAATAAAGTATCAGTTAATGAAATTGAAAACATGATTTAAATCTTAACAGCAAAGAAAATTCCAAGTCCTGATGGATTCAGGGATTAATTCTACAAGAAGTTGACTATTTAATGGCAATACTACCCAAACTCTTTATGAAATTGAAAGGGGAGCAATTATCTGTAACTCATTCCTTTATGTAAACATTATTCTGATTCTAAACCAGAGAAAGATCCAACAGAAATAGAGAACTATAGGTCAGTTTCCCTAGGGAAAATGGATGTAATAATCCTGAATAAAATATTGGCCAATGCAATGCTACAAATCAACCAGATTGTATACAATGACCAAGTATGATTTATCCTTAGAATACAGATCCTATATATTTCCACATATCCACATCAGTATATGTAATATACAATATCAACAGAGCCAAAGACACAAAAATCACATCATCAGTTGAAAAAATGAAGAAAATGCTTTTGACAAAGTTCAACACTTATTCATGTGAAAAATAGAATAAGATGGTCTTTACCTTAGTTTGACAAAAACCTTCTATGGCAAATCAACAGCAAATGTCACACTAAATGAACAAAACTGAAAACTTGTTTTCTAAAATCAGAAACAAGTAAAGGAGGTCCACCATCACTACTCTTATTCAATGTAGTTCTGGAAGCATTAGTCAGAGCAATTAGATAAGAGAAAAAAATAAAAGGAATGAGTATAGGGAAAGAAGAATTAAAACTGCTATCATTCACAGATGACAAGATACTCTATACATAAAACAACAAACCCTCCACCAAAAGACTTATAGATTTAATAACCAAATTAGGTAGTACAACTATTACAAAATCAGCACTGACAATCAAAAGCATTCCTGTACACAACCTTAGAACTCAATGAGTGAAAAATTAGGATACCACCATCATTCACAGTAAGAAAGAGGAGAAATATTTAGGGATCAATCTAACAAAGGAAATAAAAGATCTGTACATTGAATGTTACAATGCTCTGAAAAAGGATATCCTGGAGGATATCAGAAAATAAAAAATATGTCTGGTGCTTGGATTGATAAAAACAACATTGTGAATATGATCACACTCCCAAAATTATTACACGGATTTAGTGCAAGCCCAAATCAAAACACCATTAGCTTATCTCACAGAACAAGTTTAAATGTTTGTAAAATTATTTGAAAACAGAAGATACCTAGAATAGGAATAACAATTATTGGCAAAGCAGACAGGGTTGAAGGCATTTTAGTCCCAGATTTGAAATTATACTTCTCAGTTACTGTAATACAAATCATGATATTAGATTAAAAAACCAACCACCTGCTCAGTGGAACAGATTAGAAGATGCAGAAACAACTCCAAACACACTCAGTCACCAATTCTTTGACAAAGGTGCCAAATATATTTACTGGAAGAAACATAACCTCTTTAATACATGTTGCTGAGAAAACTAGCTTTTTACATGCCTAAGATTCAAACTGGATTCACGTCTATCATTGTGAACTAAATTACAAGTAAAATGGATTAAAATTTAAATATTAGAACAGAAAAACTAAATCTGCAGAAAAATGGGTAGAAATATTGAGTAAATAGTTGTATGCTGAGACTTTATGAAAAAAGAAAAACGAGATTACATGGGAAATACTACAAAGAATGAGCAACTGGAAAATCATATTACTAAGAAGCTTTTGCACAGAAAAACAAATCTCTAAGTTTGAAAAGACAACCCACAAAGTGGGAAACAAACTTTCAGCTAATTGTCTCTCAGGTAAAGGGCTAATATCTAAAAATTATAAAGAACTTTTAATAAATCAACCACCTAAAATTCAAAGGCCCAATTAAAACATGGGCATCTGATAGGAAAATGCATTTCTCAGATGAAAAATACAAGTAAATAGGTAAAAAAGTTCAACATTAATGGGCTTTTGAGAAATCTAAATTAAAATGAGGCAGATATTCTATCTGACTCCAGAAAAAATGGCAATTGTCAAGAAATCAACCAATAACAAATATTGAAGGGACTATAGGGAAAAAGGAAAATTTCTCCAATGTTGTTGGGAGTGCAGAATGGTGCATACACTGTGAAAATCAGTGTGGAGGTTCATCAGAACGCTAGGATTACAGATTTCATTTGATCATGATATTATGCTTCTGAGAATTTTCCCAGAAGTATTGAACACACTGTACCACAGTGTTATATGTGCACCCATATTTATGTGTAACAGTCAAACCTTGGAAGCAGCTCAAATGGCCGTCAACTAAGGAATGAATAAAAAAAGATATGATAGTTTAATACAATGAAGTACTACTTATTTATAAAAAAGGATTACATCAAGGTTTATAGGTGAATAGAAATGACTTGAGGCCATACCCATAAATGAAATAAGTCAAACTCAAAATCTACAATAAACATTATGTCAGGATAAGAAATTACTCAAAAGGGAAAAGTAAATGGGTTAGGGGAAAGAAACAAAAGAAGGAAAGGAAAAGGAAAAATATATAGACTTGTATATATACAAATAAGATAACTAAGACGACTAAACTGCTATTTCTATTAGTTCTTCGAAAAGATAAGTTAATACTCATATGATTAGATCAATGTCTAATTTTGCATGTCTATATTTGGTGATTGTTAAGAATTAAAAACTGGTGGTCAATTTAACGCAAGCCGGATTACATCAGCATGGTGCTGAGCGTAGGTATCCCACCTGAGGAAAGTTGCCAGCATAAATAGAGAAGGAGAAGCTATTGGGTAGAGGTGTTTAGGGACAGAGGCATTGTGGGTTCTCCTATGCATTGCTGTTTGAGCCACTAGATTCTCCTGGAGAAACTCTGGTCCTCACATCAAGCGTTCTTCCTGGCTCCTCCAGAGGGAAAGATGTGTGCCACTTGCTCTGCAAGATGAACTCATAAAGCTGGCTTCCTGGTATGTACTCAACTGTGCTTATTGTTGGAGGAGCTTGGGGCCTCCATCTACATGAGGATGGCTGTGGTGCTTTTCAAGACAGCCCTGATCTTTGTTTTGAGTTTGACTTCTTGGCTCCAGCATAGTACCCTCAAACAACCAGCACAGCTCTTTCACCCTGCTGGCATAAACTCTCTTGCTTCCACCACTGGACTTTGGGCCTTCCCAGCACAGAACCATAAAAGAGACTGCGATGAGTCCTTTTTCTGGGCTCTAGACCTCCAATAGGACTCATGGGAGGCATTGTCATGAGCTCTGTGTTTTCATGTGGACTCTTGTGGGACTTTGCTGTGGGATTTAGGCAATTGACTATTCTATGTGTTTGGTGTTGTGGATAGATTTTCTGCAGTTTCTTGTGTTAATTCTGGGTGACCGTAATAAAACAATCTTGTAAACTTCATGTCCTGATTCTAATTGTTCTGTGCACAACCCCCAATTACAACAGTAATCAAGCAACTCTGTTAAAGATAACAATATGCAATGTAACCATTATTAAATTCTTATCATCTTGTTTTGAAGATCTGTATTTTTATTGCTTTGGGTTTGTGTGCCTCTTTTGTTTTTTGTTTCTGTGTTTTCCTCTTTTAATTAAAAATTTTTAATTTTGTACATGTATGTATAATCTCAAATTTCATTCAATATAAAAATAATAACTACTTTGTAAAAATATTGAATAATAACGGATAAAATCTTATGTGTTACTATATTCTTAATGAAATCAGTTATGTAAACACTGTAGATAAAATTAATGGTTTTTATAAAAATAAAATACACTTACCTCTAGAATGAAACAATTATATTATTTTATATTTATCCAAAGTTGTGGTAAACTTATGTACATATGGAAACTCTTTCACAGATGTTTATAGCAGCTTTATTCATAATTGCCAAAGTCTAAACACATCTAAAATGCACTTCATTTAATAACTGGGGAAACAAACTTTGATAAGTGCTGAAGGACACAGTCATTTAACAATAAAATTAAATGAATGAATGAGGAATGGAAAAGCATAGACAAGGAAATATAAACATAAATATATATTGGTTTTAATTTGCATTTCTCTAATGACCAATGATGATGAGCATTTTTTCATGTATTTATTTGCCATTTGCTTTTCTTCATCTGAGAATTACGTATTCATCTCAGATGCCCATTTTTGGATTGGATCTTTGAATTTTGGAGGTCTGAGGTTTTTTAATTCTTTATATGTTTTAGACAAGAGTCCCTTGTCTGAGAGAGAGTTCACTAAAATCTTTTCCCAGTTTGTGGGTTTTCTTTTCACTATGCTGGAGATTTCTTTTGACATGCAGAAACTTTTTAATAAGAAGTGGTCCCAGTTATTGATTCTGGGAAGTATTTCCCGTGCGGTTTGAGTCTTGTTCATGAATTCTCTACCTACTCCTATGTCTCCAAGGTTTCTACCCAATTTGCAAATTAAAACCACACTGAGATACCATCTCACTCCTGAAAGAATGGCCAGGATCAAGAAAACCAACAACAACAAATGCTGGAGAGGCTGTGGGGAAAAAGGAACTCTCCTGCACTGTTGGTGGGAGTGTAGACTGGTACAGCCTTTGTGGAGGTCTGTCTGGAGATTTCTCAAAAATTTGGGATTGGAAATACCATTTATTCCAGCTATTCCACTTCTAGGCATATTCTCAGAAGAACTGAAAGCATCATACCACAGTGATATATGTGCACCTATGTTTATAGCAGCACAATTTGTAATTGCCAGATCTTGGAAACAACCCAACTGTCCATCAACTGAGGAATGGATAAAAAAGTTGTGGTATTTCAATACAATGGAATATTATTCAGCTATAAAGAAGGATCACATTGAGATATTTATCAATAAATGGGCGTAGCTTGATACCATACTCATAAGTGAAATAAATCAATCTCACATGTATGAATCCCGAATAGTTTCCCTAATGTAAGTAATGATTCAAATATATAAAAATATGTGGTAATCATGATTCCCCATTATGTGGCCTTGAAGCCTTATAAAATTTTCACTTATTAATTAGAAAGGTTTTATTCTGGGCTTCTTGATATGGAAATATTTGAAGCTATAGTATATGAAGTTTTATCCAAATATTTCAAGGAAAAAGACACACTATGGTAACTACTATTAAATCGGGTTATTTGGTGGTGAAGCACAAGGTTGCTGAAACAGTCATGCTTTGACCTCTATTGTTATATTTTTATGTCCTGTTTTAACTCAATCTCTCCCTTATTCTTTAAAAAAATTATTTAGTTATTTCTTATGTTTGTTTTAATTAAGGGGAAAATCAAAAAAATTAGGATATATAATAGTAACTCTTTTTGATTTCCTATTAACTTGTTTTGAAGTCCTGTAATACTCCCACGATCTTGTTTTGACTGATTAGACTCTGTTCCATTCTGTGCGATAGTATCAAGTTTGAGGCTATAGGCTACTTTGAAGGCAATAAGATTCACTAAGATGCCCATTCTGGTTTGACTATTGTCTCCTTTGGAAGTCCTGTAATGTTTACAATGCCTAAGTTTTATTGGTCTTGTTCTCTACTGTTTTGTCCAACTTTATAATATCTTATGAGATAGACAATTCTTTTTAAGGAAACAAGAGACAACGTTGATAACCATTGTTGATAACCTTGTACTCTGTTCTACATCATGTGCTATGTCTATCCTTGGTTTTGACTGACAGCTTTGTTTTGACATATTTGACTTTATTCTCTCCCCCCAAAAAAAGTAATAAGAACTAAGGAGTATTAAATCCAAAATGTGTAAATTTTGTTGTAAAAAAGAGAGGGGGAAAAAAAGAGCTCTAACGGATATAACAGCAAGTGTGTTTAGGGGTGTTAAATAGCTGACTACATTAATGTTTTTGGATCATTGAACACAGCTGTTTGCAGTCTCTCTGTTTGAATGTCCACTTTGTATTCTTTGATACTGTGATTTGAGCAACTATTTCCAAAATGATAATATGTAATCTATTTACAGGTGATTTCTTACTGTTTTTTTTTTTGTAGTTCTGTATTATGTGTACCCTTACACTGCTTTGTTTTGTTTTGTGTTTTTCTCTTTTTCCTCTTAAATAAAATATAAAAAAATAAATATATATTGGTAATATGACAAACCCAGTCTGAAAAAGCTGTGTTATAAGAAATACATGCCTTTGGGAGGAGGCAAAAGTATGAGGAGTTTAAAACAATTTGTAAATAAAAGAATATGGTGAGCTAGAAAAACATACAGGAGTTCTCATTAATGGAATTACTCTGTAATTTTATAATGTGGTTAGCTACAAATATAATTTTTCTAAACCCAAAATTGAATCCTAATTTAAGTTATAGACTTTGGCAGATATTATGAGTTCATATAAGGTTGTTGATTATAAAAAATGTGCGAGTCTGATAGAGGGTTTATATGTGGTTTATATGTGGAAGGCTATTCATATATGAAAACAAGTGGCATTTTAAAAAATCTCTTTGGCTGCCTTTAAGTATTGATGAGAAACAAAACTACTCTAAATGTGTAAAATCTATTTTTAAAATGGAAGGAGATCACATTTTTCTAAAGATGCTCTGTATGTGAGATTGTTAATAATTCATTCAGATGCCAGCCATCACTGGAAACCTTGTGGCAAAACTTATTAGTTTACTTTTTAGAATGATATTTTGACGCTAATTGGTAATCTAGATAGCCAAAATTATCTGTAAATCTAGAGCTTTTCATGTTAGTACTTGCTGTATGCAGTAACGTTATGAAATTCGAGGCTACCTATTGGATAATAGTTGAGGTTCAATTAAAATTTTAGGTCACCTAATAAATAAATAAGACATGATCCACATAATTTCAAAACTACTTAAAACAATTTTTTTGAAATTGTAAACACAGTGAGAAGCTAGATGTGGTGTCACACAGCAGTAATCACAGCACTAGAGAAGAGTGAGGCAGAAAGATCTTTGCAAATATGAGGTTAGACTATGCTACAAAATGAGTTCATGCTATGTTGAGCTGTATAGCAAAACCTCATCTCAAAAAGACAGGAAAAAATAAAATCATAAAAACAATATATTAATAGCAAGAGAGAAATTTAAGAAGAAAGCAAGATAAAGCAAAATGCTGTAAAATAAACAAATTGCCTCTATAGTAAATACCATCAGAATCACAGGAGAGTCTGAAACACAAACCATTATGTCAATTGGAACTTTAAATGAAGAATTTCAAGTCATAGAATAAACAAGCTTCCAAGTCAGAGTACTGTATCCTGAAAAATTATCTATCAAAATTTTTGGAGAAATAAGATATTTCCATGAAAAAAAATTATCTGGAGAAATTTATAGTCAATAAGGCAGCACTGCAAAATTCCTGAAGGGCCTTCTAGAAAGATACAACATAGATACTAACACCAAAATCTTAAAAGAGAATGACTTTACCAGGTAAGGCAAACAATTAAAAAGAAGGGAAAAAAGGAAGCAACAACAGGAAAATAATGTAACTATCAATGTGATAGTTGTAACTATCAATGTGAATGGTCTCACTGCATCAATCAAAATAAACAGAATGGCACATTGGATGAAGAAACAAGTTCCAACACTAAGTTGCATTATATATATATATATATATATATATATATATATATATATATATTAACTGCAAAAGAGAGCCACACACTGAAAGTCAAAGAATGGAAAAGCAATACTCCAGGAAACAAAATCTTGGAAATAAAATCGTGAATAACTATTGTATTTAAAAGTGAATTTCAAGTCAACATTGACAACAGAAGACAAAGTAGTTTACTATATACTTGCTAAGGTGGTAATCCAAACAACAAAAAGATAGCAAATATAAACACACTTGCATCAATGACTGGGACACCCAATTATACCAAAATAACACTAATGCATATGAATAAACAGATAAACACTAATCCAATTGTAATGAGGGACCTCAACACCCCTCAGTCACAAATACATAGACTGAATAGAAAAAACTAGCAAATAAATATTGCAGCTAAACCACATTTTTCAACAAATAGACTTAGTAGATATCTACAGAGATTTCTATCCAACATCAACAGAATACAAATTCTTTTCAGTGGTAGGTGTGGCTTTCTCCAAAATAGACCACAGACTACCTCATAAAACACACTTAAGTAGTGGAAAATAACTCAAATTATTCCATGCATATTATCAGATCATAGTGCAATGAAATTGAAAATGAATGGCAAAATAATATATAAAATAACTACTTAAACAAGTGGAAATAAACATTACCTTTTTAAGCAATGCATTGGTTACATATGAAATTAAAGAAAAGATTACATTTTCCGCAGTTCAATGATTATTCCAGTATAACATACTGAAACTTATAGGATGCAATGTAAGAAGTCTCACAAGGAAAGTTGAAAGCAATGAATACCCACATCAGAAAAGGAGAGTGAGCTAGAATAAATAGGGTAATATTGAACCTCAAAGTTTTAGAAAAAAGAACAAGTGAAATTCAAGTTCATATAAGAAAGGAAATTATTAGGTTAGGGTCAGAGAAAAAAGTAATGCAATCGAGAATGAAAAAAAAAAACAATTCATAGATTCAGTGACTCAAAGACTTTGTTACTTAAAATTAAATTAAAGTAGACAAAACTTTAGTCAACCTTATCAAAAAAAGAAAGATAAGGCTCAAATTAGAAAAGAATGGAGAGAAATCACAATAGAAAAGAATGGAGAGAAATCACAATATTTTCTGTACAAATCCTGAAGACCACAAGTATCTAATTCGAAAAATTGTGCTCAAATAAAATGGAAAACACAGAAGAAATAGATACATTCCTACATACATATGAATTACAAATGGTGAACGAGGAAAATATAAAAATTCTGAATAATCCAATATCAGTAAACGAATTGAAAAAGGAATTTTTTGGGTTTTTTTTTTTTTTTTGTCTTTTTTTATCAGTACTGTGATCATGACCTCATACTTGCAAGGCAGGCGCTTATGCCTCTGAGCTAAAATGCCAGCCACAAGAAGGAATTTCTTAAAACTACCAAAAAGAAAGTCAATTTCCTTGTTCACTGGAAGAAGGATAGCCTCTTTAATAGATGGTGTTGGAAAAAAAAAAGGCTCTCCACATGCCAAAAACTGAAACTAGATCCACGCCTATCAACATGCACAAAACTAAAGTCTAAATGGATCAAAGACCTAAATATTAAAACAGAACCACTGTATCTACTGGAAGACAAGGTAAGCAGAAGTCTTGGAGACATAAGGGTAGGCAGAGAATTAATGAACAAAACGAAAAATGCAGGGAAACACTTCAAAGAATAGACAGCTGGTTCTCATATTATTGAAAAGTTTCTGCACTTCAAAAGAAATTATCAACAGAGTGAAAAGAAAACCCGCAGAATAGGAAATAATTTTATCCAGAAACCCATCAAACAAAGGACTTATATCCAGAATACATAAAGAATTGAAAAACATCAATCTCCCAAAATTCAAAGACCCTCTCTAAAAATGGGCATCTGAAATGAACACACAGTTCTCAGATGAAGATACAAACGGCAAATAAATAAACAAAGAAATGTTCACCGTCACTGGTCATGCGAGAAATGCAAATTAAAACAACACTGAGATTTCATCTCACTCTGGAAAGAATAGTTGCCATCAAGAAATCAACTGATAACAAGAGTTGGCGAGGATGTGGAGAAAAAGGAACACTGCTCCACTGTTAGTGGGATTGTAGACCGGTGCAACCAATATGGAAATCAATATGGAGAATTCTCAAAAGAATAGCATTGGAAGTTCCATTCAATCCAGCTATTCCTCTCCTGGGTATTTTCCCAGAAAATCTGCAAAGGTCATATCACAGTGATATATGTGCATCTACATTCATAGCAGCATAATTTATAATAGTCAAATCTTGGAAACAATCAAGATGCACATCAACCACAGAGTGGATGAATAATATGTGGTAATTTTATACAATGGAATTTTAATCAGCTATAAAAAAAGATGATCTTGAGACCTTCATCGGTAAGTGGAGACAGTTTGAGACTATATTCATTAGTGAAATGAATAAGAATCATATTTATAAATATCACATTGTGTCTCAGTTAAAAAGTAATAAAAAAAGTAAGAGTAACATAACTCTAAATGTATAATTGCCAGTGTAAAAAGGAGAAGAAAGGAAAGAACTCTGAAGCATATAACTGCTTGTATGTTTAAATGAGTAGGATTGATAACCATATTACTAAGTTTTTGTTGACTCATTGAACAGAACTGTTTGCAGACTCACTGTTTGAATGTCCTCTATGTATAATTTCCTGTTTTTTTAATTATGTCTTATTTCTTCAGTTTTTCTGTTTTTTCTCTTTAATTTTTTAAGTGTAATACATTTTTTCAGAGAAAACACACATTTTTCCTTTAATACTAATTTGTGTAAATTTTTAAATCATGAATTCCATTTTTTTCTTTCTAATATCTCTTTGTTTTCTTTTGCTGATAAGCTGTACTTTTTCTCAATACATCAGTTTTTATGCCCTGATGTTACAGACAAATGTACAGGACAAAAGTGAATTTCCAAAAGTTTTGGTGAGTTTCATGTCTTATATTTGATATCCTCTCAAAGCTTCATGCTTTCATAGATAAGCTGGAGATGTGTGGATTTAAATGTATCTATGTTATGTTACAAGGGAACTAAGGACATGATACTGGGATTAATTATGCCATGCTAGGGTTAATATTATCAGATCTTGATGGTAGCCCAGATAGAATATAAGAGACAGAAAGCAAACTGTTTCTTCTTCTGTACATCACTGTTTTGCTGTTTTCTGCCCATAGTGAACTGCCTCTCCTTTATGATGCCCCTCTGTCATGCCACTTTTCCTTAGATTCAAGTGATTGTAATAATCTGTGAGCCAAAATAAATCTTTCCACTCATATTTCATGGATTTTGTGCATTTTCCCTCAGCAGTGAGAAAATTATTTAAGACACATTTTGGTACTGAGAAAAGTGGAGTCTTTGCTGTGACAGCACCTGATCATGTAGGTCATGAACCTTTCGAACTGGCTTGTGGGAAGAGTTTAAAAAGGTTTGGAAATGAAGTATTCCTGGAAGAAATAGTCATGGCATGCTTTAAGATGACCTAGTAAGATTCAAGGAATCAGAGCTCAGAAGATCACAATCCTGAAAGAAACGCTGCTGGTAAAGTTCAGAGTCAGGTAGTTTCTCCTGGGAAGAAGGACTGCATTGGCTGGTGGACTCTAAACCATGTATGCTATGCTTTGACAGGCAAGTTGTCTGCAGTTTTTTCTGCTCAAAGACTTCACCAGAGGATGACTTGAAAGGTGGTGGTCTAAATATAGTCTTGTATATGAAATTTCAAAAACACTCTAAAGTTGCTGGTGCAGCATTGCTGCTTTTTGGAGATTTTACATAGCTCTAAATTCTTAATGAAGAGCAAAGGACACAATAGAATGATTTAAAATATTTTGAGCTTCACAAAAAAGAAAGCTCCACTAAACCTGTGGACTATAAAAATGGAGAAGAGGAGAACATTGTTGCTTATGAGAAATAAGACAGTAGTAAAGTGCCTGATAACATCAAAAGAACCAGCTGGACTCCAGGCTTTGAAGCTCCAAAGTTGAGAAGATGAAAGACTGCTTTGAGAAGAGAGGCCCTGACAACTACGCAGCAGAATGATAGTGGCGTAGTTTTTCCATAGTGCTCTGCAATTCAAGCACTGAACTTCTACAGCCAAAAAAAGAAGGAAACCTGGCTTCTGGTGAAGACACATCTATGTGGTATCCTTTTTACATACATGAAGAATGTAAGAGTTGTGGGCTTAGGAAAGCTTCCATCCAGATTACAGAAGGGTTGGGATGCCAGGAAGTCTGCTTCTGGAGTAGTGTGTGAAGCTGTTAGTGTGAAGCCAAAGGTGCAGTAAAGATTCCAGAGTGTTGCACAAGACAACAACATGGACTATTTGAGTAAATATGCAAACAGAGAGAAAAATAACCCCAAAGGAGAAACCACGGGAGACAGTCACAAATAATACCATAAGGATAGAGCCACCAAGCCCTTTGGTGTTCACATCTTGCTACAGATTATACCAATGCTGGATATGAAACTGTAGGAAATAATGTTCACCATGCTGAATTTTGGACTTAATTTTGTCCTGTCCTTTCCTATTCCCCTTTTTGTACCTTTGAAAATGATATTGTTTACTTGAACTACTGATACTGGAAGATTTTTTATTTTCATTTGCACAGGTTCTCATAACTAAGAGTTTGCCTTACACCTCAGAGCGGATTTTGGACTTAAACCTTTCAGGAATGTTGAAACTGTAGGCACTTTGGTAACTCAGACATGGACATGCTTTTTGAATAAAGGATGTGTGTAAGTTTTGAGGGACAGGGTTGAAATGGTATGGCTTCTATATAGATGTACCCTGAAAAACCTCATGAGCTCAGAGTTGAGTCTTTTAGGAGGTGATTTGATCTAGGGTGTCTGATGGTGAGATTAATGTATAATAATAAGACTAAAGATACCCCACACTTTGTGTGAGTGCTACCCCCTCTAGCCTGGATACAATATTATACAGAGAGAGTGATACTGCGATAGACTGTGGCTTCATTTCTTTTCTGCCTTCTACCTGCTATGTTTCTCCTCTGTGAGGCTCCTCTGCCATGACAGCTTGTCTTGTACCAAGCTGATTTTGGACATAAATCTCTTGAAATTGTGAGTCAAAATGAACATTTTGTGCTTTAAATTTATGTGTTGGGTGTTTTGTTTCAGCAATTAGAAAAGTACTGAAGACAGTGAGGATGTTATAACAAAAAAGTATGCAAGTTTTCAAACTCTGGCTTAATATTGATTTCTAACCAGACTAATTTGTTAGTGTAACTGTATAATTGTTTTAATTGATGATTACCTCCACCTGGTAAAATTGAATCAATTCATATTTCTCTATCACTGCAGTGTCCGAACCATTATCGTTTTAAGTGTTGTATCTAGAAACAAAAATAATCCTCTCCTGAGATCTCTAATTTAATTAATAAACTGTAAGCAAATGACATTAGGTTAGTGCTGTCACCAACTAAACACCACCTGATCTTGACAGTTCTTATATTTTAAAACAGTTGATAGTGATTGACTCACCAGAGAACAAATTAGTTTTTGTAGTTCTCTTAAATGAATTAATTCTGACCTGAATAATTTTCATCTACAACTGAGCAGCGTGGAACTACAGATATCTATTAAACTGAAAAGAAATATGTTTATTTGCATTCCCTAGTTTTATGCTTCTATTTTCTCAATTATCTCTACATAACTATGTCTCTTCCTGTGACTGATAGGCTATATAGACTGTCTCCAGTAGGAAATATTAGTGGCCCATACATTTCTTTTGTTTATATCACCCTATATGCCTTTCTGTCTATGAGACTACTCACTAATTTTCAAAACGAGAGTGTCTCAGCATCAGTCATGATTTAAGCAAAATATTCACCATGATAAATTTCAGTGAAAATATTAATCTCTCAAAATTGATTTAATAAAATAATAATTTCCATAGGTAATTAAATAATTGAAAAGTTTCCCTGTTAAAAGTTGAAAAAAATTAATAAAAAATGTGGAAAGAAATTTTTCAGGATAAACCCCAATAGCTAAACAAATTTTAGACTCAGTAAAATGAAACTTCTTCATCTACACTATGATTCACATCTATATCATATTTAGCCAACATTAACTAGATGTCACCATCTTATTTTCCTTCAATACTTAGTGTCAAACATATAGTCTTCTTGAAAGATTATCACATATATTTACTCTTGAAAAAATTATGCTTAATATAAATGTTTGAAAACAAAATTTCAGTTAATAATATATGGTTTTCTATTTATGAGATTGCTTATTATATACAAAAAATGTTCATACTTGTTATGATTTATTTTTGGATATCCTCCTGAAAGCCTTTTCTACTCATAGGTGGGCCTTTTGCAAGGGAACTGTATAATAAGCATGTGGTCCTTGATTAGTCCGTTGATTGATTTAGTATATTTCTGAATGTGTATACTGTATTTACTGAAGAAAAAAGACTGAACATCAAAACATTTGCTTCTAGCTTGGATAAAATAAAAGGTAAATAAGGAAGACTCACTGTCTCCTAATTCCCATACATGGATTGTTTTTCTATGTTGTGCCACCCTTCTGTGGATCCAGCCAAATGTGCTCTGAAACTTCTACAAAATGTAAGACAGACCGTTCTTCTGTTAACTTGTGGATGTTTGCTATTGTGTCCAGGCAAAGAGACAGAAACTAATACAATATTTGATTTCTCCCATCAAGGTAAAAACTATAAAGTGAGAAGTTACCAAAAAAAAATTAAAGAGTTATTTGTTTTCCAATAAAGAAAATTGAGTTCAGCAAACTTATTCACAATACTATTTGTAACATTCATAATTAAAGTCATTCTTTTATTTTTTTTTTAAATTTTTTAAATGTCATTCTTAATAAGCACTAAATTGAATGCAATCTTTGGTATACAACCCAACATTTTAGAGCATTAAAGACCATGCACACTAAGATTTTAAGAAAAAGTAATTGTGACCATTTGCCAAAGCCCATATGATAAATAAATACTTGACCCTCAGCATGGTGCTATTGGAGTTACAGAGGTATTAAAGAGTTTGGTTTTTATGGGATGTCCTTAGGTCTTTTATGATGTACCTTCAAATAGGGCAACGTGATCTTGAAAAGTACTCTTTCTCTTTTAATTTCTGGGCCATTAGTTGAGAAAAATTCTTTACCACCTACTTTTTTTCATTGTCATCCAATATACCCAATAAATGAACCAAGTAATTGTTAATTACTCAGTTTTCAACTTGAAAGTCCAGATCTATAAGATAAAGAACACACTACATTTTGTAAGTCAGTTATATCAGGCAATTTATTATAATGACAAAGCCAACTAATATGTTAATTTATATAAAGATAAAAATCATGTCTCATAACTCTCCATCCCAAATCCTTAAGCACATATGTACATTTATACAAAAACAAATCATTAAAAGGAGTTTATTATGTAGTAAATTTGGACATATTATTAAGCTGTAATTTCCTTGAGGGGATAAAAACTAACTAAATCATGGAATAATCATATTATAATAAAATCAATTGAATAAAGATCAATTGACAAGGAAAGATAAAAAGAAACCCAGTATTTGAGATGCTTAACATTTATGAATTAACTGAGCAATTTGGCATAAAATAGGTCTAAAATTAATCAATCAAATATCTGAAGTGTGTGTAACCTGTCTGTCAAGCATCTAATTGGATGTTAATGCTAACTACATTTATGGGAAAACCAAGCTCTGATGAAAGTTTTATACTTAAAAATATTAAAAGAGATATCCTTTTCCCTGAAAAGCAAGTGTCTTAGTTACTTTCTTGTTGCTGACAGGAAATATCTGACACTCACAAGTTAAAGAAGGAAAGCTTCATTATAGGTCACAGTTTGTAGTGGTTTCAGTCCATATTTGGCTTGCTCCAAGGCAGGATCGCAGGGCAGAGAGGCATGATAGAGGAGAAACAGATCATGGCAAATTATGCCAGAAGCACCAAAGCAACAGCAACTACAACATGAATTTCCCTTTTATTCAAACCACTCACATCTTCACACTCACATTTTCACACACAGTGAACTCCTAGAGGCACACAGTCTGATTTACTGGAAGCATTCTTGATAGCACAAGTATAAAAGATAGCACAAGCATAATAAAAATTATATATATATATATATATATTACAAAAATAAATAAGATTAATACAATTTAATGTCACAAACATAGAAAAAAATTTAAAAAGAAATTAATAGATGATTTTCAATTTTTTTGTGATGAGACTTCTCAGACTATCCCTCCTCAAAGTTATCTGTTCTAAACTTTATGATAGTGTTATTATGCTTTAAGTGGCAAAATGAATTTGATAGAATAACGGAGTTACTAATTAGTTAATGCAACAGTCATCAAAAGGAAGATTATCTGGATGAGGAGTCTTATTAGAGGAACCTTTTCAAAGAAGTATTATTTTATTTTATTTAAAGAAAACAAAACAAAACAAAACAGTAAAAGCGTACAAGTAAAATAGAATTTCAAAAAAAAAAACTAAACAGAAATTACTAGTTAATAGATTACATATAGTCATCTTAGAAATAGTTGTTCAAGTTGCAAAGTTAAAGCATACAAAATGAGCATTCAAAGAGTGAGACTGCAAACAGTTGTGTTCAATGTCTTTCCATTTTCCGAGATGGCCTTCAATTTCTTTTTTCAGTGTATTATAATTTTCCCTGTATAGGTCTTTCACTTCTTTTGTGAGAGTAATTCCTAAATATTTCATTTTTTGTTGTTGCTAGTGTGATGAGTGTGACTTCTCTTATTTCTCTGTCAGTGGTTTTGTTGTTAGTGTATAAGAGTGCTGTTGACTTTTGGGTATTGATTTTGTATCCAGCTAAATTACTGAATTTATTTACTATATCTAAGAGTCTTTCAATGCAGTTTTGGTGGTCTTCTATGTAGAGTATCGTGTCATCTGTAAACAATGATAATTTACCATCTTCTTTTCCTGTTTTTCCCCTTTTATTTCTCTCTCTTGTCTAATTGCTCTGGCTAGTATTTCCAGTACTATATTAAATTGGAGTGGTGATAAGGGATATCCTTGTTTTGTGCCTTATTTTAAAGTAATGGCCTTCAGTGTTTGGCCATTTAGTATGATACCGGCTGTTGGTTAGTCAAAGATGGCCTTTATTATATTTAGTTAAAGACTATGTATTCCAATTTTCTGTAAAGTTCTTATTATAAATTAATGTTGGACCTTATCAAAAGCTTTTTCTGCATTTATGGAAATGACCATGTGATTCTTACATTTGGCTTTATTGATATGATGGATTACATTTATTGATTTACATATGTTGGTCCCTCCCTGCATGCCTGGAATGATTCCCACTTGGTCGTAGTGTATAATCTTCTTGATGATTTGCTGCACCCTATTTGCCAATATTTTATTGAGGATTTTTGGATCTGTGTTTATTAGGGAGACTAGCCTGTAGTTCTCTTTTTTAATTGAGTCTTTCTCAGATTTTGGTACTAGAGTGTATTTGCTTCCAGGAAAACTTGGGAAGGATTGCTTCCCTTTCAATTTCATTGAAGTGTTTTGAGGAGTGTTGGCATTAAGTCTTCTTTGTCGAATTCTGCAGTGAATCTGTACGGGCCTGGGCTCTTCTTTGTAGGTAAGGGGTTAATTACATTTTCAATTTCATTGATAGAAATCGAGTTATTCAGCAGTTTTACATCTTTTTGACCTAGCTTTGGTACTTCATATGTTTCTAGGAATCTGTCTATTTCTTCTGTGTTATCAAACATTTGAATTTAGAGGTTTTTGAAATAGGTGTTGATGAACTTCTGTATTTCTAGAGTCTGTAGTGATGTCACCTTTTTCATTTCTTATTGCATGAAGTTGAGTTTTTTCTTCCCTTTTTAAAATAAGTTTGGCTAGGGACTTATCAATTTTATTTATTCTTTAAAAAAACACTCTATGATTTATTGATTCTTTGGATTGTTTTCTTAGTCTCTATTGCATTGATTTCTGCTCCGAATTTTATGATTTCCTGTCTTCTTTTGGCTTTGGGCTTGACTTGCTCTTCTTCCTGTAGATGTTTGAAGTGTAACATTAGGTTATTTATTAGTATTCATTCTGTTTTCCACATGTGGGAATTCAGTACAACAAATTTTCTTCTGAGGACGACTTTCTTTGCATCCCACAGATTCCAGTAAGTTGTGTTTGTATTTTCATTTGATTTTAGGTATTATTGATTTTTTTTCTTTAATTTCCCCTGTGACCCACTGATTACTGAGGAATGTGTTATTGAGTTTCCATGTGTTTGTGAGATTTTTGCTATATCCTTTATCATTAATTTCTAATTTCCTAGCACTATGATCTGATAAAATGCATGTGATAATTTCAACTCTTGTATTTATTTAAATATGTTCTGTGAGTTAATATATAGTCTATTTTAGGGAATGACCTATGTACTGCTGAGAAGAATGTGTATTCTGATGTTGGGTGGAGCACTCTGTATATGTCTATCATGTCCATTTGTTCACAGGTGTGATTCTGTTCTGTTATTTCTTTGTTGGTTTTCTGTCTGGTTGATCTGTCCCTTGGTGTCAATGGTGTGTTAAGGTCTCCTGTTATAATTGTGCTACTGATAATTTGGTTTTTCATTTCTGTTAATTCTTGTTTTATATAACTTGGTGCTCTGGAATTGGAGGCTTATATATTCAACATAGTTATTTCTTCCTCTTGAAGGTTTTCCCAAACGAGTATGTAGTGACCTTTATCTCTGCTGATCATTATTGTTTTAAAGTTCATATTGTCTGCCAATAGAATGGCTACTCCTGCTTTTATTTTTTTTTTTGCTTCCTTTTGCAAGAAATATTGTTTTCCATCCTTTGACTTTCAGTCTGTGAGTATCCTTTTGTGTTTCTTGTAGACAGCATATGGTTGGATTTTGTTTCTTGATCCATTCTGCCAATCTGTTTCTTTTAAATGGTGGATTGAGACCATTTACATTAATGGTTATAACTGTAATATATTGGTTTATTGTTGACATGTTATTTTTCTGCTGCTGCATCTTTATCTTTTTGTTCTGTTTAATTGTCTGCTTTGTTTAGTGGTTTTTTCATAAGTGTATCTAAACTGTCTTTCAGTATTCTTTGCAAGGCTGACTTGGTGATCATGAAGTTCTTCAGCTGTTCTTTGTCATGGAAGTATCTCATTTCTCTATCGATTTTGAAGGACAATTTTTCAAGGTACATCAGTCTAGGTTGGAAATTATTTTCATTTAGTATCTGAAATACTTCACTCCATGCTCTTCTTGTCTTTGTTTTTGCTGAGAAGTCTGCTGTGATTCTGATAGGTTTTCCTTTATAAGTGGTCTGTCTTTTCTTTCTGACAGCTTTTAATATTCTATTCTTATGTTGGATTGCTGGTATAGTGCTTATTATATGTCTGGGTGTAGTTTTATTTTGTTTATGGCTGTTTGGAGTTCTATATGCTTCACTGATCCTGATGTTGGTTTCCGATCTCATGTTTGGGAAGTTATCAGTTATTACTTCTCCAGATATCCTCTTCACATCCTTTCTGTTGTCCCCTTTCAAAGAAATATTTTTTCTCTGACTGAAATAAGAAGATGCAGAAGAGACTAGATGTTTAATAATGATCCAGCATACCTGAGGTGCTGTGTTGCTGAAAAATACCGAGCCATGTCATAAGACCTATGATTATCCTGAGATTCAAGCATGATTCCTTACTAACATTCAGCAAATAAGTGGGCACCTCAGTCTGAAGGATAATTTTATGTGTATTTAAATGAGTTTATAAGCTAATTCTTGCTAAGAGACATGAGATAAAAGGCAGCCTAGTAATTGTTTCAAGATGATAGAATAGAGGAAGTCAGATCTCACTAGCTGTTTTATGATATTGATCCAAGCCAGCTCCAAAAAGTGATAGAGAAACCACAGAAAATCTGTGAGTTTAATTTTAGCGAGCTAGAAACAAGATGAAACCCAGAAATATGGACATTTAGAAAGATAAGTAAAGTAACTGATATAGCATCTTTTTATGTTAAATAAAATTTGTCCATGACATGAAGTAATTTTTTACCCTGGAAATGATTTTTAAGAAATCATCTTTCATGAGTAAAGAGTTAACTGATGGAGAGAATAATAGCCTGACAAGTGAAGACACCAGAATTCTACCATGTATTCAAAGAAAAAATGTGATAATTCCAGCAGTTTTCTGCATAATTGGACAGTCATGTTTTTGGTTAGAACACCCCTTGTCCCTTCAGTGTAAATCAAATAGGAAATGAACTTAGAAAAAGATGGAGAAGGAAAGCATCTTTTTAAATTTTATTTGTATATGTTTTCAGTAATAAAGATTGTATTTCTTGTGGTTGGAAGTACATGTACATAACACCTCTTAATTATTATTTCACCTCCTTATCCTCTCATTACTCTGCCCCTTGACCTCTTGGCACACATCTCTTTTGCATAAAGATCTATCTCCTTATTTTAAACTATCATTTTTTGCCTTTTATTTATATTTTGGACTTCTCATAAAAGAAATTTTATGCTTGTTTTATTTATCTCTTTGACATTTGTCTCTTTTGACAACTCAAGTTGGATTTATTTTCCTTTAAGTGACTCAAATTTATCCTTTATGAGAGAATAATACTTCATTGTTCATAAATATCATATTTTCAATCTGTCTGTCTGTTGACAGACATATAAACTTCTTCCAAGATTTACCTATTATTAACTGTACTGCTATAAATTTGCACATGCATATATCACCATAATATGATCACATAAACCTTTTAAAAAGATATGAAGAAGAGCTGTTGTTGTGTCTAACAGAATTTCTAATTTTAAATTTTTTAGTAATCACTGCATTGATTTCTGAGGTAGCTGTACTAGTTTACATCCCCATCAACATTGTAGAAAGTTTCATTTTTGCTGCAAGTTCCACAACAGATTTAATTGATAGCTTGATGATGATGTTTTTTTCTGGTGAAAGGTAGAATCTCGCTGTTGTAAATGGTATGGCAAAATAGTCCCCACACCTTTGAAATCTCTAAAATGCAAATATATTTTTTTTTTCTCTAAGAAGATAGTGGATATCCTTTATACAAGTTAGCTTGAATCCAGCTAAATGGTGATTTTGACACACACAAAAACACTCCTAAAGTCATTGAATGAGTCAGACTTGTGGGAGCACTTGATGCATAACAGATCAAATCAAGGTCTGAAATTCTATCTTCACTTTCATTGAGGCAGTTTTTAAAGCTTTCAGTGAAATTTTGATTTCCTCTATATCTCTGTGCATCTGCTTTTTGTGTTCTCTTTGTTTCTTATACTGCTCATCCAGGGATTCTGTCTTTTTGTTTAGTTCCTCCAGTTTTTAACTGTGTTCTTTAGATGTATTCAGCATCTCCTTCATTTCTTTTTTCATTTCTTCTTTTACCTGGCAGATTTTTTCTAGTTTGAATTCCTTTAAAGCTTTCTGGAGTTGCTTCTTTATTTCAGTTTGCTATTATGTCCATTATTTCAGGTGTATGGCATTATTTTCTGCTATGTACGTCATTTCTAAGGTTTCTTCAAATGGGCTGGAGGTTTGAGATTGTAATTTGGTCTTTTTTTGTCATCATCCTATATTTCTGTGTTTCAAGTGTTATTCTAAGGCTTCCCCAGTGTCTGTTGGAAATTCTCTTCTATGCCCTCAGCTTCTGGGGCTCTGCCACCCATTTCCCCGGATTGATAGAGTGTCACTGGGGGTGGATCAGGCAGGCTCAAGCCCAGGTTCTGGAACAGATGGCGCCCACTTGCTTGCTTAGAACTCCAGTCTTCCAAGTACAGCGGGGAATGCTGAGGCTGATGCAGGCACTCAGGACCTGCCGTGCTGGTGTAGTGCACCTAGAAGCCATGAAGTTCCCTGATCAGGGCCGAGCAAGGGTCCCAAACTAGCTGTACTTGGGGGAAATTGCCCAGGGCACTTAAAACAGTCCGCTCTGCGCCTGGAACCTATGGCACCCACCTGCTTGCTTGGAACTCCAGAGTCTGCCAAGCACAGCTGTGAGCAGGGAGGCTGATGCAGGCACTCAGTACCCACCACACTGGTCTAGTGCACCTGGAAGCCAGGAAGTTCCCTGCCCGGGGCCCAGCGAGGGTCCCAAAATAGCTGGACTCTTTGGAAAGTGTGCGGACCACTTACACCAGGCTTCCTGCCTCTGGAGCTGATGGCACCCATCTGCTTCCTTACAACTCCAGAGTCCACCCTATGATCAACATATCTAACAAAGCTAAATATAAGTCTAAAAAAGGGGTTTAATTAGTATACTTATATTAATTAGTGCTATATTTGTAAGATAGCTAGCCATATAGCATTAAATAACATACTTTAATTTTAAAAATTAATAAAGTGATATGGAAAGGAAAAGGGGTGGAAAAGAAATTAGTGAAAGAAAAAATAAAACCAGAACTTTCCCTGAAAAGGAAGGTAATAACACTTGAAAGGAGCAGGGAGGGAGTGGAGAAGTACGAAACAAAAAAAGCATTAAATGTATTACTTATATCTACTAACTCCCCATCATAAATTTAATAATTATACATAGCAAACATGCACTAATAAAAAATAAATAACAATAAAGAAAAATAATGAATACTAAGACTACATATTAAAGTCAGATTCTTATAAATGTTCCTCTCCTCAAACCCACGACCAACATCATACTAAATAGACACAAAATGAAAACTTTCATTCTAAAATCAAGAACAAGGACATCCACTATCAACATTCTTATTCACAATAGTTTTGGAAACATTAGCCAGAACAATTAGACAAGAGAAAGAAACAAAAGCAATAAAGATAGGAAAGGGAAAATTTAAACCATTATTAACTCTGAATGTAAGACCCAAATAACCTTACTAAAAACTTGTAGATTTAATAACAAAGATCAGTAGCATAGCTGAATGCAAACTGGACACTGAAAAATCAATAGCATTCCTATACATGAATTTAAAAAAAAAACAACAATTTGTTGAGAGAGAAATTAGGAAAAAGTATCTTTCAAAATAGCATCCAAAAAAATGAAACCCTCTGAGTCAATCTAGTAAAAGGAGTAGATGACATCTAAATTGAAACCACAGTACTCTAAAGAAGAATTTAAAGAAGATATCAGAAAATGCAAAAATATCCTTTGTTCATGTGTAAGGAAAGCCAATATAGTGAAAATGGCTATACTTACAAAATTTCTGTGAAGATTTAATGCGATTGTGATTAAAATCCCAACAGCACATCTCATGAAATGGGAGAAAGCAATCTTAAAATTCAATTGAAACCAGAAGCAATAGAACAGAAAACATAGACTATCAAAGGAAATTCTGGGCAACAAAGGTAACACAGGGACTATCACAATCCTTGACTTGAAGTTATACCACAGAGCTACTATGGTAAAAACAGGATGGTATTGGCAACAAAACATACCTGATAATCAATGGACTGGATTAAAATGCAGAAACAACTCCAGACATACTCTGACACCTTATCTTTGACAAAAGTATAAAAAACATTCAGTGGAAGAAATATAGCATTTTAATAAATGGTTCTGGAAAAACTGGCTTTCCAAATCCTGAAGACTAAAATTAGATACATATTTTTCATCACATAGTAAACTAAATTCAAAATGTACCAAAGATAAAAATATTAATGTAAAATCATTAAATCTGAATTGGTAGAATTCTTGGAGGTGAAGATTTTATGAGCAAAAATAAATGAACCAATTGCATAGGAACTATCACAAAGAATTAACTACTGGGGTCTCTTCTTACTAAAAAGCTTTTGCACAGAAAGAGAAACCACTAATAGAGCAAAGAGACATCTGACAGTTTGGGAAACTTCTTGTTATTCCTCAGACAAAGGAATATTGTTTGAATATATAATTGTTTGAAAAAAATTCAGAACCTCCAAATTTAAAGAATCAATCCAAACATGAGTATGTGAAATGAATATATACTTCTCAGATGAAGAAAACACAAATGCAAAATAAATATATTTTTAAAAGATCAGCATCACTGGCCACTTGGGAAATATATGTTAAAACAACATTGAAATTCCAACTCACTCCTGAAACAATGGCTATCATCAAGAAATCAACCAATAAAAAATTTTGGTGGGTCTATAGGTGAAAAGAACCACTTCTTCACTGTTGGCAGGAGTGTAGACTAGTGCAAGCACTGTGGAAATCAGTGTTGAGATTCTTCAAAATACTTTGGGCTAAAGATTCCATCTCTTCAAGCTATTCCTATTCTTGGTATCTTCCCAAAGAATTAAAAGCACGGTCACACAGCGATATATGCACATTCATGTTTATAGTAGCACAGACTGCAATAGCTGTACCTTGGAAACTGACAAAATGACTTTCAACTGATGAATCAAAGAGATAATTTTTTATACAGTGGAGTATAACTCTGTCATTAAGAAGGCTAAACTTGGACATTTCTAGTAGCATAGATGTGCTTTGAGTCCATCTATTAAGTGAAATAAATTGGACACACATGTATAAATACTGCATTGATTCTTTGCTGTGAGAAATAGAAATTGTAAATAAGGACAAAAATGTATAACAGATTTGTAAAATAGAAAGAAAATATTAAATGAAAAGGGAACTTGGTTTTGGAGAGGTAGATAGGAATGATAAGAAAAGAAAAAAATGAGAAATGAAGGAAAAAATGGAAACAAAGTTTTTGTAAGTAAGCATGCCAAGTGTGGTTGAAGGCAGGGTAGGACATTAGCGAAAAAAAGAAGCAATTTATATCATGTACAGGTACGAATTCACTACAATGTATGTGATAATTATGTATATCTAAAATTTACCAATAAACTTAATTAATTAAAACATTTCCTAACCCTAAAGTAATATATTTTTTCTTCATATCACAGTCTCCAACAGATATCTCTTGTGCTAAAGGAAAACCTATACAATTTAATATTATACATAATGACTTGAACTGCCTGAATACATAAATTGTCTCAGGCAGGGTCTGAATGGTGGGCAGCAAAGGACTAAGAATTGGGAGTGAAATCAATTTTGGTAAAATTTCAGACAAGGCATTTACCAGTTGCCTGAACTTCAGCAAATTCCTGAAACTCTGAAACTCTATATCTGAGTTTGCATTGTGATGTGGGGACAATGCTAACATCAATCGTCTACCAGGTGGTTGGATGCATTGTCTGCAGCAATGAATGAATGTGATAACCCTTTTTAAAGAAACTATATGTGTCAGTCACATTATATATGTTATTTATTTAAATCCTCTGATAACCCTATGAATTAGTCATAATGTCACTTTGTGCTTTATAATTTTAATACTCAGGAACCTTAAAAGATTTTATGGAAGACTCAAAAGATAAGGGCCAAAAATTCAGGTTGCAACACATTCTCCCTGTTTCTGAAGGCTGCCACTTCCTACTGTCTCAGCATGACTGAAATAGTTTCGGCACATAAGAAAAATTTTCTATCTTTTTTTCTTTTCTTCTTTTGAGAAGAGTGGATATAGTTATCATTTTTATGTGGCCCCTACTGCAACTGGAAGTTATCATCGCTTTCATAATTAAATACCATATGAAACTGATGGTTTTAAAGAATTTAGCTCCTCATGTTTATAAACTCTGCTAAGAAACACCTGATATAAATTTACTTCATGAATAAAGTGATGTATTTCAGAAAAACAGGAGTCTTCCAGTGTTTTCCATGTATGACAATTTGGATATTTTGAATAGTTGCATGTAACACTATTTGTAATGAAGAACTGATCTGTTTGGTGTCTAATAAGAAAAAAAAAACTTGACTGTAGCACAGCTTTAAAGATTTATTTAGTTGCATAGTATTGATTATGATTATTTACGTACAATCCTCATTTTTCTAACATTTTTGGAAAAGTCATCTTGCTGAGGTTCTGAACAGTGCACCATCTCCATTTTTATCTTTATTAGGATCTGAGTGAGCATGAATAATCGGTTAAGGGTCACATTAGCAATATTAAATAGGAGAACTACAAATTAACATTATTTTGGTGCCTAGAAGTGTTTTAGTTTATTTATTCTCACTTTTTTTCTTAACTTTAATGCTATCTAATATCAAAGTAGCAGTTTTTATTTAGGTTACAAAGTAATCACATACTAAACAGACTGTATACATAGTAGCAATTTTTTTTTGCGCTGAAAGTCAGGAAGTTAACACTCATATCTTATTTGAAAGTATGGTGGTACGATCCTACATAAATATCCTTTGCATTTTTAGTCTTACCTCCGTCTGACATTTTATAGTTCTTAAAATAATCATTTTGTCAAGAGTTTTGACAATACTTAGAATTTGAATTTTTTTTCTAGTAGCTATATTTAAAATTCTCTGAAGCACAACTGAATTTTTAATTTAATAATTCTGCTCAGATCAATACTTGACATTTCTATACAAACTCTTGTAAAAAGCACATATAACAGAGTTCAAAAGACAACTGTCCTCTCATATATATGAACTTTTATTGAGCAGTTAATAAAAACAGTCCTTAGGCTCTTGATCCAAGAAGATGTAGTATGGGGCAAAGAGCATGTAAATAAGTTAAAAAGAGGTATGGGGAAAGTAATAAAAGGTATTGGAGAATCAGGATTCTATTTTTAGTTTGTAAAGTGGGTTGTTCCACTGATAATATAAAATACATAATATTATAAAATTGCATGAGTTCATTAATAGAAAAGCGAATTTATACTAATTGAATGTCCCACTTTGTTTTCCAAAATAAATTTCATACATTATTTCAATTAATCTTCACAATCTTGTTAATTTAAAAACTTGGGGGAATGAAGATCCTGTAGTTCTAAGAAGATAAAGAGTATAAACCTAAACCCTACGAATTCAGATTGGGAAAAATAAAATTGTATCTGACTAACAGTCCATTGTGTCACCATCCGTTACCAGGCATTCAAAAATTTTTTCTGAAATAATTCTTCCCTCTCCCTCCTTTTTATTTATTTATTTTCACAATTTCCTATTTTTGGAATTTTATGTGTCACAAGTACTTGATTTGTCTTGTCAAAATGATCCATAAGTCACGAATAGAGTTTAATGAGTGAGTACTGAATCTTGCCTAATTTGAACCAAGTGTATAAAACAAGGTTAAAATTTGTACTGAAAACTATTAAAATTAATGATTCAATTCCTATGTTTGAATTGAATGAGTAAATTCCAAAGCACAATCTAAAATCTAATTATTCTTCTGATGTTTGTTATACATTTTCTGAATAAATGTTTGTCATACAAAATAATTACATTCACTTTGAAGAATTGGTACATGTTCATATTGCGTCTTTATCCTTTTTACTCACAGGTTCCTTTCCAATTCCCCATATCCTTCCATTTTTGATCCCTTTCCAATCTATTTAAAAGAATAAAATGTTACTAATTATAAGTGATTAAGTTGAACATTCACATTTTATACAAATTAAAAATTTTTAATTAATTTTATTTTCTTTAAAGGGAAAGAAACAAAAAATACATGGAGAAAAAAGGGTAGAAATAATATAGAATTACAGTAAAATAAATGGTAAGAAATCACCAGTTGATAAGTTACATATTGTCATCTTAGAAATAGTTGTTCAGGTTACAAAATTAAAGTATGTAAAGTGACATTCGAATAGTAACACTGCCAACAGTTCTGCTCAATGATATAACAAAAATTTAGTACTATGGTTATCAGTCCTACACATTTATTTTTTATCTTAAAGAGGGTAAGAGTAAACATATCAAAACAGACAAAAGCAGTTCAAAAAGAAACAATTTAAAAAATACAGATTTCAAAGCAAGTCCGCCAAAGATCTTCACTGTTTATCTAATTATCTCTAGTTTCTTACCAAATAGTTGTCTCTATCTTCATGCACATTAAATACATATTGCATATGATAGAACTAATCAAATCATTACAGGATGAGGAAGGCATTTTAGGTCTTCAGGATCTGACACTGGGAAAGACAATAATGACTACCATAGTGTCTCACATTCTTTTTATAGTAGCTGTCCTTGTCTTTACGTATACGGAAATTGAATTTAAGAGATTAGACTAATATCACTCTGAATAGTGAATAGTAGTATTGCTAGATTTTATATCATAATGCTACAGAATTAGCGCTGGGTTTCTTAGTGTCTCTTCTTCTGAGTATCTCTTCATTAAATCTTGCATTATATGAGCTGTTCCCGTAAACAGTTTTAAAAATTCTTCCCATGTGTGAATTTCTACATGTATATCTATCTTCTCTGCATTGTAGGGAGAAACAAATCATAACAAGACAACAAAACGAATTCCTAGAAAAACATGCAATGAAAAAGACACATAAGACCACAATATTAGGTGATCTACCACAGTTACTATTCCTTCTTTTGTTACTTTCAATAGGCTTGTCTACATCATCAGGCTTAAAATGGTTAACCATAGTATTACATAGCTATTTTTATAAAAATACAACTTTGAAAACATTGTAGGACTTGAGAACTGTTAATAATCAAACACATATGGATATCTTTTACATCTTGTCATCTTCAGAGTGGTTGACTCTACTTTTAGACTTGTTACTATCAAGCATACCAAATTCCAATAAAATCAGCCAAGGGAAAACCATTGTCTAACAAACCAGCTTCAAATAATATCAGTCATAGTAAGACAATGTAAGTAATACAGGGTATCAGTTTAAGTTAATAGTAAATTAAGGATACTTACAATAGTATAACCTGCTATTTTTGGGCTAGATGTCTATGCCTTCAAATCTGATATGAGTTGACAGACTGGAACAGAATAAATTCAAACCAAACAGAGCAGTAAGACTACCATGACTCTTAAATCTGGATACACTATTAACAATGACATCTGCCTTCCCTTTTTATGCTATTTTTCACCTTTCCCCTTCTCAAGATGCTTTGTATGTTTTGGGTCTCACTAGCCCCTTTCGTTTTTAGATTGGGGGCTAGCCCATTGTCTATCTGAGTGTTGCTGAACCTTTCTACCCTTGAGCTTTATCTTGAGCTGTACTCCTTTACTCACTAAAGTCATAAGGTTTTCCTTTCTTCCAGCTGTGTAGTTCTACACTGCCCAAATGTGTCATAGCTTTCCAATCTATTTGTGGCTGCTGAATGAGTTGTCCCTGTTTCTCTCTGGTTTCCTGTCACATACAGCTTTGCCTTCTCATCTTTGACTTTGGGTCAGAAGTCTGTGCCCTCAAATCTATTATGAGTAGAAGACTGGAACAAAATAAAATCAGACTAAACAGAACGATAAGACTACTGTAACATTTAAATACTGCTAAAGTATTAACAATTACCTCTGCCTTTTATTTAACTTTAGTGTATCAAGGCTATCCATATTAAAGATTATAGCTTACAGTCTCTGCCTCATGTCTGCTACTCCACTTTACTGCTATAATTTTTCCACCTTACTCCCTCATTACCCAGTCTGCCCTGTTCATTGAGGACTCTCTGTTACTATTGCTGGAATCTTAGTATCCCTTCATCTCTCTCTCTCTGGAATGTCCTTTAGCACTCTCTATAGGGTTGGGTTGGTGGCCATGAACTCCCAAAGTTCCTCTTTGTCTTGGAAACTTCTTATTAATCCATTAATTTTGAGAGACAGTTTTTCTGGGTACATCAGTCTTGGTTGCAAATTATTTTCTTTCAGGGCTTGGCTAGTATCCCCCCAGGTTCTTCTTAATTTGAGAGTTTGTGTTGATAAGTCTGTTGTTATTTTGATAATTTTCCCATTGTAAGTAATCTGCTTCTTTCCCCTGGCTGCTTTTAGTATTCTGTTCTTTTGGTGGATTTCTGGAATCTTGATTATTACATGTCTGGGTGTAGATCTCTTTTGGTTATAGGTGGTTGGAGTTCTGTATGCTTCATTTATCTGGATATCATTTCTTTTTCCTATGCTTGTGAAGTTTTCCTTTAATACACCTGTGAATACTCTTTGTAGTTCATTTTTGGTTACTCCCACTTCCTCACTTATGTGCTTTATTCTTAAGTTGTGTATCCTTTTGTCACCTTCTAGCCTTTGAATTGTTTCTTTCTGGTCCCTTGTTATTTTTAAGAGGTCTTTTCTTTCACGATCATATATCATAAATCTCTCTTCAAGTTTCAAAAGGCTATCTTTAGTTTCTGTCAAGGAGTTTTACCAGTGTTCAATGGAGTTTTTGTTTTCTGGCAATATCTTTAAATCTGTTTCATGTATTCTAGTTCATGTTTAAATTATTCCTCAGAAGTTTCTATTTCTTTTCTGATTTCTTCCATTCTTCCATCTGTGTTCTCTTGGGTGGGACTTATTATTTCTTTAATTAATTTCTTTATATCTTGCCTCACTTGGATCAGAAGTACAGTTTAAATTCGTCTATGAGGTCATGAAGGTATTTCTTTATTTTGGCTGATGCTGTGCCTAGTATTGGATGGTTACTGTGCTGGTTCTCTTTTGTGTTTACTTCTCCTGGGCTTATTTTCTCACGTTCAGCAGCTTGAGTTTTTTTTTTTTTTTTTTTTTTGTTTTTTGTTTTTTTTCTATCTCTTTAATGTTTCTGGTTTATTTCAGACTAGAGTGTCCTAGGGTTCTCTGGCCCCTAAGATTTCCTAGAAATGTTATGAAAGAAAAATTAACCACAACAATGCTTACAGGCTTTCCAAAGAATGCTGAATTGGATTTTTGTTGCCATCCCCAATTTGCTGTTATCTGAGGTAGGTAGGGAAGCAGGATGGTGCAGGCTAAGCATCCAGCCTCTATGCCAGTCAATCTGCAAGTTAGGCAGTATCTTGTGGACATCTCAGAGTCATGACTATGTTATTTCTGCTTGTTGGGTTTCAACCAGAGGCTTGGTTCACCCCCATCAGATCCTGCCAGTTCTCTCTGTGCCAGAAGTTGCTGACTAATGTCACCATGGCACAGGGCTCTCCCCAAATTCCAGCTGTCCTCTACCAGACCTCTCTGCACCAGGAGCAACTATCTGAAGTCATCACAGCACTGGGCCTGCCCAATTCCAAGATGTCCTCCACCAGTCCTCTCTGTGTCGCTGACGTCGTTATGCCACCGGGCTCTGCCCAACTGCAAGCTATCCTCCACCAGACCTCTCTGTGTCACTGATGCTGCAATGGTGGTGGGCTCTGGCCAGTCGCAAGGTGTCCTCCAGCCAGAGACAGCAGCTACAGGACACAGTCCCTAGTACTCACTGGGACTCAATGCAGATCTTCCTCTTGGGTCCACTGCACACTGTGCCGCTTGTCTTCACTGTATTCCTGGCACAGCACAGATTGGTCAGAAAACTGCACAGTGTCCACCTTTGGAGTTCTGGAGCTTCTTGCAGTCTCCTCTGATGCAGCCAGGTGGCCCGGGATGCTTCACAGGATCCCAGGTCTCAATTTCCAGCTTTCGCTAAAAGCCAATACAGCTTTTCCTCTTGAATCCACTCATCAGTGTGGTGCATTAAGGATTCGGGATTTGCAGACTCCTGTTATCGGTAGCTGTGGTCTCAGCACAAGCTTAAATCCTCTGGCCCCGCCTAGTACAGCAAGGAACCGGGCTCAGTGAGTACATCAGGCTTCAGCTCTCCATTCACCCTTATCCTTCTTTTTCCCAGTTTTATTTTTCCCTTCAGTTACCGCCTTGGTTAAAGAGAATCATTATCCATTCGTATGGCCTTCTCCATGTTGCCATATTCTAGCATCTAATATGATTTCTCTGCAGAGACTCTCTGCCCAATCCCCTAGCAAGCTGCCATTTTTGAAATTCGTCACTAATATTTTTATAAATTACAAACTTTTAATAACTTCTATGAATACTTACTGATCTGTGTTTGATAACACTTCTTGTTAGTACTATAGTGTGAAATCAGGCTTAGGAATTGATAGCCATGTTGAATGTATTAAAGTGTTTGTTCCTCAAATATACACAGTTTTCCATTCTTGTTATGTGCTTTCCTTTATCCAGTCCTTACCCTTATGTTCGTATCTAATATTTTTATTACTCTTTTTAATAGTAGTTCTGTAGTCCCAATGTATATTCATTGAAGAAAATAACCACTTACTCTGATTCTAATTGTTGATGATTACATTTATTTTATTTGATATGGTTGGAAAATCCCAACTAAATTAACATAACAGAGAAGAATATCCTTAACAATGTTAGGAGTTCCTTAACAATGATGCTCATTTCCTTTACTAAGAGAGATATGATAAGTGATAAACTTATGTATAGCATCAGATACTATTAAATTGTTTTCACATTAAAATTGGTGTTCCATTATTCCAATATAAGATTTCCTAGAAATGTTATGAAAGAAAAATTAACCACAACAAAACCCTAATTTACCACGATGTTTCCTGCATACAATTTTCTTCTGTCATAGTAAGCACAAAAGAAAAATGAGCTAATCTAAAAACTGAATGGTTTATTTTCATCTCTTCTGGAATGTGGGTGGTTATCACCATGTAGGTAAATAAATGCATTCCTTTCTATGTACATATTGAATACTTATTGAATACATATATTTCTATACTGAGTAAGAGTATATATTTCTGAATTTTCAGAATATGACTACAATGATAAAATTTGCACAATATCTCCCTTCAATATCTCATGGTTTTCTTTGTTTTTCTTTTTACAAATTTTTTTTTGTCTTTTTCATTTTTTTAATCGGTACTGGGGATCAAACTCACAACTGCCTGCTTGCAAGGCAGGCACTTATGCCACTGAGCTAAATCCCCAGCCCTCTTTTTACAAAATTGATAAATTTGATTTTCCCAAAAGAAGGGAAGGGATAAAATGATTTCCATTTAGGATCATAATTTCATCTCAATAATTCAATGCTGAGATTAATCTGTGTATATACATGCATACACAATCAGATAGGCAAATACTATTTATTATGATTCATTGAGGAAAATGTTTCTCTGGTGAAGATAAGAAACATGTTTAACCATAATTTATTTATGAAACACAAACACACCCTAATTAATGTGATTAAAAACAGCTAAGATTTATTTTGTTCACTTTTATGTACCCTTTTTAATGAGCTAAAGTTTTTTTCAAGAATGCTTTAAATTAATTTAATTAAAATACTACCACAAGGGCATCTTTCCTCTTATTACACTTCACACTGGCAACATTTTTCTTTCATGAAATAGTGCAGTGAGATGATTCTGTTAGTAAAATATCTGGACAGCATATGTAGTTCTTTTACTCCTGTGTATGTGGGCGGCACACAAATCAACACATTTCTCTTTTTAATTTCATACTTTATATTTTGAGTAGAACTCAAGCAATAAATCTAATAAGAATCAAAATATTTGAAATAAGTATTTGTAATATTTTGGAATTAATGAAGAAACGTTATATAATAGAAATTTCTTAGAAATACTTTTCAAAAATGAATGTTCAACATTTATATGGTTTATTCATTACTTGAGGGATATTAATTACATAGAAGCTGTATGGTTTATTCTAAGAAACTAGTAAGATATAGAAAAATATACCATCCAGGCTTCCTTTTTTTATATAAAATCTCAGATAGTAATGGGCTTTCATTTTGTCATAATCTTTCTGGTAGAAAACTATTTGTGTGCATCCCGTACCTCAGTAGTTGCATTTCTACTTAACTAACCATGGATTAGTTATATTGTTTGACACCATTGAAGGGTCTTAATGAAAGAAAGTGCACAGTCTAGTTCTGGTAAATTATACAGATTTATGGAGACATTAAATATCATGATACAATCAAGAAATAAGTATTGAACTAAAGATATTGGTTGCGCAGAATGGTAGAAAATAGGATTAACAAGTAGACTTAGTTAAGATTGCAAAGATCATTTGGGAAAAATTAATTGAGATGTTTTTCAGTATGCAATGGAGAAAGGATCTTTGCAAAATGAAATCTCAAACCTCAAGCCTATCCAAAGCAAGCCTGTAGGAGACATGGTCTTAGCAGAAAGTATAAGCTATATACCTGAAACCCCTGAAATGATAGCAACACAAATAAAGAAACAACTCTGGGAAGCAATGTAAGAACTCAGATCAGAAAAAGTCTTACAAATAAAAGCAGAAATGATAAATGTAATGAAACCAATGCTGAACACATCTAAAGGAGACATAGTTAAAAAATTAGAGGAACAATGCAAAAAGATGGAAATCTTTAATGAACAGTACAAGAGACAAAAAGAATGCATGAAACAGATTCAAAGAGAAATCCAGGAAATCAAAAATTCCATCAAAATTTGGCAAAACCTCCTCAAGAAAAGTGAAGATAGACTTTCAAACACCGAAAACAAGATTGCAGTTACTGAATAGGAAATGAACGATCTTTAAAAATAACAAGGAATTGGGACATAACAATAAAACAGCTGCAAGACAATGTGAAGAAAAACAACATGAGTTTGATAGGTATGAATGTGACAACACAAATGATATCAAAATATTATTTACAGAAATAATAGACAAAAATTTCCCAAACATGGGAATGACAACTGACAACTAGATAAGTAAAGCATATATAAAACCAAATAACCAAAACAAAAATAAAACTATACCAAGACATATCATAATCAACATCCCAGATATCCAACATAAAAATAGAATATTAAAATCTGTTAGAGAGAAGAGAAAGATCAAGTATAAAAGAAAGACCATCAAAATCACATCAGATGTCTCCACCCAAAGAATGAAGTTAAGAAGATCATGGATTGAAGCATTTCCAATCATAAATTAAAATGACTTCCTACAAAGATTGATGGACCCTAAAAAACTGTCGTTACAAATTGGAGAAAAAACATACTTCCACAACAAAGAATAGCTGAAGATCTTCATGATCACCAAACTATCCCAGCATAGAATACTAAAAGACATTCTAGATGGACATCGGAAAAAACCATTAAAGAAGGCAAATAATTAAACAGGGTGCAAAGGTAAAGAACCAAAAGCATAAAGATAACATGACAAAATAAATGAATATATTTATGTATTAAACATAAATATAAATGGCCTCAATTCACCAATGAAAAGAAACTGACTGGCAGAATTCATCAAGAAACAACATCCAAACATATGCTATGTACAGGAAACCCATCTAATGCAAAATGGACTCAGTGACAAAGAGGGAAAACAATACTTCATGCAATCAGAACCCCCCCCAAAAGCAAGTGTAGCTATTTTGTTTGCAAACAATGAGAATTTGAAAGCAAGAATGATCAAAAGAGATGAAGAAATTCACTACATACTAGTGAGGGGAAAATTCAACAGGAAGAGATAATAATCATCATTATATAGGCATCAAAAACAGGAGCACACAGCTACATAAAATAAATATTCACAGAAATTAAAAATCATAAAACAATAACACAATAATAAAGAGAGACCTTAACACCCTATTGGCACAAGGAGACAGATCATCTAGATAGAAAGCCAACTAATAAATTAAAGAACTGAATTACACCTGTGAACAAATGGATAGTGGATGTGTCCAGAGTGTTCCACTAACAACATCAGAATATACATTTATCACAGCAGCACATGAGACATTCTTTAAAATAGACCATGCACTAACCCACAGAACATGCTTAAGTAAATGCAAAAGAACTCAAATAATCCCATGCATGTTATTGTATCATAGTGCCATGAAATTAGAAATTAAGGACAAAAGAAACTGCAAAACTCCACAAAAACATGGAAATTAAATAATACACTGCTGCACAATCAGTGGCTCACAAAGGAAATTAAAGAGGAAATTAAACAATATCATGAAGCAAATGAAAATATGAATACATTTTACCATAAACACTGCAATGAAATGAAAACAGTTTCAGAGCAAAGTTTATTTAAGTGAATTACCACATCAGGAAAAGGGAACAAACAAAAATAAACAACCTCAAACATCTAGAAAAAGAAGAGCAAGTCAAGCCCAAAGACAAAATCAGGGAAGAAAATATAAAGATCAGAGTAGAAATCAATGAAATAGAGACTAAGAAGACAGTACAAAGAATTAATGAATCAGAGAGTTGACGCTTTGAAAGAATAAATAAAATTAGTAAGCCCCTAGTGAAACTTATTTATAAAAGGAAAGAAAACTGAAATTCATGCAATAAGGAATGAAGAGAATGAAATCACTGCAGACCATGTGGAAATACAAAAATTCTTCAACACCTAATGTGAAAACCTCTACTCTTACATTTGATAATACAAAAGAAACAGAGATTCCTATAAACATATGAACTACCAGAGTCAGATCAAGAAGGTGTAAAACTGCTGAATAACCCAATTTCTATTAATGAAATTGAAAATGAAAATAAAACAAGTACAAACAAAGAAAAGTCCAGGTCTTGATAGATTCACTGCAGAATTCTGCAAGAAATTCAAGGAAGACTTAACGCCAACACTCCTCAGACTCATCAATGAACTTGAAAGGGAAGTGATTTTTGCCTAACTCCTTCCTGGAAATAAATTATTACCAAAAGCAGAGATAGACCCAAGCAAAAAAAGGAACTATAGGCTAATCTCCATAATGTATGTAGATGCAAAAATTCTCAATAAAATACTGGCAAAGGGGATGCAGCAAATTGTCAAGAAGATTATACACATGACCAAATGGGATTGAGCCGACGAATGCAGAGACTGAGCAACATATGCAAATCAATAAATGTAACATACCATATCAGTAGAGCCAAAATTGAGGATCACATGATCATTTGCACAGATGTAGCAAAAGCTTTTGATGAGGGCCAATGTTCATTCATGATAAGAACTCTACAGAAAATTTGAATGGATGGTCTTTACCTCAATTTGATAAACACCATCTATGACTAACCAACAGCCAGTATCATATTAAATGGCCCAAAACTTAAAGCTTTTACACTAAAATCAGGAATAAGACTAGGATGTCCATTGTTATGAATCCTATTCAATACAGTGCTGCAAATACTATCCAGAGCAATTAGATAAAAGAGAGAAATAAAAGGAGAAAAGATAGGAAAAGAGAAAGATAAATTGTCATTATTTGCAGATGACATGATACTCTATATAGAAGACCCCCAAAACTCTACTGAAAGACTCCTAGGTATAATAAATAAATTCATTAGTATGGCTGGATACTAAGTCAAAACTCAAAAATCAATGACATTACTATGGACAAAAAACAAACTCACTGAGAGAAATAAGAGAAGCCAGAACTTTCACAATAACATCCAGCAAAATAAAATACTTAGGGATCAATCTAATAAAAGCAGTAAAAGATACATTCAGGGAAATGTATTATAACCCTGAAAAAGGAATTGAAGAATATCTCAGGAAAATGGAAAAACATGCCTTGTTCATGGATAGGAACAACAAACATTGTGAAAATGATCATTTTCTCAAAATTGTTATATAGGTTTGATACATTTTCAAACAAATGCATTGTGAGGTAATGTACCTCACAAATCTAGATAAATCATTCCTAAAATTTGAGAGGAAACAGAAATAACCTAGAATAGCAAAGGCGATTATTGGCAACAAAGGCAAGGCAGGAATCATCACAATCCCTGACTAGAAGTTATACTACTAAAGTACTGTAATAAAGTCAGCATGGTGCGGGAATAAAAAACACCTGAAGATCAATGGAATACCTTAGAAAATTAAAATAGAACTACAAACACACTCAGCCATCTTTTATTTGACAAAAGGGCCAAACATGTTCACTGGGAGAAAGATAGTCTCTTTAATAAGTGGTGCTGGAAAAATTGGCTCATGAAAACTAAAAACTAGTTTTAGTTTTCTGCATATCATGTCTATCACCATGTACTAAACTAAAGTCTAAATGGACTAAAGATCTAAATATTCACATTGGGACACTAAATCTGCTGGAAGACAAAGTAGGTAAAAACCTTGATGACATAGGGGGTAGGGAGAGAAATCATGACCAAAAATCAAACTGCATAGGAAATTCTTCCAAGAATAAGTAACTGGGATCTTGGCTTATTAAATACTTTTGAATGTCAAAAGAAATCATCAGCAGAGTAAAAATGAATCCCATGAAGTTTGAAAAAAAAATCTTAGCCAGCTCTTCCTCAGACAAAAGAATTCTGTGTAGAACATGGAAAGAATTAAAAAAAAAAAATCAGAAGCCAGGCTTGGTGGCTCATGCCTATAATCCCAGCACTTGGGAGGCTGAGACAGGAGGATAATTATGAGTTTGAGACCAGCCTTGGCTATAAAGTGAGCTCAAGGCCAGCCTGAACTGCATAGTGAGACCCTGTCTCAAAAAGACAAAAGAATAAAAAAAAATATATCTAAAAATTTTAAAAAATCAGGCCACTGAAATTTAAAGACCCAATCCAAAAATGGGCATCTGAGATGAATAAACAGTTCTCAGATGAAGAAATACAAATCAAGAAAAATACATGAAAAATGTTCAGCATTGTTGGTCATTAGAGAAATGCAAATTAAAAAAAAAAAACTAAGATTACGTGCCATTACATAATGAATGGTCAGGATCAAGAAAACTACCAACAATAAATGATGGCTAGGATGAGGGCAAAAAGGAACAGTTCTGCACTTTTGGTGTCAGTGTAGACTGGTACAACCACTGTGGAGTTTGTTTGAATTTTCCTCAAAAAGCTGGGATTGGAAGTTCCATTTGACCTAGCTATTCCACTTCTGGCCACATTACCAGAAGAACTGAAAACATCATATCACAGTGATATATGTGCACCCATGTTTATAGAAGCAAAATTGTGATAGCCAGATGTTGGAAACCATCTAAATGCTCAGCAACTGCAAAATGGAAAGCACTTATACAATGAAGTGCTATTTAGCTTTAAATAATGACTACATTGAGATTTATATAGGTAAATGGATGCAACTTCTGACATGTACATAAG
Organism: Cavia porcellus; assembly: GCF_034190915.1. Taxonomy (NCBI): domain Eukaryota; kingdom Metazoa; phylum Chordata; class Mammalia; order Rodentia; family Caviidae; genus Cavia; species Cavia porcellus. Next base: position 52,084,904 of record NW_026947486.1, read on the forward strand.
TAAAATGAATCAAACTCATATGTGTCAGCACTGTATTACCTCCCAAGTGTAAGAAATGGTAAGAATACATAAGATACAAAATCCTCAATGAATCATGTGAAAAGATAAATGTGGTAGTTAGGGGTTGTGCAGAGAACAATTAGAATCAGGACATGGAGTTTATATTGTTTTATGATGGTCCCTGAGAGTTAACACAAGAAAATGCAGGAAATCTATCCACAACACCACAGACATAGAATATTTAGCAAAGGGGCTAAATCCCATAGCATTTGCCCACATGATTCCAGATAAAGAACCAGAGCTCATGACAGTGAGTCCAACTGGAGATCTAGAGCCCACAAAGACTCATGCCAGTCTCTTTTACAGATCCGTGCTGGGAAGGCCCAAAGGTCAGTGGTGGAAGCCCGGGAAGTCTATGCCAGTGGGCAGAAGTAGCCATGCTGGTAGGTTGAGGATTCTACACTGGATCCAAAATGTCATACTCAAAATAATTACCAGGGCTAACCTGAAAAGCACCACAGCCATCCTCAGCACCACAGAAGCCCTGAGCTCCTCTGAAATAAGCACAGGAGTACATTCCAGGAAGCCAGCATGATGAGTTCATCCTGGAGACCAAGCAGCTCACATCTTCCTCTCTGGCAGCAGGAAGCAATGCTTAATATGAGGACCAAAGCATCTCCAGGCCAACTAACGACTCAAAGAGCAACTCAGGAGAATCCACAATGCCTCAATGCCTCAAAGTAATAACACATTAAAGACTTCCTTGTCCACCTCTGTATTTATGCTGGCAACTTTCCTTAGGTGGAGCATCTATGCTCAGTGCCATCCTGATGTAATACAGCTGGCATTACGCTGACCACCAGTTGTTAATCCATAACAGTAAGAATCTGCTCAAATTCCAGAAAAAAGTAATATCTCAAGGCAAAGGAGAAAAAAATGAATGGAAAACAAAAATATCTAAAATTGTTTAAACACACTTAAGATAGCTAAGATGATTATGCTACTAATTAGTTTTTGGGGAAAAAAAACAGTTAACAGTCATAGGACTGGATCTATTTTTCATGTTTGTGTCTGGTGATCTGAGCAACTCTTTTGAAGATCATTATGTAAAATAACAACTTTAGTTATGTTCCTACTACCTTGTTCTGAAGGCTTATATCATCATTGTTTTGAGCTCTTGCTATTGTTATTTGTATTTTTTGTTTATTATTTTTCTAGTAATTTGCATTGTTTTGTGTTTTCCTCCAATGCAGAAAGATGTAAATATAGAAGCAGATGCCTAGAGCTTCTCCTAAAGAGTTCACAAAAATCAATTGTATTGTGCATGATGATATGAACAACTACTTTGAAGAATAAGAGACATTATGGTATTCACTGCTGATTTTCTACCATCATGCTGTGAAATCCAGTAATGCTCTATTTCTTTGTTTAGAGTGGTTTTAGTCTGTTTTGTGTTATTTAGTTTCAACAAACATGAAAGTATGGACAGCTATTTTGAAAAGAACAAGAGACATTATGGTAAGTAGTTGTCTTAATTACTTTATGCTCCTTGCTGAGACAAAATACCTGATGCCCAAGTTGGGAAAGGAAAGGTTTATTTCTTACAGTTTTTGGAGGTTTTATTCCACACTCAATTGGCTCCCAGGCAGGTGGGCATGGCTGGACCACCTTTCATGGGCTGCAAACAGCAAAACAAGAACAAGCAAATAGCAAGACACACCTTCTTCCTGCCATTATAACACATCCTGGCTCCACCCCTATGTGGGTGGAGCACTGACACCATCAATCCAAGCACTATAAAATGAATCATCACAAATGAACAATGCAAACCCATGAGGCCTGGGGGACACAGATATAAACCATGACAGTAGTCATTGTTGATTTTTCTATTGTCTGGTTTTGAAAGCCTTTAATGAATTCATTTTTCTTTCTTGATCGGTTTTATAGTATGTGGTTTTGTATGAATTCATTGTGTATGAAGATATAGACTACTATTTACAAGGAAACAAGAGATATTATGGTAACCATTGTTGATCACCTGTTATCTTGCTTTGAAATCTATGTCATTTACATTGCTTTCTTCTGATCTGCTTTGTTCTATTTTGTTTTACTTTCTTTAAGGTGAAAAAAAAAAAAGACAACCTAATAGTTGTGAAGCAGTTAGCTCATCATTAAGACTTGAAAGGGAAGTGGGAAAAGGACAAATATAGGAGGTATTTTAGATGATGGAGCAACTGAATTTAATTGTTAGTTGGTGTAAAATGTTACTGACTTTAGAACGCTTCTTGACATAGGTCATTTACATTCTCCCTTAGATATAATACATACATTCCCTATAATTTACTTAAGAAACATATATGCACTAAGTATTGTGACAACAACTAAGAATTTGTATATTGTTACTTTTATGTATTTTTATCCAGTTAAAGTATTTTTTTTCAAAAGTATTTCTAACATTATTGAAATAAAACTCTTTTGAAAGGACATATTGAAACCAATATTAATTGGGAGAGACCATCAATTTTACTGCATGTTTACATCTCTCCAATTCCAGATCCCATCTTTCAATGAGACCAACTCTATACTTCACACTGTTGGCTCACAGAAGTGAGACACATCTTTATTTTTGGTTGCACTCATAATAAACTTTACAATTTTCCATATTTTATCAAATACAGTGGATAATAAATCCAATTTTATTAATATTTAAAGAAAATAAATGCAATAACATGCATAAAACTAGAACTTCAGTAATTTAATTTGTTATTACATACTTTATTGCTTTGATTTATTGGAAAGTATTATTTACCTCACAATATGATTTAACAATAACAGCAATATATAAAGTTTTGGTAAATTCAAAACAAATTATGAGTTCTATCATGAAAAATATAGGATAGGATTGTACGTACATATTGCAGATCATCAATGATGTTAATTAAATTGTTATTCCCTTATGATAGTAAGTGCATCAAATATATCAGATGTGTTATTGCAATGTAGAAATAATTTTATTTATAGTTATTTCATTTAGTACAGACTACACACACTTTAAGCACTGAAATTCTATGAAATATAACTAGTGTTAATACCTACATATATTGCACTTTAAAGATGTTCTTTAATATTTAGTCTAATATAGTCACACAAAACCTGTTCATTCATTTAAAAATTTCAGCACAGTAGAAACCAAAAACAAGCATTTAAATGTCACAAGTATTTTAAACCTTCACAATTTAACGTATAGATTTTCTCCAATAGATATTTTAATAGAAAGTACACACAAAAATAGAAAATATAGAGTCAGATGTAACGAAACAGTCTTACAATACCCATAGTCAGTAACCTGAGGCAAAAAGATTGATGAAGCTGGAGAACAGCCTGGGCTACATATGAATTCAAGACTAACTTGAACTAAATAGCAAGTTCCTGACTCATAAAACAATTGAAAATCATAGAAACAAAATGAACCTATAATAAATTGTATATTTTGTGCAATCTGAAAAGTTGATCTACCCTCATAAATATTTCCATGATGCATATCAATCCATGACTCACATTGAAATTTTTACAAACATAAATGTGAATTTATATACACAGATAGACATATATGCATATATATAATGAAAATGCCATATCATAATCTCTTGAAAATCAATTCAACCCAAAAAATTAGAGACATATGAAACTGAAAATCTGATATTTAACAAAGCTATTTGATTTGCTCTTTTTTCATAGATTTTAAAATTAATAAAGCACTAATACAAAATAAAGGTGAAATGATAAAGGCTTTTTATTTGGATAAATTTTGCTTATACCAACTGAGCCAAAGTTTGATGTTAATAAAAGTCAGTTTTTCTTTCTCTATTTTGCCAAAGAACCTATACATTAATAATTTTCAGTATAATTGTGTTTCATAATTGTTTAATATTACTGAATCTTCCTGTTACAAAATAGAAATATTTTTAAAGAAAATTACTGTCACTACATAAAAACCAAATAACTTAATTTAAATTAAAAAGTGACATTAGACTATATTCTGAATGCACTGAATATGGAAAGAATTTTTACTAAGTAAAAGATAATATGTAAGATTATAAGAATACAGAATTAATATAGAAATGAGGCAAAATAGTTTAATGGAAGTCAATAGAATTGCAAATGAAAATGCATTATTTTTAAACAAAGTGTTTTTATATTCATTTATATCATGTTATTTCTGCTAGAAATTTGAAAAGCACAATTGAACAAATATATGTAAAGATATGTGTTTTTAATTTCACTTAATATTTTTAATCTCACTGTATTTAAATTACCTAAAAATCAAATTTAAATTGATGTTCTTCTAGATACTCCAATAGGTATGCTAATTTCTAATATGAGTTTGATACAGTTCTGTACTCAGTTTTCAATTGTAAAATATTTGGTGGTAAATTCCTCATCATTTCTATAATTTCTATGTATTTTGAAATAATTTTTATATAAGTAATGAGTTGCAGCACCAAGTAGAGTAGCTATTAAATATTATTACTCTAGATTTAGATGAGGAATGTGTACAGCACATTGAAATATTTTTCTCTATATAACATGATACTATTACAACATTGTTGTTATATTGAAATTTCTGTATTTATGAAGTCAAATAATTTTGTCAGCTTAACGAAAATATGCCTACATACAGTGAAAATTTCATTTTTCCCCAGATGTCCTGTGTCAGGGTTTGTCAGTGCCTGCAAGCCTCATGAATTATGGACTCAACCAAATCTTGCATATGTGATTGATTTGTTGTCTAGCACTCAGATTGGTGGGGTGAGTGTTGCACCCACTTGGAGGTGGAGTCAGGATATGTTGTAACAGCAGGAAGAAAGTGTGTGTGTCTCTCTCTTGTAGATTCACGCTTGCTGTTTGCAGTGGCCATGAATGGCTGCCCTGCCATGCCACGCTGCTTTGGAGCCAACTGAGTATGGACTGAAACCTCCAAGAACTGTAAGAAATAAACCTTTCTTTCCCTAACTTTGGGCCTCAGGTATTTTGTCTCAATGATCAGTAAAAAGTACCTAAGATAGAATTTGGTACCAGAGGAATGGGGTCATTGCTCTGACTGTAACTGATGATGTGGTTCAAGTGCCTCTGAGAATGACTTGTGGGAAGAGTATGGAAAAGTTCAGAGATGTTGCCTAAATGTGCAGAGTTGGAACAGCTTAGGCTGTGTTTTAGGGGAAATTCTAGTCAGAGCTCAGGAGACCAAAATGGTGATAGAAAGCCTGCCAGTAAAGACCAGGCTTCGGAGATTTCTGCTGGAAAGGATTACATTGGTTGTTGGACTCCAGTTAATGTATGTTAAGTGTTGGTAGAAAGTTTGGCTTTTGCTCCTGTCCAGAGACTTTGCCTGAGACTAAGATTAAGGGTGGCTGAATGACTAATCTGGGAGAAGAGATTCCAAGGCAGCTGAAATGTTGAGGCTGCGTCATGGCCATTGTTGGGGGTTTTTAGCCAGATTTATGCTGCAAATTCAGAGCAAAGATCCCAGCAGAATAATTTAAAATGCTGTGAGTTTGGTCAGAAGGAAAACTCCAGTAAACCTGTGGATTGTAAAAATTTAGCTGAGACTTTGATGGCTGAGACAGAACAGAGAAATCAAAAGATGGCCAAGATACATCCTAGCAACAGATCTCCTTCATTTGCAGCCTCAAAACTGCAAAAGTGAAAGACTTTTGGGGTCTCAGAGGAGAAAGCTGCAGATCACCATGCTCCAGAATGGTTACAGAGGCCACATGAGGTTCCAAAATGGCAGCACCCATATGATGCTCCAAAATGGTGGCAGCCATATGAGTTTCCAAAATGGCTGCAGACACACCAGGTTCCAGAATGGCGGCAACATAGAGAAGCTTGTCCTCAAAGTCAGGTTCACAGAACCCAGCGATCTAGGCACTAGACCTCCAAAGACAAGAGCAGAAAGCCTGGCTACTGTTCCAGTAGACCTTGGCAGAATCCACATGGTGTTGATTTTAGGTACAAGGAAAATGCACAAATTCTGAGGGTAATACAGCTTCTACACCAATTTCAAAAGGTCTGGCAAGCCAAACACTGTGTTCCTGAAAGGGCAATATGTAAAGATATAAGGGTGAAGCCAAAGGTGCAATGGAGACCCTAGAAGTGTGGAAAAACCAGGAAGGTGTATCATTCAAGGAAAGTTACACAACTTAGCAAAGGGGCTTAATAGAGAAGCTGCTGGAACTGAAATCCCTGGAAGCTCCATGGAGGGTAGAATTACCCAAGGCTTTTGGAGCTTGCAACCATATTTCTTAAAATGTTGAGCATGGAAATCTACAACTTAATGTTCACTCTGCTGGATGCTGGACTTGCTTTGTTCCCAATGCTTTGTATTCCCATTTCAATTTTTGGAATGGTAATTATTGTCTTGTGCTTTTGCATTTTGGAAATGTTTAACCTTGTTTCATTTGTACAGGGGGTTCCATTAAAGAGTTTGCAATAGATCTTGGAGGAGACTTGGGACTTGGACTTTTCAGCAATCCTGATATTTTTAGGACTGTGACAACTTTTGGAGGTGGACTAAATGTCTTTTATATATAGAATGTAAATGAGTCTTTGAGGCCCAAGTGTGGCATATCATGGTTTAGCTTAGTGAATTATTGACTCAACTAAATCCAGCATTTGTGATTTGTTCATTGTCTAGTGCTTAGAATGATGATTTAAGTGTGTCACTTGCTCAGGGGTAGAGCCAGGATATGATTTAATGGCAGGAAGAATGTATGTGTCTCTCTCTTGTCAGTTTACACACTTGCAGTTTGCAGCTGCAATGAACTGCAGGCCCGCCGTGCCACCCTGCTTTGGAGCCAACTAAGTATGGCCTGGAACCTCCAAGAACTGTAAGAAATAAACCTTTCCTTCGCTAAATTTCAGAATTAGGTATTTTGTCTCAGAGAAAAGTGAAAAGTAAGTAAGTCATCCTGATAATGGTATTTGTGTGTAAAGTGTTATTATTTAATCTGAGTATGATACATTATGTATCCGATTTTCTACAAAGCAGCATCCAATGGGTGATGTTGAATGAAAAAATGATCAAATAAATGAAATAAATTATAGTTTTGTATTAAGGACTATAACAACTAATTATCCAACATAATGAAATCCCATTTTCTGTGTGTTCATTGCAACTTTGAATACTGCATTTACATGCCAAAAGAGCTGGTCATAATTTTTATTTTAGTTACTCCAAAGTTATAATGTGACAAGTAAAAGCTATATGGCTAGCATGTTTCAAAACTGGAAATACATTTTATATAAGGTGATGTTTGTGATCAACTTTATTTAGTTATAAGATAATATTAAATTCATGTTTGCAATCATTTTTAATTGACATTAGATCTGATATATAATAAAATGTCAATATTTTTATTTATGACATTTTGTAAAATATTTTTATCAAAGTTATATACTGTATGGTATTTGTTTAATTTTAACCATACTGAGTAGAAAGAAATAATAATTTTTAAAAACATTTTCCTAATTGTCTGACGAAGGCATTATTTTCTTATCTGTTGTTTTTACTAAATTTTGTTGTTTTTACTAAAACTAAATCTGTTGTTTTTACTAAAACATTAAGAATGAAAAGCTTATGAAAGACAATTGTATTCAAAGAGACTAACAATTTATGAAATCAATCAATAATTAATGTTTCCATAATAAGACAGAAAACTGAAAAAATCCTTCCAGCAAAACCACTGAAATACTTCAATTTAATTATTATGTCAATTTGACTATTTAAAAGCTATTGAAATATGCCTTTTAAAAAATCTCATTCCTAATAGAATGGTACCTGTTAGTTATATGAATAATTATATAAATTCTGTAAAAGAAACATTCAAAAATAATTTTAATTGAGAATATCTGTAATATACAAAATTCAATGTATTTCATAAAAAATACCTGAAATGTATAAATAAATTTGTTGTTCAGGTACAAGGGTATTTTGGTGGAAATGTATATGGGCTTCTTTATAAATCAAGTAACTTTTCAAAAACAATTGATATTTTTATTGAAAGGAAGTTAGTTTCATGGTGGATATATGTATCATGTTTGTATTACAGTATCAACTCATCAACTTGTATGTTAATTTGCTCAAGTATATACCTGCAAAAATAAATGAATTTTTATGTCATTAATTCATATGTGTAAAAAGACCTGTATGTATAGTTTATGATATAAAATATAGAGAATGATTCATAAAAAGGCAACATTTTCAAAGTTATAGATCCTTTTAAACAAATTACTAAATTTAAAGGAATGACTGACCTAGATTGAAATAAATAACAAATACCTTAAAAATTCTTCTCTATAACCTGCTATCAATTTTCTAAATATGTATACATTGTTATACCAGCAATGTGTATTACATGTACAATAAAAATAAAAACTACTCTATAATTTTAAAAAATTGCACTTCTAATTCTGAATACAACTTTGAACCACAGCTGTTATGTGTGAATCTGTAAAATGAAAGAAAAAAAACCAAAATGTTGCAAAAAATAGTTTTGTATGACATGTACAACTTTATCTTATCACAGCACCTTTGAATATACTAGAAAACCTAAATCTAAATATTTTGTAAAATAAACAAATATTAAGTTTTACAAAATCTAAGAAATCTTGTCTGCCAAAGAAGAGCATATATAGGAAGCATTTACTGTGTAACTAAAATTCACATGAGATTACTTAAGATATGCCTGTCCTGTGTCATTTCTCTTGAGAAGAGGAAAAACATTATACCTAGCTGGCTCCACAATTACAGCATCTAATTAAACAGTGAACACAGATAAATAAATAACATGAGACACTAGTATTGTGTGTTGAAATAAGATTTATAAATATTGTACAAAATAATGATTGATTTATTGGATCTAAATTCAGCTTTTAAAAAGTATTCTAAAGTATATGATTATTTTTTGGTTTTTCTCTTCTTTGGTACCAAGAATCAAACTCATGACCTCCTGTTTGCCAGCCAGGCACTGTGTTGTTGAGCTATATACACAGCCCTATGAATTTTATTGACAGTGTGGACATAGTTGTCATAAACAAAACAGAATATATGCATAAAACATTAATTAATGTGTGAATTTAAAATTGCTTTATCATTGTACATAAAGAAAATATCAGAAATATAATTACTTATGTATGTTACTGTCAAAAAATTTTATATTAAAGTAAAGTGCGAGACATTTTCCACAGTTTATTTTCAATTTATAAACTGTGGATTTTAATTAAAAAATACATCTTAATAGTATTTGTTACGGTAAAACTACATAGTAATTTTTTGGAACATCCTATCTCAGTTCTTGTTTTCTACTCCCACATGATTGGGGTTATGTTTCATAATAAACAAATAATGATGCATTTCTTAAACATCAGGGAGTGTGAAGAGCTTTTTGTTTTTCTTTTCAGTCATAAGAATAGAAATAAATTGTCTTTTAAAATTTATAAAGAAAAGAAAATCGACTACATCAAAAGTAAGTTTTAGTGATCAATGTGGTGGAAAAAAATTATAATCAACATAAAAACCTCAAAAGATTATTTTCTGTCATCTACCTATTAAGAAGAGTTTTTGGCTGGGAATGGGGACTTAGGTTAGCAGCATAAGTGCCTGCCTTGCAAGGGTGCAGTCATGAGTTTGGTCCCCAGTACCACAAAAAAAAAAAAAAAAAAAAAAAAAAAAGAGTGGTTGGTAATTACAAGTTTTTTATGATATTTATGTTGGTGCATGTTCTAAAACATTGGGGTTTTTTTTGTTCTTAAAACTACCTTGCACCCTGGATAACTTTCAGAGGGCAGTTTGTTTAGCTCCAACTCACTTTCAAACACTTAGTGATGATGCTTAGTCTCTCAGCAAGCATGTAGACATATTAAACATCAGTGTGTAGAACAAGAAAGCTTTGGATTACATCAGAGTTGTTGACATTCATAGGGAGCAAACAGAGAGAACACATTATAAACTCTGTTACTGGAATTCATTCATTTTTAATTTCAATTACTGGATTAATGCTAAATAAAACACAAGGTTCATTGGATATCATTTTTAATGTATTTTTTAGTTTTTTTATAATGGGAAATCTAGATTACAAAACTAATGATCTTAGACAAATTGTGAAATTACAATTCATTCAAAAATGGGTAAAGTAATGGAACTGCTACTGCTAGAAAGTTATATCTCACTGCAGATTTCAATAGTTGATGTCCTGGAATCAGTCTAGGACAAGAAAAATAACACATTATCAAAATCAGATGGTTGTGTTCTACAAATTTTATTTGTCAAGCATGCTGCATGGATAAAATTCACATACCATAATACAGATGCACAAAATTAAAATTATTAAATTTAATCATAGTGACTATGAATCCTATTCCTGGGTACTTACATGCTGTTATCATTTGAAACCATATGTCATATCTAGAGCATGACTTCAGCCATGAGTTATAACTGTCCAAACTTTTCATCATTGTTTTTACGTAATTACCCAAATTGCAATATCTTTCAACTTAAATCACAGAAATTTGATAGAATATGTTTAGGAGTTGAAGAAATGAAATAAGTGAAATACATATCTAAGACAGTAATTGGTACAAAGAGGACCCCTCAAAAATAATACTTTCAATTTCACTTTCTATTTTTCAAATGTATGTTCTGCAAAATATTTTAATGGAAGAATGGTTCTAAGCAGCTCTCAATTTTGGCTATGTATTTCTTACACATATAAATTAACAAAACTTATTCTAAAATAGTTTTTGTACTGAAAAATGTTAGTCATAAAAAATAAATGTTTATTCTTTCAGTGAGAGGTGTTAATGGATGATTATCTGTGGATTTGTTCACTTAAATTTGTAATATAAATACGTATGAAAACTTTTTATTTCCAACATTTAATTGCTATTGTAAAAAGAGAGGAAAAGAAAGTGCTCTAAAGGATATAACTGCATGTATGTTTAAGTGTATAGGATTGATAACCTCATTACTAAGTTTTTGTTGGGTAGTTGAACAGATCTGTTTGCAGTCTCGCTGTTCGAATGGCCACTTTGTATGCTTCACTTTTGTAACTTGAACAACTATTTGTAAGAGGACAATATGTAATTATCAACTAGTGATTTCTTACTGTGTATTTTTTGAAATTACGTATTATTTTCACCCATTTTTGTTTTGTTCTTTATTTTTTAAATTAAAAAATGCTTTTCATAAAACATGTAGACACTTATGCTAGAGAAATACATCATGTAGATGTATTTATACATAAATGTACTTCTATACAATGACAGCTTTCTATTTTTTCTGAAAAAGTAACTAAGAAAATTATATCTAAAGTAAATATTTTCTAGCTTTTTAAAATGAAAAAATTCTGCCACGACTTCTTGTTATCTTATAGCCTACTAAGACAGTTTTATTTCTGTGCATGAATATTTCCATTCAGATGAACATTGAACTCAATGTTAGTATCATCATAAAACTTCATTTTGAAAATATATTTCTCCATTTAAAGTGGAATGCTTGTGACATTTGATAACAGTAATATTTCATGTAACTGGCTGAATTTCATCAGCAATGAATTCTTATTGTACTTGTTGACACTTTTATTATGTATAATTTTTAAGAACATACATGCCATATTTGAATTTTTAAATACAAGACATCTTTTTCAATGTTCATTTATCTCCTTAGAATCTTGAAATATCAGTGAATATAAGACTTTTCTCCTGGAATTAATTATAAATTGCAAAGTGTACATAAAGTGTTGAAACATGAAAAATGTAGCACAAAATGTAAATATTCAAATAACTTTTAGTATTGAATTAGTCTGCCTATGTTCCTAAATTCATACTGAAATGATAGAAATGAGTATGAAACAACTATAAGACAATCGCATAAAATACATAATTTTTAACATGTGAGAAAATCAAAGTTACCATCTGATAACTCACTGATTTTAAGACATTTCTTTTAGTTAATTAAATTTTAAAAATAGCCAGTAGCTCATTCTCAATACTTGATTTTGATAATTTAACTAATTCATGAAGGAATTTGTCTTATGTTTAATGAAAAGTTTCTTAGCTTTTTAATACAAAATGTCATCATGGGGAAGGTTATTAATTTAAATAATTTCATAAAATTGCAAACTATCCAAAAATGAGAAAATTTTAAAAATATTTAATTTTTTGTTTTTATCAATGCCTTCTTACTGTCTGTTCATATACTCAAGAATAATACTCATAAAATATCTCAGAAACTTCAAAAAGAGCTGAAACCAAAATTTTCTCTGTTAACTAAATTTGAGCCAATCTATTAAAATGATAGCTTATAAATACAGTTGATAAACTCTACCATTCATATACTTTTTAAATGTAGTACATTTAATCCAAGAAAAGTGTTCTTTGGATATACGACATACATAAAATATTACTCATATAAACCACTTTTCTATTGAGAAATATTTCCAATAAGCAGGACAACAGATATAAAATTAGAAAATATGTGCTTTTAATGGTGAAATATAAAAAGGTACATCCTCAATAGATATTAAGCATTTGTTATGTGTATTGTACATCTCTGGGAGAAAAACACTGAACTCATTCAAATCATAGATAATCTGTATCATAAAATCTTTCATAGCATAACAGGAATTTTATGAAGAGACAAAAGGCTAATTTTACAATCTCTAACATCACTTAATTGCAGGCCTATTGTAGTAAAACATTCATGCAACTGAATGAGTATCTTACCTTAACTCTATGATTAAAGTAGAAACATTAATATTATGTATTATTTAACTGTGCATACCCTTTAATGATTTGCATTCTTAAAATTGTTTCCAAAAGTATGGAACATCCCTTTTCATGGTTATCTTAAATGTACTGGACATCTTCAATATCTCTATCTCTGAATGAGACAGAATCTGTTTTTACTCTTACGGTGCAACTGTTTCATTAAGCTTTAATAACTTTTCTAAAGACTTTATTCTTTATGTACTGCAACTGAGATAACTGCTTCTCCAGCAGAAGAAAAATAATGCAGTCAACATGTAGCATAATGAGAGTGAGAAAAATAAATGTAGACAATTCCATCACTTAACTTTATTAAGAAATAGTATTATTTTTTTGATTTTTCAGATAAATTTTTCTCATTTAGACACAGAATAAAAGGTTAAAGAAGTGCTATACAAACCATAGATTTCATAGTGGGCTTTAAATCATTGTGCAAAAATTTCATAAGTTTTATTAAGTTCTCATTTCTCTTTGTGCCCTTTATAATAAATAAATATACTTTCCAAAATTCATTACTTTACAGAAAGTCATCTTATTGGTTCTGTATGTCTTGCATAATTATGCAAATACTTAACTATTTATCTAAAATTGATATTTCACATGGATTCCATTATTTGGCTTGGGGATAAACATACTGTTATTTTTCTAACCCCATTCTTCATATATTGTATAATTATAGACATGATGAAATAGTATGAGCTTGAGTGCCTAATATGAAAATTACAGTTTTGGGGGGAATAGGGAGCATATTGTTTTATGGAGGGTGGATAACTTAGTGCCATTTAATGGATTTGGTAAGCCACAGATTTTCCCAAATGAAGCTGGAATTCTCAACACCATGAAGAGCTGCTTATGAGATTTTAAAAACTTTGTGTGGGATAAGTATCTCAAACTTTTCTGTTGTCTTACACAATGTTAATTAGGGCAATGCTAGAAGCTTTGCTGTGGAATGTTTCCAATATACTGGCTTCATATCATCACCTGTAGACAAAATTGCCTCTGTTAGAAGCATTATCTTCGATTTACATGTCTTACAATAATCATTTATTTTGTTAAGATTTTTTTTCATTAAATTTAAATTAACTCATGCTTATTTCAAAGATTTTGTGCATTATGATTGCACATATCTATCAAATCAATATTTTGCAAACATTTACATTAGTTGAAAATAATAAAAATATAAATATTGGTTGTTTAGCTAGAAACTTGGATTACCTACCAGTCTCGTGTGTACAGATACAGGGGTCTTGAACATTGCCACTGGATAGCTGCATTCGGATACACTGTATGGATCAGAATTGCTGGAGGAACACTTGGAGATGGAATCACAGACCACAAATGTGTTATCAAGGGGTAGTTCCTGAATGATGTGATGCTTGGAACTCAAGGGAGTTTCAGGCTGGATCTGGAAGGCTGGCTGTGGAGAGGCAGATTTGTAGTGCTGGGCCAAATCAGGACTATCAGGTTTGAAGGTAGTTGGTGTAGTAACCCAGTTATACTTGGTCACGTTTTGTTCTTCCAGCTCAATAGGGAGGTCTAGTGTGATGCCACTTCCATCATTGTTAGCATCTTCTGCCTTCGTTTTTTCAATAGTGACAAAGTTAAACAACAAGTTTTTAGGGACATGCTTCTTCATTTTGCTTTTCTTTTTCTTCATAATTATCATCTGCCTATTTTCTGGGTTTGGAGTAACCCATTCAGAATTCTGTTTGGTATTCTGAGTAGAGTTAAACTGTGTTGATTGGTAACATCTTACTACAGCAGTGATGAAAATCACTAGGATGACAATTATGGCGCCAGCAACAATAGCAATCATTATTTTAACATAGTCACTTGGTGAGGGTAAATCAGCTTTCTCAATATTCTCAGTCACTGATGTTTCTATGCCTTTGTGCACCAATTCATGAATCAGTGTCAAATTAGAAACTGACTCATTCACAAACAAATTCACAACCACAATACTGAAGAGAGAATTAGGTTGTCCTAAGTCCTTAACTTTAACTACTAGTCTGTGTAAACCAAGGTCTGCAATAACACATTTCTCCTTCAGTGTAATATTGCCTGTTTTTTGGTCAATTACAAAGAGCCCTTTTGTATTTCCTCCTACAATACTGTAACGAAGCTCAGAATTCAGGCCAGTGTCATTGTCAGTAGCAACTACTTTGAAGATCACTGTGCCTGGATTAGTGGATGGTAGAACCAATTCATAGGAGTGGTTAGAAGAAGGGACAACAAAACCTGGTTTGTTGTCATTGACATCAACCACATTTATGGTTATTTTAGCAGTTGAAGAATGTGATACCCTACCACCATCCTCAGCCTTTACATAGAAAGTATATGATTCTTGTTTTTCTCTATCAAATGAAATATTTGGCCTGATGACACCTGTCTGTGGATCAATGGTGAACTCATCACTCATATCTGAAATGGAGAGGGTAACTGCAGAATTCTCTCCATAATCAGGATCTGTCACAGTAATTAGTCCTACTGTGCCATGTCTTGGAAGGTTTTCTGGAACATAGAAATTGTACTCATTGTGAGTGAAAACTGGACTGTTATCATTCTGATCAAGAACAGTAACAAAAACTGTTGCATTGGTCATTAAAGATGGTATCCCATTATCTTTTGCCAGAACAGTGAAATAGTATTTTTCCTGTTTTTCTCTATCTAGTTTATTCACTGCAGTCAGGACACCTGTGCGTGGATCCAAGTTGAATTCAGATGGAGCATCCACACCCAGAAGGTAACTGATTTCAGCATTTTGCCCATTGTCTGCATCTGTTGCACTTATTTTTGTCAACTGAGTGCCAGGAGAATTATTCTCTGGAACAGAGAGACTTATGAAGAGTTGAGTGAAAACAGGAGCATTGTCGTTTTCATCTTTCACTTTGACGAGGAGCAGTGAAGACTGATTCAGAGAGGGTTTCCCAGCATCTGCAGCAAGTAATTTAATAGCGTATTCCCTTGTGGACTCATAGTCAAGGTATGCAGCAGTTTCGAGGAGGAACTGATTGCTGAACACAGGCCTTAATCTGAAAGGAACTTCATTATCTGTAAAGCACGTCACCCTACCATTGTGCTCAGCATCTTTATCGGTCACAGTTATTAAAGCAACTTTAGTGTTCAGTGGAGCATTTTCTGAAAGAATCACAGTGCCATTGGTTGGACTGATGATATATCTAATGTCAATTGATGGGATATTATCATTAACATCTGTAATATTTACCAGCACTATTGCTCTTGCAGGTACTGATCCACCATCACTGGCCAAAACAAGTAATTTGTGGCTTGGTGCTTCTTCTCTATCCAGTAGTTCTTTAATTGTGATAAGTCCAGTGGTAGTGTTAAGATGAAATAATTTCTTAGCAATATTTGATATTAGATTGCTGAAATAGAAATGAATCCTGGCATTTTCACCAATGTCAGCATCTGTTGCATGGAGCTGTGTTACTGAAGTGCCAATGGGAGCATTTTCTGGTATACTAACTTCAATTTCCTGCTCCCTGAAGACAGGATGGTTGTCATTAGTATCAGAAACACTTACTTGCAAAATAGCAGTACTTGATCTTTGAGGAAAACCACCATCTTCAACCTTTACTTTCATCACATATGTATCCTTCTCTTCCCTATCTAACTCCCTTTGTACTATTAGTTGTGGCATCTTATCTCCTTCTGGTGTTTCAATGACATCAAGTCCAAAAATATTTTGGCCCTGGAAAATACAAAATATTTTTATTTATGTTAATACATATTAAATACATTAAACTAAAATGGATCAAAAATCTAAATATTAAAATAGAAACATTAAAGCTGATGGAAGATAAAATAAGCAAAACACTGGAATATATAGATGTAGGGAATTATTTTCTAAATAGAACCTCAATTGCACAAGAAATAACAGCAAGAATTAACAAATGGAATTACATCAGATTAAAAAAAATTCATACCGCATAAGAATCAATGAGTAGACTGAAGAGACAACCCTACAGTTTGAGAAAAAAAAATTCTGTCAAATATGCTTCAAGTAGTGGTCTAATATTTAGAATATACAAAGAAATCGATGAAATTGAATCACTTAAAACCAAAGACCAAGAAATAGGCATGAGACATGATCAGAAACTTCTCAGAGGAAGAAATACAAATTATCAACAAATATATGAAAAAATTTTCAACACCTTGGCCATTAGAAAAATGCAAATTAAAACAATACTAAGATTGCATCTCACTCCAGAAAGAGTAGCAAGTATTAACAAATCAAAATATAGCAAACACTGAGAAGGCTACAGTAAAAAATAAATCCTACTTTATTTTGGGGGGAATACAAACTAGAAAAACTATTATAGAAATCATGAAGATTTCTCAAAGAACTGAAATTAGAAATCCGTATGACCTAGTTATCTCCCTGCTAGGTATCTTCTACAGATATTTTAAACATCATACTACTGCTATACATGCATAAAAATGTTTATAGCAGAACAAGGTGCAATAGCTAAACCTAGAAGCAGCGTATATATGCATTAACAGACAACTGAAAAATAAAGTATGTTATCTGTGTATAATGGAACATTAACAACAAATTTGAGATATTTGTTCAAGTACCTGGAACATGTCATGCTAAGTGAAATGAACTGGACACCTAAGACTAAATGCCATATTGAATTTCTCATTAAAATGAAAGAAAGTACAAAGCAAATAATAAAGGACAGATATAAAGGAACAAGCGAATGAATATCTTGTAGTAGGGAAATAGTCCAAGGTAACAAGGTGTGGAATAAGGAGGAGGGGAAGGGGAAATAGGTAGAATAAATTATGCCTTGTATGGTAGCCTAGTAACCTCAATCAATATAAGCATTATATGTCATAACATGAGTGATGGTTAATAATGTCAACAAGAATGAAAAACGAGATATCTACTAATAAACTTTTAATTTTTTTTTTACCTTTTACCTTTGTAATACTGTACAAAGAATAATTTCAAAAGAAATCACAGAAATAACAAGTTTTAATGTTAATACAATAAAAGTTACAATACCAATAGGTAGTAAAATTTTGCATTCTCATTTTAAGCTTTTTTTTTTCAGAAAAAGTTATTGCAAATGCTATGTACACAATATAATTCCAGGCATTACTTATAAAATATATAACCCCACTTTTGACAAACAATGTATGTACAGTTCAAAAACAAAACAAAAATTCAAAGAAGTTAATACCATATATAAATTTCATCCAAGAATAATTTACATAGGTGTGTCTACATTTTTTTGATTTAGCTATTCCACCAAAGCCTAATGCAGTCATAGGTGTGGCTGTTTCAGAGGTGGCTGGATGTAAAGTGTATGATTAATTCATGGTACAATGCTCAAATTAAGGGTATGTAATTAGAAATCAATCTACCGATTGGTGTAGCACTGCCCTAATCCTAGTAGTCAACAGAATACAAAAGGGACAAAAAAAAAAAAAAAGAACTCCTAAATTCCTTTTGTTGCTTTTGTTACCTTCCTTCAACCAAGAAACTGTTTCTGCTCTGTGATGCCTGTCTAACATGCCATGGTGCTTTACTGTCAGCTGATGACAGACTACAACCTCTACAAACTGTAAGCTAAATAAAATGTTCCTTTCTTAACTTGTGGGTCTTGGTTACTTTTTGTCAGTAATGAAAAAAATGTAACTAATACAATTTGGTACTGAGAAAGGGGTAATTTCAATGACTATACCTATGTGGTTTAATTGCCTTTAAACTGGTTTCTGGGAAGAGAGAATTAGAAAAGGTTTAGAGATACCAACTACAAAAATAAAGCTGGAATGCCTTAAGATACACTTGGCTAGAGATTCTAGTCACAGTTCAGAAGACCAGATTACTGGCAGAATTCTGATAGTAAGGATCAGACTAAGGAGGTTTCTGCTAAGAAATATTGAAAAGAAAAAAAAAATCTAAGAAAAGAACAAAATAAGCCAGGGATATAGCTCAGTCACATAAGCTCCTGCCTATCAAGCACAAGGTAATGAGTTCAATCCCCAGTACAAAAAGAAAAGAAAATCTGCATTGGCTTTTAGACTCCAGACTGTTTTATTATGGCTTAGCAGGAAGTTGGTCTACATTTTGATCATTTCTGGAGACTACTTGAGAGTGATTAATTAAGGCAGCAGATTAATTAATCATGCAGAAGAATTATCAAGGCAGTCTAACATTGACGTGGTTGATACATAGCTATTGCTGGGGTCTTTTAGCCAGAATTATGTTTAAAATCAAGAACATAGAACCCAGGAAAATGATTTAAAGTGTTTTAAGTTTGGACAGAAAGAAAGCTACGGTAAGTTGTACATTTCAATGGTAAAACAGAGAAAAAAATTTCATCACATAAAAAAAAAAAGAATAAAATCAAACATTTAAAAAAAGATAAAAGATGGCCTTAAGAAACTATAGGAGTTGGGGCTGGGGATTTAGCTCAGAGGCATAAGCTCCTGCCTTGCAAGCAGGCCATCATGAGTTCGATCTCCAGTACTGATAAAAAGGAAAAATACAAAAAAAAAAAAAAAAAAAAAAAAAAAAAAATTGTAGGCAGTCAACAGGACTACAGGCTCTGCTATCTTAGAGCTCCAAAGGTAAAAGACTTTGTTTTGAAAAAAAATTTAAAAAAAAACTAAGATTATCAAGTTTCAAAATGGCTTTAGCCTAACAAAGTCGTTCCTCAAAATTTAGTTCATAAGCACTGGACCCCTACAGCTAAAAGAAAGCCTGCTTTAGCTGACTCATACTTTGACATCATCCATGTGGTGATAATTATAGGTGAATGCAGAAATGCAAGATTTGTGAGATCAGAAAGATTTCCAACCAGGTTTCAGAAGAAGGCTTGGGACGCCAGGCAGTATGTCTCTGAGAGTGCAGTTTGTGAAGATGTGAGCATGAAGCCAAAAGTTCTGTGGAGGCCCTAGAAGTTTAGAAAAGCAAATATATATATATATCCAAATAACCTGAAAAAAGCTGAGAGTACTGGTCACGGCCCTCACAATGTGTTACAGATTTCCAGGAATGCTAAAAGTAAAACTGTGAGACTTAGTATTTATCCTGCTGGATTTTACATTTGTGTTGGTCCCATTCCTTTAAATTCCCCATCTATACCTTTAGAAATGATAATGTTTATCATGTATCATTATATGTTAAAGTATGTAACTTTCTTTTAATTTGTACAGGGGCTTACATTAAAAAGTTTACCTTAAATTTCAGAAGAGACTTTAGTCAGGCTTTTCAGTAGTGCTAAAACTAATGACTTTAGAACTCTTAGAGACAGACTAAATGATTTTTACATAAGGAGATGTACATGAGTCTTTGAGGGGTCAGGGGAAGAAACTTATGGTTTGTATTTAGATGACTTCCAATGCCTCATGTGGTTATATGTGGGGCTTTTTCAGAGCCAGTTAGATCTAAAGTGTGTAATTGATTCCTGATGCAATGCTGAAATTAAGGATATATAATTTCTAAATTAGTATAATAATTGGTTTTGGACGGCCCTAATTGTGATAGCATAGAGTATGATAAGGAAAAAAAAAAAGGTGTTATGTCCCTTTTTTGCTTCTGTTATCTTCTACTAACTAATTTTTTTCCTCTGTGATGCCTGTCTGCCATGCCATTGGCCTTAGAGCCAGCTCATAATAGACTAAAACTTCTACAAACTATAAGAAAAATAACCCTTTTCTCTTTTAGCTTGTTTGTCAGACATTTTGCCTGAACAATGAGAAAAAGGTAATTAAAACAATCTGGTGTACTGATTTAGAGTACTGACACATGTAACATTGATCACTGGTATACAAAATTGCCAGCACAATTTCAGATCAAGAAAAATTTATGGAATTTGTAGCAATCTCATGTAATGCAAAATATTTTATTTCATTTGTGAATGATATCTTTCTAAATAAGCTTTGGGTTTGCAAATATAGGACAAAAATGCTGAAACAAGCAAATCTGATAAGTATAGAAACATTCACACCAAGCATGGTGTGATAACGCATGCCAGGTGGTGCATTAGGTAAGTGATAAATCAAGCACTCTGGGAGACTGAGACAGAAGGATGCAAATTTAAAGCCAACTTGTACAACTTAACAATTTAGGAAGACAATGCTTCAAAATAAAAACTTAATAATAGTTGTGTAGGTAGCTCAGTGAAAAGCCCAAGGGTTCCATCAGTGGTACAAGAAAAATTAAAAAGGAGATATAACTTATGCTGGATATAAAATTATCCAGAGAAACATTTTTTGCTTTGAAAAAATTAAATAGAGAATACTTGTTGCTAAGTGAATTGCATTGTAAAGATCTACATGTAATATCTATTATTTCAGATAAAAATTAACTGAATCAACCACTGCAGTAAAATTTAACATTTTTCCATGCTCAAATGAAAGTCACCTATTCACTGCTTATCAAATGCTAATAAATAGTGCAGCACATTTGAGCTATAAATCTGGTACAGTGATCCAGAAAATGCATATATTTCCACTACTAATAGAAATTGTTCCAAAGGGTTTGGATTCCAGAACTGATTAAATAAAAGTTGTTTTTTCTATACATCCAGGAATGCTGGTTGAAAAAAAGTATTTCTAAATATTTTGCCACTGCTTGCTTTGTGAATATTTTTTTCTTCATTTTTTACACATAAAAATGCATCTGTTTTCACAGAAATGGAAGAACATAATTTCAAGTGAAGAAAATCATAATTACATGGCAATTTAAAAATCAACAAGGAAATATATTTCACATTCTCAATTTAAATATAATCAGTACAATAATAAAATTTACTTTAAATTTTGTGTGGTTTGTTTTTGGAAACTTACTAGCAAGCATAATATTGCTTATACAATTGATGATGTGATGTCATTCAGATTCTATGCACTGTTTCTGGAACATATCTGTGCCTATTCATTTGTAACTTTGTCAAGGGAAATACAATAAAAATGTGTTATAAATAACTTCAGCTGCTATTCACATATTTATCAATAACCCTAAGTTCACCAAATTCTTCCTTATTTTAAAGTTATATTACAGAAAAAGAATAATATGCAAAAAAACACCAAATGCTTTTAGAGGTAATAGATTTGCACTAAAATTTTAATGGCAGTTGTATACATAAAATGTGTAAGATACCATATATTTTGTGTACTTTAATTAGTGGCTTCACAAAATCTGTTAGCAAGGTATTATTTATTCAATAAAGGTGTTGTTTTTTCTTCTCTTCTAATTATCCCAAATTTTTTGGAATAATAAAACAAAATTTTTTCCTCTGTTTTATAATATTTCAATGATAACTTTATTTTCCTTTTGACAAAAATGTAGTCAGCAAGGAAGGTCCTTAAAATGACTTTTTTGTACCAGGCTTTTTCTTACCGCATATTCTCTCTTCAGATCGTTTTAATATATAGTAGATATTATTGTCTTTTCATGATTGTATGCAAATGTCATTTGTTTACTCTCAGAGAGTAAACAAATATTTGATTACATTATGTGGAATATATATTCAATTTAAAATATTTCATTGTGCAAACAGATTCATAATGTTAAATGTTAGAAAAAGTGAGATTTAATTGATATCAGGATTTCTATAGCCATGATCACAGATTTAAAGGTGAAACAAATCCATTTGTCAGTTTTTCATTTTTAAGTCTGCATTATTCATTTTGTTTTGAAAAAATAGATTTTAACTTTCAGGAAAAAAATACTCTTAAACAGATGATTAACAGTTTAACCAATCTGTGGTATGAAAGAAACAAAAGACATACTTTTATTCACTCTATAAACCTTGCAGGTGGAAAATTATCACTTTCCCTTTCTTTCTGCTTCTGACATTTTCTCTATTTAGTTTATGTAACTTTCAAGGTTTCAACATGCCTTGTGACTTAGAAAACCACTATGTATATATTATACTTCACCCAGATATTTTAATATTTTACATTTTATTGAAAAATACTTTCTTTTTAGGAATATATTTTCAAGAATGTGATTTTAATCATTGCTTTTAATTGAAAAGTCATGTAAAACAAATGAAACATGTCATTTAAATGTTGCTAGTCAGCTCTTTTCAGCAGCTGCTCCTTTGCATTTGAGTAAAATGAATAGATTTATGAGAAAATAAAGATCATATACTGAATTCCTGAAAATCAATATTACAATGGACTTTATTTTCAACTAAACTGACTCCCCTCTTTCAAAAGAGGACACTGGGACTCAGCTCTCTTTCAAAAGAGGACACTGGGATTCAGAAGAGTTCTATGACTTGTCTGTAATTACACAGTTTACTGAAGCGTCAGATTTAAATGCCAAGTCTCCTATGAATTGAAAGGCTTTTTCACTAACCTACAACTACTTCTCAAAAAGAAGGTCTTTCTGGCACTGGAGAAAAACTCTGTAATGTGAAGAGTTCTCAGTTTGAGTTAATTACCAAGTAATTAGTACCATTCAAAACAAAATAAATGCAACTAAAAAGGTGTTTCTTGGCTTTAGAACACTGAGCCTGGTTAAAAACAAGTTTCTTCCCTGATTTCCTCAAAACATCTGTAATCTCATCACCCTGGGAGGCTGAGGCAGAGGTGTCATAGATTTGAGCACAATGTGAGCAACTTAACAACTTAGCAAATAATAGCTAAAAATAAAAACATAGGGTTGAAGGTATAAATCAGTGAAAAGGCCAAGGGTTGAATGCCACATACCCGCCAAACAAAGCACCAAAAAGTAAAAGCACTTTAACTACTAATGAAGTCTTCCCAAAACTAATTAACATTTCCAGAAGCAGTATTTTTGCGATGCAACAACCATCAAATATATCAAAGAAGTAAGGAAAACTTTTACAACCAACTAATCGACTCTTTACGGACTCATAGAGAGGCTAAACCAAAAGAGGCCTAGGTTGCTTATGAAAGCATGGATATGTTCAAATTGTTACAGGCAGATGAGTTAGTTAGAAATCTTATAGGAATTGAGATAGGGCTAAGTCCTCAGTGCAGCCAGTGCAGACACCTGGCAACTGCAGGGGATCCCGACTGATGCCTCCTGCTGTGGGCCAAGCCTCAAGACAAAAGGCCAAACAAATGCACTCATATCCTGAGGACTGATACTCTAAATAGCCCCCATCACCCTAGGGAAGTGTCACTGCTTCTAAGGATGCCCACTTTCTACATGACTCCCTTCCCCATTGTCCCTAATGTAATCAGTATTGCCTGAACTATCGATCTTAGTGGCTACCTATAGTTATGTCTCACCTCATGCCCATTTTCCTTGTGTGCTCCTAGTCTTCCTCCACCTCGAACCCATGGTTTTACTCTACAAAAGTCCCTGGAAACGACAGAGTCCTTAGCAACCTGCTCAGGATCCCTTCTGTCTCTCTTCAGACAGAAGCTTACTTTCTCTCGATAAATATAGGGGCTGAGGATTTAGCTCAGCGGCATAAGTGCCTGCCTATATATATATATATATATATATATATATATATATATATTCTGCTCTTAACCTCCATTGTTACTAAAATTCATTCTTCAGTATTAGAGAACGCGAGCTTGTACTGGAACAGTAGGTTGGGAGTTTCATTCCCCAAAATGATTAACAAATAGACATTTAGGTAAATATGACTAAGGATATACAGTGAATTTTTTTCATAACATTACAAAATAGTATAAAACTCAGGAGCTAAGAGCACTTGTGACAATTGAATCTATTAATGAAAAAAAACAATGCTCATATTAGTTCATTATACAATAACATCAACTTTTATATTTCAGTCATATCCAACATTTTCAATTTGTTTTAATGTGCTTAACTCTAGATGGTGCTAAATTAATCACTTCTTATATATTGTATCAAATAGCATAGAGATATTTTTAGTTTAATAATGTAACATTACTAATAAATCATATCATAAAATGAGATTAGAAATGTGGTTCCCTATAAAAAAGAATCAATATTTCTGTATTAAATCTCAAATTGTTTAACATACTCTAAAACATAGCCATAGTTAATAATTTTGTCATTGTATGTTTTATGTCTAAGCCTGAAAGGTAGATTGGTAAAAGGTACTGATATTTGACTGATACAAATATTCAATTTATACCATGGGAATATTTTATAGATTAAAAATGTGGCTAATGTTAGTGCTTAATGTGTTTTCTATGTATATAGATAGAGCATATTGAAAAACTATTGCTTAATTAATGAAATATAAATTCCTCTTTAAAATTAGAAATAAAATATCTCCCAAAATTTCTATCATTCGGCATTGTCCTCACCTATATACAGTGTTTTCAAGTATCCATATCCTGTCCTAGTAGATCTAATAATTTTCTGAAAAACAGCTTAAACTTGAGGCAAAAAATTCTACACTGATGCAGGACATGATTAAGAGCTGCATTTTAGGCATTCGTCCCAGGCCTGGGTTGCTGCTGGCTTTCCTTAGAGATATGGCTGTTCTTGGAGGGTCAAATGAAAGAGAATCAAAGGACTCTTTGAAAAGTCTTTAAAGCTGGGTGTGTTGGTGCACACTAGTAATCCTAGCACTCTTGAGGCTGAGACAGGAAGATCCCTGTGAGTTTGAGGCCAGCCTGGGCTACATAGTAAGTTAAAGACCATCCTGAACTAGCAAGACTTTGTCTCAAACAAAGAAACAAAGAAGTCTTTGGAGACAACTCGGTGTATAGATAGCTAAAAAGAAGTTAACCTTAGTGGGACTAAATAAATAGTTGAGGCAAATTTCCGTGTGTCATCAGATTTTATGCAGAAGTTGAAGAGCCTTTTCTTTGAATTTAAGAATTGTGTGCCTTTAATACCAAGATGAGTTTTCAGTTTAATTTCAACATGGAATACCATGCAGAAAGTGAATTGACACCCCTTGAAGGTGGAGTTTTGACTCTGGATCCCTCAAAAGTGTCATCTACCTCAGAAAGTCATAAAGGAAAACAGAAGGAGAAGAAACATCTTAGAGAACTGTCTGACCTGCATCCGAAGCACTTGGGGGAGTGCAGATCAATAGAAAATGTAACTCCTTCTCAAGATCCTGATAGCCTAGTCAGTGTGGCCAATAGTTCAAAGGACTTGGACCCAGATGAAAAGTAGCCCTGCCTGGGAGTTGCCAAAGAGCATGCCATACCTAAGGATTTAAAGAAAGTCATAGAAATGTTACCAGGTCTTCAGCATGTTAAAATATCAGTAATGAAAACTATCTGGTCAAAAGAAAACTTCCCTGGAGAAAACATAATTTCCAAAAGCTTTTCTTCTCACTCTGATCTGATTACAGGTGTTTATGAAGGAGGCTTAAAAATCTGGGAATGTACGTTTGACCTCCTGGCTTATTTTACAAAGGCCAAAGTGAAATTTGCTGAGAAAAAAGTGTTAGATCTTGGCTGCGGATCAGGATTACTGGGTATAACTGCATTTAAGGGAGGAGCCAAAGAAATTCATTTTCAAGATTATAACAGTTTGGTGATTGAGGAAGTGACTTTACCTAATGTAGTGGCTAACTGCACTTTGGAACATGAAGAAAATGGTGTAAATGAACCAGATGCAAAAAGATGCAGGAAGTCAAAAGTAGTGCAAGAACTGGGTAACTGTCGTTTATTTTCTGGAGAGTGGTCTGAGTTTTGTCAGCTTATATTAAGCAGTGAAAAACTCTTTGTAAAATATGATCTCATTCTTACCTCGGAAACCATTTATAATCCGGATTATTATACTACTTTGCACCAAACTTTAGTTAGACTGTTGAGTAAAGATGTACGGGTACTTTTGGCCAGCAAAGCCCATTATTTTGGTGTTGGTGGAGGTGTTCATCTTTTTCAGAAGTTTGTAGAAGAAAAGGATGTATTTGAGACTAGGACACTGGAAATAATTGATGAAGGACTAAAGAGGTTTCTAACTGAAATGACTTTTAAATATCGTAGTTAATATTCACTGAATGCCCTAAGAGGAATAAACTGAATGACCCAAAACTTTGAAAAAAAAAAAAAAAAAAAAAAAAGAGCTGCATTTTAAACATCCATTATATCTATATTAGCATCACTTATATCTTTTATATCACACTACTCATGAAAATAAGTGATTACATGAATTAGTAAATACACTGCAAATACTTTTGTTTGCTCTTCATTGTTATAGATATTTTGAATGCATTAGCATAGTCCCTAATAAATATAATTGAAACATATTTAAGTATCTAGTTAATGGCAATTCTTACAAAGCTAAATAACTATTGTGATAATGAAATGCAATTTGTATACAAAATAAAAAGTTCAGGCAGCTTGATAATTTTATGATTTAATAGTAAAACCTTGATTTTAGAGTAATGAGGTGGTAAAAAGTACATTGCTTCTTATTTATGTTTCTTAACTTCATAGTAACTGTATTTTTTCTACCTCTAGGAAGTTTACCAAATTAGAAGTAGGTCTTTGACCATAGAAAAATGACATTATCATATCAAATTCAGCATTTTTAAATGTTTAACGATCTACTATCACTCAAAGGATTTGTTTTGCATTTATAACCAGTGTTGTCAAAAGTTGATAAATTTTGACTTCATTAAACTAGTGTTTGATAATCAAAATACAACTTCAAAGGCAATCATCTGATTTCTACTTTAGTGTTCAAGCTTTTTTGGGCATGCTAAGAAGTGTATGAAAAGAATTTAGCACAACTCCATCTAACTCATTTAATAAACACTATAGTCAGTAGTTGAGTAAATCGTAACTTTTCTTATTATATTATCATTTTCAACAAAATACTTCCTCAAAATTCTCTACTTCAACACTTTTATAACTAGAATCCCAGAAAGTATTTTGAAAGCCTAGAATTATCCATAGGGTTAGTTTAACTGAAATCTCCTTTAGATGATACTTACAATTGTTAGTAAGCTCTCCTGTTTAGTTCAGATAAATGTTGCCACATACTTGCTCTTGGTTTCATTATCTTTCATGAAGGACATATTCCTTCTTATACTATTGTTGATCAAAGAAATATTTTGGCTTTATTAGAGTTGTTTTATATCTAAATATACACCCACAGCCTCCCATGCTCATAGGGCTTTTGGTAGGTAATATGTTCATGGATATGTAATACTCTTTAATGGATTAGTCTATTATGAGCATGTAGCTAGATGTGATGTTGGCAGGTAAAGCCTGATAGGAAGATGTGGGTCACAGTTTATACCTTGGAAGAACATTTCTCCCTCATTCATTTCTAGATTGTTCTCTGCAGTTTCTGCCACCAGGCCACGAACTACTTCTCCTCATCCATGCCCCTTGCCTTGCTGAACTGCTTTGGAGATAGACCTCTACAAAGGTGAATCAAAAATAAATCTTTCTTCCATCAAAGTTTGGTGTTTGGTACTGTGTCTCAGGTATGAGAAAGTAAGACACTAGGTATCACAAATTTTAATTATTGGACATTCAAAAAAGATTTCTCTCTCTATATATATATGTGTGTGTGTGTGTGTGTGTGTGTGTGTGTGTTGTGTGTGTGTGTGTGTGTATAAAATATATGATGGTGTAGCTACTACACTTTAAAGACTTTTTATAAGCCTATTTAAATTTTTTGTTGCAGCTATTGGCTCCTCATTTAGACCATAATAGCATGCACATGCTGTTGATATCTTGTTTTGTTTACTGTTTAGATTTCAAATGGGAAAGTGCTTTTAGGAATTAAGAAAATGAGAGACGGATCACTGAGTTTGTGATATGGAAAAGTGTGTTCTTCTCCTTGGATCCTCCACTGTCTATTTCTGAGCCAGCATCCATTGAGTAGCTTTCTTCTGCCATTGTATCTCTGTCTTGAAGCTAGCCAGAAATGCATTGAATGCATTGTAACTGTGAGCAAAACAATAAACATTCATTCTTTAATTTTCTGGGGTTGGGAATTTGTAAACAACAACACAAGTGTGACTAACTGGAGCCACAGAACTGTTGTCATTGCAATGACTGCTCTTGAGTTTGTGATATAGAAGCCTTTAGAAATGATTGATAGAAGTTTGGAAAAATTTTGAGATGCTGACTAGAGAAATCTGATGATGCTGTAAGCTGAATTTAATAGGAGAGCCTGGTCAAAGTAAAGAAGACCAGAATGCTGATAGAAATGCTGAGTGTAAATATCGGAATGAAAAGGGGTCAGCTGAGAAGTTCTCCATTGAAAATTGCCTGTACATTACCAGAAAATTTGTCTTTATTTTACCCATGTACTGATACTTTGTGGAAGAATGAAATAGAGTGTAGTAGAATTATTAATCTGGCAGAGGAAATTTCGGAGCATTTCAATGTTCAGGATGTGGAATAGATACTACTAGCTGCTTTTAGTGACTTATAACTTGAAAATTATGAGCTTTATTATTCATTTGTTCATTTATTTTACATGAATACTTCTAAGAAGCTTCTTATCCTCAGAGAATATCTTGGGGTTTTCATAAAACAATAAAAACACTATCAAAAATTAAAGCTTCCTTTAGCAAATCTCTGACTTAAAATGATATTTAAAATCTGTGTTTGATTTTATTATGTGTGATGTTATGAACAGCTATTTTGAAGAAAATAAGACATTATGACAGTCATTGCTGATTTAATATCATCTTGCTTTGAAGTCCTACCAGGCTTTTGTTCTTCTGTTTCCATTGGTTCTCTCATATTGTATCTTATTGGATTTTAATATGTGTGAGAGTATAAACAATTTTTTATGGAAAATGAGATAATATCGTTGTTCATTTTGTTATTTAGTTCTGAATGCCATGTAATACTTCGATTCTCTTGAATGGTTTTATACTATTTTGGTAAGTTTGATACTATTGTATGTGAAGGTATGCTCAACTATTTCAAAGAAAGAGACATTATGTTAACTACTGTTTATATTGGGTTGTCTTGGGCTGAAGTACTGTGTTGCTTACATAGCTCTGTTCTGATCTTCGTGATTCTGTCCTCTTTTGTCTTAATCTCTTTAAAATAATAGAAAAAAACTATTTCATTTAGAACAAATATAAAAATTAAAATGTTTTGACTTAGCTCTCCTATGTCAAATAGACTTGATAAAGATGATGATTGGCTTATATAAAGAAAGGGATAAAAAATAAAACAAAGCAATCATTCAGAGCTTGAGAGAGAAGAGACAAAATTGGATTTCTTAAAAAAATGACATTTGAATGATATGATAATGCAGCAATTCTAAATGGTTGACAAAGTATATGAGAAAATATTTTTATTTAGCCATAACTATCATATGAAGGGAAAGGAGTAAGCAGTGACAAATAAAGAGGAGACATCTGATTCAAGAAATAAGCTAAATGTAAATAGAGGACATTTTAAAGATTGAACTAAGTTCTAAAGTAAATGTGGATGGAGGGGCATTGGTTGAGAAACAAAGTATTGCTGTCATATTTTTTATATAATGCATGAAACATATATAATATATTAAATGTAGATGTAAAACAATCTTGTTATAGAGTGCAAAGCATCAGTTCTTTAAAATGCTGAGAAACAGTGTAATGTTAAACTATAGAATAAGCAATAAATGTTTTTAGAGCTTTTATTCAAGATATTAACAAACTTATAGATATTTTTATTTCATTAATTCTTATGATATCAAAGCTTCTTAGATAATTTTAGTCTTCCTCGTAATATGCTAGAGAAAATAAAGGCACAAATACCATAATCAAAAAGTATAGAAAATCACATGGAATTACTACTACCATTGTTAGAGGAATTACCATTATCATCAAAAAAAGTTTTATCTTTAGCTGCAAAAATATTTTTCAGGTAAATGTTGGCAAAAATTTATTACTAATATAGGTGAAGACTTATTGACAAAATAAAATGTTATAGCTGACTGAAAGTCTTTTGTGAAATTTAGAAAGCTTAAGGTTCCTGTGATTATAAAGAGATTAAATAATTCCATATTCTTGATGGCTCCATGACCAATTCAAAATCAAATGTCCTATAACAAAATAAATATATTTTTCTCCTTACTATCATTATTGTAAAACCATATTAATTACAATATCTGTTATTAAGCTCCTCAGATACAGTGACTATTTTTTAAGACTTTCATTTTGATTAAATGATTAAATATGTTAAATTTAGATGGCTAAAATTTGACTAAATATTAGTATTTACCTGAAATAATTAATACAAAATTTTAACACAGCGGATTTCTATTACTTATATTTTCACTTTATTATGATGGAAAAAATTAAAACATATTTCTATATATGAAATAACCCAAGAATAGAATATGTTCTCTACATAAAATCTCTACTTAAATGAGGTCTCCTAGACAAATATTCTTTGTCTCTGCTGATTTAAAGTCATCTTGCTTTGAAGTCATAGTCTACATAAAATCTCTACTTAAATGAAATGAGCTCTCCTAGATAAATATTATTTAAGTTAGACTATCCAAAATACTCATAATTCTTTTTTTTTTTTTTTTTTTTTTTTTTTTTTTTTTGGTCTTTTTCCTTTTTTCGATACCAGGGATCGAACTCACGACTGCCCGCTTTCAAGGCAGGTGCTTATGCCGCTGAGCTAAACCCCCAGCCCCAATATTCATAATTCTTAAAAAAAATTGTTTTTGTTAGGTCTGGGAGAAGGGGGAGAGGCGGAGAGAGAGGTCCGCGGGAGGAATGGAGCGGAGTGGACGGCCGTAAAAGTAGTGGTCAGCAGTGGCTTTATTCCGGGACTGCGGGGAGGGGGCCCCCGTCACCGGCCCCGGGCGCAGCATTGCGCCCGGGGCGGGTGGTCTCTCTCTCTCTCTGGCGAACTCTCTCTGGCGAACTCCTCCGGCGAACTCCCCCGGCGAACTCCCCCCGACACGTGGCGTGGGGGATCTAAATAGCTTAAGCTTAGGGCAGTGCCCCAAAGGCCATTAGGCATGCACAGATATCCCATTGGCGCACAGGTCCTTAAGGATGGGGATACAGAATCACAATCAAGTCCATAGGGGGCAGGGTAGGGGAGGAGTTTAGCTGCAGCCTTTTCTGGCTACAGTGTTTCATCTGGGCGGGCAACTCTTTCATATCCCGTCTTCTGGTTATTAGGAAAAGGGGCGAAGATCTCTCTCTGTAACTACTTCCTGCTGGCTGAGGGCACTGTATTGGGGTCTAGGGGGGTTTGACGGGATGAAGGTTGATGCCCAGGTAGACACTGATGCCAGGTGTTTTAGCCAGGACAACTTTACTGGTGAATGTACGTATGTCAGACTGGAAAAAACAAAGAGACATAATGTTATTAGGAGACATGGCACTATTATTTTTAAGGACCCAGGTGAGGTAGATTGAGGTAGGAGCATCATCATGGTGAGGTAGAACTCTGAAAAATAAGTGTGAGGTTATTGAAATCATGAGAGATGATTACTCCCCCATCTGAAAGCATCAGGAGGGTGGGTGTGTAAAACTTGTCTCTGGTCTCAGCCAGCAGGAAGTAGTTACAGAGAGAGATCTTCGCCCCTTTTCCTAATAACCAGAAGACGGGATATGAAAGAGTTGCCAGCCCAGATGGAACACTGTAACCAGAAAAGGCTGCAGCTAAACTCCTCCCCCACCCTGCCCCCTATGGATTTGATTGTAATCCAATATCCCCATCCTTAAGGACCTGTGCGCCAATGAGACACCTGTGCATCTCTAATGGCCTTTGGGGCACTGCCCTAGGCTTGGGCTATTTAGAGTCCCCCACGCCACGTGTCTGAGAGAGAGACCTCCAGATTCCAGTGGCCAGTACGCTGGTCTCCTTTCCCGTGTTCCCGGAATAAAGGCCTCTTTTGTCTTATACTCCTCAACTTTTGGAAGCATCTTTTATCCTTTGAAGACAGACCTATCAGTTTTGTTTAGTGAAACAAAGTTGACATTTTTCTCTAATAGGTCTTTTCATATTGTGTAAATTTATACTTGCTTGGTTTGCCCTACAAATGTAGAAATATGTCCAGATAGTAATTAAAATATAATTGCATTGAAAATTGTTCCAATGTATTAAAAAATAAGCAATATAATTTTTGTTGCTGTTGTACCAGGAATGGAAATCAGGACCTTGTACTTACCAGTCAGATGCTGTGCTGCTGGTCTACATCTGCAATTCCACAATACATTTGTTGTGGTTTGCCATCCAAAATCACATTTTACATTTCATAGCAAAACAAAAATATACAAACAGCTCTGTTTGTGCCATTTTGATGACAAAATATCTATCTGTGTGTATATGTGTATGGGTTCACATACAGTATTTTGGTGAGCTTAGATCTCCTATAATTAATTAACATTTTAAGGGAAAATCACTTGTAACATGTTTGCATAATAAAATTATGAAATTACAATTTCTAATAGCAAAAATATACTTCAGCAAAGATCTGGTAAAGGTTAATTTGTTTTTGAAGCATTTATTTATTCTGTTATGATACTAGGACATTTAACTATTCACCTTTTCTTGATTTATTTTGTGAAAATGACTGTAAAATGGTAAATACAAAGTTTGAACATTAATTTATCTAGTATTTTAATTTAAAGAGTGAACAATTTTCAAGTGTGTTTTAAATTTTGATGTAAAGATAAGTTGCCTTCAAAGGCTGGTCCAATACCACGTATGCAGAAAGTATGTATTGAATTAAATTCAAATAAAATCAGAAAATTTCCCCCAGAATGACTGCATTATTTTTATCACCACTTCTGATAAAAGGTGTCATCTTCTCTCATAAAAAAGTTGACCTACTGATTTATCTCACCTGGACTGAAACATCATACTTAAGTTCACTAAGTGGGCCTCTCCAAAGCAATGAGTGTCATTATATTCAATATAAAGTGATGCAAACAAAAAGAAAAAAATGTCAAATCAATTACACCAACTGAGGTATTTAGTAGATTTGATTAGCATTGATCAAAATTACGAAAGCTTATTCTTAATACATTGGAAGAATGTTTAATGTAACTGCATTTTAATTGTTGAATGGACATATCTTTACAATATTAGGTAAACTAAAAAAAAAAAACTAAGGGAGTGCTTAGCATGTAGAAGGTCTTGTGTTCAAGACTCATAAGCAAATAAATAAATAAATAGATAGATAGATAGATAAATAAAAAAATTACGAAAGCCAATTAGATCTGTGGAAAACCCCATATTCTAATTGAAGAGTACTATACCTCATAGTTTATGTTACTTAAAAATATTTCATCTTCAGTTTTAAATCATTCCTTTTGCCAGAAATAAAATTATGTAAAAAATGGATTATTATTTAGATTGAGTGGTCAGTGAAATAACAAATCAGATCTGTGCCTAATAAGAAAATGTAACAGAGCATCTTATAATTAGTTAGTAATATTAAGTTAAAGGTTATGATACCAATAAATTGTTCAGCTGTGGAAACACATTTGTTATTCAGATGTTCAATTTACATTTTCTAGAGTTGGGCTAAAATTTCCCACATATCTATGAGGCATTATAATTAATAGATGTAGTTAATTTAAGGCATCAATGCACTGTGAATACTAACCAGGAATCTCATAATAAGTTTGAGTAATGAACTCAAATTTTATTTTATCTTCTTAGCACTACAGTCTCATTATGATATTAATTGATAGCAGCAATAAAATGTATTTATGAAAAAAAGAGTTTTATGATGTCATTTTTCTATAATGAAGGTATACTTTAATAATAACCTTGGAATTATCATTAGCATTTGACTGGTTTTTACTTTTAAATATAGATCAAAAATATCATTCCACACTTCATAATGTTCAGAGAAAGTATATTCAAGTAATTATAAAGTTGAAAATATGATCCACTAAATAAAGCTTCACTTTATAGTTTAAAAAGAGAAAAAATTGTATTCAGACTCTTCTGAGTCTTGGAGGCAAGTAATCAAAGTAAGCCTTCTAAACAGTTACAGTCATTGCTTGATTTTATGCCTGTAAACAATCCTTACTCCAGTCTCCCAATATTATGTATTTATTTGAATTAAGCTTAAAAAACACTACTTTTTCAGAATAATAAATTTTGTTTGCTTTTTGTCTCCACAATATATTATTTTGTGCCTTCTTCTCAGAAATTTGTGCCAGCACCAATTTGCGTAAATCTCATCTAGTAATAGATGAGTTTTCACAATTAGAATTTTCTCACCCCAGATTTCAAAATAAATCCAACTTCATCTTTAGTTTCATAAATTGAAGTCTGATATTGATCATTGAAGAGGGTGCTTAGTTATAAGGGCCTGAAAATCTTGATTTCATATAAGAGCTCCACCTCAGATTAAATTGTCTACTAGGGTTCATAAAAAATTTCAGAATTCTTTATGGAAATAAGTTAGAGTAGGATCACCAATCTGGGAAAAAGTTGATCTTTGTGCACTATCAGCACAAAATATCAGTCTGACCTACTGTTATACCTCCTTTAAGGGAACCAATCAGCAGATTATAACAAGGTTAGTTTAGGAATTTTACTGATAGATAACTTGATATCAATAAGTTGATAGATAAGATAGAAGACTAAAGCAATAAATCAAGACATCTGTAGGATCTGTATTCATATTAATTTCCTATGTGATGTAGCCATATAAAGAATGAGGTACCTGACACATATCCATATCATGGATCAGTGTGGGTGCTTAAGAGATATTTCTATTTGTGAAAGTGTTGGTTTCTCTGTCAATGAAACAAAGAACTTTGTAAATGAACCGTCATTTGAGTAAAAATTTAAAAGTTAAAGAGACATAGAGATACTGTACTTTCCTACTCCCGACTTCTTTAAAATACTAATATCTGATATGCTATGGGTGCTTCTGTGTATATGTACACACTTATGTAGGTATGTCATGTGTACATAGAGATATGTAAAATAAGGGCAAATTATGTCAGAATATCATGTGGGATTTTCATTGCATGATAACTTTAAATAGAGGAGAGAAAAGATTTCATACCTAATTTTTAAAAAAGAGGCTAAAATAAAAAGTTTTATAGATGAATCATTTTTTTCATTAGGAATTAACAATCTTTTAATCTTAAATTAACCTTACAAGGTCACTCAGATAAATTTAGCTTTACTTTTTTACCAAGCAGAATAACACAATAATCATTTCAAAGTTTACATAGTTTCACCTTCTTTTCTTCATTCAGTCTACTTTGCTCGTATTATAAACTTGCTGTGATCCCCTTTTCTCAAGATTATTTCTGTCTACTTGTTTGTGAAATCTAGGAATCACAACTTCATTCATATTTCCAGTTCTATAATTTATTTCTGTTGTGGTCATAAGAAATATATGTATCCACTCTGAAACTCATTTTCCAAATATTTAAATTCTGAAAAATAGCAATTATCTTAAAGACAAAGAATGCCTTAAGTAATTAAAATTTTATAACCTAAATTAAGATACTTATATAAATCAAAGCATTAGTAATAAATACTGCTAAGTCAAAAATTTTTCATATTGTGTACATTTTTTAGTATTTAATAAATCTGCTCCACTTTTGTCTTTAATTTCAGTTAATATAAAACTGTCAGCAAGGACTTCTTAATTTATAAATTGACCTAATTTTCCTTATATTATTTTTCATTTCACCCATTCTCCTTTTGCTATTACAACTTTTTGTGTTTTATATTATTTTAGTTAAGACAAATGGAGTTTTCCTTTCTTGTCTATTCAAAAAAGTATACCTAAGTAAATATTAATTAAATTCTCATCCTATTTGGCAAGAGTCTCTTAAAAGAACTCAATGTGACTAATCTGCCTATTTTCAAATTATAAAATTTATAGAATTTTATGGGTGAATCAAACATGCTATTTTTCTTTCTTTTTCATTCTCCTCCTTACCTCCACACAAGCCACTTTTATGATGGCGTTTTTGCAAGTCAGGGGGTGCTCAATTAATGTCACCCATGTCATGGCACTCTGTTTGAGAATTTATTTGTGGTCCATTATCATTAGTTTTAACGGGAACTCAGAACAGTATTTGTTCACAGGGCCATCCAAGTGCTCTGAAGTTTTGGCAAATTATATACTTAAGGTTTATCACACATTCTAATGTTAAAAAAAAATAAGAGCATTTCTACTCTTACATCTTATCTAAAAGATTCCAATGAGTTCTTTGTCATTTGCTGACAATCTTTCAAAGAAAGTCAAATAAAAACATAGTGAAACAAAACTGAAATTATGCCGTACAATTTGTTTTATTTGAATTAGTTAAGGAGCTTTAAAGAAAAATCTGCTTTTTCTTGGAAGTTCGTTAAGATGTCTTGAGAGAAATATGAGAAAATTGTTTCTTGAGTAAAGTATTGCATTGTAATAAAACACATGCCTCAGAATTCCTGATTGTTGACTTAAATTTGCCAAAAAGTCATTTTTTATTAGTTTTATTTTTCAAACAAACTTTCCAAATTTTCCAAATAAACTCCATTTGTTGAGGCTGTGCTGTTCAATATGGCAGCAACTGCTAGTAGCTATTAATATTAAAAATACATGAAATTAAAAACTTGACTTCCTTAGTAACACTATGTTTCAATTACTCAATTGGCATGTGTATCTAGTGGCTACCATTTTGAATATCCCAGATTATAGAGTACCTATCATTGTAGAAGATTATTTTGGAAAGTGTTGCTTT
Organism: Cavia porcellus; assembly: GCF_034190915.1. Lineage (NCBI taxonomy): Eukaryota > Metazoa > Chordata > Mammalia > Rodentia > Caviidae > Cavia > Cavia porcellus. The sequence goes on from NW_026947486.1 coordinate 52,122,298, forward strand.
ATAAATAGCATCTATCTTGCTACCCAGTTTAAAAAGTGATAAGCTTCTCATTTTTATAATAGGAAAATGTTTTATGAAACTGTATCCAAAAGCATTTTATACATGTGTATGTCTAAGCTCTGCTTAATGAAAATTATTACCAGTTCTATCCTTGTACTAATTATTTCATCATTCATATCTTAAAATAAAATAAATTATGTCACTGTGATCAAACAGGAATTATTACGTTTAGAAAGAGGCAAGAAGAAAATGACTGTTGGTAGCTTTCAGACTCCTTAATATTTTTTGCATTTCATGTTAAAGCAGATATCACAATAGTGACTTCACTAAAAATATTTACTTATGAATAATTAAACTCTTTCTATTTTACTTCTTATAGTCTAACATAACTGTATTTCACTGAAGTGATCTACTTCTGAATATATTCATGAAGAAATATATCTATAACATATCAATATCAGTTGAGAAGTTTTCCCATATTATATATCCTCCAGATCAAAATGTTTTGATGATATATATCAGGCTCTTACATATGTATTCTTTGAATACCTTTAAACTTTAGTCATATTGTCAATCATAGCCTAGCAGTAACTATAGTCAAAAAACATTTAATAAATTTTGGAAATCTCATATAAAATTTCATATTAATCCTAAATGAAATCTGCTCATTCAGTTGCTTTGTTCTATTTCCCATATGCAAATCCATGTTTTCTACCCATTCACAGAGCTTATAAGTAATTAAAAAGAATTGCCTATTTACTTTGTAAATATGTTCCGTTTACTGATACTTGGAAGATCATCAAATATGCCATCAATATGTCCCTTTGTCTTCCCTACCCTAAGACTCAAAGCCAATCAAGTAGAAGTTTTCTTTTTCACTAAAAGGTGTAGTTATTTTTACAGAAAATGAATATTGTGTGCTTTCTAAAATGAAACAAAATTATTCTTTTAATCTATGTATTCAGAAATGCTGGCATAGTAGTAAAAAAGTCATATTCATGTCTCAGATAAATGTATCCAGCATCTTTTCAAATGACAAGATAAGGCTTTATATCTCTAATAATCACTAAGAAAAATTGATAGTTCTGTTGATTCATTATTAATGTCTGCCTTTGCTTGTTTCAGTCAAGTTTGTAGTACTGCCATGTAAAACTGACTTGTAAGTGGCAAAATTGAGCTTCTCTAATCTCTATAATTATATGGAAAACTTAAATGTTTGAAGTTCACTATACATAGTACAGTACATAAAATATATGCAATTGCAAAAAATGGCATGGATTAATTTCCTCCTGTACGCTTTAATTAAACTGAAAATTTGAGGTCATAGTTTACTCAAAATTTGAAGAACACCAAGATCTTGGCCTGCTCTATGTAAAACAAGGTAATGAATTCAACAACATACTTTAAATACTCACCTTAATCAGTTGGTAGTTTTGAACTCCATTTATTCCTATATCAGGATCAATGGCGGCTGGGAGAGCATACCGAGAGTTTATAGCAGAGTTCTCTGGAATCGATATGTTGATAACCGTTGCCGGGAATAGTGGTGCATTATCATTTATATCTTCTATCAGAAAGCGAATTTTAATCAGTCTAAATATTTCATCTGGTAAAACAGCAACTTCCACTTCATAAAAGCAACGGGCATCTATAGAGATACCAGCACATAATTTCTCACGATCAATGCGAGCACCACTAGTAAAAATCTCACCAGTACCCTCTTCAATTCGAATCAGCGGCACATCCCCAGTCTTGTACACTAGCTTGAACTGCATAGGAGACGTTAAAGACTTGTCCGGAATGAGTGACAAATTGAGGTCTTTCAATAAGTCACCTATTAGGACGTTTTCTGGCATTTCTTCTCGTACTGTATAGTTCTTTTCCTGGGCGCCAGACTGAAACACAACGCATGCTAACAGCACTGCAAATATGTATGTCCCAGAGAACAAGTCCATAACAGGCACGTTTGTAACGATTCTTCGTACCAACACAAAGAACACTGACAAGACAAAACAAGAAAAGAGATACAGGGAAGAGAAAAAAGTATTTGTTAGGAAATCAACCGTAAATATACCTATTAACTACTCAGTTTTAAACTACATCATTAATTGAAATATTAGCAAAATTGACATTAATTAATGGATAACAAATTGGTTTTGTATCAAATATTATGTATTTTTACATTCAGAAAATGAAAGACACAAGCAAAATTATTATAAATATATCAAGATAGAAGTAATCAAAATAGCTAGAATAATTCCATACCTAAGAAAATGCAAAAGAGTACTTGTTACCAATTATAAAAATTATTAGTGTTCTTTTTTGTGAGTTTCTGACTTAACTTTCACAATGAATATTTTATAAAATACTCTGTATTTTCAATTCTTGGCATCAAAGTATAGACTTTGATCTGGATAAAAATAAGTAAAGAATCATGACGTAGCAAGCAGTGAGAAGGTTTGAGTTTAGAGAATAACAGTCCTTTTGAAGAGAAGGATTGATGTGACAAATGCCTAAGTATTGAAAAAAATAAGTGAAAAGTAGATTTGGATTTTCTTAAGCAAGAACAGATGTAAATTATAAAGGAGTAACTTTCAGATCAAAATAAGCAAAAGCTTCTTAAAAATTCCGGAAAGTTTTTTTCACTGGATAGATACTATCATTATATTTGGAGATATTTATACAATATAAAATCTTTATCATTAGTCAAAATCTTCAAATTCAGGGTTGTTTTTAAAGAGCAAGTACTTTAGTTTGTATTTTGAATATATCAATATATATTTGAAGCTTACATGAAGCTTACATTGACCTTTGGTTCAGTTACATGTGTATAATACATCATGATTCATTTTTATTCCTTCCCCTATCCACCCAACTGTCTCTGTTGAACTATAAACTCCATTTCTTCATTTTGATCATTATTGTTATTTTTAGTTTGTTTACATAACATATAATGTTTGCATTCACTGTGTGTGCTTTGTATATATAAATGACACATCTACATCTTTTTTACTTCCTCACTTCTCTTCTCAAACCCTTGATCTGTTAGAGTTCATTCCAATTGGAAAAGATTCTCTCTCTCTCTCTCTCTCTCTCTCTCTCTCTCTCTCTTTCTCTCTCTCTCTCTCTCTCTCTCTCTCTCTCTCTTTCTCTCTCTTTCTCTCTCTCTCTCTCTCTCTAACTATTCTCAATTTTGGTATTTATTTAAAATTATCTGACTGACATGAGAGATATCATAAAGCATTTAAATCTTCATATCTGATTTATTTCACTTAACATGTTTTCCAAGTGTATCCATTTTCCTAAAAAATACCTCCAATTTATTCTTTATAGCTCAATAGCACTCTATTGTGGATCAATACCACATTTTTTAATTCATTTGTATTTCTGGTAATACAGCCTGCTTCCTGGATTCTGTTATTATGAATAAAGCTGCCACAAGCAGTTGTATATATGTAGCCTGCAATGTGATAACTTTAATTCTTTTGGAAAGATACCTAGAATAAGAGTATCTGGGTCAAATGGACTTTCTTACCATGATTCATAGAGGAAACACTATATTGATTTCCAGAAGGATTATACTAGTTCACACACCCCCCAAAATATAGTGGGGTACACTTTTCAACACAGCCATAAAACTATTATTTCATTTCTTAATGCCTGCCATTCTTTCTGGTTATGAGATGAAATTTTAGGATTATTTTTAATTCTCACATTTTTAAAGGCCAGAGATGGTAAACAGTTTTTAAGTATTAATTAACTGTTTTGGCTTGTACTGAAAAGTGTCCATTTCATTTGCCTTTTTAAAACAAAAATCAAACTAAAGATCTTGAGTTTGTTGGGAAGGCACTTATGCTCGTGAGTCCGGCTCTGTACAAATGTCATTTACTCATTTTTTGATTGGGTTTTTTTGGGGGAAGGTGGTATAATTTTTCTCAATTCTTTATATATCCTAGATATTAGTACTCTAATGGAGAGCAGGCATAGTGCTTTTTCATAAATTAGGATTTCCCTTTGCTCTATTGCTTTCTTTACAGTGCAGGTTTTAGTTGGATAAAGTCCCTTTTGTTGATTCTTGGTGATATTACATTTGCAATTGGACTTCCGTTTTGAAAGTCTTTGGTTTCAGGAGTAACTCCTATTTTATTCTCCAGTAGGTTCATTGTTTTGGTTTTAATGTTTAAATTGATCATTCATTTTAATTTTAGTTTAGTATGTGGTTAGAGATACAGATTCAGTTTAAATCTTCTGCATATTTTTTCAAGCACAATTTGATAAATATGCTATTTTATTCTTCAATGTATACTCCTGGGTGCTTTTTTAGTGGTAAAATAGTGGAATGTGACTGGGGTATTTCTGTATCCTCTGTTCTGTTGCATTAATCTACATATCTGTTTTTGTGCCAGTATTATTTTTTTTTTTACTGTGACTTTGTACTGTAATTTGATGACATGTATTGTGATGCCTCCCCCTTTGCTCCTGTTGCTCAGGATTGCTTTTGCTGTCTGCTTTTCTTCTGGTTGATATGAACATTAAGGCTTCTTTCTCCAGATTTGTGAAAAGTCTTGCTGGAAGTATTTGTTTTGATTCGATTTGTTTTTAAAATTTTATTGGTATGTTTTAGATATACATAATGAAAAAAATTTATCATAGAGAATATGTACCTGGTGTGATATATCTTGCTACTTTATTTGCATTCCTTTCAACTCCTTTCAGCACCTCTCTTCCTATTTACATAAGTTTTGCTTCCATGTCTTTTCTTCTATTCTCTTTTTTTTGTCCTTTCTTTCACTGCCCCCCAACACTCATCTGTTCTCTTCTTGGTTACTTTTCTTTCCTTGTTGAGGCAAAACACCTGTCGCCTAAGAAGGAGGAAAGAAAGGTTTATTTAGCTTACAGTTTTTGGAGGTTTCAGTCCATATTCAACTGGTTCCAAGGCATGATGGCCTGGCTAATGGGAAGTGGTTCAAGGTAGCCACAAGCTACAAGATGAAAAAGATAAAAAAGGGAGGGAAAGCATACCTCCTTTCTTTCCTTATATTTCATGTCAGCTATTCACTCTTGATTGGGTACAGTACTTCCACTGCCAATCTGAGTACTAGACAATAAACCACTCACAAATGCTAGATTCAGCCGCTTCTATGACTAGATGAGGCTTGGGGGGCAATTCAAACACCAACCATACCATTCTCCTTCCCACCTGTACATGTTATAAAATGCACAAATAAATATAAATGCGTGAAGCCACCTTATCTTTGACAAGACAGTTAATCATATCCCTAGAAGAAAGCTGGCCTGTTTAAAAAATGGTGCTGGGAAAACTGGCTTTCTACATGCCAAAGATTAAAAGGAGGCACATATGTTTCACCATGCACTAAACAAAAATCAAAATCGATCAATGATCTAAATATTAAAGTAGAAGAACTAAATCTGCTAGAAGGTAGAATAGGTAGAACTCTTGAAAATATTTAAGTTTTGAAGACATAAAGACTGTGATTAAAAATTGTCACAGGAAATATCACAAAGAATCAGCAACTGGGACTACAACTAATTAAAAAGCTTCTATACAGCAAAAGAAAAAACCAACAGAGTAAACAGATAATGCACAGAGTGGGAAAAAATATTGTCATCTTTCCACATACCAAGAATAACATCTAGGATATGTAAAGTACTTTAAAATATCAGGCTGCTCAATAGGGACATAAATGGCTAACTTTGTCAAATTATAGAAACAAGGGTATATAAGACCCACTTTTACTCTTTAGTATATTTCTCTTGATTAACTACTATTTGTAATATTTTGACTTTTATCATATTACATATTGAATACTTAACACAAAAGATCACAAAAAGTTAAGTGTTGAATTTTTAATATTTATTGAGCATTTACAAAAAGCATAAAAACTCCCAAAATGCACTGATTTTGATACATAGTATCAAACAGAATAAGAGAAATAAATTCCTACTTGAACCACAATGAAAATTCCAATAACACTGTACAAAGAAAATTATCCTTACTTTAATTATCACAGCAAAGCTCTCTGCACACATAACAGCAATATGCTCCATATACACACATCACTTACACTGACAGCACATGCACTTTACTTTTGTAGCTGTTCTGTAGGGCATACTTGACATTTTTTTGGTCTTCATGGTTTTCTGGAGGTTCTTATTACATTACATTCTGTGTCATTATTAGGTCCATAAAATATCAATAAAATAATTTAGTAAATAATTTATAAGTATTGTGTGTTTAGAACAGATATTAACATTTTCAAATAATCTGTGTACTTTTTACAAAATCTAAAAGACAGCATAAGAAATAAGTTCCTATATAAGCTACAATGAAAACACCAATAGTGCTCTACCATAAAAACAGGCCATCTTATGACTGTAACATCCAAGTCAGTCTTCACATGTGCTAACTGCATGTTCCAAAAACAAGTATTGCTTGCTCTGATAGAACATTTTTTGGGGGGCTGGAGGTTTAGCTCAGTGGCATAAGCACCTGCCTTGCAAGCAGGCGGTCGTGAGTTCGATCCCCGGTACCGATAAAAATGAAAAAGACCAAAAAAAAAAAAAAAAAAAAAAAAGAACATTTTTTGTTTTCCCGTACTTCATTATAGGGCAGAATTGACATATTTTTGGTTTTCCTTTTGTTATAGTAGGTCTTTATGATGTTGCATTTGTCTGTTCAACTGTCAGCTTGTCAGCATGCTCCACAATTATTTTTCTTATTTCCTTGGGGAGAAAAATTTTTTTTTTGTTTTTTTTTTTCTGCTGTAAATGATCTTTTATAAGCTCCAGTTCCAATCCTCTAACAGAATTTCTCTGATATCTCACACTAATTACTGTCTTTGTAAGCTATCAAACAATTTATGCCACATGTTGATGAAAAATTAAAATATAACCTTTGGCCAATGCTTTGTGTTTCAAGGGACACTGTAGTTGCTGCATAATTCATCAACACCATCTATTTCATCTTCTGTTTTGTTGTTAAAGTTTTCCATCTCAGGTACCATTTAGTCAAGGTTTCCCTATCCATATTTTCAGCATGGTAAATAATTGATGCAGCAGTAGCAGTTTGTTATGCTTTGCCAAATATGAGGCCAGTGTTATATTATTCCAAAATCCAAAGATTGTTATATACAATTCTAAGTTTGAAATTACATTTTATTTGGATTTTCTGCCTTGTTCTCCTGAGTGCACTTCATGCATTAGTCAGTATCTACTCTGCTATAAATGTAAAATCAATTGGAAATCAGTAAACCAAATGTTGAACGTCACATTAGTCGGAGAAATGGCAACAACAGGTCTGTTCACATTATTCAGTATATTACTATGCAAATAAGGGCCTGATGGCAGATTACCAATAGAAATCTCTAAATTTGAAACTTAATAAGTTTTGGCATCTATGAGTATAACATTTTATGCCATATTTTTAACCATCACTTTTATAGAAACCATTTACATTCTTGCAATCACCATGAGATATATGCAATATATATAGAACTATGGATGCTTTCATTTCAGGTAGTAAGATATAATATAAATAATTTTAAACATTTAATTGAGTTTATAGGTACAATTTAGTTATATATAATGATCAAGTTCATCATAGGGAAACGATACATGATATAACTTAACTTGTATACTTTTCCCTCTTACCCCTCTGCTCCTCCAAGTCCTATTCTTATCTTTATGTACAAAACTTTGTTTCCATTTTAAACTTTGTTTCTCAATCTTTTCTTCCTTCCCTTTCTCCCCAACTCTGTAATTCCCCTTTCCTTTTGAACAGTTTCTTCTCATTTCACCATATCGCGTTTGTTGTTATTTTCACTTTCAATTTCACACACAGGGAAACAAAGTGATATTTACAAACGTGTGTCCAATTTATTTCTCTTAAGAGAATGGTTTCAAGTTCTATCTACTTGGCAATAAATGTCTCAAGTTAATACTTCTTTATGGAAGAGTAGTACTCCATTATATTAAAAATTATAACTTTTTAATCCATTCATCTGCTTATGGGTATTTTAGTTGGTTTTAAGATTTATTTATAACAAATTGTGCTGGTATAAACTTGGCTGTGCATATATCACTGTGCTTATGATGCTTTTAATTTTGGGGGGGAAGATACAAGAAGGGTAATGGCTGAGTAAAATTGGACTACTAGACCTAAATTTTAGAGGAATCTCCACACTGATTTTCACATTGGTTGCACAAGTGTATGCACACACTAACAGTAGAGACATGCTTCCTTTTCCCTGTGGCATAGCCAGTATGGTTGATTTCAAAAAATAGCCAATCATCCACTCTGCTCTGGACATGCATAGTAAAGGCACTGACCTATATTGAACCAAACTGGAGATTATGGATCATGTTGTGGTGATGTGCTCTGGCTAGCTGTGTGACAACAGGCTTTGAACTCCTCCTAGCCAGAGGCAAAAACCAGGTGATGCCACATTCGGAGTCAAACTCCACCTAACAGCCTGGGTCCTAGAGGTTCTGAACTCAACCTAGCCAGTAAGGCCTCCGCACCACACTCAAGTGTGTGTCTTTACTACTTGCACAGAGGATCCTAACTTCCCAGTATATTGACCCAATGCAATCTATCAAGGAAATGCTTAGACACCCTCACTGGTCACAAAAGTTCTAGGCCCCAGCAGCACTCCTGGAGTCTGTCCCTGCTAACAGCAAGAGGATCCAATCTTTGCCAAGCCCAGCATCCCAGAGCAACACAGCGCACTGCATATGTTGGACACCTGACCAGACTCACATGCCACATTGCAAAAGGATTTGATGCCATAGATTAGGTGTGTGCCATAGCTAGCCATGGGAATATCAGCAGATGGAAACTCTACACAGGCCAGTACTCCAGTGTGATCCATCAGGAGGGTGCCTGAGAAGTCACCCTGATTCCAGAGGAAAATGACAAAGTGAAACAGAAAGAGGCACTCTCAGTCCTCTAGTCCACTGAGGACAAACTCAAGAGACACTGAAATGGAAGACACTGGAAACTGCACAACTGAACTTTCTAAAATGATAGCAAATGAAGGAAACATCTCCATGAAGTTATAGAAAAAATCAGAACAAATAATCAGGCTGCAGATTTAGCTAAGTACCATAAGAGCCTGCCTGGCAAGAACAAGATAATGAACTGGATAACTGTACCAAAAAAAAAAAATCTCTCAGATGAAAAATGAAGTGACAAATATTATGAAAGAAATGTTGTGTATATCTAAAGATATAAATAAATAAATAAAATAACTGAAACTTTGAATGAACAATATGAGACAGAATTAGAATGCATGAAACAGATTCAAAAGGATATTCAAGAAATTAAAAATTCCAATGAAATATGGAAAATCTGCTTGAATGAACCTGGACATAGACTCTCAGACCTTGAAGACATGATTTAAGATTATGATTATGAAAGAAAAGCTCTCTTAAAAATAAAAAAGAAACCAATAAATGAAAAGTCATCTGCTTTAAGATGATACAAAGAGAAACAATATAAGATGGACAGGTGTCAATGAAAAAACAGGGGTCAACACAAATGACCTATGAAGACTATATGCAGAAATAATAACAGATTTTTTTTTCAAATTTGGGAAGAGAATCTGATATGCAGATAAGTGAGGAATACAGACCCCAAATAAATATAGCCAAAGTAAATATTCAACCATACATAATAATTATAATATCAGAAATTCAGCACATCAGAATATTAAAAGCTGTTACAGAAAAGAAATCTCCTATGAATAAAACTTAGCAAAATCATGGCAGACTTCTCAACACAAACTTTCAAGTCAAGAAGAGCTTGGAATGAAGTATTTCAAGTCCTGAAAAAATAAACAACTTTCAACCTAGATTGATGTATCCTACAAAACTATCTTTGAAAATAGATTGAGAAATAAGATACTTACAGAACAAAGAACAGCTGAAGAAATTCATGGCTACAAAACCAACAATACAAAGAGTACTGAAAGACACTCTAGAAGGAGACAAAGATAACAGTCCCAAAAGTAACACAGAAGGACACCACTAAATAATATAAACAATTAAACAGAAAAAGTCTAAAATCAAAAACAGAAGGTACATGACACTGGTAAGTCAGTAATTACCAGTTATATCAATCAATGCAAATAGTCTCAATCCACCAATTAAAAGAAAAAGACTGGCAGAGTGGGTTAAGCAACAATACCCAACAATATGCTTTGCACAAGAAAAACGTTTAACTTTGGGATCCACACATCAGTTTTAAATAAAAAACAAAAAAAGAAACAAAAATATTTAACTCAAAAGAAAACTCATAAACTAAATGCCAAAGGACAGAAAACAATACTCCATGCAGCAGGAACCCACAAAAAAGTAGGCAGATATTTTGCTTGCAGACAATATGAACTTCAAACCAAGCATGATCAAAAGACATAAAGAAGGTCACTGCATATTTGTCAGGGGAAAAGTTCAAGAGGAAGAGATTACAATTATAAGTACATATGTACCAAATATCAGAGCACCCAACTATGTAAAACAAATGTTAATAGACACAAAAAACCAAATAAACAGTGATACAGTTATAATAGGGGACCTTAATACCCAATTCTTACAAAGAGACAGATCAACTAAACAAAAAATTGACAAAGAAATTACAGAATTATGTCAAGTTTCTGAACAAACAGATCTAACAGATGTTTGCAGTGTTCCACCCAACAACATCAAAATACACACTTTTCTCAGCTGCACATAGGTCATTCTCTAAAATAGATCATATATTACCTCACAGAACATGCTTAAGTAAATGCAAAAGAAATGATATAATTCCATGCCTATTATCTCACCATAGCAAAACAAAATTGGAATCTGATGACAAAAAACTAAAAGAAGCCCATAAACACACAGAAACTAAGTAACATTAAACTAAAAAAACCAATGGCTCACAGAAGAAATTAAAAAAAATATTAAACAAAAACAAAAATGAAGTGAAAATACAAATAAAAATAACTAGAACCTATAGGACACAATGAAAGTAGTGCTCAGAGGGAAATTTATAGCACTAAATGCCCACATTAGAAAAATGGAAAGCACACACGTAAACAACCTAATGTTACACCTCCAACTTCTGGAAAATAAAAAGAGTAAGTCACGCCCAAAGCCAAAGAAGGAAGTAAATTATAAAGATTAGAGAAGAAATTAATACAATTGAACCTAAGAAAACAACAAAAAAATTAATGAAACGAACAGTTGGTTACTTGAAAGAAAAATAAAATCGATAAACTTTTACCTACCTTTTAAAAAGAGTAAAGAAAAAGTCAAATCCATGCCAAAAAAAGAAAAAGAAAGAAAATAGTGAAATCACTACAGACCTCGCAGAAATAGAGTTTTTCAATATGTACTTCAAACAGCTTCACTCTCATAGGGTGAATAACAGAAAAAATGGACAGATTCCTAGAGACATATGAAATAACAAAGCTGAATCAAGAAGATACAAAACTGACGATTAACCCAATTTCAGTTAATGAAATTGGAAATGATTTTAGAACGCCACCAAGAAACAAAAGTCTAGGTCCTGATGCAGAATTGTACAAGAAATTTGAGGAAGATTTAATGGTAACACTCCTCAAAAACTTCAATGAAATTGAAATGGGAGCAAGTCTTTCTATCTCATTCCTGGTAGCAAATATTACTACCCTAATACAAAAATGAGAGAAAGAGCCAACAACAACAACAACAACAAAAAAAAAAACACTACATGACAATCACTATGATGAACATAGATGCAAAAATTCTCATTAAAAACTGGAAAAGAGAATGCAATGCAACAAGTCACCAGGAAGATTGCACTTTATGATCAAGTGGGATTCATCACAAGAATGCATGGAAAGTTCAACATACACAAATCAAAAATCTTAATACACCATATCACCGGAACCAAGGAAAGAAACACATAGTCATCTCAATAGATGGTGAAAAATTCCTATCATCTTGTTTTGTAAACCAAACTTGTTATTGTATTTGCCTTCTTGTTATTTTTGTCTGTATTTTTTTTGTTTTTCTTTTGAGTGTCGTTTTAATCATAAATAAAAAATAAATAAAAATTTAAAGTAGCCATCCCTTCTGGCACGAGATGGAATTCCAAGGTAATTTTAAATTAAATCCCTGAAATGAACAGAGATTGAACATGTATGTATTTGGAATCTCCACTTCTTTCTCTGAGCAATGTGTATTTATCTCAGACACCAAGTTCTAAATTCAGTCTTTGAATTTAGAATATCTAATAATTTTTCTGTTCTTTACATTTCTAGAATTATTCCATTGTCTTAGGGACAACTAAATTTTTTCCACTCTGTGAGTTGTTTTTCCAGTCTGTTGGTGAATTATTTGCCCGTGAAAAATTTTTAATAAGATGAGATCTCAGTTGCTGATTATATTGTTTCCCATGTGAACTGGTCTTTTTCATGAAGACTTTTCCTACACTCATGTCTTCAAAATTCTAGGTCCAGTGTTTATCTCAGTGGCATGAGCAACTGCCTTGCAATTGTGCAATCATAAATTCGAACCCCAGTACCAGAAGAAGAAGAAGAAGAAGAAGAAGAAGAAGAAGAAGAAGAAGAAGAAGAAGAAGAAGAAGAAGGAGAAAAAGTCGTCACTTCCAACAGAATTAGCATTTCTGTTTTAATATTTAGATCTAGATCCATTTAGATACTACTTTAGTGAATGGTGATAGAATTAAGTCTAGCTCAGTCTTTGGCATGTGCTAAGCCAGTTTTGCTAACACCATTTATTAAAGAGACTGTCTTTGTTTCAATGATTGATTCTTTTCTCAAAGTAAGGTAACTGAGTGTTTGGAGTTGTTTTAACAATTTCTAAATTTTTTATTGATTCTCAGGACTGTGATTATTCCAATATCATACTATTTTTATCATGGTAACTCTTCATTGTAACTGCATGTCAAGGACTATATCTCCTGCCTTACATATGTGGCCTAGAATTATTTTTAACATTTTAGGTCTATTATGGTTCCAAATGAATTTTAGGATTGTTTTCTGTACTTTTGTGAGGTATGTATTGCTATTTTGAGTGAGACTGCATTAAATTTATATAACAATTTTGGTAGTGTGGTCATTTTCATAATATGGGCTCTATCCCTATCCAAAAGCAAGGCAACCTTTGCATTTTCTGATATCCTCTTTAATATCATTTTTAGAGTACTGTAGTTTTCAGTGTAGAGAAATTTACTTCCTTTGTTAGGTAGATTCCTAAGTATTTCATTTTTAATATATTCTTTGAAAGGTGATGTTTCGCTAATTTTTGCCTCAATGAATATGTTATTTGTGTATAGGAATGCCATTGCTTTTTGAGTATTGGCTTTGTACACACATATGTGACTGAATCTGATAATTAAATAAAGAGGTCTTTTCTTGGAATTTTTGGGATCCTCTATGTGGAGTATTACATCATCTGCAAATAATAATTTAGCAAATCTGGGAAGATGGTGTATCAATAAGCAGCAAAATAAAAAAGCTTCTCTGAGAGAAACAGTTCAGATGCTGGAATATAGCATCCTGGAGAAGACCAGATTGAATAAGATGGATCCTCTTAACCTAAGAAGAAACTAAAGTGAAGAAAAAAAAAAAAAAAAGAAAAGGAAAAAACGTGGACAGAAGACTGTAGCCAGCCGCACTCTCACCAGAGCCATTCTCACTATATGCAAAATGCCACTGGAATTTAAAGATGCAAGGTGACAGTGAAGTTGAGGGTTGGCAAGCCCAAGGGCCTCAGTTGAAGGACCCAGTTGCAGAGGAGAGTGGAGGACCAGAGAACAGCACTGGCTTCTGGTGAGTGTAGGAAACTCAGTCTTCCCATGGGAGTTGACAATTGACTGGGTGACATTTTGAACATGGTCAGGGCAGACGTGGAACCAGAACCACAGCCAGTTTCATTCAGCCACTCCTAGTGCAGAGAAGATTGGTGAGAATTCCTTGGACTGAGTCCTGCCCCTGGGTATGATTCAATAACCAAGACCAAGGTTTCCATGAAGCTATCCCTAACTGATCCTGACTGCTCAGCACACATTAATGTGGTGAAGACTCCCAGCGGTTGACCAGCTCAGAAGGGAGTGGCCAGCCTGCCCTACCCCTGCTTGTACTTCAGTGGTCACCAGCAGAAAGGGGAAGGAAGCAATCGCCAGCCAGTATGCTTCAGAGTAATTGTAACCATTACAGGAAGTGCTGGGACCCCCACTATCCACTTTTGTGGAAGAAACCAGAAGCATGATAAGAAGAAGAAACAAAAGGAAGTCTCCAGCTTCCAACTAAAACAGTAGTGGCCCAGGAGAGGTAAACACAGAAGAGATCAAGGGTTGCATACCTGCCATTTCTGAAGAAACAGCATCCAACATAAAGAAATATATTCATAAAATTATAAAAGAACTGAACACAGAAATATTAATACAAGTAAAGGAAAATATAAGAAAAAATAACAAAAGAAATGCTAAGCACCTCTCAAGAAGACAGACCGAAGAATGAAGGAGTAGGGAAAAAGGAAAGAAATGTTTAATGAATAATATTTTTTAAAATCTAGATTACATGAACGAGATTCAAGGAGATTACCAGGAAATTAAAAACTCCATTGAAAGCTGTCAAAACTGCTTGAAAGAAACTAAAGATGGACTATCAAACCTTTAAGACAGGTTTGAAACTTGTGACCATGAAAGGAAAGATCTTTTAAAAATAACAAGGAATCATGAAGTAACAATACAAAGTCGAGAAGATGACAAGAGGATCTATAACAAGAATGAAAAATGTGGGTGAAGAAGCAAGGGTAAACAAAAAGGAAAAAGAAAGGCTATTTACAGAAATAATTAAAGAAAACTTCCCAAGCATAGTAAAATGAAATGATATTCAGATATATGAAACATACAGAACTCCAGCCAGAATAGGTCTACACTCATACATATAAAAATCAAGATCCCAGAATTTCAACAGAAGAGCAGAATGTTAAAAAGGATCAGGGAAAAGAAACAGATCACCTATGCAGGAAAACTCATCAGAATCATGACACACTTCTCAACACAAACCATCAAATCAAGAAGAGCTTGGAGTGAAATATTCCAAGCACTGAAAGAAAATAATCTCCAACCCAGATTGATATACCCTGAAAAACTGTCTCACAAAATTAATAGAGAAACAAGATGCTTCCATGACAAAGAGGAACCGGGTGAGCTTATGGCCACCAATTCAACCCTACAAACAGTACTGAATGACATTCTAGAGAGGGAGAGATAAAAGACCATGGCTTCAGGAACAGTGGCAGAGGGGGCTCACTGAATGAGGCAGACATTGGAATGAAAGGGAAAAGTAGAAAACAAAGCATAAAAATAGCATGACACAGATGAGGCAGAGGTTGGCCATAATTGCCAACATGGATGGCCTCAATACGCTAATTAGAAGAAACACAGGCAGTGCGATTCAGGAGATGGGGTCATCAAGTTGCTCTATATAAGAAATATAGTTAACCTAAAAGAGGGTATACAGACTGAAAGTCATAGATGAAACAATAATGCTCTATGTGACAGGGAACCAGAAAGAAGTGGGGGTAGCTCACCCGTCTGCTGCAGATTGGTTGGAAAAACATAACACTTTTTACAATGGAGAACTACTCAGCTCCCAGGAAGGAAAACCTTGAGGCTCTTGTAGGTAAATGGATACAACTTGAGACTAATTTCAAGGATGAAAAAAAGATCAGAAACACTTAGTTGAATAGTGAATTGCCTTCCTAATCTAAAAACTAAAGGAGTTACTGGAATGTAAAATGTACAATGCACCCTGTGAAAGTGAAAGAGGAGGAATTGTCTAAAAAGGAAGTCAGAGGACATTGTTAATCTTGTATCATGACTTGAAACCCATATAGATTTCATCACTCTGTTTAGTTTGGTTATAATCTGTTTCAGTTTGTCTATTTGTTCTCTACTTGATGACATGGACAGCTGTTCCAAAGAAAGCAAGATATACTATGGTAACCACTTTTAATTTCCTATAAACTTAATCTGAAGCCCTTTATTGCTTTCATTGTGTTTTGGCTGATTTTATTTGAACCTGTTTTGTTTGATCACTGTCTTGTCTTGACTAATTTTATTTGAACCTGTCATGTTTGTTAATATCAAGTCTGAGAGTATAGGCAACTACTCTGAAGACAATAAAATTCAATTGATACCCATTCTGTTTTAGCTATTATCTTCTTTTGAAGTCCTGTAATGTCTCCAATGTTTTGTTTTTATTGATTAGGTTCTGCACTGCTATGCTCAATTTTATTTTGTCTGATGATATAGGCAGTTCTATCAAAGATAACAAGAGGCATCATGGTAACCACTATAGATCACCTTGCATTTTGATTTTAAGTCATGTACTATGTCCATCCTTTCATTTGGACTGACCCCATTTGGTTTGTTCTTATTTAGTTTTATAATCTTTGAAATAAAAATTTAAGAAAATAATTTATTTTCTTTTCCTATTCTTACTGCTTAAATTTTTCTCTCTTGTCTATTTTTGTGGCTGTTTCTATAACTGTATTAAATAGAAGTAATGATAGATTTTAGGGTGAAAACTGTCACTTTTGGACACTGTAGCATGACGATGGCTCTTGGTACATCACTGATATTCTTCCATTAGCTTAGGATAAAGATGTCTAATTTTCTGTAGGGTTCGTATTACCAATGGATGCTGGACATTGTCAAAAGCTTTCCCTTCATCTACTGAGAGGATTATGTGATTTTGTGTTTGGCTCTGGTGATATGGGATGCTACACTGTTTGATTTGTATATGTTTAACTGTCCTTGTATTACTTGGATGAGCCCCACTTCCTCAAGGTACATACTTTGCTTGATGATTTGCAGCATTATGATTGCTAGTATCTCACAAGGAATTTCTGCAGCTATGTTCATTTAGGAGACTGGCCTGTAGTTCTTTCTTGGTGGAGTCTTCCTTTGATTTTGTTAACAAGGTAATACTTCCTTCAGGGAAGAGTTAAGGAGTACTGCTTCCCTCTAAATTTCATTAATGAGTTTGAGCGGTAATGACATGAGATCTCTAAATTTCTTATAGTGAATTTAAGTAGTGAATCCTTCAGGGCTTGTGCTGTTTTTGTTGGTTAGTTTTTAATTATATTTTCAGTTTTCTGTATTGATATTGGGCTATTTAAAATATTTATACTTCACTGTGGTTATTTATATGTATCTAGGAATCTGTCCATTTCTTCTGCCTTTTCTATCTTACTAGACAAAGATTCTCAAAGAAGATATTGATGATCTCCTGAATAACCACAGAATCCATAGTGGATTCACCTTTTTCATTGCTTATTGTGTGAATCTGAATCTCTTCTTTCCTTTTTAAAATAAATTTGGCTAGAGGTTTATCAATTTTATTTAATCTTTCAAAGTACCAACTGTTTAATTCATTGGTTGTTTATATTGATTGATTGTTTGTTTTTTCCATTAATTTCTACTCTGATCTTTATCATTTCCTCCCTTTTATAGACATTGGATTTGAGTAGCTCTTTTTATTATGAGTCTAAAGTGCAACATTAGGTTGTATGTTTGAGCTCATTGTATTTTTCTGATATAAGAATTCAACTCTATTATGTTCTCTCTTAGGACTGATTTGACTGCATCCCATAAGCTCCACAACACTGTACCAGAATTATCTTTTAATTATAGATATTACTTAATTTCATTTATTTAATCTGGGACCTATTGGTTGTCAATGATATTTTTATTTAATTTCCATATGTTTATGTAGTTTAAGTGGGGTTTTTGCTGTTGACTTCCATTTTCATTGCACTTTGGTCAGATAATGTGCATGGATAATTTTGACCACTTTTCATATACTTAAGCATATTCTATGGGCTAGTATAAAGTTTAAGTTAGACAACATACAGTGCACAGCTGAGAAGAATATGCATTGTGATGTTGTTTGGAATACTCTGTGAACATCATCTAAGTTCATTTTTTCACAGGCTTGGTTTAGTTCTGATATTTCTTTGTTAATTTTTTCTGGTTGATGTATCTGTTTGTGACATTGGGGCATTAAGGTCCTCCATTACAATTGCATTAGTGTTTATCTGATTTTGATGTCCAATAATATATGTTTTATAAAGGTGACTGCACCAGTATTTGGTTCATATATACTTTTATGATTGTTATTTCTTCTTGAAATTTTCCCTTAACAACTATGGAGTGACTTTTATCTCTCTATTGTTCTTGCTTGAACTTTACAAGATGTGCAAAAAGAATAACTACTCTTTCTCCTGGGTGCTTGTCACACGAAGTATTATTTTCCAGCACTTTATTTTCAATATATGAATTTCTTATTGGGTTAAGCATGTTTCTTGAATGCAGCAGTGTTGGATCTTGTTTCTTGACACATTCTGCCCGTCTGTTATTTTTTTTTATTTAAAGAGAAAAACAAAACAAAGCAGTATAAAAGTACAAGTAATACAGAATTTCAAGAGAAGAAATATATAGTAAGAAATCACTAGTTAATAGATTACATATTGTCCTCTCAGAAACAGTTTTCCAGATTACAAAATTAAAGCATACAAAGTGGACATTAATACAGAGAGATTGCAGACAGTTCTGTTCAATGATCCAACAAGTACTTAGTAATATGGTTTTCTATCCTACACACTTAAATATACATGCAGTTATATCCTTTAGATCACTTTCTTTCCTCTCTTTATTATGATAACAATTGCACATTTTGGGTTTTATTACTTGCACAGTTCTTATAACTTATTCTTTGAAGAGGAAAAAAAAACCAAAAAAACAAAATAGAACAAAAAAATCAATGTGACAAAGCTAAACAAAGTCAGTTAGAATAGGAGAATGGACATAGTATATAATGCAAAAAGAGATTACCAGGTGATCAACAATGGTTACCATTATGCCTCTTGCTATCTTCAAAAGAGTTGCCTGTATCATCTGGTATAATAGAATTGAACAAAACGGTACAGAACAAGACCAATAAAACCCACATTGGAGACCTTACAGGACTACCAAAGAAGATAATAGTCAAACCATAATGGGCATCATAGAGTATCTTGTTGCCTTCAAAATGGTTGCTTATACCCTCAAATTTGATACTATTAAACAAACAGAATATAATAAAAACAGTCAAAACAAGATGTGGAGAACAATACAGGAGTTCAAATCAGGTTGATAGGAAAACAAAAAAGAAACTATAATATATCATGCTATTTTTAATTTAGTTTTCCCTTAATTAAAAGATAACAAGAAATAAATTATTTTTTTAAAAAAATAAAGAAAAGGTGGGAGATTGAGATAAAAAAGAACATATCAATAGAACAACACAGGTCTGAACCAAACAGTTTAAGCATCATTGTTTTTCACCACCAGATAGCCTGAAATTAATAGTAGCTACCATAGTGTCTCTTTCCTTGAAATATTTGAGTATAACTTCATATACTATAGCATCAAACTTATCAAGACAGTATGAAACCATTGAAGAGAATGAAAGTATGCAGGATATTTAGAACTAGCTAACAGAAACTGAACAACCATTACTATATTATCTCTTTGCCTATAAAAAATTTGCTTATACTATCACATATATTAAGATACAACATGTTAAAACCAATGGAAACAGATGAACAACAACTTGATGGGTCTTTAAAACAGAATGATATTAAATCAGCACTACCTATTACACTGTCTTATTTTCTTCTAAATAGGCATTCGTACTATCACAGACAATAATATCAAACAACCCAGATTAAAATCATTCCAATTAATGAGTGAAAACATATGGCTTCAAACCCGTATGACTGGGAATCGTTATTACAACGTACTTTTATGTATTCTTATCATTTTTTACACTAAGGAAACTATTTGGTATTTATACATGTGAGTCTGATTTATTTCATTTGAGTATGGTCTCAAGTGCATCCATTTATTTATAAATATCTCAATGTGATCATTCTTTAGAGCTGAGCAGTACTCCATTGTATAAAAATACCACAACTTTTAATCCATTTCTCAGTTGATGGACACTTAGGTTGTTTCAAAGATCTGGCTATTACAAATTGTGCTGCCATAAACATGGGTGCACATATATCACTGTGGTATGATGTTTTCAGTTCTTCTGGGAATATGCCTAGAAGTGGAATAGCTGGGTCAAATGGGGCTGCCAGTCCCAGCTTTCTGAGAAATCTCCAGACTGATCTCCACAATGGTTGCACTAGTCCACACTACCACCAACAGTGCAGGAGAGTTTCTTTTTCCCCACAGCCTCTCCAACATTTGTTGTTGGTGGTTTTCTTGATTTTGGCCATTTTTCAGGAGTGAGACAAAAATCACAGTGTGGTTTTAATTTGCATTTCTCTAATGACTAATGATGATGAACATTTTTTCATGTATTTATTTGACGTTTGTATTTCTTCATCAGATAATTGTGTATTCATTTCAGATGTCCATTTTTGGATTGGGTCCTTGAATATTGGGGGTCTGTTTTTTTTTTTTTTTAATTCTTTATATGTTTTAGACAGAAGCCCTTTGTCTGAGGGAAAGTTCAGTAAGATTTTCCCCAGTTTGTGGGTTTTCTTTTCACTATGTTAGAGTTTTCTTTGACATGCAGAAACTTTTTAATAAGAGGTGATCCCAGTTATTGACTCTGGGAAGTATTTCCCGTGCAGTTTGAATCTTGTTCATGAATTCTCTACCTACCCCCATGTCTTCAAGGTTTTACCCAATTTGTCTTCCAATAGATTTAATGTTTCTGTTTTAATATTTATATCTTTGATCCATTTAGATTTTATTTTAGTATATGGTGACAGGCACGGTTCTAGTTTTAGTTTTCGGGATATGGAGAGCCAGTTTTTCCAACACCATTTATTAAAGAGACTGCTGTTCGTCCAGTGAACATGTTTGGCCCCTTTATCAAAGATAAGGTGGTTGAGTGTGTTTGTAGTTGTGGTTGTATCTTCTAATCTATTCCACTGATCTTCAGCTCTGTTTTGATTCCAGTAGCATGTTGATTTTATTACAGTTGCTTTGTAGTATAACTTCAAGTCAGGGGTTGTGATGCTTTCTGTCTTGCCCTTGCTGCTTAGAACTGTCTTTGCTATTCTAGGTCTCTTCTTGCTCCAGATGAATTTTAGGAGTGATTTCTCAGGACCTATGAGGTATGTTGATGGTATTTTTATCTGGATTGCATTAAATCTGTATAAGAGTTTTGGGAGAATGGCCATTTTCACAATATTTATTTTTTTTTAATCCATGAGCAAGCGATGTCCTTCCATTTTCTGAGATCATCTTCAATTGCACTTTTCAGTGTATTATAATTTTCGCTGTATAGGTCTTTCACTTCTTTCGTGAGAATAATTCCTATATATTTCATTTTTTTGGTTGTTAGTGTGAAGCGTGTGGTTTCTTTTATTTCTCTCTCTGTGATTTTGTTGAGTTTATAGGAATAGGTTTGTTTTTTGACTATTAATTTTGTATCTAACCACATTGCTGAAATTATTTATTATATCTTGGAGTCTTTCAATGGGTTTTTGCTGGTCTTCTATGTAGAGTATCATATGACCTGCAAATAATGATAATTGAACTTCTTCTTTTCCTATCTTTATGCATTTCATTTGTCTCTCTTTTCTAAATGTTCTGGCTCATATTTCCAGTACTATATTAAATATGAGTGGTGATAAGGGACACCCTTGTCTTGTGTCTGATTTTAATGTAAAGGAATTCAGTTTTTGGCCATTTAGTATGATACTGGTTGTTGGTTTGTCATAACTGGTCTTTATTATGTTGAGGTAAAGACCATCTATTCCAATTTTAGGCAAGGTTCTTATCATAAATGGATGTTGTACCTTATCAAAAGCTTTTTCTGCATCTATAGAAATGATCATATGATTATTACATTTAACTCTGTTAATATGGTGGATTACATTTATTGATTTACATATGTTGAAACTCCCTGCATATCTGTGATGATTCCCACTTGGTCATGGTGTATAATCTTCTTGATGATTTGCTGCATCCCATTTGCCAATATTTTATTGAAGAATTTTGCATATGTGTTCATTAGGGAGATTGGTCTGTTTTTCAGTTTGGTCTTTCTCAGGTTTCGGTACTAGAGTAATATTTGCTTCTAGGAAAGACTTAGGAAGGATTGCTTCTCTTTTAATTTCATTGAAGAGTTTGAGGAGTGTCAGCATTAGGTCTTCTTTTTATTTCTTGTAGAATTCTTCAGTAAATCCGCTTGGGCCTGGGGTCTTCTTTATAGGTAAGGACTTAATTACATTTTCAATTTCATTAGTAGAAATTGGGTTATTGAGCAGTTTTACGTCTTCTTGACCTAGCTTTGGTACTTCATATGCTTCTAGGAATCTGTCTGTTTCTTCTGTGTTATCAAACCTTTGAGAGTAGAGGTTTTTGAAATAGATCTTGATGATCTTCTGTATTTCTCTTGGATCTGTAGTGATTTGCCTTTTTCATTCCTTATTTCATGAATTTGAGCTTTTTCTTCCCTTTTTTAAAAATAAGTTTCGCTAAGGGGCTTATCGATTTTATTCTTTCAAAGAACCAACTCTTTGATTCATTGATTTTTTGGATTGTTTTCTTGGTCTCTATTGCATTGATTTCTGCTCTGATTTTCATTATTTCCTGTCTTCTTTTTGGCTTTGGGCTTGACTTGCTCTTCTTTTTCTCAATGTTTGAGGTGTAACATTAGGTTATTTATTTGTATTCATTCTGTTTTCCTGATGCAGGAACTCATTGCAATAAATTTTCCTCTGAGGATAGTTTTCATTGCATCCCACAGGTTCCGGTAAGTTGTATTTTTTGCTTTCCTTTGTTTGTAGGTATTGTGTAATTTCTTCGTTAATTTCCTCTGTGACCCACTGATTACTGAAGAGTGTGTTATTCAGTTTCCATGTGTTTGTGTGATTTTTGGAGTATCTTTTATCATTGATTTCTAATTTCATAGCAGTATGATCCGAGAACACGCAAGGGATAATTTCAACTCATTTGCATTTATTTAAATATGTTCTGTAAGTTAATATATGGTCTATTCTAGAGAATGACCCATGTACTGCTGAGAAGAATGTGTATTCTATTGTTGTTGAGTGGAATACTCTGTATATGTCTATCAATTCCATTTGTTCACAGGTGTGATTCAGTTCTTTTATTTCTTTGCTGATTTTCTGTCTGGATGATCTGTCCATTGTTGTCAATGGTGTGTTAAAATCTCCTGTTGTAATTGTATTACTGCTAATTTGGTTTTTCATTTCTTATACTACTTGTTTTATATAACTGAGTGCTCTAGAATTTGGTGCATATATATTTAAGATAGTTATTTTTTCCTCTTGAAGTTTTCCCCTAACCAGCATGTAGTGACCTTCTTTACCTGTTCTGCTCATTATTGGTTTGCAGTTCACATTGTCTGCAAACAGAATGCTACCCACCGCTTTTTTTTTTTTTTTTTTTGGTTTCTTGTTGCACGAAGTATTGTTTTCCATCATTTGACTTTCATTCTGTGAGTATCCTTTTGCGTTATATGGGTTTCTTGTGGACAGCATATGTTTGGATTTTGTTTCTTGATCCATTCTGCCAGTCTGTTTCTTTTAGTAGGTGCATTGCAACCATTTACATTAATGATTATAACTGTTATGTATTGGTTTATTGTTGACATGTTTTATTTCTGCTGCTGCATCTTTACCTTTTTGTTCTGTTTAATTGTCTGCTTTGTTTAGTGTTTTTTTTTCCTAAGTGTATCTAAACTGTCTTTCAGTATTCTTTGTAAGGCTGACTTTGTGATCATGAAGTTCTTCAGCTGTTCTTTGTCATGGAAGTATCTTATTTCTCTATCAATTTTGAAGGACAGTTTTTCAGGGTACATCAGTCTAGGTTGGAAATCATTTTACTTTAAGATCTGAAATTCTTCACTCCATGCTCTTCTTGCCTTTGTTTTTTATGCTGAGAAGTCGGCTATGATTCTGATAGGTTTTCCTTTATAGGTGATCTGTCTTTTCTCACTGATAGCTTTTAATATTCTATTCTTTTGTTCGATTTCTAGGATGGTGATTATTATTTGTCTGGGTGTTGTTTTATTTTGGCTATGGCTATTTGGAGTTCTATATTGTTCATTGATCCTGATGTCAGTTTACAATCTCATGTTTGGGAAATTTTCATCTATTACTTCTCTAAGTATCCTCTTGACATCCTTTATGTTGTCTCCTTCTTTTTCATTTATCCCTATCAACCTTATGTTGTTTTACTTTGTGTCATCTTGCAGGTTTTAAATAGTTATTTCTTGATTTCTTGTTATTTTTAAAAGATCTTTCCTTTCCTGTTCACTAGCTGCTATCTTGTCTTCGAGTTCCAAAATTCTTTCTTCACATTCATTGAGGCGGTTTTTACAACTTTCAATGGAATTTTTGATTTCCTGTGTATCTCTTTGCATCTGTTTTATACATTCTGTTTGTTTCTTGTATTGCTCATCCAGGGATTCTATCTTTTTGTTTAGTTCCTCCAGTTTTTTAACTGTGTCTTCTTTAGATATGTTCAGCGTCTCCTTCATTTCTTTTATCACTTCTTCTTTTACCTGAGAGATTATTTCTGGTTTGAATTCCTTTACAGCTTGCCGGATTTGCTTCTTTATTTCAGTTACTATTGCTTCAGGTATTTCAGGTATATGGCATGTATTTTCTTCTATGTACATGGCTCCAAGGCTTTCTTGGGATGGGCTGGATGTTTGAGATTGCATTTTGGCCTTTCATTTTGTCATTTTCCTATGCTTCCGTGTTTCAAGTATAGTTCCAGACTTTCCCCTGGGCGTGTTGGAAATTGTCTCTTATGTCCTGGATTTCCTGGGACTCCTCTGGTAGTGTAGCGCCCTCCTTGAGCAGCAGAGCCCCTGGTTTAAAACAGTGTTGCCAGTCTCTTCTCAGGTAGACCTAAAGCCTCCTCAAGCTGCACAGTTTCCCTCTCTGGTAGCAAAGCTCCACTGAGGGAAAGAAGGCCACCTGGTGTGTCCAGGCAATCCCAAATCCAGTTAAGCCCAATCTAGTGTGGCTGCAAGCCCAGCAGACCCCCAAGCCCTTAAATCCAGGATCTCATACTCTTCCAGGGATTGAATGTTGTGTAGTCATCCGCTCCTTGGATGGCAAAGCTCCCTAGGTTGATAGAGTTTCCTCCTCTGCAGGTCTGCTACCTCCTCCAGGAAGTGGCAGTAGTGCTGGTGCTCTCCAGGTCAAAAGGTCGCAGGCAAGGCCGGAGCAGGTTCCAGTGGCTAGGCCTAGCTCCCTCCTTCCAGTGGGCAGCTGTAGTGCGCTCCTCGGGTGGAAGAGGCAGAAAGTGGGGCTGGAATGGGGTCCCTCTGCTCGGCTGTGCTCTTTCTTTCTGGCGGGCAGCTATGGTGTGCTCCAGTCTGTTTCTTTTAATTGATGAATTGGGTACATTCATATTGATGATTATAACTAATTTGTATTGGATGGCTTATACTAGCCCTATTATTTTCCTGCTTTAGAGTTTCTGTCTTTCTCCTCTGTTTACTTGCTTGTCTTGCCTGGTACTTTCTTTATATTGGTATTCTTGTAATTGTGAGATTCATTATCTCTTTATAGAAGATCTTTTGGTATAGTTTTTAGTGAGGTTTTTGTGATCACCAATTTCTTCGGTTGTTCTTTGTCATGGAAGTATCTTATTTCTCCACTCATTTTTAAAAATAGTATTTTCAGGGTACATAAATCTAGGTTGCAATTATCTTCTCTCAGGACTTGAAATATTTTACTCCAAGTTCTTCTTGACTTGAGAATTTGTGTTGAGATCACTGCCATGATTCTAAATGGATTTTCCTTTATAGGAGATGTGCTTCTCTTTTCCAACAACTTTTTATTCTCTGTTCTTTTGATATATCTCTAGGACCTTGATTATTACATTCCTTGATGTGTATTTACTTTTGTCAATTGTCATTGGAATTTCATATGCATCACTTATCTGTATGTCAAGTTTTTCTTTCCATAATTGTGATGTTCTCTGCCATTTCTTCTCTAAACAAAGTTTTTATATCAATTGCATTGACTCCTGCTTTTCCATTGATAACAACCTTATGTCATTTTCCTTTGCATCATCATGCACCAGTTGATTTTTTTTCCAGATTCCTTTTTATTTTTAAGAGATATTTTCTTTCATGATGGCTATCCATGATATGATTTCCAGGTTTGGTGCTCTTTATTCACTTTAATTCATGCATTTTTGCAAACATTTAACTGAATTTAATTTCCTGGATAACTCGTTGAATCTGTTTCAGGAATTCTATTACTTTCCTATATTGGACATACATGATTTCCATTATTTTCTTACATTCCTCTTTTTTATCTATGTGTACTGTAGATTTAAATTTACTGGTCCAGTCTTGCTTAGGTTATTTATCTCTCTCTTTTTTTTTTACCTGAGTTATTAATCTTAATCTGATTCCCTCTGTAGGCTTAAGGATCTGTTTGTTTTCTCTGAATGCTGTCATTGCAGAAATTCCATGTGTGTGGCTTTCATTTTTATCTATCTCATAGTTACTTTGACTTGTTCTGTGTGGGTTTGAGGTCTGAATTCCATTTTGCTTATGTTTCTTGTCATTTTCTTGTGTTTTATTATTTTTCATTTGTTGTTAGCTGTTCTAGTATATGGCTTTATTACTAGCATTAAGGTCTCTCTAAGAATTGTCTGTTCTTGAAATGTGTCTTCTAGGTGTAGAACTTCTTGATTTTGTGTTCATGCTTTTGTGTTCTAACATCTCTAATTCCTAATTGATTAAGTGTGAGATGTTAGTGTTTATTTGGCTTAGTTCCCAGGTCTTCAATACTGGATTGTGGTGACAGTTATTATCCCATTCTTCCCTATATTGTTATACAGTGCAAAACAACTGATTGCAACAAGTACGACATCTTAGCTAAAGTAGTACAAGTAACAATAACAATAGCATTATGCACATTTTAGAAACTGACAATCTGTAGTAAAAATTAATGTGCTACTTTTAACCACAGGGGCAAGATCTACAGTTATATAGCAGAACCCAAAAAAGTTGGATGCTTATATACAAAGTATTTACATTTAGTACAGTGGTTTCAACATTTGGTGAGATTATTTAAGAAAGATGGCAGGTGAAAAAGAGATAAATGAAGAGAAATATTGAATAAGAAAGACCCAAGAAAAATGGATGATCATGAAAGCTTTGGGAAACATAGCATAGCAGAAGTGAAACAGTGAAAAGTGAGCAAGACTAGACAGAATATCTCTCATAAGAAAATAATGTTAAGACAGACTCCGGCATCTCTCCATGAGTCAGTGCAATTTGCAGACTGGAGATAGAGAAAATAAAGCCATATCAGCAAGCAAGCCCAGTCTGGGAACCAGCACCATGTGTAGGTCACCATCATACTGAAACAGACAGACTCCAGGTTCGCCATTTGATTCAGTGTCATTTGCAGACTGGCAATAGAGAGAACTAAACCAAGCAAGCAAAGTCTGGGAACCAATTACATGTGTGAACCTCCAGCATACTGAACAAGACAGACACCACCCCCTTCTGGGTCACAGGTCACAAGAAGTACCAACCTCCCATACCCTGTGATAAGTGACAGGCTTATCCAGATAAATACAAGCTGTGGTGATAGCTATGTAGGTGAAATGCAATTTGATGTCTGTGGTGCTTTGGTGTTCTACTAACATTGCAGGTCTATGGCCAGTGGTCTGATCATAGATTCAGAGAATAGTGGTATGCAGTGTGACATCTAGGGGTGATCTCCTAATGGTAACAGCCATTGTTGATTCCCTATGTTCTTGTTTTGGAAGTCCTATATCATTTCCATTGTTCCACTGAGTTGGGTTTTATTCTCTTTTGTTTTGTTTAATTATGTCAATTCCAACTGCATGAACAGCTACTTCAAAGATAAGAAAGAAGTTATATTATGATATTAATTTTGGATTTACTATAGGCTTATTTTGAAATCCTGTACTGCCTTCATTGTTTTGATTTTATTGTTATATTCTATTCCACTCTATTTGATTTTTACTATGTCCAAAATTTATCTGCAGCTATTTTGAAGACATCAAGAGTTATTTTGGTAACTGTTGTTGATTTTGTAATGTTTTGAAGTTCTGTATCTTTTACACCGATTAGTTTTGATTGGTTTTGTTTTGTTTTATCCTCTTTAAAATAAGAAAATAATGTTAAATCAAGAGAAATAACTTAAGAAAGTGAGAGATCAGATGAATAGATTATAAAAAGAAGTAAAAGACCTTAAAAAAGAGAAGGAAAATGAAACAACAGAAGAAAAAATTACACATATATATGTATATATTACTATATGTAAAGATATATATACATATATATATTACTAGATGTAAGCATATATATTTTATACATATGCATATATATATAACTATATCTAAGCAAGTATATATTACTATATGTAAGCATATATATTACTATATGTAAATATATATAGATATAGATATAGATATAGATATAGATACATACATACATACATAACTACATGTAGGCATATATATTTTCATACATATAGTTGCACTGGTGTCCAGAGGGGGACCAATGCTACTGGAAAGCACATCCAAGCCAACTGCAGGGATAGTTCTGGATGTGGGGCTAATCCTTCCCTCCAGATGTGGGAGAATGCAACCAAAGTCTTGAGACAGTGTTTTCTGTGTGTCTCATGGTGACTTGCCCACTCCTTACACTATTTGTCCTTGTATCACTCTCCTGGTTGAGATGTCACCCTGGGGCAGCAACAGGAAGCTGTTCCCCACCCATTTATAACTGGATCCTGGTCCTTTCACAGTTTTCTGTCTTCTTTCACTGGCACATATATTTTCTCAAGTCACTTGTTCCTGAGTACAGTAGGGTGTTGTGCTGTACAGTGAGTGACCTTATGCTCCTGCAGGTTATATCCAGGATGCTCAGTCACAGTTCTCTGTCCTCTACTGAGGGTGGAGCACTAACCTCCCTCTTATTTCTGTATACTGTTTAGTGCTGTTTAAGTCCTATGTCCTTCAGCTACTGATAGCAGTATAGGAAGGGTCATGTTGCTCCACTATTTGCATTAATGTGCACCTCCTCTGCCACAACTACCTGTCCCCTCTGTTGTTTGTAGCCTCTTTTTGCAGATTGAGATCGGGTAGGGTGCATTGCTGTGACTTTATACTCCTGTCTGCTGGTGGTGGAACAGTCCCAGGCTGCTCAATCTTGTGGTGCAAAACTTTTTAATTCTAATATCCTACCCATCAACATCATCACAGTTTCAAAATAAAGTGAACTGTGCCAGAATGCCCAGAGAATGGTCCCTTCCCACACTGCTTCCACAGCTGTGGTGAACCATTCCAAAAGACACAGATAACAGAGAGAACACCAGCAATACAATAAGGTACCAACTAGGATTCACAGGTTGATTAAGTGGGACTTGTTCCAATTAGCAAAACCAAAATAAATCTATACACTGACATATAATAATTAAGATCCCAGAAACTCTGAAGAATAAAATAATACTAAAAGATGTTAGAAGAAACAAAAATATCATGAAAAAAAGAAAAACTGTCCAAATTGAAGCAGACTTCTTAACACAAACAACAAAATCAAGAAGACATTGGAAGGAAATAATCCATGTGCTGAAAAAAAAAAAAAAAACAAACAACTTCAATCAAATATTGATGTGTCCTAAAAAACTATCTTTAAAAATTAATGGAGAAATAATGCATGATAAACAACTAATGATGTCCAAACCAAGCCTACAAACAACATTGAAAGAAATTCTAGACAGAAATAAAAATGACCAAAATTCCAGGAACCACAAAACAAAGAAAACATCAGGCAGGGCGAGCAATTAGACCAAGGGAAAAATCAGGGAACCAACAGTGGGAAACTAATAAGAAAGATAAACATAAATATTTAAGTTATAATTGTGAATATAAAGGGCTCAATTCAACAGTTAAAAAGATTGGCAGAATGCATCAAGAAACAAAATGCAATAATAGGATGTAAATAATAAACATATTTAACTCAAAAATTCTTGTACACTGAATGTTGAAGGATGGAAAATAATACTGCATTGAAAAAAAAAAAAAACGAAGAAGAAGCAGACAATGTGAACTTCAAACCAAGAATCAAAAAAAGAGATAAAGTTACTAATTTGTAAAGAAGAGATACAATCATAAATATGTATGCACCAAATATGGGAGCAACCAACTACATAAGACAAACATTAATTTACATGAAAAGTAAAATAAGCAATAACACAATTATAACAAGGGACAGTAATACCCATCATCCAAGAGATAGATTAACTAGTTGAGAGATCAGTACAAAAAAGGCAGAATGAAAATGCCCCAAGAAACAAATAGACATAGGAAAATTTATGAGTTTTCCATGTAATAACATCAGAACACACATAATTCTCAGCTTCACACACGACATTCTTTAAAATGGACCATGAACTAGCCCATAGGACATACTTAAGGAAAGGCAAATGAATTGAAATTACCCCAGGCATAATGTTCAATCATAGCTAAATGAAATTGGAAATTAACTACAAAAGAACGAGAAAAATTCCGGAAACACAGGAAAATTAAAAAAAAAAAAAAACCTTTCCTGAACAACCAATAGGTAAAAGATGAAATTAAAGTAGAATCTATAAACAATATCTACAATCAAACTAAAATGCAGATACAACTAACCAAAACCTGTGAGATGCAGTGAAAGCAACCCTGGGAAGGAAATTTATAGCCTTGAATTCTCATATCAGGAAAAGAGAATGAGCACAAATAAACAAACTAATAGTGCCCCTTCAGTTTCCAAGCAAACAAACAAACTAAAAAAGAGCAAGTCAAACTCAAAGCCCAAAGAAGGAAGCAAAGTATAAAGATCAGAACAGAAATTTCAATGATAAGGCCTAAGAAAGCAATACAAATAACAGTGAATTGCAGAGCTGGCTGTTTGGAAGAAAAAAATGAAAGATGCGTCTATGAAAGAATAAATAAAATTGATAAATCTTCTGTCTATCTTATCAAAAAAAGCAAGAAAAATCTCAAATTGATGCAATGAGAAATTAAAAGGGTGAAATCACTACAACTCCTATGGAATTTCAGAAGATCATTGATACCAATTTTGAAAATCCTCACTCACATTGAATGGAAGACACAAAAGATATGGAAAATTTCCTAGAAATAAATAAAGCTGTAGCAAGAAGATCTAAAAATTATGAATAATCCAATCTCAGTTAATGAAGATGAAAAGATAAAAGAAAAGTCATCAACAGAGAAAAGCCCAGGTCCTGACGAATTCATGTGAATCCTACAAGAAATTTAGAGAACATTGGGTTACAGTGCTCTGTAAACTCTTCAATGAAATTGAAAGCAGAACAATTCTGCTTCACTCATTCCTGGAGGCAAGTATTACCTTAATAGCAAGATCAGAGCAAGGTCTAACCAAAAAGAGAACTACAGGCTAATCTCCCTGATGAACATAGATGCAGAAATCCTCAGTAAGATACTGGTAAAAAGAATGCTACAAATAATTAAGAAAATTATACACTACAAGAAAGTGGATTTCATCCAGGAATGCAGGGATGGTTCAATATATGCAAATTAGGAATTATGAAACAATATGTCAACCAAGCCAAAGAAAAAGTCACATAATCATTTCAGTAGATGCAAAACAAGTTTTTGATAAAATGCAACTCTCATTCATGATAAATAGTAAACTCTACTGAAAATAAAAATAGGTGGTCATTAACTCAGTTTAAAAAAAAAACTATGACAAATTAATAGCCAACCTCATATTTAACAGACAGAAATAAAAAAGCTTTCACTCTGAAATGAGGAAAAAATACAAGAATTTCCAATATAACCACTACTATTCATTATAGTTATGTATATATTTGCCACAGCATTAAGACGAGAGAAAATAATGATTAAAGTTAGGAAAGGAATAATAAAACTATCATTATTCTCAAATGACTTATACTCTGCAGAGAAAATACCCAAATCTCCATCAAATAACTTCTACAGTAGCTGGGTATAGCAGCCCATTACTGTAATCCCGGCATTCAGGAGGCTGTGATAGGAGGATCAATGCAAATTTGAGACCAGCCAATCCCACACAGTGAGCTCAAGACCAGCCTAAGCTACATAGTGAGACCCTGTCTCAAGAAGGCAAAAATTGTTTAAAAGATTTCTAGATTTAGTGAATGTACCTGGATGCAAATTCAATAGCATTCCTGGATACAAGCAACAAACTTATTGGGAATGGAGTTAGGGAAATAACACCCTTCACAATAGCATACAAAAAATGAAATAATTAGGAATCAACCTAAGAAAGAAAGTAGTGGAAACATACACTGAAAATTTCAAAACTCTGAAAACGAAGATTAAAGAGGATATCAGAAATTTGAAAGACATCTCTTGCTCATGAATAGGAAGAACCAAAACTTTGATAATGGCCATATTCAATAAATTGTTATACAGATTTAATGCTTTCCAGGTCAAAATTCCCCTGGCATAACTCACAAATTTTGTAAAGCATACCTACAATTCATTTGGAACGGAGGAGACTCTGGCAATCCAAAGCAACAAAGGCAATCAGAGGACATTACAATCCCTGGCTTAAAATTACGTTATAAAGCTACTGTGATGAAATGAGTAATGTACTGGCAAAAAACAAAGATCTGAGGAGCAGTGGAGCACATGAGAAGATGCAGATACATCTACATACACACTCAGCCACGTTATCTTACATAACTGAGTCAAACATGTTCACTGAAAGAAATATAGGCTCCTTAATAACTGGTGATGAAAAAAGTGGCTTTCCCCATTCTGAAAACAAGAACTAGATTCATGTCTATCACCATGCACTAGACTTAATTTAAAAAGGATCAAACTTCTAAATAGTAAAACAGAATCACTAAATCTTTTGAAGTTCTCTAATGTTTTCATTCTTTTGTTTTGATTGGCTTTAATCTCTATTATATTATTTGATTTCAATATGTGTGAAAGTATGGACAGCTATTTTGAAAAAAAAAAAGAGACATTTTTGAAGCTATTGTTGATTTCCTTTTGTCTTGTTCTGAAGTCCCATAAAAATTTCACACTTTTGCTTTGATTGTTTTAATATTATTTTGTTTGTTTGAAGTTATTGTGTGTGAAATTATGGACAACTATTTCAAACAAATAAGAGACATATTGGCAGTCAATGTTGATTTATTGTCATCTTGTTTTGAAGCCCTATATTGCTTATATAGTTCTGTCCAGATCTAGTTTGTACTGCTTTGTTTTGTTTTATTCTATTCTCTTAGAAGTAAAAATTAAAAAAGAAATAAATGAAGGACTTAGTGTGTATAGAGTGAACATAGATTTAAAAATTGGAAAGTTTAGGAAAAGGTTTGAAATTATGAATGCCCTACATAGGAAAAAATGGAATCCGTGAAACGTATATTCATCAGGTTAAATATTCCTTTTTTCCAAAGGACCCAAACTGAAAAGTTATATACAAGACAGGACTTTGGTTAGTCATGATGAAAAGAAATATTTTTTAAAGACTGACTTCAAAGGATCATGAAAAAGTCAATCACACACCTTTAATATTATGCAAAGAACAATATAAGATTGATTAGAATCAATGAGAAACCAGGAGATATTACACATGACATAGAAAACTGATTCACAGGAATAATAGCTATATGGATGTAGAGCTATGCACCTGAAATGCATAGCAGGACCCTGTTTCAAAAAGATCAAAAGAAGCAGAAGCAGAAGCAGAACTCAGGAGGAAGAAGAAGAAGAGGAAGAAGAAGAAGAAGAAGAAGAAGAAGAAGAAGAAGAAGAAGAAGAAGAAGAAGAAGAAGAAGAAGAAAGAAGAAGAAGAAGAAGAAGAAGGAGGAGGAGGAGGAGGAGGAGGAGGAGGATTAAAGAAAAAGAAAAGAATAAGGAGTAAAGAAAAGAAGAAGGAGGAAGAGGAGTAAAGAGAAAGAAGAAAAAAAGGAGTAAAGAAAAAGAAAAAAAGAAGTAAAGAAAAAGAAGAAAAGAATGAGTAAAGAAAAAGAAGAAGAACAACAACAACAGCAAGTGATAGAATAGTCTCCAAGTATAGAAAAATTATTTAACATAAAAATAAGTGGGGCATACCGAATTATAATTACCCATGTCAAAATAAATCTACAGTGAGCCATAGAGTAATCAATTTTCCTAAAATTCAGCAGAAGAGCATAAAAATAAAGCTATTAAATAAGAGATCTTAATACCCCATTGTCACAAAGAGGTCACCTAAAAAATATCAGGAAAGTGATATAAGAAGTGGACCTCCAGGAACATAGTGGAGTAATAAGCAGTAGAAAAAAACAGCCTCTGTGAGAGCCACCATCTAGATATGGAAATATACCATTGTGAGGAAAACAAAAAGGAAGCAATTAGGTTCCTTGGACCCAGGAAGTGTCTGAACTCTGAATCAAAGCTCATAGAGAGAGTAAAAAGAAAACCTCCAATGAAGAAGATAATGGTATCTGGTGATGCTTTTGCCCAGAGCCAGACTTACTGCCAGAGGGGAACTGTTGGAGCCTGGGGACACATAGTCATTGTGATAGTTGTTGTTGGTGACCCTAGAGGCCTCTGCAGAAAGACTGGGCAGTGGAGAGGAGCAGAGGATCTGGAAGTCAATACTGGCTAACAGTGAGTACAGAGGATTTGACCCTCCCATAGGACAATAGAGCAATTGGCTGGGAGCCATTTTGGAGTCAGACAAGATAATACCAGAACCAGAACTGCTGCTGGCTTCCTCCAGCAGATCCTAGCTGGGTGCAGAAATGTGGGAACTTCTTGGACTGCAATGAACCCAATGAATTTAATCTTAAGTCAGGCCTGATAAAGTTGTCTATGACTCTAACATAAAGCAATTCCTGGCTGGTGAGCATACAGTGGCATGATTTGGGATTCTGTCTCCACTGCGGTCCACTAATGAACCCAGAGAGAATCCTGGAAGTGGAATAATTTTGTTGTTGTAATTTTTGTTTTTCTTTTTTTTTGTTTTATTTAGTTTGATTTTATTTATCTTTCTCTTATATTGTTTCCTTTTATTTTGAGTGTGTGTGTGGTCCATAACCTCCTTGTGGGTATGGTTTTGTTTGCTGTATCTTTTATCATTTCCAGCCCTCTTTTCCTTCAATCTTGTGCATCAGTTTCCCCAATTTGCTGGGATTCATCTTTGTCTTGCAAACTACTTGTAATCTTTTTCTCTTTTCCCACTTATCTGTTTTCTCTATAGTCCATTTTTAATATTAACCCTTTAGAACAGAATTCACATATTACACACTTATATATTGTATATAATTGTTTTGCATTCTCTTATGTAGTCACAAATTCATTTCATATGGTTAAAAGTTGCAAATCAATGATTGGTTGTTTTATAGGATATGTTTGATGCTAATGGTACCACTGTAGCCAAAATTGACATAATTGATCTAAATATCTGTTGTTCCTGATAATCCATGACTGAGACTGCCTAGGAGTCACAGAGAATATTGTGGCACAGTGTCAAAGAACCAGGAACTAGGCCAGATGAACAATAGCTTCTCTACTCCAACAAACTGAAGAAGTGAGATCTTCCAACAGACTCAGATCCCAAAAACCAGCTACATGTGGATAACATCTAAAAAGTTATCATCTCCTAGGTGTGCTAAATACCACAAATAAAGCAAAATACCATAGGCAACTCACAAGTATCACTTCAGGAATTAAAATTAAAAAAAGAAAAGAAAAGACACTTAAACATGATAAAATCTCAGACTCTCAGTTCACCAAAGGCAAATCCAGGAGGCAATAAGGCCAGAAAATCCAAAAGCCCCCTCCCAGTTCTCTCCAAAGTGATAACAAAACAATTGAAGAGGCTGTGGAAAACATGAAATCAGAAACAATGTCTCAAATGTCTACATAAATTATAAAGGTATACACCAAGCTTAGTGAAGTTAGAGCAGATAGAGACCAAAAAAGAGGAGCTTAAGCAAATTATTGAAGCACAACATAAGAAACAAATGGAGTACATAAAAGCAGATTTAAGTAGATATACAGGTGAATAAAAACTCCATTGAAAGTATTTGAAGCAGATTAGGCTAATGTGAGGATAAGATCTCAGATATTGACGACAGGATTGCAGTTCATGACCAGGAAAAGAAAGATTTCTCAAAACTAGCAAGGAACATAAGAAATCAACATATAAGCTACTAGTAAAGACAAATTAAAATAACTTATAATTAATTGCAGCCAAAGAACAAGCAAAAGACGCCACAAAAGACATTAAAACATGTTCACAGACATTATGACAGAAAACATTCCTGGTAGGGGGAAAAAAAAACTGACATACAATTAAGTGAGGAATGCAGAACTTCAAATATCCATGAAAAAAACAAAAAACAAAAAAAACCTTCTACATCCAGGCATAATATAGTCAAGATTCCAAAAAATCAACACAATTATAGACTCTTAAAAGTTGTCAAGGAAAAGAAACAAAACATTTGTAAAGGCAAGCCCATCAGAATTACACAAACTCTCAAGTCACAGAGAGCTTGGAGTGGAGTACTCCATGTTCTAAAAGAAAATAACTTTCAACCCAGATAGATGTATTTCACAAAACTATGTTTCAAAATTGATTGAGACAATATATTTCAATGACAACATCTGAGGAAATTTATGATCACCAAACCAGCAGTCCAAAATGTTCTAAAGGATGATCTAGAAAGATATAAGGGCTACAACTCCATGAACCCCAAAAGAAGAAATGCAACCAATTAGAGGGAAGGGAAAAAGGGAAATATGGGGGAGCCAATAATAGGAAAATTGTATGACAAGAAAGAGTCAATACATATCAGTTTTAAACTTTAATGTTAACGGTCTTAATTCAGCAGTCAAAAGACACAGACTGGTAGAATCCAACAAGAAGCAAAATCCAACAATATGCTGCATACAAGAAACACATTTAATTCAATAAAAATTCATAGACTAAAAGTCAAAGGATGGAAAATAATACTCCATACAACACAAACTCAGAAAAAAATCAGGGATTGCTATTCTATTTGCAGGCAAAGTGAATTTCAAGATAAAACTGATTAAGAAAGGTAAAGAAGTTTTCTACATCCCGGTAAAAGGGAACAATTCAAGAAGAGATAACAATCATAAATATATATGCAACAAATATTAGTGCACCAATTATATAAAACAATTATTTTTTAAAAATTGTATTTAAAGAAAGACTAAACAAAACAGAATATAGGTAGAAATAATAATACATTGAGAGAAAAAATAAACAGTAGGTAATCTCTAGTTGATGTTTACCTACTGTCATTTTACAAATAGTTGTTCAAGATACAAAAGTGGAACATATAAATTGGGAATTCAAACAATGAGACTGCAAA
Organism: Cavia porcellus; assembly: GCF_034190915.1. NCBI lineage: Eukaryota > Metazoa > Chordata > Mammalia > Rodentia > Caviidae > Cavia > Cavia porcellus. Next base: position 52,159,777 of record NW_026947486.1, read on the forward strand.
CAGTTCTATTCAACTGTCCAACAAAAACTCAGTAACATGCTTGGTCAAGCCTATACACTTAAACATACATGCAGTTATCCATAACTTTATTTATGATTAACAATTATTAATGGACATGAAAAATCAAATAATCCTTGATACAATTATACTATGAGATTTCAACACCCCAGTCACAGAAAAATAGATCAATTAGACAAAAATCAATAGCAAAATATTAGAATAAAAATCATATTTTTGAAAAAATGGATTTATTAGATGTCTATAGAGTGTTCCACCCCAATACATCAGAATACACTTTCTTCTTAGCTGCACATGGGACAGTCTCAAAAACATACCACATAACGACTAATAGAATATGCTTAAGTAAATGTAAAGGAAATGACATTATTCCATGCATGCTATCAGCCCATGGTGCAATAAACTTTGAAATCCATGCCAAAGGAAACCACAAGAAATTCACCAACAGTTAGAAATTAAATAGCAACCTATTGAACAATCAAATGGGTCAAAGATTAAATTACAGAAGAAATTAGATAGTTTTTACTGTTGAATGATAATGACAAAACAACATATTGGAACTTGTGAGACACAAGGAAAGTAGTCTTCAAAGGGAAATTCATGGCAGTAAATGTCCATGTCAGGAAATCAGAGCAAATGCAGAAAAACAACTTAATGCTGAACTCCAAACTTCTAGAAAAAGAAGAGCTGGCTTAACCAAAAACTCATACAAGGGAGTAAATTACAAGGATCAGAGCAGAAATTAACACATTGCAAACTATAAAACATTACAAAAAATCAATGAATCAATGAGATGGTTCTTTGAAAGAATAAATATAATTGACAAACACTTGGCCAACCTTATTTTTAAAAACAGACTCAAATCCACACAAAGAGTAATGGAAAAATTGAAATCACAACAGACCATGCAGAAATTCAGAAAACCATCTATACTTACTTTGCAAAGTTGTATTCTAACAAGATGGAAAATATACAGATTCCTGGATACATACGAATTAGCAAACCTAAATCAAGAGGATATAAAAAATTCTAAATAACCCAATATTGATAAATGAAATTAAATATTTAATTAAAAACTTATTAACAAAGAAAATCCCATGCCCTGGTGGATTCACTGCTGATTTCTACAAGAAATTTAGTGAAGAAATAACATCACTAATTATCAAAATCTTTAATGAAATTGAAAAGGAAGCAATACTTCCAAATGCATTCCTAGAAGCAAGCATTTCTCTGATTTCAAAACCAGAGAAGGACCCAAATAAGAAAGAGAATTAATTACAAGCCAATCTCCCTAATGAACATGTAAGCAAAAATTCTCAATAAGATATTGGCAAACAGATAGCAGCAAAGACATTGTACCACATGATCAAGTGGAATTCATCCCAGGGATACAGGGACGGCTCAGTTTACATAAGTCCATAAATGTAATATATCATATTAACAGATCTAAGGACAAAAATCATATGATCATCTCAATAGACACAGAAAATATTTTTGACAGTGTACAACTCTCATTCATAATAAAAACACTACAAAAATTGAAACAAATTGTCTTTATCTCAATCTGATAAAAGCCATCTACAACAAGCCAACAGCCAATGTCATATTAAATGATCAAAAACTGAAAAATGTCATACTAAAATCAGCGAAAAAGACAAGAACATACACTTGTCTCTACTTTTATTACAACATAATCTTGAAAAATTTATCCAGAGCAGGTAGATAGGAGAAAGAAATAAAGGAATAAAGATAGGACAAGAAGAAGTTAAACTATCATTATTTGTGGATATGATTCTCTACTTATAAGACCTCAAAAACTCCACCAAAATATTTCTGTATTTAATAAACCAATTCAGTAATGTAGCTGGTTAAAAGTCAGCATTTAAAATCAACAGCCTCTAATTCTATAACCTGAACAGCTATTTCGAAGATGACAATTTGTAACTTATCAACCGGCAATTTCTTACCTTTTGTTTGTCTGTAATTTTGTATTATTTCTACCCCTTTTTTTTATCTCCATGTATTTTTTTTCTTTCTCGTTTCCTTTTCTTTAAATAAAAAAAATAAAATCAACAGCCTTCTTTTTTTTAAATTTTATTTAAGGAGAAAATGAAAAAAAAAAGCAGAGAAAGGGTACAAGTTATACAGATTTACAGAAAAAAATAAACAGTAGGAAATCACCAGTTAATGGATTACATTTTGTCATCTTAGAAATCATTGTTCAAGTTACAAAATTAAAGCTTATAAAGTGGACATTCCAACAGTGAGACTGCAAACAGTTCTGTTCAATGATCCAATAAAACTCAGTAATATCATTATCTATCTTATACACTTAAATATACATGCAGCTATATCGTTTAGAGCACTTTCTTTTCCTCTCTTTTGTACAATAACAATTACACATTTTGGGTTTTATTGCTCCCACAGTTCTTATTACCTTTTTGGAAGAGAGTAGAACCAAAAGTGACATAACAGAACAGTCAGTCAAATCAAAAGGGTGGATGTAATAGATAACGTAAAAGCATAATACTAGGTGATCAACAATGGTTACCATAATGCCTCCCTCTATCTCTATTAGAATTGCCTATATCATTAGTTATAATAAAATTTGAACAAAACAGTAAAGAACAAAACCAACAAAACCAAAACATTGGAGACATTATAGGTCTTCAAAAGTAGATAATATTCAACCAGAATGGGTGTCATAATGAATACCACTATCTTCACAGCTGTTGCCTAAACTTTCGAACCTGATACTATCAAGCAAAACAGAATAGAGGAACATCAGTCAAAACAAGATGGTGAGAGCAATACAGGGCTTTAAATCAAGATAATTAAAAGTCAAAGTGGGTCACTATAATATATCCTGCTATTTTTAAATTTATTTTCCCTTAATTAAAAGGATAAAAAGTAAATAATAAAATGGAGATTGAGATAAAAGAGGGCATAACAGCAAATCAGTGCAGATCAGAACATAACCATTTAAGCAAAATAGTGTTTCACCACAAGATTATCCCGACATAAAAGTAGTTACCATACTGCCTCTTTCCTTGAAATCTTTGAGTATAACTTCATACGTATACAGTAGCATCAAATATATCAAAACAATGTAAAACCATTTAAGAGAATGACAGTATTACAGGGTATTTAGAATCAACTAACAGAAAATGAACAATGGTTTCTGTATAATCTCCTTGTCTATAAAAGGTTTTGCTTATACTATCATATATAATAAAATCCAATAAGATACCACCTGTTTAGACCAATGGAGACAGAAGAACAAAAGCTTGATGAAACTTCAAAACAAGATGATACTAAATCAGTATTACCTCTTAAGACCTCATTTTCTCCAATATAGCTGTTCCTATCATCCAATCTTCTCTGCCTCATTTCTGTTGAGCTCTTTTTCTGTCATTAGTTGACAGTTTGTATTCTTCATTTTGTTTTCTGCTCCATTCATTGTGGCCTCTCTGTCGCTACTTCTGGATTTTTTGTATTTTTCTTTTTTAGAATATCTTGCAGTATTCTCTGTAGAGTTGAATTGGTGGTTGAATATTCCCCTAGTTCCTCTTTATCCTAGAAGCACCTTGTTTTTCCATCAATTTCCAGGGATAGTTGTGTAGGATATATCAATCTTGGCTGGAGATTGTTATCTTTCAAAGCTTGAATTATTTCCCCCCACGCTCTTCATGATTTGATGGTTTGTGCCAAGAAGTCTGCTGTAATTCTGATGGGTGTTCCCTTGTAAGTGACCTGTTTCTTGTCTCTGATGGCTTTTAGTATTCTGTTCTTGTATTGGATTTCTGGAATTTGAATTATTATATGCCTGGTCTTGCTCTGTTTGGGTTATAGGTGGCTGGGGTCCTGCATGCTTCATATAACTGAGTATCTTTACCTTTTGCTAAATTAGGAAAATTCTCCTGTATTATTTCTGTGAGTAGCTTTTGTAGTTCATTTGTTTGTGTCCCTACTTCTTCTTTTATGTTCTTAATTCTTAAGTTATAGACCCTCTTATCATCTTCTAGTCTTTGTATTATTGCTGTTTGTTTCTTTGTTATTTTTAAGAAGTTTTTCATTTCATGCTCCCATATTACAACTCTGCCCTCCAGTTCAGATAATCTATCCTTAGTTTCTTTCAAGGTGTTATGCCAGTTTTCAATAGACTTTTTAGTTTCCTGGTAGTCTCTTTGAACCTGCTTCACGTATTCTATGCTTTCTCTATTTTCTCCATTAAACAATTCTCCCCTCATTTTTGTTCTTCCATTCCACCATCTGTTTTTTTCTTGGGTGGTGCTTAGCATTTCTCTAACTATTCTGCTTATTTCTTGCTTCAGGTCATTAATAACTTCATTCCTGAATTGTCTATGAGGCTCTTGAGATAGCACTTTATGTCTATTGGTGCTGTGTCTGCTGTTGTCTCTTTCTCAGGATTGGGGACCGAGGACCCTTTCTTGTTGCTGCCTCTTCCCAAATTCTTTGTTCCTTATATATGCAAGCATATATAGGAGGCCCAGCTTCCTTCCCTGTCAGCCACAGTCTGATTGAATTGCGCCAGCTAGGCGTTTCCACCCACCACAGCACACCAGGAAGTTGCAGACCAGGCAGCCTATGCGGGGCCTGCCACTCAGGTCAATTTACCTTCAGGAGCTGGGACCTGGGCTGTGCTAGCCTACTGGATCTCAGCCAGCAGCGTCACGTGGGCTAGGCACTGCTCACCAATCCTGCTTGAGAGGGGATACATAACTGAAGTCATTTCAGCGCCCTGTTCCCACAAGTCTGCCTGGTCCCAGAATGTCCTCTGTTGGAGTCTCTTGGACCATGGGAGAGTCCCAGTTTTCCCTCACTCACGGGAGGTGGATGCACGGCTCCCCACCCGTCCCCCTCTCAACTGCATTCATGGATTCCTGTTCTCAGAGCTCCTGCATGTCTCTCTCCCTGCCGAACCGATGCAGACGCAGCTGCGGTGGCAGGAAACCCAAATCGTGGCTTCCAATGTCGCGGGCTCCAGCTTCCATGCTGAGGCTTTATCTGTTCCTGTTATAGCACCAGGATTGCATTCCGAGTTGGTTTCTCTCAGCCTAGTTCATTCTTGGGTTACCGGGGCATATCTCCTCCTGCTTATGATTCCTTACTAAGCACCATTCCTGAATTCTAAGCTGGGTGTTTCAGCGAGCCTCCGTAGCTGCTGCTATCTGTCCACCATGTCCTCCCGGAAGTCCCAACAGCCTTCTTGTACATGAACAACAAACTCACAGAGACAAATCAAGGAAACAATGCATTTTATAATAGCCTCCAAAAATTGAAATGCATGGGAATCATTCTAACAAAGCATGCAAAACATCTTTACATTGAAAAATATAGTACTCTGAAAGTGGAGATTGAAGAGGATATTAGAAAATTGAGAGATATTCTGTGCTCTTTGGTAGGAAGAATCAATTATAGTGAAAATGATCATACTTCCAAAATTGCTATACAAATTCAGTGCACTTCCAATCAAAATTCCAATAGCATATCTTACAGTATTAGAGAAAAGAATTCTAATATTCATCTGGAATCTAAAGAAACCTAAAATAGCAAAGCTGATCCTGGGCAAACAAATCCAGAATTCCTGACTTGAAATTATACTATACAACTACTGTGTTAAAAATAATTTGGTACTGGCAACAGTCAGTTGATGATCAGTGGAAGAGATTAGAAGATGCAGTAACAACTGCAGACACACAAAGCTAACTTACCTTTGACAAAGGGGCAAAACATGTTCACTGGAAGAAATACAGCACTTTTAACAAGTGGTGCTGAAAAAACTGGCTTTCCATAGGCTGAAAACTAAAACTAGACTACACACTAAACAAAAGTCAAAATAGATCAAAGATCTAAATATTAAAACAGAAACACTAAATCTACTGGGAGAAAAATTAGGTAGAAAACTTGAAGATATTGGGATCAGAAGAGAACTCATGAACAAAAATCAAATTGCATGGGAAATACTTCCCAGAATCAACCACTGTGATCTCATATTATTAAAAATATTTTGCATGTCAAAAGAATTGCCCAATAGAGTGAAAAGAAAACCATTGTAATTGGGAAAAAGTCTTAGTCAACTGTCCCTCAGACAAAGCATTTCTCTCTAGAACATATAAATACTGTTTTAAAAAATCAAGCCACTGAAATTCAAAGACCTAATCCAAAAATGGGCATCTGAGATGAATACACAGTTCTCAGATGAAGAAATACAAATGGAAAATAAATACATTAAAGAATTTTAAACATCATGGTCATTAGAGAAATGCAAATTAAAACCACATTGAGATTCCTTCTCACTCCAGAAAAAACAGCCAGAATGAAGAAAACAACCAATAACAAATGCTGGAGAGGATGTGGGGGAAAAAAGGAACACTTTTGCTCTGTTGGTAGGAGTGTAGACTGGTGCAACCTCTTTGGAGATCAGGGTGGAGATTCTTCAAAAAACTAAGATTAGAGGTCCCATTCTACTCAGGTATTTCCATTCTGGGTATCTTCCCAAAAGAATTGAAGACATCATACAATAGTGATGTGCAGCCATGTTTATAACAGTAAAGTTTATAATAGCTAGATCTTGGAAATAACCTAAATGTCCATTGATTAAGGAATACATAAAAATGATGTGATATTTCTAAACAATGGAATACTACTCAACCATAAATGATGGTAAAGTGAACACTTTTATAGGTAAATGTATGTACCTTAAGAACATATTTACTAGTCAAATAAATAAGACACGTGTAAAATTAAATTGTTTCATTAATGTGACAAGTGGAAAAAAAAACATGTAAAAGTGTAAGTATATGTATACAAAAATAGTTAAATAATTTTTTTAAAAGAAGCATATTGGCCTCCTTTGTAATTCACATGGCCTGTATAGAAGCAAATTCAATATCTCCCTTCACTAAACACCTCTGTTGGTTCTGCCTTCCCTTCTGTACCTTGTCCTAGTCTTTTTGGCCCAGAGAGCATGACCTCAGCCAAAGCAAAGACTAAGATCACATCTGCCTTTGCTTTAACTAATCTACTGTGAGCAATTTTGAGTTGGCTTTTGGATGTCTTAATAAATTTTTGATGTGCTAAATAGTTTGTGGTTTTAGCATATGTATATTCAGTTGTTCCACTATGTTTAATAAAGGTGGCATCCTTGCTCCAGTTAATTGCTTTTGCATCCTTGCCACAAATCAATTGTTTGTTATGTAAGTATCTATTTTGAGACTTCTTATTGGTACCTTGGTGATTTGTCTATCTTGATATTAATGCTGTTTTGCCATATTAGTGTTACTTTTTGATAAGTAGCGTGATTGGGGAGGGTTAGAACTCTAATTTTGTTTCTTTATCAAAGTTGTTTAGACTATACTTAGTCTTTTGTATTTCTACAGAAATATTAGAATCAAAATGTTAATATTTATTAAAAATGATGTTGCCATTTTGAGAAGGGTTTGTGTTTTCTGACCTTTATTATTCTCTTCTATTTGTTTTTGTATTCTGTCATTTATTTCAAATTTATTAAGGAAAGGTTTGAGGATATTTCATAACTTTCTTCTTTTCTAATATACCTGGTGCTAAAAAATTAAAAAAAGAAAAAATATAAGAAGTGAACAAAACCTGTGAAAAAATGGACCTAGTAAACATTTTCAAGTTTTCCACCCAAAATCATCAAAATATACATTCTTTTTTTCACATGGAATTTGTTTATTCTTAAAAGCATAGGTTAAAAAGGGCATATACCAAGTACATTGGAATAGGCATCATCAAAAATGATTAAAGCATAATTAATGAGGATCTTCATGCATTTTAAGAGCAGTACTTACTTTCTTTTTTAATTTTTTTTAAATTTTATTTAAAAGGAAAAAGAGAAAAAACAAAACAAAACAAAGCAGTGTAAGGGTACAAGTAATACAGAAGTACAAAAAAAAAAAAAACAAAACAGTAAGAAATCACCAGTTAATAGATTACACATTATCATCTTATAGGTAGTTGCTCAAGTCACACTATCAAAGCATACAAAGTGGACATTCAGACAGTGAGACTGTAAACAGATGTGTTCAATGATCCAACCAAAAACATTAATATGGTCAGCTATTTAACACCCCTAAACACACTTGCAGTTGTATCCTTTAGAGCGCTTTTTATTCTAGACACAGATGAAAATGACCATAATTCCAAGGACATCAATTGAAAGAAACCACCAAGAAAGGGAAGCAATTAAAAGATGGAAAAAGCACAGAGCCAACTTTCAAAAAATAACATGACAAATATAAACAAATAAATATGAATTCTAACTATAAATATAATTGCCCTCATTTCACCATTAAAAAGTAGTATATTGGCAGAATGGTTCAAGAAACGATATCCAACAATATGCTATACACTAAAAATCTCATATACTGGAAGATGATGTATGGAAAAAATACTTCATGAAACAGAAACCAGGGAAAAAAGCAAGGGTAGTATTGTGTTTGTTGACAATGCGAACTTCAAATCATGACTGATGAAAGATAAAGAAGGTCACAACACATTTGTTAGGACAAAAATGCAAGAGGAAAATATAACAATCATAAATATGTGTGCACCAAATATGGGACCACAAGCTGTGAAAAATAAATATTAATAGACATGAAAAATCAGATAACATATAACATGATTGTAACAGGGAATCTTAATAATCTTAATTCCACATTGTAATGAAGAGATAGAAAATCAAGATAGGAAAATCAACAAACAAATAACAGAACTGAACAAAACCTGAACATAAATGGTCTTAGCAGACATTTACAAGGCATTCCAACCAACAACATTGTAATATACATTCTTCTCATCTGTACAGGGGATGTTTCCTAAAATCGATCATATACTTAAGACATAGAATAAGTTTAAGTAAATGTAAAAGAATTGACATTTGCCTATGCATATTATTTGACCATATTGCAAAAAAAATTAAAAGTAATGGCAAAATAAACTACAAAAACTCCTTAAACCCATGAAAATGAAATAAAGCTTTACTGAACAACCAATGGGTCACAACAAGATGGAAGAACAATTTAATCAATATCTAAAATGAAACAAAATGAAAACACAAGTTACCAGAACCTGGGATATGAAATGAAAGTAGTCATCAGAGGGACATTTACATCTGTGAATTCTCACATCAGGAAAACAGAATGAGCACAAATAGCAATCCAATACTTCTAGGAAACAAAGCTTCTAGAAAAGAAAAAAAAAAAAAAACAATTCCAAGTCTAACATAAGGGAGGAAATTATAAAGGTGAGAGTAGAAATTAAGACAGTCAAGGCTAAAAAAATATGAAGAATTCATGAATGAAAAGATTGTTGCTTTGGATGAATGATTAATATTGATAAGCCTCTAGCTATCCTTATCCAAAAAATAAAAAAAATTTTTAAATCATGCAACGAGGAAGGAAATACAGATCCTGTGGAAACTCAGAAGATCATCAACACCTAAGTCAAAAATTTTTCTCAAATATGATGAAAAACACAGAAATGGAAAGATACTTAGAAATATATAAATTGTCAAAGATATATTAATACAAAGTTCTGAATAAAAAATGTCAGTTAATGAAATTGAAAGTTAACAACAAATTAACTCCAGTTAACTGGAGTCCTGCTTGCCTCATTTGTCTGCACATAAGATTCTCTTGCCATGTTTGGAAATTTTTCTGTTATTATATCTGCACATAATCTTCACAGGTCATTTGGGTTGACTCCTGCCTTTTCACTGACACCTATCAATCTTATACTGTTTCTCTTTGAATCATCTTGCAGCTGTTGAATTTTCCTGATTCTTTGTTTTTTTAGAGATCTTTACTTTTCTAATCATACTCTTTCATCCTGTCTTGAAGGACTGAGAGTTTTTCTTCAGCTTCATTCAAGCAGTTTTGCCAGCATTCATGAGATTTTTTAATTTATTTGAATATACCTTTGAATTTGCTTCATGCAATGTAATTCTATCTCATAATGTTCATTCAAGTTTTCCATCATTTTACTATGTTCTTCTGTTTTTTCATTTAGATCTTCTTTTGGTACATATAGAACTTCTTGCGTAATGTTTGTTATTTCATGTTTTACTTGAGAGATTATTTTTTTACTTCATTGTCTCTAAAACCTCATGGAATTGTGTATTTACTTCAGCTGCTTATCATTTCAGAATGTTTAATTGTGCAATTCCCAGGGTCTTCCATTTCAGTGTATCTTGAGTTTGTTCTCAGTGGACTGGAGGAATGAAACTGCCTCTTTCTGTTTTGTCATTTTCCTCTTGACTCATGTGGCTGGTCAAGCACACTCTTGATGGATGGCACTGGAGTGCTTCACTCAGCAGAGTTTCAATCCTCTGGTATTCCCATGGCTAGCTGGGGTGTACCCTTTACCTATAGTGCTAGATCCTGGTGCTCTGTGGCCTGTGAGCCTAGCTGGGTGCTCTCCATCTGTAGTGTGCTAGGTTGCTCTGGGATTTTGGACTGGGGAGGGTTTGGATCTCTTGCTGCTAGAAGAGGTATACTCCAGAAGTGTGTTTTGGGGCCTATAACGTTTTTGAGTGCGGTTGAGAATCTCTGGCAACCAGGTAGTTAATGGATATGCACCCCCAGAATGTCTCTGGGGCCTAGAGCCTGGCTGTGTGTAGTTGAGGACCTCTAGGACCCAGGCAGTTTTGTAGATCATGACACAGAGGGTGGCACTGCCTGGACCATGCCTCTGGCTGGGTATATTTGGGAACCTCCGGGACCTGCTGCTGCATGACCAGCTGGGCTGCACTGCTGCACTATGGAGCCAGCGCCTTGTGACCTGATGGGTAGAGCTCAAATTATCCAATATCCATCATATTTCCCTGATGGTCTGCTCTGGGACTTTGGGTTGGACTGGGCTCGGTACCTCTGTGGCCAGTACAGCTGCTTGGATGGTCCCCTGATGGATTGTGCTGGGTTGATAGGCTGCACAAAACTTGGATCTTCTGTAAAGTTACCTAGGATGTATCTCTGGAGTGTGGTTCCAATGCCTTGTACCTGGATAGATGGAGGTCAGAACCTCCAGGACCCAGGGAGTTAGGTGGGATAAGACCCTGCGTGCGACACCACCTGGGCCTTGCCCCTGACTGGGAGGAATTCAGATATTCTGGAGTGCACAGTTAGCCAAAATGCATGCCCAGAATATGGGGCTGGGGCCTTACTCCTGGCTGGATGGTTTGAGGATTTGCTGGGACCCATGGCATGACTAGCTGGGTGGCACTGATGAGGTATAAAGCCAGGGCCTTGTGCTCTGATTGGTGAAGTTCCAATTCCCCAAGATCCATTGTGGCTCCCTGATGGACAGCTCTGGGGCTCTAGGCTGGGCTGGGTTCATTATCTCAGTGACCAGTGAGGCTGATTGGGCATTTCCCTGATGGATTGTGCTGGATGGCTGGGCTAGGCAGAGTTTGGATCCTCTGTGTAGCTAGTGAGAATGAACCTCTGAAGTGCAATGCCAGAGTCTTACACCTGGTTGGGTGGAGTTCAGAGCCTCCTCTCCCTGTATTCTTGAGACAATCATACCTCTTGGCTAGGATCACAATAATTGGTGTCCACCATGATCAGAACACATGGCTTTCAAGCCAAAACAGCCACTATCAAGGTGCTGACAATCCACTGGGCCAAGTTAAAGCTAAGTGGAGCATTTTACTAATTATACAGCTCAGATAAAATTAGCAAATAGAAATCTCTGTAGGAGGCTGTTTGTCAAAGGTAACTATGGTACAATTGTATTATTTATTAGCTGAGGAGAAAGAATTTGGCTAATTTATTATGAAGCAATTAAATGATGCAGAAATCAAAGCTTCATCAAAATGTATATTTAGATTACTCCACAAGGTACCTATATTCTACCCTTCCTTTCCCAAAGTGGGTACACTTAATACAAGAGATTGGGATAAAATACTTGAGAGTTTGTACATAGCTACAATCCAAGATCAAACGATCCACCCCAAAATGATAGCTACATATACCTTGGTGAAAATGGCAGTCTCATCACTGCAATATAACCTAGAAAATAAAGCTGACCAACAGCCAATCACCATTACAATGCACTATACCTGTATTGATAAAATGATTATGAATGAGGAAAATAAATTGGAAAAGATCTCTTATATTAGCATTACAAAGAAGCCAGATCACTATGATAATAAGATCCCCAAAGGGTTTCTAGAGAAAAATGAAGCATGTTTTTAAAAATATGGATTATCAAATATAGTCACCTTTGCAAGATATTCATAAAGAAGTATTAAATTTTCCCAAATTTACTCACACATCCAGTAATTGTTCTCTACATCCTAATTGGAAAATTATGCTCCTACTGCTATGCTTCCTACAGTATACTCCTTCCCCATATGAAGGACTCAAATCAGAAATGACCCTCCCCGTTCCCTTCCCCTAAAAGAACTATAGTATATTGACATGAGACTATATACAGAGGGACTATGTTTGCACTCATAGAAGAGACAAATATGGAAGACCCAGATTGTAAATGCAATATGCACAGAGCTTTCCAACTTTTCCTCTTGAAATAATTGTGGCAGAGCATGCTTGATAGTTGAATTCAGGCTCCATATATTCTTGGTGGCTTAGACAATCTAATTCAAGGCTTCCAAATGGTGCTGTTTGACGTAAACCATCTCGCTCATACTTGGCTATCATCTACACTATTCCTACATTTTCAACCACATTTAAAGACAATCATTTCAGAACACGCTCAGAATAATCAAGATAGGAAATATAAAAACTTAGAAGCTATTATTCAGAAAATATTATACAGCATGAGTAGATACGCTGATTTAAATATTTAAATGTGCACCCCACCCTTCTTTTCACACTGTGCAAAGAACTATTACACCAAGCATGGATTTCTGTCCCAGAAGACAGTACATCGAAAAAATCATTTTCTCAGATACTCCAATATCCTACTGAAACTTACACCCAGTTTGAAGCTAGATTGTAAGAGGCTATGGAGTGATTTGTCATGACAATGCAGCTAAAATACTTCATCAATTTGCAGAAGAGATTGCCAATGAGGACTGTAAATGAGCTTTAGCCTCAAAGCTTCATACTTATCTACTTACATGCAAGCATGCCAAAATATAGGATCTACCACTCACACTTTGGCACTCATGGCAGAGACTGTATCCCAGCTTCTTGACCATAAGGCCGATATGGTCAAATGTGTTAATTGTGACATTCAAGAACACACTCGCCAACTCTGACACAAGCCTATAAAGGCTGCACCTCCCTCAGCTACACATACCATCACTATACTAGGCTCAAATTTACCCAAATCTGTACTCATGTTGCATGAAAGGTTTTCACTGGGCAAAAGACTGTAGGTCTAGATTTCATAAGGATTGCACAGCCCTGCTCCAGAGGAATGGAGAATTAGCCCTTCCCCAGGATTATGCATAAACTCAAGGGACAGGATCAAACCGTGTCTTGCTATCACATGCACAGTTGAACCAGCTACATCTGGTACAAACCAAACAAACATCTCTGCCATAATAAGTACAAGTAACTCATTAAATCCATCCTGACATTAAATCCATCCTGCAAAGAATCACCAAGTGCAACATTAGATTTACCAGCAACTTCCTGCATTTATTTATTGTGAGGGGGGCCAGTTTTAATTCACAATGGAATCTATGGGCCACTGGTAAAGGGACCATGGGATTAGTTATTGGAAAATCAAACTCAATTACTAAAGGACTTACTGTAACTTCTACTATAATAAATAGTAATTGTCATCAAGAAATATATCGAACCTGGTGATTTGATTGCTCAGATTTTACTCTTTTCCCACTATCAACTCATCTTTTGCTCTCTACCCCTCACACAAGTCTGATAAATATCTCAGCTGGGAAATTTATTTTTCTCAGGATATTACTGCTCATATACCTACTTGCACTATTAAATTAAATGGAAAATATTTACTGTACTTATGGATACAAGAGTTGCTGTCACTATAGGCAGTAACTCATCTTTGCCATTTTCTTGGCTGTCTAGACCTGTCTTCACAGCTGTGATAGGCTTAGGCTCCCTTTAATCTGTATTGCAGAGTGCTGTATCATTTTCATATATTGGCCCAGATGTGAAAACAGGCACTATTACATCATTCATTGCACCCACCTCCTGTCAATTTTTAGGTAAAGACTCTATGAAGAAGTAAGGCACTGATCTAGTTACCTCTCCCACTCAGAAGACTTTATAGTGTCTCACCCACTTAACAAGAAGAAGACTAAGATTGAAGGCAAAAAAAAAAACAAAGATTTTAGTAAGAATTTACAGGATTGTACACTTCTAGTTGAGTATTTAATAAAACAAAGTAATTCTGAAATTGAATATGAGTCAGATTTATAACGGGGGCCATTGGCACTTCTCTGCCTATTTCTGCACTGCCTATTCAATGGAAGAATACAGATCTGAAATGGGTTCCTCAATATCTGCCAACACATGAGAAGTTAAAGATCTTTTTGACATTATTAGACGAGCAGCTACTATTAGGTCACTTCAAACCTTCATGTTATCCCATGGAATGCTCCTATAGCTGTAATTCCAAAAAGATCAGGGAACTGGAAATAACACAAAAATTGAAAGCTGTAAATGCTTGCATATTGCCAATGGGGGTATTATGACCTGGTCTCCCCAGAGTTACTGTAATTGCATGACACTGATCTATGTTGTTATTGATCTTAAAGACTATTTTTTAAATATCCCATGCTCTCTTCAGGATTGACATTTGTTTTGCATTTTTTTCTGTTTTTTTTTTTTTTTTTTTTTTGTTTTGTTTTGTTTTTGTACCAGAGATTGAACTCAAAACCTCATGCTTATCAGGCAAGTGCATAAGCCACTGAGCTAAATCTCCGGTGCCCCTGTTTTGCATTTTCAGTACCTTACATTAATTTTCATGAGCCAACCAAACATTGTCAATAGGCTGGGACACCACAAGGAATGGTAAATAGTGCCACATTGTGCCAATTATTTGTAGCACAAGCTTTGAAAAGATGTAGTACTCAATTATCTCAAGCTTATAGTATCCAGTAGGTGGATGACATCTTACTTCCTATGTCTTCTAAATGTAACTTATTAATTTTATTTGAAGAAATCAAGAGACTTATTTGCTTTTGCCTTTGACTAGTACCTATCAAAGTACAAATGATAACTCCTTACAGTTATTTGTACTCTTGCTACTGAGAGGATAATCAAACTATAAAAGACTCAGATAAGGATAGATAATTTACAAACTTTTAAAAAGCGTTTTCCAAAAATTGTTAGGAGACATTAATTGGCTTAGGCACAAATTAGGCATAGCAACCTGTCAGTTATAAAATTTATATAATATTCTCCAAGGTGATAAATATTTAAATTCTCCCCCAGCAACTCACCAAAGTAACCAGACAAGAACTGAAATTAGTTGAAAACTCTCTGCATTCTAGGCAATTATTTGGAGTTGATATTACTCAATCTCAATATCTTTATCTTTTTGTGTTACAGACACATCATTCTCCCACAGGAATGTTAAGACAGTGGTTTAATATGATTATTTATCCTGTGGAATGGCTATTCTTGCCAAATCAACTAATAAAATCTCTCCAGTTATATGTACAACAAATAGCAAAAATAATGATTATGGGAAGAAATAGAGTATGTAGGTTGCTTGGACCTGATCCAGCTGTCATTGTAGTACCACTAGAAGCTCAATAGAGACAGACATTGCTTCAAACTGCCATATTCTGGCAGGTAACATTTACTCAGTTCTTAAAGACAATAGATAATCGCTACCCTAGTTAAATTCTTTTGCAATTTTTCCATTGCACTTCTGTTATTCTCCCAAATGTCACTCACTTTAAGCCACTGACAGAGGCTCCTACTAACTTTGCAAAGGGGGATTCAACATACTGCTCAGAAATCAAGGCTATTCTGTGTGTTTTAGAGTAATTCACAGATCAGTCTCTTAATATATTAAGTAACTCTTCTTATGCAGTATATCTGACCCAAAAGATTAAAGCTGCATCTCTTTATTCTATCATTGAGCCAACTTTATAACAACTATTTTAAAAACTACAGACAGTTAACAAAACTGCCTCATTATTTATTGATCATATTATGGTCCATTCTAACCTTCCTGATCCATTATCATGGGAAAATCATAAGGTGGATGCTCTTGTCAGCCTAATTTCCATTTTTGAGAAAGCAAGGCAATCCCATGAGTTTTTTCATCAAAATTCTAGAACTCTGAAAAGGAATTTAAAATTACTACAACTCAAGCTAGACAGAGAGTGATGTCATGTCCTTCCCCCTACTCATTCCAAGGCCTGTTCCTCAACAGGGATAAAATCCTAGAGGTCTTAGAAGTCATCATTTATAATGAATGGATATTATCCTTTTAGCCTCTTTTAACATAATTAAGTATATTCATGTCACTATAGATACCTTCTTACATATCATCCATGCCACCTGTCTTTCAGGTAAATGAAGTGAACATATCAAAGAGCATTTTGTTGTGTGTCAGCATCTGCTGCATTAGGAATGCCACAGAAAATAAAAACTGATAATGGTCCTGCTTATATTAGCAGACATTTTCAGAGTTTTCTTGATAACTAGAATATAAAGCATATTGTAGAGTTCCCTTATAATCCCCAAGGTCAGGCAATAATTGAGAACATTCATCTTAAATTTATCAACAAGCTAAACAAAAGGAAAGAGGAATACAAGGTCAGAACTCTCTTCAAATTTGTTTAAATTTTAGTTCACATGTTGCAAAATTTCTGAATCCTGCTTCTAATTCAGATTTTCCACCAGCCATGTTACATCAGGCACAAGAATCACCCACTCTCAGAGATCTTTAGCCCCTGTAGTTTGGAGGGACCTCCAAACAGGTGTTTGGAAAGGTATGGCATCACTATAAATTGGGGAAGAGGATCTGCATATATTATCACAGGAGATAGAAAAACATAGATTCTGTCCCAGTGCATTTGCCCATGGACTGGCCAGCTTGACAGAGTTATCTTAAGCATAACTCTCAAAAACATAGTGACACCAATCCACTGGTTCACACCTCCTAGCACCTAAGCATCAGGAATCCCTATCTTACCAGATATAAGAGAACTCCCTGTCATACATCAGAACTATATTTTGATCAGAATTCAAACCACCTGTGCAAAACATTGAAGCCTATACCAAGAATGCAAACAATGAATCTCAAAGCATATTGTCTACTGCCCAGGGACATCATATTTTTCACCTAATTAACAAGCTGAATTTTTTTTTTTTTTGCAATGCGTGCTTTCCTACATGCTGCAGTGTTCACCACCTAGACATGTTTAAAATTGCCTTTAACAATCTATCTCATTAGCAGGAACAGTTACATATGACTATTGAAACAACTGTTTTTGCCATCAAATATGACTAAAAATATTGCCATCAAATATCCTAAAAATATTGCTGTCAAAACAACAGTGAGTAACCTGTATAGCTGGAAATTTCAATCAGACCATCAGCTTGGAGCCCACATAAAATTACTATACTTCTTTTAACTCTTATTACAAGAGATCACAGTTAATAGACTTACAAAAATATGCTCATTAGTCTAGTTATACTTAAAGATATGAAAACTGTGAGTCATCATTATTCAAATTGGCCAAATATATTTGTGTGTACTCTGATTTTATAAGCTGTTTTGTGTGTCTTTGTTTTGTCTGTCTATTCTCTAAACAGCTATTATAATTGAGCTCAAAAAATCTTTTTCCTTTTTTATTTATTTTAAATTTTGTGAGGGACCTTTCAGGCTTAGGGGAACTATTGGACAGGATTCCACTTGATGAATAAGGAAGCAGCTGGCTGGAGAAATTTCTCCAGATCTTGTTCGTTAATAGGGAGCTCCAGTAATCTCTCTAGCCTTATGGAAGCAATCCAATAAATTTTCTTTAAAATATATTATTGCGATATGCTCATATTGGTCATTGTTAAAAGATTAAATTTTGGGACTGGGGATTTAGCTCAGCGGCATAAGTGCCTGCCTTGCAAGTGCACAGTCGTGAGTTCACAGTCGTGAGTCTCTGGTACTGGTAAAAAAAAAAAAAAGATTAAATTTTCTAGACAATAAGATTCTTACTTAAGGATGCATTGATACAAAGGTTTTCATGTAACTATGATAATTAATCATTTCCAACCT
The DNA here is from genome assembly GCF_034190915.1 of Cavia porcellus. Classification (NCBI taxonomy): domain Eukaryota; kingdom Metazoa; phylum Chordata; class Mammalia; order Rodentia; family Caviidae; genus Cavia; species Cavia porcellus. The sequence goes on from NW_026947486.1 coordinate 52,178,020, forward strand.
AATCATGTGTTAAATGTATTCATTTCTCAAAATGAACAGGTCTCTAAAACTTTAAATCTTTGATTATTTATGTTAATAGGATTTTGTTTTGTATACAGACTTATACCAATACAAAAATCTTATGAGATTCTCATTCCACTAAAGGTCAGTAAATCAGATAAAACTTCTTACATATTACAAGTGATAATTGACTAAAATGTATTTTATGTCAAAATGGAAATTCAGATTATTGCAAAAATGTTATAATTGTTATAATACAATAATAGGTATAGTTTTGATTTCCGATTTTCTGTGTAAAACATGAAACTGTTAACATTCTATGGATAGTTCAATGCTATGACATCCATGGTTGATGGCTGATGAAAAATAATGGTTCTAGTTTATGTTCTAAATATTATCTGATATACATATAAGTAGTAATGTTTAGTTTACAGCCTTATTACATAGTAATATCATTTTTTTTCTTTTGGGTGTTCAATAACTGAAATTTGGAGACCAGAACCTAGGGAGACTGACAGGCTAAGATGAAAGCCATTATTTTGGCCCTAGCCTTCTAAAGTCAATGAGAACTCAGGACATGAGAACCTCTGCTGCAACATCCTATATTTGGAGAGTCCCGGATCTTCTGATAAAGGAGATTATGGGGCCATAGAGGAGAGTGATCATCAGAGTAGTTTTCCTAAGCAGTTTCACCAGAAGATAACAGTCTCACAAGCTTTCATGAGAAGCAATTTGGCCAAGCAATGACCATGAGTTATCCAAATGGTTGACAATGAGTGATGCAGTAAGACATGCTATGTGTGGTTCTAAGGTAATTCCTAAGGACATTTAACCAACTTTAACCAATGAAGTTGAATTTTATTAATACAGGTCTCACTTTATCTTGGTCTTAAACACCCAGTAGAAAAGTACTTACAAAAGATGAATATCATATAGGCTGTTTTAATTGCTTCAAGTATAAAAACACAAAGGAGGATATGTAGGTGACTACAAATTCACAGTGACTGGTTTTGTGTATTTCCCTATGGTATAAAAGGAAGAATTGGAATTATTGGTGTCACCCTTCTGAGAGTTCCCATTGATTCTTCTAAGCATAAGATAATTTATATCTTCTTAAATCATCTTGGAATTATACTCATAGACAAGATACTTCAAAGCATAAGATCATCTACTCCTTCTTAAATCATCACAGGATTATACTCTGGGTCAAGTTACTTCTAAATTTAAAATTATCTACGCCCTCTAGAGTCGGAGTCTTTGTATGAATTATAATGCTTTGCTAGCCACACCTATCACTGTATACAGCTTATAAATGGTGGTGCTTTTGTAGTGAATAGGTAGGATCCAGAAACATTGTTTTCCCAGTCATTGTTGGAATGTGATACATGTCTCTGATTTTTAATTTTTATTTTTGACACATGCTGGAGACTGACAATCAGGACTCCTGGCTGTGTTCCTGATAAAATCTGTTAGATAAAAGTAACAAATCACCTACAAAGGAAAGTCCATCACAATAGCAACACATTTCTCAACCCAAACCTTTAAGTCAGCAACGCTCAGCTTTACTCCTTGTTGTTATCCTCATAAAAGCATTAAAATCATATATATTGTGGGGTATATATATATATATATATATAGCCACATCTGGTAATAGCATAATCTTGGAAACAGCCCAAATAAGCATCAAATGATGAATGGATAACAAAAGGTGTGGATTTTCTTTAATACAGTGGTGTAATACTCAGCCTGAAAGAAAGAAAAACTTGAGACATTTCTGCTTAAATGAATGCAGTTTCATAGCATACTCAACTGCAATAAATCAGTCATGTGTGTATAAATATTATATGGTTTCCCTGGTGAGAGGAAGCAAAAGTGAACATAGGTCCAAAATGTAGATTACATTTTGTGAAACAGTAAGAAAATATTCAAACGGGAAGGAGAACTAGAAAGAGTAGAGCAGCATAGCGAGGGAAAAAATGAAAAAAGAAGCAAAAACAGAAACAAAGCATTTGTAATTGACAAAAGGAAGATGTGATTGAATTGAATTAAGATCAAAAGCAGAATCAAGGTATACCACGTACAGGCACAAGTTTCCCATGATGACTGCATGCATTATGTTTATCTGTGATGTATATCAATAAATAATAATTTTATAAAATAAGTACTTTATTCTGAGCTCTCTGACCTTTAAATTCTGTGTTGAACAGTCTGTGTAAGTTTTTTTAATTGCCTTTCTATGTGATCTTTTGTTTTTCTTTGAAAGTTTTTAAGATGCTTTATTCTTGGACCTTTGTCTTCTTAATTTCAATGTATCATGTGTAGCTTTCTTTTTCATTGTAGTTGGCTGATTTTCTGTGCACCTCATTTACTTGTATGTTGTAATCTTTTCAATAATCTGGGAAGTTTTCTGTGATCATTTATGCCAACAAATATATATATATATATATATATATATATATATATTCCTTCTTCTAGTTTCTCTCCAACTCCATTTATCCTTAAGTTGATCTTCTTAGTATCATCCATTAGCAGTTGAATGAATTTTTCTTGTTTTCTTATCCTTTAGTAGACTTCTTTGAGCAATTCAGTGTAATTTATCATTCTGTCCTCAATTTCAGAAAACTTATCTTCATGTTAGTCATTTTGGAATTGTATGAATCTTACAGAATTTTTAAGTCTTGTATTTCTGCCTGATACCTTTTAATGGATTCTATAATTTTGGTAAATTGTTCACTCATGTTTTGAAATATTTTAGTGAGATTTTCCACTCTATGCCCAAGCCCACATTAATCATTTTGTTTAATTTATTTCATGAACATTTGCTCATGTTCCCCTTTACCTTATCAAGTTTCTTTAATTCTTGTTTAATCAGTTGAAAACCCTTTATTAACTTCAATTTTCTTTCTTCTCCAATGGAGTTCTCTTTATCATCTGTGAAAAAGTTGGGATAAATTGAGGGTCATTTGTTGCTTTGTTTTTCCATGTTTCTGAGTAGGTAGAGATATTTATTGTTTTCTTTTTCACTCTTTTTTTGATGATGAGGACTGAGGTCAATTATGATGGTGGAGACTGTGATCTATCTAAAGATCATTATAGTAAGATACTGCTTTCTTGTGATATGTTTTCAGCTTTATTTGTTGAGACAGTATTTACTTCTGCAGCTATATAAGTGATTTGGACTTTGCCACTATATTTTGGGGAGATCATTATTTCTGTTTAAAACAACATCAATATATGCAATCACATATAGCTTATAAGTTAGCAATCTTATATTTACATTTTCAACATTTATTGATACTCTGCAGGCTATATTAAACTTTATTCTGAAATGTAGAAGGAAAAATGAAAAGAAGAGATTTAGGGATGAGTATAAAAGGAATGTAACTCACTTGGAAGAAAGAATGTTAGGAGGAATAATGATAGGTGACAAAATAGATATGGGATCATTTTCTGCTCAAAGACTTTTAGTCAGATTGAAGGTTACTACTGAGAGTTTTAAGAAGCTATTGTGGGAGGCCAAGACAAGATATAGCAGGAGGTGTATTTTGGGAATGAGAAAACCTGTGCGATTGTCAGAACCTGTTGACAAATTGTTGAATCTATAAAGTATAAAAGAAGCAAGGGAAGACAAGTGTCTAAGTAAGATAAAAAATAGCAAAGAAATAAAACAGAGAGGACAGAGTCTTAGTACATGTGAAGACAGGAATGACAGAGAGGGCAGAATATGTTGAAGTAAACATTTTAAGAAAAGAATAAAGTAAGTGAATACAACAAGCAAAACTATGAAAATGTTATTGTAGCAGAAGTGAATCACTAGATAAGGAAATGAAAGAAGCATAACATGAATGCCAACTAATTCAAAGCAATACACACACACACACACATGCACGCACACACACACACACACACACACACACACACACACACGTATCCATCCAGTGGTAACTCAGATAAAATACTCCAATTAGAGAATGTACATGCAGTTTACATATGCCCACTTTTCATAAAAGCCTGTACCCATCTGGCTTTGATTGAAGTCTGATTGCAAGCAAATGAACCACTTTCACTACTGTTCCCTTCACTCAAAAGCCCAAAAAACAGCCTTATGAATACTCTCCATTAACCCTCAATCAGAATCTGATGCTATCAGTGAATATGGTTTAGGAACTCTCCTCCCAACACACAGGCATGGTTGTGGAATTTTGAGAGGATTCATTTCAGGACAGTGGAGTTGCAGGTGTACATAACTTGTGCTCCACTGTGGGTCCTTGGGATTTCAGAAAGCATGTTTACATACCCACACATGGTCTAAAGAGGAAGGTGTGCTGGCATGTAACTGAGGTAATTGAGATTTACTGTGAAGCAGGGCTCTGAAGGCAGATCCACAGACCCTGTTCACCCATTTATTCTCTCTCTCTGTAAGTGTGCTGGGAATGTTCATGTCCTTGTTGAATATCAGTAAAGATATCACATAGCTGCAAAAATCTCATGTTTGCAGGAGAGATGATAAGGATAAAGGGTATGTGATGCGTTCTACCTAGCTGTCCAAGCCCCAAAGACTCATGAATTATTCATTCCCTCCCATAAGTTATTTTGAACTTCCTATAATGGCTGTTTCCAGAAGGGTGGGGCCAAAGCAATATGGTGGTTTCTTTTTACCCTTCCTGTGATCCAATTCAAAGTTATGATCTACATATGTCTTGTTTTTCCAATTAATTTTCTTTTTTTTATAAATTTAAGAGAAAAAGACATAGGAATGAACAACAAAAAGCAGAAGAGATGAACAAACAACAACATTAAACCAAAACTAATAACAGTATAGTTGTTTGAAACAAAATGATAAGGATTTGACAATGATTGTGATATTGTATAAGGCTACCTTCAAAAGAGTTGCCTTGGTTACCAGATATAGACATGAAAAATTGACCTAATCATATGAGAATTAAGTTCTTTTTTCCCAGAACTAGTAACATCAGTAGTAGATCATCTTAGCCATTTTATGTATTTTTATACAAATTTATAACTTTCTTCATTTTGTATCCTTATTTCCTCTTTCCCCTATCCCAGTTACTTTTCCTCTTTGAGCAGTTTCTTATGCTTACACAATATTTATTTTAGATTTTGGATCATAGTTGCTCTTTAAGTTTCTTACACTAAGACTCCAGTATTTACACATGTGAGTTTGATTTATTTCACTTACTATTGTGATCTTAAGTCACATCCACTTACCTACAAAAGCCCCTATGTGATCCTCCTTTATAGCTGAGTACTACTCCATTTTTTAAAATGCCACATCTTTTTATCCGTTCCTCAATTGACGTGCACTTGGGTTGTTTCCAATATTTGACTATTACACAATGTGTTGCTATAAACATGGGGGCATATATATCACTTTGGTAATGATGTTTTAATTCTCCTTGGAAAATGCCTAGAAGGGGGAAAGCAAAATGAAAGCAGTCCTCAGAGGCAAATATATAATGCTGAATTCCCATATCATGAAAATAAAGCAAACACAAATAAAACACCTAATGCTGCACCTCAAGCTTCTAGAAAAAGAACAAGTCAAGTCCAAAGCCGAAATAGGAAGGAAATTATAAAGATCAGAGCACAAGTTAACGAAATTGAGATTAAGAAAATGATAAAAAATAATGAATCAAAGAGTTGATTCTCTGAAAAAATAAATAAAATTGATACAGTCATAGCCAATTTTATCTAAAAAAGGAAAGAAAAAAACTCAATTACATGCAAGATGAATGTAAAAAGGTGAAATTACTAGAGACCCTGTAGAAATACAGAAGATCATCAATACCATCTCAAAAACCCTTACTCTCATAGTTTGATAACACAGGAGAAATGGACAGATTTCTAGAAGCATAGGAATTATCAAAGCTGGATCAAGAAGACATAAAATAGCTGAATTACCCAATTTCAGTTAATGACACTGAAAATATAATTAGAACCTTACCAATAAAGAAAAGCCCAGGTCCTGATGAATTCACTGCTGAATTCTACAAGAAATTTTTGAAAGAGTTAGTTTCAACATTCTTCAAACTCTTCAATGGAATAGAAAAGAAAGATGTTCTTCATAACTTATTCCTGGAAGCAAGTATTACCCTAATACCAAATCCAGAGAATGACCCAACCAAAAAGATAATTATAGACCAATCTCCCTAATGAACAGAGATTCAAAAATCCTTAAGAATTGTCCAATTCAAGGTGTATGACTCTCCCCCCTATAGGGTATCTGTGCCTTCAGTAAGTACTCTCTGAGTACCTCTGAAACAATGCCTTTAGTCAGATATTTTGGATCTCTCTTTGGATTTATATTTATACATTTAGTAGAAAACATCCAAGTAATCAATGGAGATATTGGACTAGAATATATCACAATTTTGAGAATTTGTTTATGAATGGCAAGCCACAACCCATGGAAAATTGACATTTTGCAACTACAAATGAGAATTTGTAATGAAATGAGAATTGAAATGAGCTTCCAAACTGCAAAAAATTTTACTAAACTTATAAATAAGAAAGATGTAGGTGTGTATATTTCAAAATTGCTAAAAGAATAGGTTTCTAAAAGTCCTACATAAATAAATTGGTAATATAACAGGTATATTAATTTCTTGATTGAATCCTATAATGTAAACCAAGATAAGATATCCTGTTGTATCCCATAAATGAACACAATTATTGCTTTTTAATTAATGATAAATAATGTTTAAAAAGATAGAACTAAACAGTTTGAAACATTTTTTTTCAGTGATGAGTGAAAAACATTCTAAAATTTTGAGGTTTTCCCACTTGCTTATTATTTTTCACTCACTGAAGTTGTCCTTTTCATTCCATTTCCCCAACTATAGTTAAAAATTCAATAAAGATTTTTCTTATAATCTGCAAATGTTTTCTTCCATTTCTGTTCATTATTTGCCATTCTGATTCTCATGTTGATTGCTTAATTAGTCTCAATATGTCTTTAAATATGTTTTAATCCCTAGTATCATAAAATTTCCCGATATGTCTCTGATAGTTACTGGTAGATAATGTGTTATGTACACAGAAATTGAAATTTTCTCACATTGCACTAAATTCTTTCAGATATTTTTATTATTATTTATGGTTAGCATAGGTATCAAGATATTCAGTAATTTTAAAACATTGATGAACAAATGATTTCTTAAATTTCCATTATCAAAAAGTATTAATGCATGTAGCTATCTAATTAAGAAAAGTCTTGTTATTAACTGGTGATTAACAACATTGATAAAGTTCTTATAATTGTGCTGAAACAGGATTTCTGATGCAAAATAAATTGCTATACATATTGTGATTATGCCAAACAAGGTGATATGTTACCTTTTGTCTCTTCATAGTCATGTATTTACATTTTCAAAATTATATTTATTAAAGTGTTGAGTGGAACAACATGAAAAATATCTTCCTGTTTGTAATCAGTAATAGAATATATAAAGGCACTGAAAAATTAATTTACATTATGAATAGAACCAAGATATAAGTTAAAATTTAAACTATTCATTTTATAATTTATGATCACAGACTTTCAAAAATATATAGTATAGGTCTAATAACTCTTTTATGTTGATCAATTAGTTGGTATTATTTATAAAATATTTTAGGTATTACAGTGACAAATACAAATGATAAAGACATTTTTTATCCTCATGAATAACACCAAGACTTGCCTTTAGTATTGTACTTTTAGCATCACTATTCAATGAATAGCACTAAGACTAATCATTAGAAAATTTTGCATACGATTATGTCTGGTGAATTACTGGTTTTACAGTGTTATTATCCTGAGAATAAAAATGCTTTGTTGACACTTAATACTCCCACATGTGTAAATAATACATAAAGTATATATGTGTATATATATATATATATATATATATATGTGTGTGTGTGTGTGTGTGTGTGTATCTCCTACATATATTATATACACATATGTGTGTATGTCCTATAAAGTGTAAATCTAGGAAATTTTTACAAAATTACATCCTCTGTGTGATTTTTTAAATATCACAATATCATAAACATAAATAAACATGAGATAGTGATAACTGGGATTGTAACTATACTGTATTATTATCTTTAGATATTACACAAGAATTGCATGATTGTTGAAGTATCTAAATAAATAAGGAACCAGAATTAAGACAGTGACCTAATTTCAGAGTCTCCTTTCAATGTATCTTAAATCTGTTCTACTCTGTCTTTATTGCCATCATTAAATGAAACACATTTAATTCCTTAAAATTACAGAAATATTATAACCAAGGATAAAATACAGTAATTTCTAAAGCATAAGTTAACACACATGTTGCCAAAATAAAACATGTATCTAATCCCTAATTTTATAACTTATACTAGACATCACCCCAAAGCCTCATGTGTTTGTAGGTGGGGCTTAGAGAAGGCGACCTGATCATGGGTATGTGATACTGGATCATGGGTGTGTAATACTGAGTTAATCCACTGATGGGTGTATGTTGGGTAACAGGGAGAAGAAGTGTCAGTAGGGGCATGACCTAGAGGTATAAATCCTTCCCATTTTCTTGATTGCTCTCTGTTTCCTGCATGCCATGCCATGAGCTCTTACTCCTCTGCTGTGCCTCCCTTCCTTGGAGCCAGTAGAATATAGATTGAAACCTCTTCAAAATGTAAGCCTTAAAATTAATCTTTTCTTCTATGAATTGTGGATGTCTTCTATTGCATTCCAGCAATGAAAAGTTATTAAGACATGTAGTTACTAAACAGGCACCACTTAGTTTTACAGAAACATAATAAATTAGACTCAGATATTCAGAGAAAGTATGACTAGAACATACATCCTCTTGACTCTGTGTTTTCTCTGTCTTATGATCAAATAAGATTATATTGGAATTCTTGCTCCTTTCCTTCCCTTTCAAGTAATTACTACTGTAGATTCAAGTTATTTTGGAAATTTATAGGTTAAGAAGATTGAAAGCAGACACAAATAATTTAAAAATTCTACCAATTCCAGTTGTGCTGCTGCAACTTCAGTGATACCCAATTTTGGTAATAAATAGTAGTTAAGTAAGAAACAGATAAACTTAGACACAATTGTGGCTGAAGTACAATAAGGGTTTCCAATTTTTTAAAAACTAAAAATGTAAGCTTTTTTATAATCCATGGTAAGGATAATTTTAAAAAGTAAGTAGGTGAGGGAGATAGGTCTCTTGTATATGCAAATTAATAAAGTTCAGGCCACAAAAATTATAATCTCCATATGTTGCTTAGGCTAACATGGAACATCTGGGCTCAAGAAAACCTCCTTCCGTGTTTAGGGGTGTTAAATAGCTGACCATATTAATGTTTTTGGTTGGATCATTGAACACAACTGTTTGCAGTCTTTCTGTTTGAATGTTCACTTTGTATACTTTGATACTGTGACTTGAGCAACTATCTCTAAGACGATAATGTGTAATCTATTAACTGGTGATTTCTTACTGCTTTTTTTTTTGTTGTTGTTGTTGTTATTGTTGTTGTTGTAGTTCTGTATTACTTGTACCCTTACACCACTTTGTTTTATTTTGTTTTTTCTGTTTTACCTTTTAAATAAAATTTAAAAAAAAAAAAAACTCCTTCCTCAGTTCTTCCTATCCAGATAGCTGAGTCTACAGATATGTGCTACATCATCCAGCTATTCAAAGGGTTTGAGGTAAGAACATGATGGTTTAATTTCATTGAAGTTCTTTTTACATTTTACTTAATTATATTGATGATATCATTTGTGCTGTTTAATTTTATGTGAATCACTGTTAAATGTGCTGCAATAAAACCTATGAAACTGGGGCTGGGGATTTAGCTCAGCAGCATAAGTGCCTGCCTTGTAAGCAGGCAGTCATGAGTTCGATCCCTGGTACCGATAAAAAGGAAAAGACAAAAAAAAAATCTATGAAACTACCACAAATATAAGTATTGTATCAAAATAAAACATAACTTCATACTGCTCATTATCCTAGCTCCACTTGGCTAATCATCATAATCAGTTTAATGTCTAACATAAATGCACTATTGAATATCTTTGACATACTGTGCAGTCAATTATATATTCATGTGCTAATGATCAAGCACAACATATTTTACAGTCTTCATAAACAATACTGCAATTCTGATGGTTGGCAGGAAGGAAATTTTGAAATTACAATGAGAGTAATTAAATTGAGAGAAATATAAAATGGAGTAACTTATGAACTCAGTCATTCAAAAGGCACTGATATCAAAAGCAGAGTGGGGCAGGTACATTCTCTGGTATATTTGGTACAATGATATCCTACGTATTCTCAAACTTGACAAACATAAATGAAAAAATTACTAAAGAAATGATGTCATAGAAAATGAATTTTATTAAATTTTATCTACAGTGTTCATTTATTACACTCAATTTTATATGTATCTAATTTAACATTTAAGGCTAAATGACCCTGAGAAGTAGATTTCATCTATACATTTTCTCTAATTTTGTTGATTAATTCTAACATTTCACATCAGTTAGTGCTGTTTACTGTAGCACGATTTCAAAATTTGCAAATAATCAACTTTCATATAACACTTGCAAAACAGTTTAGAAAAATTAAGATTTCACTCAATTCTGGAAACTGGGTGGCAAGAGGTTAGTGTCCCTGCACCATCTCAAGCCCTGGAGTTTAACATCATTGTTCTCAATGGCCAAGAAACTTGCCAGCTTCCTACCACATCCGACCAGCTCCACAGGTGTTGGGTCTGTCTGCCCCATCCTGAGTGACCCTAACTCAATCCAGGGAACTGGGCAGCCTATGTCTCAGTAGCTGAGGGCATAGAAGACAATTTGCAACATGCCCAGGGAAAGACTTGAAACAACAGAGAAATATACACAAATGTCAAAACAAAATGCCAAAATACAATCTCAAAAATCCAGACCATTGCAGGTAGGAACTATGTACATAGAAGAAAATATATGCCATACAACTGAAATACCTGAAATAATAGCAACTGAAATAATGAACCAACTCTGGGAAGCTTTAAAGGAATTAAAAATAGAAATAATCTTCCAGGTAAAAGAAGAAATGACAAAAGAAATGAAAGAGAGGCTGAACACATCTAAAGAATACACAGGTAAAAAATTAGAGGAAAAAAACAAAAATATAGAATACCTGGATGAACAATATAAAAAACAGAATACATGAAGCAGATGCAGAGAGATATACAGGAAATCAAAAATTCCATTGAAAGTTTTCAAAACCACCTCAATTAAAGTGAAGATAGAATTTGAGACCTAAAAGACAAGCTTGCAGCCAGTAAACAGGAAAGATCTTTTATGAATAACAAGGAATCAGGCAATAACAATTCAACAGCTGCAAGATGATGCAAAGTAAAGCAGCATAAGACTGATAGGTATAAATGAAAAAGAAGGGGACAACACAGAGGATATCAAGAGGATATATAGAGGAGTAATAGATAAAAATTTCCCAAACATGAGAATGGAAATTGATATCGTGATCAGTGAAGCATACAGAACTCTAAATAGCCATAAACAAAATAAAACTACACCCAGACATATAATATTCACCATCCCAGAAATCCAACATAAGAATAGAACACTGAAAGCTTTCAGAGAAAAAAGACAGATCACCTACAAAGGAAACCCTATCAGAATCATAGCAGACTTCTCAGCACAAACAACAAAGTCAAGAAATGCATGGAGTGAAGTATTTCAGATCCTAAAGGAAAATGACTTCCAAACTAGAATGATGTACCCTGCAAAACTGACCTTCAAAATGGATGGAGAAATTAGATACTTCCATGACAAAGAACAGCTGAAGAACTGCAGATCACCATGCCAACCCTGCAAAGAATACTGAAAGAGTTTAGATACACTTAGGAAAAAACCACTAAGCAAAGTAGACAGTTAAACAGAATGGGAAGATAAAGATGCAATAGCAGAAAGATGACACATCAACAATAAACCAATATATAGCAGTTATAGCAATTAATGTAAATCATCTCAATTTTTCAGTTAAAAGAAGCAGATGGGCAGAATGATAAAGACACAACATACAACCATATCCTGTGTACATGGAACCCATCTAACCGAAAAGGATACTCACAGACTGAAAGTCAAAGGATGGAAAACAATATTTCATGCAACTGGAACCCACCAAAAAACTGAGGGTAGCTATCCTGTTTGCAGACAGTGTGACCTTCAAACCAAGAATGACCACAGGAGATAAAGGTCATTACATACTAGTTAGGGGAAAACTTCAAGAGGAACAGATAACAATATAAAATACATATGCACCAAATTCCAGAGCGCCCAGTTAAATAAAGCAAGTAATAACAGAAATGAAAAATCAAATTATCAGTAACACAATTATAACAGCAGACCTCAAAACACCATTGACATCATGGGATAGATCAACCAGACAGAAAATCAGCAAAGAAATAACAGAACTGAATCATACCTGAGAACAAACGGACTTGATAGACATATACAGAGTGTTCCATCCAACAACATCAGAATACACATTCTTCTCAGAAGTACATGGGACATTCTCTATAATAGACCATAAAGTATCCCACAGAACATATTTAAATGAATTCAAAATAGTTTAAATTATCCTGTGCATGTTATCTGTTCATAGTGCCATGAAACTAGAAATTAATGATAAAAGAAACGGTAAAAACCCCACTAACACATGGAAACTGAAAAACACACTCGAGCAATCAGTGGGTCACAAGGGAAATTAAAGATGAAATTAAACAATACTTACAAGCAAACAAAAATAAAAATACAATTTACCATAATCTGGGATTCAAAGAAAGCGGTCCTCAAGGGAAAATTTATTGCAATGAGTTCCTATATTAGGAAAACAGAATGAATACAAATAAATAACCTGATGCTACACCTCAAACACCTAGAAAAACAAGAGTAAATCAAGCCCAAAGCCAAAACAAGGGAGGAAAGCACAAAAATCTGAGCAGAAATTAATGCAATAGAGACTAAGGAAACAATCCAAAGAATCAAAGAGTTGCTTATTTGAAACAATAAATAAAATTGATAAGCCCCTAGACCTTTTTAAAAAAGGTAAGAAAATGGTCAAATTCATGAAGTAAGGTAAAATCACTACATACTCCATAAAAATACAGAAGATCATCAACACCTATTTGAATAACCCTTACTCTCATAGGTTTGATAACACAGAACAAATATACAGATTCATAGACCATATGTCATAACAAAGCTAGGTCAAGTAGATGTAAAACTGCTGAATAACCCAATTTCTATTAAAGAAATTGAAAATGTAATTAAATCCTTACCTACAAAGAAGAGCGCAGGCCCAGAAGAATTCACTGTGGAATTCTACAAGAAAAACAAGGAAGATTTCATGCCCATATTCCTCAAACTCTTCAATAAAATGGAAAGGGAAGCAATACTTCCTAAATCATTCCTGGAAGTAAATATTACTTCAGTACCAAAACCTTAGAAAGACCTAACTAAAAAAGAGCACTACAGGCCAATCTCCCTAATCAAAACATATGCAAAAATCCTCAATAAAATATTGGCAAACTGGATGCATCAAATCATCAAGAAGATTATGCATCATGACCAAGTGGGATTCATCCCAGATACTCAGGGATGGTTCAACATATCAACAAATCCAAAAGTAAGAATCTCATGATCATTTCTATAAATGCAGAAAAGCTTTTGATAAGGTCCAAAATTCATTCATGATAAGAAACCTTAAGTCAAAGTGGGTTACTATAATATATCCTGCTTTTTTTCCCTTTAATTAAATGGATAAAAATAAAAAAGTAAATAATGGAGTGGAGATTGAGATAAAAGAGGGCATAACAGTGAAACAGCGCAGATCAAAGCATAACCATTTAAGCAGAATAGTGTTTCACCACCAGATAATCCCGACCCAAAAGTAGTCACCATATTGTCTCTTTCCTTGAAATCCTTGAGTACAACTTCGTATACTGTAGCATTAAGTATATCAAAACAATGTAAAACCATTTAGGAGAATGACAGCATTACAGAGTATTTAGAATCAACTAACAGAAAATGAACAATGGTTTCTGTATAATCTCCTTGTCTTTAAAAGGTTTTTGCTTATACTATCGTACATAATAAAATCCAATAAGATACAACCTAGTTAGACCAATGGAGACAGAAGAACAAAATCTAGATGAGACTTCAAAACAAGATGATACTAAATCAGTATTACCTCTTAAGACCTCATTTTCTCCAATATAGCTGTTCCTATCATCCAATCTTCTCTGCCTCATTTCTGTTGAGCTCTTTTTCTGTCATTAGTTGACAGTTTGTATTCTTCATTTTGTTTTCTGCTCCATTCGTTGTGGCCTCCCTGCCACTATTTCTGGATTCTTTGTATTTTTCTTTTTTTAGAATATCCTGCAATACTCTCTGTAGAGTTGAATTTGTGGTTGCAAATTCCCCCAGTTCCTCTTTATCCTGGAAGCACCTCGTTTTTCCATCAATTTCCAGGGATAGTTGTGCAGGATATCTCAAACTTGGCTGGAGATTATTATCTTTCAAATCTTGAATTATTTCCCCCCACGCTCTTCGTGATTTGATGGTTTGTGCAGAGAAATCTGCTGTAATTCTGATGGGTGTTCCCTTGTAAGTGGTCTGTTTCTTGTCTCTGACAGCTTTTAATATTCTGTTCTTGTATTGAATTTCTGGAATTTTTATTATTATATGCCTGGGTGTTGCTCTGTTTGGGTTGTAGGTGGCTGGGGTCCTGTATGCCTCATACATCTGAGTATCTTTACCTTTTGCTAAATTAGGAAAATTCTCCTGTATTATTTCTGTGAGTAGCTTTTGTAGTTCACTTGTTTGTGTCCCTACTTCTTCTTTTATGTTCTTAATCCTTAAGTTATGGATCCTCTTATCATCTTCTTGTCTTTGTATTATTGCTGTTTGTTTATTTGTTATTTTAAGAAGTTTTTCATTTCATTCTCCCATATTACAAGTCTGCCTTCCAGTTCAGATAGTCTGTCCTTAGTTTCTTTCAAGCTGTTATGCCAGTCTTCAATAGACTTCTTAGTTTCTTGGTAGTCCCTTCGAACCTGCTTCACGTATTCTATGCTTTCTCTGTTTTCTCCATCAAACAATTCTCCCCTCTTTTTCTGTTCTTCCATTCCACCATCCGTTTTTTCTTGGGTGGTGCTTAGCATTTCTCTAACTATTCTGCATACTTCTAGCTTCAGATCATTGATAACTTCATTCCTGAATTGGTCTATGAAGCTCTCTATATGGTGCTTTATGTCTATTGGTGCGGTGTCCGCTATTGCCTGTTTCTCAGAATTGGGGGCCGAGGAGCCTTTCTTGCTGCTGCCTCTTCCCATATTCTCTGCTCCTTATACATGCAAGCTTATATAGGAGACCCAGCTTCTCTCCCTTTCAGCCACAGCCTGATTGAATTGTGCTGGTTAGGTGTTCCTGCCCACCGCAGTGCACCAGGGAGTTATGGACCAGGCAGCCTACACAGGGGGTCGCCCCTCCCGGCCACCATCAGGCTCTGGGATGTGGGTTGGGCCAGCCTACGGGGTCTGCCAGCAGCATCACACAGGCCAGGCACTTTTCACCAATCCCGCCCGAGAGGGGGATGTGTGGCTGGAGTCACCACCGTGCCCTGCTCCTGCAGGACTGCCCAGGCCCAGAAAGTCCTCTGCTGGAGTCAAACTGTGGTAAGAGTGTCAGTTTCTCTCACTCACTCCATCACAAGTCAGTGCATGCCTCCCTGCCTGTCCAGTTTTCGACTCCGTTCGCAGACTCCCATTCTCAAAGCTTCCGCGCGTCTCTCTCCTTGCCGAGCTACTGTAGAGGCAGTCGCTGTGCAGTGGGAAACCCAAATCGTGGCTTCCAATGGCACGGGGTCCATCCTCCACACCGAGGCTTTTCTGTTCCTGTTTTAGCACCAGGACTGCATTCCAAGTTGGTTTCTCTCAGCCCAGTTCGTTCCTGAGTCAGCAGAGCATATCTCCACTTGCTTATGTCTCCTTAGTCCGCACCATTCCTGAATTCTAAGCCGAGTCTTTCAGAGAGCCTCTGGTAGTTGCTGTTATCTGTCTGCCGTGTTCTCCCAGAAGTCTCCATATTGCTGAGTTTTGTTAGATCATTGAACAGAACGGCTTGCAATGTCAATGTTTGAGTGTCTAGCCACTATTTATTCTTTGATTTTGTAATTTTAACAACTATTGTTAAGATGACAACATGCAATGTATCAACTAGAGATTTTATGATGTCAATTTTTTTGAAATCTGTATCCTATCTTTTTATCAGTTTTCTATTTTTCCTTGTGAATTTTCTTTTCCGTCTTTCTTTAAATAAAATAAAAAAATTTGAAAACATAATTTCCATTCCTATACCATCTTAATTGTTCTAGGTGATTTTGAATCATATTTTATTAAAAAATTATAATACCTATGTAATATGCTTGTATATCTGTAGGAAATAATTTAATTTATAAAGTTTATAAATTTACAAATTAATCATTAATTTTTCACTTTATAAATTCTCTGCATGTTCCTGTTTAAAGAAGTTGCATGATACTGGTTAAAGATTTTCCATGTATAAAAGTAAAGTATATGCAAAAGAAAAGACAAACAGAATGAAAAAGCAATGAACATTTCATCTATCACTTTCATGTGTACTTATGGAGGTACTATGATATCTAAAAATATGAAAAATCAAAAAGTTAAAAATGAGGCATTATTTAATGTCAGAAACTACTTGCAGGACCATTTTAGTTATTTGGTAACAAAATATGGTTTCTTATAATAGGTAGATAGATAGATGGTAGATAGATAGATAGATGAATTTGGCATCTCACACCAGAAAAATGCCCAGGACTAAGAAAATCACCAATAACAAATGCTTCAGAGACTATGAGAAAAAAGGAACACTTTTGCGCCGTTAATGGGAGTATAATAAGGTGCAACCACTGTTGAAATCTGTCTGGAGGTTTCTCAAAAAGCTGGGATTGGAAGTCCCATTTGATCCAGCTATTTTACTCCTGGGCATAATCTCAAAAGAATTGAAAACTTCATACCACAGTGTTGTATGTGTACCCATGTTTATAGCAGCAACATTTGTAATACTCAAATTTGAAAACAACATAAATGCCCATTAACTGAGGAATGGATAAAGAAGTCATAGTAGTTTTATATAGTGGAGTATTACTCAGCTAATAAAGAAGGATCACTTTGAGGCTCTTATAAATGTATGCAACTCGAGATCATACTCCTAAGGGAAATGAATCAAATTCACATGTGAAATAGTATATTGTCTCCCTAGGTTAAGAAACTGTAAGAGTAAATAAGACACAAAATTCTCAATAAATATTTTGAAAGGGTAAGAAACTACTCAAAGGGGGAAAATAACTCAGGGAAAGGGAGAAAAAAAGGAAGGGAAAAGAAAAAAGATATGAATTTGTATATACCCACTTAAGAGAGAATTTGTATATACCCACTTAAGCTGTTCATAAACAGCTATTTTGAAGAGACATTATGATAGGTATTGTTTATTTTCCTATTGACTGGTTTTGAAGACCTGTAAATATTTAATTCTTCTATTTTTATCAGTTTTATACTATTTTGGCTTTTTAAAATTCATTGTGTGTGAAGAGATGGGCATCTATTTAGAAGCAAACAAGAGATATTATGGTAGCCACTGTTGTCTTGTTTGAAATTCTGGGTCACTTGAATTGTTTTTTTTTAATCTGATTTGTTCTGTTTTATTATTACCTTCTTTAAAATAATAAAAAGATAGATAAATTTGTAACTTACACAGATATTTGCTTGGCATTTAGGATTAAGCCTGTATTTCCAGGTGTTTGAGGGTAAGGGTAAGGAAGAAGGATCACAAACTCAAAGTCAGCCTGCACATCTTAAAAGATTTTGTCTAAAAAAATAAGAGCTGGGGATGTAACTCACTGGTAGAGCAACCTTGGTTCTACTACATATGTAACATCATATGTAAAAATAGAGTGCTTGCTTAACCATGAAATAAGAATGTTAATATGTATCATGCTAATGTTAAATTATTCATGTAGAAAGATCAATAATGTGCTACTGTTACTCAATTTTCTAAACATAGAACTTTGCAGTACTCTAGAAATTTTTTTATCAGACTATTCTATTTACATGGATTCTTCAGCATGATTCAGTGTATATTTTTATTTGTGTTAGGTGCTAATATGTCAAAATTATGCAAAAAGATCAATTCTTTAAAAAAACCAAGTGAAGACACATTACAGTAATACTGGAAATGGTGTTTGAAAAAAAGGTCATAGTTGATAGTGTGAGAAAAAGGAATCTGAGTAAAATATTGTCAGAATATATAGTCTGTCTATCAACCCACCGTTTCAAGGAAAAGGAAGAAACATTTCATCCATAAAACCTGGACTCATTCATTCAGAGAAACTATGAAACTTTTCCTGGAAAAGTGATTTTATACTGACAGTACCCTTAATTGAAGCTATGAAATATATATCACTAAGTAAAAATGACACCGAGAATTTTTAAAATAATCTCTCTTCATGATTTATCAGCTATATAATAACAGGTTTCTCTGTCTACAATTCAATAATATTACACTGTTATTTCTATTTTACACATAATTTTAGGATGTTTTCTGTGAAATTTTGGTACTCAAACACCAAATTAAAATAACATTAATGAACAGAAAATTAATTGAAACATAAATAGTGTATATATTTAGACTATATTTTTAATCTTCAATTTTGACACATCTAGGGAAAATGATGTATAATCTGTGTGGAATAGGAGATTAACATTTACGACCCAATACTTTTCAGTCCTTTATTTGTACAGTAAATTCATATGTATTCATGCGCTCTTCATTCAAAGACAAATTATAATTACTGAGATTTTTACTACTTTTCATTGCTTTTCATCTAGATTAATATTTTCTTTTTATGCCAATATCCTTCAAATTTATCATCATCTGGTATCTCAGTTTTAACTTAAGTTTTAATTTCACATATAAATGTTACTCTATTCTGGCTTGAAAGTGAGCATTAAAAATTGCTTGCAAAATTTCAAAAATTGTAACTTTAGATAATTCTACTGTGTCCTCTTAATATCAGTATATTTGAAAGTGTACAATGATGGTAAGGAAAAGCTGGATATTTTTCAAGAGATTGCTCTCTGTCTCACCTAAAACTGGACATAATACTTGAAGATTCAGCCCTTCAGTGATAGCAATTTGGATGTAAAAGTTCCCTCTCCATGAACACCATTGTTAGACTAAAAGCATTTTATAGATCCTTATTTTGAATTTATAGTTATCCAATGTTTAATCAGTTGAATGATTTAAAATACATACCAAGTTAGTAACTGTTATATTTAATTAATAGTGCATGGAATCTGTGCAACAAAAGTAATAAATGTTTAAGAAATACATGCTGGAGTTTGGGTATCCCAATTTTTTGTTCTGAGCTCTTTTTTACTTCCAAGAATATATTGCAACAAGGACTAGCAAACGTCTACAAAGAAAATAGAAATGATTTATAGCAATTTAAATTTTCATTTTTCAATGAATTGTTTTATTCAGAAACTATATTCTGCAATTATTTTCACTGTAAGCTATAATAAGTTTGCTTAAGAAAATGTATCACAGGAATCAATAAATAAAATATATAAATTAATCAATCATACATCGTTTGAAAATGTTTAGTTTTCTCTTCTTTAAATTTTTAAAAATCATGTTTTGCACTTTGAATAGCTGTAACTCTCAGTGATGTTTATAAAGTGGTAATACTTAGACCAAGAATCTTTATTTTTCATGCTTGATGTTTTACCTCCAAATTAAAACGTGAGTCTTCCCCTTATATGGTAACATATTAACATATGGGAGGAAAACCTTTATGCTACATTATCATTTTTACAAATGAAGCAATACATTAACCTAAAATTGACTTACACATTGTCAAGTGGGAAATCAAGAATATACAAGTTTTGTCTCCACAGATGTGGATTCAGTATTGCCATTTGAACAAGCAGACACTGTCCAAACCCTAATTATGGAATGTATATACCAGTTTTCATTTTTATGTTTAAAAATCTTTAATTTAAAAAAAAATTACTGATACCTATTTTTAGCACATGAAATTTAATTTCAGCTTTGGAAGCAGGTACATGCTTGTAATGCATCTTGATTAGTTTATTTACTCCATATCCTTTCCCAACCCACAACCCTCTCTCTGTCTCCAGTTCTATTTTCCACATTTTCACTATTATTTTTGTTATCATTACTGTTATTGTTATTACATGTGTATGACATATTTGCTTGCATTGTAGGTATTTGACACATTTAAAATGTGTTATGTAAAGTAATAATGATCATATTCTATGCTGGATATGTGTGCTTTTGTATATAAGTGCATGTGCATATAATTACTTTAAGAAAATTATTAGGACAACTCTTTGGAAGAAAACAGGAGACAATGTGACAGACAATGAAGATATCAGGTAGTCTTGCTTTGAAATTTGTGTCTCTTACATTGTTTTCTTGTGACCCGTTTCGTTATATTTTTTTCTGTTTAATTTTACCCTCTTTAAAATAAAATTTGAACAAGAAAAATAGACAAAATATTATATTAAACAGTAGTTGACAGTCAAATGGTGCTATCAGGGTTATTCTCATATTGTCAGTCCAAAAATAATTTATGTATGCTGTGCTTAAGATTTATTTATTTTCAAGTGTATAAAATACATTCACACCATAAAAGACATTTGTAGTTAGCCATTTGTAGTGATTGTTATTATTAGCTATTGCACAGCTTATGAAAACAATGTGAAAATTGCTAGTAAAGAAGGTTTGCAAAAACACATTTATGTTTTATTTTCATATTGACTTTGAAAGTAAAGATTACAAAAGAAAATTATCAGAATCACTGTTTTTGTTATTAAGTACTAGAGCTCAAATGAAATTTTGAAACTAACTCTCAAAATGTGCTTTTATTCTCAGAATTAAAACTTACACTGAAATAGCAGCAATTGGAAAGAGTATACAATTGTTGAAGAATGGCCATGTCTCATTTTTATTAAGATTTGCATATTGCTGATAGATGCATTGTAACCTCAAATTTTCTTATTTATTACCTAAAATTTTATAAATATTATGAGGTTTTACCCTATTTTTCCTTGTCGGAGATTCAGTTTTTTGCATTCACAGAATAAGCTATCACAACAAGACTTATTTCACATTTACTATAAGGTTAGGAGATTTTAATCAGATGCTGCATTAATTCTTCCTAAAGACAGACAACCAGAGAGACTAAAGCTTAGTGTTATACATGATAAAATTCTCTTGTATCAGGATTTGATATTAAAGATATGAAAAGCACAAAAATTTGTAAATAACAGTGACTGCTTCCTAAAACAAAGATTTAGATTATCATCATTTTTAAATATATAAACATCCAGAACTGTTTAACTAAGTATAGTAGCAATCAACATTTGGAGCTATTAAAAATTTAAAATTCAATTCCTTATTTTCTTAAGAATATTTAAAAGTCTGAAAACATTAAATGTAGCTAAGAATTACAATAATGACCTATTCAGAACAATATAATGTTTTCATCATCACAAAACATTCTACTGCCAATTTATACCAAGTAGTCACTTATCTTGAATGATGCATGCATTCAAGACAGTGAAATGAAGATAAGGGTACTCAATTCATAGGCAAGGGACAAAACAATGAAATAGTATAATGAATTCTGCTATTGGATTTAGGTATGAGTACTATTTTAAGATTTGAAATACTGAAATAATTAGGCAGTAAGCAATTTTAGAAGACTGGTGATGTTTTGATAGTCATTTTGAGACAGGTCTCACCATGCACTTCAAGCTGGCCTTGAACTCATTTTGTAGCTCAGGCTGGTCTTGAACTCACAGCAGTACCACTGCCTCAGACTCCCAAGTGCTGGCATTACAGGCATATGCCATTACATCCAGTTTAGATAAATAGTATCTTAATAGAGAAGTATTTTCACAAAAGATTCTATGATCAAAATAAATCTGTGACAGATACTACTTAAATAAATATGCTATATTCGAGAATTCAAAATTATAAAGAACAGTTATGCCAATAGAACTGCTTATTTTGATTTTAAACTCTAGTTACAAAGATAAATGAAAAAAAATTCATTTACACTAAGAATCAAAGTATTCTACACGCATCTAATACTTGTAACTATCTTAATGACCAGTACTGATAACTACAGATAAATCACTCATTCAGAAATTCACATATATTATAGAAGGGTCATACATTTAAAAGCATTGCTGAATGTACTTGGCATAGACACAGATGCAATCATTCATTTCCAGTACTAAAGAATCAAGTCATAAACTTTTTATACTTAAATATGGCTTGGCATATAGTTCAATGATAGAGTACTTGCCCTGTAATTCCAAGAATCTAGGGACCATCCAGTTCCAGGAAGGAAGATGAGAGAATAGGGGAGAAAACAAGACAGAAGAAAAGAAGAAAGATTAAAACTTATAAGGCCCTAAGTTCCATCCACAGCACCACTAAACAATAAAAAATGCAATAAAAGAAGAAAATGTTTATACATCCTGCACACACAGAAACATTTTGAAGCCTCTGTAAGAGAACAATCAAGCTACAATTCTAGTATTAACTATTTTTAAGTGGATAAAACTTCACACAAGTCACTTAAGCATTATATGACTCACTGACTTTACTGAAGATGAGTAGCATTAGGACTTATTTCTAAGATTGTTTCTCATTTCACTATTCTTTGATTGAAATAAATATGTATCATATATATGTAATAATTTAAATACTGACTCTAAATTGAGAGCAATGTTGTAACATTTAAAGTTTTTTATATGACAATTACACATATAAAGCCAGAAATCCATATTCTCAAATTTCATATTGAAAATAATTTTTATTGATTTAAAATGTTTAAAACTATATGTTTTGTTTTTCATTATGTAATTACTTAATGGTTGTTTCTAGCTTGGAAATAAATAACCTTTTCATGTAATTTAAAATAAAATCTCACTCCTGCCCTACCTGGACCCCATCCAGCAACTTCTAGGTAGCAAGGAGCCACTGCATGTGAGCTGAAGCCCACAACAGTGATCCCTACCTAGGTGTGCTACCATGGGACTCTGCCTGGAACCTAGTAGGCCCCTCCCCAGCATCCCCAAATACTGTGAGACCTCTGTGTCATCACCCTGGTCTTGGATGGGCCCCACTTAGAAACTTCTAGGTAGTAGAGAGGTTTTGCACATGAACTGAAGCCTACCACAACAATCCCTACCTAGGTGTACAGCCATGGGACTTTGTCTCCAACCTGTTAGGCCCCTGACTGGTGTCCTCAAACACTGCAAGACCTCTATGACATCACCCCGGTCATGACTGAGCCCCATGCAGTGACTTCTGAGTAGCAGGTAGTCGCTGTGTTTGAGCTGAAGTTTGCCATAGCAAGCCCTACCTAGCTGTGCAGCTGCAGAACTCTGCTTGGAACCTGGAAGGCCCCTTCAGAGTGTCCCAGAACACTGTGGGATCTTTAAGTCATGACTTGGGTTCTAACTGGGCTCCACCAACGATCTGCCAGGTAGCCAGGAGCTGCCTCCTGTAAACTGAAGCCTACCTCAGTGATCCCAATCTAGCTGTGCAGCAGCGGATATTTGCTTGGAACCTGATGGAACCACACACAGAGACACCAAGAATCTGGGGAGTTTTGTTGTGCCTTGTGACATGAGCTGAAAGATTGCGCAGTATACTCCACAAACCATTCAACCTTACTACATCACTCAGAATCTGATACCCAGGGGCCTCAAGCAGCAGGGGTACTAAAGTAAGCTATGTGAATAGTGCTGAAGGTCCATCCAATGTGCTCCCCAATCCAAGGAGTCTCTAAGTGCCACTAGTGAATCAAGGAAATTGGAAAGATGGAAAAATGAAAGAGTATAATGCAACCTCAAAACTCAAACTCACTCCAAAAAATCCTAGGAGACATGTACATAGTAGAAAATGTAACCCATACACCTGAAACTTCTGAAATGATAGTGAATAAAGTAAAGAAAGAGCTCCATGAAGATATAAAGGAACACAAATCAGAAATAATCTCCCAGGTAAAAGAAGAAATGTTAAATATAATAACAGAAGTGTTGAACACATCTAAAGAAGATCTAGTTAAAAAAATTGAGGAGCACTGCAAAAGGACCTTGCATTATCAACCTAAGGAAAAAATAGAATACGTGAAATGAATTTAAGGAGACATCCAGGAAATCAAAAATACCATCAAAAACTGGCAAAATCACATTAATCAATGTGAAGATAAACTTTAAGACCTGGAAGTCAAGACTACAGCTAGTGAACAGGAAAGGTCTGTTAAAAAATAACAAGGAACCAGGAAATAACAACTCAATATTTGCAAGACAACGCAAAGAAAAATTATACAATTTCATAGATGAAAATGACAAAGAAGGTGACAACACAGATGTTATCAAAAGACTATTTACAGAAATAATAGCAAATAATTTACCAAGTATGGGAAAGGAAACTGATTTACAAATAAATGAAGCATGCAAAACTCCAATTATCCATAACCAAAGTAAATCTACACCCACACATAGAAATAATCAGTACCTCATTTATTCAACATAAGAGCACAATATTTAAAGCTGTTAGGGAAAAGAGACAGATCATCTATAAAGGAAGCCCATAAAAATCAAAGCAGACTTTCAAACTGAAACTATAATGTCAAGAAGAACATGGAATGAAGTGTTTCAATTCCTAAAGGAAAATCACTTCAAACCCATACAGATATGCCATGCAAAACTTTCCTTTAAAATTGATGGAGAAATGAGATACTTCCACAACAAAAAAGAGCTAAAGAATTTTATGACCTCCAAATCAACATTGCTGAATACTGCAAGATATTATGGATAGATGTAAAAACAACTACCACTCAAAAAAAAAAAAAAAAAAAAAAGAAAGAAAGAAAAAGAAAAAAACAGAAAAAAGCCACTAAGCAAGCCTGAAGAATAAAGAGAAGGGAAAGGTCAAGAACCAACAGAAGAAAGATAACATGCAAAAATGAGTTAATATGTATCATTTATAACAATTAATGTAAAGGTCCTCAAATCATGAATTAAAGGAAGGACTGGCAGAGTGAATGAAGAAACAACATCCAACCATATGCTGCATATAAAAAAACCCATATAACACAAAAGGAAATTCATCTACTGAATGTCAATGGATGGAAAACAATACTTCATGCAGCAAAAATCAAGAAAAAAAGCAGAGGTAGCTGTACTGCTTGCAGACAATATGACCTTCAAATCTTGAGTAATCATAAGAGATAAAGAAGATCACTACATACTACTTAGGGAAAAATTTAAGAGGAAGAGATAACAATCCTAAATATATATGGACCAAATATGGGAGCACACAGTTTTCTAAAACAAATAATAGAAATCAAAAATCAAATAAGCAAAACACGATTATAACATAAGACTTTGACACCATTTTGACACAAAGAGACATAAAAACTAGACAGAAAGTCAGCAAAGAAATAACAGAATTGAATCAAAGTGGTGAACAAATAAACTTAGTGGACATGTATAGTGTTCCACCCAACAACATTAAAATATACATTCTGCTCAAGAGTATAAGGGACATTCTCTAAAACAGACTATATACTAGCCCATGGAACATACTTAATTAAAAGACTTGAAATAATCCTATGCATGTTATGTGATTATAATGCTATATAACTGGAAATTAATGACAAAAGAAACTGAGAAAAACGAATAAACACAGCGAAATTGAATAATACGCTTCTGAACAATCAATGGGCCAAATAAAAAAAATTGAAGAAATTTAACAATATCTACAAATAAATGAAAATACAAATGTATATTACTAAAATGTATGAGATGCAATGAAAGACGTAAATTTATTGCTGTGAACTCCCATATGAGGTAACAGAGTGAACACAAATAAACAACCTGATGCTACACCTCAAACATCTAAAAAAAGAAGAGCAAGCCAAGCCCAAAGCCAAAAGAAGAGAGGGAATTATGAAGATCAGAGTAGGAATCAATGCAATAGAGACTAAAAAAAATTGAAAGAATTAACAAATCAAAAATTTGCTTCTTTGATAGAATAAATAAAAATCAGTAAGACCCTAGCCAAGCTTAATGAAAAATTAAAGAAAAAACTCAAATTCATGCAATAATGAATGAAATCACTATATACCATATGGAGATACAGAAGATCATCAATATCTACTTCAAAAACCTTTACTGTCATATTTGATAACACAGCAGAGATGGACAACTTCCTAGAAACATACGAATTCCCAAAGCTCAATCAAGATGTAAAACTGCTGAATAGAGAACTGTGGAGTTCTAAGCAAGTAGGCAGGCACCCACTTTCCCCCCGAGTCCAGCTTGTTTGGGACCCTTCCACCTTACAGGTGTACTGGAACAGCTGGGCAGGTCTGGGGCGCCTACATCTGCCTCCCTGTTCCCAGCTGTGCTTGGAGAACTATGGAGTTCTAAGCAAGCAGGCAAGTGCCACTGGTTCCAGAGGCCCGAAAGCCTGGGGTTAGTGCCCCGCACACCGCCACCCCCTCCCAGTCCAACTTGTTTGGGACCATCTCACCTTCTGGGTGCACTGGAAGAGCTCAGAAGGTCTGGGGGGTCTGCATCTGCCTCCCTGTTCCGGGCAGTGCTTGGAGGACTGTGGAGTTCTAAGCAAGCAGGTGGGAGTCACAAGTTCCAGAGGGATTTGTGTAAGTGCCCGACACACTTTCCTCCTAGCCCAGCTAGTTGGGACCCTCTCTCGGCCTGGCCAGGGAACCTTGCGGCTTCCAGGTGCACTGGAATAGTGCAGCAAGTCCCAGGAGCAGGCATCAGTCTCCCCTCTCCCAGCTTGGAGTGCTAAGCAAGAAGGCGGGTGCAATTGGTTGAGAGTCTAGGCTTGAGCCGGCCTGCTCCAATCCAGTGACCCTCTATCAATCTAGGGAACTGGAGCCAGGGTCCCAGGAGCTGAGGGCATACAAGAGGATTTCCAACAGATACTAAGGAAGCCTTAGAATAACACGCAAAACACTTGAAACACAGAAATATAGGAAAATGACAAAAAGAAAGACCAAATTACAATCTCAAAGTTCCAGCACATCCAAAGAAACCCTAGGAATGATGTATACAGAAGGAAACATAAGAGCAACTGAAATAAACAAGCAACTCTGGGACGCGTTAAAGGAATTCAAACTAGAAATAATGGCCCAGGTAAAAGAAGAAATAATAAAGGAAAGGAAAAAGATGCTGAATATATCTAAAGGAAACAGAGTTAAAAAAAATTGGAGGAACTAAAGAAAAAGAATCTCTACATGAGCAATATAAGAAATAAAAAGAATGCATACAGCATATGCGCAGAAATATACAGGAAAACAAAAAATTTCATTGAGAGTTGTAAACAATTCCTCAATGTAAGTGAAGATAGAATTTCAGACCTTGACGACAAGATTGCAGCTAGTGAACAGGAAAGGAAAGATCTTTTAAAAATAACAAAGAATGAGGAAATAACAACTAACAACTGCAAGATGATGCAAAAAAAAAAAAACATAAGATTGATAGGGATTAATGAAAAAGAAGGTGACAACATAAGGGACGTCAAGAGGATATTTAAAGAAGTAATAGCTGAAAACTTCCCAAATTAAGATTGGAAACCGACATCAGGATCAGGGAAGCATATAGAAATCCAAATAGCCATAACCAAAAGAAAACTACACCCAGACATAATAATCACCATCCCAGAAAATCAACATAAGAACAGAATATTAAAAGTTGTCAGACAGAAAAGACAGATCACTTATTTAGAAAACCTCAGAATCACAGCAGAATTCTCAGCACAAACAATAAAGGCAAGAAGAGCATGGAAAGAAGTATTCCAGATCCTAAAGGAAAATGATTTCCAACCTAGACTGATTTACCCTGCAAAACTGTGCTTCAAAATTGATGGTGAAATAAGATACTTTCATGACAAAGAACAGCTGAAGCATTTCATGATCACAAGCCAACCCTGCAAAAACATATTGAAAGACAGTTTAGGTACACTTAGGAAAAAAACTACTAAGCAAAGCAGCTAGTTAAACAGAACTGAAAGATAAAGATGCAACAGCAGAAAGATAACATGTCAAATATAAACCAACATATAACAGTTATAACCATTAATGTAAAGGGTCTCAATGCACCAATTAGAGGTAACAGACTGCAGAATGGATCAAGAAACAAAACCAATCATATGCTGTCTACAAGAAATACTCTTAACCCAAAAGTATACTCACAGACTGAAAGTCAGAGGGTGGAAAACAATACTTCACGCAACAGGAATCCCCCAAAAAACAGAAGTAGCCCTTCTGTTTTTAGACAATGTTCACTTTATCCAATAATTATCAGAAGAGACAAAGAAGGTCACTACATGCTTGTTAGGGGAAAACTTCAAGAGGAAGAAATTGCTATCATAAATACACATACTCCAAATTCCAGAGCACCCAGTTATATAAAACAAGTACTAACAGAAATGAAAAATCAAATTATCAGTAACACAATTGTAACAGGAGACCTTAACACACCATTGAAACCAAGGGACAGATCAACCAGACAGAAAATCAGCAAAGAAATAACACAACTGAATCACACCTGTGAACAAATGGACTTGATAGACATATACAGAATGTTCCATCCAACAACATCAGAATACAGAATCTTCTCAGCAGTACATGGGTCATTCTCTAAAATAGACCATATATTAGTTCACAGAGCATATTTAAATAAATGCAAATGAGTTGAAATTATCCCTTGCATGCTATTAGATCATAGTGCCATGAAATTAGAAATTAATGATAAAAGTTACTGCAAAAATCTCACAAACACATGGAAACTGAATAACCCACTCTTGAGTAATCAGTGGGTCACAGCGGAAATTAAAAAAGAAGTTAAATAATACTTATAAGAAAATGAATATACAAATACAACTTACCAGAATCTGTGGGATGCAATGAAAGCCATTCTCAGAGAAAAATTTATTGCACTGAGTTCTCACATTAGGAAAACAGAACAAATACAAATAAATAACCTGATGCAATACCTCAAATATCTATCATAAGAAGTACAAGTCAAGGCCAAAGCCAAAAGAAGAGAGGAAATTGAAAAATGAGAGCAGAAATCAATGCAATAGTGACTAAGATAACAATTCAAATAATCAATGAGTCAAAAAGTTGGTTCTTTGAAAGAATAAAAAATTGATAAGGCCCTAGCCAACCTTATTTTAAAAAGGGAAGAAAAAGCTAAAATTAATGCAATTAGAAATTAAAAATGTGAAATCAGTGCAGTCTCTATAGACATACAGAAGATCATCAACACCTATTTCGAAAACCTCTGCTCTCAAAGGTTTGATAATACGGAAGAAATAGACACATTCCTAGACACATATGAAGTAACAGAGCTAGGTCAAGAGGATGTAAAAATGTTGAATAACTCAATTTCTATTAATGAGATTGAAAATGTAATTAAGTCATGATCTACCAAGAAGAGCCCATGCCCAGACTGATTCACTGCAGAATTCTACAAGAAATACAAAGAAGATCTAATGCCGACACTCCTCAAACTATTCAATGAAACTGAAAGGGAAACATTCCTTCCTAAGTCATTCCTGGAAGCAAATATTACTCTAGTACCAAAACCTGAGAAAGATTCAACTAAAAAAGAGAACTATAGACCAAACAGCCTAATGAACACAGATGCAAAATCCCTCAACATAATATTGGCAAATAGGATGCAGCAAATCATCAAGAAGTTTATACACCATGACCAAATGGGATTCATCCCAGGCATGCAGGGATGGTTCAAGGTACATAAATCAATAAATGTAATCCACCATATCAGGAAAGCCAAAAGTAAGAATCACATGATCATTTTATAGACGCAGGAAAAGCTTTCAATAAGGTTCAAAATTCATTCATGATAATAATTTACAGAAAATTTTAATAGAGTGTCTTTACCTCAATATAATAAAGGCCATCTACAAATAACCAACTGCCAGTACCATATTAAATGGGCAAATTTGAATGCCTTTAGTTTAAAATCAGTCACAAGACAAAGATATCTCTTATCACTGCTCCTATTTCACATATTACTGGAAATACTAGTCAGAGCAATTAGACAAAAGATAGAAATAAACGGGGTAAAGATAGGAAAAGAAGAAGTTAAATTATCATTGTTTGCAGATGACATGATACTCTACAGCGAAAACTCCTTAACTCCGTTGAAAGATGCCTAGATATAGTAAAAAAATTCAGTAATATAGCTGGATACAAAATCAATACTCAAAAATCAATAGCATTCCTATACACTAACAACAAAATCACTGACAAAGAAATAAGGAAATCCCCACCCTTCAAACTAGCAACCAAAAAAATGAAATATTTAGGAATTACTCCTACAAAAGAAGTGAAAGACCTATACAGGGAAAATTATGTTACCCTGAAAAAAGAAATTGAAAATGATCTCAGAAAATGCAAAGACATCCCTTGCTCATGGATAGGATGAATAAATATTCTGAACTTGGCCATTCTCCCAAAACATTTATACAGATTCAATGCAATCCCAATAAAAATACCATCAACAAAACTCACAGATCTCAAAAAATAACTCCTAAGATTCATCTGGAATGAGAAGAGACCTAGAATAGCAAAGTCAGTTCTAAGCAACAAAGGCAAGGCAGGAGATATTACAGTCCCTGACTGGACGTTATACTACAAAAAACTGTAGTAAAATCAACATGGTCCTGGAATCAAAACAGAACCCAAGATCAGTGGAATAGATTAGAAGATACAACCACAACTACAAAAACACTCAACCACCTTATCTTTGATAAAGGTATCAAACAGGTTCACTGGAAGAAGGAGAGTCCCTTTAATAAATGGTGTTGGAAAAATTGGCTTTCCATAAGCCCAAAATTAAAACTAGACCCATGGCTATCACCATGTACTAAAATAAAATCTACATGGATCAAAGATCTGAATATTAAAACAGAAACACAAAATCTATTGGAAGACAAATTGGGTAGAAACCTTGAAGACATAGGGGTAAGTAGAGAATTCATTAACAGGACTGAAAACGCATGGGAAATACTTCTCAGAATCAGTAACTGGGACCACCTATTATTAAAAAATTTCTGCATGTCAAAAGAAATCTCCAGCATGGTGAAAAGAAAACCCACAAACTGGGAAAAAAAATTTTAATGAACTGTCCCTGAGACAAAGGACTTCTCTCTAAATCTTATAAAGAATTTTAAAAAATCATACCCCAAAATTCAAAGATCCTATTCAAAAAATGGTCATCTGAGATGAATACACACTTCTCAGATGAAGAAATACAAATGGCCAATAAAAACATGAAAAATGTTCATCATCATTCGTCATTAGAGAAATGCAAATTAAAACCACATAGAGATTCCATTTCACTCCTGAAAGAATAGCCAGGATCAAGAAAACCAACAAGAACAAATGCTGGAGAGGCTGTGGGGGAAAAGGAACTCTCTTGCACTGTTGGTGGGAATGTAGACTGGTGCAACCATTGTGGAGGTCAGATTGGAGATTTCTCAAAAATCTAGGATTGAAAAATCCCATTTTCCAGCTATTCCACTTCTAGGCATATTCCTAGAGACCTGAAAGCATCATAACACAGTAATAGATGTGTTCCCACTTTTATAGCAGCACAATTTGTAATTGCCAGGAACTTAGAAACAACCTAAGTGTCCATCAACTGAGGAATGGATAAAAAAGTTGTGGTATTTTTATGCAGTGGAGAACTATTCAGCTATAAAGAAAGACAACATTGAGATATTTATAAATAAATGGATGCAGCATGAGACCATACTCATAAGTGAAATAAATCAAACTCACATACATGAATACCAAATAGTTTCCCTATTATAAGAAATGATTCAAATATATAAAAGTATGTGGTAATCATGATCACCCATTATGTGGCTTTGAAGCCTTATAAAGTTTTCACTCATTAATTGCGATTGCTTTATTCTGGGCTGTTTGATATTATTGCCTGTGAAGAAAACAAGACATCGTAATAGCTAGTACTGATTTAATATCATCTTGTTTAGAAGTCCCACCAAACTGTTGTTCTTCTGTCTCCATTGATTTTATCATGTTGTCTCTTACTGAATTTTATTATATGTGATAATACAAACAAATTTTTATAGGCAAAGAGATAATATAGATACCATTGTTTGTTTTCCTTTAGCATGTTCTGAATACCTTGTAATACATTCATCCTCATGAATGGTTTCACACTGCCTTGATATCGTTGAAACCATAGTATATGAAGTTACATTCAAATATTTCAAGGAAAGAGACACTATCTTAACTACTATTAAGTCGGGTTATCTTTTCTGAAGCACTAGTTTGCATGAATTTGTTGTGCTTTGACCTGTAGTGTTATGTGGTTATGTCCTCATAACCACATAACACTACAGGTCAATCTCAATCTCCCCATTTTTAAAAATGGTTTATCTCAATCTCCCCATTTTAAAAAAAATGATTTATCTTTTTATTATTATTTTTAATTAAGGGAAAAATAAAAAATAGTGGGATATGTTATAGTAACTTTTTTGATTTCCTATTAACTTGATTTGAAGCCCTGTATTGCTCCTACCATCTTGTTTTGACTGATTTTACTTTGTACTGTTCTGCTTGATAGTATAAATTTTGAGGGTATAGGAAACCACTTTGGAGGCAATAAGATTCACTATGACACCCATTCTGGTTTGACTATTACCTTCTTTTGAAGTCTTGTAATGTTAACAATGTTTAGGTTATATTGATCTTGTTCTGTACTGTTTTGTTCAATTTTATTATTCCTAATGATATAGGCAATTCTTTTTAAGGTAGCAAGAGGCATTATGATAACCATTGTTGATTACCTTGTATTCTGTTTTTGCATCATGTGCTATGTCTATTCTTTTGTTTTGACTGACTGCTTTGTTTTGTCATATTTGGTTTTATTCTCTTCCAAAAAGTAATAAGAACTATGGGAGTAACAAAACCCAAATGTGTAAATGTTGTTGTAAAAAAGGAGAGGAAAAAAAGTGCTCTAAAAGATACAATTGCAAGAGTGTTTAGGTGTGTTAAGATAGATGATCATATTACTAAGTTTTTGTTGGATCATTGCACACAACTGTTTGGAGTTTCACTGTTTGAATGTCTGCTTTGTATGCTTTAATCCTGTAACTTGAACAACTGTTTCTAGGATGACAATATATAAGCTATTTACTAGTGTTTCTTACTTTTTTTGGAAATTTTGCATTACTTGTACCTTTATACTGTTTTGTTTTGTTTTTACTTTAAATAAAAAAACTATTTAATAACCTACTTTCAGTTAATAAAACTGAAAATGTAATCAGAACCTTACCACCAAAGAAAAGCCCAAGTCCTGAAGGATTCACTATGAAATTCTAAAAGAAATTAGAAGAAGACTTAATGCAAACACTCTTCAAATTCTTCAATGAAATTGAAAGGCAAGCAACTATATCAAATGCATTCCTGGAAACAGGTATCCCCTAATACCAACACTATAGAAAGATATAACCAAAAAAGAGGCCAATCTCTCTAATGAACATAAATGAAAAAATCCTCAATAAAATCCTGGAAAATGGAAAGTGACAAGTAATCGGGAAGATTATACACCATGTAAAAGTGGTATTCATCTAAAGAATGCAGAAAGGTTTCAACATACATGAATCAATAAATTTCATACATCATATAAACAGAGCCCAAGATAAGAATCACATGATCATCTTAATAAATGCAGAAAAACCTTTTGATAAAGTAGAAAATCCATTCATGATAAGAACCTTGCAGAAATTTGGAATAGAAGGTCTTTACTTTAATCTGATATGTCATTTATTATAAACCAGCATGCAGACTCACATTAAATGGTCAAATTTCAAATTTTTCACTCTAAAATGAGGAACAATAAAAGGATTTCCAGTGTCACCACTCCTATTCAATATAATGCTGGAAATATTTGACAGAGCAATTAGAGAAGAGAAAGAAATACAAGGAATAAATTATGTGCAGAAGACATAATAAACTATGAAGAAGAAACCCAAAATTTCATTGAAATACCTATAAATACAATAACCAAATTCAGAAATTTAGCTAGATACAAATCAACACTCAAAAATTAATAGCATTCCTGTACACAAGCAATAAACAAGGGAAGAAAGAAAATATACCCTTCACAGTAGCATCTAAAAAAAATGAAATACTTAGAAATCAACCTAATAAAAGGAGTAAATGATTTATTCAGTAAAAATTATAGTAATCTGAAAACAAGGAATGAAGAGGATCTTAGAAAATGGAAAGATGTTTCTTGTTCATGAATAGGAAAACCAAACATTCTGAAAATGGACCTTCTGCCAAAATTCTTATACATATTTCATGCAATTCCAATTAAAATATCATTAGCATATCTAACATATCTAGATAAATCATTCAAAAATTGCATCTGGACCCAGAACATACCTAGAATAACAGAGGCAATTCTGGGCAACAAAAGCAAGGCAGGAGGTATCACAAATCTCTGACTTGAAAATATATTACAATGCTCCTGTGATAATATCAACATGATAGTGGAACAAAAACAGACCTAGAAGTCACTGGAAGTGATTAGAAGATGTAACTACAACCACAAACACACTCAGCCACCTTATCTTTGTTAAGGGGACCAAACATATTCACTGGAAGAAACATAACCTTTTAACATGTGGTGCTGGGAAAACTAGTTTTCCATGTGCTGGAAAATAAAATGGACCAATGTCTATCACCACGCCCTAAACTAAAGTTCAAATGTATAAAATACATAAATATTAAAACTGAAATATTAAATATACTGGAAGATGAGGTAGGTAGAAAACATGAAACTACAGGGGTCTAAACTGACATAAACAAAAGTCAAACTTCATGGGAAATACTTCCCAGAATCAACAACTGGAACTTATCTTATTAAAAGATTTTGCATCCAAATCTCCAATAAAATGAAAAGAGAATCAGGAAAAAAATCATAGTCAACCGCCCCTCAGACAAAAGACTTCTCTCTAGAATATATAGTTTTTTTTTTTTAATCAGGACCCTAAAATTGAAAGACCCAATCCAAAAAATGGGCATGTAAGATGAATACCCACATCTTAGAAGAAATAATACAAATATCAAATAAATACATGAAAAAAATTCAACATCATTGGTCAGTAGAGGAATGCAAATTAAAACCACACTGAGATTCCATTTCACTCCATAAACAATAGCCAGAATCAGGAAAACTATGAAAAACAGACACTGGAGAGGCTGTGGAGTAAAAGAAACTCTTCTGTGGTATTGGTACCACTCTAGACTGGTGCAATCACTGTAGAAATCAGTGTGGAATTGTTTCAAAAGGCTGGAATTGAAGTTCCCATTTGACCCAGGTATTCCACTTCTGGGCATATTCCCAGAAGCACTGACACCATCATATCACTGTGACTTACATGCGTCATGTTTATAACAGCATATTTTTGAAAGCTAAATGTTAGAAACAATCCAAATGCCCATCAACAGAGGAATGGATAAAAACATATGCTATTTCATACCATAGAGTATTACTCAGTTATAAAGAAAGACCACATTGAGACTTTTATGAATAAATGGATGCAAGCTGAAATCATACTCACAATTGAAATAATTCAAACTCACTTGTGTAAATACAGTATTGCCTCCCTAGTGTAAAAAAACTGAAAGAGTAAATAAGATACAAAACCTTCAGTAAATATTGTGAAAAGGTAAGAAACTGCTCAAAGAGGAAAAAAATAAAGAAAAAGAGAAAAGAGGGAAGAGAAATGTATTAAGATACAAATTCATGTATGTACACATAAGATTATTAAGATGATTGTATTACCAATTTTATTAGTTCTTAGAACAAAGCAGATCATATCCTAGGGTTTTGATTAATTTGCATGACTATATCTGGTAATTCAAATAAGACTTATGAAGATAACTATGCAAAGGAATAAAAATCGTTGTGTTCCTAATACCTTATTTTGAAAGCTTACATTGTTGTTGTTTTGAGCTCTTAGATATAGTTAAGTATTTGTTGTTTTATTTTTTCTTCAAATATAGAAAGAAGAGTTGTACATGTAAATGCTTATGTATGCCTAGATCTTCACCTAAAGAGTTTACAATAATTGATTTTAATATGTGTGATACTCTGAAAATCTATACTGAAGAAAATTAGACACCATTATAGTCACTGATAATTTCCTATCATTTTGATTCAAAAGCCAATATAACTTTTTCTTGGTTTTGATTGGTTTTAATCTTTTTTCAATTATTTGATTCCAATATGTATGAAGATCTGGACAGCTATTTTGGAGAAAACAAGAGAATTTATGGTAGCCATTATTGATTTCCCAGTGTCTGGTCTTAAAACATTTAAGGTTCTCATTCTTGTGTTTTGATTATTTTTATACTATTTTGATTTGTATTAACTTATTTTGTGTGAAGGCATGGACAACCATTTTGAAGAAAATAAGAGATGTTATGGTAGCCACTGGTGATTTTCTGCTGTCTTTTCCTTATTTGCATTGTTTTGATCAGCTCTACTTTGATCTGTTTTGTTTTGGTTTTC
Source organism: Cavia porcellus (assembly GCF_034190915.1). NCBI lineage: Eukaryota > Metazoa > Chordata > Mammalia > Rodentia > Caviidae > Cavia > Cavia porcellus. The sequence goes on from NW_026947486.1 coordinate 52,214,830, forward strand.
TTTATGTCTTTAACACAAAAAAAGAATAAAATATTGTTCCAAAGCAGTATTTAAATGATTATTCTCCTTTTCAAGTTAATTTTGGTAATATGTTGGCAATATAGATTTCACTCAAAATTTTAAAACTCAGTAACATTTCTAGCAGGTCTTATCCACAATGCCATTTATTATAACATACTTCCACAAGATTATATTGACTAATTTATTGTATTGATGAAACATTACGTACATGGTAATGTATTTGATGATAGTAACTCATATTAAAAATTTTCAAGAAGAAATTGAGGTGAGCCATGCCAGAGGAGAGAGACTCATCTCTTGCGTCTCTATCACTGTGACAATACAGGTAAGAAGCAATTAAGGAGAAAGACCATTTCCATCAATTATCTACCATTCTGTGACCACAGTTGAACTGTACAGGAGGAGTGCAGTCCTTTCTCTCACTGCTGTGGTGAATGAGGTGAATTGCTTGGGAATGCACAATGACCAGAAGGAATGGACTAGGACTTTTCCTAGTCACCCAGTAGAGAATGGACAGCCAAGACTAGTGGTGTGAAAATTCTGAACTAACAATAATAGTACAAGCTATTTGAAGCCTTTGTAGGACAGGCAGCCAGTTCAGGAAGAATCCATGACTCAGTTACCAGACCTTTTGTTTATTCTTTCTTTCCCTCTTCCTTCCTTCCTTCCTTCCTTCTTTCCTTCCTTTCTTTCTTTCTTTCTTTCTTTCTTTCTTTCTTTCTTTCTTTCTTTTTCTTTCTTTTCTCTCTCTCTCCCCCATTCTCTTTCTCTTTCTCTCTGTCTCTCTCTCTCTGTCTCTCTCTCTCTCTCTCTCTCTCTCTCTCTCTCTCTCTCTCTCTCTCCATGTATTTCTTGCTTTAGGTTTTTGTCAATTTTATTGATAAATTTTAGATATAAACAATGATCACATTCATCACATAGTTTATTCCTGTACTTAGTTTGATTGCCTTTTTTCCCCAGTCTCCACTCTTTCCTTCAATCCCTCCTCCCATCTCATTTTGAAAGATACATTACCATTTCATCCCGTTTTTACAGGATTTTTCTTTGCCTTTCATTTATTTCTTCATTCCCCATCCCTAGATCCTCTTGTTTTTTTAACACTCACTTCCTATTTTACATTTTGGTCTTCATTTAATCTTTTAGCGTCTCACATCAGGAAGACAATGCAGTATTTACACATGTACATCCAATTTATTTCAGTTAGTATTGTGGTCTCAAAGTGCATTCATTTGCATAAAATTATCTCAAATTTATTCTTATTTATGGTTAAATAGTACTCTATTTTGTGAAAATAGCAAGTCTTCTTTATCCATTCCTCATTTGAAGGACATGTGGGTTGTTTCCAAGATTTCGCTATTAAAGTCTCTGCTGCTGTAAACATGGGTGAACATATTTCTCTATAATATAATGTTTGTAATACTTTCAGGAAGATTCTCAGAGGAGGAATACCTGGACAAAATGTGACACTGAATACTAGGTTTCAGGAAACTCCACACTGTTTCCCACAGTTGTTGCACCACTTAATGCTGCCACAAGAAGTGTTCCTTTTTCATGACAGCACTTGCAGCATTTGTTATTAGTTGATTTACTGAATTTTAATTCTTTCTGTATTGAGATGGAATTTCAGAATTGTTTTAATTTACATCAGTTGAATGATTAGTGATGTTCAAATATTTTTTCACATATTGACTTGTCTTTGTAGTTCTTTCCCTGAGAGGAGTGTACTCTACTCAGATGTTCTTGTTAGAATGGGTCTTTAAATTTGAGTGTTTTATTTTTTCAATTCTTTATAAATTCTAGAATTTCTTATCCTGAGTATAACTGGATAATTTTTCCCACTCTATGTGTTGCCTTTACATTCTGTTGATGCTTACTTTTGCTGTACAAAGGCTTTTTAATGGCATGAAATACTAGCTTTAGATTCTTCTTAATATTTACTGGATGATTTGGGATTAGAGCATGAAATCTTTGCCTACACCTAGGTCTTCAAGTGTTCTGTTTATTTTTCTTCCATCATATTTATTGTTTCTGCATCATATTTAATCTTTTATCCATTTTAATTTTAGTTTAGTGCATAGTGGTAGATATGAGTCAAGTTTTAGACTTTGGAATGTGGAAGACTAGGATTTCTGATACTCTTTAATGAAACTGAAAGGGAAGCAATACTCTCTGAATCACTCCTAGAAGTAGGTGTTATCCTGATTTCAAAATCACAGACAGATACAACCAGAAAAGAAAACTAGAGGCAATATCACTACTGAACATAGTTGCAAAAATCCTTAATAAGACACTGGCAAGCAAAATACAGCAAGTCATAAGAAAATGATAAACTATTATGAAGTAAGATTCATTCTCTGTATTCAGGGATGGCTCAACACATGCAAATCAATAAATAAATCACACCATATCAACAGAGCCAAATACAAAAGTCACATGCTTATGTCAATAGATTCAGAAAAAAAGCTTTAGACAATGTCTAACACACATTCATGACAAAATTTCTACAGTAAACTGGCATAGTCAGTTTTTTACCACATACTAACAAAAGCCACCTATCACACACCAACAGCCAACGTTATACTGAATGGTCAAAAGCTGAAAGATTTCACCCTACAGTTAGGAATGGGACAATGATGTTCAATATGACCATTCCTATTCGATATATTTCTGGAAACATTAGCCACAGCAATTAGACAAGAGAAAAATAAAAGTAATAAAGATAGGAAAGAAAGAAATTAAATTAGCATTACTTGCAGATTACATGATTCTCTATCCAGAAGACCCCCAAAACTCCAACAAAAGACATGTAGATTTAATAAACAAATGTAGTAGAATAGCTCAATACAAAATCAACACTCAAATATCAAAACAGTCCTATACACAAATAACAAATTCAAAGAGATAAATTAGGAAACCACATTTTTCACAATAGCATACAAAAATGACACACTTAGGAATCAGTGTAACAAGTGAAGTAAAATATCTGTACGCTGATAACAACAGTGCTCTAAATAAAAGGAGATTAAAGAGGATTCCGGTAAAAGGAAAGCTATGCTTTGCTCTTGGGTAGAAAGAACCAATATTGTGGTAATGGCCATACTCTCAAAATGTTATACAGATTTAATTTAATTCCAGACAAACAAAATATTATTAGAATACCTCAAAGAACTAGAGAAAACATTTCTAACATTAACTTGGAACCAAAACACATTAGCAAAACTTGCTCTGGGCAACAATGACAAGGCAAAAGGAATCATAATTTCCTGTCTTGAAATGATACAAAGCTACTGTGATAAAAACTACATAGTAGTGTCAAAAAGTTAGACTTGAAGATCAATGGATCAGGTTTGAAAACACAGAAACAACTACAAACACAAACAATTACCTTATCTTTAACAAAGGGTCAAACATGTTCGCTAGAAGAAAGATAGCTTCTTTTTACAGAATTTATTCTTTAGTATTTGACAGCTTGTTGATGATATAGTCATATGCTATTGATCTGGTCAAATAAAAATATTTAATGTAATTTATGGGATTTTTTTTCTCCTTTACATTCTGTGCATGATACCCATCAACACATTTGAATAATAGACTTTCTTTTCTTTCCATTCTTACTGTTATTACTTTATTCTTTAAGTTCACTTTTTAAAAAATGCATTAATAAATGGGAAGTCAAATAAAGTTAATACTCCTGGAAAGATACAGATAAATAAGACATATATGAATATCAACGTATGTAAAACTCACCTTGTATTACTTAAATAAAAATCCAACTTCCTACAGTTCTTATAGTTTTCAAAAATCAGTTGTTGGACATAGTTAAACCAGAAGTAGGAGAAAAGATCTTTGTTTTCAGTACAGTGCATTCAGTTTGAATTTGAAGTAAATACTCTGAAATTATAGGGCTTTAATAACACATATACACTACATAGAAGGTTTCATAGCTTCTTTAGTTTCAAGGATGCAATACTTTTTTTTATTTCCTGAACCATAAAATGCTTTTAGCAGTCAGTCAAAAATCCAAAATGTAGGCCCAAAATATTCCACAAACTTAAACTCTATTCTCAATTGGCTTCATTTGCTAAGGACAGCTTAAATAATTATGCTATGTACACTAATTGGGCTATATCCATTAGGTCATTATAATCCTTCTATCATGGTTTATTTTGGTGGTCCCCAGGCCTCATGAATTTGCATTATGCATTTATAATTGGTTCATTGTCTAGCACTTAGGTTGGGGGTGTGAGTGCTACACTAGCTTAGGAGTGGACCCAGGATGTAATGTAATGGCAGGAAGAAAGGATGGCTTGCTTTCTTGCCAGTTTTGACCTGGCTGTTTGCAGCTGCCATGAACTGTGGCCCAGCCATGACATTGGAGCCAACTGAGTATGAAGTGAAACCTCCAAAAACTGTAAGAAATAGACCTTTCCTTTCCCAACTTTGCATTTCAGGTATTTTGTCTCAGTGACAAGTAAAAAGTAACAAAGACAGAATTTGGTACCAAGGAGTGGGGTCATTTGCTATGACTATACCTGACCATGTTTTTTGAGAGGCTTTGGAAATGGCTTGTGGGCAGAGTTTGGAAAGTTTTGGACATATTGCCTTGATGCATAGAACTGGAGCAGCTTAAGCTGTTCTGTAGAGGAGATTCAGATCAGAGCTCAGGAGACCAGAAGGCTGATAGAAAGCTTGATGGCAAAAATCAGTCTTGGGAGGTTTCTGCTGAGAATGACTGCATTGGTTGTTGGACTCACCATGATGTGTGTTATGGCTTGGCAGAAAGTTTGTCTGCATTTTGCTCATGCCCAGAGAATTTGCCTGAGACTGAAACAAAGGGCAATGGACTGATTATTCTGGCAAAGGAAATTTCAAGGCAGTCAAATGTTGAGCCTGTCGCATGGCTATTGTTGGGGGCTTTTAGCCAGATTTAGGCTGCAAATCAAGAGCAAAGAGCCCAGCAGGATAATTCACAATACTCTGAGTTTGGCCAGAAGGTCAACTCCAGTAAAGCTGTGGAATGTAAAGTTTGAACTCAGACTTTGATTGCTGAGAAAAAACAGAGAGATAAGAAAGATGACCATGGGGCATCCCAGGAAGCAGCTGAGTCTCTACCCTTTGCAGCCTCAAAACTGCAAAAGTGAAAGAATATGCTCAGAGGAAAAAGCTGCAGAGAACAAGGCTCCAGAATGTAAGAAATAGACCTTTCCTTTCCCAACTTTGTGTTTCAGGTATTTTGTCTCAGTGACAAGTAAAAAGTAACAAAGACAGAATTTGGTACCAAGGAGTGGGGTCATTTGCTATGACTATACCTGACCATGAAAGAGGCCACATGAGATTCCAGAATGGCAGAAGCTACATGAGGTTCCAGAGTGGTGGCAACATAGAGAAGCTTTTCTTCACAATTAAGTTCACAGAGCTCAAGGATCCAGGAAATGGACCCCTATAGCCAAGAGAGAGAAGAGCCTGGCTACCACTCCTGTTGGCAGGAAACCTTGGCAGCATCCACATTGTGCTGATTTTAGGTGCAAGAAAAATGCACAAATTCTGAGGGTAAGATGGCTTCCACCTCAATTGCAAAGGGCCTGGGAGGCCAAGCAGTGTGTCCCTGAGATGGCAATTTGTAAAGATGTAAGGGTGAAGCCAAAGGTGCAGTGGCAACCCCAGAAGTTTGGACAAGCCAGGAATGTGGGTCATCCAAGGAAAGCTGCAAAAATAATAATAATAATAATAATAGTAATAATAATAATAATAATCAGAGAGTATTTGAGAGAGAAGCTGCAGGAGCTGAAATTCCTGGAAGTGCCATGAGGGTGGAATCACCCAAGCCCTTTGGCGATTACTACCAGATTGCTTCAAACACTGAGCAAGGAACTCTAGGACTTAATATTCGCCTTGCTGGATGTTGCATTTGCTTTGTTTCCCATGCTCTATATTCCCCTGTTTGTAACTTTTGGAATGGTAGTGTTTATCTTGTGCCTTTACATTTCAGAAATGTTTAAACTTGTTTCATTTGTATAGGGGGTTACAGTTAAGAATTTGCCATAGGTCTTGTAGGACACTTGGGACTTGGACTTTTCAGCAATGCTCAAACTGTTAGGACTTTTGCAACTCTTGGAGATGGACAAAACATCTTTTGTATAAAGAATGTACATGAGTCCTATGGGCCAGGGTGGATTATCATGGTTTATGTTGGTGGCTCCCAGGCCTCATGCATTTGCATTATGCATTTGTGATTGGCTCATTGTCTAGCACTTAGGTTGGGGGTGTGAGGGCTACACTGGCCTAGGGGTGCATCCAGGATGTAATGTAATGGCAGGAAGAAGGCTTGCCTCACTCTCTTGCCAGTTTCCACCTGGCTGTTTCCAGCTGCCATGTATTGCAGCCCAGCCATGCCTCCCTTCCTTGGAGCCAACTAAGTATGGATTGAAAGCTCCAAAAACTGTAAGAAATAAACCTTTCCTTTCCCAATTTTGCACATCAGGTATTTTGCCTCAGCAACAAGTAAAAAGTAACTAAGAAAACTTCTATAAACATAAAACATATAATTCAGAATGTGCAGTGAGTTTATCAAAGAGTATACTACATACAATCCAGGTACTTAATAAATAGTGTGACCCTAGTCACATTGACTAGTAGTGTTTTTTTTAATTGAGAAAAATGGACAGTGTCTCTTTGAATATTAATTATATATTTTGTCACTAAGACATTAGTTTCCCACATACCAATTTTAAAATTCCCCAGTCATCCAAATATTCTTTACTATGTTGCCTTTTGATTTCAGTTCATATTATCTTACAAAAGATTTTCAAAATTTTAAGCAGAACAACAAAGCATTGTCTCACAGCAGCTTGTCAATATCTTCAAATGATTATAAAATGGAAAGCAGCTGAGAAAGTATCTGTATGACATGTGATCTGTGGAATTCTTTCTACAAAAGTAATCTTGTAGTAAAACACTTTGAGTTTGATTTCAAGAAATCACAAATACAGTTTCAGCAAATAAATTACATATGACAGAGCCCCACCATTTTATTATAGGATTTTTCAATTGGGTATAAGAACTACAAATTGAAAAATGGCTAAAGAATGTTTCCCAATTTTAAATCTGGAAGGGAGGCAGCAGAAAACATAAACATGGTGTTTTTTCAGTATAATATTGTGAGATCTTTTGGATTAAAAAATCAAAATTTCCACAGTGCCTTTGGAAGTAGTATATGAAGAAGACATATTTAGGATTTAAAACCCATTTATGTGGCTTGTGTATTTAGTTATTTATTTTTGCAGTACTGGAGACTGAATACAAGGAATGCTGAACTACATGCACATCCTATTTGCATTTTTCAAATTTATTTGATGGCTGTTTTATTAGTACATTTTTGTATTACAGACTTACGCTACCATGAGAAGATTTTTTTCTGTTTGAAAATTCAGTCTATTCCTCGATATTCTTAATTCTAACTAAATCATTTTGTTGAAATGTTTGGTGAAAGTTTATATGAAAATTATGGCAACTTTATATGTGTTTAAATAGATAATGTTATGTGTTACTGTTTTGCAAAATAATCATTAATGAAGTAAAAATTTGACAAGAATAATATTTGTAACTTTGAAGTATACTTGATATCTCCATGAATTACACTTTTTAATGTGGGAAACTGAATCATGTTTCTTATGATTTTATGGTTATCATCTTATATAATTCCACAAAAGTGATTTATTCCATTAAAAGTTTCTGAAGCTCTGGTTTCCAATAGAACTTTCTGCAATGTTAAACATACTGTGTTTCTGCACAGTCTAATAGGGTAGCTATACATGTCTTTTAGCCAATGAAATGTGGATAGATCATCTTGTGAACTGAATTATTAATTTTATTTAAGTTTTAATTAAAATTTGAATAGTTACATGTACATAGTACATACAATACTGGACATCCCAGCTTAGAGATAGTTCACACTCTGTACTTAATCTGAGGTATGCATGAATTTATTTAAGCAAATATGTTTCATTAGGATATTCCATTCTATTCCAATCAGCCACTGATTCACATACCCATTCATCTGTTCAATCCATGTTTTTTAAATACCAATGGCACATAAAGCATAGTTAAGTTTATACTGTAAGGCTTTTCCAATTCAGAAATGATGATCAAAATATAATAAAAGTTTATAGAACCATTAAAAAAGGAAAAAAATAATCACTAATATTCAAATTTTTGAAATTCATAATGGACTCAAGAATACAACCATGATGAAACAGGACAATATATTTTCATTCATAAAAATCACCTCTGGGCTCACAAAGCTAATATATATGAATATTATTTATTTTAAGACAATTGTGAAATTAGATATTTAATTAGTATAGATGCAACTGTTCAATAATGTTTACAAATAACTATAAAATTTAAAAATACACTTTTTGTTTAATATTTTACAAACTGCTCTGAAGTGACTTTTATGACTTAGGACAATGCCTGTACTGGTAATTTTCTTCCACCTGGAATGAAATGCAAAGTACAAGAGGTAATGGATGCATACTTGGCTGACCCACATATTCTTAAATTCTGGAATATGTGACCCCCTAATCAAAAATCTCTATGAAGTTCGCCACTCAATAGAATGTAAGAAGGTGAATTGTTTCTCTCACATCTCCTTTTTACTCAAAAGGGTATAAATGGCAAATTCTCAGTGAAAATTTTATCTCCTTGGTCCAGGGATTTATCTCAGCAGCATAAGCCCTGGCCTGACAAGAATGAAGTCATGAGTTTAATCCCAGATACCCCCCCAGAAATTATCTCCTCATGATGGTTTTTCTTCTTGACAATGCAACATGTCAATATCACAAACTCACTTCAAATTAACTCATGAATATATAGTTTACAAGAATAATTAACAATTTATTGATTTGATGGCACAAATAGAATGTATCTTTTAGTGATAGTTATTCTGAAATTTATGTTATGACACAGGATTTAGGCTGAATAGGAGTCAGACTATACTTATTGTTATAGTTACTCATACAAATGATCATATTTCTTCTTGGTAAATCCAGTCATAATAAAGTTAAAATGGCCAATATTTAATGTGTTGGGTTCTTCTAACCTAACTTTACTAATTAGAAGTTTTACGGTGGTATTAAAGTTGTCTAACTGCAAAGTGAATAAAAAAACACATGCATGATCACATTTAAAGTAGCAACGCTGAATTTTGGACAAAATATCAAATTTTAGGTACAGTATTACTGAAAACAATGGACTTTCAAGTACTGAACTTAGTAATATTAACTGAATTACACATTGAATATGTTACAGCAAGAGACGATATAATGTTTTAAGTATCTGAAAAAATAAAGAATACATTACAGACATACAGACATTCCACACTGAACAAGTGAGTTCTGTTCCTGTGACTAGGTCTTTAAATGAATTGATCGCTAAATGAGAAATTTTATATAATATGCACATTATAATATTCAGAACAAGGAAATAGTCATAGGAAACTTCAGTGTGATGACTTTGATTTTATTTGTATAACTTACATGTAGTTTTGTAATGTATAACAGAACACAAAACTACAATATTGTACCATACAGTACAATAAGCAAAAATTACAGTACTGTAGAAACAAGATGTACTGTACCAAAAAATGACATTAAGGATCTATAACCAAGAGGTACAGAAATATACAAAATAAATAAATAAAAGACGGGCCATAAATCCAAGTGGCAGGTCGTAAATCCAAACAGCATGCCTCGATGGTAAGTCCAAACAGTTGTTAAACAGGTAGGTCGTTAAACGAGGAATATCTGTAATATGAAAGGATGTGTGAAAAAGTTTAGCACAAAGAAATACACTACACTTGTAAGTTACTACTTTCTGTTTTGCTAACATATTTTTAGCAGTACTGACTGATAATGAAATTCCTTGATTTTTGTTTGTGAAAGTGAGAATTTATTAGAATTACCATAATAAAATACAGGTCAATTATTTAAAAGGATTAGTGATCTGAGCCAGAACTGGTGGGAACCCAACATGCTATAAAGCCTTCACAAGAGTAGTGCAAGTATAGGCCCAGCCTAGCAAATTAAAGATGTAAGAGGACCCTATCTATAAATAATAATTATTTTTTTAAAAAATCTGAGTATGTATTTCAGTCTCATGATCCTGAGCTCAATTTTTAGAAAAAAAATCAATTAGAATTGCATAAGAATTTTAACATGTAATAAAAAGCTTCTAATAAATTTAAAGTTAAAATGAAGTCATCACAGCTAAGAAGTTGAAAGGTTTTAAGGGAAGATATTGCTTTACTTTTTTGTTATGTTTTACACTGTAGAAGAAAGATAAAAATTATTCAGGAGAAAAGAAACTAATATATTAGTTAAAAGGAATATATGGCTCAATAGTCTCCATAAAAAACACTTCCACTGGTTGTCAAAATTATGAAATTAAAACAAGTGTTGATGGCACAAGCAGTGAGTAAGCAAGGATGAGGATCAGAGTGGAGACAATAGGGACAATGGCAGTGGCCATGGCAGCACCAGTGAAGGTAGGGAGTGGAACAGCAGGGCCTATGGACAGTGAGGAATCAAACTGAATCCAAGCAGCTCTGGGCAAGAGCACCAAGGGCAGAAAGGCAGTTCACATCACCACACTCCACCCTGCTCAGCAACAAATGATGCAAGAGGACAGAGACACAACAGTTGAAGTTGAACAGAGGAAATTGTGCACACGGGACTTGGAGCAACTTTGTGCTGTCTCTGTCTGAGGGTGCCAGAGCAACTGAGAGAAAGAGAGACATAGAGACAAACAGGGTAAGGAGTACACAACCCATACAGAAAGTAACTGGCTGAAGACAATGGCCCCAAACCCCTACATCCAGCGACTAAGATCAGCCTCACATCCACCACTAATTGCTCTCTAGAATTCACAGGTTACTCAGCAGTTTTGAGCATGGATATGAATGTACATTGTCACAGAACTGTGGAACCAGTGAAATTGTATTATAATTTTATTTATTTATTTATTTTTGCATTCTGCTTTCTCTATCAACCTTTTTTGGTTGTTTAGGTTTTTACATTTATTTTTGTTCTATTATATTGAATTTTTCTTTAAATATCTTTTATTTATTTTATGATATTTCCAAGAAAGTAAAGTGTCTGTAGTATTCCTGATTCACTTCAATACTTTTTTGCTTTCTCATTCATTCTTTCTCTCTTGCCCTCTTCCCCAGTTTAGGAAAGCTTATATGATCATTTTTTTGTCATACAGCACTGCTTCCACTACTTTTCTCTTCATTGGTGTCTCAGTTCCCTCTTAAATTACCCTACCACAGGGTAAAATTAGTCTACTAAGGGAAATCTTTTTACATACAGTTTTCTGATTTAGTTAGATTTTGTTATAAAACTGTAGCTCTTGCCCCTGCATTTGAAGATACCAAATTAATAATGAGCACAGTTTTGAGTTTCTAAGTTGTACCTGATCTGTTGTTATTGGTAATTGTAATACTTTATGCATGAAGTCATACCTGTTCTAATTAGTTGTTCTCTCTTGAAAGAGAAAACTCTGATTGGCTGGAGTCATCACCATTGCAACAGAATTGGAAAAAGGACTGAGTTCTGAGCCTAATAAATAATATTTCATTCTTAATAAATTGGGAGGTAAAATTTGGGGACAGAAACAAACACTTAAAACCATTTACATATAGAAGACATCTCTGAAGAACAGACATTTCCTATGGAGGCCTTCATAGTAGTGATAAAGTTACATACCACAAGCTATTTACAAGCAGCAGTAGAGAAAACAAATTAAAATTTTAAAAATAATAAATGACAAGAACAGAAGCAAAATACAACTCCAGACTTCTAAACTTCCCAGGACAAAGCCAAGGGAAAAGGAGGCAGAGGAAATTGAAAGATCCACCTGAGTTTTCTGAAATTATAGCAACAGAAGTTAAAAAAAAAAAGATAAATGAGGCTAAATAAAAAATAATCTCTCATATAAAAATAGAAATGAAGATCAAAATGAAGGGCTTGAATAATGAATCTTATGATTATGACACATATCATAATGACAAAGACAAAAAGCAGGAGCTTAGGAAAGTGATAGAAATCATGAATGCCCAAAATAGAAAAAAAAAATTAAACCCATGAAAAAATTGAAACACATATCCAGGGAAGTTAAAAATATAGCTGACAAGTGGCTCAGAACTGCTCTCAGCCAGAGGCAAGGTCCAGGTGGTGCCACACTTTGATTAGTGCTCCACAGAGCTTCCTGGGTCCCAGAGTCTCTGAACTCCTCCCAGCCAGTACTAAGGCCCCAGCACTGCACTCTAGGGATATATCCTTGCTAGCTGAAGAGAGGATCCAAACTCTTCTCAGCCCAATGTCCATGGGTGAACCATAAAGGGAATGCCTGTCTAGCCTCATTGGCCACAGAGGTGCAAAAGCCAGCACAGCCCAAAGCCCCAAAACAGCCATCATTGAGTGACAATGGGTAATGGAGAACTTGAGATACCCCCATCAGAGCACAAGGCCTCTGCTGAATAGTTCAATAGTGCAGCACATGTAGTCATGTAGTGGGGTCTCAGAGGTTATGAACTCTGCTTAGCCAGGAGCAAAGCCCCAGCACGATATACGGGGACACATTCTGGCTACCTGGGTGCTCCAGAGGCTCTGGACTCCTCCCAGCAAAGAGGCAAGGTCCAGGTAGTTCCACACTTGGGGTCATGCTCCATCTAGTTGTCAGAGTTCCAGAGGATTTGAACTCTACCCAACTAGGTGCTAGGCCATGGTAACACACAGGGGGTACATCCATACTAACCACCTACGTGCCACATGTTCTCAACTCCACTAAACCAGGTTCTAGCCCCTAGCAACACCCTCTTGGAGCCTGTCCCTGGTAGTAGCAAGAGGATCCAAACTCTTCCCAGCCCAGCATCCCAGAGCAACTCAGCACACTACATATAGGGAACACTCAATGAGCCTCACAGGCCACAGAGCACAAGGATCCAGTGCAATAGTCCAAGGTGCACCTCAGCTAGCCAGGGGATATCAGAGGATTGAAACTCTGCCTAGTACCACATTCCAGTGCAATCCACCAGGAGGGTTCCTAGCTAACTTCATGGATCCCAGAGGAAAATGACAAAGTAAAAGACCAAGAGACAGTTTCAGTCTTCCAGTCCACTGAGAACAAACCCAAGAGACACTGAAATGGAAGACACTGGAAATTGCAAAACTGAACTTTCTGAAATGATAGCAGCTAAAGTAAATAAACAATTCCATGAGGTTATAGAGACAGTGAAGTCAAAAATAATCTCTCAGGTAAAAAATGAAATAAACATTATGCAAGAAGTGCTATGTATACCAAAAGAAGATCTAAATGAAAAAATAGAAGAACATAATAAAATGATGGAAACCTTGAATGAACAATATGAGACAGAATAAGATTCAAAAGTGTATTCTAAGAAACTAAAAATTCTGATGAATGCTGACAAAACTGCTTGAATGAAGCTAAAGATAGACCTTGAAGACAGGATGACAGATTACAACCACAAAAGATAAGATCTCTTACAAGTAACAAAGAACCAGGAAATAACAATTCACCACATACAAGATGATGCAAAGAGAATTAATATAAGATTGAAAGGTGTCAATGAAAAGCAGGAGTCAACAAAAGTGACCTGCAAAGACTATTTGCAGAAATAACATCAGGATTTTCCAAACATGAAAAGAGAATCTGATATAAAGATAAGTGAAGCTTATAGAAGCCCAGTTAACTATAACTAAAATAAATATTCACCCAGACATATAATAATTAGGATATCAGAAATTCGGTACACCAACAATAATAAAAGCTGTCATAGAAAAACAAAAAAAAAAAACAAAAAAAACAAAAAAACAAACAAACAAAAAAGATCACCCATGAAGGAAAGCCTGTCAGAATCATGGCAGACTTCTCCACATAAACATTCAAGTCAAGAGATCTCAGCATGAAATTTTTCAGGTCCTGAAAGAAAACAACTTTGAACTTAGATGGATGTAGCCTGCCAAATTTTTTTTTGAAAATTGATGGAGAAATAAGATACTTTATGACAAAGAAAAACTGAAGAAATTCATGGCCATGAAACCAACACTACAAAGAGTACTGAAAGACACTCTGGAAAGAAACAAAGATAAGTACAATCCCAAGCACACTGCATTAAAAGCTATTATGAGAAAGAAACAAAAATAGAAACAAATCACCAATAAAGGAAAGCCCATCAGAGTCACAGCAGACTTCCCAACACAGACTGTTTAGTCATGGAGAGTTTTAAAGGAAGTATTTGGGGTCCTGAGACAAAATGAACCTCAATCCCGATGGATGTACTCTGCAAATCTGTCTTACAAATGATTTTCAAATGACTTTCAGTGATTTTCAAAGATTTTCAAAGATATTTTCATGACAAAGGACAATTGAAGAAATTCATGACTGCCAAACCATTTCTACAAAATTTTCTAAACGGTATTTTAGGAAGAGATGACAATGAAAACAATTCCAAGAACATGAATAGAAAGAATTCACCTGGCAAAGAAAGCACAACAGTTGGAAAAGATAAAATGCCAACAGCAGGAAAACGCTATGGCAAAGATAAACTAATACATATTGGTTATAACCATCAGTGTAAATACCCTCAATTCACCAATCAAAAACACAGATTTTCAGAATGAACCAAGAAATAAGATCCTATACATACTATGCTGCATAAAGAAACATGCTTGTCTAAAAATAAATCATACAATGGAAGTCAAAAGACAGAAAATAATACTCAACACAGCAGAAATCAAGAAATAAACAAGGATAACTATTCAATTATATATATATATCTTCCCAAGTGCACCAAACTATATAAAACACAAATGCGTAAACATGAAAGTTCAAATAAGCATAAAACAATTGTAGTGGGGGAACTTAAAATGCCACTGTCACACAGAGAAAGATGCACTAGATAAAAAAAAATCAACAAAGAAATATCAGAACTGAACCAAACTTGTGAACAAAAGTATTTCATAGATGTCCACAAAGTATTCTTCCCAAGAACATCAGAATAAGCATTCTTCTCACCTGTGCATAAGATGGTTTAAAAAATAAACCACATACCAACAATAGAACATATATTGAATAATGAAAAACCTGATATAAACCTATGCATATTATCAGACTGTAGGGCAATAAAAATTAAAATGAATGAAAAAAGAAAACACAAATATTTCATAAAACCATGGAAATTAAACCAATTAGTCACAGACAAAGTTAAGGAAGAAATTAAGCATTATGTACAACTAAATGTTAATGCCAATACAACATACTGGAACTTATGTGATGATATCAAAGTAGTTCTTAAAGGAAAATTTATAACAATGAATTCTACCATCTGGAAAACATAATTAACACAAATAAACAACCAAATGTTGAGGATTCAACATCTAATACAAAAACAAGTCAAATGCAATGTTTATACAAGTAAACAAGTTATAAAACATGAATGCAAATTAATAAAACTGAAACTAAGAAATCAATACAAAGAATCAATGAATCAAAGAGTTGGATTTTTGAAAGATTAAATGAAATTAATGAAAACCTAGCCAAGGAAAAGAGACTCAAATTCATAGAATTACAAACAAGAATGTTGAAATCACGATGGATCTTCTGGAAATACAAAAAAGCATCAATATATACTCTGAGAAATGTTATTCTAATAAGATTGAAACCACAGAACAAATGGACAGATTCCTAAAATATATGAGTTACCAAAGTGTAATTGATAAGATATACAATTTCTAAATACCCCAATATCAGTCATGAAGTGAACAAGTGTAAATAAAATTTACCAATAAAGAAAAGTGTAAATTCTGATGAATATACTGCAGGATTTTCCAAGAAATTTACAGAAGGTCTAATGTCATTACTCCAAGATTCTTTAAGGAAACTGAAAGGGAAATAAGACTCACAACTTTATTCCTGAAAGTCAGTATTGCCCTGTTTCCAACAATTACAGAAGGACCCAAATGAGAAGTGAACTACAGAACAACCTACTTAGTAAACATATACATAAAAAAACCCTCAGTAAATATTGACAAACAGAATGCAGCAAATCATCAAGAAGATTATTCACCAGGATTGCTTCATCACAAGGATACAGGAGTAGTTCAACATATGCAAATCAATAAATGTAGTACACCATATCAACAGTGTCAAAGACAAAATCAAATTATCACCTGAATAGGTGGTTATAGAGCATTTGAAAAAGACTAACACCATTCATGATAAAAACCCTAGAGCAAAAGTGGAATAGATCTTCATTTCAATTTGATAAAAGCCATATATGAAAAACCAATGGCCAACATCATTTTAAATCATTAAAACAACTGTAAGCTTTCATCCTTCAATCCAAAACAAGACAAAGATGTCCATTAAAATCATTCTTTGTTATAACAGTGGAAACATTAGCCTGAGCAATTATACAAGAAAATGAAGTAAAAGGAATAAGGATAGGAAAAGAAGAATTTAAACCATTGTTATTTATAGTCAAGATGTTACTCTACCTAGAAAACCTCCAAAACTCTAACAAAATAATTGATTTAATAATTAAGTCCAGTTGCATAGCTGAACACAAAACCAATACTAGAATCAAAAGCATTCCTGGGCACAAATACTAAACTCACCATTTTGGTTACTTTTCTTTTATTGCTGAGACAAAATATTCAATGCCCAAAATTAAACAGGGAAAGATTTCTTTAGTTCACGGTTTCTAGAGGTATCAGTCCATAGCCTGCTAGGTCCAAGGCAGAGTAGTTAATGGCACTGGGCAACATTTCATGGCTGCAGAAGACAACAAAATCTATGAGTAAAACCTGAACAGCATGGCGTGAAGACTTTCTTTCCCTTATATTGTATGTAGGTCATCTACCAAGAATGGATGTAACACTCACACTCATAATCCCAGCACTGGATCATGAATCAATCATAAATTCTAGAAGCCTGCCCCCATGACCATATGAGACTTTGGGGGGACATTCATATACAAAATGTAATACATTGAGAAAAAATGAATTAGAACAACACTCTTCAAAAAAGCATTGAAAAAACTGAAGTACTTATAAATTAGTCTAACAAGGGAAGTAAAATTTCTACACATTGAAAATGACAGTACTCTGAAAAAAGGAGATCAAAGAGGATACCAGCAAATACAAATTATCCCTTTCTCTTGGGTAGGAAGAGCTGATATAGTGATATAGTCAAAATCATTTTATAGATTTAATGCAATTCTAATCAAAATACCATTAGCTTAGCTCTAAGAACTACAGAAAACATTCTTAAAACTCATTTGGAACCAGAAGATACCTAGAACAGTCAAAATAATTCTGAACCATAAAAGCATGAGAGATGGTGTCACAATCCCTGACTTAAAAAAAATTTTTTTTGGTGGTACTGGGGATTGAAGTCATGGCTGCACACTTGCAAGAAGGCGCTTATGCCACTGAGCTAAATACCCAACCCTCTCTGACTTAAAATTATACAACAGAGTTACTGTGATAAAAACAATATGATACTGGGAAAAAATAGCAAATCCCAGACCTGAGGATGAAAGAACTGATAAGATGTGAAAAAACACCAAACGGGACTTCTGGGAGAACATGGCGGACAGATAACAGCAACTACCGGAGGCTCTCTGAAAAACTAGGCTCAGAAGCCAGGAATGGTGCAGACTAAAGAGAATAAGCAGGTGGAGATATGCTCTGCTGACTCAGGAACGAACTGGGCTGAGAGAAACCAACTTGGAATGCAGTCCTGGTGCTAAAACAGGAACAGAAAAGCCTCGGTGTGGAGGCTGAACCCTGCGCCATTGGAAGCCGCAATTTGGGTTTCCCGCCTTGGGGGCTGGCCGCCTCTACATCGGCTCGGGAAGGAGAGAGACGCACAGAAGCTCTGAGAGCAGCAATCTGCAAATGGAGTCGAAAACAGGACGGGCAGGGAGGTGTGCACCGACTAGTGGTGAGGTGAGTGAGAGAAACTGACACTCCACCACAGTTTGACTCCAGCAGACTTTCTGGGCCCGAGCAGTCCTGCGGGAGCAGGGCGTGGTGGTGACTCCAGCCACACATCCCCCTCTCGGGCGGGATTGGTGAAAAGTGCCTGGCCTACATGACGCTGCCAGCGGACCCAGTAGGCTAGCCCAACCCAGATCCCAGAGCCTGACGGTGGCCGGGAGGGGCGGGCCCCGCATAGGTTGCCTGGTGCGCAGAGGTGAGTGGGAACACCTAACCGGCGCAATTTCGATCAGGCTGTGGCTGACGGAGAGAAGCTAGGCCTCTCATATAAGCTTGCATATATAAGAAACAGAGAATATGGGAAGAGGAAGCAAGAAGAAAGGCTCCTCGGCCCCCAATTCTGAGAAACAGGCAATAGCAGACACCGCACCAATAGACATTAAGCGCCATATAGAGAGCCTCATAGACCAATTCAGGAATGAAGTTATCAATGACCTGAAGCTAGAAGTATGCAGAATAGTTAGAGAAATGCTAAGCACCACCCAGGAAAAAACAGATGGTGGAATGGAAGAACAGAAAAAGAGAGGAGAATTGTTTGATGGAGAAAACAGAGAAAGCATAGAGTACATGAAGCAGGTTCAAAGGGACTATCAAGAAACTAAGAAGTCTATCCAAGACTGGCATAACAGCTTGAAAGAAACTAAGGACAGGCTATCTGATCTGGAGGGCAGACTTGTAATATGGGAGAATGAAATCAAAAACTTCTTAAAAATAACAAAGAAACAAACAGCAATAATACAAAGACAAGAAGATGATAAGAGGAGCCATAACTTAAGGATTAAGAACATAAAAGAAGAAGTAGGGACACAAACAAGTGAACTACAAAAGCTACTCACAGAAATAATCCAGGAGAATTTTCCTAATTTAGCAAAAGGTAAAGATACTCAGATGTATGAGGCATATAGGACCCCAGCTACCTACAACCCAAACAGAGAAACACCCAGGCATATAATAATAAAAATTCCAGAAATTCAATACAAGAACAGAATATTAAAAGCTGTAAGAGACAAGAAACAGACCACTTACAAGGGAACACCCATCAGAATTACAGCAGATTTCTCTGCACAAACCATCAAATCATGAAGAGCCTGGGGGAAAATAATTCAAGCTTTGAAAGATAATAATCTCCAGCCAAGTTTGAGATATCCTGCACAACTGTCCCTGGAAATTGATGGAAAAACGAGGTGCTTCCAGGATAAAGAGGAACTGGGGGAATTTGCAACCACAAATTCAACTCTACAGAGAGTATTGCAGGATATTCTAAAAAAAGAAAAATACAAAGAATCCAGAAATAGTGGCGGGGAGGCCACAATGAATGGAGCAGAGAACAAAATGAAGAAGACAAACTGACAGCTACTGACAGAAAAAGAGCTCAACAGAAATGAGACAGAGAAGACTGGATGATAGGAACAGCTATTTTGGAGAAAATGACATCTTAATAGGTAATACTGATTCAGTATCATCCTGTTTTGAAGTCTCATCTAGCTTTTGTTCTTCTGTCTCCAATGGTCTAAATAGGTTGTATCTTATTGGATTTTATTATGTACAATAGTATAAGCAAAAACCATTTAAAGACAAGGAGATTATACAGAAATCATTGTTCATTTTTTGTCAGTCGATTCTAAATACTCTGTAATGCTGTCATTCTCTTAAATGGTTTTACATTGTTTTGATATACTTAATGCTACAGTATACGAAGTTGTACTCAAGGACTTCAAGGAAAGAGTCAATATGGTAACCACATTTAGGTCGGAATTATCTGGTGGTGAAACACTATTCTGCTTAAATGGTTATGTTTTGATCTGTGCTGTTTCGCTGTTATGCCCTCTTTTATCTCAATCTCCACTCCATTATTTACTTTTTTATTTTTTTATCCGTTTAATTAAAGGGAAAAAATAGCAGGATATATTATAGTAACCCACTTTGACCTTCTATTATCTCGATTTGAAGCCCTGTATTATTCTCACCTTCTTGTTTTTGTCTGATATTCCCCTATTCTGTTTTGATGGATAGTATCAGGTTCGAAAGTGTAGGCATCAGCTGTGAAGATAATGAGATTCATTATAACGCCCATTCTCGTTGACTTTTATCTACTTTTGAAGACCTACAATGTCTCCAATGTTTTGGTTTTGTCAGTTTTGTTCTTTACTGTTTTGTTCAATTGTATTATAACTAATGATATAGGCAATTCTATTAGAGATAGCAGGAGGCATTATGGTAACCATTGTTGATCACCTTGTATTATGTTTTTACATTATCTATTATGTCCACCCTTTTGACTTGACCGCTTCTGTTCTGTTATGTCACATTTGGTTTTACTCTCTTCCAAAAAAGCAATAAGAACCGTGGGAGCAATGAAACCCAAAATGTATAATAGTCATTGTACAAAAGAGAGGAAAAGAAAGTGCTCTAAACTATATAACTGCATGTATATTTAAGTGTATTAGATAGAAAATGATATCACAGAGTTTTATTGGATCATTGAACAGAACTGTTTGCAGTATTATTGTTGGAATGTCCACTCTACAAGCTTTAATTTTGTGACTTGAACAATTAATTCTAAGATGGCAATATGTAATCCATTAACTAGTCATTTCCTACTGTTCATTTTTTTTCCTCTGTAAATCTGTATAACTTGTACCCTTTCACTGTTTTTTTTTTCTTCTTTCCTCCTTAAATAAAATAAAATTTAAAAAAGAAAAAAAAAAAAAAAAAAAGAAAAAACACCAAACACACTCAATCACCTTTTCTTTGACAAATTTGTCAAAGATGCTAACTGAATGAAAGATAGCCATTCTAATAAATGGTTTTGGAAAAATTGTCTTTCCATAGGCTGGTGACTAAAACAGGACCTATGTCTCTCACCATGCACTAAGCTAAATTCAAAGATTTAAGTATTAAAACTGTAATACTAAACCTCCTGGGAGAGAGAAAACGTAGAACACTTAAAAATGTAGATATAGGTAAAGACTTCATGAACAAAAATCCTATAGCATGGGAAATACTTCAAAGGATCAACATCTTGGATCTCTTTATTATTATTATTACTATTATTATTATTTAAAGAAAGACAGAACAAAATAGAAAATGTGCAGAAATAGTACATACTTTCAAAGAAAAGAAATAAACAGTAATAAATCACTAGTTGATGTATACATATTGTCCCCACACAAATAGTTGTTCAATATACACAAGTGGAACATATAAATGGGAATTCAACCAGGGAGACTGCAAACAGTACTGTTCAACTATCCAACAAAAACTAAGTAATGTGGCTATCAATCCTATACACTTGGGCATGTACACATTTTTCCATGTCTTCATTTATGTTGAGGCCTAACAAAACTTATTAGATTAAAATCCTTCTGAACAAAGATTAATATATTCCTGGATCTTACATCATAACACTGCGGAATCAGCACTGGGTACAGCAGTGCCTTTTTCTTTCCTTCAAAGTATTTAGGCTTTTGCACTGTGAAAATAATTACCAACAGAGTGCAAAGATATCCCACAGTGTGAGAAAAATATTTAGCCATTTAATCCTTAGAGAAAGGAATAATATCTAGAACATATAAGGAATTGAGAAAGAATCATACACCCCCAAATGTAAAGGCTTAGATTAAAAATGATCATCCAAGATAAATATACACTTCTCAGAGGAAGAAATACAAACAGAAAATAAATATATGAAAAAATGCTCAACAACACTATTAACTTGAAAGATCGAAATTAAAACAACTCTGAGATTTCATCTCACTCCAGAGAGAATCCATATCATCAAAAAATCATTCAATAAAAAAGGTTGGTGGGGCTGTGTGGGGAAAAGAAAATTTTTCCACGGTTGTTTGGAGTGTAGACTGTTGCAAGCACTGTGAAAATTGGTGTGATGCTTCCTCAAAAATCTAGGACTAGATAGCTTATTTTACTCAGCCATTCCCATGCTCAGTATCTTCCAACAATATTTGAAAGAATCATACAAAAATGATATATGTGCACCTAAGCTTTTAGTCACTTTGTGTTTAAAACCTAAATCTTGGAAAAAACACAAATGCTCATTAACCGTTTAAAGGATAAATAAGCTGTTTAGCTGCCGCGCCTGGCCATAAGTCTGCAGAGGAGGAGCTGGGCAGATCTGGGGTGCCCTCACCGGCCTCTCTGCGTGTCTGGAGGACTCTGGATATCTCCGCCCAGACTGCTGGAGTTCCCCCAGGCTTCCAGGTGCAGTGAAGGGGAGAGGTGGGTTTGAGGCTTCCACATCAGCCTCCCCATTCCGGTTACACTTGGAGAATTGCTGAGCTACCGACGGGTGGGCGGGCCCACACTATCAGCCTAGCCCAGCCTGTTTAGCTGCCGCACCTGGCCATTGGTCTGCAGAGGAGGAGCTGGGCAGATTTGGGGTGCCTGCATCGGCCTCTCCATGTGTCTGATGGACTGTGGATATCTCTGCAACCAGGGAGGGTCCACAGGTTCCTGAAGCACTGCGGCCTGTGGTGAGTACCCTAACCCGGCTGCGATTGAAGAACTGTGGAGCTTCCAAGGGGCAGGTGGGCGCACAGTGTCCCTGAGGCCCAGCTTGTCTGGAACTTCAGAGTTCTGAGCAGGCAGAGGAGGGCCACTAGTTCTGTAAGCCCAATGGCTTGGGGTAGTGTGATGCCAGATTCTCAGTAGCAGCAAACATAGAAGGGGATTTTCAACAGATCCTGAGGAAGCTTTCAAATAACACTTGAAACACAGAAATATAGGAAAATGACAAAACTAAAGACCAAATTACAACCTCAAACCTCCAGCCCATCTCAAGAAACCCTAGGAGCGATGTATATAGAAGAAAATATATCCCATCCACCTCATATATCAGACAAAATAGCCACTGAAATTGACAAGTAACTCCAGGAAGCTTTAAAGAAATTCAAACTCGAAATAATCTCCCAGATAAAAGAAGAAATGATTAAAGAAATGAAAGAGATTCTAAATATATCTAAAGAAAACACAGATAAAAAATTGGAGGAACTAAACAAAAAGATAGAATCCCTAGACGAGCAATAGAAGAAACAAACAGAATACATAATGCAGATGCACAAAGATATACAGGAAAAAAAAAAACTCCACTGAAAGCTGTAAAAACCGCCTTAATGAAAGTGAAGATAGAATTTCAGACCTTGAAGACAGGATTGCAGCTAGTGAACAAGAAAGGAAAGATCCTTTGAAAATAACAAGGAATCAGGAAACAACAATTCAACAACTGCAAGACGATGCAAAGAAGAATAACATAAGAATGATAGGGATTAATGAAAGAAAGGGAGACAACATGAAGGATGTCAGGAGGATATTTAGAGAAGTAATAGCTGAAAATTTCCCAAGCATGAGATCAGAAACTGACATCAGGATCAGTGAAGCATATAGAACTCCAAACAGTCATAACCAAGATAAAACTACACCCAGACATAATAATCACCATCCCAGAAATCCAACACAAGAATAGATTATTAAAAGCTGTCAGAGAGAAAAGACAGATCACTTATAAAGGAAAACCTATCAGAATCACAGCAGA
Organism: Cavia porcellus; assembly: GCF_034190915.1. Taxonomy (NCBI): domain Eukaryota; kingdom Metazoa; phylum Chordata; class Mammalia; order Rodentia; family Caviidae; genus Cavia; species Cavia porcellus. The sequence continues at coordinate 52,238,482 of NW_026947486.1, forward strand.
CTTCTCAGCACAAATGATAAAGTCAAGAAGAGCATGGAGTGAAGTATTCCAGATCCTAAAGCAAAATGATTTCCAACCAAGACTGATATATCCTGCAAAACTATCATTCAAAATAGATGGTGCAATACGATACTTCCATGACAAAGAACAGCTGAAGAACTTCATGAACACCAAACCAACCCTGCAAAAAATATTGAAAGACAGTTTAGATACACAAAGGAAAAAACCACTAAGCAAAGCAAATAATTAAACAGAACAGAAAGATAAAGATGCAACAGCAGAAAGATAACATTCCTACAATTAACCAGCATTTAACAGTAATAACCATTAATGTAAATGGTCTCAAAGCACCAATCAAAAGAAACAGACTAGCAGAATGGATCAAGAAACAAAATCCAACCATATACTGTTTACAGGAAACCCATCTAACCCAGAAGGATACTCACAGACTGAAAGTCAAAGGATGGAAAACAATTCTTCATGCAGCAGGAATCCAAAAAAAGGCAGGAGTAGCCATTCTGTTTGCAGACAACGTGAACTTTAAAGCAACAATGAACATAAAGGACAAAGAAGGTCACTACATACTCGTAAGGGGAAAACTCCAAGAGGAAGAGATAACTATCTTAAATATATACGCACCAAACTCCAGAGCACCCAGTTATATAAAACAATTATTAACAGAAATGAAAACTCAAATTATCAGTAACACAATTGTAACAGGAGACCTTAATACACCACTGACACCAAGGGACAGATCAACCAGACAGAAAATGAGCAAAGAAATAACAGAACTGAATCACACCTGTGAACAAATGGGTTTGATAGACATATACAGAATGTTCCACCCAACAACATCAGAATACACATTCTTCTCAGCAGTACATGGATCATTTTCTAAAATAGACCATATATTAGCTCACAGAACATATTTAAGCAAATGCAAAAGAGTTGAAATCATCCCTTGCATATTATCGGATCATAGCGCTCTGAAATTAGAAATTAATGACAAAAGATACTGCAAAAATTCCGCAAACACATGGAAACTAAATAACACACTCTTGAGTAATCAGTGGGTCACAGAAGAAATTAAAGAAGAAATTAAACAATACCTAAAAGAAAATGAAAATGCAGATACAACTTACCGGAATCTGTGGGATGCAATGAAAGCCGTTCTGAGAGGAAAATTTATTGCACTGAGTTCCCACATCAGGAAAACAGAATGAATACAAATAAATAACTTGATGCTACACCTCAAACAGCTAGAAAAAGAAGAGCAAGTCAAGCCCAAAGCCAAAGGAAGAGAGGAAATTATAAAAATCAGAGCAGAAATCAATGCAATAGAGACTAAGAAAACAATCCAAAGAATCAACAAATTAAAGAGTTGGTTCTTTGAAAGAATAAATAAAATTGATAAGCCCCTAGCCAACCTTATTTAAAAAAGGGAAGAAAAAGCTCAAATTCATGCAATAAGAAATGAAAAAGGAGAAATCACTACAGACCCAATAGAAATACAGAGGATCATCAACACCTATTTCGAAAACCTCTACTCTCAAAAGTTTGATAACACAGAAGAAATAGACAGATTCTTAGAAGCATATGAAGTTCCAAAGCTCGATCAAGAGGATATAAAACTGTTGAATAACCCAATCTCTGCTAATGAACTTGAAAATGTAATTAAGGCCTTACCCACCAAGAAGAGCCCAGGCCCAGATGGATTCACTGCAGAATTCTACAAGAAATATAAAGAAGACCTAATGCCGACACTCCTCAAACTATTCAATGAAATTGAAAGGGAAGCAATCCTTCCTAAGTCATTCCTGGAAGCAAATATTACTCTAGTACCAAAACCTGAGAAAGACCCAACTAAAAAGAGAACTATAGACCGATCTCCCTCATGAACACAGATGGAAAAATCCTCAATAAAATATTGGCAAATAGGATCCAGCAAATCATCAAGAAGATTATACACCATGACCAAGTGGGATTCATCCCAGGAATGCAAGGATGGTTCAACATACGCAAATCAATAAATGTAATCGACCATATCAATAAAGCCAAAAATAAGAATCACATGATCATTTCTATAGATGCAGAAAAAACCTTCGATAAGGTCCAACACTTATTCATGATAAGAACTTTACAGAAAATTGGAATAAATGGTCTTTACCTCAATATAATAAAGGCCATTTATGACAAACCAACAGCCAGCATCATACTAAATGGCCAAAAATTGAAAGCCTTTACTTTAAAATAGGGCACAAGACAAGGATGTCCTTTATCACCACTCCTATTTAATATAGTACTGGAAGTACTAGCCAGAGCAATTAGGCAAGAAAGAGAAATAAAAGTGGTAAAGATAGGAAAAGAAGAAGTTAAATTATCATTGTTTGCAGATGACATGATACTCTACATAGAAGACCCCCTAAACTCCATTGAAAGACTCTTAGATACAATAAATAAATTCAGTAATGTGGCTGGATACAAAATCAATACTCAGAAATCAATAGCATTCCTATACACGAACAACAAAATTACAGAGAGGGAAATAAGAGAAACTGGACTATTCACATTAGCAAGCAAAAAAATGAAATATTTAGGAATTACTCTTACAAAAGAAGTGAAAGACTTATACAGTGAAAATTATAATACACTGAAAAAGGAAATTGAAGATGATCTCAGAAAATGGAAAGACATCCCTTGCTCATGGATAGGAAGAACAAACTTTGTGAAAATGGCCATTCTCCCAAAACTGTTATACAGATTCAATACAATCCCAATAGAAATACCATCAACATACCTTATAGATCTAGAGAAATCACTCCTAAATTTCATCTGGAACCAGAAGAGACCTAGAATCGCAAAGGCAATTCTAAGCAGCAAAGACAACGCAGGAGGCATCACAATCCCTGACTTGAAGTTATACTACAAAGCAACAGTAGTAAAATCAACATGGTATTGGAATCAAAAGAGAGCCGAAGATCAGTGGAATAGATTAGAAGATACAACCACAACTATGAACACACTCAACCACCTTATCTTTGATAAAGGAGCCAAGCAGGTTCACTGGAAGAACGACAGTCTCTTTAATAAATGGTGCTGGAAAAACTGGCTCTCCATTTGCCGAAAACTAAAGCTAGACCCATGTCTATCACCATGTACTAAATTAAAATCTAAATGGGTCAAAGATCTGAATATTAAAACAGAAACACTAAATCTATTGGAAGACAAATTAGGTAGAAACCTTGCAGACATAGGAGTAGGTAAAGAATTCATGAACAGGACTCAAACCGCACGGGAAATACTTCCCAGAATCAATAACTGGGACCACTTCTTATTAAAAAGTTTCTGCATGTCAAAAGAAATCTCCAGCATAGTGAAAAGAAAACCCACAAACTGGGAAAAGATTTTAGTGAACTCTCTCTCAGACAAGGGACTCTTGTCTAAAACATATAAAGAATTAAAGAAACTCAGACCTCCAAAATTCAAAGATCCAATCCAAAAATGGGCATCTGAGATGAATACGCAATTCTCAGATGAAGAAATGCAAATGGCAAATAAATACATGAAAAAATGCTCATCATCATTGGTCATTAGAGAAATGCAAATTAAAACCACACTGAGATACCATCTCACTCCTGAAAGAATGGCCAGGATCAAGAAAACCGACAACAAATGCTGGAGAGGCTGTGGGGAAAAAGGAACTCTCCTGCACTGCTGGTGGGAGTGTAGACTGGTACAGCATTTGTGGAGATCTGTCTGGAGATTTCTCAAAAAGTTGGGACTGGAAATCCCATTTATTCCAGCTATTCCACTTCTAGGCATATTCCCAGAAGAACTGAAAGCATCATACCACAGTGATATATGTGCACCTATGTTTATAGCAGCACAATTTGTAATCGCCAGATCTTGGAAACAACCCAAGTGCCCATCAACTGAGGAATGGATAAAAAAGTTGTGGTATTTCTATACAATGGAGTATTATTCAGCTATAAAGAAGGATCACATTGAGATATTTATCAATAAATGGGCGCAGCTTGAGACCATACTCATAAGTGAAATAAATCAATCTCGCATGTGTGAATACCGAATAGTTTCCCTAATGTAAGTAATGATTCAAATATATAAAAATATGTGGTAATCATGATTCCCCATTAGCTGGCCTTGGAGCCTTATAAAGTTTTTCACTCATTAATTAGAAAGGCTTTATTCTGGGCTTCTTGATATGAAAATATTTGAAGCTAGAGTATATGAAGTTTTATCCAAATATTTCAAGGAAAAAGACACTATGGTAACTACTATTAAGTCAGGTTATATGGTGGTGAAGTACTAGGTTGTTGAAACAGTCATGCTGTGACCTCTATTGTTATATTGTTATGTCCTGTTTTATCTCAATCTCCCCCTTATTGTTTTAAAAAAATTATTTAGTCATTTCTTATGTTTGTCTTAATTAAAGAAAAAATTCAAAAAATTAGGATATATAAATAGTAACTCTTTTTGATACCCTATTAACTTGTTTTGAAGTCCTGTAGTACTCCCACGATCTTGTTTTGACTGATTAGACTCTGTTCCATTCTATATGATAGTATCAAGTTTGAAGACATAGGCAACTACTTTGAAGACAATAAGATTCACTAAGATACCCATCCTGGTTTGACTATTGTCTTCTTTGGAAGTCCTGTAATGTTTACAATGCCTAAGTTTTATTGGTCTTGTTCTCTACTGTTTTGTCCAACTTTATAATAGCTAATGAGATAGACAATTCTTTTTAAGGAAACAAGGGACAACTTTGATAACCATTGTTGATAATCTTGTACTCTGTTCTACACCATGTGCTATGTCTATCCTTGGTATTGACTGACAGCTTTGTTTTGCCATATTTGACTGTATTCTTCCCCCCCCCCCCAAAAAAAGTAATAAGCACTAAGGAGTAATAAAATCCAAAATGTGTAAATTTTGTTGTAAAAAAGAGAGGGAAAAAAAAAAGAAAAAGAGCTCTAACGGATATAACAGCAAGTGTGTTTAGGGTTGTTAAATAGCTGACTATATCAATGTTTTTGGATCATTGAACACAGCTGTTTGCAGTCTCCCTGTTTGAATGTCCACCTTGTATTCTTTGATACTGTGATTTGAGGAACTATTTTCAAGATGATAATATGTAATCTACTAACAGGTGATTTCTTACTGTTATGTTTTTTTGTTTGTTTTTTTTTTTTTGTTTGTTTGTTTTGTTTTGTTTTTTTGTAGTTCTGTATTACGTGTACCCTTACACCGCTTTGGTTTGTTTTGTGTTTTTCTCTTTTTCCTCTTAAATAAAAAAAAAAAATGTAATAAGAACCATGAGAATAATAAAACCCTAAAAGTCTAATTGTTACTGTAAAAAAGAGAGGAAAGTAAGGTGGACTAAGGGATATAACCGCAGGTATGTTTGAGAGTGTAGGATGGAAAACCATATAACAGCTTTTGTTGGATCATTGAACGGAACTGTCTCCAATTTCACTGTATGAATGTTCACTTTATATGCTTTAATTTAGTGATATGGACAACTGTTTATGGGAAGATAATGTGTAGCCTGTTAACTGGTGATTTCATACTGTAAATATTTTTTTCTAGAAATACTGTATTATTTGTACCCTTTTACTGCATTGTTTTTTATGTCCCCCTTTTCTTCTCTCTTTAAATAAAAAAATAAAAAAGAGAAGTACAGTACAGTACAATGCAGATCCTAATGGATCTAACCTCATTTTCCCTCTGTAAATAGTAAATATTTAGATAGTTAAATAAGGGATAATAATAACTAAGATATATTTAGCATTTGATCCTTGCTAGATACCATTCCAAGCACTTTATACTAACAGTAAAACTTTACTACCACATAAGAGCACATTCCAAAAAACTTTTTCTACTTATGTAAAATGCAGGAGTTGTGTTCTTATGAGATTTATCAAAAATACAGTTTTTTTAGTTTGTTTTCTGATTATTGAGAGTGAGGGAATTTAGCAAAGGAGAAAATGTTTTTATTTATTAGTTGGATAGAAATGTACTGACCTGAGAAAATCTAAATGATATAGGCTGGTTATTTCCTACCATCTTGCCTTTTCCTCACCTACCCCCTTGATAGAGCTTTGCTTTGTTTCTGTAAATTGGGGATAGGGTAAGGATGGGGACCAACCCTCAATTGCATTAGATCTGAATTTCCTTGATTGTGAGGCAAGTTAATTTGTGGTTTTATGCTGTTAAGTCCATTTTTGAGATGAGAGAACTGAAGTATAGAGAATTAAGTAATTTTTTGACGGTCACAGGACTAGTGAATAATGCAGCCATAATTCAAACTTAGACAGAATAATCTTAACCTCCATAGTACATTTTGTGTTTTTATGGGAGTTTGTCTATGTGAGAAGCATTAGTAGCTGGGAGAAAATATTGTCATCATCACAGTGCTTAGAACCATTTTTGTTGAATGGATATGTCCTGTCTTAGCACATATCCTGGTTTGATTAGTATTTGCTGCCACTATATATTTTCCAAGAGCCTTCAGTTTTGCTTCTTGTATCCTTAGCCTTTTAACTCAAGCTGTAAGGAAATCTGAGTGGTCATAATTAATGAAGCTCTTGGAATGGAAATCTTACGGAAGAAGATTGTATGGTGAAACAAGGGTATAAAGATAGGAGATGAGGAATCCTTCCTTCTGTCATATGTGTTTTGTGGAATTACATGGCCCTGGTGTTCCCTATAGCTGAAACTTAGAGTGGTCCTGGCTCATATTTTTGGGTAACTTACTTGTCTGTGGCACTTTCTACCTGTTACAACAGTGAATGAAGGTCTTAGGTTGTTTGCTTTAAGCAGAATAAACACATAGATCCAGAACGTATTTTCAGTAATCTTTGCTTGTTGAACAGGAGCTTGCAGTCGTTTAAAACAAATGAAGGGGATAAAAATTCCCTTAACTTTTATTTACCAATCAGATTGCAAAGGAAAAAATAGCCTATTCTTAGACTGAGGCTCTAATTATACTAAGCCTGGAAGATAATGAAACAGTCTCATACAAAAGAGTGGGGTGATGCAAGTTTGTGTGGTGAAATTCCAAGACATTCACTGACTTTTTAGGATTCTGCACAGTGAATATTAAGCTTCTAAGTGTTTGTTGCCTGGAAACAGTGCTTTATTCTTTTACATGCAGTGTAATGAAGTGAACCTGTGTTGTAATTTGTTTCTCTCAAGGAAAAGGGAGAATTAAGACTCATCATCTATTGCTGTGTCCTATCTTTGGCCTTTTATATGTGCCTTTTATGTGTGCTTTTTATGTGCTGAAGTCACCAAGTCATACTCTTTTAATATGGCGTATTGCTCCTTGCCTTTGGCACTTTGGCAGTTGCCTTTGTCAGTTTTTCTTAATGCTGTGCACAGTAGAGGTTTTGAGTTTTTCAGTTATTTTATATTATAGATTTGGCAGAATTTGGAAGCTTTTCCTTTTCTGCCACTCTTTCATTAGTCTGTATAAGAATTATGCTTAGCTTTTCTGCTCATGATTTTTCTTACGTCAGGTGATACCTTTCCTTGGAACTAATTAGTATGGAGTGTTTAAGTGAAATATGTGCTGGCACAGGGCTTTATTGTCCCGCTTAATGAAAGTTGCCCATTTGTGTCCTCCCAGTTGCCTTTCTTTTCATTTACAGGTTTGGTAATGGGCTTCTGGGTTTTCGTTTTGCTGCCTGTAGTTGTCTTTCTGCAAATGAACCTGGGGTGCCGAATACTCATGTGATGGGGAATATAAAGGGTCCTTTTGGTATAACACATGTTTGTACTTTCCAATTCCTTCTATAGCCTGGGTTCTAGGAAATCTAGAGTCATGAGGTTGGTCATCATCCACTCCATCACATAGTTTTCTTTTTCAGAGCAGTTGCCATAAGAACTAAATGCAGAAAAGCAGAAAGATCTGTCGTCCTCAAGGAGCCACAGTTGCAAGCCCCTGGCCTTGGTAATTTTCATATGGATTTGATGGCACAGGGAAATGTGAAGAGAATTAAAGAGCTCCTCATTAGATTCATATTGAAGTGCATCAGTGTGACCTGTAGAAAAGCTGAAAACATAAAATAGCAATCAGGTGATTGGTAAGAACTCCTAGTTGGATGAAGTAGAGGGTTGGAAATTTCTGGCTGGGTGCCTGCTCTCCACATACAGTACTTACTCTATTTCATTTAATCTCCCACAACCCTGCAGGTAGGGATATTATCCCTTTTTACAAATGAGGATAAAGTCTAAAGGGATTAAGTAAATTGCCAAGTTCTCTTTAGTTGTAAGTGGCTACAATGAACATGGTTTTTCACATTTGTGCTGCTCTTCTGAAATACAGGAAACACAGATACCAAGAAGTACTTATCATCTTATCCTTGGTAAGCAAAGTACTAGGCGATATGACCACTCAAAAGGGTATAACAGCTTTTTAAAAACTGTTCTTTAATAAAGAGCTCTTTCTTAAAGTTTCAGATTTTAAATACCAAATTTATTTCAGTCATCTGGCCTGCTGTATGTCAGGCAGAATATTGAGTCCTAGGGGTACAAAGGTAAGAACAAAATCTCTTGATTGTAGATTGCACTGAGAGTAGGAGAGGAGGGAAAGTACACATACACCTGTAAATGAATTTCCTACCATCTGATTAAGGTACCTGAGAGTAAGAGAATGATACTTGTGTCTGTAAAATAATTCCTACTATGAATTGCACTGGTTCTTTGATCATTGCCAGGATTTACTTACAGATGTATGCGATGTTACCTTTGTACGAATGAAGCCCAAGAGGAACCAACGTGATAATTCCCCAAATGTTGGGAACCTTATTTTTTTCTACCTAGAGTCTAAATTTACAAGGATAACATTTTTATTGGTTTTAGTAGATGAAGAACATTGATTCTGCAAGCATTAAACCTTTTGTTTTCTTTAAAAAAAATAAAGGATAAATAAGATGGACTATATATGTTCACTTAAAAAGTTTATTCTTTGTTATGGAAGAGCAATACTTTATTATATATAATGTACGTGTGCATGCATGTATGTATATATGTATACACACATGTATATACATATATATGTACATACATATATAAGTATATGTACACACATCAGTGTAATATTACTCTGCCATCACAAAACATAAACTTTCAAATAAACAGATGCACCTTGAGACTAGACTCTTAATTAAGCACATCAGACATAAGTGTAAATGCCACATTGTGTCTCTGAGTTAAGAACCTTATAGTGTAAGAATCAAAATATGTAAAAATACTGTGAAATAGGAAGAAATTGTCCAGAAGGAAATGGAGCAGTGGGTAGGTGATTGAGGAAAGTAAGGAAAGAGAAAAGAAATAAGAACACAAGAATATAAAGAAAATAAAGCTTTGTTAATAAGGAAGGAAAGGGACATTAAAGGGAGAAGAGGTGAATGGGAAAGATATGCCATGTATAAGGTACAAATTCCTTATGAAGATTGTGATCTATCTATCTATCTATCTATATCTATCTATCTATCTATCTATCTATCTATCTATCTATCTATCAGTCTGTCTATGTATGTATTTTTATTATACCAAAGAACAATAAAAATATGAAGTTAATTTATCAATTATTATCTCTTTTTGCCTTAGTTACTGATTCTTTCTGTTCACATTTATATCAGTAATGCTTATTGAGATGTTTCTACTAAACATTTAATTATTTGAGCCTTGCTCAATTTTGGGTATTTATTGTTTTTCCATGATACTTAGAAGACATAGATATATGAAACAAGACCCATTATGCTAATGATAATATTTTCCTGTTTATTCAGATATTGTAAAAGATATGAGTAACATGTCTCTTCTTCTTTTGTGTACATTTTGAGACACGACATTATGGACATAGTTGTTTAGAAACATCACATGGTGTATGTAGCTACTAACATCTATCAAAATAAAGAAATTTCTTTGTAAAGGGATAGCTCACTGGCAGAGATCATGTCTTACATGCCTGAGACACAAGTTTTAACCCATCTTTACAAAAATAAAAAGAAAAGCCTTTGTTCTTATTTGTTGCTATTACTACTGTCCATTACTTCCATCAGTTATTAAATTGTACCTTTGCAATTATCCTTATATCAGTTTACTCCTAAAATTAACTTTAAATTATTTATGTAAATCCACATTTAACCTGCATGGAAAAATTAATTTCTGGTGAGATTAAAATTCCCATAATAAATCTGCATGCCTTATTAACTGAAAAATATTGGGTAAAGTGATTCCAACAGATGAGGTAAGTAAAATTTATAATCATCGTGGTTTTTCTTATGTAGTTTCTTATGTACTTCTACATTTCTATGCTCTACAATTTATAAATATATGTACTGTTGAGGTTAAAATAAATTTCTAACTAGATAATTTAGATATCTAAAAAACAATGAATGTCCACTCTTCCTTTCTAAAATGACTTCCTTTTAATGGAAATAAAACCTTTAAGAGGCTGTGATTTAGCATACAGGAGAGATTTTTTCAAATTTATTTTCCTTATTCTAGCAAATTATATTTTGGGAACATATCAAAAAATAAATAATTTCCATATTTTCAAAAATTAGTAAGTCCTTAGAATAGTCATTGTAAGTTGATCAAAACATTTAATGATGCCTCATTACAAAGTAATTTAAATCAAACTTGAATAGCAGCCTTTCTTTTAACTTCATTTTAATATACCCTTTTAAGTTTTTCACACAAAATATACTCAGTTATGTAAAAACTAGTTCTTGATATTTCATTTTTCCAACATTACTTTCATACTAACAAATCTTATTTCCTTTTTATTTTGGGAAGAAAAAATCCTTTTAGTATGTTCTAGTCTTATTTATCCTAAGCACTTAATTTAGAATGAAAATGGCCTACATATATATAATCAGTAAACATTATTGTACTGTACATAATGTTTTTATTCTACCATTAGAGCTTTAAAACATTAAAATTCCCTTTTAATTTGTTGCTACAACTACTAAAATAACTACATACACTTATATTTACATGTCTGTATACATATATAAAATACATATGCAATATGCAATACCTAGATTAAAGGTATGTATTTAAAGAATGTTAGAAGACTTGAAGAATTTATATTTTGAGAGAAGTAGGATTCCTGAACAAAACCACTTATACTTTGTATATATTCCCTTTACCTTGGAGAATTAAAAGTAAGCAAAATAATGACTATATTATTTATGTTTTATGAAATATGTTTTATACATCAACTGAATACAATTGGTGAAAGGAAATTTAAATCTAATATTCTTTATATTCACATACAAAAGGTACCTTTAAGGTACAACTATTCATCATTTTGTATTACATTATAAAGGAAAACATAAATTCATGGAATAAGGTCAGTAAGTGATTTTAACAGTTTCAAACAGTCAACATCATAAAAAGAAATTTAATATTAGTCTTAATCACTTTAACATATGATTGTTAGTTTTCAATCCAGTCTAATTTAAAAATGAAAACTCATTTAAAAGTAAAGGAAAAATAATTATTTTTGGATTTCTTTGTATGTCTGAGCAAAGTTCTTCATGAAAATTACTCTTGCTATGAAGAATCAAATTATATTTTTTCTGGTTGTCCTTTGTCATGATATTTTACAGTGTACACATTTTTATGAAAAGAATAGCTTATTTAGTTAGGTTACAAAAAAGGCAAATACATAGGGCTGTAGTCTGAAATGGAGTTATGTGATCAGCAATACTGACAGGAATTAAGAATAGACAATAAACTAGGCATTGGACCATGGATGAACTGCCTTAGGCAATATGAAATACAGCCTCCTTCTTATTAAAGTCCTGAGTTTTGCATAATTTAAAATCCAAAATAATTCATTTTATCTAATATCCAAGTTTCCTTCAAATCCTGTGCTGTGGCTTTTGTCTACACGTCTCCCCAAATTCATATATTGTCATAGGTGGAGTTTTTCAAAGGTGGCTGTGTCTAGGGTTTGCCACACTGGGATCAAATTTGAGAATACTGTATTAAGTGTGTGATGCTGGAATTAAGGGTGTGTGGTTGGTTTGGCAGTGTTCTGGGTAGTGATGGCCAGAAGGCTCATCCTGGGTGTATGCAGCATCACCCAAAGATGGGTAGTTAGGAAGAGATCAAAGGGAGAGGCAGGCTGCTGCAGCAGCTAATTGGTTATTTCACTGATTTGCCTTCTGCCTGCCAGGGACGGCTCTTTTTTCTCTGTGATACCCCTCTGCCATGCCACTCTGATTTGGAGCTAAGCAATATGAAATAAAACCTCTACAAACACTAAGCTGAAATAAAATTTTTCTCCTTTGACTGTCAAGTATTTTGTCACAGCAATATCAAATGTAACTAAGGCATTCTGCATGCTGAGGAACTGATTTAGTGTGTTCAGGTCCCAATTAATTATTTTTAAACTCACAATATCACCTCCAATATGTTCCCACAAAACAATAGTTTGTTTATTCAAAATTATATCTCAAATGAGAGACCATTCAATAACCCACTCTGAACCCATCCTGGAAATCTAGGAGCTATTATTATTTCCAATAAAATGTTCCTAACCTCATGTTTTGGTTCATGACTTCATTGCTCAATGTTTTTTTTTTTTTTTTAATTTTTATTTAAGGAGAAAAGAAAAGAAAGAAAAAAAAACAGTGAAGGGGTACAAGTTATACAGATTTACAGAAGAAAAAAATGTGCAGTAGGAAATCACTAGTTAATAGATTACATATTGCCATCTTAGAAATAATTGTTCAAGTCACAAAATTAAAGCCTGTAGAGTGGACATTCCAACAATGATACTGCAAACAGTTCCGTTCAATGATCCAATAAAACTCTGCGATATCATTTTCTATCTTATACATTTAAATATACATGCAGTTATATAGTTTAGAGCACTTTCTTTTCCTCTCTTTTGTACAGTGACTATTACACATTTTGGGTTTCATTGCTCCCACGGTTCTTATTGCTTTTTTGGAAGAGAGTAAAACCAAATGTGACATAACAGAACAGAATTGGTCAAGTCAAAAGGGTGGATGTAATAGATAATATAAAAACATAATACAAGGTGATCAACAATGGTTACCATAATGCCTCCCGCTATTTCTAATAGAATTGCCTATATCATTAGTTGTAATACAATTGAACAAAACCGTAAAGAATAAAACCGACAAAACCAAAACATTGGAGATATTGTAGGTCTTCAAAAGTAGATAAAAGTCAACGAGAACGGGCGTTATAATGAATCTCATTATCTTCTCAGCTGATGCCTAAACTTTCGAACCTGATACTATCCAGCAAAACAGAATAGAGGAACCTCAGTCAAAAACAAGATGGTGAATTGCTCAATGTTTTGAGTCCACCAAATCAGAATATCTGACATCTAACAGGCTGACAATTATGTTCCTTGTCACAGTTGTATAAATCTATGTAAAACTTGCATACTTCAATTACTAAAATTTCTAAAGGTTCAAATGTACAAAATGTTAATATATAATTAATCAGTAAGTGCCTTCACTTAAATTAATATTTTCTTTAAAAAGATACAGTCATAAAAAAACACATTGAGGCACTACAGGGATGTGACTGTGCTAACTGCATGGAGGATCCAAACTCTGCCCAACCCAGAGTTCCAGTTCAATCCATCAGCGGAATGCTCATCCAGCCTCACAGGTCACAGAGTGAATCCTAGCCCAGGGCACCAGATTTGTCCATCAGGGAGTGACCAGTCTAGCCAATGAGACTTGGAGAATTTGAAGTCTGCCCATCAGAGCACAAGGCCTCAGCTTGATATTTCAGTGGTGTGGCCCAGCTAGTCACGTGGCTGATCCCAGAGGTTTTGAATTCTACCCAGGCAAATGCGAGTCCCCAGCATTACCACAATCCATAGAGCCTACTCTGCCTTGCTGCCTGGGTCCCTCAGGTTCTGAATTTCACCCAGATAGGCACTAGAATCCAACAACACTCAGGGGATAGATCCCTACTAGCCACCTGCGTAGCAGAGCTTCTGAACTCCCCTCAGCCAGGTTCTAGGACCCAGCAACACACTCCAGCTGAGTGCCACTGTGAGCTGCATGGAGCACTGCTCAGCCCAGTGTCCCAGAACCTAGTGCAGTACATCAGTGAAATGCTGGGCCAGCCTCACAGGCCACAGAGCACAAGTCTCTGGTGCAATAGTTCAGGGATGTGCCCTAGTTAGTAATGGTGATATCAGAGGATTAAAGCTTCAGTGTGCTTGTGCTAAATTTCTGGAATCATTATTACATGCCTTAGTGCAGATTTATTTTGATCATGACTCATTGATATTCTTCCACAACAAAGAACAATGGATAAAATTCATGATCACCAAACCAATACTATAATCAATAATAAAAGATACACCACGCAGTCAAAAAGATGACAGCAATCCCAAAAAAAAGCAGAAATAAGACACTAAACAAGGTAAAAATTATAAAGAAAAGGTAGAAAATCAACAACAGAAGGATAGCATCACAGTGATAAGTAAGTACATATCAGTAAGATCCATCAATGTAAATGGTCTCAACTCACCAAAAAGATAACCAACTCACAGGAGTGGATTAAGAAACAAAACCCAACATTTACTTCAAAAGGAAATCAATAAACTAAAAGTCAAACGATGGAAAACAATTCTCCATGCAACAGGAACCCAGAAAAAACAGGGGTAGCTGTACTTTTTAGAGACAACGTGAACTTCAAATCAAGAATGACCAAAAAAGATAACTAAGGTCACAACACACTTCTTAGGGGAAAAATTCAAGTGGAAGAAATAGTAATCATAAATACATATGCATCAAATATGGAAGCATCCAACTTTGTAAGACAAATCCTAACAGACAAGAAAAACCAAATAAGCAATAATACAGTTATAACATAGGATCTTAAACCCCCCCATTGTCACAAAGACACAGAACAAGCAAACAAAAAATCAGCAGAAATAACAAAACTGAATGAAACTTGTGAATAAATGGACCTAGTAGATGTGTACTGAGTGTTCCATCCAACAACATCAGAATACTCATTCTTCTCATCTGCACATGGGTCACTCTCTAAAATAAATCATATACCAGCCTAAAGAACACTCTTTGGTAAATGCAAAAGTATTGAAATAATTCCATACATATTATTGAACCATAGTGCAATAAAATTGGAAATTAACAACAAAAGTCCACAAAAGAATCCCATAAACACAAGAAAATTAAATAACACTATCCTAAACAACCAATGAATCACAAAGAAATTAAAGAATAAATTATGCAATATCTATAATTGAACAAAAATGCAAATACAACTTACCAGAACCAGTAGGACACAGTGAAAGCCATCTGCAGGGGGAAATTTATAGCACTAAACTCCCTCATCATGAAATGGAACAAGGACAACTAAACAACATAATGATGCACCTTAAACTTCTAGAAAAAGAAGAACAAGTCAAGTTCAGAGCCAAAAGAAGGGAGGAAATTATAAGTATCAGAGTCCAAATTAATGCAATTGAAACTAAGAAAACATAAAAGAAATAATTAATGAATTGCAGAGTTGATACTTTAAAAATAAATTGATAAACTCCTAGCCAAGCTTATTAAAAGCAGGAGAGAAAATAATCAAATCCAACATTAAGAAATAAAAAGGGTGAAATTGTTGCAGACTGTGTGGAAATACAGAAAATCATCAATACCTACTGCTGTAGTCTGGAGTTGTGAGGAGAACAGTCAGAATCAGAACATGGAATTTAAAATGTTATTTTATGATCATCTCTCAGAGTTAACACAAGAAAGTGCAGGAAATCCATCCACAACACCAAAGACATAGAATATTAAGCCAAGGGCCTGAATCCCACAGCAAGGTCCTACATGAGTCCAGATGAAAACCTAGAGCCCATGACAATGCCTCCCATGTGTCCAACTCGAGGTTTAGAGCCCACACCAATTTCTTTTAGGAATCTGTTCTGGGAAGGCCTAAAGGTCAGCAATGGAAGCTAGACAGTCTATGCCAGCTAGGTTGAAGGAGCTGTGCTGGTAGATTGAGGGCTCTATGCAGGAGCCAAGAAATCACACTGCAAACAAAGACCAGGACTATCATAAAAAGCACCACAGTCATTCTTAGCAACATGGAGGCTCCAAGCTCCCCCTAAGATAAGAAGAGTCAAGTACATGCCAGGAAGCCAGCATGATGAGTTTGTCCCAGAGATTAAATGGTACATGTCTTCCCTTCCACAGCCAGTGAGCAATGCGTAATGTAAAGATGAGAGCTCCTTCAGGAGAACCAATGGCTCAAACAGCAATATTTAATGAAACCACAATGCCTCAAGGCTTCTCTTTACTTATGCTTGCAGCTTTGCTCAGGTGCAACATCTACACTAATCACAATGGTGATGTAATTCTTCTGGCATTAAGTTGACCACCAGTGTTTTAATTCACAACACCTACTTGAAAAGCTTTACTACATAGCTTCAATAATGCAGAAGATTTGGACAGATTCCTATAAACATATTAATTACCAAAGCTGAATCAAGTTGTAAAACTTGTAACCCACTTTCAGTTAATGAAATTGAAAATGTAAGTAGAACCTTACCAACAAAGAAAATCCCAGGTCTTGATGAATTCACTGCTGAATTCTCAAAGAAATTTAGGAAAGACTGAATGCCAACACTTTTCAAAGTTTTCAATGAAATAGACAGTGAAGCAAGTCTCAGCCTTGGAAGCAAGTATTACCCTAATACCAAAAGCAGACAAAGACCCAACCAAAAAAAGTAAATCACAGACCAATCTCTGTAATGAACATGCATGCAAAGTCCTGAATAAAATTCTGGAAAATACAATGCAAAAAGATATCAAGAAGGTTATAAACCATGATCAAGGAAGGTTCATATCAGGAATGCAGGGGTGGTCAAACATAAGCAAATCAGTAAATGCAATACACCATATAAAAAGAGCCATGGACAAGAATCACATGATCATTTCTTTTGTTGAAAAAATTTTAACAAAATCCAACACTCATTCATGATAAAAAAAAAATCCTACAGAAAATTGGAATAGATGGTATCTACCTGAATCTGATAAAAGCCATATATGATAAACCAACAGCCAACATCTCACTAAATGGACAAAAACTGAAACCTTTCAACCTAAAATCAGGAACAAGACAAGGATGACCATTATCACCACTCTTCTTTAATATACTCCTGGAAACATTAACTAGAGCAATTAGACAAGAGAGATAAATAAAAAGAAAGGAAGAAATTAATTTATCCAGTAGCCCCTCAGACAAGGGACATATATCCAGAACATATAAAGAATTGGAAAACATCAAGCCCCCCAAAATTTCAAACATCCATTCCAAAAATGGGAATCTGAGATGAATACTCATTTCCCAAATGAAGACAAACAAATGGCAAATAAATACATGAAGAAATGTTCACTATTACTGATCATTCAAGAAATGCAAACTAAAACAGCATTGAGATTCCATGTCATTCCAGTAAAAATGGTTGCCATCAATAAATCAACTGCCAAGAATTGTTTGCAGGGCTGTGGGGGAAAAAGGATCACTTCTCCACTGTTGGTTGGGAGTGTAGACTGAAGCTGCCACTGTGGAAATAAGTATGGATTTCCTCAAAAAGCTAGGATTTTAAGTCCCATTCAATCCAACTATTCCCCTTCTGTGTATTTTCCCAGAAAAATTGAAAATTTCATATCATAGAAATATATGTGCACTCATGTACATAGTAGCACAATTTTTAATAGCTAAATCTTGAAGAAAACCAAAATTCCTATGAACTGCAGAATGGATGAAAATGATGTCGTATTTTGATACAACATTACTGAGCTATAAAAAAGGATGATATTGAGACGTTTATAGGTAAATGGAGGCAACTTGAGACTATACTCATAAGTGACATAAATCATATGCACATTTATAAATATTGAATAGTCTCTCTAATGTAAAAGAAATAATAATATTAAAAAGTTGAAAGAGTAACAAGATCTAAAGTGTAAAACAGCGATTGTAATAATGTAAAGCAAAGAAAGTTTTCAAAAAGAACTACAAAGATAGGGGAAAGGAAAAATTGAAGAAATAAAAATTTTATATGTATGTTAAAATATATAAATTTATGTATGTATGTGCATGCTAGACAAATAACTATACTACTAATCTCTTTTAGTTCATCAGTTGGAAAAGTTTTTTTTTTATTTAAAGAGATAAAAAAGAAAGGACATAAAAAAACAATGCAGTAAAAGGGTACAAATAATACAGTATTTCTAAATATATATATATATATATATATATATATATATATATAAAACAGGCTACACATTATCTTCTCAGAAACAGTTGTCCATATCACTAAATTAAAGCATATAAAGTGAACATTCATACAGTGGAATTGGAGACAGTTCTGTTCAATGATCCAACAAAAGCTCAGTTATATGGTTTTCCATCCTACACTCTCGAACATACCTGTGGTTATATCCCTTAGTCCACCTTACTTTCCTCTCCTTTTTACAGTAACAATTAGACTTTAAGGGTATTATTACTCTCACAGTTTTTATTACTGTTTTGAAGAGAATAAAAACAAATGTGACTAAGCAAAACAGAGTCAGTTAGAACAGAATGTAGGCATAGCACGTGATGCAAAAATAGAATACCAGCTGATCAAAAGTGGTTACCATTGTGCCTCTTGCTATTTTCAAATTGAGTTGTCTATATCATCAGGTATAATAGAATTGATCAAAACAATATGGAACAAAACCAACAAAATCTACACTGAGGACATTACAGGACTTCAAAAAAAAAGGATGATAGTCAATCCATAGTGGGCATCATAGTATATCTTATTGCCTTTAAAGTGATTGCCTATACCCTCAAACTTGATACTATCACACAAAACAGAATATGTAATAATCAGACAGAACAAGATGGGGAGAGCAACACTGGGGTTCAAGTCAGGTTAATAGGACAACAAAAAAGTTACTATAATATGTCGCGTTATTCTTTAATTTAGTTTTGCCTTAATTTAAAAAATGTGAGAAAATAGATTAATTTAAAAACAGGGGGAAGATTGAGATAAGAGAGGATATTGTAATAGAACAATGCAGGGCAGAACCAAGCAATTCAAGCATCGTATTTGACCACCAGATAATCTAACATAATAGATGTCACCATAATGCCTCTTTCCTTAAATTATTTGAGTGTAACTTCACATGCTATAACATCAAGCGTATCTAGTCAGTGTGAAGCCTTTCAAGAGAATGCAATAATTACAGGGTATTTAGAACCTGCTAATAGAAAACAAACAATGGTTTCTATATTATCTCTTTGCCTATAAAGAGTTTTGTTTATACTATAGCATATAGTGAAATATAGTAAAATACAACATGTTAAAACCAGTGGAAACAGATGTACTACAGCTTGATGGTACTTTCCAAAAAGATGATATTAAATCAGCACTAGCTTTTATGTTGTGTTGCTTTCTTCATCATAGATCTTCTGCTATCGTAGATATTAAAATCGAACAAGCCAGGTTAAAATCATTGTGGTTAATTAGTGAAAACATTATATGGTTCAAACCAATATGATTGGGAATCATGATTACCACATACTTCTATGTATTCTTATCATTTCTTACACTAGGGAAACTATTCGGTATTTATAAATGTGAGTTTGATTTATTTCACTTATGAGTATGGTCTCAAGCTGTGTCCATTTATTTATAAATGTCTAAATGCAGTCATTCTTTATAGATGAGTAGTACTCCATTGTATAAAAATACCACAACTTCTTTATCCATTCTTCAGTTGATGGACATTTAGGTTGTTTCCAAGATCTGGCTATTACAAATTGTGCTGCTATAAACATGGGTGCACGTATATCACTGTGGTATGATGCTTTCAGTTCTCCAGGGAATATGCCTAGAAGTAGTATAGCTGGGTCATATGGGGCTTCCAGGCTTATTTTCTGAGAAATCTCCAGACTGATCTCCAGAATGGTTGCATTAGTCTACACTCCCACCAACAGTGCAGGAGAGTCCCTTTTTCTCCACAGCCTCTCCAGCATTTGTTGTTGTTGGTTTTCTTGATCTTGGCCATCCTTTCAGGAGTGAGATGAAATCTCGGTGTGGTTTTGATTTGTATTTCTCTAATGACCACTGATGATGAACATTTTTTTTTCATATATTTATTTGTCATTTGTATTTCTTCATCTGAGAATTGTTTATTTATCTCAGATGCCCATTTTTGGATTGGGTCTTTGAATTTTGGGTCTGATCTTTTTTTTAAATACTTCGTATGTTTTAGACAGAAGTCCTTTGTCTGAGGGGCAGTTCACTAAGATTTTTTCCCAGTTTGTGGGTTTTCTTCTGACCACACTGGAAACTTCTTTTGACGTGCAGAAACTTTTTAATAAGAGGTGATTCCAGTTATTGATTCTGGGAAGTATTTCCTGTGCAGTTTGAATTCTTTTCATGAATTCTCTCCCTACTCCTATATCTTCAATTTTTTACCCAATTTATCTTCCAATAGATTTAGTGTTTCTGTTTTAATATTCAGATTTTTGATCATTTAGATTTTATTTTAGTACATGGTGATAGGCATGGGTCTAGTTTTAGCTTTTGACATATGGAGAGCCAGTTTTTCCAGCACCATTTATTAAAGAGACTGTCGCACTCTCATTGAATCTGTTTGGGCCCTTTATCGAAGACAAGGTTGTTGAGTGTGTTTGCAGTTGTGGTTGTATCTTCTAATCTATTCCACTGATCTTCAGCTGTGTTTTGCTTCCAGTACCATGTTGATTTTACTATGGTTGATTTGTAGTATAGTTTCAAGTCAGGGATTGTGGTAGCTCCCGCCTTGCATTTGCTGCTTAGAACGTTCCTTGCTATTCTAGGTCTCTTCTCACTCCAGATGAATTTTAGGAGTGATTTCTCACATTCTATGAGGTATGTTGATGGTATTTTTATCAGGATTGCATTGAATCACTATAAAAGTTTGGAAGAATGACCATTTTCATAATATTTATTCTCCCTATCTATAAGCAAAGGATGTTTTTCCATTTTCTGAGATCATCTTCAATTTCATTTTTCAGTGTAATATAATTTTCCCTGTGCAGGTCTTTCACTTCTTTTGTGAAACTAATTCCTAAATATATCATTTTTTTTGGTTGCTAGTGTGAAGGGTGTGGTTTCTCTTAATTCTCTTTCTGTGACTTTGTTTTTAGTTTATAGGAATGCTATTGATTTTTGAGTATTGATTTTATAGCCAGTTAAATTACTAAATTTATTTACTTTATCTAGCAGTCTTTCAATGGAATTTTGGGGATCTTCTATATAGAGTATCATGTCATCTGCAAATAATGATAGCTTAACTTCTTCTTATCCTATCTTTACACCTTTTATTTCTCTCCTAATTGCTCTGGCTAGTATTTCCAGTACTATATTACATAGAACGGTGATAACAGATATCCTTGTCTTGTGCCTGATTTTAAAGAAAAGGTCTTCAATTTTTGGCCATTTAGTATGATATTGGCTGTTGGTTTGTCATCGATGGCCTTTATTATATTGAGGTAAAGACCATCTATTCCGATTTTCTGCAGGGTTCTTATCATGAATGAATGCTGGACCTCATCAAAAGCTTTTTCTGCATCTATAGAAATGATCATGTGGTTCTTACTTTTGGCTCTATTGATATGGTGTATTACATTTATTGATTTACATATATTGAACCGTCCCTGCATGCCTGGGATGAATCCCACTTGGTCATGGTGTATGATCTTCTTGATGATTTTCTGCATCCTATTTGGCAATATTTTATTGAGGATTTTTGCATCTGTGTTCATTAGGGAGATTGGTCTGTAGTTCTCTTTTTTAGTTAGGTCTTTCTCAGGTTTTGGTACTAGAGTAATGTTTGCTTCCAGGAATGACTTAGGAAGGACTGCTTCCCTTTCAATTTCATTGAAGAGTTTGAGAAGTGTTGGCATTAGGTTTTCTTTGTATTTCTTGTAGAATTCCGCAGTGAATCAGTCTGGGCCTGGACTCTTCTTTATAGGTAAGGATTTAATTACCTTTTTGATTTCATTAAGAGGAATTGGGTTATTCAGCAGGTTTACATCTTTGTGACCTAGCTTTAGTACTTTGTATGCTTCTAGAAATCTGTCCATTTCCTCTGTGTTATAAAATCTTTTGAGAGTAGAGGTTTTCGAAATAGGTGTTGCTGATTTTCTGTATTTCTATAGGGTCTGTAGTAATTTCTCCTCTTTCATTCCTTATTGCATGAATTTGAGCTTTTTCTTCCCGTTTTTTAATAAGGTTGACTGGGGGCTTATCAATTTTATTTATTCTTTCAAAGAACCAACTCATTGATTGGTTGATTTTTTTTTTGGATTTTTTTTTTTAGTCTCTATTGCATTGATTACTGCTCTGACTTTTATAATTTCTTCTCTTTTTTGGCTTTGGGCTTGACTTGCTCTTCTTTTTCTAGATGTTTGAGGAATAACATCAGGTTATTTGTATTCGTTCTGTTTTCCTAATGTGTGAACTCAGTGCTATAAATTTTCCGCTGAGGACAGCTTTCATTGCATCCCACAGATTCTGGTAAGTTGTATTGTGTTTTCATTTTCTTGTAGGTAGTGTTTAATTTCTTCTTTGATTTCCTCTGTGACCCACTGATTATGCAAGAGTGTGTTATGCAGTTTCCATGTGTTTGTGGGAATTTTGTAGTATCTTTTGTCATTAATTTCTAATTTCATTCCGCTATGGTCCGATAACATGCAAGGGATGATTTCAACCCTTTTGCATTTATTTAGATATGTTCTGTGAATTATTATATGGTCTATTTTAGAAAATTACCCATATAATGCTGAGAAGAATGTGTATTCTGTTGTTGTTGGGTGGAATACTCTGTATATGTCTATTAAGTCCATTTGTTCAGAGGCGCGATTCAGTTCTTGTCTTAGTTACTTTTTACTTGTTGCTGAGACAAAATACCTGAAGCCCAAGTTGGGAAAGGAAAAGTTTATTTCTTACAGTTTTTGGAGGTTTCAGTCCACACTCAGCTGGCTCCAAGACAGGCGGGCATGGCTGGGCTGCAGTTCATGGCGGCTGCAAACAGCAAAACCAGAACCAGCAAAGAGAAGTCATACCTTCTTCCTGCCATTAAATCACATCCTGGCTCCACCCCTAGGTGGGTGGAGCACTGACACCATCAATCCAAGCACTAGACAATGAACCAATCACAAATACACCTGGCAAACTCATGAGGAACACAAATGACCTGGGGAACACAAATGACAGTTTTTTTTATTTCTTTGCTGATTTTCTGTCTGGTTGATCTGTCCATTGGTGTCAATGGTGTGTTAAGATCTCCTGTTAGAACTGTGTCACTGTTAACTTGGTTTTTCATTTCCGTTAGTACTTGTTTTATATAACTGGGTGCTGTGGAATTTGGTGTACATATATTTAAGATAGTTATCTCTTCCTCTTGGGGTTTTCCCCTAACCAGTATGTAGTGACCTTCTTTATCCCTTCGATCATTATTGGCTTGAAGTTCACATTGTTTGCAAACAGAATAGTCACCCCTGCTTTTTTTTTGGGTTCCCGTTGCATGAAGTATTGTTTTCCATCCTTTGACTTTCAGTTGATGGGTATCCTTTTGGGTTAGATGGGTTTCTTGTAGACAGCATATGGTTGGATTTTGTTTCTTGATCCATTCTGTCAGTCTGTTTCTTTTAATTGGTGCATTTAGACCATTTACATTAATGGTTATAACTGTTATATATTGGTTTATTGTTGACATGTTATCTTTCTGCTGTTGCATCTTTGTCTTTCAGTTCTGTTTAATTGTCTGCTTTGTGTAGTGTTTTTTTTCCTATATGCATCTAGGCTGTCTTTCAGTATTCTTTGCAGGGTTGGCTTGGTGATCATGAAGTTTTTCAGCTGTTCTTTGTCATGGAAGTATCTTGTTTCTCCATCCATTTTGAAGGACATTTTTGCAGGATACATCAGCCTAGGTTGGAAATCATTTTCCTGTAGAATCTGAAATACTTGACTCCATGCTCTTCTTAACTTTATTGTTTGTGCTGAGAAGTCTGCTGTAATTTTGATAGGTTTTCATTTATAGGTCATCTGTCTTTTCTCTCTTACAGCTTTTAATAATCTATTCTTTTGTTCCATTTCTGTGATGGCCATTACAATGTGTCTGGGTGTAGTTTTATTTTGGTTATGGCTATTTGGAGTTTTATATGCTTCACTGATCTTGATATTGGTTTCCAGTCTCATGTTTGAGAAATTTTCAGCTATTACTTCTCTAAATATCCTCTTGATATCCTTTATATTTTTCCCTTCTTTTTCATTTATCCCTATTAAACTTATCTTGTTCCTTTTTGCATCATCTTGCAGGTGTTGAATTGTTATTTCCTGATTTCTTGTTATTTTTAAAAGATCTTTCCTTTCCTGTTCATTGGCTACAATCTTGTCTTCAAGGTCTGAAATTCTATCTTCACATTCATTGAGGTGGTTTTTACAACTTTCGTTGGAGTTTTTGATTTCCTGTATATCTCTTTGCATCTGCTTTATATATTCCATTTGTTTCTTACACTGTCCATCCAGGGATTCTATTTTTTTTGTTTGTTTTTTTATCTCAAGTTTTTTAACTGTGTCTTCTTTAGATATGTTCAGCATCTCCTTCATTTCTTTTATCATTTCTTCTTTTACCTGGGAGATTATTTCTAGTTTGATTTCCTTTAAGGCTTCCCAGAGTTGCTTCTTTATTTCAGTTACTATTATTTCAGGTATGTGGCATATATTTTCTTCTATCCACATGGCTCCTAGGCTTTCTTGGGATGGGCTGGATGCTTGAGACTGCATTTTGGTCTTTCATTTTTCTTATTTTCCTATATTTTTGTGCTACAAGTTTTGTTCCAAGTGAGGTAGAGAGGTCAGCAAGGCTGACAGAGGTCCCTGCTCCCTCCTTACTCACTGATTTTGATAGGAAGCCGAATCCTGGGCCCCAGGCAAAGAAAACAGTTCGCAGGGCCTAGGGCGGGGTTCCCTGCCTCCACTGGTCTTACTGGACTAACAGGGAGCTGGATGAGCCTGGCCTGTAGATGAAGAGGAGAGTTCCACGCCTCCACTGGACTTCTAGTAGGAACAGTTTTTGATGTAATTGTTTGACTAATCACTTTGGTATCTACAGTTTTTAACTTGAATGACTAGTTCTGACATAACAATGTGCAGAATATTAACTAATCCAATTCCCTACTTTTTGTTTATTTTTTGAAATTCTGTATGACATCTATACTTTTTTTTTGTTTTGATTTTAAAAAACAATAAAGAGCAAAATGCTAGATAATTAAAAAAAAAAAAAACAGCAAATCCAAAACTTTGTCATTTGCTGATGATACGATGCTCTATACAGAATTCTCCTGAAACTCCATTGAAAGAATTCTAGATGTAATAACCAAATTCTGTTATGGAGCTGTATACAAGGTCAACACTGAAAAATAAACAGCATTCTTGAACACAAACAACAAACTCACTGGGTGAGAAATAAGGAAAGCCACATCCTTCAATATAGCATCTAAAAAGTGAAATACTTAGTAATAAATCTATCAAAGGAAATAAGAGATCTGTACAGTGAAAATTACAGTACTCTGAAAAAAGAAATCGATGAGGGCTTTAGAAAATGAACAGACATTCATTATCCATGGATAGGAAGGACAAACATTGTTCATCGAAAGAAAGGGCCATTCTCCCAAAATTGTTATACAGATTTAATGTAACTCCTATCAAAATACCATTTGCAACCTCACTGACCTAGTGAAATCATTCTTAAAATACATCTAGAGCCAGAAGAGACTTACAATAACAAAGGCAATTCTGGGCAACAAAACTAAAGCAGGAGGTTTCACAATCCCCCACTAGAAATTATATTACAAAGCCACTATGTTAAAATCAGCATGGTAGTGGAATTAAAACAGACTTAAAAATCAATGTAATAGATTAGAAGATACGACCACAACTACAAACACACTCAGCCAACTTATCTTTGTTAAAGGATCTAACATAGTCACTAGAAGAAAGACAGCTTCTTTAACAAGTGGTGCTGGAAAAACTGATTTTCCATAGTCTGAAAACTAAAATTAGCACCATATATATCCCCATGCACTAAATTCAAAATAGATCAAAGTTCTAAATTTTAAAACAGAAAAAATAAATGTGGTGGAATACAAAGTATGTAGGAATCTTGATGATGTAAAAGTGCACAGAGAATTCATGAACAAATATCAAACTACTTGGGAAATATTTCCCTTTATCAACAACAGGGGTCACATCTTACTAAAATGATTTTGCATGTCAAAAGAAATCTCCAACAGAGTAAAAATTAAATCCACAAATTGGGACAATGTCTTAGCCAACTGTCTCTCTGACAAAGGACTTGTATTTAAAACATGTAAAGAATTAAAGCAAATCAGGCATCTGAAATTCAAGGACCTAGTCCAAAAATTGGCATTGAGATACATACTTCTCAGATGAAGAAATACGATGACAAATAAATTTGCAAATAAATGTTCAACATCATTTGTCATTCAAGAAATGCAACCTAAAACAATACTGAGAATCCATCTCACATCAGAAAGAATGGCTGAGATCAAGAAATCCACCGATAATAAATACTTCGGTGTCTGTGGGGAAAAATGAATACTTCTCCACTGTTGGTGGGAGATTATAAATGCATTACAAACAACTGTAATTAAATAACTAGCTCCCATTTTTTAAGAAAATAACTTTGATTTATACTACAGTTGTTCTGAAGAGTCAATCCTAGTTTATTCTTAAATTTTTTCATATGTTGTAAATAACATTTGACTTCTTGATTTAAAAATAAATTAATAAAATAAAATTTCCTCAGAAAAGACAATAAATATATTTATTAAATGTTTAAATATAGTAAATACAAACAAAATTATTGTCTAATATAATAATGTTTTATTGATTATTTTTAAAAAATGTTTCTTAAAAGTTAACTTTAAATAGTAGAACCACTTGAAATTTAATACTATCATTTCATATTTTGTGATATTCTTATGAATAAATAATATTCTGAATTATCAAAACTCACTTAAAAGTGTTGTGTTTTAATGATATAATATTTTAAAACAATTTTGTTGTTTTCCTTTAAAATTCTCAAAATTATTATGGCTAAGAATTTGAGAAGGTATAGATTTGGTTAAATGAGTACATACCACATTAATTTTACCTAATAATGTTCTTTACCTTAGTGGTCTACTGTTCCCCACAATGCAGAAAATTTACAGTTTCTACTATTTAACATACAGTAGACTTTATCAGTAAACCCACTACCAATATGTAATCAGTAAAAATGGTAAAGTGTGATAGCCTTTCTCTCAGATTATTTAAACTCCTGTTGCTAAAATTATTTATGTACTCACTTACTAAGTCCTAACTCTATTAACAGACAAAATTTAAATGAATTGAAACTTCACATATCCCAAAATTACTGTGTAAAAAATGTGATGCTTTCAGCAGGTGTCCTATTAATGCATTTTGCAAAGTATGTAATCAATTATTAAAACAAGAGCAGCTTCCAATTAGGCAATTCTTACACACCAAGAAGTATGCTAAGTGTGTTTACCACCTCAGTTCCCTGACACAAGTGCTGTTATTGCCACATTTGAAGAAACTGAGCCTCTAAGTATGTAAGTAACTTGCTCAAGGCCACAGAGCTGTTAAGAAATATAGATAGCATTTGAAGGTAGGTATAGGTGAATCCAGGCTTATCCTCTTAATTAGTTCATAGCTTTATATAAAATATAATTATTTGATCATTTATACTCAAACATACCCAACTTAACAATGTTTTAGAATTGGAATACAGAATGAATTATCAAAGGCATGGCCCAATAAGGGGTGGTTTCATATAAAATGTAATGAGGGAAAATTATAAAATAATTGATATTAAGTAGTTCAAAGAGTTTTGTATACTTATGATTTTATTAAAATTTGAAATTTCCATATTTTCTGATAATGGAATAAGTAGTGATATGGAGATATCATTCCATGTCTTCCTATTAAATACTAAATTATAAACTATTTTTTGGATTATGAAATAATTAATTAGATGTAGATATTGTTTCATGTGTTCCTACAATATACAAAATTATAAATATACACCTTTAAAAACATCTAAATACTATCTTTTGTTTCAAATGCCTTACTTTTATGAAAAAGTGGCTACTCAATCTGTAAGTAACTAAATTGGGAAACAGATTTATTTGACCCTACATCTCATTAAGATTGATGTTACATAACTGAGTAACTTACATCAAGAACTTTTGAAAGAACTGCGTTTTGCTTTTTAGGAACACACATTAAATTTAGATCAAAAACTCCAAAGTTACAAATCTCATTTTCTTCAGGAATATGCGTTATTCATAAATAATTCTGCAGCAGCTATTTTTATTTAAAGTTTGTGTAATGGCTTCAATAAAGCTGCAAACGTGAAGAGGAATTTAAGAAATATTCCAGCTACTAATTTACAATAACTTGGTGCTACTAACTTGAAAATTGTATGACTTTTTCCCCTTCAGTAAATGTTTTGAACTATGATATCTGATTACTGGACTTTATCACATGAAACTGCTGACATTCAACGAATCTGACTTGAAATATAGCAACTTTATCATGTTCAAATTCATATATTCTGCCTAGGTTTTAATGAAGCATTTCATAAATATTCAATTTTGAATAAATCTCAATGTCAGTTAGGCAAGGTTTACTTCAAGTATCTTGAGAATATGCAAACTAAATACACAGGAAACATTACTTCACTTAGATAAACATAGAAATTATCATAATGTTTGGACCTTTTTAGTGATGCAACTTTGAAATGACATCAGTAGCAGGTTTCTGTATTAGTAATTTTCTCAGCACTAAGAAAAAGATACACAACACCTGAAATTTAAAGAAGGAGAAGTTAATTTTGCCTCATAATTTCAAAGGTCTCAGTACAAGCATGAATTGCTGGCTCCGAAGCAGAAAGAGCAAGGTAGAAAAACTACTGCTCAAGCCTTAGCACAGAGGAAGAGATCAGGCAAGAGATTAGGACAAGAATATACCTTCTGGATCATGCCTCTACCAACCTGAACCCTCAACTATCTATTTACAAACACATAAGATATTTAAGGGGACATCTTAGATCTAAACCATAACATTTCTTAGGTCTAATATTAAGGCCATTATATGACACATTTAAAAATGTAGAGACATTCATTTATATTATAGAAAAGTTATTCTAATGGTTCATTTTCCCAATTTTATAATAGCATGATAATAAATAAAAAGAAAACTGTTTTACTTCAAGAATGACAGTCTACTTGGGGAAAGTTCTACCATACTGTTTCTCTGGTAGTAAATATCAAGAAGAGTAGTGCTCACTATGTTTTATATTGTGACTTCCTAGGAATTGTTATTGCATGAAAATATACTAAGTATTAATAAAATATATCCAGGAGAGGTATTCTAAATTTTGACCTTCATTTTTTTGGCTTTTTGCTATTAAACATTGAACTCACGACCCTGTACTTGGCAAACAGGCACTTGTGTGGTTGAGCTAAATCCCCAGCCCCAATCTAAATTTTTTGTGACTCACAGTTTTCCATTCTTGTTGATAATCTTTAAGGATATGATTGAAAAATAAGAATTTGCTGCATTTTAACTGTCTTAACTATAAATTAGACATATTTGGACAAGTTTAATATCCACAGAAAATAAAGATACAATTTATTAGGAAGAAAATTAGGTTAAAAATCTTGATTGACACATCTAGGCATAGTACTAGAAGATTGCATACAAAAGCTCAATTATCCATTTCTCATTCAAAAGAATATTATTTAGTGATTCAATGTTGTGAGACATTTTGTCACCCCAGCACTTAGCGCAGTACTACAGTAATATGTATCAGGATTTCTGAACAAAAAATGTTCCTGAAAGCAATTACTTCAAATTGAAATTCTCCAATAAATCAAAGAGCCTCGAAAGGGCTCCATGACTCTAGAACAAATTTGTAAAATTTCTAATACAAATGAAACAAAAATATAATCACATTTGATGTGAAAGATTGTAAAGTAGCTATAATTTCATTTTCTTTGGCAGATTATATAAACTAAAATAAAAATTTAATTGTCAAGGGAAAAATCTAAATTTCATATTGGACCCTGAAACACACATAACATTTTGCATGCTGTAAGGGAATTGTTAATGAAATGTGATTTTATATATCTATACAATTCCTCCCACAAGTAAAATGTCCAAAAGAAAAAAAATGCTCTGTGCTCAGTTTAAAGTTCGTAACTTTTTTCTATCCTCAAGGTATAGTGTTCAAAATTCTAATACAATTAATACAGCTAAGAAATATAGCTGAAAAAATTGTCTAAAGAGAAATAAAAATGAAACATACATATTCACAGCCATTATCAATGTACTTAAATTTATTTTAAAACATAGACATAAATTAATTTGTAGTTTTCATTCTAGATTGAAACCTCACCTATGAATTTCAAAAATATGAATTTGATTCTTTTCTTTGTACTTTAATTTGCCCTTCAATAAATAAATTTTTTAAAATTTTATTTAAAAGGAAAAAAAAATAAAAACAAAACAAAACAGTGTAAGGGTACAAGTAATACAGAACTACAAAAAAAAAAAAAAAAAAAACAGTAAGAAATCACCAGTTAATAGATTACACATTGTCATCTTAACAATAGTTGCTGAATTCACAGGATCAAAGCATAAAAAGTGGACATTCATACTGTGAGATTGCAAACATTTGTGATTAATGATCCAACAAAAACTCAGTAATATGGTCAACTATCCTAACACACCTAAACGCACTTGCAATTGTATCATTTATAGCACTTTTTTCCTCTCTTTTTTACAACAAAATTTACACATTTTGAGTTTTATTATTCCCATAGTTCTTATTACTTTTTTTTGAAGGGAATAAACCAAATATGACAAAACAAATCTATCAGTCAAAGCCAAGGATAGACATAGCACATGATGTAAAAACAGAGCACAAGGTTATCAACAATGGTTATCATAATGCCTCTTGCTTCCTTAAAAAACAATTAACCTATATCATTAAGTATAATAAAGTTGAACAAAACAGTACAGAACAAGATCAATAAAACCTAAACCTTGTAAACATTACAGGACTTCAAAAGAAGATAATAGTCAAACCAGAATGGGCATCATAGTGAATCTTATTGCCTTCAAAGTAGTTGCCTATACCCTCAAACTTGATACTATCAAACAGAACGGAAGAGTCTAATCAGTTGAAACAAGAGAGTGGGAGTAATACAGGACTTTAAATCAAGTTAATAGGAAATCAAAAAAGTTACTATAATATATCCTGCTATTTTTCCCCTTAATTAAAATAAATACTTTTTTTAATGTATAAGGGGAGATTGAGAAAAAAGAGGACGTAACAACATAACAATACAGTTCAAAGCATGACAATTTCAGCAACCTAGAGCTTCACCACCAAATAAGCCAACTTAAAGTAGTTACCATAGTGTCTTTTTCCCTGAAATATTTGAATGTAACTTCGTATACTATAGCATCAAACATATCAAGACAGTGTGAAACTATTCAAGTGGATGAAAGTATTACAGTGTATTTAGAACCAGCTAACAGAAAATGAGCAATGGTTTCTATATTATCTCTTTGCCTATACTAATTTTTGTTTATACTATCATATATAATAAAATCCAGTAATATAAAACATGATAAAACTAATGGAGACAGAAGAGCAATAGTTTGGTGGGGCTTCAAAGCAAGATGATATTAAATCTACACTAGCTATTATGATGTCTTGTTTTCTTTAAAATAGCTATTCACATCATCATGGACAATAATATCAAACAGCCCAGAATAAAGCCATTTCAATTAATGAGTGAAAACTTTATAAGGCTTCAAGGCCACATAATGGGGAATCATGAGTACCACATACTTTTATATATTTGAATCATTTCTTATACTAGGGAAACTATTCTGTATCCACACATATGAGTTTGATTTATTTCACTTATGAGTATGGTCTCAAACTGCACCCATTTATTTATAAATATCTCAATGTGATCCTTCTTTATAGCTGAGTAGTACTCCATTGTATAAAAATACCACAACTTTTTTTATCCATTCCTCAGTTGATGGACACATAGGTTGTTTCCAAGATCTGGTGATTGCAAATTGTGCTGCTATAAAGATAGGTGCACATATATCACTGTGATATGATGCTTTCAGTTCTTCTGGGAATATGCCTAGAAGTGAAATAGCTGGAACAAATGAGACTCCCAATTCCAGCTTCTTGAGAAATCTCCAGACTGCCCTCCACAAAGGTTGTACCAGTCTACACTCCCACCAACAGTGCAGGAGAGTTCCTTTTTCCTCACAGCCTCTTCAGCATTTGTTGTTGATGGTTTTCTTGATCTTGTCGATTCTTTCAGGGGTGAGATGGAATCTCAGTGTGGTTTTAATTTGCATTTCTCTAATGACTAATGATGATGAACACTTTTTCATGTATTTATTTGTCATTTGTATTTCTTCATCTGAGAAATGTGTATTCATCTCACATGCCCATTTTTTGATTGGATGTTTGAATTTTAGGGGTCTGAGTTTTTTTTTTTTTTTTTTTTTTAATTCTTTATAGGTTTTAGAAAAAAGTCGCTTGTCTGAGGGGGAGTTCACTAAGATCTTTTGCCAGTTTGTGGGTTTTCTTTTCACTATGCTAGAGATTTCTTTTGACATGCAGAAACATTTTAATAAGAGGTGATCCCAGTTATTAATTCTGGGAAGTATTTCCCATGCTGTTTGAGTCCTTTCATGAATTCTCTACCTACTCCTATGTCTTCAAGGTTTCTACCCAATTTGTCTTCCAATAGATTTAGTGTTTCTGTTTTAATATTCAGATCTTTGATCCATTTAGATTTTAATTTAGTACATGGTGATAGGCATGGTTATAGTTTTAGTTTTTGGCAAATGGAGAGCCATTTTTTCCAACACCATTTATTAAAGAGACTGTCATTCTTCCAGTGAACCTGCTTGGCTCTTTTATCAAAGATAAGGTGGTTGAGTGTGTTTGTAGTTGTAGTTGTATCTTCTAATCTCTTCCATTGATGTTCGGCTCTGTTTTGATTCCAGTACCATGTTGATTTTACTATGGTTGCTTTGTAGTATAACTTCAAGTCAGGGATAGTGATGCCTCGTGCCTTGCCTTTGTTGCCTAGAACTGTATTTGCTATTCTAGGTCTCTTCTCACTCCAGATGAATTTTAGAAGTGATTTCTCTAAATCTATGATGTATGTTGATTGCATTTTTATTGCGATTACAATGAATCTATATAAGAGTTTTGGGAAAATGGCCATTTTCACAATGTTTGTTCTTCCTATCCATGAGCAAGGGATGTCTTTCCATTTTCTGTGATCATCTTCAATTTGTTTTTTTTTTTTTTTTTTTTTTTGTATTATATTTTCTTCTTCTGTGGGAGTAATTCCTTAATATTTCTTTCTTTCTTTCTTTTTTTTTTTTTTTGGTCACTTGTTTGAAGAGTGTACCTTCTCTTATTTCTCTCTCTGTGATTTTTTGTTAGTGTATAGGAATGCTATTGATTTCTGAGTATTTATTTTGTATCCAGCTACATTACTGAATTTATTTATTATATCTAAGAGTCTTTCAATGGAGTTTAGGGGATCTTGTATGTAGAGCATCATGCCATCTGCAAAGAATGATAGTTTAACTTCTTGTTTTCCTATCTTTACCCCTTTTATTTCTCTCTCTTATCTAATTGCTCCAGCTAATATTTCCAGTACTATATTAAATATAGTAGTGAACTGGAAAGGAAAGAACTTATAAAAACAACAAACAATCAGCAAATGACAAATCAACATTTGAAAAATGATGCAAAGGAAAATAATATAAGATTAATAGGTTTAAATTAAAACATTGACAAAACAAATTATATAAAACAAATATTTGCAGAAGCAATAGCTGAAAATGTCCCAAACATGGTGAGAAAAAGCAGGTATATAGGGCCGGGGATTTAGCTCAGAGGCATAAGTGCCTGCCTGGCAAGCACGTGGTTGTGAGTCCATGGTACCAAAAAACAAACAAACAAACAACACACTGTTATACAGATAAGTGAAGCTCATAGGATTCCCATTTGCAGTAACCATAATAAATATATACTCACACTTATAATAATAATTAACACCCCTGAAGTTGAACATAAGAAAAGAATATTAGAAGTTTTAGAGCCAGGGATTTGCTTAGCAGTATATGCATGAGCCTGGCAAGCATGAGGTCATGTATTTGATTCCTGGTACAAAAAAAAAAAAAAAAAGCTTTTAGAGAAAATAAACAAATCACCTATAAAGAAAAGCCTAACAGAATCACATCAGACTTCTCAACACAATAAAGACAAGAAGAACATAAAGTATTTTGAATCCTAAATGAAAATGATTTTCAACCAATTCTGATGTACCCTACAAATTTATCCTTCAAAATTAATGGAGAAATAAGATATAGCTAAAGAACTTCAAACCAACCCTACAAAGAATACTGAAAATTATTCTACATAGACATAAATAAAATGACTTCAAGAACAACAACAGAACAAAAAAAAAAAAAGCATTAAGCAGGGCAAACAAAGAGTACAAAGTTAAAAA
Organism: Cavia porcellus; assembly: GCF_034190915.1. NCBI lineage: Eukaryota > Metazoa > Chordata > Mammalia > Rodentia > Caviidae > Cavia > Cavia porcellus. Next base: position 52,273,255 of record NW_026947486.1, read on the forward strand.
TCAACAGCAGAATCATAACGTGACAAACATAAGCCAACATATATCACTATTAATCATTAATGTAAGTGGACTCAATTCACCAATTAAAGGAAACAGAGTGGCATGGTGGATAAAGAAGCAGCCACAACCACATGCTGTATACAAAAAAACCATTTAACCCAAAGAGAAATTCATATATTGAAATTCAAAGCATGGAAAAATATATCATGCAACAGGAACCCCCCAAAAGAAAGGGTAGGTATTCTTGCAAACAATGTGAACCTTAAACCAAGAATTATCAAAAAAGATAAAGTCACTACATCTTTGTTAGAGGAAAACTTCAAGAAGAGCTAACAATCATAAAAATATATGTAAAAATATTGGAGCTATATAAGACAAATCTTAGTAGACATAAAAATCAAATAAGCAATAATACAGTTATAATGAGGAAATTTAATGTCCCATTGTCTCAAAAAGAGAGATCAACAAAACAAAATACCAGCAAGGAAATACCAGAAATAAATCAAACTTGTGATGAAATGGACTTAGTAGACATATATAGAATATTGCAACCAACAACATTAGAGTACAGATTCTTCTTAACTTCACACGGGATATTCTCAAAAATGTAGCATATACTATAATATAGAACTTGCTTAAGTAAATACAAAACAATCAACATTCATCCAGTCATATTATATGATCACAGTGCCATGGAACTGAAAATTAATGACAAAAGAAACTCTAAAATCTTGATAAACTGTGGAAATTGAATATATACAGGGGAACAAAGATAGCCTCTTGAACAAATGGTGCTGAAAAAACTGGCTTTCCATAGACTGAAAGCTAAAACTAGACCTATGTCTATCCCCATGCACTAAACAAAGTCAAAATGGATCAAAGATCTAAATGTTAATATGAAACACAATATCTGCTAGAATACAAAGAAGGTATGATCCTTAAATAAATAGGTGTAGGCAGAGAATTCAAAAACAAAAATCAAATTGCACAGGGAATCCTTCCCAGAGTCAGCAACTGAGATAATGTCTTATTAAAATGTTGCTGCATATCTAAAGAAATTTCCACTAAAGTAAAAAGAAAACCCATGAATTAGGGAAAATATGTCAGTCAATTGTCCCTCAGACAAATGACATTTATCTAAAACATATAAAGAATTTTAAAAATCAGGCCTCTTAAATTCAAAGACCCAATCCAAAAATGGGCATAAGATATTAATACAAACTTCTCATATGATGAAATACAAACAGTAAACAAATACATGAAACAATATTAAACATCATTGGTCATTAGAGAACTGCATATTAAAACAATGCTGAGATTGCATCTCACTACAAAAAAGTGGCCAGGATCAAGAAAATCATCAAAAACAAATGCTAGAGAGACTGTGGGGGAAAAAAGAATCCTTCTTCACTGCTGTTGAGAGTGCCGAGTGATAAAACCACTGTGGAAATCAGTCTGGAGGTTCATAAAATAGCTTGAATTAGAGGTCCCATTTGACCCAGCTATCCTGCTTCTGGGCTTAATCCTAGAAGAACTGAAAACTTTACACCACGGTAATATACATGTACTGTTTTTATAGCAGCATAATTTGTAAGAGCCAAATGTTGGAAACAAAATGCCCATAGATAGAGGAAAGGATAGAAAAGTTGTGATATTTTTATACAATGGAGTAGTACTGAGCTATAAAGAAGGATCACATTGAGGCTTTTGTAAGTAAATGGATGTGACTTGAGACCATACTCATAAGTGAAATAAATAAAACTCACATGTCTGCATATTTTACTGTCTCCTTAGAGTAAGAAACTGAAAGATTAATAAGGTAAAAAATTTCCAATAAATACTGAGACAGGGTAAGAAACTGTTCAAAGGGGAAAAATAACTTGGATAGGGAAAAGAAGAGGAGGAAGGGAAAAGAAAAATGATGTAATTTCACATATATACACATAAGAAAGCTAAGATGATGGTACTACTAATTTTATTAGTTCTTGGAACAAGACAGTTAACACTCATAAGTTTAGATCAATTTTGTATGTCTACGTCTTGTAATCTGAATAACTCTTTTGAAGTTAACTAAGCAAAATAGCAACATTTGTTAAGTTCCTAACACGTTGTCTTGAAAGCCTATATCATTATTGTTTTGGGGTATTTATTACTATTGTTTGTCTCTTTCTGAAAATGTTGCTCATTTTTAAAATAATTTTTGTGTTATTTGCTTTTCCCTCTTTAAAATAAAATGTAAAGAAATTGAAAACGACATGAATTCATGTGTATGTGTATATATATATATATATATATATATATATATGTTTAAAATAGCTAAGGTGATTGTACTATTAATTCTATTTGTTCTTGGTACAGGGCTGGGAATGTAGCTCAGCAGCACAAGCACCTGCCTGGTGCCTACAAGGTTGTAAATTCAATCCTGGTAACAACAACAACAACAACAAATTAACATTCATAGGAGTATATCAATTTCACATGTCTATATCTGATAATCTGAGTTACCTTTTTGAAGATAACTACACAAAATAACAACCTTTGTTAAGTTCCTACAACCTTGTCTTGAAATCCTATATTGTTATTGTTTTGGGGATTTTGTTATTTTTTATTTTTCTCTTTTGTTCCTTGTTTTTCTTGTATTTTTTTGTTTTGCTTTGCTTTACTCTTTAAAATAAGATAAAAAATAAATATAAATGATACAATGACATACAGGTGAATAGAAGAATAAATTGTGAACTCATCCCCTGCAAGGGTACTCAGGAATATGAATGAATAAACTATTAAAAGAATGCAACAGCAACTGGTGAGCCACACAAACTTTCAACTGAGTGAAAGAAAGCCAGGGCATTTATTGTAGGTTCTTACATAATTAAATTTTAGAAGAGATAACCCTTTGGGAATGACATATGGGTTCCCTGAAGCAAGTGGTGGGTGCTGATTTACTGTGAAAATGATATTAAGGTATCTTTCAGAAGTCACAGAAGTATTTTATAAATTGACCTTACTGATTTTTGTACATATATGATTTTGTCACACATGACTTTATACTTAAAACAAGTACAATTTATTGCTTGTAAATTAAACCTCAATAAAACTTCATTTTGAAAGTGTTGATTAAAAAGTATCATTTATTTTTTTTAGAAAAATAAAAGAAGCTATGTAAATTTAATTTTCAAACAAATCAAAAAAGTAAAATATGATTGAGGTTGCTGGATATTACATTACTCAAAAGTTATTAATTTGTAATTTAAGAACAATGTGATCTTTAAAAATGTGTTGTCTGAGCAAAAGTTTACAATTGTTTAGCTAATCTATTAAAAGACCAATGTATTAGACATTTTTAGCAGGAAAGCAAACACCTTTAGATTGAACAAGATGTATATTTATTTTTTTGCAAACAAGCAAAACTTATGTTTTATATATTGAATGATTAATAATGTCTCCATTATCTTAAATCTTTACATGAATGTATTCTAATATCTTAAGTAACAAAGCTATATTACTAAAAATTGAGAAAGTTGCAAATCTCATTGAAATAATTCCCCGAAACAAATTTATTGGATTAAAGACAGATACATATGTGGATTGTAATACATAATTTTTGGTGACTTTTCAATTTTGGCGTCAAATGCCATTTAGGAGATGTATCTATTATTCAATATGGTAAATATTATAAAATATATAAATACCATTCTATACAATCTAGATTTTTTCCAGAAAGTTAAGAACTATTTTAAGTCTTTAGCTTTAAAAAAAAAACAATTAACATTTTGCCTTTTATTAGTTTTGTTTGATATATACTATTTAAATATGTAACTAAAATAAATTTCAAGTATTTTATAATATTTCTGTTTATGTAGTCTTTATTCGCTTAGTTTTTTAAACTCGAATAGCCCTTTGACTGTAAAAGGGATCACAGTATGTTACACTGAAAAGGAAAATAACTAGGAAGACCAACTGCCAGCTGCTCTTAAGTAACATTCATGGACTCAGGCAAATGCCTTCAAAATTATTAGAACATTAAGGAAAATGATGTAATTTAACTAGATGTAACTTACTTTAGTCTACATTTAAGTATCATTTATGTTTTACTGTATTACTTGAAATAAACTGGAGGTTTCATAATAATGCATACCATGACGCATGTATTTCATTGAAATAATTTTTACTTTCTCCACTTAGAGGAAATAATACTGAGAACTAGAAAACTCCACAGCGATAAAATTAAATATATTTTAATAAAAAAACATTGGCATGTATTTATTAATTCAGAATGACAGAATAAAAGAAACAAAAGTTAGGCAGAAAGGAGACAAAGGGATCATAAATAAAATTGTACTTTTAAGAAGACTGCAACTTGCAGGACCTACTGAAACTTACCCAAGGCACTCCACATCAGCATTCCCTTAGTTAAATTTAGGTTCTTTCCCTTCTTGATCCATACCACCCATAATTGCTCAGGAAAACTTGAAGTCAACAAAATGTAATAATTAAAAATGAGAAGAACAGGAATATGATTCTAACATATGTAACAGATTTACAGAATGCAAAGAATGTTTTAATTACCTATGCCAAAAAAAAGCAATAAGAAAATGGGAAAAAATGGAGTCACGTTATTATAGACATCGAAATTAAACAGAAATTTAAAATCTATCTATGTGCAGAGGAAGTAGGACCTTGATGAAGTCAGCACAGAAGATGAATTTAACCAAAAGCTGGAGGCAAATCAGAAGAAAGCTACTCTTCAAAACAGATCTGCAATAACCAGGCATACAAATCCATTTAGAGATAAACAACAAGATTAAAGATTATACTGTAATTAGTACTATCTGGTCCAGTGAGCAAAGATAAGTTTCAGATGCATAGGAGTTGACCAGAACATCTAGATTCATCCTTTTCAAGAACACCTTTGTAATTTGCATATAGACTAGTTGTGTGAGTTGATTCCTTATTGGAACAATATTAGCTAGGTAATTATACTTGGAATTCTATAGGTTGATTATAGTTCAATTCATGTTGTACTCACATTGTAATTTTATTCTATAAACTACCCTTAAAAAAGAACCTTGTTAACCACCCACTTGAGACCCCTCCTAGAAATCTATTACTCATTCTTGTTGTTTCCAATAACTCTCCTGACTTCCTCCTTTGATTCATGACTTCATTCCTCAATGTTGTGAGACAACAAACTTGGAACTTCTGATATCATGGAAGTTATTTTTTTCTGTAAAGTTTCTGTAATGTGGGCCAGTATCCTTCTTAGGGAATGGACCACCATTTTATGGAAATAAAGTCCTTTTTTCTTTCTCTTTCTTAAGGGCCTGCATTCTATTTCCAGAACTCTTAATGGAACCTAACACTTTTTTTATCATGTTGGGTAATAACATGAATGAGTCAAGGCTTCATTTATTCTTTAGACTATTTCTACTGATAAAACATAAATTTTTATTTCATTAGTTTTATCATATTAAACAATGCGTGCTTATCAGGGAAACTATCACAAAAATAAAGTATAGAACATTTAATAATAAGTGTTCATAAAAAGCATCGAAGTTTTCAATACTAATTGATTTTTGATGTATAAAAATTAAAAAAAAAAACAACAGAAATAAATTCCTTTCCAAACTACAATGAAAATAGCAATAGAACTCTGCAAGCAAAATATTATTTAATTATGACATCTAAGGCAGTCTTCACACATAACAGTCCATTTCATACCTGGGCTTCACTTACACTGATAGCACGTGTTTGTTTTCCTGACATTTTTGTAAGACATAGTGGAGTACTTAGAACAAAGAACAGACATGAATATTTTCACATCAGCTGTTTACTTGCTTACAAATAGCTGAGTCACATAAATAGAAACCTATGTGAACAACAATGAAAATATCAACAGAACATATAAAAATGAGCTTTGCTTCAACTGCCACACCCAATTTAATTTTCACAGATGAAAATTGCATCTTATCAAACTGAGCATCAATTTGAAACCAATAAACCAATTGTTAAATATCATATTCTGATTAGTTTGTGAGATGGAAGCAGCAATTCTGTTCATAACATTATTTGGCTTATTACTACACAAATAAGAATCTGATTGCTGGGTTCCACAATAAATGTCTAATTTGGAATAATAATAAGTGTTTGCATGTATGAAGTCTTTATATGCCATATTTTGACCTGTCACTTTCCGGTAAGTCTTTTATATTCCTGCTGTTACCATGAGAAACCTATGCTAAGTGCTGATCTTGGAATGCTTTTGGTTGAACTAGTGAGGTGTCATAACAAATACATTTTAATTATGACTATGGAAATATACAGCATGTTTTACTTGTATTTCAGCTTTCGTGTATTTCTCAGGATCTTGTAACATTTTATCTGTTACAGTGTCTAACATCAAATGTAAGTCCTGGCATTCTATCCAGTTCTTTTTACATCTGCCAATACCCTCACTATATTTTCAGACCCAGTTCAAACACTGGATTATTCCATTTGGTTACATGAATATGTTGCAATATTATTGCCAGTCTAATAATTATATATTCACATTACTTTTTTCTTTGTTATCAGAATCAAGGAGGTCTGCATTTCCTGTGTCTGTATCAGTTGATTATTGCTACATTTTACTGCTACAAGAACTTTGGCTCACAAGATCATTATCAAAATCATCATCATCATCATCATCATCATCATCTTGATTATCATCCACTCACATGATTCTTCTATTTTGAAAACGTATTGTAATGTAAAAGATCGTCATCATTATGCGTGCATGAGTAATATGATGATTTACTTTTGATCTCATTCAAAACTTGCAAATCTGGTTTTTCATGTGCCATTTTATGAACTGGGCTAATTCCACCAGAAAAACCAAAACTAAACATTTTAAAAACAAATCCTAAAGTGATATAAAAGAATTATACCCTCATGATGCTGAGGGAAATATTCACAAAACCTATTAGACACATCAATTGGGCATAAATCCTGGTTTGACACATTTGCACATATGCATATATCATACCTTTCATTATACTAAGTGGATAAACACAAAGATAGCTTTCTTTATCCTCCAGAAACAGCTACTGAGGTGCATGGCTGACTACAATTATGCTAATGTAAAAATTTATAGAAGAAAATTAAGGGATGCATCTGTAGAAACTAGTGTTAAATACTGTGGGTTTTAATTTATAATCAATAAAAATCTTCTCAAACCTCTAACTGGCTAGTCTTGAAAATTTTCTTTTCTGATGTGGTAGTCAGCAAAACTGTACACCTATTTCATGGGTAAGTTGTGTTAGGTTCCTTATCTCAGCTTTTGGAATATCCTCTGATCCTTTCTGATGACAAGCATATTGTTAATTCATTCCAAGTCAGAATATATCATTGACATAGGGGAAATAATATAACTCTACCTGCTAGATGTCAGATACGCTGAGTTTGTGTTCACCAAAATTCAAAGTACTAATTTTAAGAAACAACAGAAGTTATATGCATGAAAACTTTACTGAGATAGAGACAGGTGAGAACTCAAAAGTGAGTTGCTGTGAATGCCCTACACAGAGGAAGTTTATAGAGCAAAATAATCAAGTAGGTACAAAGTCACAAGCTGAGCATAATATGGGTCAAAATTATGTTCTGCCAATAAGATTAGAGGCATAGCCTCTCAAGTAATAATGATCTATCAGGGAAGCAAGTCATATAGCAAGTGTACATGGAAAGAACCAAGCTCATTTTAGCAAAAGATGAATCAGGAGGTCCTGGCCACCCACTGGGGTAACTGACGTCTATCTAGACTTTACTGAACCAGGGATTATAGTATACTGTTATGCCCTGGGGAGGCATGCAGAGCAGGTCATTAGATCTTGATCTTGAGGCCTGGTCTCCCATAGATTTGCCTCCAGCTGCAGTTGTAATTTGCTCTCATCTTTTGCACTGATTTCCTTGAGGGCCTGCTACAGCAAACAGAAGCACCAAAACAACACCCAGGATTTTGAGGCAATTTAACTTTACATCATTGAGCACCAATTAAGATCATTCCCAAAATATCAGACCCTGACCTCTGGTGGTCTAGCATTTTTATATGTTGCACAGGCAGGGGGTACAAAAGTGAAATAGAACAGCTTGACATCTCTGATTAGCTAGCAGACTGAGATCATTGGTTACAAAGCTAGATTAAGGATCATAATGCTTAGTATAATCAGGCATACTGCATATTTTGTAATGCTCTTATGGTTACAAAGATCAAAAAAGTAATTACAAAGCCATGAAACAGTTACAGAGCTAGGCAGTTTCAAAAGAACAAAGTTTTAAAAAGAAAAGTTTTTGTAGTATAATTTTTTTTTCCCCTTTAAGGCCTAGTCCTACATGTAATCTACCTGCCTCAGCCGTCAGGTTACATAAGATTACAGGCATGTACAATGGCACAAGGTTTAGTCCTGTTATCTCATCAAAATTTTATATGATCTGTGCATAAAAATACTAACTAGGAAGATATAATCCAAGTACACAATCAATTGGCATAGTTATTTTAATATACTTAATTATATTCATTTCTGAGAGTTTTTTTAGTTTTGAGTTTCAAAGTGCCTATTTTCTCTCTCTCTCTTTTTTTTTTTTCTTTTTAATTCAGAAGCCTCATAAAGTATATTGCAAGGAATGAAAAACACTTTTTGAAAAAAACTTGGGTTTGGAGACTGAACACGTGTTTATCCTGTTTAAGGTTCTACTCTTATTAACTGGTCAGTCTTAGCTAAGTACACCTGCCTGAACTACAGGGTCTCCTCTTATATAAAGAGTACCATGCCTTCCTTTATTGCTCAAATATTTTGTAAGACTAAAAGGTATAATTACTTCCCAAATGATATGAAAATGTAGAATACCATATATATATATATATACATATATATATATATATATTGAAATACTGACTATAAAATTAATCAAAAGGAAAGTGTGGCATAAAACAATTTTTGAAGTTAATTTTACATGATGATAGTGACTAAATTATAAAATCATTTAAAATCTCAGCTTTTATTCTAATGATTTAAATACCTTAAAATAATTTTACTTTTAAATAATTAAAATATATCAACAAATTAACTTCATCATTGCTGTTAATTATATGATACAATAGCAAAACCATTTATTGAACAGAAATGTCCTTTTCTAGGATTCCTTCCTTTTTTGCAGATTTTGTTTATGCAAATTTCATCCTTCAAATGTATTAGATTGGATTGACTTTATCATTTTTTCAGTTTTAGAATGGTAATCACCATATGAGAGAATTAAAAGGGCAGTTTAAAGTATTGAATAACTGGTGATTTTAGACTAAAAAACATACAGAAATTTTATAATTTTTACAAGTCACTCTTCTAATTTAAAACAGTAATTAAAAAGGATTCATTTTTCCCATTTTTTAAACTGTTGGATAATGTGAATGTAGTGTGTCCATAGATAGAAATGAAACTCAAGGGGCTGGGGATTTAGCTCAGCGGCATAAGTGCCTGCCTTGCAAGCAGGCAGTCGTAAGTTTGATCCCTGGTACTGGTAAAAATGAAAAAAACAAAAACAAACAAACAAACAAACAAACAAAAAAGAAATGAAACTCAAAAAACACTTCTCACATTAAAAATAGCTTAATTTTTTGGTAAATTTGTGCTTTACAACTAATGTTGCACTGGACCAAAATCTGAAGACATGGTGGCATATTGGCAAATTGATGTTTTCTTTTAAGAAAAGACCACATTTCAGGGGCAGTGCCTTTGGGAAGAACTATTATTGAAAAATAATACCATTTTCAAACATGATTAGATTAATTTGAGGATTACAAGGTAGTCTAAATTACTAACATCTCTTATCTAGATTTCATTTTAATACTGAATAATCAAAAATATTCACATAATATATCTCTGCTCAGACAATGGCAGTAATTTGGACATTATAAAGAAATGAAATTAAATACATATTTTACTTTTCCTAAGAATAAAATTATCATTTTTGATGAATAATCAGCATCTATCTTTATAGCATACTCTCTCTTTTTACCCAAATTCCAATGACCTCCATAGAAAAAAGATTGAAAATTGCCTCTTTTCTACACACAAACAGAAAAATAACTTCCTATGCAAGCAGTTTTTATAAAAGTCATTCCTTTGTCACTGAAGACATACAAACTGCCATGTGTGTTGGTTCTACCACATATTGATAAAGGCCTTCAAACTCTGTGTGTGGCAGGTTTGGGTTGGGAGCTCTCAAAATGACTCATAGTGAGAATACAGCATATAGCGTGGGATGCAGAGAAACAGTGTCAGGAGTTTGAAAATCAAAATCAAGAAGTTTGAGATTACTCCTCAACACACATTTAAATTCCTGGTTGCAACCAAAGAAAAATGGTGATTTTGAATCATAATGAAAGCATAACAAATTACAGTAATGAAACTAAAAAAAAAAAAAAAAAAAACTTGTTTTAAATTAAAAAAATTAAAGGACACAGATTTAAGAACATTTGTTGTTCAAGAAACTTCAAAAAATCTGTGAGCAATTTTGAAGTAAAGATACATTTTTTATTAGTCTAAAGCATCTTTGAGATCACTAGAGGAGAGTATAAAGTGGTTAGTACAGGTGAGACCATAAACAAGATAAAAGTGAATAAATGAATAGGGTAATTAATGAAGATTAGAATGAGTAAGGGAAGACAAGACAAAAAGATAAAAAAAATAACTTAAAGAAAAAGTGATTTCAAGTGTTTAGCAGAATAAAAACTGAAGATTATGGAACTCTAAAGTGATGGTAGTAAAAAAGCTGAAGTAGGTAAGGGTAGGAGAGATCAAGTAGGATGAAAACACGATTGGTGCAAGCTGTTAAACTTGGAAATTGAACACAAGTGCAGGGCTGCAGCACGGCTGGGGAATGGCTGACCTGAGAACAAAGAGACACCACAAAGGCCAAGATGAGGCCGCAGCTGAGGACACCTGACTCCAACCCCAATTAACAAAACAGAGCCTGCAGTTGCAGGCATTTCATTCTGGAGATTTTTTCTAAGAAAGCAAAATAAGGTAATTCTCCTAAATTAACATAATCTGTTTCTTGGGAAAATCCTTGAAACACTCCCAAGATCCTGTTCAGTTTTCTGCATTTTCCAATCTAACCCCTTCCTTGTTGCAAACTAAATAAATATGCACTGCCCAGAGGCATTCCTTGTCTTAGCTCCCATTCTCGAAATCTGCAAGATAGTTTTGATACCCCTGGAGCCCTAAAATCATACCACTTGTCTTATTTATTTTAAGCCATTGCCATACACTTATTTGGGAGACGGGATCTTGGCCAGATCCCCGATACATTATGGAAGAATGCACATAATAAGTGGAGTGGGTGGGGATTATTATGCTTGTAAGTGGCTGAAGGAGTACCAGAATCCAAGAGAAAAAAGTGTCTACATTTTTTGGTGGAAGATGGGAAATATGAAAGCTCAATGTGTAAGATGATTTAAATACAATGATAATAAATAAGAAAAGCAAATTTTATTCCATAGAGTATCATTGCTTTCTTTTTTAGCAATGAATTTCTACCACCTTCATTTAATATTTTCTTCAGCTGTTACAATACCTTTTCATATGGACAACCACTTTCTGTACTGGTGTATCAGTGCGTTCATTCAAAGACAAACAACAGTATTTCAATTATGTCACCTACTGTGAAATATTCTCACTGCTTTGTTGTTAATATATGTCCTTGAAAAATCTTCAAAAGTGCTCTGAATCTATGAAGTACACATACCCCTGAACTCAATTGCAAATCATCAAGCTCCCACTCTTTTATTTAACTTGCATCCACCATAAAATTCCTGGCTAGTCACTGATCAGGAATGGTTATTTTCTAAAGTCAGACATCTTTTTTTAAATAAACCTCTTAGCAAACTTCATTTATCTCTCCCTTGTATTTATCAGTTGTATCTTAGTTTTCTAAGATTCTCCTGACTCAAAGAGGCCAAAGTCTTTTTTGTTCATAATCCATTTTGTGAAGTCTTCTTGCAACCCAACACATAATTTGACACAATATATGATTAATTAGTATTTGTTGATTCTGGAGGGAATAAATAAATGTATGACAACTCCTTTGAAATATGTGAAGTCAGATTTTTGGAATTAGCTCTCAAATATTCATGCCCTGAATGATTTCTTTTCCCAATGGTATAAAATCTGGCAGCCATACATATTTTTTCAACGCAGCTCAAAGCCAGTGGTTTATAAAGTCTGCTGATGTTCCTCTTCTGGTTCCTGAAAAAATCTTATAAGTCCTGGATGAAAGCTGTTGTGAACAAATAGTGTTGAGAAAAGTTAAAAATGATAATAATTGCTTTCTGAATCTTTCACTAGATTTCTTCCTATTACTAGTAGTCTGCAAACACTCTATCAGGAATGCTTCTTACAAACATAAAGTTTTGAATACCAAGAGAAACAATAATGTCAAACTTGCTACCCCTTCTGCCATAGCATCCATCAACAAAACCCCAACATTTTGGGGTGTACATCAGAATAATCTTAAGGTGTTAAGGGGAAGGAGAGGCTCTTTTCAAACTTTAGTAAATGACTGAGTTTGAGAAAATGAGTACTTCTTGTTCTTAGTCTAACTTTCCTTCATATTTTTGTATTTATAAGTATAGCGACTTTTTAAGTTTGATGCCAGAGATACATTATATAAGGGAAACTTTCTATTGTAAGGAACAAGGAAAAGAAATGTGTGTGATGGGAGGCGACCTTACATTTATGGAACAGAATTAGTCTTAACTTCTATTGCTTTTCTTTATTTCCCACCTGCCTCCAAACCAAAATACATTAGTTATTAGGCTGCTGCAATCCCTCTAGATTATAATTTCCTTAGGAACATAAGTTGGCTTGAGATCCCAGTTGCCTGCACATGTCCTGCCTTCATCCCTTCCCTCTTGCTTGGTGCAGCCTTCTCCAACTGTACCTTGCAGGGTTTCACTCAGAGCTAAATAATGAGCTGCGTACAATCGAGGAAAATAAATCAGTCTTAAATTAGGGATATTGGAGAATTTCTCCTTATAACGACTGGAGCAAACACTGAAGGAATGACCCGGGGCGGGGGAGGGGGGGGGCTTCCCTCTCACAAAAACATACTTCACAATCTTCCCAAATTTGACGCGCAGATCTCTAGAAGTGACTGCGCAGGCTTCTAAAAAAGAACATTCTCTTCTTTCCAAGGAGAGCAGCAGCTGGAACATTTGTCGCTTTGTCTCTCAATTTCCTCTCCCTTCTTACAGTTCAGGGAATTCCCAGTCCAGTGCCTAAGCTTTTGATTACAGTTACCACTACCACCACCACATCATTTCTTTCAGAACAAACCCTCAGCACCTTCTAGGGAGTTCGTTATATGGACGACAAGATTACCAAAAATTTTTACCGAAACTGAGGGCTTTACATTCCTCTTATCACGGGACAGGGGCAGGGGACAGCGGGAATTTAGCACTTGTAATTATTATTGGGTGGGAAAGAAAAAAAACCTTGCCCTCTAAAATATTACTAAATAAGTAAACGTATTATGGACAGTGAAGGTAGGAGCTTGAAATACGCGAAAGGGAAGAGCTCAGGATAAGGAGGAAAAGGGTAGGGGAAAACCCTAAATCTGAGTTTGATCCTAGCGTTCAAAAATCACGGTGACACAACAACTAGTACTGACCAGCTCCCAGTGCCTCCATGCGCCAGTGAGGAACAGGGGAACTGGAAGCAAGGACAATGAGTCAGCGCCTCAAAGGAGATAAGCAATCAAGGGCAGCTGTATGTAAAGACAGCTAGTGCGAGCTGAGCAGCGTGAGCTCCCAGCCCGGGATCCCCTATACAACTGACTCTTTCTTCTGAGCCTCTAGGAGTCTGACATCATTGGCAGAACGGGGAGAGGGCAACAAAAGAACTAGAATCTCGGAATCCCCCAAGGATGCTATCCTCACAGCTTGTAAAGCTCAGAGCTCAGACAGCAGTGGCCAGACCCAGAGCTTGGAGCTTCGCGCAGCAGTTCTTAATATAGCAAAGAAAAAAAAAAGGTTTCTTTAGACCGGATTGTGCTTATTTCTCGGTTGTTTCGCCAAAAACAACCTCACAAAGTCCAGGCCGCTTCCAATGAACCACACAAAGACAAGAAAGGGGACATACACATATACCATTATTTCGAATAGCTTTCAAATGCACCCCTACACGCACACACACTGGGGAACGGTCCTGACACTTCCCAGCATCAATTTCAAGAATTTGTGAAGTGCGATTACAAGTGGGGGAAAAAAAGATTGTAAGTAGAATTCCATCTGGTTTCTACCAAATTGCGATGGTCCCACCCCTCCCTTTTTTTTATTTGAGTCACACCTGCCTTACTTTCCACAGAGGAAGACGTTTTATTTCAGTCGAGAAGTTATGACACCTTATCTGATGTGATGCTCAGTGTTCCGAATCCCAGTTCCTCAGGCTGTTTTCTAGTTGTAGCGCTATCTAGGGTCACACACGCTGCTTCTCCAAAAGCATCGCTCCAACTCCATTTCTTTGCCCCCTTTTCCTTCTACATGGATCTTCAGTCACTTTTCCCTCGCACATAACATAATTTGTGTAGATGTAGTATGTCTCCTAAGCTAGGTTTAAATCCTTTCTCTGCATGTTTTTACATAAGGAAGCTCACTTTTGTATTTCGTTTATTGCTGTGGTGATTCACTTTTATGACCTCTTTTGTCCTATGCCCTTGTCTCTCCCAGTTTTCCTTTGTAACTGTGTGCCTCAGTGTCTCAGACAGGAGACAACCTTTTGGAAGGACACCCTGCTCTCAGAGGCTAGGACCCACCGGCATCATGCACGCACACACGGAGTTCACACACCCATCTCAGCGAACCACACTCCCTGCCACAACGGTGAACAAAACAGCAGAGCCATAATAAGTCATTCTGGAAGCAAAGGAAATGTACTCAGTTAACCTCTAAAATTCTTTCCTTGGCAGGGTAAAACAGCACTCCCACTTGGTATTAGTGACCACCCCCCCCCCAGGGAAGAGTAAATTTGTAACTGACTAAACACAAATGTGTAAGTCCTATCTCTAACCCAAGGCCCACATTCCCTCTGCTCTACTAAAGTCTGTAATGAAATGCCCTGATTTGTGTTTAAAAAAAAAAATCACCTCTTCCAATGACGCAAACATTGACAGACATTTCATTAAAAGGAGCCATATTACTATACTCGCTTTAGGAAATAATTCCTTTTTAGAGAGATGAATTTGTTTTAGGGTCATAGCGCCAAGTATTTAGGTGATAGGTGGGTGTTTTTGTTTGTTTGTTTGTTTGTTTGTTTTTCAGCTAAGGAACTGCGTGTCTTTTCTTTAAAGAATGAGAAACCCTTTTATATTGGGCTACACTCTTAGAAAGTAATTTTTAAAATGAGAAAATGATACTGGTTTTTGGGCTATTCGATTATGAGAAGTTGCTTTAAAATTAAAAAAAAAAAAAAAAAAAAAAAAAGGTAAAAAATGTCCACACTTACAGTCTCCATATCCTGCATGAGCTGCTTTAGCACAACCTGGTAAATAGGGCAGGAAGGATAGCAAAGGCAGGCGGGGATTCAATATCAGGAGAACCTGCTAGTAGTACCATGTAAGCCACTGATCGGGCTCTCCTTAGCTTTGAGCCAGTGGTCCAGCCTCTAAAGCATTAAAGAAAGCCTGTCAAGGTTCCAAATTCCAGCAGCAAAGAGAGGCTACCAGTGTGGAGACAGCAAAAGATAGGTAGTTGGATTCTTAGCTCTATTGCCCCTCAATTCGAATCGTCCACCAGGCCATCCCAGGAGTCTAAGGCATGTTCTTTTCCCTGCATCTGCGCAGATCTTACAATTTCTTGCATCCTTGCTGAAGCTGACTGCTTATGTGTTAA
Organism: Cavia porcellus; assembly: GCF_034190915.1. NCBI lineage: Eukaryota > Metazoa > Chordata > Mammalia > Rodentia > Caviidae > Cavia > Cavia porcellus. Next base: position 52,289,171 of record NW_026947486.1, read on the forward strand.
GGTGAAAGACATTTTTGCATAACCAATACAGCTGAGATTCATTCGCGGACACGTTCTTGATAAAAGTGAATTTTAGCAAAGTAACCAAACTTTGTGGTGGCAGTGCAAAAAACGTAGCCTTTCTGTGCTTACTCCTCTGCTCTTTCTTTTATCTCTAGGGAAGAGAAAGAAGAAAGGGAAGAAGACACACCACAAGCTTCTTGAAAACCCCTCTGTGGTCATAGTACGGATTCCACGTGCTGGCACCTAGCAATCTCCGCTCACTAATGGCGAGACCTGTCATGCCTCCCGCGCTGCAGTCTATTTTGGCTCCCAGACCAGATACTTACGTAGTCTGCGACACCTTTTGAGCAAGACGAAGAGGTAACCATAAGAAAGAAAAGGCTTCCACCCGCTCCTCGGAGACAGCGATTGTTATTGCGGGCTCTACGCGAAGCAGCTGAAGTCGTAGAAACTGTATTTGAGGCTGTTCAGGCCGCTGAGGCTGTCTGAACTGCCTGTGCCGTCTGTGTCGCCGCTGGCACTACCATTCTGCCCACTCCTGCTTGCATTCTGCCTTGCCGCACTGGCCCTGGCATGCAGCTGTGACTCGCTGCTCCTCCCACTCTAGTTTGCGGACTGGGCGGAGCGGACCGTTTTAAATCGAGAGGGGGAGGACAAAATCTGAGCCCGAGAAAGGTGCAGGCAGAGGGGCTAGCTAGTAGCTGGGAAGATGAGAAGTGAATCAGTGCTCTTGCTGCCTGCTAGGAGGGAATGATGCCGCATTGCCTGCTGGGTACCCCTTTTTTTTGACCCCCACTACTTGCACCACTACCCCTCTGCTCGGGAGGCGGGTTCTTCCTTGCAACTAAGAATCAACCTGCAAAAGGAGGGAGGCCATGGTGGTTAACTCAGCAAGTTACTGTTCACTGCCTGGAGTCATAGGCTGAATTCGTGGTGTCTGCACACTCGCACGCAGGAACCGCTGCTTGGGAATTCTCATGAATTCATGTTGCAGCTACTCCGAACAAAGAAAATGATGACGTACATTACTACCTTCGGTCTGTCGCTCATTGCTCTCTTAGCCTGTCCTTTAAGTTTCCCTCACTTACATTATCTTACAGAAGTTTTGTTATTCTTATTCTGTGTTTTTCTCAGGACTTGCCTCCCTGCCCTGACTCCAGCAAGAGAGCAAACACTCGAAAAGCAAAATCATTTTCTCGTACAAAGGATACTTAAGACAAATTAGTGGAAGTAGAGGCAGCCCGGGGCAGTCTGAGTCAAGATCTTGTTTCTACAATATAGCATACTCTACTGTGAGCTAGGAATAATGCTTGGGTTGCTTTGTCCTACTCAAAGTCCGGGTGTAATTAGGGTGTGGTGGGGGCGGGGCAGAGATCAGCATTTGGCTACTCCAGAGCACAAGTAAAAGTAAGCTTTAGGAGGTGAATTTCCACGTCCTGCTTTTAACAAGGTTCTGGCTGCATCGCTGCTGGGGAGCCGTCATCATCGTGGGCATGGACAGGGCGTTTACCAGATAGGAAAGGAAGCAGAAAAAGGAAGAATACGGACGGAAGGCGCAAGACCAGCCTTTGGCAGCTCACTCCAGCTGCTGAGCCAGACTCTCCGGGTCAGGCATAGGGGATGCTATGGCTCTTAAGACCACTAAAGCAACTAGGGACTGTGAGTCTACTTTCTAGCTCAGATGTGCTCTGAGTATAAAGAAGCAGAGGTCAATTCTCCTTTTCTGGCAAGGGATTAAAAGCGATTTACCCAGAGGCCAAAGAACCAGGTGAATTCTGTGAATTACTCTTATGTGTGGCATAAGGCGAAAATTCCACGGTCTAGTCTTAACCCTTGGAGAAACTTTGTTTCTGGTACTGTGCTTTGACTTTAAAAGGAAAGGAGTCTCTCCTGTGCTGAAAGGTCCACAAGGTAGACTGTGATTAGTAGAGTAACTAATTTTTAAGTTTTTGTTTTTTGAATGGAATGTGGGATGGCAACTGCAGAGAGATAGAATAATAAGAAGTAAACATTTTATTAATCATTATGAGTTTTCTTTAATTCTTCGTGGAATTTTTTTCTTTTCTTTTTTTTTTTTTTTTTCAAATTTAGGGCAATTATAGTGACTTTTTTCCAGTGTCTTCGATTTTGTTCTTCCTTTCCAATTTCTGATTTTTTAAACATTGAAAATTTGATTATTCACATCCTGTTTTGTTTGTTTGTTCATTTTTGATTTTTAACTTGGATTTTTACAATTAAAACTGCTATTGGGAGAAACTGGGAGAAGTTCATCAATATGAAAGAAAACATAAAGAATTGCTGCTTCAAAAAGTTCTAGGTAGATAAATTACTATTACATTTTATTCCTTTTGTACATTGTTCATACTGTCTAGCACAGCCATTGTCCTCTTTTTGTGAGATGAAATCAGAAGCTGTCAAGTGCTTACAGCTCTGTCTCTTGAAGTTTGCACTGTTGAATGATACTGTATCATAAGAGTTAGTAGGAACTCAATGAAAGTAAAATCACTGATCTAGGAAAATGTAACAAAGCCATTTAATAGTACTTTAAAAGCACTAATAATTATCAATAATGCATATGTTAGACACTAATTAATTGGTTTCTGAAGATTTCCATCTCAACCTGAGGAGAGAACTATTCAGTGTCTGTTCTAAAGATTTTAAGTTATAAGGATTATGAAGGATTATAAAGTTAATATTATTATGTCCATTTTGCTATTTAAGAAACTGAATCTCATGAAAGATAGATAATTACACATTTATGGAGCTAAAAATACAGACTATAGATTTTCATTTAGCATGAATAACTCCTAAATTCAGTTACATAGGCATGGGTATTTTATAATTTGAATTTTTCTATAGTATAAAGCACAAAGTTTACTTTTAAATGTATTGTCCAATAGAAAACTATCTGTAAAGTAGACACATTACTGAAAGACTAGAACTACAATAGAACTTAAGTACAAAAAATCATCTGAGAAATTTAGTTTGTGAAAAAGTCTGACAGTCTGATATAAAATTAATTAAAAGAAATTTCCCATCTTGTTTTCTCTCATGTTCTGACTATTGGTAGTATCAACGAACCCTGCAATAACCAAAGGTTAAGATAGCTGACAAAAGCTCTTTCTAACTCTTAACAGGTTGTTGAGAAATCTGCTCTGCCTAGAGAGAAAGATTTACCTTTATGAAATGCATTTATGCACCATCTATATTATATAAATTGTTTATTAATCCTAAAAAAATTACTATGAGGGCTGGGGATTTAGTTAAGTGTTACAAGTGCCTTCCTGGCAAGTGCAAGGTCATGAGTTTGATTCCCAGTACCAAAAAAAATTGCTATGAGGACATATTATTAGGTCCATCTATTTTTAACTCGAGTAAATAAAAACTAGATTAAAAGTTTTATAGCTGTAAAATATAGAATTGGAAAATACAAATTTTTCTATTTCCAGTCTATTTTGCTATCCCTCAACATGTGATCTTCAGATTGCATGGATAAATCTTTGCACAATGTATATTCTATCAAAAATTTAATTAACTAAAGCCTTCAGAATTAAAGAGGGTACAGTGGAAATCTGCTTTTTTACAAACAGATCACAGGAAGGAACTGTGATATTTAACATATCTTGTTTTTTTAGTGTTCCTATTAAGAACCTTAACCATGGTTCTGTTATAATAATAAAAATGTAATTATGGTAATACACATGCCCATAAACATGGAAATATTCCTAATCTTAAGTTTAAGTGACAAAGCCATTATATGGCTATATAATGGATCAAAGAAGAGGTTTCTAAAAACTACAGTGACTAGAGCCTATCAGAATTGATTAAAACTTAAAAGTAATATGTTAATCTGAAGGCTAATTGCTCAACCATGGTGTCCTAGTAAAGGAAGATACAATAAGGAGAATTGACATTGCTTATTCATGTACATTTCTTCTCTCTGGCAAAACACCCTTTGATATAAAATTGATGAAACAGATCAGATAATGTGTTATTTCAATTGCCCTTACATTGAAACACCCCTTATCAAGACATCTGCAATTGACTGTGGGGTTTTTTTTTGCTTATATAGTCTCTTTGTAGAGAGAAAATGTACCATTTATGCATATACACAATTATTTTTGTATCATATGTCAGTTGTAACAAATTTCATTAATTTTTTGTTTTACATAGCAAATTTAGCTATAACTTGTTCATAAATGCTATAGTCAATAGATCATCTTTGCTACTGTGAAAACAGATAAGATTGTATAAAATGCATTATCCATCCTTTTGATGTTTAATATTAAGCCATCAACAAAGATTGCAATTAGTAGGAGACAGTGATATTTGATAATTAAGAAAAACACATTGGTTTTATATCAAATTTGCAGTCCCAGTTCTGCCACTTTCTAGCTAGGTCTTTTCAGACAAATTTACCTTTATACTTGCATTGCTCAGTAAGGTAAAAATTAACCATCTGTGGCTATTTAGATCACCCAAGTTGAATCATACTGAGACTATGGAATTCACATCCTATTCTAAAGACATGGTACATAAATATTCATACACACATATTTATATAAAATGTTAATATTATACACCAGTTACATGAACCGATACATATTTGAGTACTTGGTTAAATATATTATTCTAGTTAATTTCACATGTTTATTTTCAGTACTTTTACTGTTCTTCTGGAAACATTAACGCTACATCTGTTAGCTGCATTATATATTTTGAGAGCAAAGTTAACCTACAAAAGCTTCAATTTCTTCATCTAAAAGTGAGATTAATCACTATACCTCCTTGAATATATTGAAATGATATTCAAATAAAATAATGACCTTAAAATACTTTTTCTGTTGCTAAGATAAAAATACCTAACACGCAAAGTTAAAAGGGGGAAAGGTTTATTTTCGCAAAGTGTTTGTAGAGATTTCAGTCCATAATTGGTTGCTGCCAAGGCAGAATGGAATGGCAGAGGAACATCACAGAGGAAAAATGGTTCATGGAAGCATAAGGCTGCGAAACAGCAGGCTATGTCAGCAGCACTCTTTCCACCCTTTACACTTTACCGCTCTTTGAGTGAATAGCACTCATACCCAGAGTAGGACATCATTAATCTTAGTATCGCATGTTGAATCAATTCTGCTATCACAGCATTGATTTTGTCATCACATTTCCTAGACCCAGCCATCTCCAAAAAGATCTATCTATGACCTCATGAGGCTTTGGGAGAACATCTAAATATAAGCACAATATTCTTCAAGACTTCTAAAGTAAAGATGTTATATAAAATAACAGATAGCAAAAACTTAATGGGGTAGGGTCTACCTGAAAGAAAATACTTTGGTAAGAGTTTCTTTTTTAAAATACCTAGTAAAATTATTCTACTTTTCCCTTTAAAACATACATGTAAGCCAGGTGTGGTGGCATATGCCTGTAATTCCAGTACTCAGGAAGGTGAGATAAGAGGATCACTGTGAGTTCGAGGACAACTTGGCTACATAATGAATTTAAGGCAAGCCTAGACTACATAGTAAGATCTTGTTTGAAGGAAAATAAAACAACATACATGTGATTTGCTAAGGGAAAGATTGTACTTCAAAATAAAAATTATGTAACTGTTTTCAAAATTAAAACTTTAATTCTACACATTTATACTTTCATTTGTTCAGATAGTTTTACATTTAATTAGTAGATATTTCTGTTGGTAAGTTATTCAATTCACAAAGAAAAGTAAGTCTGCTATTAGTACAGATACAGACAAGGCAAATTAATTTATGATGAAACTAAAAATGTAGAAATGGGAGAAACAGTTAATGCAGACAAATACATTCTCAATAATTTTAAATGCAGTTTTTGGTACCTACATGGTGATCAAAAGTATGGCTCACCTGAAGATACTAGAGGATGCTATTGTTGAAAATTTACAAGGACAAATAAAGTACTGTACAGAATTCTGAGACTTCCTCCTCTATATTGACATTGATTGTAAGAATTGAAAAGGACACCCCTCTGAAATGAAACTAACGCTTCTCCATCCCCTTCTGGACATGACTGGTAAGGTGTTTCTTTTCTCTTCTTATTCTTTTATTGTAGTTTATTTTATTTTGTTTTGTTTTTTCTAGGACTCACTTCACAGCATTAAAATAATAACATTAGAAACTTGCTATAGTACTCTGCAGATGGTTGGGAAAGGTTTGAATTAGTAACTTTCTCTGAGAAAAACTTTTAAAAAGCTCAAGAAAGGAAGAAAGATACAAACAAACAAACAAAATGCCCAAGAAAGGGCAGAAATACCTAAGGAGGAAAGATTAGGCATTCTGGACTATCTTAGGAACTTCTGAAATTAACTAGTGTAGGTACAATTGCTTTGTAATTGGGTCACAATAAGATTGTTTTCCTTCTATCTGGGCATGGTGGAAAATGCCTGTAATCTCAGCACCAGGGAGACTGTGGCAGGAGAATCATCACAGGATGATCACCATGAGTTCAAGGCCAGCGGGAGCTACAAGTGAGTTCAAGCCCATACTGGAAAGCTCTTTTCCTTCTACACTTGAACATTTTCATAGATGTAGTAGGCAGAAACTGCAGCTGAGTTACTTTCCTCCTGCAGATATTTAGGAATTATAGCCTTCAGTATATTGCTGAAATATGCTGAAGTACTGGCCTCTGATTTATGCAGTTAAATGAGTAAGACTATAGGGTGGTGTCCTCAAGGTTACTGTTTCCTAAGGAATGTGTTTCTCCTACTGTACTCTTATTTTTCTACACAATAAGTAGTTGCAAATTATATAAGATGATGCTTTAAATCTATGTATTATTAGCTGTATTTTAATAGCATTACATTGGTAGGGAAGATTATTGTATTTCTTAAACAGTAGGAAGAAAGATCAGAATGCTATTTACAGGTTCCTTGTTTCCTGAGAACATATTTTACAAAATGTTACTTGGTGAAATGAAAGATTCCAAGAGGTTTTCTTTGTTGAGAACATAATTTTTATTTGTTGATGTTGTTCCTTTTAATATTTTGAATGAGTTTTGCATCCTACTTATATTGCTATCTAGTTATCTGTTTAGGAAGTAGGTATCGACTAGTATTTTAAATTTAGGGAATACATGTGCATACATAGAAATTATCACAGCAGGAGTTTATTGTCTCTTCCAAGGCTGCAAGGTATCTGAACTTCTGCTCTGGCTCCTTTGAGGACCCTGCCCTTTCTGACTGTCTATAATATTTCTAATTAGCTCAGTTGTCTGCAACACTTTGATAATAGACTTTTGGATTACACATTTTGCACTTTGAACTGGCAAATATACTTCATGCAAAAAAGTATTACTCAGTCCTTAAAATTTTTTTCAGACCAGTTACCACTTTTGTTATTTCTAAATGACAAGAGTTAGAAAGCAATCAAAATGGTTTGCTGTTTTACAATTGAAATTCTATGATTTTATTTACAATCCTCTCTGAGAAGAAAATGGAATCATAATGTATAAACTAAAGTGAATGAAATTCATCATGAAAATGCAAATTAATTTAATTAGTCTTTAAAAACCTATAAAATATTTTGTTTTATGTTTGCTGTCATATAACACATAATATTTTAAAACTAAAACACAATTTCTTTTTTATTTTTTTATTTCACAGTATATTTTGTTATCTTTATAATAGTTGTTCTTTCAAACACGTATATCAAAATGAGATGACATATAGAATACTATAGAACTTATCAAAACAGAATACTAAATAGAGCAATACCATTAATCAGAAAAGAGCGAAAAGTAATAAAAATATTTGCCTTCAAAGAAATGGTAGAAGGAAGTCCCCCTGATTTGCTATGGTCAACCTCCCAGGATATGCCCAGATTTCTGGTTCCCATTAGCTAATGGGGGGGGGGGGGGAGAAGGAGGATCAGGGAAGTGTGATATTAGACTCTAGGCCATGTAGCAGTAGGTTCACTATTGCTAAGCAGGGAGGCAGGATGGTCATTTGTTTTCACAGCTTCCTCAGTTCCAACACGGTGTGGATCTCAGCAGACACTGCTGGTTCTCCCCCTGGAAGGGTTGCAGTCTTCCACCCTACTGCCGCTTACCAGGGACAGGAGGTGCTTTCTTGGCTTCCCATAGTCCTGAGTTCCAACATGGTGTGGATCTCAGGAGAAACTGCTGGTTCTTCCCCTGGAAGGGCTGCAGTCTACCACCCTGCCTCCACTTACCAGGGAGGGGAGGTGCTTGTTTGGCTTACCAGAGTCCTAAGTTCCAACATGGCGTGGAACTCAGGAAACACTGCTGGTTCTCCCCCTGGAAGGGCTGCAAAAACACATATTTCTTTTAGAGATGAGCAATTTGAAACTTATTAGTTAATGTTTATCATTAAAATCTTGAGTTTTAACTCCTGTGGGAAAGTTCTTTTAAGTAAATCTTACGTTTAGAGCTATTGCTAAAGATTTATTGTTAATAGTTTTAAACAGTTTACATAGTAGTACAATTCAGCCTGTTTTTTTTTTAGGAGCAGTAATAGAATTCCTTTTTGCTCAAAGAATAGACATTCATTAGATTCTTGGTTAATGGCAAAGGGCCTAGTATGGATGGAAACAAAATATTTTTTCTGCAGACTTAACTGGCCTATTTGTGATTCAAGTGCATGGCTTTGGATTTACTAGCATCATGTTTTAATCAATTAAATTAATGAATCTCAAAAAATGCCAAATTTAATTTTGAAAGAAAGTTCTTCTTTGACATTGCGTCTTAAAACTGAAGCAGATTATTAAGCAAGGTTACCAAAAAATGTGCTAGCAATTTCTGAAGTCATAATGACAATAGGGAGAGTTAATTTCTTTTTTCCCTTCTAGTTGATAAAGGTAGCAGATGTCATAAACTATTATTTTGTAGTCTACTGGCAAAATGTTGACTGTAATAACTGTAAAAGGTGGTAATTGTAATGGAAATACTAAAGAATAAAGAGAGTAAAAATTGTAACCTTGATATAATTGATACATTGTTTGGTCTCCAAACTCACTTTAGATACAGAAGTTGATTTGAAGCTAAGATATGGGGTAAAATGAGCAGGAAGCTGAGTAGGCAAATCCCTGTATCACTTTAAGTTAGAATTGATCTGCACTTTGCTGATGTATGTGTATGGTTCCACTTATTATTTTTAAGAAATTAAAACTATATTTTTATTAATGAATAATTACTTAATGAAAATCACTGATCTAAGCCTCATTGACATTTTAAAGTTGAAAAACTGAATCCCTGTGTATTTAGGTTATGTATCCAGAAACATACCCATTTATACAATGGCACACTAAACTGTTCATCACAGAAACTTTCCAGGAAATATTTATTATTTTTTTTTCTTTTTCCTTTTTATTGGTACTAGGGATCGAACTCACAACTGCCTGCTTGCAAGGCAGGCGCTGTATACTGCTGAGCTAAATCCCCAGCCCTGAAATATTTATTATTTTATTCAGTATTCTTATCCACGTTTTTGAAGTTTTCAAAGCAGGTTCATATGTGTGTTTTTTTAATTTGATCTTCAGAAAATAACACCAGAAAATGGTTGTGGAAATCTTACCTCAATTTAAAGATGAGGAGATGAGATTGAAAGAGATGAATTTACTGGTGTGATACCATATTACTGGTAAAGTCTAGATGACAACCCTGCTTTTCTGAGACCCAGGGGTTTGGTATATAAAACAGTTTGTTCTGCTGATAGCATGTTTAAAAAGTGATATTTTTCACAACAGAAACAATATACTTGCAAAAAATAATTATTAAAAATTGATCATACTGTGATCATAGTATCTCAACCCAGTGAGACCTTGAAACATATCTAGGCCTACATCCTCAATTTACTGATCAAGCTAAACAAAACACCTTTCGCTTAGATACAGGGCATGGATTAAAATCACATAAGTCAAAATTAGTGATGTTTTTCTACCAAACTGTATTGCATCTTAATTTGTAAAATGTTAAATAGTGAAGTAAACACACTCTTGCTAGAATTCTCCAACAATGCTTTTTATTATTTAACTTCTCTGCGTTAGAATGTGAAAGACTTTGCAGCATTAAAATTAACAAAGTTTCTAAGATGGATGCAACTTACTGTTTATGAATTGCCGTACACTGAAGAAAGAATATAATGCTCACTGTTCAAGGAGGAATTATCTTCACTTAATGTTTGCATTGTAGTTTTCTTGGCCAGTTACTGTGAAAGCATGCAGATGAAAAAGTTCATACTCATTTTTCTGCCCACAAGAGAGAGCCAAGCCCCATATTTTCTCGCTCAACTGATCAACTTTATGTTTAACATTCTTGGAACACAACTAAAACTATTTTTTAGTGGCAGAAAATTCATCCATAAAGATGCTGCCAACTAAAACAATTGTATTTTTCTAAATGTCTATGAGATCTATAAAAGTGTTTCATGAGTAATTAGTTTTCTGATCACTTCATTTCTATCATCAATGTCATCTCAAATGCCTTCCCATGAAGTTATTTTTTTATAAATGCAGATAAAAATAAATGGGATTTAATATATCTTAACTGACAGTGTTAGCACAAATATATATATTTTTAAGTAAACCTTGTTGATATTGGAATTTGGTAAAAATACTTTGGGCAGTTACAAAATGGAGACGAAAGGTTCATTTCCTTGATTCAATGCCTATGAATTTATTGATATAAAGTAAGAAGTTATCAAATAAGATTCATTGGAATGGCACAATTCCTGGGGATGGGGCATGCCATCAGTGGTAGAAATAAATTAGGTATTGAAATATATTGTAAAGGAACAAAATATACAAATTAATATTAATGTCACATCTAAAGATGAAATGCAGTGCAAAAAGTAGAGTTTAGAAGAAGGTTAAGAGGTATTTTATGAGGACAGATTCTCTTCAATAAATAGGCTTGGACAGGGCAAAAAGGTTGTAAAGAAGTGAAGAAGACAAAAGATAAGGGTAAATCCTCTGGACTCTAGAATATATAGTTTAGTTATGTTATTGGTGTTTGTATAAGTTTTCATAGCACAAGATATTCACAAGAAGAAGGACAGAAGATCTACAGCTAAGGTATGTGTCCTAGAGGTTTAATTCTCTCAAAGGAAGAAGTCTTATCTCAGGAAAAATTTTATGGGTATACTCTCTTCCTGTTATGGTTTGTATCTAGATATTCCCATAAAGCCTCATGCAGTCATAAATTTTTTCAGAGGTGGCTCTGAAAGTGTGACTAGAGTGTGTGATGGATTCATGGTTCACTGCTAGGATTAAAGTTTCCAGGGTTAGTTGTAGGTGATTGTTAGATCAGTCCATTGATTAGATTTGCATTGTCCTAATCCTAGTAGACTGGATAAAATAAAAAGGAACAGAAACAAGTTTGTCTCCTTCTCTCTACTTCTTACTTTTGCTCTTTTCATCACCAGGAACTGTTGCCTTTCTTCCGTGTGCCACTCTGCCTTGGAGTCTGGTGATTATGGGTTGAAACATCTGAACACTGTGAGTTAAATAAACCTTTCTTTCCTTAAATTGTGTGTGCTGAGTATTTCGTATCAGCAATGAGAAAATTAAGACACTTGCTCTTAAAATTTAGCCAAAATTTCTATACCTGAATTATTCAAGCACTAATCTAGACATCAGAATGGAGAGTGTTTTTTTTTTTTTTTTTTTTCAATGTATTAAATTTCAAGTTTAATTTACGGTAAAACACAAACTAATAAAACCCAGAAAGTGCATCAAATGAATCTACTTGTTATCTTAGAAAAATATAAATTTCATTTACTTATATCATAGAGGACATGTCTGCAGGTCATGACCAATCCTCCCAGAATATGTCAGCAGATAACAGAGGACACATTTGCAAACCACCAGCCTATAGTTTCTCTGAATCCCATCAAAAGCCCACCAAAAAGTCTTTTTGCCAGTAAGAGACTCCTCTGTTCTGCTCAAACAAAGCTCTCTATCTCTATTTTTTTTTTTTTTTTTTGGTCTTTTTCATTTTTATCGGTGCCAGGGATGGAACTCACGACTGCCTGCTTGCAAGGCAGGTGCTTATGCCGCTGAGCTAAACCTCCAGCCCCCCCCCCCCTCTCAAGTTTAGCAATAAACCTTCCTGGGCTGTGAAGTTTGTGTTCCTCTTTCCCACTCTTCTGGTGCCAACACCCAAGAGCTGAGGCTGGGGAATGTTTAGCAATCCAGGACATGATTTGCAGTGTCAGCTCATCCAAGACTTACTTCAAGATTCTTAAAGGATCCTGTTTCTTATCCCATTTCCCCTCTTTTCCAAAGAATTGATTTCACAGGTTTGTCAGCCCTCTAAATCTCAAGACTTTTAGGCTCTGGCCAGGACAACACTTTGGTGGATCCTCAAACTCCCACAGGTAACCACCTCTGTCTTTCATTTCCCTGAAATTCCCTATTTTTTTTTTTTTTATAAAATTGAATCACAATACAATCCTGTCAGACCTCAAACCAGACTTCCACTACTGGTTGCTAATTCATCAGCACTCAGAAAGGGCAAGATTATGGCCCAAATGACTCCTTGTTGCTCAGGTAACCTGATCCATCATCCCCTTTTACCTTTTCCTAAGTCCCTTTCATTCCTTCCCATTCACTACTTGAGAACACCAGATAAAATGGAGACCTCCTGCACTCTGACTGGGGAGGAATGTGGGGAGCAACTGAAGCTGGAGATTGATTATATGTGTTAGATTGGAGCAAGATCAGCCCTGAGACCATGAGGTATCCAAGGTGAGCCATGTGAACAAGCTGATAGGTAGAACGGTGTCACATGACATCATCCTGCTGAGTTAATAAATAAACACACTGCAGTTGTTTGCAGTTCTTTTCTCCCAACAGGAGAGAAGGATCCACTTTACTACAGTCTTGTGTTTTATGACTCTTATCTTCGTTTCTTCATAATCCACCATCGCCCACCCCCAGGAATTTTGAGAGCTTCAGTGGATGTGGCAGAGTGATGCTTCACTTTAAGTGTGCAGGGCAATCTTGTTCAACTTGGATTGTAAAAGTCCCCACCTAGAGGCCATAGTAGAAAGACATCCTGGGAACCTGTTGCTGAATCACTGCTACCTTTCTTACTCCCTGCAATAGGAAACTCTATCTCAGAAAGACTGGGAGACACCTCTTTTAGCTATCTTGTAATATTTCCAAATTTGGATTAAAGGAGATGTTAAAACCAAAGAACAGAAAATTATATTTTAATACACTTCCGTGTGACTCCAGTATAGAGTTGATAATGAATGATGCTGGGGAGCTGAGGGTACTCTAAACCAAATTTTCTGATACTTTAATAACTTCTTTTAAAAGAACAGAAATATTTTTTCAAGCCTTTTTTACTCTCCATGAGCCAATCTTTCTTCTATCATACTGTCTCCTCTCTTCGAAGTCTTCTTGCCAGACAAAAACTTCATACCCCTATAGAAACCCCTATCCCTTCTCCAGACCCAATATCATGTCTTTAACTTCTCTACCTCACTCTATTGACAAATTCAACCCAGATGATGATGCCCTGACCTATTGCCTTCCACTTCCTCAAAAACTTCAACCAAACTCACAATATGCAGATCTGCCCTCTTCAAATGCTCCTCCTACTTTTCAACATCGGGGAGTCTGCCTTCCACACCCCAGAGATCTCCTCAATCCCACTCTTTTCTCCTTTTCAAACACACTCTTACTCTATTTCTTCTCATTTGATACCTCCCCAGAGCACTTCTCATTCTGTCCTACTCTTTTAGGAAGTAGCAGGCATTGAGGGTTCTATTCAAATTCAGTTTTCTTTCTCAATTTCTGATCTAGAATATTTCCTACAAAAAATGAGGTCCTTCTCAGAAAATGCCAATAAATTCAGAAAATAATTTCTCCTACTCATAGAACTGTATGACTTCACTTTGGGAAATACTTATCATTTTGTCTATCCTTTCTGATGACAAATGGGAACAAGTTTGGACTATGACTGAAAATCATGGTGAACACAACAGTCAACTCCTTAACAGGCATACTGAGGCTGCTCAAGCAGTCCCCAAGGATAAACTATGAGACCCAAAGTAGTTACATCAACTTGGCCACTCTGGTAGTGTTACAGGCAGCTAAGTTAGTAAGAAATATTATAGGCAGTGAGATGGGGCTATTTCCTTAAAGGAGCCAGTGCAGAAGTACAGACACCTTGCACCTGAGGGGGAGACAGACACCTCCTTCTGTGGGCCATGCCTCAAGATAAAAGGTCAAACAAATGCACCCACATCCTAAGGAGTGGTATTTTAAACAGTTCTATGCCACCCTGAGGAAATCAGGAATCACTATCGCAACACCCTCCTGGAAGAATCACTGCTCCCTAAGAGTGACTGCTTTCTATATGACTGGTTTCCCCAGTTGTCCCTGATTTAATTAGTTTTACCTAAAAAATCTTATTGGTTAACTACAATTCTGTCTGAATTTATGCCCTTCTACATTGAGAGTTCCCAGTTTTCCTCACTTTGAATCCACCTTACCCCATAATTTTACTTCATAAATATTCCTAGAAAGGTCTTTGGCAACATGCTGGGGACACCTTCTTCTCTCAGACAGAAACTTTCTTTCTCTCAATAAATATATTCCTTTCTTAACCTCCATTTTTCCTAAAATCCATTCTTCAATTTTAGGGAATGAACTCATATTATACATACAGTAGGTCAAGAGATTCATCTCCCTATATCAGTAGGACAGATCATGGTCATACAATCACTTGACTTCTTGTAAGAATGAAAAAATGTAGAAATCAACAAATCAACTATAAGAAATCACCCAGAAGGTGGACAAAAACCCAGTTCTCTGTGAACTGCCTTTCACAGGCTATAAATAAATATAAAAACACTAACCATAATTCTCCTGAAGTTTTCATTGTCCTGTATCTCCACTTCATCTCGCAGTGTTACTCAGACATCTGTGAAAAGCCCTAAAAATTAGAAAATTATCTCCAAGAAAATTATCTCCAGATAATTAGAAAAATTAGAAAATTATCTCCAGAACCAGAGAAGGAGCTCATAGACATTACATTAAAAGTTTTCAGCAACCAAAGTGAGGAATAGAGAAATCTAAATGAAATCAGGCTAAAGCCAAATATTAAATTCTAGTATCTCTAGGTCAATCCCAAGGCAAAAAACCTGTCAAAGGCTTCAACTTACACCCAGCAAGCAATTATGTTTGCTGTGGCATTACAGGTCACTGTGCAAAAGCTTGGCCTATTTTCAGGTCTCTTACAAATCATGTCTAAACTTCAGACAGTGGGATGACTGGAAAATGGATTGCCCTCTGGTGAAGTCAGTGCCTACCCTGGTTTCTCTGCCCTCCAGAAAAATCTAATAGATCTAGAGAAAATCTGGTGGCCCTTGCAGCCTTATCTTCAGTTGCTAATTGATGTTGCCTGCATCACAAGACCCCTTCCTTAACATTATCAAGGAACACAAAGGAAACCCCAGAAAAGGGGTTTCTGTTCTTATTGAATAATCAAGACCTCTGTTCTTACTGAATAATCAGGACCTCGGTTCTTATTGAATAATCAGGACTTTTGTTCTCCTCTCAATTGCTGGAATGCAGGCCTACTAGAATTGCTAGCTAAGACTCAACCATTATACTCTGCTTTACGCCATATTTGTTTCACTCACTCTTTCTTGTTAATTCCGCCACTGTTCCACAATCCTTTTGGTAAGAGATATACTTCATTTCTTAAGGCTTCTGTAAATATTCACTTCCTTCTGAGCCCTTGTTTATCATACCAGTCATACTCCCTAATGAAATCCTCCCCTCTGAGGCTAACCAATTCATCAAAGCACAAGTGTAAACCTGTTATTTGGGATGCAAAACCCCCTTCTATTCCTTTACATCACTAAATCCTCAAAATATCCTGAGGGATCCTACTTAAACTTTCCTACTCAACCACTAAGTCCCAATGGTCATATTGGCATCTAGGATATTATTATCAGCCTTCTTATAGCCAACATTCTCATCCCAACTTTCACTCCCATCCTTCCTGTAAAAAAACGTAGTGCCCCCAAACAATTAATACAAGATCTCTGAAAGTTTAATGAAGCTGCTCTTCCCACTCACTCAGTGATCCACAATCCCCATATCCTTCTCTCTCATATACCCCAATACTCAATACTGCATTCTTCTAGACTTTAAAGTCTTCTTTACTGTTCCCTTCAACCTTGATTTCCAGCAATCTTTCAAGTTTACCTGGACAGATCCCATCTCTCTGTTAAACAAACAACTCACATGTGTGAGAAATAGGCTTTGTCTTTTTTGTTAAAGCACAAGGCCAAAGCAACTATTTTAGGGTTTTAATGACTTGGATTTTTACACACTACCTACTACTTTCTGAACTCCAATGGTTACTCTGTACATTTTTAGAGCAAAAAGCCAGTTTCCAAGGTAAGATTTCCTTGTTACCTCCCCCCAAGTTAGCTAACAATGACGGATTGCAATTTTTTTAAATTCATCCAAGGAGTTCAAAAGATAGGTGTTCCTGTTACAAGCAACTGAGCTAATTAGAAATATTATAGACAGTCAGAAAGGGCAGGGCCCTCAAAGGAGCCAGAGCAGAAGTTCAGATACCTTGCAGCCTTGGAAGAGATTTGGCTGTGAGCCAAGTCTCAATACAAACGGCAAAGGAAATACATCCTAAGGATCCACAGTCCAAATACTTCTCTATTACTCTGAGGAAGTAAGGAGTCAGCATCCTATCCCCCAACAGAAAGAGTCACTGCTATTAAACACACCTGCTTACTACATGACTTGCTCCCACAGTTGCTCCTAATTTATTAAATTATACCTGAGCAACTAATCTTATTGGTTGATCACAGTCTTGTCCTGCCTTATGCCCACCTTGCTAATACCCATTTTTCCCCACCTTTGACCCCTCTAACCTCATGATTTTACTCTACAAAAGTCCCTGGAAAAAATAGAGTCCTTGGCAACTGGCTCAGGATCACTTATGTTTCTCTCTCAGAAAGAAACTGTATTTCTCTCAATAAACATATTCTGCTCTTAACCTCCATTTTTCCTAAAATTCATTCTTTGATTTTAGCGAACATGAACTCATACAGGAAATAGTAGATTGGGAGTTTCATTCCTCTATATCATTCCCATGTGTTAGGGCTTAAAATTTCCTCTTGCCCACTGCTCAATGTGTCTGCAGCTTCATGTCTCAGTGTTCTTTTGCCCTATTATATAAGTAAACTTTAATCTTGCCTTGTAGGGACCTATGGCTGTCTGAATACATTTTTTTCTGGCATCAACAATTTGAGTCTGGGGGCTTTAACACATAGACAGTTCTTTTCCTGGGATTTTCAGATAGTTCCCATTTCTTTGGCAATGCATTGCAAAAAGACACCCAATCATTTGACTTTGCCCCCAGCTGCATGCTCCAATATGCCCAGTACCTTATGCTTTGCAACCCATTGGAAAATGGTACTATATCTTTCACTATCTTCCTTATTAAATTCATGGGGGAAAGGAATATTGTGACTTAGAAAACAATGGCCAGCTGATACAAGATGTTATTTATCTTGAACTTCACCCCATTCCTACCACTTACTATATACAGCCCTCTGAAAAACAGGCTATCAATAATTTTCCTTTCCTCAACACAAATTGTGATTTCTTTGCCTTCATGGGGTTTCTTAACTATCTTAGTCATTGGATCCCAAATTTATTACTCATTGCAAAATCTCTGTAAGACTTTCCTTGGAGATCCATAAGAAAGTGGCAGAAACAGATTTAATAATTTTTTTCCTTTTGGACCCTCAAATGGGCATTCTTTAAGTCTCTCACCCTGGTCCAATCCAATGCTAATAAAACATTTTTTTTTTTAAATTTATAACCTGCAAGAAAGACAAGCATTAGGTCTACTTGCACAACACAGTCAGTTAGAGACTACCTCCAGCCTGTTGCTGATTTATCCACACAGCTCAACTTTGTAACAAAAGATTGACATTTCTGTGTACAGATTTTAGTTTCAGTTGCACTACTTACTCTCGAAGTCCACATGATTACTCTCCGCAAACCCCTACAAGTATACCCTTCACACAAACTCTCTATCTCAGTCATTGTGTTTTAACTCTTTTCTGCCTTTTCCAGCCTAAGTTCAAGTTCTTCACTCCCAGGTCTTACAACACTTGTTTACCTTTAGGTGCTCATCTGCCTTAAATCCTGTTAACCTCTCCTAATACCTGACTCCCAAGATTCCACCTTCCAACATGAGTGCAGTGAGCTCTTTGAGTTTACTCTCTCCTGCTTTCATCGCATAGTCTCACAACATATTCCAGGGTCCCACAATTGGTTAAATGTTGGAAGTGACTCAAAAACCACCTCTTCCTAGGCAGCGTATTCCATCCTTGAAAGCTGTTACAGTGTCCAATCCTCCTATTCTCCCTGATAAGTAATTAAAATTTTACCCTTCCCTAGAGGGAAACATCATAGCAAGCAGAATTCATCATATTCACTAAAGTTCTTACACCCTCCCCCCATTTTCAAGTGAAAAAAAAAAAAAAGACTTCAAAGCAAGATAATTAGAGGGTAACAATGTCCAATACATTGAGTATTGTTATCTTTAAAGTGGCTCCTCAGAGTACAGGTCATCTGCATTTAATTGCCTCAAAAATATTAGCACAAACTTTTCTGTTCAGTAGAGGTCTTGCTCTTGTAAAAAATGAAGCTATCAACATTTAAATACACAGACACCAAATATGCACAAAATATTTCACATTTAAATGCACAAATCTGGCATAAAAGGGGTTCCTAACTGCAAAAAGTACCCCTATACAAAATAGCACTCTAATTCAACACCCAGAGCTCTTCTACCCCCCCCCATACCTTTGTTCATTGCAAGGGCCATCAAATACCTAACTAATGGAATTAACACCTCAGACATAGCATTTGTGGAAATAATGAGGCTAACAGGGTAGGAAACAGGTAGCTAACAATCCTTCCTCCACTCTCATCTTTCAGTTCCCTCCTACACCTTTCTATTTACTCCAATAAATAACTCTACTCAAAGAACAGGGGATACACAAGAGGAACAGTGATGGTTTCTCCATAAAAATTTGTCCTTCCTGAAAACTTGCAAAAACAAATTCCTTTCATTTTTACATGACCATTTCCATGCCATGTCAATCCTTCAGTTTCAATTCATACAGATTCACATACAACTCACTCATAGTTTTAGGATCTCCCTATGAAAAGTTTTTGTCCCATCCTCCATATGCCAAACAACCAACTCCCAGAGCAAGGTCAGACTTCCTTCCTTCTCAACCTATCACTTTTAGGGATACTTCCTTGCCATTGATTGGTAAGTAGAATTTATTAAAATGCCTTTGGTAAAAAATAATTGCACCTCCTTTTCTAGTTGACACTTTTTCAGGATGAATAAAGACCTTTCCTACATCAAACAAAAGATCCTCCACAGTAGAACATATCCTACTCACTGAAATCATCATCTTCTTCAGGATCCCAATCTCCTTCCCAACAAACAATGGACTGAAATCTGCCTCACAGTTCATGCAACAGGTGGCCTCTGCTTTAAGTATAACATGGAAGTTCAAAATTCCAACATTGACACCAATGCTTAATTAAGATTGAAAGGGTTAATCATTTTCTTAAACTGAACCTTAGAAATTATCCTTCCAGGTCCATTTAAATTGCTCTAAACTCCTACCTTTAGCCCTTCTAATAATGAAGTCTGTCCCATGCAAACATCTTATGCTCAATACCTTTGAAATTCTATATGGAAGGTCTCTCTGTGCATTCACATTCCTTATTTCCAAATCAAGCCTACTCTGTCTTCCAAATTACTTAATACCTTTAAGGATCTCATTTGGATCTATGCTGACCCTAGCTTTCTAATACTCTCCAACAGCCCAGACATCCTTAGTCCTCCATCCCAACAATCTGGGGAGTAGGTTTATATAAAACTCTGGGGGCTGGGGATTTAGCTCAGCGGCATAAGTGCCTGCCTTGCAAGCAGGCAGTCATGAGTTCGAATCCCTGGTACCGATAAAAACAAAAAAGACCAAAAACAAACAAACAAACAAACAAACAAACAAAAAACTCCACAAACTATCTCCGGGATTAAAGCCCAAATGAATAGGGCCTTTTCAAGTAATCTTGACCATTCCAGAAGTAGAAAAATTAAAAGATCATTCCTCCTGAGTCTATTTGTTTTCTATTAAAAAAAGCTTTCCTTTTCCAATACACACCAACAAGACCCATATCCCTGTAGATCATGAAGCTGCCTCCTGTACTGAAAAGATTGGAGGCACGATGAGTCAATGAGTCTCTCTCTTCATAACTTTGCCTGTTCCTTGACTACCCTAAGAGAAGAAATTTCCCATTTTTCATCCTTTTCTCCTTAGACACTGTAATCCAAAAATGATGGCTACAGATATTACAGTCAGACTCTCCCTCAGAACAAATCACCACACTTACTTCCTGTGTCCAGCTTCAATTCTTTCTTTCTTATCATTACTCATTTGATTAACCCCTAACACCACAACACAGACCTATCTGCCTCCATCTTTCTCAGATAGCAGACTCAGTACACTTCCTCTCCTTTTAACATCAATAAACATTTTTTCAGGGCTAAGCTTCAAAAAGACTGCCAGTCCCAGGGGCAAAATCCAAGCTGAAGAATCAGACATCAAACTTTTGGGGGCACTAAATGGTATCACACAGATCTTAAAGTTCTCACCAACTTCTGTAGCTGGCCCTAGCTAGTACCTCCCTAAGGAGTCCATCTAAGGCAATCTGCTACTTTGTGCACTTATCGAACTAAACAAGATCATTATATTTTAATCATTTCTTTAGACCCCATTGTGTGCAGAACTACTCTCTGTCTCCTCCAGACTTCTGATCATCAAAACTTTAGCCACCTGAAAACTTTTAATTTAATGGTTACATGGGGATACTTTCTTCCAAAACAGTTTAAATGCTACCACATCTGAATAATATCACATCAGGAGACTTACTGAAAGATACTCTTCTAGTCCACGGCAGTGCTTCAAAATGCAAAGACCTCAATATTTCTCATGGCAGAGTCTTCCTAAACTAAAAGCTTGCCACTTTTAGCCCTGAGGATCCTTTGATGTTACAACCACTCACATTCCTTTCCACTTGAGGACTGCAACATTTAACTCATCTTTTCATATTTGGCACAACTCTAAGCATCTGATATTTAATTCCTAACCCAACATCACAACTCCTTCTCCTTCCTAAATTGATCTCATGAAATACCTTTCCATAAAGTTGGAAATCTGGGTTTGCAGAGAAAAAATATACATTTTGTTAATGAAGAATTATACCAGAACATCTACATTAGGCCTTCTCACTCTCACACTTACCTTAGCAACATTCAATTTACTCATCCTTGTCTTCTTTATAACCTATGTCAGGATGCAACATGCCACAGAGCCGGTCCCCTTTGGCTTCCCTAGGAATAATCACAGGAATGGAAATGGTGATCAAGGCCCCAAGAATCTTTCTTCACAAGGCTGTCAAAAGAAGACAGAAAAAGACTCAAAGAAGCCTCAGATTAAGTGACACCTTGAAAGATTAAATAGAATACTGGCTGCAATTGTTCTCTAAAACTGCAGAAAGCTTGATTACTTTATAGCTTTACAGTGAGGCATACTCCCAAAATTGTTACACAGATTTAAGGCAATCCAAACCAAAATACCATTACCATGTTTCACAGAACTAGAGAATATATTCTTAAAGTTCATCTGGAATCAGAAGACACATAGAATAGCAACAGCAATTCTGAACAACAAAAGTAAAGCAGGAGACATCACAACCCTTAACTTGAAATTATGCTACAAAGCTACTGTGATAAAATCATCGTGGCACTGGCAAAAAGACCTGAAGATCAATGAAGATGCGGACACACTTCCAAACACTCTCAGTAACCTTATCTTTTGCAAAGGGGCCAAACTTCTTCACTGGAGGAAAGCGCTATGTAATAAATAATGCTGGAAAAATTTGTCCTTTTATATGCCGAAGACTAAAGCTACACCTGTGTCTATCACGTTATATTAAACTAAAATCACAATGGATCAAATATCTAAATATTAAAACAGAAACACTAAATCTACTGGAAGAGAAAGTAGATAGAAATCTTGAAGACATAGGGCATAGGGGTAGGCAGACATAGGTGTAGGCAGAGAATTCATGAACAAAACTCAGACTCCACGTGAAATACTTCAAAGAATCAACAACTAGGATTTTATCTTATTAAAAAGCTTTTGTACATCAAAGGAAATCACCAACAGAGTAAAAAGACAATCTACAGATTGGGAGAAAAAGTTTAGCCAACTGTGCCTCAGATGAAGAACTTCTATCTAGAATATACAAAGAACAGAAAAAAAAATCGTAACTCCCAAATCCAAAGGCCCAATCCAAAGAGAGCATCCAAGATGAATACACTCTTCTCAGGCAAAGAAACACAAATAGCAAAATAGTATATTCAACTAGGGAAAAATATTCAACTGCATGGGTCACTGGAGAGATGCCATTTATAACACTGAGATTCCATCTCACTCTAGAAAGAATGGCTATCATCAATAAATCAATAACTAACAAATGCTAGAAGAGCTGTGAAGAAAGAGAAACCTTTCTTCACTGTCTTGGTAATGTAGACTGGTGCAACCACTGTGGAAAAAAGTGTAGGAAAAGAAGGCATAGCTGTTGTATTGGTAGACAATGTGATCCTCAAACCAATATAATAGTTTAATAGTCAATACATTGGTTTATAGTCAATACATTGCATGTTGTTATCTTTAATGTAGTTACTCAGAGTCTAAAAATGGGAGTAAAAACTACTCTGAATGATATTAGCTTGAACATTTTTTTTCTCAGTGAACAAGAAGAATTTGGTAGTATAACTACCTTGTGTTTTTCTTTTCCCTTTTCTTTCTTTCTTCTTGCCGTCATCCAAGTGCATTTTTCCTTTGAGCAATTTTTTCCCATTTTCCAATATCTATTGTACTTTTTGGATCTTATTCCCTGTTTCAGTTTCTCACACCAGGAAAATAATATGGTGTTTGTTACTGTTTCTCTTTTCATTTCATTAAAGAGTTTGAACGTTAGTGGAATTTTATCCTCTCTCAATTTCCTGTGGAATTCAGCAGTGACTCCAGCAGGGTCTGACATTTTTTTGTTGGAAGGTTTTAATTACATTTTGAATTTAATTGACTTATATCAGGTTATTTAGAATATTTATTATATCTTCTTGATTCAGCTTTGGTAATTCATATGTGTCTAGGAATCTGTCCATTTCTTGTGGCATGCCATTAGAGTATAGGTTCTTGAAGTAGGTATTGAAGATCTGAATTTCCACAGGATCCATTGTAATTTCACCCTTTTTATTCCTAGTTGGTTGAACTTGTGCCTATTTTCCATCTTTTTGATAACTTTGACTAGGGGTTTATCGATTTATTTAATTTTTAAAAAACTGACTCTTCAGTGCATTGATTCTTTGTATTGTTTCCCTAGTCTCCATTGTATTTTTTTTTTCTGCTCTACTCTTTTTAATTTCTTCTCTTGTGTGAACTTTGGGTTTGATTTATTCTTCATTATCTAGGAGTTTGAGGGTTAACATTAAGTTGTTTATTTGAACTCATTCTGTCTTTCTGAAATAAGGATTTAGCACTAAAATTTTCCCTCATAGGAATGCTTTCATTGCATCCCAAAAGTTTTGATATGTTGTATTAGCATTTTCTTTTAATTGTAGTTGCTGTTTAATTACTTCTTTCATTTCATCTGTGACCCATTGGATATTCTAGGGGTGAAACTCTCTATTGATATTTACTAAGTCCATTTCACCACAGATTTATTTTAATTCTGATAACATTTTTTTTCATCTTTTTGGCTTTTCTAATTATGACAGTAGCGTAGTGAAGTCCTTCATTAGAAATGTGTTAATACTTATTTGGATTTTCATGTCTATTAATATTTGTTTTGTTAGTTGTGTGCATCCTTGTTTGGTGCAAATATATTTATGATTGTTATTTCTTCCACTTTAATTTTTCCTTGGCATATTCCCTTTACAAGAATGTGATGACCCTCTTTTTCTCTTTTGATCAGCCTTTTCTAGAGGTTTGAATTGTTTAAAAATAGAAGAGCATTCTCTGCTTTTTTCTGGGTTACTGTGGCTTGGAGTATTGTTTTCCATCCTACCAATTTAAGACTATGGATCACTTTTTGATTTAACTGTGTTTATTCAGTGAAGCATATTGTTGCATCTTTCTTCTTGATCCACTCTGCCAGCCTGTGTTTTGGGGCTGGTGAATTGACACCAGTTACATTAATGGTTATAACAGATATGTATTGACATATTTTTCTCATTATTTTCTTGCTGTTGGGTTCTTGTTTTTCACTTCTGTTTAATTACTGCACTTCCTTAGATTTTCTTCCTGTTGGTATTGTGATTGTGGTCTTAATTTTCTCTGTTTTGTATATTCTTCAGAGCATTCCAAAGAACTGGTTTGGTGGTCCTGAATTTCCTGTCATTCTTTTTCATGGAAGTATATTCTTCCTCCAACAATTATGAATGATATTTTGCAACTTTCATCAATCTGGGTTGAAATTATTTTTTTAGGGCTTGAAACACCTCACTACAATCTCTCCCTGATTTTAGTTTTTTTTTTTTTTTTTTTTTTTTTTTTGAGAAGTCTGCAGTGATTCTGATGGCCTTTGCTTTATAGGTGATATGTTTATTTTCTCTAGCTGCTTTTAGTACACTGTTCTAGTATGAATTTCTGGAATCTTGGCTAGTATGTAACTTGGCATAGATTTTGGCCTTTTGGAGTTCTATATGCTTCATTTATTAGTATGTCAAGTTCTTTATCCATGTATAAGAAGTTTTGTGCCATTTTTTCTATAAGTAGACTTTATAGATACTTACATTTTCTCCAGATTTCTCATTCACCAAAATCAATCTTATGTTGTTTTTCTTCATTTAATCTTGTAGCTGTTGGATTGACGGTATCTTGCTTTTCCCCTAGAATATCAGAATACTCATTGTTCTCAGGTAAACATGGAATGTTCTCCAAAATAGACCACATATTACCCATTCAATATGCTTAAATAAATGAAGAGAAATTGAAATTATCTCATGCATATTATCTGAAAAGATAACTTTCTTTTCATGGTCATTAGAAGCAATCTTGTCTTCGAGAAATGTTGTTCTACCTTTACCTTCATTTAATCTGTTGACTATGTAATCAGTGGAGATTTCATCCCTTGGGTTTCTATTTTAATCTGTTTGATATGTTCTATTTTTTCCTATGCTGTAAATGTATGGTTTTCACCATTTTTCTTAATATCTTCTATTTTTATCTGTGCCTACTCTAAAATATTTTTCATTTTTAACATCACTTCTTTGATGAGATCCTTTTTTCTATAGTCTTTTCCAATTTTTTTTCACTTCTAATGTTATCAATTCAGAAAATTCCAGTTCTTGACTTCTAGTTTCCACTATCTTTTGTGATCTGGGCCTGTCCTGGGTGGACTGGTAGTCTGAGGTTTCATTTTGCTTCTATGTCTTGTCATCTCCTATTTTCTAATTTTTCTTTTATTTTGTTTTCTGTGTTGCTACTTGTCCATTTCTTATTGCAGACAGCTTCATTGCTAGTATCCACTCTTCCCTAGATTTCTGTTTTTCAGAGATATTTTCTAGATGTTGGTGCTTTTCTAGATATTGGCTTCTCAGTTTGCTGAAGCTGAAAGTTGCTATTTGGTTCAGCATCCAGGCCTTTGGACTACTGGTGATGGTTATGATCCAATGAAATCAGAGTCATCATGTAAATGAGAAAAACTGATAACATTTATGTCAACCTGAATAAAGTTAAGTTGCCAATAGCAGTAGCATCAAATATAGTTGAGCTATGAAGATACTGGTAACTTTTAACTTGATATTTTGTCCATAGTGTCAAATTCTACAGTTGCATAAGAAAATCCAACATATACCAGCAACTAGTATGCAATATTTTTCCCATTAATGGAGTAATTTTACCGTGTTGCATTTGTGTGGATGGTGTCAAGGAGGGAAGGGTACAAGATAAGGAGATGGATGAAGTCAAAATTATTAGAAGCAAGGCTGGATGGCCAAGGATGATCCCCCAAGTTTTGGGAAGTTGGAGGACATAGGAGAGAAAAGATGGGTGAGAAAATGTTGGAGTATCACAGTGAATTAGGAAGAAAAGTGACGATGTTTCCTCACTTTGAAATATAATATCAAGAGATAGTTGAGGAAAGAAAGAATAGGAGTAGAAGTAAACAAAAAGAGAGATAAGAAGCCAAACTAACAAAAAAGAGACAAGGAGAGAAAAAAAAACAACCAAAACCAATAACCATATAAAACAAGACAAAACAAAACAAAACAAAACACCCCAGCCAGGCAGAAAAAGATGAAAGTCTTGGACAAAGAGAAATAAAACTAGTAACGTTCCCCTGGTGTTCACAGATCTGTAGTAGTATCCAAGTCATTTCCCACAAATGTGCTATGTATTCTACCAGATTTGGTGCAGGATCATGGTGGGTATGAAGTTGATCTTGACCTCTGGATACAGGGGCTGAGACTGTTCTGTTGCTAGATTCTCCAGAGCCTTTTGATATAGAATAGCAGCCCCACCCACTTCTATTCTGTGTCTGTCTGTGTGCTGAAGCACAAGGCTGGCTCACCTAACTTAACAACTCTTGGCTCCTCACTGCTGTTTCCGACTCTTCCAAGCTGCAGATTTTGCCTAGGATTATGTATGTACCTCAGCCAAATCCTGGTCTCAGTCTTGGTGGTCCTGCTCACTGTTAGCATGTGTACCCACACCTGGGACTAGCCTTTTTTCACGGGTCCCTTGGTTTACTCCCTGGTTTGATTTCTCACTGTTGCCTTGAACTTTTGTAGAACATTTGATTATACCTGTAACATGTTCCTGTGCTGAGTGGCAAGCTTAGTTCAGTTCTTTACTGGTGATGTGTGCTGGTACCACACACTGGGCTGACTGATTTGGTCTGGTTCCTTAATTTTGGCCCTTTAAATTTCTTTGAAGGGTTATGGGAGTATATCATAGATCCTTACAGATTTTGTAGGATACAGCAGTGAATTCATCAAGTCCTGGATTTTGTTATTATTATTTCATCAACTTCAATGCTTTTTATTGAATTTGCAATATTTTGTGTGTCTCCTTGAATTAGCATTGTTTTGTGTCTAGATGTCCTCCTCAATCTCATGCTATTTTGAGACTTTTGCAAAGGTGGATGAATCTAGAGTGTGTGGTGCTAGGATAAGCAATGTGTGATTAGTAATCCATTGATTGATTTGGCACCGTTCTGGGTGGGATTAAGGGTATGAATGCAGCACTCACCATAGAATGGGTAACCTACTTACAATGTAAAGGACAGAAAGAATCTTGTCCTTGCTTAATTTTCTACCTTCTGAATGCCATGAATATTTCTCCTTTGGGAGGTCTCTCAGCTATGTCATGCTGCCCCAAATCTAGCCAATTGTGAACCAAAACCTTCATAAAATGTGAATGAAATAAAACTTTTTATTTTTGACATTGGGTATTGAATATTTTGTTTAGCAATGAGAAAAGTCACTAAAACAGTTAGTTTTGGTAATTTGTATTAGTCCAAGAATCTACTCATTTTTTCAATATGTTCTGGTTTTTGGAGTACAATTTCTATACACATTAATATCGTCTTTATTTCAGTAATGTCTGTTGGGATTTTATTTCTTTTTTTCTAATTTCACTGATGTATTATTTTTTGTCTTTCTATTGGTATGTTTGGCTTAGTGTTTATCTATTGTTATTGTTCTAGCAAAGGCCAACCCTTTAATCCATTGATTCTTTGTATTTTTAATGTTTAAATTCTATCAGTTTCCAAACTAGTCTTTATATTTTTCCTCTTAATTTCAGTTTGGGCTTGAAATTATATTATTTCTAAGTATCTTGATATTCTTCACTGAGTTATTTATTTCCTGTGACCCCAACATGTTTAATTTATGAAATAATCTTAAAATTTACTCTATTTTCATTTGCTGCTTTAGAGTAAAATAGCTCTGATCACTGCGTGGCCTGCTGGCTTTTATGACAATATATTCTGAAAGAAAAAAATGCTAAAAATTTATTTTCTTTAACTATATAATCTCTAATAAAATGCATTAAAATGAAAGTATCATTTATAATATGGATAGATGCAGGTATATTTTTGTTATAAAATTTTATTATTAAAATGCAACATTAATCTCATTACTTTGTAATCACTAGTCATTATAGCTAAATTATAGCACATTTTAATAGGAATGACAGTACATAAAAATATTGCACTAAAGCTGGCTGGAACTATACATATACTCTGACATGTATATTGTGTAGCCTAAAAATTTTGTCTTTCATGATTTTCTATTTACACACAATATTTTTTTCTCTAAGATTTAATGATTGGCTTATTCTCTAAGTCAGTCCCATTTATCTATTTTGTGCTTCTCTACTTCATTTCATTTCAACAATTTTTAGTAATGGAAAAATGTAATAATATTTAAGTGAAATTACTTTATTTCTTTAACAAATGTTCTCTGAAGAAATATTATTTTTGCATCATTTTGATATACCTATATATATTATGATGAAGAAAATGTTAATGATTCTTCTTTTTCACTGTTAAAAGCAAATGAAAAATTCTGAAATCCTATTCATGTTTATATATATGACTACGGAACATTCACATCATATAAGGTAGTAAACTACATTTAACAAACCATTTGAATTTAAAGAAAAGTCTCTTAAAATCATTTTTCTGTGACCATGAAAATTTTACAGCTCTTCATGTGATGACTTAAAGGATTATTTTCCTCATCATTCTTTAATTTTTGCTTATACCTACGATGTCTTCTTCTCAATATTACCCTGTAGTTACAACTGAATTGAAATGTCAAATTATTTATTTGCCACTATTTTTAAATAAATGAAATGATCTCATGGAAAATATCTGGATGAAGAATACTCTGCATGCTCTAAGTGCTGCATTGTTTAATTTCTATTTAATTTAATAAGAAACTCAGTAATAAATATATTATAATTATTCTTAACACATTTATTGTACATTATGGCTGAAAAGAATTCATATTACTTTGTTAACATACAATTTAAGTCAGAAAACTATTCCGAAGAATACACATGATAGGTCTTGCATGATGAATATTTATTTTTAATGAGTCAAATGGTTAAACCAATGTTTTCTGTTTTGTTTTTTAAATATCACCAAAACAAAGAACACGAGTCATTATTCATATTTCTTAAACGCCATCATTTTCAGCTACCAAAGTAATAAATGACTTTTAGTTACATTGTATGTTTTCATGAATATTAGGGAAAAAGTAGGAATAAAAGAAAAAAAAAAAAGTATGAGCACAACAGGACAGGTTTATTCCAGAACAAAACTGAGTGGGAGGGCTCTGGCCCTAGAAGTCAGAACAGTAATTCTTTTACAGACAATGGGTCCTTTATAGGTTCCTGGAAAGAGAAAGTTCAGAAATTAGTGTTGTGGCTACCTGCCAAGGACAAAATTTGAGAAAGCGCAAGTAATAATGGTTTTACAAGGACAGGTTGCGAAGCTGCAAGGAATAGTTGTTGCCATCAATAATAAAACTGGTAGTGTTCTAAGTTACTAGGTATAGCTGTGCTGGAAGGAAGATTTAGAGGGACCTTGTTCAGGATGGTAGCAGTCAAATTCCTCACTAAATACATAACTTCAAGTTAAATAGATGATTTTGTATTTAACTGAACAGTATAATTGGATAATTTCAAAGCAGCCATATGAAACTTCATGTCTGTGTCTTGAATCACATAAACACAGCAGTTTACATGCACAATTCTTAAAAGGAAAAATTTTATCCCTACCATATTCCCTACTCAAATAATGAATTTAGACAAACCTTTTTTATTTTTCTTAGCTAAGCAAGATTTGTTAAGGAGACATTTAAAGATTCCTTGTGAAGAATTCCTTTAGAATTTGTTGAAAGTTGTGTACTAAAAGGTCATGATTCATGAAATATCTAATTAACTCATGAAAAACTACTTGTATGACTAGAAATGTTCACAGTTAAGGACCTTTTAGAATTCATGAGTGAACCAATTTTTGCTATCTAAATTATTCACCTGCATGTTTTTCCTGATCCATAACTCATTTCCTTATATTCAGGCTCAATCTTTTTAGGATTTAGACTATTTTTTCAACAAGAGTGAAGAAAATATCTTTTCAGAAGTAAGAAAATTATCCCATTATTTATTGTAAGTACTGGTAAGTAGTGTTCAATTAAAGGTTTTATAGGACTGGGAATATAGCTTAGTGTCGCAGTACCTGCCTGGAAAGCATAAGGTCCTGAGTTTGATTTCCAGTACCAAAAAATAATAGTTTTATATTCATTGGAAAAATAAGATGATTAGACGCACTGAGATTTTAGTAGCTTAATTTGGTAATGATTACAATATGCACTATTGGAATAAGCAGAAGTGTTGTTATACAATAACAGCAGTTATCAAGTACAAAGGGAAATTGGCATACTATTATAATAACAATAGGTATTAAATGTAAGTAACTGGTCAAATACAATTAAAGAATTAATAAGGTTTGAGAGGGTATAAAGTATAGAAATCTATTAATACTTAGTTCAAATATTTAGTTAATTATGATATCACTAATAAAATTAGAGTACTCTAGGAAAGACAGTCAATCAGGTAAAGCCTCTGTGTGTTGATAAAACTTCTAACAAATGCTTGCAAAGTTATTTCACAGACCATCCTTGGAGTAATAAGAATTCCAGTTAACTATGTTTTAAAATTTATCTGTCCATAAAATTGACAGTACAATTTATATAAAATTATTTTCTTTTAACCATAATTTTTATTGCTATACTTTACTTCAAATTAATATCTTGACTCATATATATTTTTTAATTTGGCTTGTTAGAAGAAAGTATTTTACAAGCTTACTGATTATTTTCTTTTGTTTTTTCCTTAATTAAGTGCTGTACTGACTTAAAAACTTAAAAACTTTAAAACAACAACAATAACACATTTTAGGGCCAGGGATATAGCTCAGCACATGGCACTTGCCTGGTAAGTGTGAGATTGTGAGGTCAATTCCTTTTACAAAACAAACAAAAAACCCACTTTTTTCTTCTTTAGCTACACAAAAAGTCTTAAAAAATAACTTTTTCAATAAAGCATCACCTGCTTTATGAAAGTTGACAAAATAAATATTTTCCAAAGCTACTCTCTATCATTGTGGATAATAATTTCTAATATGATCTATAAAGAAAAAAATCAGAATTTCTGTGCTAGGTCATTATGTAAACTTGATTACAAGAATAAGATGCAAAACTTCTTACAATAAACTTATAAATTTATGCTAGATTTTATTCCCAATTCATATATAATTCCAGGCAAACCAAACTATTCATGAAAATGTTCTTCAGTATCAACCACTGTGAACTTTTTGTGATTGCTTCCATTTATTAATGGATAACAGGTTATCTCTCCATACTCATTATATGCTCAATTTATTTCATGCAAGGTCTTATATGTATGATTTTCACTTGCTATTTTATAATATGGCTATCATTCCATAATTTTATTTATTTTCAGTTCCTAAAGAAAAAGTTTAATGTTTATTCTTTAAAATACTATTTTATTCATTACAATTTCTTTGGAAACCACATAATCAAGATATACATGTCATCTTTGTAAGTTTCTAATTCTTTTTAAAAAGTTCTCTTCATTCAGCATATGTTTAGTTACTATATATAAATGAACTGTTTTTAAGATGTATATTTCCCAGCTCTGGTTAACATCAGTGAGTATCCCATGCTTATTGATAAGGGAAAGTCTTGGATAAATGTTTTCTGTCTTCTAAAACTGAACTAGCTAGTTCCACTATAAACACCTAATAAAAAGTGGCTGCTTGAAGAGTGGAGACAAACTGATCCAGAGACACTGATTTCTCTGTCATTGATGCAGTACTATTCTTGTCTCTGTTTTTTTTAAATTATTCTTGCAGTCTTTTTAAGAAAATTGGGACTCATGGCCAGGCTCCTGATATGTGCCAACCAACATGATCAGAATGCATGACACATCAAGACACAGCAACCACTATCTAGGTGTTGAGAATACACCAGACATAGCATGACCAAATTAAAGAAAAATTGAGCATTTTCTTAATTATATAGCTGAGACATAAATGGTAAATAAGAATCTGTTCTAAGAGTTTGTTCATCATGGATAACTATGGGCCAATTGGATTCCTTATCTGCAGGACAGAAAAAATTTAGCCAGTTGATTATGAACCTATTAAATTATGCAGACATTAAAGTCCCAACAAAACAAATTTTGAGGTTTCTCTGTCAGATAGCTAAATTCTACCCTTCCTTTTCCAAAGTGAGTACACTCTATATGAGAGTTTGTGATAAAATAGGTGAGAAATTTTATGTAACTATAATCCAAAATTTAAAAATCCACCCAAAAAAGTGATAGCTACATATAACCTGGTGAAAAATGGTCCTCTCATCATTGCAATATGATTTTGAAAAACAAAACAAAACAAAACAAAAAAACAGACCAACAGCCAGTTACCATTACAATACATTCTACCTGTGCTGAGAAAATGATTAAAAATGAGGCAAATGAAACAGAAGAAAACCCATATATAAGCATAAAAACAACAAAAATAACAAAAAAGCCAGATCAGCATGAAAACATGACTTTTAATGGGTTGCTGGCAAACCTCTAAGCATTTTTTAAAACTATGGATTATAAAATATATTCACTTTTGCAAGGAATTTCATAATGAAATCTGAAGCTTTTACAATTTACACACTAAGCTTTGTTCTCTACAGCCCATTTGAATAACAATGTTTCTAATATTGTGCTTCTTACAAGATTCCTCCCCCTCATAGCAAGAAGTCAGATCAAAAATGACTTCTGTCCTTTCTTTCCCCCAAGGAAGCCAAAATATAGTGACATAAAACTATATACACTGGCATTATGCTTTCCAATCAATAAAGAGACATATCTAGAACACTCAGATCATTAGTGCAATACATACAAAGTTTTTAAACTTTTACTCTTGAAAGAATTGTGGCAGAGCATGCTTGATCATGGAGTCTAGAGTCAGTACACTCTTGATTGCTTTGTAGCATAGTTCAAAGATTCCATGTGATGCCAGGTGAGGTAACCCACGTAGCTTATACTTGTTTATCATTGGCACAATTCCTATATTTTGAATCACATTTAAAGACATTCATTTTAGAACAAGCATAGAATATTCAAAATCATGACCCTGTTTTACAATTCTTCCTTCACACTTCTGTTATTCTCCCAAAGGTCACTCATTTCGGTCACTGACATGGACTCCTACTTACTTACAGATAGTTATTCTATGGGGAAAGTAGCTATCTGAAGCTGTTCCTTCCAGCACTGCTTTGTTACCAAGGGGATTCAGCACAGAGCTCTGAAATCAAGGCTATTCTGCATGTTTTAGAACAATTCATAGACCAGCCCCTTAGTATATTAAATGTCTCCTCTTATGCAGTATATCTGACCCAAAAGACTGAAGCTCCTTCTATTCACTCTACCATTGAGCCTACTTTATCACAATTATTTTTAAAACTACATAAATCTATAATTAACAGAATTGCTTCACTCTTTATCAATCATATTAGAGCCGTTTCTAATCTCTCAGGTCTGCTATCATTAGGAAATTAAAAAGCAGTTGCTCTTATCAACCTGATTTGCATTTTTGACAAGTAAAATTATCCTATAAGTTTTTTTTTCTTTAAAAGTCTTGAGCTCTGCAAAAGGAATTTAAAATTACCAGAATTAAAGCTAGAAAAATAGTGATGTCTTGTACTTTCTGCCAGCTCCTACCAAGGTCTTTTCCTTAACAATGTTGCAATCCAAGAGGCCTTAGAAACAATTGGTTATGGCAAATGAGTATTTACAGCTTCTTTTCACAAATTTAAGTATATTCATGCCACTATAGATACCTCCTCACATATGATCCATGTCACCTGTCATTCAGGTGAGCAAAGTCAACATGTCATAAAGTATTGCATTTCAGCATTTGCTATGTTTCCCAAATTCTAAAACAGGGATAATTTATTGTAACAGATTCTTTTTGCCTTATTCAGACCTCTGCCACTAACAAAAACTTTTGAGATGTATGTTTCACTAAGTGTCAACAAGTTTGATAAATCTTTTTATCTATTCAATAAGGATTATTGACTAAAGAGTGTATTTTTTATAAAAACGGAAATTCATGTTATTGCAAGAAAGTCATAATTGTCAGGATACAATAATATATATGGTTTTGATTTCTAATTTTTGTATGTAAATTATGTAACTGTTAACATTCTACACTTACATATATGCTAGGACATCCATGGTTGATGAAAAATAATGGTTCTAGTTTATGTTCTAAGATGCTTGATATTCAGATAAGTAGTAATGTTTAGCTTACAGCCTTATTATACTGTAGTATTACCAGTCTTTTCTTCTGGATGTTCAACAACTGGGATTTAGAGACCAAAAATCAGAAAGACAGACAGGCTAAGAAGGAAACCAGTATTGTGGCCTACCCCTCTGAGGTCAATGAGGACCCAGGAAAAAAGAGAACCTCTGCTGAGGCATCCTATCCTTGGTGTCAGGAGACCTTAATATGATGAAGGAGATTATGGAACCAAAGAAGACAGTAATCATTGTTGTGCAGTGTGCCTAAGGAGAGTTATCAGGGATAAATGTCTCACAAGCTTTCATGGAAAGTAACTTGGTCAAGCAATGACTGTGACTCATCCAAATGGTTGACACTGACAGATGTACTAAGAGATAGTGTGCATGGTTCCAAGGTAATTCCTGAGAAAACAAAAGTGACCTTGACAGATAACAAAGAAATTAAATTTTGTTAACACAGGTCTAATATCAGCTCAATGTTAAACACCCAGAAGAAAAGTACAAGGAAAAGATACATACACTATGTGCTGTTTAAACTGTTTCAATAAAAAAAAAAGACAGATTTTTTGGGCCACAAATTCACAATGACTTCACAGAACGTATTTAAATAAATGCAAAAGAATTGAAATTATCCCACGCATGTCATCAGATCATAGTACCATGAAATTAGAAATTAATGATAAAAGAAACTACAAAAATCACACAAATACAAGGAAACTGAATAATACACTCTTGAACAATCAGTGGGTCACAGGGGAAATTAAAGAAGACATTAAACAGTACCTACAAGCAAATGAAAATACAAACACAACTTACCGGAACCTATGGAATGCAATGAAAGCAGTCCTCAGAGGAAAATTTATTGCACTGAGTTCCTGCATCAGTAAAACAGAAAGAATACAAATAAACAACCTGATGCTACACCTGAAACATCTAGAAAAAGAAGAACAAGTCAAATCCAAAGCCAAAAGTAGGGAGGAAATTATAAAAATCAGAGCAGAAATTAATGGAATAGAGATTAAGAAAACAATCGAAAGACTCAATGAATCAAAGAGATGGTTCTTTGAAAGAATAAATAAAATTGATAAGCCCCTAACCAGCCTAATTAAAAAAGGAAACAAAAAGCTCAAATTCATGAAATAAGGAATGAAAAAGGTGAAATCACTATAGACCCTGTGGAAATACAGAGGATCATCAACACCTATTTAAAAAACCTCTACTCTCATAGGTTCAATAGTAGAACTAATGGACAGATTGCTAGAAACATATGAAGTACCATAGCTGGGTCAAGATGTAAAGAAGATGTAAAAGAAGAAAAAGTAAAACTGCTGAATAACCCAATGTCTACTAATAAAATTCAAAATCTAATTAAGTCCTTATCTAAAAGAAGAGCACAAGCCCAAACTGATTCATTGCAGAATTCTATAAGAAATTCAAAGAAGACAACGCCTACATTCCTCAAACTCTTCAATGAAATCCAAAGGGAAGCAATTCTTACTAAGTCATTAAGCGAAGCAAATATTACTCTAGTACCACAATCTGAGAAAGACCCAACTAAAAAAAAGAACTACAGGCCAATCTCCCTAATGAACACAGATGCAAAAATCTTCAATAATATATTGGCAAACAGGCTGAAGCAAATCATCAAGAAGGTTATACACTATGACCAAGTGTGATTCATCCAAGGCATGAAGACATGGTTCAACATATGTAAATCAATAAATGTATTCCACCATATCAATAAAGCCAAAAGTAAGAATGACGTGATCATTTCTATAGATGCAGAAAAAGCTTTGGATAAGGTCCAACACTCATTCATGATAAGAACCTTACACTGATTTGGAGTGGGTGGTCTTTCTCTCCATATGATAAAGGCCATCTATGACAAACGAACAGCCAGCATCATATTAAATGACCAAAAACTGAAGGCCTTTACCTAAAAAATCAGGTACAAGACAAGTATGTCCCTTATCACCACTCCTATTCAATATAGTACCAGAAATACAAGCCAGAGAAAGTAGACAAGAGAGAGAGAGAGAAAAGGGGTAAAGATAGGAAAAGAGGAAGTTAAATTATCATTGTTTGCTGGTGACATGATACTCTATAGAGAAGACCCCTAAAACTCCATTGCAAGACTTCTAGATATAATAAAAAAATTCAGTAATGTAGATGGATACAAAATCATACTCAATAATCAATAGTATTTCTATACACTAACAAGAAAAGTCACAGAGAGAGAGAAATAAGAGAAGCCACAACCTTCAAACTAGCATCCAAAATATGAAATATTTAGGAATTAATCTCACAAAAGAAGTAAAAGATCTATACAGGGAAAATTACAATACCCTGAAAAAAGTAATTGAAGATGACCTCAAAAAATGGAAAGACATCCCTTGTTCATAGATAGGAAGAATAAATATTGTGAAAATGGTCATTCTCCCAAAACTGTTATACAGATTCAATGCAATCCCAATGAAAATGCCATCAACATACCTCATAGATCTAATGAAATCACTCCTAAAATTCGTGTTACACTGCAAGAGATCTAGAATAGCAAAGGCAATTCTAAGCAGCAAAAGCAGGGCAGGAGGCATCACAATCCCTGTGTTGAAGTTATACTACAAAGCTACTATAATAAAATCAACATGGTACTGGAATAAAAACAGATCTGATGATCAATGAGATAGATTAGAAAATACAATCACAACCACAAACACACTCAACCACCTCATCTTTTATAAAGTGTCCAAAAATGTTCACTGGAAGAACATTCTCATTAATAAATGGTGCTCCAAAAACTAGCTCTCCACCTGCCGAAAACTAAAACTAGACCCATGCCCTATCTAGACCAATCATCTATCACTAAAATCTACATGGATCAAAGATCTGAATATTAAAACAGAAACACTAAATCTGTTGGAAGACAAAGTAGGTAAAAATCTTGAAGACATATTGGTAGGTAGAGATTTCATGAACAGTATCAAATCGCATGGGAAATGCTTCCCAGAATTAATAACCGGTATTACATTTCATTAAAAAGTTTCTGCATGTCAAAAGAAATCTCCAGCATAGTGAAAAGAAAACTCACAACCTGGAAAAAATTCTTAGTGAAATGTCCCTCAGAAAAAGGACTTCTGTCTAAAACATCTAAATAATTTTTTTAAAAAATCAGATCCCCAAAACTCAAGGACCAAATCCAAAAATGGTCATCTGAGATGAATACAAAGTTCTCAGATGAAGAAATACAAATGGCAAATACAAACATGAAAAAATGGTCATCAACATTCGTCATTAGAGAAACGCAAATTAAAACCCTACTGAGATTCCTTCTCACTCCGAAAAGAATGGCCAGGGTCAAGCAAACTACTAACAACAAATGCTGGAGAGGATGTGGGAAAAAAGGAACTTTCCTGTAATGTTGGTTTTAGTGTAGGCTGGTGGAACCATTGTGGAGATCAGTCTGGAGATTTCTCAAAAAGCTAAGATTGGAAGTTCCATTTGACCCAGCTATTGCACTTCTAGGCATATTCCCAGAAGAACTGAAAACATCATACCACAGTGGTATATGTGCATCCATGTTGATAGCAGCACAATTTGTAATAGCCCGATCTTGGAAACAACCTAAATGTCCATCAACTGATGAGTAGATTAAAAAAATGTTGTGGTATTTTCATGCAATGAAGTACTATTCAGCTATAAACAATGATCACATTGAGATATTTATAAATAAATGGACACAACTTCAGACCATACTCATAAGTGTAATGAATCAAACTGACATGTATCAATACCATATAGTCTCCTTAGTGTAACAAATTGTAAGAATACGTAAGAGTTTATGGTAATCGTGATTCTGCATTACACTACTTTGAATCCTTATAATTTTTGCATTCATTAGTCAGAATGATTTTATCTGATTTGTTTGATTTTATTATTTGTGATGGAGTGAACTGCTATTTTGAAGAAAACAAGACATTATAATAGACAGAACTGATTTTATATCATCTTACTTTGAAGTCCTACCATGCTTTTGTTCTGTTTCCATTGGTACTAGCATATTGTATCTTATTGGATTTTATTATGTATGATAGTATAAACAAATTTTCTATGGAAAGTGAGATAATAAGTAGCCATTTTTCATTCTCTGTTATTTGGTCCTGAATAACCTGTAATACTTTCATTCTTTTGAATTGTTTTATACTATTTTGTTATGTTTGATACTATTGTATATGAAGTTACACTCAATTATTTCAAAGAAAGAGACATTATGGTAGTTACTGTTAATTACAGGTTGTTTTGTGGTGAAATACTGTGCTGCTTACATTGTTCTATTCTGGTCTGTTTTGTTATGTCTTGTTTTGTCTTAATTTCTTTAAAATAAAAATACAAATATTCACAATGACTAATTTTACATTCTTCACTATGGGATAAAATGGAGGTTTGAGATTATTGGAAGAACCCACCTGAGATTTCTCATTGACTCTTTGAAGCATAAGTTTATCTACATCTTCTTGACTCATCTGAGGATTACACTACAGGACAAGATCTTTCTTAGCAAATGACCATCTGCCCCCTCTTGAGTCTGAGACTTTTGCCAAATTATAGCTCCTTGCTAGCCTCACCTGTCACTGTATAAACCTAACAACTAGTGGCTGCTTGGGGAACAGCACATTGGGGATCGATCTGGTAACTTTGATTTCCCAGCCACTGATGCAATACAATCCTTGTCTTATTTTTCTCTTGTGGTACTATTTAAGATAGTCAATCAGGACTTGTGGCTGGGCTGCCTACAGAGTGAGTGGTTAGATCTCTGAATATAAAAGTTCATAAGTTTGCTATTCATAATACTTTCTTTTATCTGCTCAAAGAGCTCAGTTTCCTTTTGTTTTACTATATTGTTGCTTAGTAATTTATCATTTTTAAGTTCCCTTTGCTGTCATAAATCTTCAGTGTTGGATATAGTTACAAAACAAAAGAAAGCTAGCAATATACACATCTTCTTTTTTTATTTAAGAGGAAAAAGAGAAAAACACAAAACAAAACAAAGCGGTGTAAGGTTACACATAATACAGAACTACAAAAAAAAACATAACAGTAAGAAATCACCTGTTAATAGATTATATATTATCATCTTGGAAATAGTTGCTCAAATCACAGTATCAGAGAATACAAAGTGGACATTCATTCTATCTTAGAAGTAACTCTTGTTTGGTCTGCGTTATCTTAGAAGTAACTCTTGTTTGGTCTGCATGTGTATGTGTGTGTGTGTGTGTGTGTGTGTGTGTGTGTGTGTGTGTGTGTGTGTTGTGTGTGTGTGTGTCTGTCTGTCTGTGACTGAGGATGCAAATATATTAAGTGTATTGATTACCTAATGACAGCAAAATATTAAAAGTAGAATAAAATGTCCTTAATATTTATAATAAGGAAGTGTGTTAGAATAAGGAGGAGTATTTTAGAGAAGTGTGAAGGGTTAAATAGCAATTAAAGACTTCTATCAAAAGACAAGAGTACGTTGTCAGTTGTGCCTCATTTGTAGGATTCTTACTTCTGTTTCTCTCTCTGGATATTGCATGTTGACATGAGAGAGATTTCATGAAATACATGGACTCCAATTGTGACCTGGCTTATGCATTACAAAATTTCTGCATTGTATTATTGTCTAGTACTTTAGAATACTGCTTACATATTCCATCTGAAAAATGACTATATACATTCTATAGTAACAAGCATAGATTTTCTGTTTATGGAAAAAAAATCAGTGCCATTTTCCCACAAAGGACAGCAAAATTTCATCAGTACTTTTATAACATCCTTGTTTTAATACTATGATATCTTAATCACCTGAAAGGAACTTATTGATGGTTTTGTTTTATTACTATTGAGCATATTTATCTGTGTTTATAAGATTTTATGAGGTAGCATAGATGAACAGCTGTAGAACATAAAAAGAGCAGAATGACAAGATATATAGAATTGCTTGCTTCAGAAAATTTTCAGCACAGATTGAAAGATCTCTAAGGCTGTTTGTTCCAAAAAGACCTAGGTGTTAGTACAGGCTGTTTTTATTTGAATGTATTTTCAATTGTCAAGAAGACTGCTCTCTCGAAGCAGCTTAATAATTGAGTGTGTGTGTGTGTGTGTGTGTGTGTGTGTGTGTATGCTTTTTCTAACTACTGAGGACAAAACCATAAAATTAGTGTATTAAAGAATTATATTACATTAATGAAAATAATTCACAGAATGAACTGTTTAAAGCTATTGTCTCAGAGCTTCTATCTATTGTTCTCACTCTCAACTCAAACTAGAAAATATAACTTCTGTAATTGCACAATCAGGTAATTTTTAGTGAATGAGATAGCCTTATTGGTTAAAAGACCTGTAACTAAGAAGGTAAAAGTATTTTCTATTTCAGGGAAATGCTATTAGACAATGTTAAATAAATTTTATTTTCTTAAAAATCAATCAATAACGAGTGTTGAAGGGGCTGTAAGAAAAAATGAATCCTTCTCTGTTGTGGAAATCAGTATGGAGATTCTTCCAAAGACTAAAATTAAAGGTCCCATTTAATTCAGCCATTTCCCTTCTAGGTATCTTCCCAGTAGAATGAAAAACATGATATGTGTGCACCCATGTTTATAGCAGCACAGTTTGTGTTGTGATAGCTACATTTTGGAAACAAAACAAATGTCCATCAACTAAAGAATGGATAAAGAAACTATGATTTGTAACTAGCAAATTACTACTCTACTATAAAGGGGGATAAATTTGAGGCATTTCTAGGTAAATGGATGCAACTTGAGACCATATTCTTAAGTAAAACAACATGACTCATGTGTGGAAACATCACATTGTCTTCCTAGTGTGAGAAATTGGAAGAGTACATAAATACCAAAATATACAAAAGATATTGTGAAATAGGAATACATTTTTCAAAAGGAGAGAATCAGGTTGAATGAAAGAGAAAATGAAGGAAAAAATGGAGAAACAGATTAATATTTTTAGATGACAAGTTGTAACTAAAGCTTTGTAAATAGGAAGGGTAAGATAGCTGAAGGGAGTAGAGGAGATTAGCAAAAAACATGAATCAAAATATATCATGCGTAGATACAAATACCCAATGACAATTATTATTATTATTATTATTATCTTTATCTAAAATGTACTAATAAACTTAATAAAATTTCAAAACAGCACCTTGTAAAAGGAAGTTAAAAGCACTTTTAGGACATAATGTTAAGTGAAATAAAGCTTCTCTTATATGAAAGCCAGAAGGCTTATCTTATATGAAAAATCATGTTATAAGTAAAAGGCAAATTAAAAGGTAGATAATAGGAAATAGGAAGATATTCTCAAAGTGGAAGGAAATCAAGAAATGGAGGGAAGGGGAGGAAGCATAAGACAATTCGATGAGAAAAGAAATTAAGTTATAAGTATTTTTGTTTTAATTCCACACAAAGAATATAAATATTATGTGCTCCATATATTCCAGTAAAATGTTGAAAAGCATATAATTGTGATAATCCTTTGAGTTTTAGAATACACTGTTTTTGCTTTACATGTTTACATTTTATATTTTTGCTATTTAGTCCTTAGGAGGACTAAAATGAATTTTTGAGCATCCCATTGAGCTGTGAAACATAGTAGAGGGTGCACCTACCAGCCCACCACAATCAGTGGAGCCCCAGTGAGCCATGGAAGAGAACCTGTGCTGCCCATAGCCCTGCATGACAATGAGAGCCCCAGTATAGAGAAACCCAGGTCCCTGGCCCATTATCCTAAACCAGGGCATAGGAAACAGCATAGGAATCATCTGGGTCTTATCAACTGGCTAATCTAGAAGCTTACAGGAAAATAACAAGATAAAGGAATGAAATGCAATCTCAGACTTCCAGTCCAGCCAAAACAAGTCCAAGAGAAATAGACATAGAAGAAATTGGAAATCACCTACCTTAAATTTCTGAAAAGATAGCAACTGAAGTAAAGAAACAACTACATTAGAATGTAAGGGGTAGATTACAGAAATTCCAGGAGATAGTCAACTTAGATGCCAAAATAACACTGTGTGGATAGGTCCGGAGAAAGGGAGATGGATTCTCTTGAACCAGAAAGAAACTAAGATGAGAAGAATCAATGAAACATGCAATCCCGGTGCTACTACTATTGGCACAGCTAAAGGTAGGATGCTACCACAGTAATGACTGCACTCCCGTGGCCATGACTGAGCTGCCTGATCTCCTGCCATTTTGATTCACTGGAAATGCAGTCCTACTGATATTGGGGGTTGGAGGGCCCAAGAGAAAGCCTAGTTGACGGGGGACCTGCATTGACCTGCAGTGAGTGCTGGAAATAAAACCCTTTTACAGAAAAGGGTTCTACATCTCGAAACCAGGCAGGAGTGACAAGAACAAGGAACAACAGTGGCTTCAGTCAATAGTTCTCTTCCCAGATGGGATCCGTGGGATGTCTTTGGCCTTGTTCACCCCCCTGGCCAAGCCCCAATAAGTCATCCCAAACCAATTCCTTATGTGTGTGGCACACACTAACACAGTGAAGGACTCAGCAGGTTGACTGGCCAAGAGAAGAAGGGCCAGCATTCACTGCCCCTGTTTGTATCACAATAACACAATGGAGGGAGCAGGATCCCCTAGCCAACACACTCCAGAAAAACCGTAGCCAACAAAGAAAGAGATTGTGGCCTCCTATATATGCCTGT
This sequence comes from Cavia porcellus, assembly GCF_034190915.1. Classification (NCBI taxonomy): domain Eukaryota; kingdom Metazoa; phylum Chordata; class Mammalia; order Rodentia; family Caviidae; genus Cavia; species Cavia porcellus. The sequence continues at coordinate 52,332,421 of NW_026947486.1, forward strand.
ATGGAAGAAACAAAAAATATGAGAAGAGGAAGAAACAAGAAAAAGTTACCGGCCCCTAAACCTGAGAACATTGATCCAGGAAAGGTAAATACAAAGCACACTGAGGACAACAAACATGCAATATCAGACATGCTACCAGTGGACATAAAGAGATAAGTTTGGACCTCATAGATGAGATGAAAAGTGAAGTATTTAACCAAATAAAGCAAGATATAAATAGATTAATAAAATAAATGCTATGCACCTCTCAAGAAGACATAGACAGAAGAATGGAGGAACACACACAAAAAAAGAGAGAATCATTTGATGAAGATTATAAAGAAAACATAGACTACATGATTTGGGGTCAAAGAGATTACCAGGAAATTAAAAACTCCATTGAAAGCTAGCAAAACTGCTTGAAAGAAACTAAGGATAGATTATCCAAACTGAAGAACAGGTTTACAATGTGGGATCATGAAAGGAAAAATTTCTTAAAAATAACAAGGAAACAAGCAGTAACAAAGCAAAGGCTAGAAGATGACATGAGGATCTATAACATAAAAATGAAGAATATAAATGAAGAAGCAGGGGTACAAACAAAGGAACTATAAGGGCTATTCACAGAAATAATAAAGAAAAACTTCCCAAACATAAGAAAAAGAAATGATATTCAGATGCATGAAGTATACAGAAATATAGCTACCTACAACCAAAACAGAGCTACTCCCAGGCATATAATAATCAAGATCTCAGAAATTCAATATAAAAAAAACAGAATATTAAAAGATGTCAGAGAGAAGAAACATCACTTATAAAGGAAATCCCATCAAAATTACAGCAGACTTCACGACACAGATGATCAAATCAAGAAGAGTATGGAGCGAAGTACTCCAAGCCCTGAAAAAAAAAATTTACAGCCAAGATTTATGTACCCTGAAAAACTGTCTATAGAAATTAATGGAGAAGCAAGATGCTTGCAAGTCAAAGAGGAGCTGGAAGAATTCGAGACCACCAATCCAACTCTACAGAGACTACTGCAGGACATTCTAGGGAGAGGAAAAAGTACCAGGATTCCAGGAACAGTGGCAGAGAGGCCTCAATGAATGGAGCAGAAAGTGAAATGAAGAAGACAAACAGATAAGTAATGGCACAAAAAGAGCACAACAGAAATGAGGCAGAGAAGGTTGCCTATAATCTATAGTATAGACGACCTTGATACAATAAATAACAAAAAAGAGAATCACAGACAGTGTAGATCAGGAAGTAGGGTCCACCAAGATGCTCTTTATAGGAAATATAATTAACCTGAAAAAGGGTATATGCACCGAAAATCAAATATGAGAAAACAGTGCTCTATGTGAGAGAGAACCACAGAGTAATAGGGGCAACTAGACCAGCATTTATAGATAGGTTAGAAAGACAGAGTTTAATAGGCAAAGGAATACAACTAGAGGTCAGGTCCAGGAGGGAAAAGGTTTCGAACCACTTAGGTAAATAGCAGGTTGCCCTTCCACCCCCAATTTAAAACCAATGGTGTTGGTGAAACCCCAAAATGCACAGTGCACCTCAGAAGAGTGAAAGGCTAGGAATAATCTTAAAAAAGATGACAGAAGATATTGTTAATAGTATATCAGGAATTAAAACCCATATTACTCACACTGCTCTGCTTAGATAAAATTTATTCTGTCCCAGTTTGTCTACATGCACTAGATCTGAAGGCACAGAAAGCTATCCCCAAAATATCAGGATATAGCACAGTAATCATCTTTAATTTCCTATTAATAATCTAGAGTCCTGTATAACTTATACTGTTTCATCATGACTGATCTTAATTAAATCTGGATTGTTTGATTGCTGATTTTATCAATAGATTTTATTCAAAACTGTTATGATTGATAGTATCAAGTCTAAGAGTATAAGCAACTACACTGAAGATGACAATATTCACTATGATACCCATCCTGGTTTGATTACTACCTGTTTTTGGAGTTTTACACTATCTACAAAGTCGTGTTTTTATTAATATGGTTATGTATTGATATATTCAATTATACTATGATGATATAGCCCATTCTAATAAAGATAACAAGAAACAACAGAGTAACCACGGTAGAACTCCTTGCATAGTGATTTTGTATGTCTTTTTCATTTTATGTGTTTATAGTAATATGATTTGTTTTGTCCTGCTACGTTTTGTTTCTCCCTTGAATATAGAAAAGATAGAAATACATGTTAAGACTCATGCATGTGTAGAATCTATAAAGAGTTTATGAGGACTGATGTTATGACACATGATGAAATGAACAAATACTTTGAGGAAAACAGACACTACAGTACCCAGTGCTGACCCTGGAGGTTCATGATGTAAACCCCCCCCCCAAATATTATTCTTTGTTCAGGGTCATTTTAGCCTGCTTTGGTTTGTTTAATCTCAACATAAGTGAAGCTATGGATAACTGCATGTATGTTTAAGGGTATAGGATTGATAACCATATTACTAAGATTTGTTGGATAGTTTAACAGAACTGTTTGCAAAACCCTCACTGTTTGAATACCCACTTTATACGTGCCAATTTTATATCTTGAACAACTACTTGTAAGAACACAATATGTAAACATCAACCAGTGATTTCTTACTGTTTTCTTTTTCTTTGAAAGTATGTAACAAGGGCTGGGGATTTAGCTCAGAGGCATAAGCACCTCCCTTGCAAGCAGGTGGTCGTGAGTTCGATCCCTGGTACTGATAAAAATGAAAAAGACACACAAAAAAGAAAGTATGTATAATTTCTACCAGTTTTCTGTTTTGTTTAATCTTTCTTTAAATAAAATTTAAAAAGAATATAAGTGAAATCAGATCAGAAACAGTTTATCAGGTAAACAGAAATCACAACCATAATGAAACAATTGCTGAGTATATATCTAAAGAAAGTATGCATAGAAAATAGAAGAGCAGAGAAATACGATGGAACCTTGAATGAACAATAAAGAAAGAAATAGAATATATGAAACAGAATCAAAGAAATATTCGGGTAACTGAAAATGCCACTGAAAGCTGTCAAAACACTTGAATGAAATTGAAGATAGGCTTTCAGACCTTGAAAACAGGATTGTGGCTAGTGATCAGAAATGAAAGATCTCTTAAAAATAGCAAGGAACAAAAAATTGTCACCTGCATGGTAATGTAAATGAAAACAATATAAAAATGATATGTGTCAGCAAAAAAGGAGTTAACATGAATGACATAAAAAGAATACTTGCACAAGTAATAGCAGAATATTTCAAATCTTAGGGAAAGATATAAAATACACACAAGTGAGGCATATGCAAATACAATTAGCCATCACCAAAATAAATCTACATCCAGATATATGATAATCAAGATCCTAGTAACAAATCACAGGCACAGAGTATCAGAAGCAGTTAGAGAAAAGAAAGAGATCACCTCAGATTGACTGCAAACTTTTTCACAAAACTCTTCAAGTCAAAATCTTTAAGAATTTGAAACTTTGAAAGAAAGCAGCTTCCAATTCAGATTGATATACTCTATAAAAGTATTTTTCAAAATTAATGGAGAAATAAGGTATTTCCATGAAAAAAAATCTAAGAACGTACACCAAACAAGCTATCAAAAGAATACTGATAGGTACTTTAGAAACAGATATAAAAGACCAAAATTTCAAGAATAGAACAGAAAGAAACCACTCTGCAAAGAAAGTAAACATAGGAGAAAGATAGGTAACCAAAAGGAGCAAAATAACATGACAAAAATATGCATATATATATATATATATATATATATATATATATATATATATATCAGTTATACCCATTAATGTAGATGGACTAACTCACTAATTAGAAGAAACAAGGGGGCAGACTGGCTCAAGAAATAAAACCCAAGGAACACTCCCGCACTGTTGGTAGGAGTGTAGACTGGTGAACCATTGTGGAGGTCAGTCTGGAGGTTTCTCAAAAAGCTGTGAATGGAAGTCCCATTTGTTCCAGCTATTTAACTTCTAGGCATATTCCAGAAAAATTGAAAACATCATACCACAGTGATATATGTGCACCCATGTTTATAGCAGCAAAATTTGTAATAGCCAGATTTTGGAAACAACCTAAGTGTCCATCAACTGAGGAATGGATAAAAATGTTGTGATATTTTATTTCAATGGAGTACTACTCAGCTATAAAGAAGGATCACATTGAGATATTTATAAATGAATGGGCACAGCTTGAGACCATACTCATAAGTGAAATAAATCAAACTCATACGTATGAGTACCAAATAGTTTCCCTAGTGTAAGAAATGATACAAATACATAAAAGTATATGGTAATCATGATTCCCCCTTATATGGCTTTGAAGTCTTATGAAGTTTTCACTCATTAACTGGAATGGTTTTATGCTGAGCTGTTTGATATTTTGTCTGTGATGATGTGAATAGCTGTTTTGAAGAAAACAAGATGTCATAACAGCTAGTGCTGATTTAATATCATGTTGTTTGGAAATCCCATCAAACTGTTGTTCTCTGTCTCCATTGCTTTTTTCATGTTTTATCTTATTGAATTTTATTATATGTGATAGTAGAAACAAAATTTTCATAGGCAAAGAGATAATATAGAAACGATTGTTCATTTTCTCTTAGTTGGTTCTAAATACCATGTAATACTTTCATGCTTTGAATGGTTTCACATGATATTTTTGAAGCTATAATATATCAAGTTATACTTAAATATTTCAAGGAAAGAGACACTATGGTAACTAGTATTAAGTCGGGTTACCTTGTGGTGAAACACTATGTTGCTTAAATTGTTCTCTTCTGACCTGCATTATTATGTTGTTTTGTCCTTTTTTATCTCAATCTCACCCTTTTTCAAAATTTATTTATTTTTGGGGCTGCAGATTTAGCTCAGCAGCATCCGTGCCTGCCTTGCAAGCAGGGAGTTGTGAGTTCGATCCTTGGTCCTGATAAAAAGAAAAAAGCCCCCCCCAAAAAAAATTTTATTTTTTTTAGTTAAGAGAAAAAAATCTAAAATATTTACAAGATATATTATAGTTACATTTTGATTTCCTATTATCTTGATTTGAAATCCTGTATTGCTCTCATCATCTTGTTTTGACTGATTTTATTCTATTCTGTTCTGTTTGATAGTATCAAGTTTGAGGGTATAGGCAACTACTTTGAAGAAAAAAAGGTGCACTATGATCCCCATTCTGGTTTGACTATTATCTTCGTTTGAAGTCCTGTAATGTCTCCAATGTTTAGGTTTTATTGGTTTTGTTCTCTACTGTTTTGTTCAATTTTATTATCCCTGATGATATAGGCAATTCTTTTTTAGGTAGCAAGAGGCATTATGGTAACCATTGTGATTACCTTATATTCTGTGTTTACATCATGTACTATGTCCATCCTTTGTTTTGACTGACTGCTTTGTTTTCCCATATTTGGCTTTATTCTCTTCCAAAAATTTAATAAGAACTTTGGGAGTAATAAAACCCAAAATGTGTAAATGTTATTGTAAGAAAGAGAGGAAAGAAAGTGCTCTAAAGGATACAACTGCAAGTGTGTTTAGTTGTTTAATATAGATTACCATATTACTAGTTTTTGCACAACTGTTTGCAGTTTCACCGTTTGAATGCCTACTTTGTATGCTTTAATCCTGTAACTTGAATAGCTATTTCTAAGATGATAATATGTGCTACAAAATGAAAATGTCCTGAGATGGAAAATTTTAGCAGTGAATTCTCAGATCAGGAAAATCAAATGAAGAAAATCAAAAAATCAAAAATTAACCTAATCCTATACTGAAAGCTTCTAAAATAATAGAAGCTTGTCAAGCCCAAATCCAAAAGAAGAGAGGAAATGATAAAAATTAGTGCAGAAAATTTAAAAAAAAATGGAGACTTTGAAAATAATACAAAGAATTAATGAATTGAAGTGTTAGTTCATTGAAAGAATAAATAAACTTGAGAAGCTCTTTGCCAGCCATATCAAATGGAAAGTAAAAAAGAAAAAGCTCTGCTTTGCACAAGAAGACATGAAAAGGATGAAATTATTATAGATCCTTTGGAAATTCAGATCAGTAATACCTGCTTTGAGTATCTTTACTCTCATAGTATGAAAAACAGAGAAGAAATATTTCTAGGAATATATGATCTAACATAGCTAAATCAATAGATATAAAAATTCTGAATAAGCCAATATCAGTTAATGAAATTAAAAATACAATTAAAAGCTTACTAACAATGAAAAGCCCAGATCGACATGTATTTACTGCTGAATTTTACAAGAAATTTAAAGAAGATTTTGCATCAGTACTCCTCAAACGTTTTAATTAAATTGAAAGACAAGCAATTACTTCTAAATCATTCTTGGTGACAAATATTACTGTGATAATAAAAACAGAGAAGGACCCAAGCAAAAAGATAATTATAGGCCAATATCTCTAATGAATGTAGATGAAAATTTTCTCATTGATATATTGTAAACAAAACACAACAAATCATGAGGGTGATTATACACCATATACAAGAGCATTCATTCCAGGAATGCAGGGATGATTTAATATTCAAAAATCAACAAATGTAATACACCATGTCAACAGATTCAAACACAAAAATCACATGATCATTGCAACAGATTGAGAAAAAGTTTTTAATAAAGTTCAACACTCATTCATGTTACAAATCCTACAGACAACCAGAATAGATGGTCCTACCTCAATTTGGTAAAAGCCATGTAAAACAAACCAACAGCCACCATCATGATATTCAACAGGGGTTTTGTCACTGGAGAGTTTATAACAAATATCATGTTGGAAAGTGAAACTTTGTTGGAGGAGATAGGCCACTGGGGTCAAAGTCTGAAAGACTATCTCCCTGCCTTCTCCTTGGTATCTCTCTTCTTAGCTGCCATAACATGAGCTGTTTTTTCTGCCATGCCCCTAAGTCAAGGAACCCTGCCTTGGAACCTTTCTACTAAGGATTTAAACCACTACAACCTGTGAATCATCATAATTCTTTCCTTTTTATATTTGTAAATGTTACATATTCTGTCTCAGCAAACAGAAACTAAGACAATGGATACTAATTACTATCATTTTAATAAAACATCTTTTGTCATATTAAGGTCAGAGTGATTGTAAAATGAGATGTTTTTAACTTTGTAATGCAGTCCAATAGATATATGTCTATATTTTATGGAGGCATATATAAGTGGAAAATATTAATTTTTTGATAATTTTATTAAAATAATTAACAGAAAGAAGGAGATTAAGATAAAAGAGAACATAATAACATAGCAACATGGGTCAAAACAGAACAATTTAAGCAACATACTGTTTCACCACAAGATAACCCGACATTACAGTAGCTACCACAGAGTCTATGTCCTTGAAATATTTGAGTATAACTTTGTATATTACAGAATCAAACACAACATGACAGTGTAAAACCATTTAAGAGAATGAAAGTATTAAAGATATTTAGAGCCAACTAAAAATGAACTATGATTTTTATAATATCTCCTGGTATATAAAAATTTTTGTTTATAATATCACACATAATAAAATCCAATAAGATACAACATGATAAACTGATGGAGACAGAAGAACAAAAGCCTCATGGGACTTCAAATTAAGATGACATTATATCAGCACTAGCTGTTATATTGTCTTGTTTTCTTCAAAATAACTGTTCATACCATCACAGACAATAAAATCAGACAACCCAGAATAGAACCATTTCAATTAATGAAAACATTATAAGGCTTCAAAGCAATATAATGGGGAATCATGTTTACCACATACTTTTATGTATACTTACCATTTATTACACTAGGTAAACTATTCGGTATTTATACATGTGAGTTTCATTTATTTTGCTTATGAGTATAGTCTCAAGCTGTGCCCACTTATTTATAAATATCTCAAAGTGATCATTCTTTATAGCTGAGTAGTACTCCATTGTATAAAAATGCCACAACTTTTTTATCCATTCCTCAGTTGATAGAAACTTAGATTGTTTCCAAGATTTGGCTATTACAAATTGTGTTGCTATCAACATGGGTGCGCATATATTACTGTGGTATGATGCTTTCAGTTGTTCTGGGAATATGCCTAGAAGTAGAATAACTGAAACAAATGGGACTCCCAATCCCAGCATTTTGAGAAATCTCCAGATTGACCTCCACAATGGTTGCACCAGTCTACACTCCCACAAAAGTAGGGGATAGTTCCTTTTTCCCACAGCCTCTCCAGCATTTGTTGCTTTGTAGTTTTCTTGATCCTGGCCATTCTTTCAGGAGTGAGATGGAACCTCAATGGGGTTTTAATTTGCACTTCTCTAGTGAGTAATGATGATGAACATTTATTCATGTATTTATTTCCATTTGTATTTCTTCTTCTGAGAAGTGTATATTCATCTTAGGTGCCCATTGTTAGACTGGATCTTTGAAATTTGGGGGTTTGATTTTTTTAAAATTTCTTTGTATGTTTTAGACAGAAGTCCTTTTGCTGAAGGACCGTCCACTAAGATTTTTTTTTCCAGTTTGTGAATTTTCTTTTCACTGTGCTGGAGATTTATTTTGATGTGCAGAGAATTTTTAATAAGAAGCAAACCAGTTATTGATTCAGGGAAGTATTTCCTGTGCAATTTGATTCCTGTTCATGAATTTTCTACCTACCCTTATGTCTTCAATTTTTTTACTCAATATGTCTTCCAATAGATTGTGTTTGTGATTTAATATTCAGATCTTTGATCCATTTAAATTTTAATTAATATATGGTGATAGGCACGGGTCTAGTTTTAGTTTTCCGCATGTGGAGAGCTAGGTTTTCCAACACTATTTATTACAGATGCTGTCGTTCTTCCAGTGATCATGTTTGGACCTTTTATCAAAAATAAGGTGGTTGAGTGTGTTTTCAGTTGTGGTTGTATCTTCTAATCTTTTCCATTGATCTTCAGCTCTGTTCTTATTCCAGTAACATGCTGATTTTACTACAGTTGCTTTGTAGTATCACTTAAAGTCAGGGATTTTCATGTCTCCTGCCTTGCCTTTGCTGCTTAGAACAGTCTTTGCTATCCTAGGTCTTTTCTGGTTCCATATTAATTTGAGGAGTAATTCTCTTGATCCATAAGGTATGTTCATGGTATTTTTATTGGGATTGCATTGAATCTGGATAGCAGTTTTGGGAGAAGGTCCATTTTCCCAATATTTATTCTTCCTATACATTAGCAAGGGATGTCTTTCCATTTTCTGAGATCTTCTTCAATTTCTTTTTTCAGTGTATTATATTTTTCCCTATATTGGTCTTTTATTTCTTTTGTGAGAATAATTCCTAAATATTGCATTTTTGATGCTAGTCTGAAAGGAGTGGATTCTCTTATTTCTCTCTCTGATTTTGTTGTCAGTATATAGTAATGCTATTGATTTTTGAGTATTGATTTTGTATCCAGCTACATTGCTGAACTTACTTATTATATCTAGGAGTCTTTTAATGGGAATTTGGGGGTTTCTATGTAAAGTATCATGTCACCCACAAATAATGATAATTTAACCTCTTATCATCCTATCTTTACCCCTTTTATTTTTCTCTCTTGCTTAATTGCTCTGGCTAGTGTTCCAGTACTTTATTAAACAGGAGTGGTGATAAAGGACATACTTGTCTTGTGCCTGATTTTGAGTAAAGGCGTTCAGTTTTGGGCCATTTAGTATGATACTGGCTGTTGGTTTTTCATAGTTGGCCTTTATTATATTGAGGTAAAGATAATCTATTCCAATTTTCTTTAAGGTTCTTATCATAAATGAGTGTTGGACCTTATTCAAAGCTTTTTCTGCATCTATAGAAATGATCATGTGTTTCTTTCTTTTGGCTTTGTTGATATGGTGGATTACATTTATTGATTTATGTATGTTGAACCATCCCTGCATGCCTGGGATTAATCCCACTTGGTCATGGTTTGTAATCTTCTTGATGATTGGCTGCATCCTATTTGCCAATATTTTATTGAGGATTTTGGCATCTGTGTTCATTAGGGAGATTGGCCTGTAGTTCCTTTTTTAGTTGGGTATTTCTTAGGTTTTAGTACTAGTGTAATATTTGCTTCCAGGAATGACTTAGGAAGGATTGCTTCCCTTTCAATTTCATTGATGATTATGAGGATTGTTGGTAGTAAGTCTTCTTATTTGTTGTAGAATTCCCACAGTGAATCCATCCAGGCCTGGGCTTTTCTTTGTAAGTAAGGACTTAAATTACATTATTGATTTTATTAATAGATTTTGGGGTATTGAGCAATTTCACATCGTTTTGACCTAGCTTTTGTACTTCATATGTTTCTAGCAATCCATTTCTTTGTGTTATCAAACCTATTAGAGTAGTTTTCAAAATAGGTGTGGGTGATCTTATCATTACTTTCTAATTTAATGGCACTATGATTTGATAACATGCAAAGGATAATTTCAAGTCTTTTGAATTTATTAAATATTCTCTGTGAGCTAATATATTATCTGTTTTAGAGAATGTCCCATGTACTGCTGAAAAGAATGTGTATTCTGATGTTGTTGGGTGGAACTCTCAATATATATCTTTCAAGTCCATTTGTTCACATGTGTGATTCAGTTCTGCTGTTTCTTTGCTGATTTTCTGTCTGTTTGATCCGTCCCTTGGGGTCAATGGTGTGTTAAGGTCTCGTGTCATATTTGTGTTACTGATAATTTGGTTTTTCATTTCTGTTAATACTTCCTTTATATAACTGGATGCTTTGGATATTGTTGCATATATATGTAAGATTGGTATCACTTCTTGTTGAAATTTTCCCCTACCCATTTTGTAATGACATTATGTATCTCTTCTGATCATTATTGGCTTGAAGTTCGCATTGTCTGCAAACAGAATAACTACCCCTGCTTTTTGGGGGGTTCCTGTTGCATTAAATATTGTTTTCCATCCTTTGACTTTCAGTCTGTGAGTATCGTTTTGGGTTAGATGGGTTTCTTGGAGACAGCGTATGGTTGGATTTTGTTTCTTGATTCATTCTGCAAGTCTATTTCTTTTAATTGGCGAATTGAGACCATTTGCATTAATGGTTATAACTGTTATATATTGGTTTATTGTTGACATGTTATCTTTCTGCTATTGCATCTTTATCTTTCCATTCTGCTTGTGTGCTTTGCTTAGTGATTTTTTTTTTTCCCTAAGTGTATCTAAACTGCCTTTTAGTATTCTTTGCAGGGTTGGCTTGGTGATCATGAAGTTCTTCATCTGTTCTTTGTCATGGAAATATCTTATTTATCAATCCATTTTGAAGGACAGTTTTGCAGTGTACATCAGTCTAGTTTGGAAATCATTTTCCTTTAAGATCTGAAATACTTCACTCATGCTCTTCGTGACTTTATTGTTTTTCCTGAGAAGTCTGCTGTGGTTCTGGTAGGTTTTCCTTTTTAGGTGATCTGTCTTTTCTCTCTGACAGCTTTTAATGTTCTATTCTTATTTTGGATTTCTGGGGTGGTGATTATTGTATGTCTGGCTGTAGTTTTATTTTGGTTATGACTATTTGGAGTTCTATATGCTCCACTGATCCTGATGTCCGTTTCCATTCTCATGTTTGGGAAATTTTCAGCTATTGCTTCTCTAAATATCCTCTTGATATCTTTTATGTTGTCCCCTTCTTTTTCATTTATCCCTATCAATTGTATGTTGTTTTTCTTTGCATCATGTTGAAGTTGTGAAATTGTTATTGCCTGATTCCTTGTTATTTTTAAAAGATTTTATCTTTCCTGTTCAGTAGCTGCAATCTTGTCTTCAAGGTCTGAAATTCTATCTTTACTTTCATTCCGGCAGTTTTTATAACTTTCAATGGAATTTTTGATTTCCTGTATATGTATTTGCACCTGCTCTATGCATTCTGTTTGTTTCCTATATTGTTCATCCAGGGATTCTACTTTTTTGATTAGTTCCTCCAATTTTTTAACTGTTTCTTCTTTAGATATGTTCAGCATCTCTTTGATTACTTTTATCATTTATTCTTTTACCTGGGTGATTATTACTAGCTTGAATTCCTTTACAGTGTCCCTGAGTTACTTCTTTATTTCATTTGCTATTATTTCAGATATTTCAGGTGCATGGCATATATTTTCTTCTATGTACATAGCTATTAAGGTTTCTTGGGATGGGCTGGAGGTTTGAGCTTGCATTTTGGTCTTTCACTTTGTCATTTTCCTAAGTTTCTAGGCTTCAAGTGTTGTTCCAAGGCTTCCCCTGGATGTGTTGGAAATCATCTCCCATGACTTAGGCTCCTGGGACCGAATGGAAGCTATTGAGCCTGGTCCAGTTAGGCCCTCAGGCCCTCCCATGCCACCTTCAATGTTTCAAGTAGCTGGGCAGGCACCTAACCACTGTGGATGATGGGTTGAAGCTTTCCACACGCAAAGACCAGTGCCCTGGAACTCACTTCACCTACTCTCAAATCCTGTAATTGAAGAAGTTCACTAGGCATAATATAGTTGGTCCACAAAACCTCCCAAGGGTAGTCTAGTGTTCCTGGGCTCTGGATGGGTCCTTGAACTCCAGAAGACATGATCTTAAAGTCTCCTGGGGCTTGGGCCCCCGCAAATTTAGCTCTGCTGCCACGGAGTTTCCCTATTTGGGAGAAGTCACTGGGCATGTCCTGGGCAGGCCTGAAAACTGCCAAGTGCAGCCTCATGTGACTGAGCTTGGGGCAGGTCCTTGAGGTTTGGAAGAGATGTACTTAAAGTCTCCTCGAGGCTTGGGATGGTGCAGGGAGTTACCCCAGCTGCCAGCTGATTTTCCTGGTTTGGCATAAGGTCACCAAAAATATTATTTTTTGTTAAATTTATTGTATTTAAAGAGAGAAAGAAAAGAAAATTTAAAAAGGCAAAATAGAAAAAAACGAGAAAAAAACTACAATACAGAATTCAAACTCAATTAACAGCATAAAATTGCTAGTTGATACATTACATATTGTCATGGTAACAATAGTTGTTTAAGTTACAAAATCAAAGCAGAAAAAGTGGCTAAACACTCAAATACTGAGAGTGCAAACTTTTCTGTTCAATGAACAAAAGCTCAGTAATATAGTCATCTATCTTACACAATATACATATCCTAATATCCTTTAGAGCAATTTCCTTCCCTTTCACTTTTACAATATCTATTATACCTTTACATTCCTTATTATTTTTGGATCCCATTATTCTGTCAGTTCTTATTTTTTTTTACACTAGAAAGACAATGTAATATTTACTACTGTGAGTCTTGTTTATTTCACTAATGATATTCTCAAGTTGCCTCCATTTAACTACAAAGGCCAAAGATCCTCCTTTTTGTAGCTGAATAGTATTCCATTGTATAAAAGTACCACATTTTTTCATCTACTCTGCAGTTGATGAGCATTTTAGTTTTTTCCAAGATTTAGCTATCACAAATTGTGCTGCTATGAACATGGATGCACATATATCAATGTGATATGACCATTTCAATTCTTTTGGGAAAATACCCAGGATGGGAATAGCTGGATTGAATGGAACTTCCAATCCTAGTTTTTGCAGAATCTCCATGCTGATTTTCACAGCAGTTGCACTTGTCTGCTCTCCCACCAACAGTGGCAAATTGTTCCTTTTTCCCTGCATCCTCGCCAACATTTGTTATCAGTTGTTTTCTTGATGGCAGCCATTCTTTCTAGAGTGAGAAGAAATCTCAATGCTGTTTTAATTTGCATTTCTTGAATGACCAGTGATGTTGAACATTTCTTCATATATTTATTTGCTATTTGTATATCTTCATCTGAAAACTATATGTTCATCTCTGATGTCCATTTTTGGAGAGGGTTTTTGAATTTGGGGGGCTTGATGTTTTTCAATTTTTTATATGTTCTGGATATAAGTCCTTTGTCTGAGAGATTGTTGGCTAAAATTCTTTCCCATTTTGTGGGTTTTCTTTTCACTTTGTTGGTGATTTCTTTTGACGTGCAAAGACTTTTTAGTAATATGAGATCCCAGTTATTGATTCTTTGAAATATTTCCTGTGCAGTTTATGTTTATTCATGAATTCCCTCCCTAACCCTATGTCTCCAAGATTTTTACCTGCTTTGTCTTTGTGTATTTAGTATTTCTGTTTTAATATTTAGATCATTGATCCATTTTGACTTTAGTTTATTGTATGATGATAGGAATGGGTCTATTTTCAATCTTTGGCATGTGATAATCCAGTTTTCCCAACACCATTTATTAATGAGGCTATCTTTTTTCCAGTGAACATGTTTAGCTACTTTGTCAAATGAAAGGTGGCTGAGTGTCTTTGTAACAGTGTTTGCATCTTCTAATCTGTTCCATTGTTCATCAGGTCTATTTCTTTGCCGTTACCATGTTGATTTTATTATTGTGGCTTTGTAGTATAGTTTCAAGTCAGGAATTGAGATGCCTCCTGTCTTGCCTTTGTTGCCCAGTATAATCTTTGATATACTAGGTTTCTTCTGTTTCTAAATGAATTTGAGGAATGTTTTCTCTAGATCTGTAATGTACATTAATGATATTTTGATTGAGATTGCATTAAATCTGTATAAAAGTTTTGGGACTATGGCCATGTCCACAATGTTGGCATTTCAAGTGCAAGTGCAAGGAATATCCTTCCATTTTCTAATATCCTCTTCATCATTTTTTTAGAATAGTATAATTTTCAGTATATAGGTCTTTTACATTGTTGGTTAGGTTCATTGCTAGGTATTTCTTTTTTCTAGATGCTATTGTGAAAGGTGATAGTTCCATAATTTCTCGCTCATGGAGTATTTTGTGTACAGGAATTCTATTGATGTTTCAGTGTTGACTTTGTATCCTGCTATGCTGCTGAGTTTGTTTATTACATCTAGTAGTCTTTTAATTGAGTTTTTTAGGTCTTCTTTGTAGAGTATTATGTCATTTGCAGTTAATGATAATTTAACTTCTTCTCTTCCTATTTTTACTCCTTTTATTTCTCCCTCTTGTCTGATTTCTCTTGATAATATTTCCAGAACTATATTGAATAAGAATGGTTATAGTGGATATCCTTGTTTTGTTCCTGATTTTAGAGTGAAGGCTTTCAATTTTTGTCCATTCAGTATAATGTTGGCTGTTGTTTTGTCATAGATGACATTTATGAGATTGAGGTGCATACAATCTGTTCTGTTTCTGTAGGGCTTTTATCATGAAAAGTTGAATTTTATTGAAAGCTTTTTCTGCATCTATTAAGATGATCACGTGATTTTGTTTTTGGCTCTGTTGAATTACATTTATTGATTTGCATATGTTGAACCATTCCTGCATTTCTGGAACAAGTCTCACTTGGTTTTGGTTTATAATCTTCTTAATGATTTGCTGCATTCAATTTGCCAATATTTGATTGAGAAACTTTGCATCAATGTCCATTAGTGAGATTGCCCTGTAGTTCTACTTTTTGGCTGCATCTTTCTCTAGTTTTGGTATCAGAGTGGTACTTGTCTCCAAGAATGAGTTAGGGAGGACTGCTTCTCTTTCAGTTTCATTAAAGAGTTAGCTGTGAATCCATCAGGACCTGGGATTTATTCGTTGGTAAATTTTTAATCATGTTTTCGATTTCAGGAGCTGATATTGGCTTATTCAACGTTGTTAAATCTTCTTTATTCAGCTTTGGTAGTTCATATGTTCCTAGATATATGTCCATTTCCTATGTTTTTCCACCCTATGTGTGTAGAGATTTTTTTTTTTTTTGTACCAGGGATTGAACTCACGAAGTGTGCTTGCAAGGCAAGCACTTATGCCACTGAGCTAAATCCCCATCCCTGAGAGTAGAGATTTTCAAAGTAGGTGTTCATGGTCATTTGGATTTCCATGGGATCTTTAGTAATTTCCTTCTTTTCAGTCCTTATTGTTTGGATTTGAGATTGTTCTTTCTTTTTCTTGATAAGGTTAGCTAAGAATTTATCACTTTTGTTTATTTTTTCAAAAAACAGCTCTCTGATTCATTAATTATTTGTATTTTTTTTTTTAGTTTCAATTGCATTAATTCCTTCTCTAATAGTTACAATTTCCTCTCTTCTATGAGGTTTGGGTTTGACTTACTCTTCTTCTAGAAGCTTGAGATTTAGCTTTAGGTTATTTACCAGTGTTTGTTCCATTTTCTTGATGTGACTATTTACTGCTATATATTTCCCTTTTAGGACTGTCTTATTGCATCATATAGTTTATAGTATGTTGCATCTGCATTTTCATTGTATTGTATGTATTTTAATTTCTTTTTAAATTTCATCTGTAACCCACTGGTTATTCAGAAGGTTATCATTTTATTTCCATATATTTATGTTGGTTTTGCAGATATTTTTGCCATTGATTTCCAATTTTACAGTGCTCTGATCAGATATTATGCATGATATTATTTTGATCCCTTTGCATTTAGTTGAGAATGCTTTATGGGTTAATATATCTTCCATTTTGGAGAATATCCCATGCACAGCTGAGAAGAATGTGTATTCTGATGTGGTTGGGTGGAACACTCTATAAACACCCACTAAGTCCATTTGCTCACAGTTATGATTCAGTTCTGTCATTTCTTTGCTGACCTTTTGTCTACTTGACCTATCTCTTTGTGACAGTGGGATGTTAAGTTCTCCTATTGAAATTGTGTTCTTGTATATTTGATTTTTCATGTCCATTAGTTTTTGTCTTATATAGTTTGGTTCCCCTGTATTTAGTGTATATATATTTATAAATGTTAGTTCTTCCTCTTGTAATTTCCCATTTGTAAGTATGTAGTGGCATTCTTTATCTCTTTTAACCCTTTTAGATTTGAAGTTCACTTTGTGTGCAAACAGAATAGCTATCCCCACTTTTTTCTGGGTTCCTGTTGAATGGAATAGTGTTTTCCATCCTTTAGTTTTTAATCTATGAATTTCTTTTTGAGTCAGATATGTTTCGTGTATACATCATATTGTGGGATCTTGTTTCTTGATCCATTCTATCAACCTGTTTCTTGTGATTGGCAATTGAGTCAATTTACATTTATGGATATCATTGATATGTACTGGCTTGATTTTTGCATGTTGTATCCCTATTGGTTTCATGCTTTTTTCCCTTGTTTAATTTCCTGTCCATCCTGATGATTTCTTTCTGTTGTTATTCTGGATATTGTTGTCATTTTTATCTCTATCTAGCATGTCTTTCAGTACTCTGTGTAGGTTTGGTTTGGTGGACATGAATTTCTTCAGTTGTTCTTTGTCATGGAAGTACCTTATTTCTCTATTACATTTGTTTAATTTTTTTCTTTTTCTTTTTCTTTAAATTTTTTTTTTTATCAGTACCGGGGATCGAACTCACGACCACAGACTTGCAAGACAGGTGCTTATGCCACTGAGCTAAATCCCCAGCCTTCTCTATTACATTTGAAAGCCTTTTTTTCTGGGTTTATCAGTCTGGCTTGAAAGTTATTTTCTTTTAGGGCTTGAAATTCTTCACTCCAAGATTATCTTAACTTGAAGGTTTGTGCTGACAAGTCTCCCATGTTTCTAATAGGCTTTCCTTGATAGGTGAGTTGTGTCATTTCTCTGATAGCTTTTAGTATTCTGCTTTTATGCTGTATGTCTGAGATATTAATTATTACATGTTTGGGTGTAGATTTATATTGGTGTTCTATAAGCCTCCATTATTTGTATATCAGATTTTTCCCCATATTCGGGAAATTGTCTGCCATTACTCCTGTGAACAGTCTAGTTATGCCCTTTGTGCTGTCTCCTGCATTCTCACTGATGCCTATTAGACTTATATTGTTTCTGTTGACATCATCTTTAAGCTACTGGTTTTTCATTTCATGCTGCTTTGTTGTTTTTATAAGTTCTAATCCTTCATGTTCGTTACCTGTGATCCTGTTCTCAAGGTCTTAAATTCTATCCTCAGCTTTGTTTAAACATTTTGCCAGATTTCAATACTATTTTTTGTTCCTTGGATATGTCTTTGAATTTGTTTCATGAATTCTGCTTGTTTTTTTCCATTGTTCATTCAAAGTTTCAATGAATTTCCTGTGCTCTTTTTTTTTTTTTTCTTCTATTTCTTCTCTAGCTATGTGGAGCAACTCATTTACTAAGGTTGTTATTTCTGTTTTTAAGTAAGACATTATATCTAATTTGAGTTTTTCTATAGCCTCATAGACTTGGTTCTTTACTTCATTTGTTATCTTTTCAAATATTTCTGGTGTATGACATTTAAAGTCCTCTATTTTACTGTGTACTTGCTTCTGATGGACTAGATGTTTGAAATTGTATTTTGCCTTTTTGGTTTGTCATTTGCACCATTTGGGTAAATATTTGGTCTTTCAGTCCCAACAGCGTCAACTGCCCATAGTGTGAATTTTAGGTTCCTACTTTGTGGTTTTTATTTGTCCAATTGCTGGGTACCACAATGAAGAGGAGAACCAATCACCTGAATTTCTCCTACAGAGCCTGTTGGGGGAGTCCTATATTCATTCTGGGCTAACAAGCCTAGACGTGTTGATGTATGTCAACCCTCAGTTCCTGATGTTGCTATATCTTCAGGTTGTTGCAGGTCACCAGATTTCCATGTATTTGTGTCACCTGAGGCCCTACTGTGTCACTGAGGGTCTCACAAGCTCTTTTAATGTCCTCTAGGTTGAGTGGGTATTACTGATGCACTCCTCAACCAGTCTGATGTTCTCTGTGTAGAGGAGAGATTACCCACTCTTTTGCCAGGTTTGCCAAGGTCGTGGAGTTGGAGGGAGTTCCACTTCTGCTCCTATTTACCCAATGCAGACCTCTATTTTAGGACAAACTCACCACACTGACTGGAGCCTGATGAGGTCTTCTGTTTGGGTGAGTGGTTCCTGAGTCTCCCAACTAGCCAGCATGGTAATTCACAGTAGTCCAAGTTCTGGGATAAGGGGTTGGATCCAAAGATCAATTGAAGTACTAGGTCCAAGAGGCAGGTGGTTTCCCCAAGAGGCAGTCCAAGATGACTCAGGGATGCTGGGGGCTTCCCTGATGATCTTAGCTGAGGGGTAAGTCCAGTGGTGGCATCCTGAGGTGGCCCGTTTGTGCCAGGGGCTTCCCCAGTTTTCCCAGCAGAGGGGCTGGCCCAGTGGTGTCAGTCCAAGGTGGCTAAGTTTTGTCTTCCATGGCCCAGAAAAATATCAATTTGAAAACTAATGTCAACTATTTTATCACTAAGTTCTTATTTGATTATTTGGAGGTTAGTTGACTATTTGTCAGCTTGAGTGGGAATCACCCAGCAAATTGAGCCAGCATGATTTTGGACATAGAATATCCACTTTCCTGAGAATTGATGTCTGAATAGAATAAAAGGAAGATGAGAAAAGGATTTCAGCTGATTTTTCTGGAAGAGCTTCACTGTGGTTTACTTTACTGAGAGGAGCTTCAGCTTTTCTCAGAGGAGCTCCTGTGCTCTCTGTCACCAAAGATTGCTGCTATTTAAATGGAGGATCTCCAATTGGGTGTCCTCTCATAGCTTTTGGTGCAGATTCTTTAAATTTCATGAGTGGCCATTCAGCTTGCTAGTTCAGAGACTTTAACTTCTAGTGCCAACCATTTGATCTCCTGGTGCTGACTCCTCAGTGTTTCTTTGCAGAAGACTTTGGACTCTGGATGCAGACACACGATGGAACATGGCTGTACATTCTAGGGATTTGGATTGATCGTTTGCATGTCTAGCACACAGATCATTTAAACTCATCTTCACTTGACTCTATGGTTGTTATTCTAGATAAATATTGTAAATTTCATTGTCTTATACTAAATTTGATTCAGAACATATGTAGTCATTTCATGAGCCTTGCTCCAGCCCTGCAATTTGTTGAAGTACTAACACAATAATTATATGTATAACTCTACCAACTAAAGAAGATTTTTCTTAAAAAGTTGGTATTTAATAAAAGCATTATAACTACAAGATGATAAATATTAATAATAATGAAATTTTAGTACTTTTCATAGAATTCCATAAAGATGTTTTCATATCTGTCTCCTTTCTACTGTTCAAATTGGTGAACCTGTACAGAGAGGTTTCTTGGAAGATCTTATGCAGTTGCTATGTTGTTACTCCTTTTCTTTTTCTTGAAAGAAAGTTACCTGGCACATAAAAGTATTACAATAAATAATTAATTAGGAAAGACAACTTGGTTGTAAACTTTTTGGGTGATATTATTAACTATGACAACTTATTTACTCCTTCTTTAATGACACGGTGCGTATTCACTTGTACTCTCATTTAAATTCTGCGAGTGTAATTACTGTCCCTAAGGAGATTTTTAAAAGCCCCATCACATTCAAATTATGACCATGTTTGGAGGTATTTATCCTAGTGAAAGTTACAGAATGGTGAAATAAGAGGCATTTCCTAATTTTAAGGTTTCTGGCTGATACAAAGTCTTTTTTTTTTTTTTGTATTACTTTTTTATCTAAAGAAAAGGAAACAAAAAAAATACATGGAGTAAAAAAGGGTAGAAATAATACAAAATTACAGAAAAATAAATGATAAGAAATCGCTAGTTGATAAGTTACATATTGTCATCTTAGAAATAGCTAAGGTTACAAAATTAAAGTATGTAAAATGACATTCAAAAAGTGACACTGCCAACAGTTCTGCTCAATGATTGAACAAAAACTCAGTAATATGGTTATCAGTCCTCCATACTTGTTTTATATCTCAAAGAGGGTAAGATTAAACATATCAAGACAGAAGGAAACAGTTAAAAAACAATTTAAAGAAATACAGATTTGAAAACAAGTCCACTGGAGATCTTCACTGTTTATCTAATTGTCTCTAGTTCCTTACAAATAGTTTTCCCCATCTTCACGAACATTGAATACATATTGCATATTATAGAATGAATCAAATCATTACAGGATGATGAAGGCTTTTTAGGTCTTCAAGATTTGACATTGGGGAAAACAATAATAACTACCATCACATCTCTCATTCTTTTCGTAGTAGCTGTCCTTATCTTTACATATGCTGAAACTGAACTTAAGAGATTAGACTAATATCATTCTGATCAGTGAATAATAGTATTGCTAGAATTTATATCATAATGCTACAAAATTAGCATTGGGTTTCTTAGTGTCTCTTCTTCAGAGTATCTGTTCATTACATTTTACATTATATAATCTGTTCCCGTAAATATTTTTTTTTAAATCTCATGTGTGAATTTCTACATATATATCTATCCTCTCTGTATTATAGGAAAAAACAAATCATACCAAGACAGCAAAACAAATTCCTAGAAAAACATGCAATGATAAGACATATAAGATCACAATATAGGTGATCTTCTGTAGTTACTATGTTTTCTCTTGTTATTTTCCATAGATTTGTCCACATCATTGGCTTAATACAGTTAAACATAGTATTACCTATTTTTATAAAAATACAACTTTGAAAGCATTGTAGGATTTGAGAGCTGTTAATAATTAATACCAATATGGATATATTTTACATCTTGTCATCTTCAGAGTAGTTTCCTCTACTTTTAGGGTTGATACTAAAAAACATACCAAATACAAATAAAACCAACCAAGGCAAAATCATGATTTTATGAACTGGATTCAATTAAGATCAGTCATAGTAAGACAACGTAAGTAATACAGGATTTCAGTTTAAGTTAATAGGAAAATAAGGATAGTTACCATGGTATAACCTGCTATTTTTGGGTCAGATATCTGTGCCCTCAAATCTGACATGAGTGGACAGACCAGAACAAATTAAATTCAAACTAAACATGGCAATAAGACTACTGTATCTTTTAAATCCTGATACACTATTAACCTCTGCCTTTTATGTGTGTGTTTGAGAGCTATCTATACTAAAGACTATAGCTTACTGTCTCTGCCTCATGTCTGCTACTCCACTTTTCTGCCATAATTTGTCCACCTTATTCCCTCATTCCACTGTCTGCCCCATTCACTGAGGCCTCTCTGCCACTGTGGCTGGAATCCTGGTATCCCTTCCTCTCTTTCTCTGGAATGTCCTTCAGCACTCTCTGTAGGGTTGGATTGGTGGCCACAAACTCCCACAGTTCCTCATTGCCTTGGTAGCATTGTATTTCTCCATTAATTTTGAGAGAGAGTTTTGATGGGTATATGAGTCTTGGTTGCATATTATTTTCTTTCAGGACTTGGAATATTTCTCCCCATTCTCTTCTTGATTTAAGAGTTTGTGTTGATAAGTCTGTTGTTATTTTGATAATTTTCCCATTGTAGGTAATCTGCTTTTGTTCTCTGGCTGCTTTTAATATTCTGTTCTTTTGGTGGATTTCTGGAATCTTGATTATTATATGTCTAGGTGTAGATCTGTTTTTGTTGTAGGTAGCTGGTGTTCTGTATGCCCCTTTTATCTGGATATCATTTCTTTTTGTTATACATGGGAAATTTTGCTTTAATATATCTGTGAATATTCTTTGTATTTCATTTTTGGTTGCTCCTGCATCCTCACTCACATTCTTTATTCTTAAGTTATGTATACTTTTGTCAACTTCTAGCCTTTGAATTGTTTCTTTCTGGTTCCTTGATATTTTTAAGAGGTTTTTTCTTTTATGATCATATGTCATAAATCTCTCTTCAAGTTTCAAAAGGCTGGCTTTAGTTTCTGTCAAGTCATTTTGCTAGTGTTCAATGGAGTTTTTAGTTTCCTGGTAATCTCTTTGGATCTGTATCATGTATTCTAAGTTACATTTAAATTCTTTTTCAGAAGTTTCTCTTTCTTTTCTGATATCCTCAGTTCTTCCATCTGTGTTGTCTTGGGTGGGGTTTGTCATTTATTTAATTAATCTCTTTATTTCTTGCCTCACTTGGATCAGGAGTACAGCTTTAAATTCATCTATGAGGTCATGGAGGTATTTTTTTTAAATTTTGGCTGATGCTGTGTCCAGTATTGGATGGTTACTGTGTTTGTTCTCTTCAGTGTTTACTTCTTCTGGGCTTATTTTCTCATGTTGGGCAGTGGGAATTTTTTTTTAATCTCTTGTCATGTTTCTGGTTTCTTTCAGACTGGAGTGTCCTGAGGGTCTCTGGCCCTCTCTGTATTGCTTAGGGCCTTTCAGAAGTGTGCTGACTTTAGTTTTTGCTGTCTTCCCCAAATTGCTGTTGTCTGGGGTAGGCAGGGGTGCAGGTATGGTGCAGGCTAGCCTCCAGCCTCTGTGCCAGTCAGTCCATAAATTAGGCTATACTTTCTGAATGTCACAGAGTTGTGACTATTTTGTATCTGCTTATTGGGCCCCAAGTAGAGGCTTGGTTTAGCCCCAGCAGATCCTGCCAGTTCTCTCTGTGCCAGAAGCAGCTGACTAATGTCACTGTGGCACAGGGTTCTGCCCAAATCCCTACTGTCCTCTTAGTTTTTGGAGGTTTCAGCCCACATTCATTTGGCTCCAAGGCAGACAGGCATTGCAGGCTGCAGTTCATGGCTGTTGCAAACAGTGAGCAGGCCTGATACAAAGCCTTGAAAGTATGAGACGTACTTTATCATTCTCTCTCTCTCCCTCTCCCTTTCCCTCACTCTCTTTCTTTCTTTGGTGAAGGAAAGAGTGAGTGAATCAATTTAGGGTAAATTTAGAATTCTAAGTTTCAGAAGAATTTTGTAAACTTTATGTCTGGTTGCCATATTTGCTGCAGCTTTTTAATGAGAAACCTTCTCAGAGTGATTTACTATGCTTGTACTTTTTTTGGGAATTTTTTTGGCTGAGAAATGGGAAGACATGTCAAATGGGTTTAAAATGATTTATTACAAAACACAGTCATTCACTGTGGTAGAGGTAAAAAACTAGATGGTAGAGGTAGAAAAGTTGACATCATTTTATGAGATGAATATAAAGTAGAACAAATACTTAAATTTCTCACAGATCTCTTTTTCCATTATTACCTTTTTTTCAGCAGAAAGGGGATTTCATTTTTCAAAAGGATAGGTATTCAATTTTTTCCTATCATTGAGTATAAAATACATTTATGTTAAAATAATAGACACTTGGTGAAAATAATTTCTTGAATTTCCTTTGAATTTGAAGAATGATTGTGGATAAAATGCAAAATATTTGCAAATTCTTCTAATTTTCATATCCTGTATCATAACACACATTATATCAAGGTATGTACATACAAATGCATGTGTACAAATATAAAAGTATGTCAACATTACTTGAATTGTGAAACTTCAAAATGATATCTGATGGTCATGAGAATAAACTTTCAGTGAATGAAAAAGGAATAGTTGGCTGAATACTAGAAAAATATATCTGCACACTAAAAGATCTAATTTTAGCATTTCATATCAGTATGAAAAAATAGACCTTCAGAGCCGTGTATAAGTTGGGCAGGAAATGGAAGAGTAGGAAAATCAAAGAAGAAAATGTCCAATTGACAATGGTTCTTTGGATAAGTTTTTCAGGTATACTAAAATAAAAATTATTGATATGTTTCATCTAGAACATTTCAAAATAATTGACTTCACTAATGTTATCTTGAAGAATTTATTTGCAGGTACAAACTAAAAATTTTCATACATTTTCTGCAATAAATATACTAGTCAGATTTTCTATTTCAGGGACAAAATGCCAGACAACCATAACATAAAGCATGAGAAAATAATTTGACTTACAGTTTCAGTGTGTACAGTGCATGGTGGAGAATCTCCAAGGTAAAAATTGTATGATGGAAGAATCTGGTAGAGGAAAGTTGCTTAACTATTAATTGGACAAGAAGCAGAGGAAATAAGGCATTAAGGTTGACAATATACCCTTAAAAGTCACATTTCAGTGGTCCACTTCCTTTGACTTTGCCCTACTTTTGACCCTGAGAATTTTTAATATTTTAGATATAAGCAATAGCATTCTTCTCCTGAGCCCCTAGCTCCCAAAAAATTCAACTACATCAAATGTATGTAAAATACATTTAGTTTATCTCTAACGGTCACAAAAGTCTTACATCCAGCATTGTTGAAGACCCTAGTACAAGTGTTCTCAGAAATTCAAGGCAAACTGTTATTAGTTAGCGATTGCAAAATTAAAAAATTAAATATTATCAACATTCATTGGCACAAAGTACATATTATCACTTCTAAAGGGAAATATAGGGGCAAAATAGGAAACAAGCCAAAGCAAGATTAAAACGTCACAGGAAAAATTAAAATATCATAGCCCCACATCCACTACCCGAGGCAGGTGATTGTGACATGTGAGCTCCAAAATGCAAGCTCAGCCTTATGAGTTTTCAAGTTGCAATACATAGCTTCTTTCCTGGGCTAAGTCCACTCAATGCCTGCAGCTTTCCACAGCAGAAGTTCCATTTTCTTGGATCTACAGCTTTCTGGGATCATCACTGCAATTTTAGTTTCAGTGTCACAGCTTCACATGCTTCTTTCTCATGGACACATTGCCTGGTCTCCAAGGCCTTCTGAAATGTAGTTGGATGACTTCATGACCTTATGCTTCATGCATTGTACATGATTGTAAAATCAATACCACATGGGTGATACCAGTGTCTGCCGCTACCTAATGAAGTAGTGTCATACACTTGATCAATGGCTGCAGCATTTTCCCATTGTCCTAATTCAAAGAAATGAGCTTCATTTTAATGACAACCTTTTTAGCATCTGAGCTGTTCTTTACCCTAAACTTGCGGACATGTCCATTCTACTAAAATGAGAAATAGGTGTTCTGTCTTTGGTTTTTCCCACCAATTTTCACTTTGGATCTAGCTAAAAGTGGACATAATACTGAATATCATAGCATAGTTAAATGAAGCTCAGGGAGCAAAATCCCCATCGGTCCCTTCTTCAGCAAGACACTCTTGGATTTTCATCTCAAAGTGCAAGATTTCAAATAAATCCGTCTTTACACTTTTGCATCACCAAAGCTTCAAAGAGTGAGATCTTTCCAGTTTCTGAGATGTCTTCAAACTACTTTTCACATTGTCATAATTCAAAGTAATGTGTTTCATTTTAATGACAACCTTTTTAGCATCTCAGCCGTTCTTTGCCCTAAACTTGCAGACATGTCTGTTCTAGTAAAGTGAGAAATAGGCTTCTGTGTTTGGTTTTTTTCCTACTAATTTTCACTCTGCATCTAGCTAAAAGTGGAAAGAAATAATCATGACAAAATCTGAACGCTTATCTGACTTGAAATTTCCAATCCAATTAATTGTTTTTCAATCCTTAACCTAACTATTCTACAAAGTTATAGGAAATGGCCTATACACAAAATTTCTACCAGAATGTAAAGCCCACAGGGCCTCTAGTAGAGCTGCCAATTTCTTTGTTCAGTTTGAACTTTGTTCAAGTTTTTGTGCACAAACTTGAATCAGCTTTTACAGTCCACATTTCTATAAATTCTGGTTTTCAAGTTCCAACAGAAACATTTTTCAAATTCAGCTTATGGATTTCTAAGGCTTTCGCAACTGACATCTCTAAACTTTCCCCAATAACTCTTGCTAAACTTTTTCAAAATACTTCTAAACTAGATGTTCAGGAGTAGTAAAAATTATCCATTCGAGATATCACTATATTGTACTTATTCCCTTATTGAAAGAAAATACCAGATACCTGCAACTTAAAAGAGGGTAGGTTTATTTGACCTCACAGTTTCAATGAACACAGCCCATGGCCAAACACCTTCAACATACAAATTACATATTTGAAAGTTTTGAAGCAAAAAAGTTTGCTTTGTAACAGACCATGAATGGTATCAGACAATTGTGCAATGTTATTAGGAATCAATGAAAGACTAAATCACAGAAAGTGTTTAAACAACTGGAAAATTAATAACACATTTCTGAACAATCAATGTGTCATAGAAATAATC
Source organism: Cavia porcellus (assembly GCF_034190915.1). Classification (NCBI taxonomy): domain Eukaryota; kingdom Metazoa; phylum Chordata; class Mammalia; order Rodentia; family Caviidae; genus Cavia; species Cavia porcellus. The sequence goes on from NW_026947486.1 coordinate 52,359,240, forward strand.
AAGACCAAAATTAAATTACTTGTGGAAATTAATTAAATACCTTCACAACCCACTAAAACCTCTGTGACACTAGAATAGCAATACTGACAGAAGTTCATTTTAGTCATTGCTCATATTACAGAAACAGAGCAAGCTCAAATAAACAATCTAATAGATGACCTTTTGACATTTGAGAAACTAAAAAAAAAAAATCCAGGCACAAATCAAAGTTAATGTGGAAAATCATGGAGATTAGAGTGGAAACAATAAACTCAATACTGAAAAAAATATTGAAAAAAATTACAATCATTGAATTGAAGAGCTGATTCTTTAAAAAACAGTAAGTATGAGTAAACTCTTACTTAACTTTAGCAAGAGAAAGAGAAATGACTCACACCAATGCAATTATAAATGGAAAAGATGAAATCACAGCAGAGGCCCATAGAATTGAGGAGATAGTAGCTATTATGAAACACTGTATTCCAACAAAGAGCAAAATTTTGAAGAAATTGACAGATTTCTAGACTCATATAAATTATCAGTGAACCCAAGATGACACAAAAATGATAAACATATCAACAACAAGCAATGAAATTGTGAGAGTAGTGAAGAATCTACCCAATTATAAAAGCCCAGGAACTTTTAGATTCATCACACAATTCTACAAAACCTTTTAGGATGTTATATCACCTATGCTCCTCCAACTCTTCAAAAAATTTAAAAGGACGTATGAAATTTAACTGAAGATAGAAGACACCCTCAGAGTGTGGGTGGCAACAACCAATAGGCATATAGCCTGAATATAATAAAAGAGAAACAAAGAAAGGGGGTTGATTTTTTTTTCTTTTTAAGAGCTCTTGTTTTCACTTTCATCATGGATGCTTTCACATGGCTTGCAGCACAAATTTTTCAGTTTTCCAGTTCAGGCCTTTAAGCCTTCAATTGTACAAGTTATGGTCTCCTGATGCATGCACACAGGGCATGACAGTGAGCTGCAGGTCTTCAAATTTTAACTGGTCCACATGAATTTCCACTTCACAGATGAATATTGTGTGCTTTTTTATCCTTGAATCTACAGGTGTCCATTGTAAGCTTCTCTTCTAATTTCTTACATATCTAAGTATATGTTTCTTTCTCACTAGCTGATAGAGGTTGAACGTCTTGCAAAATAATTTATTGGTCCAGTAACACTCTGATTAAAAAACCAGATAATATTCAAACAAACAAAGAGTAAAAGTCAATCTACTTAAACAACATGGATACAAAAATCAACAAATATTAGCAAATATAATGTTGCACAATATAAAAAATTCATACATAGTGACAAATAATATTACATTCCTTGAGATCAAAGTATTGGTTAATATTCACAAGTTAATAAGTGCTGCATATCATATAAACTAAAACAAGGTTAAAAATTACATGGTCATATCAATAGATGCAGAAAAGGCTTTGGACAAAATCCAACCACTCTTTGTAATATGAGCCTTAAAGAAAATTGACTTAGAAAACCATTACTTGAATTTGATATAATTTATTTTTGACAAATTAATGCCCAAAAATATGAAATGGGAAAAATTGTAAGCGTTTCTTTTAAAATCAAGAACAATAAATGTATGTCCACTCTCACCACTGCTATTCAATATATCACTCAAAGAATTAACTCAAGCAACTAGGCAAAAGAAAGTAATAAAAGTAATACATATAGCAAAAGGAAGAACTTGAATCTTTATATGCATGAGCATGATACCCTACATAAAACACAGAAACAATGACACCAAAAAATACTCTTTTGTATCAACTACAAAATGTAGCAAGATACAAGTCAACACATGAAAATCAGCAGCATTTGTGTATACCAATAGTGCATTGAATGAGAAGGAAATTTAAAAAATAATACCATAAGTGTCAGCACATCTAATACCTAGAAATTGATCTCAGCAAGGAATTTTAAAACTCTACAAAGAAAACTGTAGTATTCTGAAAAAAGAATTTTAAGAGGACATGAGAAAATTAAATGGAAAAATGTTTCCTATTCCTGTATAGTAGAACAAATGTCATAACGGTCAAAACTGTTACACAGATTCAAAGCAGTAGCAATCATAATACCAATAGCATATATTACAGATATGGGGAAAACAATCCTAAAATACATATGGAATCAGCAAAAAGACCTAAAATCACAAAATTAATTTGGGTAACAAAAGAAAAACAGAAGATATCAGAATACCTGACTTGAAGCTATCCTACAAATTAAGAGTAATAAAAAAGTCATGGTACTGGCAAAAACAAAAAACTTAAATGTGGATCAATAGAAAAGAATATAGGACACAGAATCATTCTCAGACACATTTATATGTTTGATATCCGGAAAAAGTTCCAAAAGCATAGGTTGAGGAACAACAGTTTATTCAAAGATTATACAGTGCATATTAAAAATTTGGTTGTAGGAAGATGATACTGAATTCATATTTCTCACAATCTACTAAAAAACATCAATATGAGTCAAATATCTAAACATTAAAACAAAAGCATTAAATGTACTGGAAAATAAATTAGGTGAAAATCTTGAAGTGGCTGATGTGGAGAAGGGTTTCCTAAATAAAACAGCAATTTCATGGGAAATAATAGCAAGAATCAACAAATAAGGTTACATAAAATTAAAAAGTTTTTGCACAGAAAATCAATGAATTAGCAGAGTGAAGGGAAAATCTGCAGAATAGAAAAAAATTAGGCCCTAAGACAGAGGACCAATATCTAGAATATGTAATGTCTCAAAAATTATACAACTTTAAAAAAAGACTCAATCAAGAAGTTGGCAAGTTAAAAGAAAAAAATATCTCTCAGAGGAAAAATTACAAATGACTAAAAAAATACTAAACATTTCTGTGCACTAGAAAAATACAAATTAAGGCCATGCTAACATGCTATTTTTACAGAAATAATTCAAATCATCCAGAAGTCAAAATATGTCAAATACTGGCATGGATACAATGAAAAAGAATCATTCTTGTACTGTTTTTATGAATGTGTACTAATACAGCCACTGTAAAAGAGCAGTATGGCAATATTTCAAGGAATTAAAATTAGAAATTCCAGTTGATCCTAGTATACCCTTCTAAGTTTTTCCCACAAAGATTTAAAGTCCAACAAAGATCATACTACAGTGATACCTGCATATCAATGTTTACAGCAGCACAATTTATAGTAACTAAATCCTGAATGTACCCTGGATATTAACAAATGATTGGATAAAGAAAATATGATAACTATGCAAAATGAATTACTAGTTTGCTACAAAGAACATATACTTGAGACATCTGTAAAGTTTCCAATGCATCTGGAAGAACAATATTGAGTGAAATAAACCAAACACATTAGCTTAAGTTCTTTATATTATCTCTCATTTGAGTAACAGAAAGTAAACAAAAAGTACAATAAGGGATATACAGACAGAAGAAGACAACATAGATAGAGAAGGAGCCTCATTCAGAGCTACTTAAGCAAATTTAACTAAAAACAAAGGTAGTTGGAAGAAAGGAAAGGGACTCACATCTTAATATCAATCTGAAATGAGAAACTCATAGTCAAGGGAAAAGAACTTAATAAAATAACCAGCCATCTCACCCAACCATTGCATTGGGACAACTGTCTGCCAGTCTAGCTGAAATCTTAAAAATAGGAAAAATGGATATATTAAAACAAAGTGACTAAATCAAGTCACACAGATTAGACTTGGGATGTAAGGTACTTTGCTTTTTCTGTCTTCCTCCAGACAGAGAACACTAGAGCCCAACAGTAAATTCTGCCAATACAAACAGTAGTGAGAGAAGTGCTCCTTCTAGGGACAAGATTAAAGACCACAGGTTTGCATAGTAAATGGTCAGCTGACCCATGCCCCATCATTTGAGGTTAGCAAGGCTAGGAGAAATAAATAAGTTTGGACCTTGGGACTGTATGGTCCTTAGCTGTTTCCACACTGTCAAAGTCAGCAGCAGAAGACATCTCAAAATGCTCCACCTTTATCTTACCCCCTCAAGGAAATTGTAGATGACAGTTGAAACAGGTGGTGAGGATGTAAAGCAATGAGTGTGAAATTACTACTCCCCACTTGGGAGAGAAGTAAGGGTTGGCACTGAGTAGCCAGGACGGCACCACAGGAGGAGAGATTAAGGCCACATCACAGCATCCCACCTAATCCTGCAACAATTGACCTAAAAGGACAGACTTTAAACACAGAAGACTGAGCAAGGATCTGAAGGATCAACTGTGCATGAATCTGGGCCAGTCTCTATCCCTTTCTGAAATCAACAAAGAAATGGAGAGAGGGAGACACTGAAAGAAACAGGGTAATGAGTAGAATGCAACTAAAGGACACATGGAAAGTACTGTCTGAAAACTCTGCCTTTTAGGGCCTGACAAGTGAAAGCCAAATCAACATCAAATTTAGCATGATCTCCATGGCAGGCTTATCAATGTTATCCGGTAAGTTTGGGCTCTCAGTGGACACCAGAGGAATTTTATTTTTACTTTATTTTTCTTCTTTCCTTGCTGGTTTGTTTCATTTTCCTTTATTCCTGTCTTCTATCTATATTTTTTTCTTATCTATTTGTATTTTCCCCATTTCCTCAATTTACCTCTCAAGATTAAATCATATTCTAATATGAAGGAATACTTTTTTCTAATTTTTCTAATTAACTTTAATAATTTCTTTCTTACTTCTGCAATCTTTTTCTTCTGCCATTTTTTTTTTGTCTTTTTCCTTTTTATCTGTACCAGGGGTTGAACCCATGACTGCCTGCTTGCAAGGCAGGCACTTATGCCGCTGAGCTAAATCCCCAGCCCCTTCTGCCATTTTCTTTTGCTATTTTCTCTAGCTTTCCCAAAACTGGTATGATCGTCTTTTGTTGTTCAGCTTAACTTCTACTTTATTTCTTTTCAGGTATTTCTGTTTTATCAACTATCTTTCTTAAACTTCCACATCACAAGGTAAAATCACTGTACCAAGGGGAAACACTTTGCATACAAATTCTCAACTTATGGTCAATTCTATTACATAATTGCAGATTTTGCTCCTAGGGTTGAAGTTACAAAATTAATACTAACTACAGTTTATTGGTTTCTAAACTGTGCTTGATTTTTTTGTCTTTGTTAATTATACTACTTTAGCTAGGATGTCATATATGAAAGAATCAATTTTTCTCCATTCTTTAACAAAATTTCATGTTCTTGGTTAATAATCTTACCACATTGCAGCACCAAAGGAACGGTGCTTCACCCAAAAAGATCCCACATCTCAAAATAAATAAATAGGGAAGGTAGGATCTTTGGACAGATACAAGCCAAGAATTTTCTTACACAAAGAAGATATTACTGATGAATTGACACTTCCTAGAGAGGACTTGATATTAGTGACAAAGACAGCTACTACTAAAAAAGTACAATGATTAGCACAGCAGGCTTCCCCACATACATCCTCCAGTCAAGAAAATCTTGGAGTGAATAATTTCAAGTCTTGTAAGAAAACAACTTCAACCCAGATTGATGTACTCTGCAAGACTGTGTTCAAAAATTCATGGAGAAATGAGATACTTTCATGAAAAGAAACAACTGAAAAAATTCAAGACCACCAAATTAACTCTACACATGATACTAAAAGACAGAGACAAAAATGATCAAAATTCCTAGATCAAGCACCAAAGAAACCACCAGGTAGGGTAAGCAATTAAGCCTAGAGGAAAAAAGGAAACCAACAACAGGAAAATAACATGGAAAACTAAGCCAATATATATCAGTTACAATCATCAGTATAAATGGTGTCAATTAATCAGTCAAAAGAAATAGACTAGAAGAATGGCTCAAGAAACAAGATACAATAACATGCTGCATAAAATAAACAAAAAAAAAATAAATTCACAGACTGAAAGCTAAAGGATGGAAAATAATAACTCATGTGACAGGATCCCAGAATAAAAAAGGAGTATAAATTGTGTTTAAAGAGAATGTGAACTTCAAATCAAGGGAAAGGGAAGACTCAAATAATGTAAGACTCCAAGAAGAAGAGACAACAATCATAAATATGTATGTAAAAAATACTGGTACACACAAATAAATAAATATTAGTGGACATGAAAAAGTCAAGTAAGCACTAACATAAGGAAATGTAATGGGGAATTACCCAATTCTCATAATTACATAGATTAATCAGACAAAAAATCAACAAATAAATATCAGAATTCAATCAAACCTGTGAATAAATGGACTTAGTAGATATCTACAGGGTGTTCCATCTCATAACATCAGAATGCACATTATTATCAAATGCACTCAGGAAGTTCTCCAAAATAGAGAACACAGTAGCCCATATTACATGATTAAGGAAATAGAAAGGAATTGAAATTATTCCATGCATATTATCTGAAATTAGTGCAATGAAATTGAAAATTAATGGCAAAAGAAAAAATACATAAACACCTGAAAATTAAACAACACAATTATGAAAATCATATGTGTCACAAAGGAAATTAGAGAAGAAATGGAACACTATCTACAGCTAAATGCAAATGTCAATACACCTACAGAAACTTTTGTGATTTAATTAGAACAGTAATATGAGGTAAATTTATGGGGGGAGATTTTTGCTTCAGGAAAACAGAACAAAGTAAAATTAAAACTCAGTAATGAGCCTCAAACTGCTACAAAAGGAAAAATAAATTACACACAAAGCTTGTATGAGAGGTAAAATTATGAAGATAAGAGTGAAGTTAATGCAAATGAATTTAAAAATACAATCAATACATTGAAGAATTAATTCACTGAGAAATTAAAATGTATAAACACATAGACTTCTTTTGTCTATTGCTTTAGACAATAGACAATCTTACCAAGAAAAAATACCCCAAAAACATAAATTCATGCAATGAAGTATGAAAAGGGTGAAATCACAATGGATCCTGTGGAAATCTTGAAGACCAACAATACCTACTTCCAGAACTTGTATTGTATTGTAATAAAATGGAAAAGACAAAAGAAATGGACAAATTCCTGGGCACATACAAATTACCAGAACTGAATTAGGAAGACATTGATATAATAAATAGCCACAAAGCCATCAATTAAATTGAAATTATAATTTAAAAATCTACCAATGAAGAAAAGTTCAGACCCTGATGTTTCAATTTTGAATTATATTACAAATAGCTATTGGAAGCAAGCATTACTCTTCTACCTAGCCAGAGAAGGACACAACCACACACACACACACACACACACACACACACACACAGAGAGAGAGAGAGAGAGAGAGAGAGAGAGAGAGAGAGAGAGAGAGAGAGAGAGAAACTGCATAGCAACCTCCATAATGAACATAGAAAAAATTTTAACAAGATACTGGCAAACAGAATGCAGCAAATCAAAAAAAAGTTTATACACCATGAGCAATAAAGTTTCATCCTAGGGATAGAGGGATGGTCCACATATGCAAAACAATGAATATAATGCACCATATCAACAAAGGCAAAGGCAAAATCACATGATGATCTCAATAGATGCAGATAAAACATTTGAGAAAGTTTGAAATCCATTCTTATTTAAAAACCTGCAGAAAATTGGAATAGATAGCCTTTACCTCAATCTTATAAAAGCCATCCATGACAAACCAAGAACTAACATTATACTACATGATAAAAAATTGAAACCTTTCCCTCTAACTTCAGGAACAATATCTTGTTTTCTTCAAAATAGCTGTTCATATCATCACAGACAATAATATCAAACAGCCCAGAATAAAACCATTCCAATTAATGAGTGAAAACTTTATAAGGCTTCAAAGCCATATAATGTGGAATCATGATTACCACATACTTTTATGTATTTGTATCATTTCTTACACTAGGGAAATTATTCGGTATTCATACATGTGAGTTTGATTTATTTCACTTATGAAAAAAAGACATCATAATTGCTAGTGCTGATTTAATATCATCTTGTTTTGAAGTCCCACCAAACTGTTGTTCTTCTGTCTCCATTGGTTTTATCATGTTGTATCTTACTGGATTTTATTATATGTGATAGTACAAACAAAAATTTTTATAGGCAAGAGATAATATAGAAAGCATTGTTAATTTTACATTAGCTAGTTCTAAATACCCTGTAATACTTACATCCTCTTGAATGGTTTCACACTGCGTTGGTGTGTTTGATGCTATAGTATATGAAATTATACTCAAATACTTCAAAGAAAGAGCCACTTTGGTAACTACTATTAAGTTGGGTTATCTTGTGGTGAAACACTGTTGCTGAAATTGTTCTGCGTTGACCTGGAATGCTTCTGTAAAATTAAGCTTTTCCTCAATGTCCCTTAGTTCCTTATTTACACTTTACTTGAAATTGTTAGACAAATGTTCTTATTTTCATGCAGTGCCTAAAAATGTGTAAGTTTGAACTCAATAACAAAGTAAAATGAAGTAAAGCCTATCTTCTAGAAATGAATCAATAACAAATGATGGTAGCATGCTGGACAAAAAGGAACTTTTTCCACTGTTGTTGGAGTTGTACACTGGTGCCACCACTGTGGAAATTAGTGTGGAAATTGATCACACAAATAGGATTAGAGGTACCATTCAATCCAACTCTCTATTTTCTGTTTATCTTCAATGAAGAACTAAGGACATCTCCCCACCAGTGCTATATGTTCACCCATATTTATAGCAGCACAACATGTAACAGCTAAACCAAATCAAATGCCCATCAGCTGAGGAACAGATGAAAAAGATGTGGTCTTTCTATATAATGGAGCACTACTTACTTATAAAGAAGGATAAACTTGAGAGTGTATGGGCAAATGTGTGCAACTCAAGATCATACTAATAAGTAAAATAATGTATATACACAGTATTATTTCTCCAGTGTGAGAAGCTGAAAGAATAAATAAGATCCAAAATGTGTGATAGATAATGGGCAATGTGAAGAATTTTTGAAAAGGTTTCCAAATTTATGGTGGCTTAATTGTGTCTGAACAAACTTTTTTTTGTATTATTAGAAATATTAGAATTGATATGGTTCTGTACATTCTGTATTTTCCTTGCATATTTTCAATCAAAATTATTCAGCATTTTGCCTAAAGTTTAAATGATTAAACAACATAAGGATTATATTTTATAAACTTTTGCTCTCACTAATTTATAGTGAAACTTTTTTGGAGCATACATGGTGATTTCACATCAAATAAAAGTCATGTTATATTTCCTTGTTGTTTAGTGTACTCATAAAATTAGTATTTTTTTCCATTTGACTCTGTGTTGCTTCAGTTATCTGAGATGAAGAGAACAAAGTCAAATAATACTGCTCTGTTTCACAATGTTCTTAAAGGTATGTCCTAAAATACCTTAAGAAACAGATATTATTTAAATAGGTACAATCTATGGCTACATTTGTAACTATCAATAGAGAGGAGCTATAACTTCAATTATGTCCCTTCTGTTTCCCTACAAATGTTTCGATTTCCAAGTTTCTGTATGGTGAGTACATTAAACAAAATTCAATGTGCTTTAAGACCCTGATAGCTTTCCCAGGTTCAGGACATAATTACTTTTCATTGAATATTATGCTTAACATTCATTTTCTCTAGTAATAACTTCTCAATGCTTCTGTAAAATTAAGCTTTTCTTCAATGTCCTTTAGCTCCTTATTTACACTTTACTTGACATTGTTAGACAAATGTTCTTACTTTCATGCGGTGCCTAAAAATATATAAGTTTGAACTGAATAACAAAGTAAAGCAAATGTCCATGTGAAGACTTTTATTTTAAGCATGGAGTATCTCAGCAGATACTATTTATTAAATTCTGTGTATGACTTGATAAGTTAAAAATGACATTTTTGAAGAGTGAGAGAAATGGTGGATATGCCATACATGTAGGATCAGATTACTCATTTGCTAAGAAATACAAAAAAAGAACAAATATGAATTTCTTAAAAAGTTACTTGTATTTGAAACCATTCACCTCATATTTTCCCTTGATATTCTAAAATATTGTTCTTTATTTTGTCATGTTCACCATTTCATTCAACATTCTTGAATTTTTGTAGCAAATTTATCATGTTTTGTAGGATCAGATACAAAATTGAACTTGCTTGTAATATGGAGAAAATGTGGTAACAGAGATATTAAAAAACAAAAAATGACAAAATAGACTTTTGCTATATTATGATTTAGAATAAACTTTTTAATAAATATTTATTTACTAAATAGGCATTGTTTAAAATTACAAGCATAAAATAAAATATTAAAAATTGTAACTTAACTATTACATAAGGAATATAAAATCACTCGTACATACTCTTGGATGAATGCCTATCACGGCATTCTGCTAATCCACTCATACTGTGTATTGTACAGTTTGATGAAAGATAAATTTTAGCAGATCATCAGAAGAACAGAGGTCTTTAAGGGGATTAATACACTTTTTATATCATCACATATTTGCGATAAATAATGTCTATGATCATTGTGGGATATATATATATATATATATATATATATATATATATATATATAATTTATTTTTTAAAACACTTCTCCCTACCCACTCATTTCTTCATCCACTTCAGAACTCCAAAAGATTTATTTTACAGTTTCATCTTTACCTTTTTATTTCATGAACACGTAAAATTAATTTTATAATCAAATAATAAGAAAATAACAAGTTACAGCATTGTCTCTAATTATCCAAAATAATTATTCAATACAAGAGGTAAAACAAAATTGTTCTTGCAAAAAATAAATGAGCAGGCACTAGACAATGCTTTTTAATGCTCCAAGACAAAGTATTAGTATAAATTGAACAAATTACTATTATATTGAGATTTTTTAAAAAAATGTAATACATAATTTGGAGAGATATTTGAATTTGTAGTACTTCCAATTTTCTCTCTTCTATTTTGCTTTTTACATGTATCTATCTATCTATCTAGCTAGCTAGCTATCGATCTATCAATATCTACTTTTTAATATGAGAAACCATGCAAAATTTGAACTTATGTGTCTGACTTAACATCATGTTTCCAAATTACATTCATTTATCTATGAATGCTTCAAGTTTCTTTCTTTCTTTCTTTCTTTCTTTCTTTCTTTCTTTCTTTCTTTCTTTTTTTCTTTCTTTCAAGAGTATAGTATTCCATTGCATATAAATACCACACTTTCCTCAGTTCACAAACTTAACTTGTTCCACAGTTCTGTGCATGAGTGATGTGTCTGTGCTCATGTGGGGAAAATTACTATAGTTATGTTTATCATATTTCATGAATGGAAGCAAGACATTTTCAGTTTTTTTGTTTGTGAAACAAATTGTTTGTGAGCAGAGACTTTCATGAAATGAGGTATTACTGTACTCTCATATTAGTCTTCATTGAGTCATATATGAGTATTTTCCATTTTTCATGTTCCCTTTATATTTTTTAGGTATTTCGCATACTAGATCGTCAATCACAGTCTTGTGTTCTAGGTCTGACATTCTGTCTCTAAAATGGTTACTTCTGGTAACTGTAAATTCAGACATGTTTTTAAACTTCTGGAAATTTTTTTGTAATTTCATATGTAATTTCATATAATCACATTTATTGATACTATAAAAATGTTCATTACTAAATCATTACATTAAAAACATTCATGTGTGTGTTATGTAATGATTACATTCATTTTCAGTTGTACATAAAACAATTTAAGTGTTCCATTTTCCTTTATCATTGCTTTCCTCCTGGCTTAAATTTTTCCTATCCTCTCCCTCCCAGATTTCATTTCTAGGTTTCCTACTATATATGACTTATACTCTTTATATTTTTGTTTTCTTATTTAATAGAAAATATGCAATATTTAAGTTTCTGTGTCTTATTTCATATAATATAATCACATAATGTATCCATTTTCTCACACATGATTGATATTTTTCTTCATTCCATCATAGTACTCCATGGTATCTAAATACCACATTTTCTTTATTGTTTCATCTGTTTATGAACATAAAGTATGCTTCCAAGATTTAGCTATTATGAAATATGCTGTTATAATGATGGACATGTGATTATTACTATAATATGATGCCGTTAACTCTTTTGAGAAGATACCTAGATGAGTAATACCTTAGTAAAATGCAATTTCTTACTGTAGTCATTTGATATATTTTCATTTTGATTTCTACAGTGCCTTCAATAGTTTACATTCCACAAAACAATGATGAAGGATTCCTTTATTCCTCAGAAGACTCACCAACATTGTTATCTGATTTCTTGATGATAGCCTTTTTTCTTTAGTAAGATGGCATCATAGTGTTTTTCATTTAAGTTGCATTGCAATAATTATCACAATTATTGAAAAATTTTTCAATATACTGATCACTTATAATTCTTCTAAGTAGTTTCCCTTCATTTCATTTGTCCAGTTCATTATTGTTTCTTCTATTTTGAAGTATCTAATGTTTTGGATTCTTTATATACTTTAACTATTAGTCCACTGCTCAAGATGTAGCTGGTAAAAAGATTTTTTCCAGCCTGCAAACTGACTACTTACTGTGATAATGGTTAACTTTGTTGTGCAGCAGCTGTTGATTTTATATCAACCCATTTGTGGATTCTTAAGATTATTTCTTGTGTACTTAAAAAAAAAACTTGCACATTATTATTCCTCAAGAGTCTTACTTATTTAATCTTCAGCAGATGATTTTTTAAAATTTTATTTAAAAGGAAAAAGAGAAAAAACAAAACAAAACAAAGCGGTGTAAGAGTATACAAGTAATACAGAACTACAAAAAAAAGTAAGAAATCACCAGCTAATAGATTACACATTATCATCCTAGAGATAGTTGCTCAAGTCACAGTATCAAAGCATGCAAAGCAGACATTCAAACAGTGAGACTGCAAACAGTTGTGTTCAATAATCCAACCAAAAACATTAATATGGTCATCTATTTAACACCCCTAAACACACTTGCAGTTGTATCCTTTAGAGCACATTTTTCCCTCTCTTTTTTACAACAAAATTTACACATTTTGGGTTTTATTACTCATTAGTTCCTATTACGTTTTTTGGAAGAGAATAAAGTCAAATATGGCAAAACAAAGCTGTCAGTCAAAACCAAAGATACACATAACACACGATGTAAAAACAGAGTACAAGGTTATTAACAACGGTTACCATAATGCCCCTTGCTTCCTTAAAAAGAATTGTCTATCTCATTAGGTATTATAAAGTTGAACAAAACAGTAGAGAACAAGACCAATAAAACCTAAACCTTGTAAGCCTTACAGGACTTCCAAAGAAGATAATAGTCAAACCAGAATGAGCATCATAGTGAATCTTATTGCCTTCAAAGTAGTTGCCTATACCCTCAAACTTGATACTATCCTACAGAATGGAACAAAGTCTAATCAGTCAAAACAAGATAGTGGGAGTATTACAGGACTTCAAATCAAGTTAATAGGAAATCAAAAATGTTACTATAATATATCCTGCTAATTTTTGTGATTTTTCTCCTTAATTAAAAAAAATCATTTAAAAAACCAAATATTTTTTTTAATGAATAGGGGAGAGATTGAGATAAAAGAGGACATGACAATATAACAATACAGGTCAAAGCATGACAGTTTCAACAACCTAGTGCTTCACCACCAAATAACCCGATTTAATAGTAGTTACCATAGTGTTTTCTTCCTTGAAATATTTGAACATAATTTCATATACTATAGCTTCAAACATATTAAGTCAGTGTAAAACCATTCAAGTGGATGAAAGCATTGTAAGGTTTTTAGAACCAGCTAACAGAAAATGAAGAATGGTTTCTATATTATCTCTTTGCCTATAACAATTTTTGTTTATACTATCACATAATAATATCCAGCAAGATACATCATGATAAAACCAATGGAGACAGAAGAGCTATAGTTTGGTGGGGCTTCAAAACAAGATGATAGTAAATCAGCACTAGCTATTATGATGACTTATTTTCTTCAAAATAGCTGTTCATTTCCAGAAGATTTTTTTTGTTTAATACTTAGATCTTTCATTTATTTTTGGTTTTAGTTTAGAACATGATGAGAGATATGGTTCTAGAGTTAGTCTTCTGCATGTGGGAAACAAGTTTTACCAGGAACATTTATTAAAAAGGCTGTTTTTCCACCAGTATAATTTTTAAACTTATTTTTCAAAGATCTAACAGCTATATTTTCTTGGAGAGGTTTCTGCAGGCTGTATTTTGACTCATTGTTTAACATGTTTTTTTTTTTTTTTATTCTTGCTATTTTGCAAATACTATCCTGTTTTTATTACTTTAGGTTTTTGTTTTTAATTGTATTGTGAAGTCTGAAAATATGTTTTTTCTTGATTCCCATTAATGGCTTTGCTATTGTAGGTTGCTTCTTATTCCAAATGAATTTTAGGAATATTTCGTTTAATTCTATAGCAGTAATTGTGGCATTTTTGTTAGTACTATTTTAAATCTGTATATGTTTTGGAGTTATGGCTATCTTGAATAATATTGGTCTTTCTACCCAGGAATGGTGACTAAATTTTGATTTTTTAAAAGATCCTCTTTTATCATTTTCAGAATATTTTAATTCACATCACAAAGATCTTTGACTTCCATGATTAATTCTTAAGTATTTAATCATTCTTCATATTATAATGCAATTTATTGATTAACTAGTTTCTCCCTTGGTGAGTTTGTTTTGGTGTACAGGAACATTATCAATGTGTGTGTGTGTGTGTGTGTTTGTGTGGGTGGGTGTTTTGAAATTTTATTAGGTCACAATATTGAATTTGGTTATTTATTCTTGGAGTTTTTGTAGGGTATTGTAGATCTTCTATTCAGATGATTGTGTCATCTACAAATAATGTTAATCAACTGACATTGGAAAACTTTCTTAGAATTCCAACAAGTTCTAAAACTGGCATAACTTTCCTCCTTTATTTCTTTACGTCACAAGAATCATATTTATATTTTGCCTTAATAGCATTACCAGAAACTCCAGACTTGTTTTCCTCAAAGTATTCATGTTAATGAATCTCTTCCATGTTTAATCACATTTTTTGCCTCTGCTTCTTAAGGGACAGTTGCGGTTTGAATCTAAGGTGTCTCAAAATCCTCATGAACTTTAGACTTCATCCCCAACTGATGAGAGGTGGTAGAAATCGTAGATTTTGTGTTATAGTTTTAGGAAATTAACTTGATGGGCAGACTTATATGGGGTACGTAGAGACTCTGGCCACCATTCACTTTTTCTTTGCATCTTGAACATTATAATAATAGCAGGTTTTTCTTTTTTTCATTTGATATACCTTTTGCTCACTCCTATAAAGTTCTATCTCTCTTCAGGCCTAAAAGTATGCGGGCAAGCAAGTACTTACTTAAACCATTTAAATTATAAACCAAATACATTTTTTTCTTCTTTGAAGTTTTCACAGATACTTATTACAAATACAGAAAGAATAAAAAAAGGCAGGGAATCAGACCAATGGGGCCATCAAATAAATCTACAGGTGGAACCTAAACAAAATCTATTTCAACTTCAATTTGATTTTAAATGAGTGTTATATTTCATTTTCTTTAACACATTTTCTTTATAAAATATATTATTATTATTAAATCTAGTAATCATTATCAAAATATTTCTGATAAATAATTCATATATGTGTATTTTAAGAAATACTTCTTTTTGTCTATTTTGAAATTTTGTATGCAAAATACACTTAAATTTTTATTCAGTTCCCAAATAACCTGAAAAATATTTCTCATATGGTAACTATCCAACTATAATGTGATAATTTATTTTGATGTATTTCTTTTACTGTATTTTGAAACATCAAATTTGGAAATTATACCTCATTTTTAAAATATTGTTTCTTATATTATTTCTAAATTATATAGAATAATGCTATCATGCTCATACATGAAAAATCCTTTTGGAATTTCATCTGTCTCTTTTCATAAGTACAAGTGTAATGCAAATAAATGTATGTATCATAGGCAGTTGATAAAGATATATAATCCAATTTAATTTCTGATAATCTCCTTTTCCTCTCACTACCCTCCTCCTTCCATCAATTCATCCCCTATCAATTTGAAAAATATATAATTCCTGTTTTCTTCTTATCTATCTATATTTGCTCTTTAAATTATTTATACTTTGTGCTGATAGCCACAAAATGGATAACTATGAGATCTTTGGCATATGAATTATTTCACTTAGAATTATGGACTCAAGTTAGAACAGTTTTCTTTCAGTGACTCAAACTTGTAATGTGTGTGGCAGAGTAATGTTCTATTTTGCATATATATTTTATTTTCTTTATCCATTCATGTGTTCAAGGACATACAGAAAAAATCCAACATATAACTATAATAGGTTACTTCTATTAATATGTGCCTACATTTGTCACTGTAATATTATGTCTTTAAATCTTCAAGGAAAATAACTAGGAATAAAAGAGCTAGGATTCATTTTTATTTATACTTTTCTGAAGACATACCATACTGATTTCCATAGGTGTTTTACTAGTCTTTGATCCCACAAATGATGTAGAAGAGCAATTTTCCTCACAGCTCTGGAAGGATTTTTTATTATTTAATTTCTTGATGATTGCCAATATTTTTTGAAATAAGATGGAACTTCACTGTTTTGTTAATTTGTTTATCTTGTGCTCAATGGTGTTAAACATTTTTCTTGTATTTATTTGCCACTTGTATACTGTCTTCTGCGAAGAATCTGTACATTTCAAATAATTTTTAATTATGTCTTTTATTTTGAGTGTACATTTTTCTAAGTAGTTTATAAAGTGAAGTTCTTAGTCCTCTGTTTGAGGAATAGATTGCAAAATTTTTTTCCCATTTTGCAAGACATCCTGTGGATCTACTGATTGTTTTCTTTGCTTCTTAGAAACTACTTAATTTTATATAATGCCATTTGCTTATTCCCGATGCTACTTCTTGTCCAATTGTTGTTCTGTTCAGAAAAACATTGTCTATCTATGGGTGTGTGTTAAGAATTCTAATTATTTTGTCATCCATTAGATTAAATATTTCTCTTTTAGTATAGAAAAGAATCTCTTTTAGATCTGTTATTCACATTGATATTATTTTAGATCATTATAATATATGTAGGTCTCGATTCAAATTTCTGTTGGTGTATAACTAGTTGTCTCAGTACCATTTGTGCCATGCTGCTTTTATCACTGTGGCTTTGTAATATAAATTGAAGTCTAGGACTGCGATTTATCCTGCTTTCTTTCTTTCTTTCTTTCTTTCTTTATTTATTTATTTATTTTGCCTCAGAGACTTTTGTATATTTTTCCTTTTATGCGATTAAAAAATAAATTTTATGATGTATTTTATAGTTCTTTTAAGAGTACTCCTTTCATCTCTGTATGGATGAAACATCAATGTTTGGGTTAAGATATTCAAAGTAATCTTTCAGTATGTTGACATGTAAAAGGAGAACATGACTTGGTTACTTCTTGTTTCTGAGACAAAATACCTGATGCCCAAAATGAAAGAAGAAAAGGTTTATTTTGCTTACAGTTTGCAGAGTTTTTGGTCCATACTCAGATGGCTCCAAGGTAGGGTGGCATGGATGATTGGCAACTGTTTATGATGGCTGTGGAAGATACTAAAAAGTGGCAAGCACAAAAGGGTAAAAAGGAGGAGCAAGCCAGTTTCCCTCCTTCATATTGGATGAAAGCGACCTGCCTGAGAATGTGTCAAGCATGATACTTCCAAGCCCAGTATTAGACAATGAACCAATCACAAATCTAGATTCAGCCATCTTTAAAAGTCTGAATCTGCATGGCTGCATGAGGTTTTGGGGGAACATCCAGGCACAATCCATAACAGAAGGGTTTTTCTTAAGTCTGGTATTCTTAATGCTGGAACCTGAATAAATGATTTTGCTTAATCAGTTCAGAGAGGTCTGATATTGTCCCAACAGCTAAAATCTGCTTTGGCATTTTTCAGAGTTTGATAATTGCCCCTATTTTTGCAAGCAAACACCTTCCTAGTAAGAGAGTAGGATACTATGTAGCCATTAGAAACTGATGGTTATGCGCTTATCCTTTTAATTCACTTGCTAAAGAAGGAGTAAAATCTCTAAGGGTCTTCTCAACTCCAATTATTGGTACTGATACGTAGGAATTTTCCAGAGAAGAAACTTAAAACAAAATGAGCCACCATTATGTCTATCAGTAGTTAAACCAAGGCTTTCTCAAAAGAGATGATATCAGCTATGGACAGGGGTGATGTAGGTTGTCCCAGACTGTTCTGTATTCTTCAGAGTAGAAGACAAGGGTTTTGACTGGCCTAGACTCTCTCTGGGTGTATGACTTTTCAATTTTACAGTGTCATGCAAAGAAAACACATCAATCACCTGAGACATAAAGTGGGGCCTGGGTAATGGCATGACACATGTATGGGCCAAGTGTCCAGCCTTGTTGATTTTACAAGAAGGAATCTTTCCTCAATTGACTTTCAGTTTTTCCTTAGATGACTTGGGTGTAGTTGAAGCTTTTTCAACTGAAACAACTGTATTTTGGACTTTCTTTCTCACTGTCATTTGGATTAATTCTTTAACAGAGAAAAGGCTGTATCCATCAATTGGTGTATAGATGCCTGGAGGCCCATCTTTGTAATTTGTTCCACATATCTAGGGATGATTGCTAAATGAAATTTTATCCCATCATTTCCCATTTCTCCCTGGGTGATTCATATAGGTTTGTTTATTTAAGAAAGGCTTTTACCAGTTGGCGATGGAAGGCATCTGGATTTTTTTCTTGCCTTTATCTTATGTTACCACAATTAACATATTTCTCAATGCATATTTTCATTCTAATTATAAATGAAGTTATCATGTTATATCTCATTTTAATCCACCACCCCAGTTTATATAACCCCAGTTATAACCCTGGTTATAACTCCAGTTTGGTTCTGCTGGAGGGGATAATAACTTCTTCAGGGTTATGTTTTTCCTTTTATCGCTAATCTCCATAGCTCTTACCCTTTTTCTAATTCTCTGTTTTTCATCTTGGGTACAGAAAGTGTCCAAAACAAATTGAATGTCTCACCCAAATAGTTAAATGTGAGCATCAAAATCTGAAAGATATTTGCCATCTGCACTCGAGTAGTCCCCTCTGCTCCTGGGACCTCTCTGTTAGAGGCAAGATAAGCTTTGAATTAGAGAATTAGGAATCTCCAATGTAAGCGTGTTTTGTGGTGCTTAAAGCTGACTGAAATCATGACGAGGGATCTGTGGAATATTGTGTCTCTCTGCGGTAATAAGTTCTGGTGGATTTTCTGAGTCACTTGAATGGAAGAGAACAGATTTACTGGTCTGAGGATTGCAAAGATAAAGTAAAGGAAACCTGTCAGTGTGGCTGCTTTTACTCAACATGTGGGAGAGCTATCCCCATAATATATAGGTGGGGAATACTCATTGATCTCTAAGTCTAGATCATCAATGATATCATCTTCTTTTTCCTCAAAAACACTCGAAGTACCAGAGATCCTGGGATTTTCCAAAAATAAAGTCATTCAATCTGAACATATGAGATTTCACTCTACTTTTGTGATTTTTATAGAAATAGCTGCAAAATAGTGTTTTAGTTTAAACTACCATCTTATACTCATAGCTTGCCATTCCCTCATTCATACTGGACCTAAACTATATTGCAATAGTAGAAAAGTTTTTTTCTATTTTCAGACTGGTAAAGTCAAGCCATTCTCAATTTTGAAGTGTAAGTCCAAAGGGTGAAGTTAGCGGGAGCTGTAAGGTGTTTTTTGAGAAGGTTCTGCATGGTGCATATCGAGGAGTATGAGGAAAAATAACTCGGTCTGTTTTCCTTAAAATGGTATGCAGCTGGAGGCAAGTAATTCAATTCACAGTGTGTCCCTTGTGATACTACAGTACTGACTAAACAGAAGTATCTGATTGAATCCTGCTGGCACCAGCCATTTAAAGGAGGGTATATGTGAGAATTGCAACTCTTTATCATGGCCCACTACCTACCTAGGGAGAAGGGGGAAGCTTCCAAGTGCTCCCTTATCCACTTGAGAAACAGTACATAGGAGTGAGCCTTACAAGTGTTCCCTTGGCTGACTGGCAAACAATGTTTCTTATACTCATCCTGGTCAAAGTTTTGTTACTTTGTTTAAATTAGTAGAGGCAAAATTTCCTTCTGTTTTTGAATGGAGAGAAAAGAAAAACTTGTAAGGTAATAGCCTGAATTTTTAATCAAGGGATGAGTCAAATCTGCCACAAACCCTTTCTTCATCCTTTAAAACTGTTTTTCTATCTTAATAGATGTTCAAAAGTTTTCTCTGAACTCCTCAAAGAAAACATCCTGAGAATCTTGGCACCCTAGTGTTTAGATATTTATTTGCTATCCTCTACTGTCTTCATAGGTGGGTTTCCCATGGTGTCAGGCATGACTTATGTTTGTATTGTCTGATACCAAGTGACCTCTTTGAGCTGCTATATCACATTATGGGATAGTCTAGGCCATACGATAAACTTAGGCCCCTGAGTCTTTTTACTTTCTACATTTTTATTTTTTTACAACACTAGTATGAATCACTTAAACAAAGATCACACAAAACTTTGGATGGTAGAGGAAAACACTGTCCCAATACAACTACGTAACAGCTTCTTTCATTCTCTCATTCCACCTACATACTAATAATTGAATTTTAAACTAATTTAAAAATCACTTAAATTCACATAAAAAGGCAATATGAAAAAAGAATATTATCATTTTACTTATAAAGTATTGTTTGACATTCTGGGATTTACAGTATTGGGACATATTTGACCCTTCAGTTTTAGGGAAAATCACAAATAAAAATCACAAAACCAAATATTTACCCTGTTATGAAACATACTTTAAAATTAAAAGATATTTTTTGTTCCAAATATAAAGGTAATAATTTCCAGACAAAGGTGCAAATGCCAAAGTTTACTGAAAAAACTAAAACATTGGAGAATAAGTGTTCTGAGATGGTTCACTGATTGTGCCCTCCACCTAATGAAGGATTGGGGCAGAGAGTCCACAAAAAGTATGGAGACTTCATGCTCTAGGTATTCATAAGTGGAACCAACTAAAAGCACTCTTTACTATGCCTTGAGGTTCTTTTGACTGTTAACTCAGAAGCAAAGTCAGATGGTGTCCCTATCCATATGATGGAGCCATAATTTGAGGTTATCATTAAATATGAAAGAGTTCACAAGGCCTGGGTGATGGGCAGTTTTAGTCACAAGTCTCTTTGGCTTGTTGAAAGGTTGTAAACAAGAACCAAGGCCTTTTCTGTGTTCTCCTGTGCACTTCAACAAGAAGGATATAAAAAAGAAACTTGAAAAATAATAGAAATATTTCACCATCAGAAAATAAAACCTCCTACTGTGCCTATTTAACATCCATGTCCTTATGAAAAAAAACTGTGGTCTACCATCAGAGTGATGATAATAAACATACACAATTCATTACATATTTCTTATAAGTTGAGAATCAAACTATCCACATGTTTACATTAATATACATAGCTGTTAGTTAACAG
Organism: Cavia porcellus; assembly: GCF_034190915.1. Classification (NCBI taxonomy): domain Eukaryota; kingdom Metazoa; phylum Chordata; class Mammalia; order Rodentia; family Caviidae; genus Cavia; species Cavia porcellus. The sequence goes on from NW_026947486.1 coordinate 52,380,806, forward strand.
ATCATGAGGAGAAATCCAGAGAATGAGACTAGGCAAGACTAGATTTAATTCTGAATATATACAGGCAGGCTGAAATCAGAGTTATATCAGCAAATAGCTGGAAGAGAGACTAAGTATACATAGCATTTGAGTTTGGGGGTCATAGTACGAAAGAATCTGAAAGGAGTGTTTGAGGTCAAAGCTGCAAGGATGATCAACACAGGTATGCATTTATAGAGCTGTTTCTTCTGGCACCTGGAAGACTGTAGGTCCAGTCATAAATTTCTTGTCTGTTTGTTTTCTTTTCTTTCTTTCCTTTTTTTTTTTTTTTTTGTACTGGAGATTGAACTCATGACCTCGTGCTTTCCAAGCAGGCGCTTGTGCCACTGAGCTAAATGCCCAACCCAGTCATAAATTTTTTAGTGGCTATCAGTTCTTGTTTACTGATTTCATCTTGGATTCCTATTGTTTGTATAGAGCACTATGTTTATTGGAAAAGTTCTTTTCAGGTCAGACCTAACAAAAGCTAAGTTTAAGATATATTTAAATATGCTGGAAGAGCAATTGCGTTTTAAAAATCAAAATCACGCACACGCTCAACATGTTGTACCTTTCATGCGTTTGGCTGGAATGGAGTAAGCCATTCATTGAAGGATGCATTTGTGTATGCTATCATCCTTCATTACTGGCTTAAGTATAGTTTTAGTATTGATTAAAATGTGTTATCATTGTATTACCATAAATTGCAGTGGTCTCTAAATTTATTAAATGATATACAGCAGATGTATTTCAGAAATTTCAATTGTATTATTTAATATAAATTTTCATCAGCAACTGTTACATGTCACTACAGTCTAACAAATGCTACCTTAATGTATATTTTATAGTGCTTTTATTTGCTGAGATTGTCTAGAAGCAGTGACACCAATGACAAGCAGTAACCCATGTAACCTCAAAATACTGGCTTTGAAAAATCCTTTATTTACTAAAAGAATCACAAAGACAAATTTGGTGAAATTACTGATTCCACAGTCATTTTAAAAAAAAGGGGAAATAAACTTCTTGTGTATAAATTAGGAAAATGTGTAAGAAATAGCAGAGATATCAAGAGAAGTCAAGATATCAGGAAAGATATCAAGATATCAAGAAAGAAAGAAAGAAAGAAAGAAAGAAAGAAAGAAAGAGAGAGAGAGAGAGAGAGAGAGAGAAAGAAAGAAAGCAAGAAAGAAAGAAGAAAGAATTCGGCTTGAAAGGATTCCATTAGCTCAAATTCAGGACTCTTTGAATGTATTCTTATTCCATTCACTGTGTAGGACACATCATTACTACCATAGCACCTTTAACAATATGTTCAAAACAAGTGCATTCAACAGGAAATTTTAGACACACTGTTACAAAATAACTGCCAAACTGTTACTTAATGATAGTGTTTTCACAGGTGAATTACTTAAAGTGTATCTGCTCCATCTAGTGGTCAAAAGGAAGAAAAATGGCAGAAAATTGTAGCCATTTTTCCCCAGTCCTGAGCATGGGTGCATTTCAGTGGGGAGACAGGAGCCACTTGGTTGTAGGGGTTAGCAAGTTGGGTGGGGCTGGTGAAAGGGAATGAGGAGGAGGGGCCTTATGCAATTGACTGGAAATTGTTATGGAGATAAGGCGTGTTCCTTCAATTCTATGACTCAGATGCTACCTTGGCAGTAGGAAGAGTCAGCTGGGGGAGACATCCATCTCTTCAGTTACTTTTCCAACACCATCCATTTCTACTGTGCCATAATCAAGATGGCATGTTTACAACTCCCACCAGAATATTAATGAAATCACCTGCTCACCATGCAAGGAAAGTGGACGGGATAAAAACTGTGGTTGGACAGGTGCCTTGTCAAACTCATAATAACAGCCTCCTGGTGATAGAGTTATTTCCAAAAGATGAAAAATATTAACAAAAGATGAGAAATATAAAATAAAAATGGCCTTTATTCTGAGAACACGGAGAGAGATGACCGGCACCCCACCGCTGGCGTCCGGCGATCTCTCCGGCGGACACGCAGCGTGGGGGCCTGTAAATAGCCTCGGTTTGGGGTGGAACCTAAGGCGGGCATTAGAGATACACAGGTAGCCCATTGGTCCTAGGTTTGGCGCCATATGTAAATTCCCAGGGGCGGGAAGATGGCGTCACAGGTAACTTCCTAGGGGCAGGGCAAGATGGGGCTTCCTGCTTCCGGTTGTGGCTTTCCTGGCTACAGTGTCCTGTCTGGGCCAAAACCTTTCACCTGGGACCTGAGCCCAAAAGGCCACTCCTCCCATTTGGAGATTGTTGGCAATTATTACATGAGGGACACTCCAATTGGTTGGGTAGTTATGTGTACAGCCTGGCCCCTAGAATGATTCCCAGTACAGGAGCCAGTCACCCATGCTCTGAGTACCCCTACCCCATCTGATTTGGCCTTCTACATTTCTCTAGGGCCTAGCAGCAGATAAGCACAGACACTACTTGCAGATCTGTTGCACTACCTAGTTGGGGCAGCAAGCCAGGCTTTCTGTGGTCACAGCCTTCCAGTCCCTGCGTTGATCTACCCCTACTGCTGCCACAGGCCTCAAAGTGTGATGAAGGTTCCCCAACATATCATGAAAGCCAAGCCTTAAAGAGCCACATTCAGTGGCACCTGCCTTTCCCTTGATTAAGTGTAAAGAGCACTGGGAACTAGGGCATGTGCCTGGGATGTTGAATTCAACTGTACCATTCTCATGTTGAGTTCATAGGCTGCTAGTTCCTGCCCAATGAACACTTTGCTACTGGCAGATGGCATTTTGCTCAGCCCTGCATGTGGTACAGACAGGAACACTTACTTTGTTTTGGCTGATTTGGCATGTGTGGGTGCAAGGCAAAATGTACTCTGTCTATCCTTGATGCCCTGTTAGCTATTAAATATAGACTTTTCTCATTATTTCCTGGCTTTTCTTATTATATCCTGTCTTGGCTCACCAAAACTAATTGGATGGTGTCATATCCAGTGGTCCTTTCCAGGCTCTCTCTGACCTATTTAAAGGATTAAAACAACTGATGAACATGAATTTTTAACTTTATTAAAACTAAAAAAGGAAAAATAAAACAATGAAGAAAAAAGAAAAAAATAAGTTCTCTAAAAGAAGAAGTGCTCTGAAGAAAAATATGTACCTTATACACATAACAGGCCACTGCAAAAGCAAGAAGGCATTGAAGACAAAATGAATGGCTGCCATTTCTTATATTTTCTTCTGACATCAGAAAGGGGCTTTCAGATGCCATTATGCACATTCATCTCCATTTAATAGCTCTCCAGATTGATAGGTTATGACTACTTATCCAGTCCATTTCCATACCATAATCTCTTTCCTCAATAGAAAAATATATTTTATTATTTTTATCATTTCCATTTACTGACATTATTGTTTAAAATATAGTGTGTTTAAGAGAAAAGTCTGTATGTATTTTAGAAGAATGTGTATGTATGAAAATAGTGAAATGAGGGATGGTGACAATAATGCATCAAAATATGAAAAAGAATAGGGGAAATACCCAAAAACATAAAGTAGAAACTATGAAACTGAAAAATACAGTAAGTGTTCAGTTAAGGTAAATAAAAGCATCTAAGAAGTAGGACAGCAAAAAAAAAAATGTGAGAGACAAGGAAAACAAACAGTAAAATAATATATGTAAACAGAACTCTAACCATGATAACATTAAACATGAATGGAATAAATTACTCTGTTTCTGCACCAAGACTGGAAAGCACTGGACACAGTGGTCGATTGGGCCCTCTTCTGTGATTCCATGGCAATGGACATGTGGCATAATGGAGGCCTCACATAATCCTTAGTTAAGTAGTACCTAATTCACTGTGAGAGGCATGACCAGGCAGGTATCTGAATGGTCTCTCTTTCTCTCTGAGGGACACTCATCCTTTATCTGTTGTGCCATCATTCAAGGGTAAACAACACACACAGATAAAGTCAGAGATGTGAATTATTAGTTAAAACTCACAGTCCCTGACTGCAGGAAAGAGTGCTTTTATGGAGATAGAAATGTAATCAAACAACTACATGTATGTCAAATGAAAAGAAGTGGGGGAAAGCCCATTCTTTCTGAGAATTTCATTTTGGCAACTATCATTAGATGCTACAGTTGCTATCAACACCTGTAGTTTCACTGGCCACTCCTGCCTCATCCACTTCCAGTCAATTGGACTGTTTCCAGCTGGTCATTTTTTGAATTCATCTACAGAGTCCTGCCCTCTGAAAATTCTGCTTCATGGCCATGACCTATTCTGATCAGAAAACATCATCTGATGTCCCCCCAAGACAACTATCAGCAATTTTTTTCTGACTTTTACATTTTGATTGAAGAAAGATTGGATTGTCAACCCTGATGAATGAGTTGTGGCCTTTCTCAAAAGTATCCCTGCATAGAAACCTAAGATGAGTCAAGCAATTCTCAAGGAGAGTGAATAAAAGCTTCATCAAAATGTCAAAAGTTACTACTGTTACTCAGAAGCCTGATATAAGTACTATCAACAGTAACAAATAATTGTCCTCTCTATCTGTGAAACACAAAGTACCCTGAATAAGTACACCACAACATGAAACTTTCCTCTCCCTGCTAGGCCTGGATGGATGAGGTAGAACAAACTCTATCAAATTGTGTCCCAAGAGCCCATAATCATTACAAAATATGGAGGCAAACCTGTGATGTTCTTAGTAGACAATTGGATGAACTCTTTGACTTCAAAATTCCCCTCTATAAAAAAGTACAATCACTGAGGCAAATAGGTCTCTTTTCTCTCCATCCTTCTGCCAGGCAATCTGTGAGGACATCTCACAAAACATGAGTTCCTATGTAATATAGTCCCCATACTGTGTCTGAGAAAAGATCTCCTCTTCAGGTTAAAGAAAAAAAAATCTTTACCCCAAGCTAGCTGACATCCCTCTCATTTAACTCTACAATTTAAACTCTGACTGATCCCTGAGAGGAAGATGACTTCTACACCAGTCTGAGATAGATAACCATAATTCTACATTTCTGAAAACTCCTCCCAGGAGTATGAACCAAGGACTTGCCTCCAGGCCTGGCCATCAATCATTCTTCCCCAATGTTACCAGATGTCACAGCAAGCACAAACAAGCATCAAGTGAGACAGTAATTTGAGATCCTGACGAACTGTTAATCATCTTGCACTCTGTAGTTCCCAAGCCATCCACCCTTTTTGATCTTATATCTCCAGATGCCATTTGGATTAAAATTGTTTTCCTCTGCTTGTGAATTGCTACCATACGGCCCTTCAACTGGGAAAATTCTGAGATTAGCTACAAATCACTTAGACACAATTATCACAAGGTGTTGAAAACTCTCTGACTGTTCTGAGAGAGGTTCTAACAACAGATTTGGTGAATATACCAAAATATTTCCTCCAAAATAGCCTGTTTCTCTGTCCACTCTTGCTTGCCATTATGGTCCACTGAGAAAAAAAACAATAGATTGTAAAACTGCTAACACACATATCTCCTGTGTATAAAGCCAGTTCATGATCTCCAGGCTGCCAATGCTGCTGTAATTGATCTCCATATACTTTGCTTCTGTCATCTACTACTCACACTCTGCTGGTACATCTGATTGGGCCTAAATAATGATTTCTTTTGCCTTTAATTGGCTACTTTGAGTCAGCCCTCTTTACAGATGACCTGGACTCAATCTCCAAGAGGTTCAAAATCTTTTTTCCTCTTTAAAAGAACACTTCTGATTAATAACACCCAAGATGCCTGCTCGAAAGTCTCAAAATCTCTGCTGCAATATCTAGCAGAAACTAATTAGAAGAAAAAAAAATACAAATTTCCTGGAACTGCTGCCTTCCATTGAATCTGCATCCTTGAGTTTACAAAAACTATCATACTTATTTTGACTGTTAGCTCTTGGGTGTGCCCAGTGGCCTACCTGTGCAAATACTTGGACCTAGTTGCTCTGGGCTGCCTCTCCCTTTGGCTCCATGCTCTCTAATAGCACTATCCTTCAGATCAAACTTGCCTCAGGCTGTGACCTAACTGTTCAGAAAAAACTGTGGGCCACTCAATTCTGCTACATACCTTCCCACCAAGCTAGGCCCACCAGACTGTGACTGAAAAATAAACCTCCTGACAAATGCTGAGTATATGGTATTTATGAATGGTAGTAGCTCTGGTAGGGATATGCTGCTGCGACCTTGGACAAAGCCATTTTGGCCAAAGCTCTCCTGCTATGCTTTCCTGCTGCTATTTGGAAATGTGTTACCAATGGAAATTAATTAAATCCAGAGATCTAAGTCCAGTAGGGGGATCCAATTGACTGAAACATCAACTATATGCAGAAAATCTTTACCTAGTACTCCCAGAAGATCAGAATCAGGCCTGTCCCCACTGTTTGCTCTGAAAGAGCAAGCCACAGTAGCACTGCAACTAGCTTAGCATTCAGTATCTGTGTCACTGGCCCTGATCTCATGCAATATAGTAGATTTTCCCCATTAAAAGATATACGAATTAGGGCTGGGGATTTAGCTTAGTGGCATAAGTGCCTGCCTGGAAAGCACAAGGTCATGAGTTTGATCTTTGGTAGAAAAAAATAAAGATATATGGATTGATTGCACATAAATAAAACTTTACAGAGGTTACAAATATTTGCTAGTTCTCAACTGCACCTATGCAGGCTAGCCCAAGACATTCCTTACTCACAATGAAAAAACAACAGGTGTTTGTATGGTCACAATATCAGATATACCTGTCAACACTCATGCACACATATATATCTCAGGAACATATTAACTGTCTCTACATATTTCAGAAATCCAAACTTACATCCACTGGAGAGTTTACCTGAACTAGACAACTTCCTCTGAAGAGATGACACACTCAAAGTTGTTCTCTGTTCATTCTGGATATGGTCTAATTCACTCACAGCTGAAACTTGAGGATATCATTAACAGGATTGCTCCATACCTATTGCCCTTGATATATTTTTTTCAGGCGATTTACATCAATCCTTGCTTTCCTACACCCTAATGACAGTGTTTTTTGCCTTAAATGCTATTGATGGTTGCCCCAAGAGAACAAAACAATCTAACACTTGACTAAGATTTGATGAGTATCCAAGGCACATTGGGTACTCTTAGAGATCAGCTCAATTCCCTTACTATCTTGCCAATGTAATATTGGAGAAGAGACAGGCCTAAATTATGTCTCTTCCTAAAAGCAACAATAGGAAATTTCTATACCAAGACAGTCTTGAGGACCATAGATAGGATCACTGACAATTGTAATAGTGTTTCTTCTAGTTAGGCTTTGTCTAAAAAGATCATACAGAATATACCAAACAAAGATTTGCTAAAAGGCACAAACGCAGCAAAAAATACCAACCAATATACTTCAGTTGCCCAGGTTATAGTCCCTGTTGCAATTCCAGACGCTTCTATCTTCTAGAAACAGTTGATCACTGTGATGCATAGTTGGTCACTATGGTGCACAGACAAGTAAACTACTTCTGTATGCCCCTCTCTTTGCAACCTCATAAAAGCCTTTTCCCCTGGACCTTCGAGACTTGACATTTGGAGGAACAACTGATTTCTAGTCAGTGCCTCTCTGATGTTAAATAAATCTGCCCCCAAATCCTGGGTATCATTTCACTGTTCTCTGCCTTAGCAATATTAGAACATGTACCTGAAAACCAGCATACTATGGTGTCAAAGTTTAAGACTGTTATTAATAAGTCATATGTAGGGCTTTGGTCCATTAATATTCATTTATTAAAGTTTTAAACAAATTTAGCTACTGTGAAAATTTATATAAATAGTCTTTCCATGAAATTCTTGAAATGAATCACAAAAAAGAAATTTTAGAGCTCATAAAGTACTTTTCTTAATCAAAGCAAGTGCAGCTGATTTAACTAGCTATTAATACACACTTAACAGAGAGAAAGAAAGATATACACAATAAAGTTTAAATCAGAGTATACCCTCAGATGTTTGTCCACAATGAAGTATAATAACTCTTTTTTTTTGTCTTTTTCCTTTTTATGGGTACCAGGGATCAAACTCATGACTGCCTGCTTGCAAGGCAGGTGCTTATGCCACTGAGCTAAATCCCCAGCCCTAACTCTTTTACAATTTTTAGATTTTCACTATAAATACACTAGTCAGAACTTTTCTTATGTATGGATTAATAATTATCTCTTGTAATAAAAATCAGAAGAAAAAGAAATACCTTTTGTGAACAGCTCACTCCAGAGCCATTCTGTCTCTCAGACAGAAGCTTTCTCTCTCTCAATAAATACATTCTACTTTTAACCTCCATTGTTCCTAAAATTAATCTTTGATTATAGAGAACAAGAACTTGTACTGGAAATATAGTTAGTAGGGAGTTTCATTCCCATCCATCATTTGAAGTTCTTCCACTGAGATCATGGGATGGAGTTAAGAGTTTGCTTTTGTTTCATAGACTCTGAACTGGGACTATTTAGGTAACAAATTTTTATGCTTCAAATTTTGTTTTATCTTTCCCCATTGTTTATAATTGTTTCCCTCTTATATAGTTCTGTTAAAATAATGGTAAATGTAAATTAAAACATTGGATATTTATAAGGCTGTGATATTTCTTCAATGCACATTTTTTATTATTTTGTCCGTGTACATGTTGAATTTAAATTAGTTGCTTTATTTACTGAAATCCCTTGACTGTATATAGACAATAGCACTGAAGAGTAATATTAGAACACCTCTGGAAGACTGCAATATAAACTTCTGTAAAATGATTCTTAATGAAACCTAGCTCAGACATAGGAGTTCTACATACCTACAATAAAATATGGGACTCATTCCATAATTTAAATGGCATTATGGCTGGTGGCCATTTTTTAAGTCTTGGAGGCAAGGTTTCACTGAGCCACTCTGGATCTGATCATCCTCTATACTCTATAGAAAATGTTAAACCTGTTCTGGTTCAGTTTCCTTTCTTTGATTTTACTTCTACTCATTTCCACATTTTGAGCTTTCCTTATAGAGGCAGGTGGAATCAGAAAGAATTCTAGAATGTTCCAACACTTTCCTCCTAAGTCCATAGAAAATGACTGGTTGTTCACACTAAAGACAGGGAAGTTGAGATAGCTCAAACCCCGGAATAAAATCCAAGGAAGCAAGGAATCAAGAAATTTGGAGCAAAGGCTTTTATTTCAGGCCTGGTGATGCAGCCGCCTTAGGATCAACCCAGAGACTGTGAATGCGTGCCCCAGAGAGTAAATAAAGGGATTTTAAAAGCAAGAGAGAGGAAAAAAAAAATGCAGAGCTGTCAAGCTGTTGACTTAGTCCTGACAACCTCTGGAAACTGTGAAGCTGTCGACTTAGTTTTGATAACATCTGGAGCTTTTGGTGAATAAACATTATCTCAGAATAGCACATCTGCAATAACATTCAGAGAAGAAAGTAAAAGGTTAATTATCTCGGGACAGCTCGTTAGCAATAATATGTGGAAGGGGGAGTTGGTTAATTATCTCAGGACAGCTCATTAACACTAACATGTTAAAAGGGGAGAAAGTTACAAGAAGCTGAAAGTTAAGTTTTTACAAGGATTAGAAACTTAACCCTATTGGTGCATACAGAACATTTTTCTTTTTACCAGATCATTCTGCAATCTCCTGATTTTATCTCGAACAATGCCAGACTTGTTTACATAAAAACAGCATCATTCTTGTAATGCTGCATAGATCCCTCCTTGTTCTGCTGTTAGGAGGTCTAGCCCTCTTGTATTTTGAAGAGCTACTTCAGCTAATGAATGTATTTGATCTTGAATGTCCTGAACGGTACTAGATAATGGCTGCTCATCCTTGAAGACCTGGTTGGAAAGTTGAGCAGAGACCCCCACCCCTGCTGCTCCCATTCCCAGGGCTCCTGATATTCCCAGACCCACCAATAAAGGGATAAATTGAACTTCCCTCTTTAAATGGCCTGCAATATAATCCAGGCCAGAAATGGGGACTGGCTCATCCCCAGGTAAACCTCTAAGTCAGGTAACAGGACAGCTGTGACACATATTCCTGACCAGTTAGTTGGGAGGAAAGTATGGGCCAGATTGCCTCCACAGATGAACACTTGTCCTTTGTCAGGACAAAGAGAGGTGGTCCAGTTAATTATAGAACTACAGTTAGCAAAAGCAATGAACCCCACATCAGTGTCAGAAGTGTTGTTATGAAAACTTCCTTGGAGACAGGGAGAGTCTTTAAACCCTACTGATTGTACTCTAAATGGGAGACCAGCAATACCTTTTAAGGGACCTAGTTCTTTCAGTGTGGTCAAGGAGGCATTAGAGGGGAGCACAAGAGGCATGGGAGGGCCTTGGGCCTTGCACAGCCAACAATCTTTAGCCAAAGTTGGGTTGGAAGCATTCAAGGCCCTATAAGTAGCTCCTAGAATATCAGAAGTATGAGCATCCAAATCAATTCCCCGGGATTTAGTCAGCGTCAAGGGGTGGTAATGCACCTGGGGAAATGTTATCTCTATAATCTGTTTAATCCGTTGTTCAAACATGAGTTCTCTGGTCTTATTCTGTGGTCTGCCTCCATCAGAGACATGTATTGGGGCCACCTTACTCAGGCACACTGGTTTACCAATTGTGTCATTACATGAGCCTTGGGCATACTTTGAATTTCCTATTACTGTTGGAGTGACAGACCAGTTGCCCCCAGCCCTTCCAATATACCTCCTCGGAAGCTCAGCAGTGAAATAAGTCTTGCTGTCTTTTTCTGTGCATTCCTGCAATGAGTCACAGCAAGAGGAATGTATTTCTGAATAATAAGGGTAATTCTTAGGGCATGGCTCTGGTTGGCCGCCTATTTTAGGTAACACGTGAGGTTTTTCTCTGCATTCCCACATTTGAGTTACTCCTGTAGTGGCAGGCCTAGCAACAAGAAAGGCTATTTTGTTTCCACAATCTGTGTGACTTGTCTGAACATCACGAAGTTGGCCTCCTCCACAATCACAAGGACTCTTGTACAAAGATTTTAACAGGTGTTCTCGGCTTACGGAGGTCTGAATCCACTATGTAAGGTTGGTAACAGCACTAAGAAAATCCCCAGTAGTGACTAGAAGGGGCAGAGACAAGCAAGCTATAGCAGTACATGCCTAATGTAATCTAACTAAGCCTAATCTATTTTAACTTTAAGGGGTTACCAGTCTGCTGTACAGTCCATTGGGTGTGATCTTCATTGTCTGCCATTTCCAGTGGCTTTATGTGGGTATGGTGAATCCACGTCGTCTTTCTGGCTACCTTGATTGCAGTGGGGGTACTCAGCACCACAGTGAAAGGTCCTTCCCAGCAGGGTTCGAGGGTGTTTCAATGATGGCATCGCTCCAAGACTGAAGTTCCCAGCTCGATGGGTGGTGTCCTTAATGGTTTCTCCAAAGTTGGGTCTGGGTGTTTTTGTCTAAACAGCTGATGGATGGAGGTCAACACAGGCTGGAGCCCCTGCAGGGACTTAATGAGATCTTGGTTAGTTATCTCAACCAATTTGTCCTCAGAGAGTCTCAGGATCAGTGGAAGGATCCCAAACATAGCTTTAAATGGGGGAAATTCTCCCAAACATAGCTTTAAATGGGGAAATTCAGGAAACATAAGGGGTACACCTAGCTCTCAGCAGAGCAAAAGGGGAGAAGGCTCACCCAATTATCTCCAGTTTCTAAACAGCTTAGCTAAAGTGTCCTTGAGAGTTTGATGCATATGTTCTACTTGTCCTGAACTTGGTGGTCAATAGGCACAGTGAAGTGTCCAATCAACTTTTAATGGCTGGGCTAATTTTTGGGTAACTTGGGCTATGAAAGCCGGGCCGTTATAAGATCCCATGGATAGTGGAAGGCCAAATCAAGGTATGATCACTTGCAATAGTTTTCTAGTCACTGATATGATTATTTCCAAAAGATGAAAAATATTTCCAAAAGATGAGAACATGGAGAGAGGTGACCGGCACCCCCCCCAAAGCTGGAGTCCAGCGATCTCTCCAGCAGACACGTGGCATGGGGGGTATGTAAGTAGCCTTGGTTTTGGGTGGAACGTAAGGGGGCATCAGGGATGCACGGGTAGCCCATTGGCCCTAGGTTTTGAGCCATAGGTAAATTCCCAGGAGTGGGGGAGATAGGGGCTTCCTGGTTCCGGTTACAGTGTCTGGCCTGGGCCAAAAGCCTTTCAGTTACCAGAAAGGCTGACTGGGATTTGGTGGGGAAAGCCTCTACCCAGCCAGTAAAAGTGGCTATTAATACCAAGAGATAGCAGTGTCCCTGTAAACCAGGCTTTACCATGTCTATAAAGTCTACTTCCCAATGTTCTACTGGGGCCGCTCCTCAATATCAGGTGGTCTCCAGTGGGGAGCTTCTGGTCAGGTTTACTAACAGGCATTGTGGGCATCTGGAGCTCAAAGAAGCAGTCAGTTTAGAAAGTCTTGGAATGAAAAAAAAATGAGTTCTGAACAATTCAGCGAGTTTAGTTCCCCCTAAATGGGTGGTTTGGTGAGCCTGGTGTAGCAGCTCACTCCCTAGTGCCTCTGGCTTATCTGGTAATTGATACCAACCCCCCAAGTGAGGAACTTTGCTTCAAGCTGAGATGCTAATTGCAAGTCTTTTTTGTGTGTAAATTGGCTCTGATAAGGTGGGAGGAACCAACCTTAAAGCAGCTACTTCCTCTGTGGGCCCCTCTGATGTGGTCGCTATTTTTCTAGCCACTTGGTCTGCTAAATTATTTCCTTGGAGGATAGGGTCTTCTCCTGTCTGATGAGCATTACAATGAATAATAGCAACCCACTGAGGTAGCCAGACAGCAGCCAACAAGTCTAGGATCTGTGGAGCCTTTTTTTTATCTTAGTCCCAGATAAGGTTAAGAGACCCCAGTCTTGATAGATGGCTCCATGTACATGTACAGTAGCAAAAGCTTATCTTCTGTCGGTATAGATATTTACCCTCTTCCTGGTGGCTAACTTTAATGCTTCAGTCAAAGCAATGAACTCAGCCTTTTGGGCTGAGGTGCCAGGCTCTAACCGCTTGACTCAGAATACTTTCTTTTCAGTGGTCACTGCTGCTCCGGCCACTCGTTTGCCATCCTGGATTAAATGGATCCCGTCCATGAAGTAGTTATCATCATTCTCCAAGGGCTGTTCAGTGGGATCGGCCTGTAGATCCTGCTGCATTCTGAGGAGGTCTGCACACTAATGAAGAGGCAGATTTTGAGTTCCAAAGTCATCATCAGACATAAGGGTGGCTGGGTTCAAGGATGAGGAGGTCTTAAAAAACACCAATTCTGGGTCTAGTAGAGCCTGATAATGCAGAATTCTAGTGTTCAAGAGCCACTTTTCAGGAGGTCTTATGAAGTCTTATGAAGTCTCTAAACTGTGGGAGGTTACCACAGAAATCATTTGCACAAAGTGAGTTTCTTTACCTCCTTAAGTAACATTGCCACAGAAGCTAGCATTCTTAGGCAGGAGGGCCAACCCCTTGATACTGGATCAAGTCTTTTAAGCCTCTTCCAAGGGCCAATGTCCTGGGTTAGGACTCCTTTGGCAATGCCCCTGACTTTATCTATGAACAAGGTGAATGGCTTGGAAACATCAGGGAGTCCCAGGGCTGGGACTTCTGTCAAGGCCTGTTTGAGCTGCCGGGAGGCCTATTCACATTCATCAGTACAGTTCAGTGAATTTTTGAATTTCTCCCTTAAGGGAATCATATAGGGGATGAGCTGTTTCAGTAAAATTTGGTATCCATAGCCTACATTATCCAATTGCCCCCATAAACTCCTGTACTTGTCTTTTTTTTTTTTTTTTTAGTTTCTCTCTTTCATAGAGCAATTCTAACACCTCAGTTATTTTCTTGTTGGTAGCTGCTTGTAAATTCTCTCTGTTCTCAAAGACCTTTTGTGATATCTCTATTAACTGGCTGAGAGGTATTCCCTCAAATCTCCCAAACTTTTGTAATTTTTGTATAATGTTTGGGGCCAACTGAGTTACAAAGGCAATATTGGCCCTTGCAATTTTAGATGCTACTGGTGCATAAATGTGATAGGCCTTTTGCAATATTTTCAGAAAACCCTGAGGGAAACTTATTAGCCAATCATCTCATCTTTGCTATTGTGGCAAATTAGTGGATTTTCTGGGGTGCCCTAATGGCTACCAAGAACAACTGGTGAAACTGGGAACCTCCTTACCTTTGGTTGTTCAGTCGGGGTGGGACAAAAGGAAAACATGGTTCTGGCATTCCAGATCAGAGATCAGGCTTCATCTGGATAGCATACTGCTTTTTGTCCCAGGGTGCCATGTGACAGGCCATCCTTTTATTGAAATTACATACTTAACAAAAAAGCTTCAGTCTGCCCTTCCCCTTTTGGAGTATAGTCTCATTTTAATGGAAACATTTTGCAGTAAAAGTTCACTTATGAATAAATCTACCACAGCTGATCTAATACAGTCAAATTCTGAACATATTTACTTCTTTTCAAACCTGTCATTTTCAGGTACTATAAACCAAGACAAATAAAATTTACATCCCCTCGAGCTTTCCACAACCCACCATACACCCTCAAGTTGAGCCTTTCCCATCTTCTTTCATATTCTGGCACAGCCAGACACCTTTATGTGAAGACAAAACCACTTTCTTTGTTCCTCTTTTTTTTTACTTATTACCAGTCAATTACCTTCCCTCTTGCTTTTCAGACAACATTAAAACTTTCAACAAAACTCTTGAAATGATTTTCTTTCAGTCTAAAATATATTGAATCATTTCATGTGTTTTCACCACCATAAAATGCTACACTTTAAAAACTTTAATTTTCTTAACTGGCTCAAAAATAGTATGGCTTGGTTTCACTTGGTAAAGTTAATATGATTTTTAAAATCCACAAATATAAATAATTTCATCTGGTCAGAAGAGGGCCCAATGGACAGCCTGGGCAGTGCCTATGTCAAAGGATCCAGTCGGGAGGCCTTATGCCATTTTTCCCTATCGGCCACTCCTGAGAAGCAAAAGTCATTAGTCTTCCTTTGAAAACAGGCTCCCCATAACCCTCAGCCCACCTCTCAAATTCTTTGAAGTGATCAAGCGCAAGGCTAAAGGGCATGCTGGATTTAGATTCAGTTTGCCCCATGGCTGGCAGAGATGTCAGTTCTTCTCTCCTGTGGGAGAATCTAAGTGACAGAGATAAGATTAGGAGGAAGAGACAGAATAACAATGAGACAAAAATAATGGTCAGAATCACTTTTGCCTCTTTTGGGCTCATAGAAGGGTTTGTAGGAGAGAATGTTCTGTTAGAGTTGGGTAACCAAAAGTGGAACAGTTACACCAAATACATGTACAGATAGACATACAAGACAAGACAAGCTGCAGCAAAAATGGCCTTTGCTCAAAAATAGGTCAAATTTTGGGATTTGGAGGGGTTAACAAATTAACCAACAGAGTGGTTCCCCACTGGGGCAGAGTCACAAACAGAGATTCTTCCCAAAAAACCAATTGATTCTGTCCTCAGGAGGTCTTCACTCCCCAAATTGAGGGTGTCCCCTCCAAAATTAAAAATTGACTGCAGTCCAAATAAACACTCCAGAGTACTTACTTTTAGGTGTTCAGAATTGAGTCAGGGGTCTTGCTTCCATCATGGACGAGCCCCTAAATGAGATAGCTCGGACCCCAGAATAAAATCCAAGGAAGCAAGGAATCAAGAAATTTGGAGAAAAGGCTTTTATTTCAGGCCTGGCGATGCAGCCTCCTTAGGATAAACCCAGAGACTGCAACTGCATGCCCCAGAGACTGAAGAAAGGAATTTTAAAAGCAAGAGAGAGAGAGAGGGAGAGAGAGAGAGAGAGAGAGAGAGAGAGAGAGAGAGAGAGAGAGAAAGAGAGAGAGACAGAGACAGAGAGACAGAGAGAGAGAAAGAGAGAGAGGCAGAGAGAGAGACAGAGAGAGAGAAAGAGAGAGAGAGAAAGAGACAGAGAGAGAGAGAGAGAGAGAGAGAGAGAGAGAGAGAGAGAAAGAGACAGAGAGAGAAAACACAGAGTTGTTAAGCTGTTGACTTAGTCCTGACAGCCTCTGGAAACTGTGAAGCTGTTGACTTAGTTCTGATAACATCTGGAGCTTTTGGTGGCTTTCCTTATTCCCATCCTGTGGATAAACTTTATCTCAGAATAGCACATATGCAGTAACATTCAGAGAAGAAAACAGAAAGGATAAACATTATCTTGGAATAGCACATCTGCAATAACAACTGGAGAAGAAAGTAGAAAGTTAATTATCTCAGGACAGCTCATTAACACTAACATATGAAAAGGGGAGAAAGTTACAAGAAGCTGAAAGTTAAGTTTTTACAGGGATTAAAATCTTAACCCTAGTGGTGCATACAAAACAAGAGGAGACACATTGGTTAGAATTAAGCCATAATGAAGTCATCTAAGATAAAGGACACATACCCTTTCTCTGGGTGAGATGAGACATTGGAAATTTTGCATATTCAGGAGGACACACATAAAAGCCATGTCCCAGCTTAGTTTTCTGAGCAACAGTCTCCTCCTGAAATTGGATTGGAGACACAGTGGAAAGAAACCTCTCTCACGTTACACTGGAAGGAGTTATTTTCAAAAGCAGCACACTTATGAGACTTAAACACAGTTAGACTAAGGAGACTCTCCAATTTTTCAAGTTTTGGACTTTAAAACCTTTCTTGTAAATTTAAAAAGCACTACCTGATGATCTTGCTCAGGCTTTTAACTATCCCTTAAAGAATTGTGATACATAGTGGTTATTCTGCCAGCTAACTTATCATTCCTATAGCAGCTGACACTTTTAAAGGTAAAGGACAGGTTCCCCCAGTATCTGTTTGGTGAATCTCAAGTGAAGCCAGTGGTCAATGGAATCAGTGGAATGGTGACCAGACAGACATATGGATTCTTTTCTGGAGACTGACTTCTGTTTTTCTTGGCCAATAGTAGCTGAGAACAGCTGAGGGTTGCAGGTCTGAACAGGTCTCTAGTGGACACCCAAATGCTCTTCAGTGGACACTGACTCATGACCAGTGAAAATCTCCACTTATTTATTATCTTATTTCTCTGGCACTAGACTAGTATTTCGATGGATTTGTATGTCACTTAAACTACCTCCCTTTAGAGATTAAACTAAGACAGTTTGCAACAGCTACTAGTAGGGGAATGATTTACATTTTATGCCTTGCATATGTTAATTAAGAGTAAATAGTCAGCCCTTTTCTTTGTGCCTAGAAGACTGATTGCCTCTATTAATATATAAAATGTGATTGCTAGAAGATAATTAAAATTTTAACTTGTGAACTTTTTTTTTTTGTCTTTTTCCTTTTTATCGGTATCAAACTCATGACTGCCTGCTTGCAAGGCAGGCACTTATGCCGCTGAGCTAAATCCCCAGCCCCTAACATGTGAGCTTTAAAGATACAAACATTTAATTAAAATGTAGTGATTTCCTGATGCTAGGAAGGATTGCTTAGGTGAACAGAGGGATAACATAACTGTACTGGGGGCTTCTTTGCCCTAGGGCACAAGACTGGAATGTTCCAGGACATTTGTTTTCTTATCTATCTCCACAGGTGGTCTCCTTCACAGCACAGAAAAATCCTTTAATTTCCAACTCACCTTTTTGCATATGTCTTTTTCCAATGAATAAAAGCATTGGTCTATTAAAAATTATGTTTCTTTCTTTAAACACTCTTGTCACAATAACTTAGATATATCATATGGAAGCAATGTTCACAAGCTACTTGGGAAGATAAGACTGTGTGCCATTGGATGGTGCATAGGCTGGTTGAATTTATCCTCTACTATCCATATGGCATCTGCCTGCTCAGAAGCAGAGTCAACCTGGGGACACCTTGAGGATATTACCAAATAGAAATAAAAATGGATGCCTATATTATCTCCTTTTTAATAGACAGCTCAAAGTCTGTTGTACCTCAGGGCCAGAAACATAGCTCAGAGAAAGTTCCTGAGTTCAGTTTCTGGTACAAAAAGTTTCATAGCCTTTCATGTTTTTTTACAGTACAAACAAGGGCAACTCAATGACAAAGCCTCTTATTCCCTTGAAATGCATTATTTTTTTAAATTAAATTTATTATTTTTAAATTTTTATTTATTTTAATGAGATTAAGACAAAAGAAGACAGAACAAAGCAGATCAGAACAGAACAATGTAAGAAACACAGTACTTCACCACAATGGGATATTAACAATAGCTACCTTAAAGTCTCTTTCTTTGAAAGAGTTGAGCATAACTTCATATGCAATAGTATCAAACATAACGAAATAGTATAAAACCATTCAAGAGAATGAAAGTATTACAGGACTTTCAGAGCCAAAAAAACCAAAATGAACAATGGCTACTATATTATCTCATTTTCCATAAAACATTTGTTTATACTGTCACATCACACATATTAAAATCCAATAAGATACACCATGATAGAACCAATGGAAACAAGAACAAAAGCATGGTAGGACTTCAAAGCAAGATGATATTAAATCAGCAATGGCTGCCATAATTTCTTGTTTTCTTCAAACTAGCTGTTCATACCATCACACATAATGAAATCAAACAAAACAAAATAAAACCATTACAACTAAGGAATGAAAAGATTATAAGGCTTCAAAGCAAAGTAATGGTGAATCATGATTACCATAAAATCTTATGTACTCTTATCATTTCTTATACTAGGGAGATTACATGGTATTTATACACATGCATTTGATTTATTTCACTTATGCATGTGGCCTCAAGTTGTGTCCATTTATTTATAAACATCTCAATGTGGAATGCATTCTTAAGCACTGGAAGATATTTAAAACTTCTATCTTGATAAAGTCCCATTTGTTATTTCCCTGCACATGTTAGTCATCTACTTACCTCTTAAAGCCAAACTTGAATGCAGAGGGAAGTATTATGATGTTATTTTATAAGAAAATTTTGATAGCTCAGACCCTGGAATAAAATCCAAGGAAGCAATAAATTAAAATTTGGGGAGCAAAGGCTTTATTTCCAGGCCTGATGACATAGTCTCCTCAGGATCAACCCAAAAACTGTGCACCTCACAGCTTGGGGAAGTGGCTTTTAAAGTGAAAAACCACAGGAATGTTGTAATCACTGACACAGTTAGATAGCAGCTGGGCTTTACAGAACTTCCTGTAATTTCCTTGAAGTTAAGCATTTCTTATAAGATTCACTAAGATGCCCATTCTGGTTTGACTATTGTCTCCTTTGGAAGTCCTGTAATGTTTACAATGCTTAAGTTTTATTGGTCTTGTTCTCTACTGTTTTGTTCAACTTTATAATATCTAACGAGGTAGACAATTCTTTTTAATGAAACAAGAGACGTTGTTAACCATTGTTGAGAACCTTGTACTTTGTTTTACATCATGTGCTATGTCTTTCCTTGGTTTTGACCGACAGCTTTGTTTTGCCATATTTGACTTTATTCTTTCCCAAAAAAAGTAATAAGAACTAAGGAGTAACAAAACCCAAAATGTGTAAATTTTATTGTAAAAAAGAGAGGGAAAAAAAGTGCTCTAAAGGATACAACAGCAAGTGTGTTTAGGGGTGTTAAATAGCTGACCATATTAATGTTTTTGGTTGGATCATTGAACACAACTGTTTGCAGTCTCACTGTTTGAATGTCCACTTTGTATGCTTTGATATTGTGATTTGAGCAACTATCTCTAAGATGATTATATGTAATCTATTAACTGGTGATTTCTTACTTTTTTTTTTTTTTTGTAGTTCTGTATTACTTGTACCCTTACACCGCTTTGTTTTGTTTTGTTTTTTTCTCTTTTTCCTTTTAAATAAAATTCTAAAAAAAAGAACAGCAAAATTAGCACATTTTATTATAGACCACTGGGTAGGGAAGGGGGTTACCAGAAACTGAAACCTAAGACTTTTACAGCCTTTCAGGAAATTAAAACTTAACCTAAATAAATAGGAAGGGGGAGAGAAGAAGGGGGAGGCAGTACGACACTTACAGAATAGAAATGAGGCACAATGGTTAGAGCTCAGGCTATAACATTCCCCTCTGACGTTGCGACTTTAGGCCAAATACTTGGCCTTATTATTTAAGAGCCTCTAGGGACAAGCTCGTATGTTTGCTGCTAAACCATCATTAATTTTATGTTTTGCATCTGATGTCTGATATACACAGTCAGCTTATTGATTATGCAGGGGCCTAAAGTAACTAATACTAGAATCATAACAAGAGGACCAGCTATGGTCGTTATTATACTAGTCATCCACGGTGGGAGAGAAAACATTTGTTCCATCCACCCTGGAGTTTCTTGCTTTAGTTTTTCTCTATCTTGCAGACTTTTCTGGAGTTCAGCCAAATTTTGTTTTACTATCCCAGACTTATTACCATACAGGCAGCATTGTTCTGCCAGTGCCAAACATGGTCCTCCTTTTTCAGCTAATAGAAGGTCTAGCCCTCTGCGATTTTGGAGAGCCACTTCAGCTAATGAGTCGTTTGAGCTTTCTAAGGCCTCGATGTCATTATGAATTTGTTTCATTCCCTCATCTGCCTGTTTGGATAACATGTTGTATTGGTGTGTACTAACTCCCGTGGAGGCAGCCCCAGCCCGAGGGCTGAGAATATACTGATTCCTGCCATAATAGGAAGAATCAGACTTCTCTTATCTATTTGGTGGCTGGTAGAGATGAGGGCCCTATTTCCTTCTTCTTCAGAATGTCAGTAAATTCTAGGCAGGATCTGGGTTAGTACATAAACTTCATTGTGGTCAATAATAAACTTTTTTGAAGCAATACAGGGGTACCATCCTGAAGTACAAGCCCACCAATGGCTGGCTGGGGCCACTATGGGAGTATTGTCACCAGCCCCTGTAATGCAATAGGAATGAGAGAGGTCACAATATTCAGGAGCTGTGTGGCTGGAGTGATATATGCAGGTACCATTTATACCATCTAGACTGGTACTTTTCCACAGAGATTGAGGGAGAACTATATCACATCTGGAGGGATTAGAGGCCAGTTTACTGGTGACTGTGATGTAACCCTCATAGAAGGGAGGTTCAGGGGACAGACATAGCTAACACGAGATTGTCAAACCACTGTCTATGGAGCCATTAATTAGCTCAGCTACTATTTCCAAGGGTTGGAATATTTCCATCTCCATCATTGAAGGCAGTGTGGGAGTTTTAGGATCAGTAGCAGTTACCAACGAGGGTGTAAGTGCCCATCCAGACTTTCCTGAACCAGTTTCTTGTGGCCTCTGAGTGGTTGCAGGTTGGGCTGGGGTTTGATCTGGACCGGGCACCTCCATCCAATATGTGAGGTCCTCTTTTCCTTTCCACATGCACATTTTTACATAGGGTTGGTTTGTATGGTATAGAGTTCCACTACAAAGGTCTTCAGCTACCGGGGGCATTGGAGTATGCCTCCAGAGCCAGCTTGGGATGGACTTAGCCACCTTTATTGAAGTAGGGACCACCACTGGGTGACACTCCCCCTTGTATTGAACTACAGGAGCTTTTCTAGGTGGTTTATACAGGATGTTAATATTAACTCCAGGGTCATACCCAGCATGATATATCTTAATAGTATAGGTAAGTCCCTGTTTTTGCCATCGAGGGTCTGTCGAATTTAGGAAGGTTAGCTGGACTGGGTTACAACTATGCTCAGTTTTAGTTTTTGTTTCCTATGTACTTGACAGCTAGGTATTTGTCTGAGTTGTGATACCCATTTAGGCCTCCTGTAACACATGACCATGCATAACAGTATTGTTGGTCTGGATCTGAAGCACAATAAATGTCATAGCTGGGGTCAGATTGGTTTTTGGGACACATATATGAGGCTATGCTATCAATACTTTTTTCAAACATAATTTGCAGGCTCTTGGGTCCATGGCCAGCACAAATGTTGCTTTGGACCATGTCACTCAGTCTGCTAACCATATTACCATCATTAACTATATTACCATCAAAGAGTGTACACAGGTCAATAGGGATTTGATTGGTCATACCCTTAGTCCTGCCTAACTCCTTTTTAGTCTTTTCATCTGAAATAACCCAATCCCCATTTCCAAGGCTTACAGTTACAATGGAGTACCAAACCAGATACCACAATACAGACATAATATTTTGGCTAAGGGTCTTTAACAAGTTTCAACTTTAACGGGTTACCAGTCCATTGCATAGTCCACCGAGGGCACTCTTTGTCATCTGTTGCTTCTAAGTGGCTTGATGTGGATGGGGTGTATCCATGTGGTATTTCCCACTACCTTGACAGTGGTGGGAGTGCTGAGCACCATGGTGAAAGGTCCTTCCCATTGGGGTTCAAGAGAGTCTTGGTGGTGATGTCACACCAGGACTGAAGTCCCTGGCTTGATCACTGCTTTGAGTGGTGTCTCCAAGGGTGGGTTTGGATGTTTTTGTCTAAAAAGCTGGTGGATTGAGATCAGCACAGGCTGGAGATTCTTCAGGAACTTAATGAGATCTTGATTAATTATTTCAGCTAATTTGTTTTCTGACAGCATAGGGACTAATGGTGGAGGCCTTCCAAACATAGTTTCAAAGGGGGAAATTCCAAAATATATGGGGTACACATGGCCCTCAACAGTGCAAAGGGAAGAAGTCTCACCCAGTTATCACCAGTTTCCAAAGACAACTTAGTTAAAGTGTCCTTGATGGTCTGGTTCATGCACCTTACTTTTCCTGAACTTTGTGGTAGATAGGCATAGTGAGGTTCCCAATCAGTTTTAATAACTGAGCTAACTTTTGGGTAACTTGGGCTATGAAAGCCAGGCCATTTTCGGACCCCGTTGATAATGGGAGGCCAAATCGAAGTATAATCTCACATAACTTTCTGACTACTACCAAGGCTGACTCAGACTTAGTAGGGAAAGTCTCTACACAGCCAATCAAGGTGTCTACCATTACCAAGAGATAATGGTGTCCCTGTAAACCAGGCTTTACCACGTCCATGAAGTCTATTTCCCAATGTTCTCCTGGAGAGATCCCTAGATCAGGTGGTTTCCAGTGGAGAGTTCTTAGTTGGGTTGATCAACAAGCACTGTGGGCATCTAGAGCTCAAAGAGGCAGTCAATTTGGAGAGTTTTGGAATAAAAAACCGAGTCCTGAACAATTCAGCCAGTTTAGTTCCCCCTAAATGGGTAGTCTGATGAGCTTGGTGTAACAGCTCTCTCCCTAGTGCCTCTGGTAATAGCACCCACTTATCAGGCAACTGGTACCAGCCCCCCAGGGTGGAGGATTTTGCTCCAAGTTGAGATGCTAACTTTAAATCTTTCTTTGTGTAGACTGGTTTTGACAGGGCTGGAGGAACTAGCATCAGAGCAGTTACTTCCTCGATGGGCCCCTCTGATGTGGTGGCTATTTTTTGGGTGGCTTGATCTGCCAAATAGTTTCCTAGGGTGATGGGGTCATCTCCTGTTTGGTATGCTTTTCAATGAATAATAGCAAACCACTGAGGTAGCCAGACAGCTGTCAACAAGTCTAGGATCTGTGGAACATTTCTAGTCTTATTCCCGGCTGAGGTCAAAAGGCCTCACTCGTGATAGATGGCCCCATGTACATGCACAGTAGCAAAAGCATATCTACTATCAGTATAGATGTTTACCCTCTTTCCCACTGCTAGCTTTAATACCTCAGTCAGAGCGATGAGCTCCGCCTTTTGGGCAGAAGTGCCAGGCCCTAACCATTTAACACAGAATACCTCTTTTTTGGTGGTCACTGCTGTGCCAGCCACTCACTTGCCATCCTGGATGAAGCTGCTTCCATCAGTGAAATAATTTTCAGCATCTCCCAAAGGCTGGTGGGTAAGATCAGCCTGTAGGTTCTGCTGTAGCTCAAGGATGTCAGCATACTCAAGGAGAGGTGTCTTTTGACACTCTGGGTCATTGTCGGGCATAAGGGTGGCTGGGTTTAAAGCTGAGGAAATCTTGAATATTACTGATTCTGGGTCTAGGAGCAGAGCCTGATAGTGTAGAATTCTGGCATTCGAAAGCCACTTTTCAGGAGGGATTTTAATAAGAATCTCTAAACTGTGGGAAGTCACCACAGAAATATTTTTGTCCAAAAGTGAGTTTCTTAGTCTCTTTGAGTAGCATCGCCACAGCAGCCAGAATTCTTAGGCATGGGGGCCACCCCCGGCTACTGGATCGAGTCTTTTAGAAAGGTAGGCTATTGGCCTCCTCCAAGGGCCTATGTCTTGAGTTAAAAATCCTTTTGCAATGCCTCTGAGTTCATCTATGAACAAGGTGAATGGCTTGGTAACATCAGGGAGCCCTAGGGCTGGAGCCACTGTCAAAGCCTGCTTGAGTTGTTGGAAAGCTTGCTCGCAATCATCTGTCCAATCTACCGGTTTTTGGGTCTCTCCGTTAAGAGAGTCATACAGTGGGCAAGCAATTATGGTAAAATTTAGAATCCACAGCCTGCAGTGTCCGACAGCTTCCAGAAATCTGTGCACCTGTTTCTTAGTTTCTGGGGATGCGATCTGCAATATGGCCTGGACTCTTTCCTCAGACAAAGTCCTCTTTTCTTCCTGCAATTTGTAGCCCAAATAAGTCACAGCCTGATGGCACAACTGGGCCTTTTTAGCCAAGACTTTATAGCCTAGTCACCTCAAAGTCTTTAACAGTTGCTCAGTTGCCTCTTGACACGTTTCTAGGGATGTCCTGGCTATTAACAAGTCATCTATATACTGGAGGAGCACTATCTCAGGGTGCTCTACCCTAAATCCTGAAAGATCTCTTGCTAATGCCTCATCAAAAAGGGTGGGCAAGTTCTTGAAGCCCTGAGGTAAACATGTCTAGGTCAGCTGTTCTTTTACCCCTGAATCTGGGTCAGTCCATTTGAAGGCAAAAAGCAGTTGAGTCACTGGAGCGAGAGGCAGAGTGAAGAAAGGATCCTTGAGGTCCAGAACACAGTACCAGATTTTCTCCTGGTTGAGAAGGCTGAGCAGAGGATAAGGATTAGGCACTGTTAGGTGTAGAGTCAAAATTGATCTATTAACTTCTCAGAGATCCTGTACAGGGGATAGTCATTTGTCCCTGGCTTCTGGACTAGAAGCAGGGGCGTGTTCCATGGAGAGACACAAGGAATGAGGATACCATTGTCTCTTAGTCTCTGAATGTGGACTTTGATCCCTTTTTGGGCCTGCAGGCTTATTGGGTATTGCCGTAAGCAAATGGGGCATGCCTGGGGTAGGAGCTCCACCACAAGGGGCACCTGGTTAATTGCTAGCCCTAGGGGGTTGGTTTCTGCCCAGACTTCTGGGATTTCCTGTTTCCATTTGCTTAACAGTTTTAATTCTGAGTCAGTTTGTGATGGCTCAGGTACACTGGACAAATTTCCCAGTAGATGGTAATTTTCTCCTTCTGGGACAAGAGCTAGCACTCTAATTACCTTCCGAGTCCAGAGTTGTATCCACCCCCAGCTTCAGTCTTGGCTCATTTGTAAAGAAGTCAATTTGCACTTGCAATTTATGGAGGAGTTCTCATCCCAAGAGAGGGTCTGGACACTCAGGAACCCATAGAAAATCATGCTGGACCAGTTTATGTCCAGGCCAAGCCAAACTAGCTGTCACCTTTGGGTAAGATTTTTGTCCCCCTGTGGCTCTTATTACATTGACTGAACTCTTGGTTAGTTTTCCTAAAGGTCAGGCAAGCACAGATTAGGTGGCTTCCATATCGACCAGGAAGTCCACCAGTTGTCCCCCCCACTTGGAAGAGTTATCCAGGGCTCGGGGGGTGGCAGCGAGCTCTGACCTCCTCATTGTTGAAACAACAGGGCCTTTGCCTCCTTTTCTAGCTTGGCCTTTAACTTCGGGCAATCATTACTCCAATGTCCCATCTCTTTGCAATATGCACATTGCTCCGTATCTAAAGGAGGCTGCTGTCCTTGGACCTCCTTTTTTCCAGTATTAGCTGATATCTTAGGTTCTTTCTCACAGAGTAATTCTATTACTTTAGTCATCTTTTTATTTGTGGCTTCTTGTAGGATCTCCCTGTTGTCAAAATCCTTCTGTGAAATCTCTATCAGCTTGCTGAGGGGGGCATCCCTTCAAATCCCTCAAGCTTTGTAAATTTTTCCTAACATCAGGGGCCAACTGAGACACGAAAGCAATGTTAATTGCTTGTGCGTTTTCAGGTGCCATCGGATTAATTGGAGTATGTAATCTATAGGCCTCTAGGAGGCGCTCTAAGAACATAGCAGGAGACTCATTGGTTAACTGTCTTACCTCACTCACTCGAAATTTTGCTTTATTGTGGTTTTATATTATGATAAACTATTTTTGTCTTCATTTTTTAATTTAAATGGAATAAAACAAAACAGAACAAAGCAGATCAGAGCAAAACAATGCAAATAACACAGGATTTCAGAACAATACAACAGGAAATCAGCAGTGGCTACCATAATATCTCTTCCTTTCTTCAAAATAGCTGCCCATACCTTCATACATATTGAAATCAAATAATTGAAAACAAACTAAAACCAATCAAAGCCAAAAATAAAAGCATTACTGGTTTTTGAATCAAAATGATAGGAAATCGCCAGGCGTGGTGGCTCACACCTGTAATCCCAGCACTCAGGAGGCTGAGGTGGGAGGATCATTGCAAGTTTGAGACCAGCCTGGGGTACAAAGTGAGCTCAAGGCTAGCCTGAACTGCACAGGGAGACCCTGTCTCAAAAAAGACCAAAAAAAATTGATAGGAAATCATCACTGGCTACCAGGGTGTCTTATTTTCTTCAGTGTAGTTATTCATACTATCACACATAATAAAATCAATTCTTGTAAACTCTAGATGAAGTTCTAGACATATAAAAGCATATACAAGTACATCTATCCTTTTTGTGTTAGAGGAAAAAACAAATCAACAAATACAGAACTATATCTAAGAACCTAAAATGATAAAAATGTAGGTTTTCAAAATAAGATGGTAGGAACATAACAATTTTCATTGTTATGTTATTTTTGTTGTTGTTGCATATCTTCACAAGTCTTATTTGAATAAATAGATATAGTCATGCAAAATTGATCTAATCCCACAGATACTGTTTTGTTCCAAGAACTAATAAAACTAATAGTACAATCACCTTAGTAAAAAAAAAAAAAGACACAGATTGGTAGGCTTCTTAGCAGCTGCACAAAGCGCATCTAGGTGCCTCAGGTGATAATCATAAAGAGCCTTCTTACCTGCATCCATGTTGGGGTCCCACTCGGGTCGGGAGGAAGGGAACAGATGTTCGACTCTCTGCTGATCATTGGACAGAGACCCGTCTGGATCCCAGACTCCCTTTTGTCCTAAAGTGCAGATACACATCCTTTCCTTGGCCATGAAAAGAATGCACAAGATCCTCTGACAGTTGTCCCAAGTGGGGCGATGAGTAGAAAAAATAGATTCTATCAGATTAATCAGAGTTTCTGGGTCCTATGAGAAAGGGGGATTCTGAACTTTCCAGTAATAGAGGTCAGAGAAAGAGAAGGGGGTGTACACAAACATGGAACCCCTGCTCAGGGCAGGGACTTCCCGCAAAGGGCAAAGTGGTGCTGCCTCAGGGCCGTTTTCTGGAGGTCCCTCAGGTCAGGGGTGGCGGCGAGTTTGGATGAGACATGGCAGGGAGGGAGCGGTGGAGTCAGGTTGAGGTTCAGGGGCAGGGTACATGGGAGGGGGCAAGGGAAGAATGTCCAGTGGGTCAGAAGAGTCTTCACTTGGAGGCAGGACTAGAGGCACATTGGATCTAGGAGCTGCCTCTTCAGCTTTCGTCTTTGGTTTGAGGGCTGCTGGAACTCCGTCCTGAGGTGGCTTAATCCATGAGGAGGCATCATAGATTATGTTTATCCAAATCTGAATATAGACAATTTGGTCAGGATGAGCGGGGGGCCCAAATACATACTGGTGAACAGCTTGTGGGTCCCCAGGTCAAAAGACCTGGAAGGAGGCCAGACTCCTTGGGTCCCCAGTGGCCATTCCTGTGTGACAAAAGTTGTTAAGTCTAGCTATATGAACCTTTTCCCCATATCCCTCAGCTCGTCGCTTAAATTCTTTGAAATGATCAAGCACAAGACTAAGGGGAGTGCTAGGAACAGACTCGTTCTGGCCCATAGTTGGTGAGATCGCTGACTTGCTTCTTCTGCTAGGAGATTTAAGAGAAAAAGACAAGGTTAGAAAGAAGAGACTAATTATTAAGGAGGCTAAGAAAATGGTTAAAATTGCCCTTGCCCACTTTGGACTCATGGAAGGGCTTCCTAGGAGAAAATGTTCTGTTAGAGTCAGGTGACCAAAAGGAGAACAATTAGACCACATAGACACAAAGACAGGCATACAAGACAAGACATGCTGCATAAAAATGGCCTTTGCTCAAAAATAAACCAATTTTAGGATTTCTGGAGGGATTCAACAAACTAACCAATGGAAGGGTTCACTACCAGGGGCAGAGTCACAAATGGACGGAGTCCGTCCCAAAAACCAGCTGACTCAGACCTCAGGAGGTCCATGCCCCCAAATTGAGGGCATCCCCTCCAAGAGTACAAACTGACCATGGCCCAAACAAACCCTCCAGAGTACTTACTTCCAAATGTTCAGAAATGAGTCTGGGGTCTTGCTCCCATCCCAGATGAGCCCCAAAATGTGATAGCTCAGACACTGGAATAAAATCCATGGAAGCAAGAAATTAAAATTTGGGGAGCAAAGGCTTTATTTTCAGGCCTGGTGACACAGTCTCCTCAGGATCCATCCGAAGACTTCACAGCTGGGGAAAGTGGTTTTTAAAGTGGAAAACCACAGGAATGTTGTAATCGCTGACAAAGTTAGATAGCAACTAGGCTTTACAGAACTTCCTGTAATTTCCTTGAAGTTAAGCATTTCTTGAAGAACAGCACAATTAGCACATTTTATTATAGACCACTGGGTAGGGAAGGGTTACCAGAAACTAAACCTAAGGCTTTTACGGCCTTTCAGGAAATTAAAACTTAACCTAGATAAATAGGAAGGGGGAGAGAAGGAGGGGGAGGCAGTATGACGCTTACCGAACAAAAATGAGGCACAATGGTTACAGCTCAGGCTACAACAAAAATCATACTGCAAAAAATAGAAAAACTTGTCACAATGCTTTATGTTGAAATTGTCTTTACATTAGAAGATGATTCTTATATCCTAGATATCACCATAATCCTTAAGAGTCTACTTCCATTTATAGGTTTCTTTCCCTCAGTGACTTAAAGCAAATTAAGCTAGACCTAAGAAAATGTTCAGATGATGCTGTAAGTTCCTTGAAAACATTAGAGAATTTAATCAGTCCTTTAGGTTAGACTGGAAAGATGCAGTGTTACTCAAACCAAACACTGACTTCTAGTGAGATACAGTAGAAATAAAAGCTGCTATTGCATTTGGAGAAAAATATTATATTTTTTAATTTTAGAAGGCCAGAAGATAAACATTTGGGTGAACCACCAGTTCCCACTGGTTCACAAGCAGTTCCCACTCAAGACTCAACATGGCCTGACTGAAATACAGGAGAATGGAACAAGAGACATTATCAATTGTGTATTCCCCAAGGTCTAAGAAAGATACAAACCAAGCCTACTGGTGATTTTCAATTTTCAGTTATTTTGCAAGACAAAGATGAAAACTCCTCTGACTTCTTAGATCATTTATTATAGGCAATAATAAAACATATTTTCATAGACCTTGATTCAACTGATGGACAGATTTTGCTTACAGATATGTTTATTACCCAGTAAAATTCAGATATTAGAAAAATATTATAAAAGATGGTCTTCCCTTCAGATAGTTCACTTGATTCTTTAGTAAAAGCTGCTTCCTTAGTATCCTATAATTAGGGCTGGGAGAAAACCAAAGAGAGAAAACAATGAGTCTAAAAATTGGCAATCTTTTTTGTGGCCTTATAAACACAGACCTGAAGTCTGATTCTTGAGGCTCCAAGAAGCGTTCAACAATGGCACCTACCTTTTATCACTGCCACAAGCCAGGTGACTTTAAGAGGAATTACCTTAAGAGTCCCCAAAAGCCAGGCTCTAACTGCAAATGTGACTGCATATCCTCTGAGGCCAAGGCACCAGAGTTCAGACCAATTTTATCAGCTGGTCCAGTAGTACTAATGAGTCTTGGGGCACTCATCTCCTCCTTCTTATTACTATTATCTCTCCCCATCATCTTTGAGCACCGAGTAATCATGACAAGAAGTAAAAACCAGCCAAAAACTGTACATAGGCACAGGTCTCTCTGTCCTTTTCAATCTGGTCTTCCTTCCAGGCCAGTACCTCAATAAAGATGCTTAAACTGTAACTGGGATAACTTTCTCTTCACTCATTCCTTTTAGTTATGCCTAAAAGCCTACTCCAATTCTGGAAAGATTTTATCATGTCTAAATACTGTAATATACATATCCATGTTCCCAATTAAACAAAATAAGGTTGAGTGGATTTTACAAACATAGTACATATTATCGTTCATATACAAAAACTTAAGAGTTTCTTATTTGTCAAAATAATGTATTGATCTGGTTTTTTGTTTTATTTTAAAGAGAGTAAAACACAAATAACAAAAACAGAACAAATCAGATCAGAAGAAAATTTAAAAGCGCTACAACAGGAGATCAACAGTGGCTACCATAATGCCTCTTGTTTTCCTCTGAAGAGTTGTTTCTATCTTAACACACAATGAATTCATACAAACAGTATAAAACTGATCAAAACAGAATAATAAAGGCATTACTGGCCTTCAATACCAGACAATAAGAAAAGCAACAATCTCTACCATAGTTGCTCTTGTTATCTTCAAAATAGTTTTCCACACCTTCATGTATGTTGAAATATTAATACAAAACAGACTAAAACCACTCTAAACAAAGAATAAAAGCATTGCTGGATTTCAAAGCATCATGATAGGAAATCAGCAATAGGTACTATAATGATTCTTTTTCTTCTAAGAAGCTGTTCATTTCATCACACAAAATAAAACTGATTCTTATAACACTTTATGAGATTTTTTAGGCATGTATAAGCCTCTACATGTACATCTGTCCTTTATGCATAGAGGCAAAGCAAACCAACAAAAAACGAACACAAATTACTAGAAAAACAATCAACAAAAAAAGACAAGTAACAATAACAAAGAGCCTGAAACAAGAATGATATAGGCCTTCAAATCAAGGTGGTAGGAATATAACTAAGCCATTTCATGTAGTGATCTTCAAAAGATTTCCTCAGATCAACAGACACAAACATGAAAATTTGTTCAAATCAGATTGATATTAACTCTTTAGTTACAACACCTGATAGAATTTGTAACACAAATATTTTGTGTGTTTATACAAATTTAGATACTTTTTCTTTTCTTTGTTTGTTTCCTTTTTTTCCTGGAGATATTATTTTTTTCTTCCCCTTTGAGCAGATTCTCATGTTTTCATAGTATTTATTGAGGATTTTGTATCATATTTACTCTTACCATTTGTTACAAAAGGAATATAATATGGTATTTACACATGTGAGTTTGATTTATTTCACTTGTAAGTATTGTCTCAAGTTTCATCCATAAATATCTCAATGTGATCATTCTTTATAGCTGAGTAGTATTCCATTGTATTAAATAGCACTTTTCTTTTTATCCATTCCTCAGTTGATGGACATTTACATTGTTTCCAAGATCTGGCTATTATGAATTGTGTTGCTAGAAACATGGTGCACATATATCACTGTAATATGATGTTTTCAGTTCTTCTGGGAATATGCCTAGAAATGGATTAGCAGGTTCAAATGGGACTTCCAACCCCAGCTTTTTGAGGAAACTCCAGACTGGCCTGTACAGTGGTTGCACTACTCTACACTCCTACCAACAGTGAAAAAGTGCTCCTTTTCATCCACAGCCACTCCAGCAGTTGTTGTTGGTAGTTATCTTGATCCTGGCCATTCTTTCTCGAGTGAGATGGAATCTCAGTGTTGTTTTAATTTGCATTTCTCTAATGACTAACGATGCTGAATGGTTTTTCAAGTATCTTTTTGCCATTGGTATTTCTTCATCTGGGAACTTGTATTCATCTCAGATGCCTATTTTTGGATTGGGTCTTTGAATTTTGAGGATCTGAATTTTTAAATTGAATTGATTTAGATTGAAGTTCTTTGTCTGAAGGACAACTGAATAAGAATTTTTTTCAAAATTCATTGGTTTTCTCTTTACTCTGTTGTGGATTTCATTTGACACACAAAAACTTTTAATAAAATGAGATCCCAGTTATAAATTCTGGTATTTCCTGAGCAGTTTGATTTTTGTTCATGAATTCTCTAATTACCCTTTTTTTTCAAGATTTCTGCCTACCATGTCTTCTAGAAGATTTAGTGTTTTTTTTTTTTTAGTGTTTTTGTTTTAATATTTAGATCTTTGATTCATTTTGATTTTAGTACATGGGGATATCTGTGATTCTAATTTAAATTTTCAGCATATGGAGATACAGTTTTCCCAACACCACTTATTAAATAGACTATTTTTCTTCCAGTGAACCTTTTTAGCCCCTTTGTCAAAGATAAGGTGACTGATTGTCTTTGTAGTTCTAGTTGTATCTTCTAATATATTGCACTGACCTTCAGGTATGTTATTATTCCAGTACCACAAAGCTTTTTTTTTTTTTTTTTTTTTTTTTTTTTTGCAGGAACTTTAAGTATAACTTCAAGTCAGGGATTGTGATGCCTCCTTGCTTGCTTGCTTTTGCTGCTCAGAGTTGCCTTTGATATTCTAGGTCTCTTCTGGCTCCAGATGAACTTTAGGAATGATTTTTCTAGATCTGTGATGTATGCTAGTGCTATTCTGATTGGAATTGCATTAAATCTTCATCAAAATTTTGGGAGCCAGGCCCGGTGGCTCATGCCTGTAATCTTAGCACTCGGGAGGCTGAGGCTGAAGGATTATTGTGAGTTAGAGACCAGCCTGGGCTACAAAGTGAGCTTAAAGTTAGCCTGAATTGCATAGAGACCCTATCTCAAAATGACAAAAACAAACAAAAAAAAATTAGGACAATGGCCAGTTTCTTAAGATTTCTTCCTCTATCCATGAACAAGGAATGTATTTCCATTTTTTGAAATCGTCTTCATTTTTCCCCCAGGATATTATAATTTTCACTGAATAGATCCTTTACTTCTTTTGTTATAATGATTCCCAAGAATTTCTGTTCTTGGATGCTGTTGTGAAGGGAGTGACTTCTTTTAGTTCTCTCTCAGTGAGTTTGTTTTTGTGTAGAGGAGTACTATTGATTTTTGAGTGCTGACTTTGTATCCAACTACATTGCTGAGTTTATTTATTATATTTTGGAGTCTTTCAATGGAGGTTTGGTGCTCTTCTATTTAGAGAATTATGATACAATGATAATTTAACTTCTCCTTTTCCCATCTTTACACTTTTTATTTGACTCACTTGTCTCATTGGTTAGGCTAGTACTTCCAGAACTATATTGAATAGGAGTGTGAAAATGGAAAACCTTGTATTGTTCCTATTTTTTGAGTAAATGCTTTTATTTTTTGATTATTTAACATGATGCTGGTTATTGGTTTGTCGTAGATGGCTTTTATCATATTGAGGTAAAGACCATCTGTTCCAATTTTTTGTAGGGTTGTTATCATGAATGAGTGTTGAACCTTATCAAAAGCATTTTTGCATCTATGGAAATGACCATGTGATTCTTATTTTTGACTCTGTTGATATTGTGGATGATATTTCTTGATTTGCATATGTTGAACTATCCCTGCATAACTGGGATGAATCCCACTTGGTCATGGTGTATAATCTCCTTGATGATTCTGCATTCTGTTTGCCAGTATTTTATTGAGAATGTTTGAATCTATTTTCATTAGGCAGATTGGCCTGTAGTTCTCTGTTTTGATTGGCTCTTTCCCTGGTTTTGGTATTAGAGTAATACTTGTTTCCAGGAATGAGTTAGGGAGAATTGCTTCCCTTTTAATATCAATGGAGAGTTTGAGGAGTGTCAGCATTAAGTCTTCCATGAATTCCTTGTAGAATTTTTCAGTGCATATCCATCAGGACTTGGGCTTTTCTTTGTTAGTAAGGTTTTCATAGGGGCTGGGGATTTAGCTCAGTGGCATAAGCACCTGCCTTGCAAGCAGGCGGTCATGAGTTCGAACCCTGGTACCGATAAAAAGAAAAAAAAAAGGTTTTCATTACATTTTCAATTTTATTAATTGAAATTAGATTGTTCTAGGGGCTGGGGATTAGGCTCAGCAGCATAAGCACCTGCCTTGCAAGCAGGCAGTAGTGAGTTCGATCCCTGGTACCGATAAAAATGAAAAAGACCAAAAAAAAAAAAAATAGATTGTTCTGAAATTTACATCTTCTTGATCAGGCTTACTTAGTTCATATGTTTCTAGGAATCTGTCCATTTCTTCGGTGTTATCAAACCTATGAGGGTAGAGGTTTTTGAAGTAGATAATGATCTATATTTCCACAGGATCTGTATTGATTTCACCCTTTTCATTCCTTATTGCATGGCAGTAAGTTTTTTCTTTCCTTTTTTTTAATAAGGTGGGCAAAGTTCTTATCAATTTTATTTAGTCTTTCAAAGAACCAACTCTTTGTTTCATTGATTCTGTGCAATTTTTTATTCTGTATTGCATTTATTTCTGCTGCGCTCTTTATAATTTGTTCCCTTCTCCTGGCTTTGCTTGATTTGCTCTTCTTTATCCAAATGTTTGACACAGGTTGTTTGTCTATGTTTGTTCTGTTTTCCTGATGTGGGTTTTCCATGCAAAAAATTTTCCTCTAAGGATTATTTCATTGCATCCCACAAGTTCTGGTAAGTTGTATTTGTATTTTCATTTGCTTGTAGATATTTTTTAATTTTTTCTTTAATTTCCTCAGTGACCCATTGATTGCTCAGGAGTGTATCATTACATTTCCATGTGTCTGTGGATTTTTTGCAGTTTCTTTTGTTATTAATTTCTATTTTCATGGCACTAAGATTTGATAACAAGCACAGGATAATTTCAATTCTTTTCCATTTACTTAAGCACATTCTGTGGTCCAGAATAAGGTCTATTTAAGAGAATATCCCATGTGCTGATGAGAAGAATGTATATTCTGAAGTTGTTCAGTGGAACACTCTGTACACGTCCACTATGTCCATTTGTTCACAGGTGTGATTCTGTTTTTAATTCAATGATTTTCTGTCTAGTTGTTTTATCTCTTTGTGTCAAGGGTGTGTTAAAGTCTCCTGTTTTCATTGTTACTGTTTGCTAGATTTTTCATTTCTGTTAACACTCATTTTGTGTAGCTTTGTGCTCCTGAATTTGTTGCAACCTGTTGAATATTTCCACTAACTAGTACGTAATGAGCTTTATATATCTTTTGATCATTCATATTTTGAAGTTCACATCATCTGCAAGCAGAATAGCTATCCTTGTTTTTTTTTTTTGGGGGGGGGGGCTTTTATTTCATGAAGTATTGTTTTCTGTCCTTTGACATTCAGT
Source organism: Cavia porcellus (assembly GCF_034190915.1). Classification (NCBI taxonomy): domain Eukaryota; kingdom Metazoa; phylum Chordata; class Mammalia; order Rodentia; family Caviidae; genus Cavia; species Cavia porcellus. Next base: position 52,416,321 of record NW_026947486.1, read on the forward strand.
CCATGAATTTGCTTTTGAGTTAGATGGGATTCCTGTATAAAGCATGTGGTTGAATGTTATTTCTTGATCCTTCTGTCAGTCTACTTTATTAATTTTTGAATTGAGGTGATGTATACTTATGTTCATAATTATATATATATATATATATATATATATATATTCATTTATTTTTGTGGTATTTTCTTTCTGCTGCTCGTTCTTTACCTGTCCCCTCTGTTTAATTGTTTGTCTTCTTTAGTGGTTTTATCCTAAGTCTATCTAGAATGTCTTTTAGTATTCTGTGCAGTGTTAGTTTGGTGCTCATGAAGTTCTTCAGCTATTCTTTCTCATGGAAGTGTCCTTTTTCTCCATTAATTTGGAAGGACAGTTTTACTGGTTACATCAATCTTTGTTAGAAATCATTTTCGTTTAGGATCTGAAATACTTCACTCCATGATCTCCTTGACTTCCTTGTTTTTAGGAGAAGTCTGTTATGATTCTGATAGGCTTTTCTTTATAGTTGATCTGTTTCTTCTAACAGCTATTAATATTCTGGTTTATAGAATATATTAATATTCTGGTTTATTAATATTCTGGTTTATATTATTCTGGTTTATTCTGGTTGAATATCTGGGATATTGCTTATTACATGTATAGGTGTGGTTTATTTTAGTTTTGGCTATTTGGAGTTCTACATGCTTCTCCTATCTGCATGTCATTTTCCTTTCCCATATTTAGGAAACTCTAGGCTACTATTTCAGTAAACAATCTTTTGATAACATTTGTGTTGTCACCTTTTTCATTAATACCTATCAAACGTATGCTGTTTTTCTTTCCATCATCTTACAGCTGTTGAGTTTTTATGTCCTAATTGCTTGTTATTTTTAAAAGATCTTTCATTTCCTGTTCACCAGATTGTCATCTGCTTCTCTTGAACCTTTCCCTTAAATAATATGCAGTGACATTCTTTATGTTTTTTGACCACACTTGATTTGATGTTTACATTGTTTGCAAATAGAATAGCTACCCATGATTTATTTTTGTTTCTGTTGCATGAAGTATTATTTTCCATCCTTTGACTTTAATTTTATGCTTTTGTTTTGGGTGGCTTTCTTGTATACAGCATATTTTTGGATGTTGTTTCTGGACCTATTGTGCCAGTCTGTATCATTTAATTGATGAATTCAGGCAATTTATGTCAATGATTATAAATGATATATATTGGTTTTATTTTTAATATATTATCTTTCTGCTCTTGATTCTTTACTTTTCCCCTATTTTTAATAGTTTGCCTTGCTTAGTAGTTTTTTCCTATGTCTATCTAGATTATTTTTCACTATTTTTGCAGAGTTGGCTTGGTGATCATGATATTCTTTACCTTTGTTCTGGAAGTATCTTATTTCTTCATCAGTTTGGAAGGACAGTTTTGCAGGGTACAGCAATCTGGGTTGGAAGTTATTTTCCTTTAGAATCTGAAATACTTCACCCCATGCTCTTCCTGAATTCATTGTTTGTGTTGAGAAGTTTGCCGCGATTCTGATAGGCTCTCATTTATAGATGATCTTTCTCTCCTCTAAGAGCAATTAATATTCTTTACTTATGTTGGATTTCTGGGATGTTGATTATTATATGTCTGAGTGTAGTTTTATTTTGGTTTTGACTACTTGGAGTTTTGTATACTTCACTTATCTGTAGCTCAGTTTCAATTCTCATGCTTGGGAAATTTTCAGCTATTACTTTGTAAATAGTCTCTTGATATCATTTGTGTTGTCACGTTATTTTTTGTTTATAGCTATCAATCTTATATTTTTCTTCTTTGAATCATCTTGTAGCTGTGCTATTGTTACATCATGATTTCTTGTTTTTTATGATGTCTTGTTTTTTTTTTTTTATTTCCTGTTCACTAGCTGCAATCTTATTTTGAGATCTGAAAGTCTATCTTTACTTTCATTGAGGTAATTTTGGCAGCTTTCAATGAAATTTTTGTTTTCCTGGATATCTCTTTGAGTCTTTTTCATGATTCTGTTTGTTTATTATATTGTTTATTCAAGGTTTCTATCTTTTAGCAATGTTCCTCTAATTTTCAAACTATGTATTTTTACACTGGTTCAGTGTTTCTTTGATTACATGTATCATGTACTGGATATAATTTAACACTTGTTTCCATTTAAAACTGCTATTAAACTCATGAAGATCACTAAACATGTTCCCAATATTTTTCAAAATGAAAGGAGAAAATTTCCACTTCTGCATAAGGGCATGGAGACTGATAAATTTGTATTAAGACTTTTGCATTTAATCTTTGAGAGTTTGAGGTTTAAAACTATATCAGATTTTTAGAATATTGACCAGAGATAAGTGAAAGCTTCATTCTGGGAAGGTCCCAAGGAGGCTAAAGCCTACCATTCCAGAAAAATGGTGCTGGAATCCAGCCGCCACAGAGATGATAATTGCCTTGGAAAAAACACATTTGTGGCAAACTGTATTATTTCTCAGGGACTTAGTGGTGAAGCAGGTATAGAAGTGTGATTCTATAACCAAGAGCTTTCCCAAGATAAGTGTCTTGTCCTTTGCAAACTATGCTTTAAAGGACAAAATTTACAAATGATTCTAACTACATTGCCAAAGAGAAAATTAAACAAAATTCAAAGAACCTGAGTCACTGCTTGTTACTTTTCTGAGAGTGAGCAACAAAAAGAGATAGAAAATACAAGACAGATTTGAGCTGTTTTGGGATTATATTCTAATTTTATTTTAAGGACTATGAATGGAGAATCTCTACAACGTAGCTACAGAAAGTTGTTTGATTTTATCATCTGTACTGGTGTGAAAAGCTATTTTGAAAAAAACAAGACATCATAATACCTAGTGCTGATTTAATATCATCTTGTTTTGAAGTCCCATCAAGCTTTTGTTCTTCTGTCTCCATCGTTCTTATTATGTATCTTATTGGATTTTATTATATGTGATAGTACAAATTTTTATAGACAAAGAGATAATAGAGAAACCATTGTTCATTTTCTGTTAGTTTGTTCTAAATACCTTGTAATATTTTCATTCTCTTGAATGGTTTTACACTGCTTGATTTGTTTGATGCTATAGTATACAAAGTTATACAGAAAAACAAAACAGAATAAGACAGAATAAAACCAAACCTTAAAAATCTATGAAAACAATAAAATAATTCAAAACAAGATGGTAGGAAATTAAAAATGGTTATCATCTTCCCTTTTTGATGCTTCCTTCCCTATTAGTTTCATAATATCTAATCTATATTTTGGATTCCACTGATTCCTTCAGTATTTTATACTTGGGGGGACAGCATGATGTTCACTGATATGACTCAAACCACGTCATGCATAAACATGATCTCAAGTTGCATTCATTTACGTAGAAGAGCCTCAAGATTATCCATTACAGCTTAGTAGTTTCCATTGTATAAATATACCATATTTTCATGTTTCAGTTTTTGTTAAACTTGTATCAAAAGCTGTGCCCAAGGCACTGAACAGGGACTGCATTATCATGTTATGTCTCCCTGAGTGAGAGAGACTTTTGATATCTTATATTCTCAAGGGACAGGAGTATGTGTTATTCATTTAAGCTGATTTCCTGTCTTTGATGTTCTTATAGGTAATCACTCATTCTCTAAGTGCTTGACTTGAGAGGTTTTATTTCCTGGAAAAGAGAGAAATAATAAGACAAACTAAAAGTCAAATATTTTCATAGTTTCTCCTCATCCTTAACATTAGTAGAAACACGCCTCCAAAAATATGCATATTCAAACTGACAGAAAAACATTGAAAAAGTCATTCTTGAACACAAATGTTTCCCTTCATATTCTCATTGTGAGTTATATCACAAAGTGCAGTCAAGAAATCTTGCCATCATTCTTGGGAAAACAAAACAGTGGGAAATCCTAAGAGTTAAAATTTTCTTCTCCCCAATTGAGGATCAAACTGAATTGGAAAGAAGGTAAAGTTTTGACATTCTTCTCCATGATTGTAGATAGGCAATCAGCCCAGACTCTCCCAGTGGAATGTGATCTTCCAAACATAAGAAAGAAAGAGACATTATTTCTCTTTATTTGACCATGGGAGCTGGGTTTCATATTGAGGCATAATTTTCACTAGACAGGCTAGTCTGTTTAAAATCTGCCCTGCATATCCTTACATAGCATTCCCAAATTTACAGTTAGTTAAAATTTCTATCAGAAACAAAGTTATCTAGAGGAAGCTCCAACATTACTTTTTCCAGTAAAGTTGCAAAGCAATTAGAAATTCAAAAAGCAATTCCAGTGAGCTACCCAAAATAAGACAGTTAGCTATCTCATAACTGCCAAATAAGTCAAGAAAGCAATACAAGCAAATTCAGCAACTAGTGTAGAAGTAAAATGCAATGTGTGTAGCACATACAAAGCAGGAATACAAGGCCTGGTGTGCAAAATTAAAAATATCCACCCAAGTAATGTAAATATGAAGACATCAAAATCTTCCTTGTTCTCAACTTTTAAAGCAAAACAAGAATAAAAAAAAAACAGTAACATCAAATTTCAAAACAAAATAATAAAAACCTTTGTTAATATATTGTATATTATTATATTTAAAGTATTTCAGCATAAGATTTAGTCATAAAATTGACTAAACAGTGAAAATTCTTTCTGATGAACTTGATCATATATCAAGAAACCAAGAAAAGATATAAATATCCATCAAACAACAGATGGCAATTATTTATCTGTTAAATGAATCATAATCCAAAATCCAGTGGAAATATTTAAGGCTGCATTAAACAAATGCAAACACTTACCTCCTTCCAATTATCTCAGTGGGAATAAGAGATATGTAACTCTCAATCTGCTGGAGGTATCAAGTTCATGTCACAAAAATCAAAGAATAAATTCTGAAGCACAACAAAGGCTAAGAGTAGTAAATATTTATTCAGGAGAAGTCATGAGCGAGTTGCTATCAAAGACATTTGTCAGAGATAATTTATACAGCAAATTCACAATGTGGATGAAATGTGAATTTATCTTGAAGCTTTGCCTTCTTTCAATGTCCCTCCAGTCATAATCCTGCTGTCTTTATTTTTTTTTTTGTATGTGGAGTGACTTCCTAGAGAGCCCAATCCCTGTCTGACTCTATATCATCTATATACAACTTAGCAGCCTATAATATTAGACCTCCATTATTATCAATGTGTCTTGCTCATGATAGCAGTTGCATTTTACCTGTAGAGAACTGACCCTCTTTTATATTTTTTTTTTCATTTTTATCGGTACCAGGGATCGAACTCACGACTGCCTACTTGCAAGGCAGGTGCTTATGCCACTGAGCTAAATCCCCAGCCCCCTCTTTTATATTCTTATGAAATTCACCATTGGTTTTGCTCCAACAATCAGCAACAGGAACAAAATGAAAAGTATTATCTATTTCCTTGTGCAAGAAAGCATTAAAGTAGGAGCTGGGTAGAAAGATAAATGTGTTTCAGGCTGTGCAACAGAATTTCTTTTTTCCACAGAAGATAGGAAAAATGGAATAATTTTGGATTAAATTTTATAGACTGACTTCCTCCTAAAATGTAAAGATTTTAACACACACACACACACACACACACACACATATATATATATATATATATATATATATATATATATATATATATATAATTTACTCTTTACTAAGAATTCCATAGAATTAAAATCTCTCTCTCTCTCTCTCTCTCTCTCTCTCTCTCTCTCTCTCTGTATGTGTGATGTGTGTTTAAAGTTTTCTACACATTAACTCAAGAGTAGGTTACATGGGTTCACGTACTGTCATTCTTGGAATCAGTCTACGTACTAATGTCTTTACCCTTTAGAAGAACACGACATCTTGCATTTCATCTATTGCTAAACATATATTCCCCAAATAACTGTATTAGTTTTTCATTATATATTTTGTTACAATTGTCATGAAGTGAAGCAAGACCCAATTTTTCTTCAATTTTTATTTGTAAAAGAATATTTGTAGCAGTCACTCTGATATTTTTATATAATAAGAGTTTGCTTTCGTTTTTGTAGTTTTGTGCTGCTAAAATGCTTGGAATCTCCAGAAAAGGTAAGCATGACTTATTATGATAATGGGATAACTGCCTTCTTAGAGCTTTAGGAAAACCTGTGTGAGTATTGACTATCAGAGGAAAGAAAAATGTAACTGGAAGGTTGGAAATTTCACCCCATTCCTCTATCTCCAGAGAGTGGTAGGGGACAGAATTTGAGTGCATCATCAATGATCAAAGATTTATTTAATCATGTTTGCATAATTAAACTTCCATAAACACCAAAATGAACAGTTTAAACAGCTTACAGGGTAATGAACACGCAGAAATATTGGGAAAATTGCATGCCAGAAGAGGGTATAGAAAGTCTACTTGTATTCTTCCATGTCTTTTCATATGTATCCCTTTCATACAAATATCCCTAAATTGCACCATTTGTAATGTTGTGGTAATTGTTGAATAAACTGTTTTACATGGTTCTGTGGGCCACACTAGCAAATTATCAAAACCAGGTTTAGATTAATGGAATATCTGACTGATAGCCATAAATCAGAATCACAGATGGCAAATTAGACTTGTGATTGACAACTAAAGAAGTGGAAGACTTGTGGGACAGACTTGTTAACCTGAGGAAACTGACACTAACATCCAATGTCGTGTCAGAATTGAGTTTAAGTTACAGAACAACTGACTGGTATCCATACAAATTTGGAGAATTACTATGAGAGACAAACCACACATATGGTATGGGAAATGAAATAGTAGTATAAGTGACAAAATAAAGAAAAATATTTATTTCTTCCTTTAATTCTACCTTCAACATTGTTTCCATAATTTATGATAAAGTAATACATATCACCATACAATAGCATGTCAAACAATGTGTTACATAATATTTAAATATTGTAGTGGGTAAAACAAAAATGAATTTCTTTTTTCCAAATTATACTCACTAACTTGTGATTTACTGGATTTAGTGTAAAACATTGGATTAAATTCAAAATGAATACAGATGTGATTTCTGCTATGAAGATTCCGTAGGAACTAAAAAAATATGCACCAATTGCAGAACAGTTTGATATAGCTATAGTAGAAAAAAAGGAGCACAGAGATGATGACTAATATATAGTGGTCAAGTAGTTCAAAGACAAATCCTAAGAAGGAGAAAAATATGAACAAATGTAGAATTTCAACAATCATTTAAATATTATTACAAATTATACCCTGGAGAAGAGGAAACAGATAGTATTGACTTTATTTATGTCCAACAAGTATGTCTGTAAACACTAGAAAAAATTGAATAGGCAAAACTCTGGAAACATAGTAAAGACAGACTATATTTATTTAGAAATTAAGAACTAAATTGAAACCATCACTTCCAGGCAACATACCTCTTCTTAAACAAGAAAATAATGACTCCGAGCCAATATTTTGCAACCTGAAATTTAGTAACAATTATTTATGTGTTTTAGATAGCAGTCTTCTGTCTGAAAAAAACAATTCCCACTCTATGGATTGTCTCTTCACTCTGATGGCAGTTTTTTCTGCAATGCAAAATGTTTTGTTCTTATTTTAAAGAAAATAAAACATAACAAAGCAAAGCAGAACAAATCAGATCAGAACAAAATAATGCAAGCAACCCAGGATTTTAAAACAAAACAACAGGAAATCAGCATTGACTAATATAATGTGTCTTGTTTCCTTTCAAATGATTGTCCATATTTTCACACACAATGAATTAAAACAAAAAAAAATGATGTAAAACAAATAGTATAAAACAAAAGAATGAAAGTATTACAGGCCTTCAAATCCAGACAATAGGAAAATCAACAATGGTTGCAATAATGTTTCTTGTTCTCTTCAAGATAGCTGATCATATCTTCACACATATTGAAATCTAATAATAGAAAACAGACTAAAACCAATTAAAACAAAAAAAAGCATTATTTGATTTCAAAAAAGGTGATGCGAAATCAGCAATGGCTACCGCAATGTCTTATTTTCTTCAGAATAACTGTTCATACCGTCACATGTAATAAAATTAATTCTGGTAAACTCATTAGGAGAAAATGTAGGTGTGTAGAAGCCTATATATGCACACATATTCTTTCAGTATGGTGGGAAAAACAAAACAAAACAAAATGTAACAAAATTGCAAAACAGATGAGACAAATAAATAACACTAATGAAGAGCTCAAAATAATAATAATAATATAGGTTTTCAAAACAAGATAGTAGGAAGATAATTAAAGTTGTTATTTTGCATGGTTATCTTCAAAAGAGTTACTCTGATTTTGAGATACAGATATGCAAAACTGATTTAATATTGTGTTAACTGTTTTTTTCCAAGAAAAGAATTAGTTGTATAATCATCTTAGCTATCTTAAGTGTATGTATACAAATTTATATGTTTTTTATTTTACCTTCCTTGTTTTTTTCTTTCTCTGTCTGAGTTATTTTTGCACTTTGAGCAGTTTTTTACCTTTTGTTGTTGTTTTTGTTTTTGGTGCCAGGGACTGAACTCACAACTGTGCACTTGAAAGGCAGGTGCTTATGCTGCTGAGCTAATTCCCTGGCAGTTTTTTACCTTTTCATAACATTTTTTGAAGATTTTGTACCTTATTCACTCATTTAATTTCTTGAACTAGGGAGACAATACAGTACTTAAGCATGTGAGTTTGATTTATTTCATTTATGAGTATCATTTTAAGTCACATCTATTTACATATAAAAACCTCAATGTGATCCTTCTTTATGTCTGAGTAGTAGTACATTGTATAGAAACACCACATTTTTTAAAACTATTCCTCAGATGATGGGCATTTGGGTTGTTTCAAAGAAATGCTACATTCTAAGAATGACTTCTCTAGGTGTGTTAATTGTATTTTGATTGGAATTGCTTTAAATGTACATAAGAATTTTGGGAGAATGGCTACTTTCACAATGATTGCTTTTCCTATCCATGTACAAGGATTGTCTTTTAATTGTCTGAGATCTTTTTCTACTTTATTTTTCAAAGTATTATAAAATTCATTGAATAAATATTTTACTTTCTGTGTTAGATTGATTCCTAGATATTTCATTTTTTGGATGCCATTGTGAATCATGAGGATTCTGATTCACTTGTTTCTTAGTGAGTTTGTTGTTTGTGTGGAACATTGCTAATGAGTTTTGAGTTTTGACTTTGGATTCACCTACATTATGGAATTTGGTTATAATATCCAGATGTCTTTCAATGGAGTTCTAGGAGTCTTCTATAAAGAGTATAATGTCATCTGCATGTGATGATACATGAACTTCTCCCTTTGGTATCTTTATTCCTTTTATTTCTCTCTCTTGCCTAATTACTTTGGCTAATGTCTTCAGCATTGCGTTGAACAGGAATGGTGATAGTGGACGTCTTTGTCTTGTTCCTGATTTTAGAGTGAAAGCTTTCAGTTTTTGTCCATTTAGTAAGATACTGGCCATTGGCTTATTACATATGGCTTTTCTCAGATTGAGGTAAAGGCAATCTATTCCGATTTCCTGTAGGTACTTATCATGAATGAGTGTGGGACTTTAATAAAATCTTTTTCTCCATCTATTGAAATGATCATGTGATTTTTGTCTTTGGCTCTATCAATATGGTGTATTACATTTTATTGAATTATGCACAATGAACCATCCCTGTCCTGCTAGATGAATCTCATTTGTTCATGATGTATGAAAATCTTGATGATTTGATGCATTCTGCTTGCCAGTATTTTCTTATGGATGTTTACATCTATATTCATGAGGCAGATTGCTCTGTAGTTCTTTTTTTGGCTGGGTCTTTCTTTGCTTTTGGTATTAGGGTAATACTTGGTTCCCAGAATGAATTAGGGAGAATAGCTTCCCTTTTAATTTTATTGAAGAGTTTGAAGTGTATTGGCATTAAGACTTCCTTGAATTTCTTGTAGAATTCAGTTGTGAATCCATTAGGACTTGGATTTTTTTTTTTTTTTTTTTTTGTGGATAGAGTTTTAACTATATTTTCAATTTCATTAACCAAAGTTGTGTTATTCAACAGTTTTATATCTTGTTGATCCAGCTCTGATAATTCATTTTGTTTCTAGGAATCTGTCCCTTTCTTCTATATTATGGAACCTGTGAGAGTGAAGTTATTTAAAGAGGTATTGATGATCTTCTTTATTTCCACAGAGTCTGTACTGATTTTGCCCTTTTCATTCCTTATTCCATGAAATTGCGATTTTTCTTTCCTTTTTAAAAAATTAGAATGGCTAGGAATTTATCAATTGTATTTATTCTTTCAAAGAACCAACTCTTTGATTTGTTAATTCATTGTGTTGTTTTCTTAGTCTTTATTATGTTAATTTATGCTTTTCCTCTTGAAATTTTCCCCTAACTAGTATGTAGTGACCATGGTCTTTATCTCTTTTGATCATTTTTGAAGTTCAAATTGTGTGCAAAAACAATAGATTTCTGTGCTTTTTTTTCTTTCATTTTCTTTGGGGGGATATGGTTCCTGTTTCATGCATATTGTTTTCCACCCCTTGATTTTAAATCTGTGAATTTTCTTTTGGATTAGATGGGCTTTATGTATACAGCATATGGTTGGATGTTATTCCTTGACACATTCTGCCAGTCTGTTTCTTTTAATTGGTGAGTTGAAGCCATTTAAATTAATGGTTATAACTATATATATATTGGCTCATGTTTGACATGTTATCTTTCTAATGTTGGTTCTTCACCTTTCTGCTCTGTTTAATTTTTTACCATGCTTAGTAGGTTTTTTTTTTTTTGGTGTTCTTGGATTTGTAGTTATTTTTATGTCTATCTAGAATATCTTTCAGTATTCATTGCAGGGTTGGTTTCATAGTCATGAAGTTCTTCAGTTGTTTTTTGTCATGGATGTATTATATTTCTCCATCAATTTTGAAGGATAATTTTGCAGGGTACATCAATCCAGTTTGTAACTCATTTTCCTTTAGTATTTGAAATACTTCACTTCATGCTCTTCTAGACTTCCTTGTTTGTGTTGTGAAATCTTCTGTGATTCTGATGGGCTTTCTATTGTAGATAACCTGTCTCTTTTCATTAATAGCTTTTAATATTCTGTTCTGTTGAATTTCTGAAAGTTGATTGATATATATCTGGGTGTAGATTTATTTTGCTGGTGACTAATTGGAATTCAATATGCTTCACCTAACTGTATGTCAGTTTCCATTCCCATGTTTGGGAAATTTTTAGCTATTACTTCTGTAAATAGAATTTTTATAACATTAATGTTGTCATCTTTTTCATTTACACCTATGGATCTAATATTGTTTTTTTTTTTTTTTTGCTTCATCTTGCAGCTGTTGAATTGTTATTTTCTGATTCCTTTTTTATTTTTAAAAGATCTTTCCTTTGTTTTTCACAAGCTGCAATCTTGTATTTAAGGTCGGAAAGTTTATCTTCACATTCATTCAGGTGGTTTTCCCAGATTTTGATGGAATTTTTGATTTCCTATACATCTTCTTGAATCTATTTCCTGCAATCTAATATTGCTCATTCAAGTTTTTCATCTTTCTTCAGTGTTCCTCAATTTTTTTAACTGTATCTTCTTTGGATGTGTTCAGCATTTCTTTTTGCACTTATTTCTTCTTTTACCTGGGAGATAATTTATGATCTAAGTTGCTTTACAGTTTCATGGATTTGTTTGTTTACTTTATTTGCAATCATTTCAGAACTTTCATGTGTACTGCTTACATTTTCTTCTATGTCCATGGCTCCTAGGCACTAGAGAAATTTATCTGGTCTATAGTGGCACTCAACATCTCTTCATATGTGAAGAGTACACTTTTTGGACCTTCAGAACAGCCCATATGGCCCTCCAAAGCTCCCCAGCTGCTTGATGTTGCAGAGTGGGACTCTACCAAGTTCTGAGTGGCGTAAAGTTGAACAGCTATATGTAGATCTTCAGCTGATGCCACACAGTGCACCAAAGCTCCCCAGCTGTTTGATGATGCTGGGTGGGGCCCAATCCTGCCCCACATGACCTAAAGGCCTGAGTTTTTTGAAGGTGGTGAGCAGGGCCCTACCAGATTCCACATGAGGTTCCAAGCATTCATGGCTATGTCGAATTTGCTGTGCCAGACTGTGGCTCACAGCACTCTGCAAAAGCTTTTCAATGAGATGAGCCTCCAGTTGTTGATCCTTTATCATTTTTCCTGTGCAACTGGCATTTTGTTCATTATAGATTCCTTTTCTCATCCTCATCACTGTCCAGGAAGTTTATATTTGTAATCCTATAGAAATGTTATTAAAACTTGGTGAATTAATTCCAAACTACTACCTCCAGTGTATTCCATTATGAAAATAAAGACAATAAGACATATGAACAGTTAACGGCAGCCAAGGGAACCTGAGTCTGGTCTAGATGAGGGTTCATGGAATAAAGGCCTCAGAGTAGGGTCTTCAGTGGATTTTAATAGTTTGTGAAGATGGGAGAGGCTAAAGATGACTGGTTTTGATCCCACTATAAGGCCTCAGTGCCAAACTCTGGAGGAGAGTACTAGCTAGCCACCTGGTTCCTGGAGGTTTTGAACTCCACTCATCCAGATTTAAGCCCATGGCATCACACTCTAGGATTGTATCCCTGTGAACTACACAAATGATTCCAGCTCTACCCAGCCAAGCAACCCAGTGCAATCCATCAGGGAAGCACCAAACCAGCCTCATAGGTAAGAGAGATATAAGGGCCTGTACAGCCTAGAGCCCCAGAGCCCCAGAGCCCTGGAGCCCCAGAGCCATCCATCAGGGAGCAACCAGCCAAGCCAATAGGTCCTGGTAATTTGAAGTTCCACCCATCACAGCACAAGGTCCCAGCACCATAGTTCTCAAGTGCATTCCAGCTAGTAGTCTGGATAACAGAGGAGTAGATCTCTGCCCAGTACAGTACTCCAGTGCATTCCATCAGGAGGGTGCCTGGCCAGATACCCAGGTCCCAGAAGAAAATGACAATATGAAATAGAAAGATACAGTCTTAGTCCTCCAACCCAACAAAAACAAATCCAGAAGATATTGAAGTGAGAGACAATGGAAATCACACAAACAAACTTTGTGAAATGATAGCAACTGATATACAGAAACAACTCAGTGAAACTATGGACATCAGATAAGAAATAATCTCCCAGGTTAAATGAAAGTAAATGACAAACATTATGAAAGAAATGATGAGTTTAACTACAGAAGATCTACATAAAAAAGAGGAATATAAGAAAATATTGAAAATCTTCAATGAACAGTATAAGAATTTGAATGCAAGACAGTACAAAGAATATTCAGGAAATTGAATATTCTTTTGAAAGCTGGATAAACTTCTCAAATGAATCTCAATATAGATTTTCAGGCATTAAAGACGGGACGGAAGCTCATGATCATGAAAGAAAATATATCTTAAAAATAACAAGAAATCAGGAAATGGCAATTTAACATGGGCAGGATAATGCAAAGAGAAACAATATAAGTGTGATAGGTGTCACAGAAGAAGCTGGGGAGTTATCACAAACAATGTAAGGAGAAATTTTTAGAGAAACAATATAACAAAAATTTTCAAACACAGGAAAAGCATCTGATATACAGATAAGTGAGGCATCTAGAACCATAATATCCATAACCAAAATAAATCATCACCCAGATATGCAATAAATACGATCTCAGAAATTCAGCAGAAGAGCAGAATACTAAAAGCTGTCAGAGAAAAGAACCAAGTCAATTATGGGGTAAAGCCTATCAGAATCATGGCAGACTTCACAACACAAACATTCAAGCTAAGAAGAGCTTGGAATGAAGTATTTGAAGTCCTGAAAGAAAACAACTTCCAGCTCAGATTGATGTACTTAGCAAAAATATCTTTGAAAATTAATGGAGAAATAAGATGCTTCCAGATAAAGAGCAACTAAACAACATCATGACTACCAAACCAATACTACAAAGAGAACTGAAATATATTCTAGAAAAAGTTAAAGATAACTGTGATTCAAAGAATAACTGCAGAAGGAAACCACAAAGCAGGGCAAACAAGTAAACAGAAAATGTAGAAAACCAAATATAGAAAGATAACATGACAGGAATAAGTCAGTACATATCAGTTATAGTTATGAAATTAAATGGTCTCAACTAACGAATAAAAAGAAAAAGACTGAAAGAATGGATTAAGAAACAAAATCCAATAATAAGATATGTACAAGAAACACATTTTACTCAACAGAAAAATTCATAGATTAAAAGAAAAAAATGGAAAAGAATAATTCTTGTGACAGGAACCTGGAAAACAGTGGGGGTAGATATTCTGTTTGTAGACAATATGAACTTCTAATCAAGATTCATCAAAAGAGATAAAGATATTCACTACATACTTCTTAGGGGAACAATTGAGAAGGAAAATATTATAATAATGCATATATTAGCATGAAATATGAGTACACTCAATTAAGTAAAACAAATCTTAATAGATACGAAAAAAAAATCAAATAAACCAAAACACAGTTGTAATGGGGGACCTTAATACTACATTGCCAAAAAGGGATAAATTGACCAAAGAAATAAAACAACTGAATCAAACTTGTGAACAAATGGACCTAGTAGATGTATACTGACCTTTCCACCAAACAACATCATACTAATTCTAATAATACTAATTCTTCCATGCTGTGCATGGATCATTCTTTAAAATAGACCATATAATAGCCCACAGAATATGCTTAAGTAAATGCAAAGGAATTGAAAGAATCCCATGTGTATTGTCTGGCCATGAAATTGGAAATCAATGACTGAAAAGGCTACAAGCACCCTATAAAAACATAGAAATTAAATAACACTCTCAAAAAAACCCAACAGGTTACAGAAGAAACTAAAGCAGAAATTAAAAATATCTACAATTGAACAAAAATAAAACTTTGTAGAACCTGTGGGACACAATGAATGCAGTCCTCAGAGGGACTCATGTAGTAATAAACACTCACATCAGTAAAATATAATGAACACAAATAAAAAACCTAATGCTGTTCATCAAACTTCAAAAAATAAGTACAAGGCCAGTCTAAAGCAGTGAGGAAATTACAAAGATCAGAGCAGAAATAAATGCAATTGGAATGAAGAATACAATACAAATAATTAATGAATAAAACAGTTTTTTGAAAAATAAATAAAATTGATAAACTCTTAGCCAATCTTATCAAAATGAGGAAAGAAAAACTCAAATCCATACAATAAGAAATGAAATGGGTGAAATCACTACATGCTGTGGAAATATAGAAGATAATCAATACCTACTTGAAAACTTTTACAGTTATAAGATCACTAACACTTACGAAATGGGCACATTCCTAGAAATATATGAATTACCAAATCTGGATCAAGGAGATGTAAAACTGCAGAATAACCCAATTTTAGGTAATGAAATTGAAAATATAATTAGAAACTTACAAAAAAAAAAAAAAAAGCCCAGATCCTGATTGATACACAGGTGAATTCTACAAGAAATATATGGAAGATTTAAGGGAAACACTGCTCAAAGTCTTCAATGAAATTGAAAGGGAATCAAGCCTCCTTATTCTTGGAAGCAAGAGTTGCCTAATAACAAAACCAGCGAAAGACCCAAGTAAAAAGAGAACTATAGGCCAGTCTCCCTAATGAAAATAGATATAGATATCCTCAATAAAACAATGGCAAATAGAATGCAACAAATCTTCAAGAAGATTATTCACAATGATCAAGTGGGATTCATCCCAGGAATGCAGGGGTGATTCAACATATGCAAATCAATAAACATAATACACAGTATCAACAGAGCCACAGACAGGAATAATATGATCATCTCAATAGATGCAGAAAAAGATTTCGACAAAATCCAGTACTAGCCAGTTCCTGCTCATCATCCGGAGCCCTGGGAGAGTTTAAGATCATCACTTCTAGTAGTCAAGGACCTGCCCAGCTTCCAGCCACATTAGACTAGGCTTGGGAGGTTTTGCGGCCCAACTAAATTACAACCAGAAACCTTTATCTATCAGGGGAGTTGACAGCACATGAAGACATATATCATGATCATTTTTAATCAATTTATCAATTTTACTTTCCTCATCATCTGATAAGCATCTCTTTTCCTAGTATTGTGCTTTCTATTATTCTGTCATGACTTCTTTGTTTTATGCATTATTTTTTATATGTTGTATACATCAGGGAAACCATTTTATGTATCTACTCTATTTTACTTATCATTACATTCTAAAATCTTATTCATTTTTCTTTAAATAACATAAATGTATATTTTTAGGGTTTAAAGATACTTCACTGATTTTTTTTTTTTTTTTAACCAGGGATCAAACTCATGACCACGTGCTTGCAAGGCAGGCACTTAGGCCGCGGAGCTAAATCCCCAGCACTGATATTTCACTGATTTTATATTTCACATTTTACTTATTCAAGTTCCTGTTCATGGGTACTTAGGTAGTATCCAGTGATTAATTATTGACAATTATTCTGCTCCATGTGGTGGTTATGCATGTACCATTGTATTATGCTTGTGATTCTTTAAGACATATACCAAGAAGATATACAAAATGGGCATGGTGGAGCATGCCTATAATTCCATCACAATGGAGGCTGAGGCAGGAGGATGATTTCAAGTTTGAGATCAGTTTGATCTACAAAGTAGATCAGATTTCAGGCTGAGCTCAAGGCCAGCCTGAAATGCATAGTGAGACTCTGTCTGTAAAATAAGTAAAGAAAAGAAAGGAAAAGAAAAGAAATACAGCTTGGTCAAATGGACTTTTTAATTGCATTTTTTTGGAGAACATTCATACTAGTTTCCATACTGGTTATACTGAGTTAAATTTCCACCAGCAAAGTAAATGATTTTCTTTAGTCAAAATTCCTTCCAGTGTTAATAGCTTTTTATAGTTTTGGTGACTGCCATGCATAAGAGGGTGAAATTAAATTTGAAACATGTTATTGACTTGCAATTATGTAAAGGCTAAAGATATTGAACCTTTTCTTCATATACATATTAGCCATCTAAGTTTCTTTTAAGATGTGTATTTAGTTCATGCTTTTAATTTTTGATTAGGTCACTTGATGTGTACTCTATATATTTCATATGATCTTGTTTCATCAGAATAATAGATAACAAAATTATTCTTTCAATCTTTAGATTGGCTTTCATTAATTTGATTTTTTATGCTGTGCAAAAGCTTTTAATTTGATGTAAGAATGTTTGTTGGTTCTTGACACTATTTGCTATATTATTGGATTTCTGTTCATGAAATCTTCTCCTATGCCTAGTTTGTTTCCTCCAAATATATTTTAATGTTTATATTTATATATCTAGTTATTTCATGTATTTTATTTTATTACACATTCAGAGACAGTGATATGTTTCAATATTTTGTAATTTCCTAGGAAAGTTTGGTGAAGATCCTCCTGTTACTTCAGCATAAATTTTTGGTCTCTGCCAAAAGTCAGAGGGATTGGTGCTGCTTCTGTCTTCAGATTTATTCCACTTCTCTGTATTTCTGTTTTGTGTCAGGTTTACGCTGTCTTTCATATTACAGCTTTGTAGTATAATGTGAATTCTGGTACTGTAATGCTTCCAACATTCTTCAATTTACTAAGGATTGCATTGGGAATTTTGCTTTTTTTTTTTTTTTTCAAATGCCTTAAAAATGAAAAAAAAATGTTTTCTTCTACTTTTGTAGATAATGTTATTTTTTAACAGGAATTTCACTGAATCTATAGATTACCTTGGTATGATAGCCATTTTAACCGTATTCATTCTGCCAACCCAAGAACAAAGAATCATTTTCAATTTTCCAATCTCTTCCAAATTTTTTTCTTCAGAGTTCTTCAATTCTGAATATAGAAAAGATTTCCTATTCTTGGACAGATGCTTGCTGTCATGGCTTATGTCAGTGGCCCCCAAGACTCATGAATTATGAACTCAACCAGATCTAGCATTTGTGATGGGATCCTTGTGTAGCACTCAGATTTGTGGTGTGAGTGCTATACCCTCCTACGAGTGGAGCCAGCATATGATGTAATGGCAGGGAGAAGGTGTCTCTCTCTCTCTTGCTGGCTCATGCCTTGCTGTCTGCAGTGGTCATGAATAGCTGCCCCACCACCCCACACTGCTTTGGAGCCAACTGAGTATGGACTGAATCCTCAAAGAAAGGAACAAACTACTAGTCAAGGAATCAGTACACAGTGGTATTATCCATGTAAGGTTTGTTTTCCAGGCACACAGAATGCAAGAGTTGTGGAATCAGGAATGCTCATCCCAGATTTCAAAGAGAGAATCAGGAAGCCACACAAAAAAGACAATTTGAGAATAGTGTTTTAAGTGAGAATAAGGTCATTGGTGAAATACAGAATCCTGGAGGTCATAGATTCCAGAACTGTAGGATATTTGCTGAGTAAAACTACATGCATGAATGAAATCAGCTCATGGAGAATTCTATGAGAGCTACAACAAATAAGGCCATAGGGGTTTGACTGCTCAAACTTTACAGAGATCATATCTTACCATCATGTTCCCAGGATACAGGACATGGAGCTAAAGAGCTGAATATTTTTCTCCTTTTGGTATCAGACTTTTTTGATTTTATATTCCCTATTTTTCCCTTTCATGATTGGAATATTTAGCCTATGCCATTGTACTCATCATTAGGTAACTTTTTAAATGATGATTCAACACTAAGTGTTGGCCTTGATTTTCAAAAGAGGCTTTGATATAGACTTGTTAAAATGGCTGCAGTGGCATCTAAGTATAAGGATGACTGAATAATATAAAATTACCCAGGGAAGTGCTATTCTGTGTGGGCTTTCTGCAGATATTCCTGGAAACTCTTCTCAAGTGAAAAGTTACACTTTTGTTCCCTTGAACCTGTGATGTATGACAACTCACAATTTTCCAAAGCATCTTCAAAGCACCTTTCTTGATATATAAGTACAAAATAATTGGTTTCTTTTTAAAGGTGTGAATCTCTTTAGTGAGCAAATACCTTTTAGTCTCTATTTTGCCAATGACTTTTTTCAAGCCAAAATGAAAATTTCTTCAAAATTTTGATGATTTTTGTTTTCATTTTCCCTATAAACATGGCAAGTACACATGCTATAGCCTGAATGTGGGGCTATTATAGAATTTAAACTGCCAAATCAAATATTCACAGTTCTTTGTCTATCTTAGTCTCCTGGAAAGTTTCAAGACATTGGAAAATTTTGACAGATATTCTCCAAGAGTGTAAGTCATATAACCCTTAATCTAGTTGTCACTGGAGTCCTTGTTTCCAACTGAAACCTCTCATGTGAAGACTTTATGGTCTACATTTCTACCAGTATTTTGGTCTTTTGAGTTCTGAACAGAATCACTCTCCAACATTTTAGGGATTCTACTGTGTGTAAATCCATAATATTTTAAACTACTTGTTCAGATTAGTTCCAAAGCTTTCTAAACTGCATGTTCATGTACTGAAACAGCAATAGTTTATTATTAAATTGTTTAGCTTTCCATTTGCTGAAAACAGTAGCCAACACTAACAACTTATAGGAATAGAGGTTTAATATGTCTCAGAATTCTACAGGAGTCAATTCATAGCCCATTGGATCCAAGAAAGGAACACCATAGCAGAAATGTATGATAGAGCTAACATGATTAGTTCATGGTATCTGAGAAATAGAGCACAAGAATCTTGCTAGAAAGCAAGAAGTCACAGATCATGTACAGTACTCAATTTAGTGAGTCTATGACCAACTGATGCTCATGCATTACTAATCAACTGAGCATTATTTAGTGCAGTCAGCTTCATACTTATTGAGTTCAACTGCCATAATTTCTAAGTATTTAAGTTTATTAAAGTAGTTATATTTGAATTTTTTCTGCTTTCATTTTTCACTGCTTTATTATTAGTGTACAAAAAAGCAATTCATTTTGTTTTGCATCCAATAATTTTGTTAAATGTATTCAGAAAATTTAAAAATTTGTAGTAGAGATTTTGTGTTTACTTTATAACCAATTATGTTACGCAAAAGTGTGGTATTTTGTCTTCTTCATTTCTATTTGTATTACTTTTTTATCTTGATTGAATGTTCTGCTTAAGTTTTGAGTACCGCATGTGAATAATGAAACCAGCCAATTGTGTCGCTCTTGATTTTAGGGATAATATTTCTTTGTTTCAGAAATCTGTATGATATTTGCTCTTTCTTTCCCTGTATGATTGTTATCTATTTGAGGTGAGGTCCTCTTATTGCTATTTTATGTTGACTTTTATCATGAAAGGATGATGACATTTTTTCAAAAAGCATTTTTGCATCTATTGAGATTACTGTGTAATTTATATATCTGATTCTACTTAAATGATGTGTTACACAAATTGATTACCAAATATTGAATCATCCTTGAATCCATTGAATGGATACAAGCTTGGTCTGGGGTGTGTTCCTTTCTATGAGTTATCCAATTCTGTCGGTAAAAAATTTACTAAAAAATTTAGTATCAAAGTGTATTGGTGCAATTTAGGCCTGCACAATGATTATATTCATCATTGGAATTTATACTTGCATTTTGTGTCTATGCTCATCTTAATCTGTGGTATGGTCAGCTATTTAACACCCCTAAACACACTTGCTGTTTGTATCTTTTAGAGCACTTTTTTTTCCTTCTCTTTTTTACAACAAAATTTACAGATTTTTGGTTTTATTAACCCTTAGTTCTTTTTTACTTTTTTTGGGGGGGGGGAGAATAAAGTCAAATATGGCTAAACAAAGCTGTCAGTCAATACCAAGGATAGACATAGCACATGATGTAAAAACAGAGTACAAGATTATCAACAATGGTTACCATAATGTCTCTTGTTTCCTTAAAAAGAATTGTCTATCTCATTAGGTATTATAAAGTTGAACAAAACAGTAGAGAACAAGACCAATAAAACTTAAGCAGTGTAAACATCTTGTGATGCTGGCTTTATGGAGTACTTATGGATGCATCACTCCTTTTCTATAGCACAGAAAAATTTTAGAAGCTTTATAAAATACAGTTTAAATTTTTTTTAGTATTCTGTGGTAATTTCTTGTCCGTTAATGTTCTTCACTGATGAATTAATCACCTAAGCAATTCCATTGCTTTCTATTCTGTCATATTTTGAGTATCTTTTTAGTTCAAATTTGTAAAGGCATATTCATATAGGAAGTTATATTTTATTTGATTCATTGGAACACAATTTTACAAAATAGTTTCTAATATTTATATGAACTTTATTGCTATCTGTTGTGACCTACTTCTCTTATTTTCATCTTTTCATCTTAAATTTTCTTGATGTTCTCTTTATTGCAGTAAGTTTGTGTAAAGTTATATTACTCTCTCTACCTTTCCAAAGAAACTATTCTTTGATTAATTGAACCTCTGTAGTTTTTATGCTGAGTTTCATTAATTTCTTATTTCCTTTTAAAACTTATTTTCTTCAACTATTTTTTCCATTGTGTTATTTTATCATGTACAGTTGTTACATGTTCATAATACATATGAATTGTTTTTATTTTCCTTCCGTTTCTTCTGTGATCCACTCTTCATCCAAGAGTAAATAATTTAATGTCTATTCATTTATGTAGTTTCTGTGATTTCTTCTACTCTTGATATTAAGAATCATTCTGTTGTGCTGCCACAGGATATGAGGTTATTTTTAGTTATTTTTATTAATTGACAATTATTGTATAGTATAATCTACCCTTTGTTTTGGAGAAAATTTATTGAAATTGTGAATTAAATTGTATTCAATGGTTCTGAATAAAACACTCTAGACTAAACTCTGATATATCTGCTTTTTCTGTGATATAGTTCAATAGCAATGTTTCTTTGACTTTTTGTGTTTTATTACACATTGATTTACCGATTTTTTAAATTAGTAGTGTATTGAACTGTAACATTACTGTTTTATAGATGTCTATCATTCTTTTTCCATATATATATGTGAATCGTTTCCCTTTTCAAGCATACAGTGAGTGTCTTTCTATGACTTGCATAATTTTGGCTCAAAGTAAACTTTTGTTTTCTACACATTGTATATGAATTTTTTTATTTTAAAGATAAATAAAACTAAATGCAAAATTTCAAAACAGTATTATAGGAAAGTAAAAATGGTTATTACACTGTGTATTATCTTCAAAGCAATTGCTCATATTACAACATATGAGCATGTAAAGTTTTCACACATAAATAAAGCTACTAGTATTTTCTTTTCAGGCTTCAGGTACTTGGATTATAATTCACTATGTTGCACTTTTGGCATGTGCATGTAATATGTCAATATTTTTCTCTTTTTCATTTCATTGTTTTGTTGTATTCTTCTTAAAATTTAAAAAAATTACAGTACTATAAAAAGGAAATTGAAGAGGATATCAGAAAATGGAAAAAATTCTCTCCCACTTGGAAAGGAAGAACAAAATTGGGAAAATGGCCATACTCCCAAAACTTACAAAAATTTAATAGAATTCAGATCAAAATGCCACCAGCATACCTCACAGGTCTAGTGAAAACATTCCCAAAATTCATTTGGAAATGGAAGTGGCCTAAAATGACCAAGATAATCCTAGGCAACATAGGAAAGTCAGGAATTGTCACTATTCCAGACTTGAAATTATATTGCAAAACTACTATGATAAAATCAGCACAGTAAAGGAATGCAAACAGACTGATGATCAGTGGAATAGCTTGGAAGATACAATCACAACTAGAAACATGCTCAGTCACTTTATCTTTGACAAAGGGGCCAAATATGTTCACTGAAAGACAGCCTCATTAATAAATGGTTCTGGAAAAAATGACTTTCCACATTTTCTTTATCCACTCATCTGCTGACAAACACCTCTGCTGTTTGAACAGTTTATCAATTGTGAATAACACTGTAGTAAACACGGTTATGCAAGTATAAATACACTAATCAGAATTTAATTCTTTTGGAATATGCCAGATTAGTGGTATAAGTGGATCACATTTTGCCTCTTTTTGTATTTTCTTTCAGAATCTCCAGTCTAATTCCACATTGGCTTTTTTAGTTTACCTTCAAGTCAACAGTGGAGAAATTCTCCTCCTACTATATACTCTCTAGCATTCATTATGTTTTTATTCCTGGTGAGAATGATAAAAACTTGATTGAATTGTAACCTCAATATAGCAATGGTTTGCACTTATCTGATGACTAAATGTTTACAAAATATTTCAGAAAATTATTGGTTGGTCTATTGTACTTTAGCTTGTTAGATATGTCTGTTCATTACATTTTACTCATTTATTAATTGGGTGAGTTTTTTATTGTTAGTTTTCCTGAATTCTGCATGTATAATGATATTAAATTTATATCACAGGAATAGCAGGGAAATGTTTCTCCCATTTTAAAACTGCCTTTTGAACATGTTGATGTGTTTTGCCACATAAAGTTTTGTTTTAAATTTTTATTTTTATTACTAGTATATGTATGTAACACAAAATTTATATCCACTTGTAAAATTGTTACATCCATGTATTCCATGCTGATAATATGTAACTCCTCATCATTCCCCCAATGAAATCCAGTCCCTCATTTTCCATATCCCATTCCCAAACTACTGTGTTTACTTCATTGTTTTCTATTAGACCTCTTTTAGTTTGCTCTCTATTCTGGGTTTGTGGTATAAGACAAACCACAAGATACATAATTTCTGTGTCTGATTTATTTCACTTTGAACTAAGTTTTCAAAAATCCACTTGTCCCGGTAAATACAACTCATTTATTTATTATCATGAATGAGAAGAAATATGTTTTGGACCATGTATTATATAAATAGAGTCTAGGAGACATCCAAGCTTGTCATTACACTGCCTTTTTGATCCAGATAGTAATGCAAAAACTCCTTGCTCTTTTTGGTAAAAGCTTGATGGAAGCCATAAGTCTAGTGACTGCGGTGGTGCTTACAGAACAAGGTAATACCTGTGAAAGAAGATCAGGTACCTAGGAAAATTAAAATTTCTTCATTACCCCCACTGTCTTGTTCTTGTCCTTACAAGAATGTTATAATTTTCCTAGTCCACTATGGGCTAGTCATCATTACTATTCCCAGAAACACACCCTACATTCACCCATTGTCCTTGATCAGACCTAATGAGAAGCAGCTAGGGTGTAGGTGTGACATGATCTTTTGATCCTAGAGAGCAACTGGTCATCCCAGATCTATGCAATGCACCCCTCTATTTTTGTGTTTTCCTTTTTCTTTCCTGTTGCACAGCA
The DNA here is from genome assembly GCF_034190915.1 of Cavia porcellus. Lineage (NCBI taxonomy): Eukaryota > Metazoa > Chordata > Mammalia > Rodentia > Caviidae > Cavia > Cavia porcellus. The sequence goes on from NW_026947486.1 coordinate 52,440,611, forward strand.
TGATATCGCCAAGGGAGAAGATTAGGATACACTTCAGGGGTTTCCAACAGTAATACACTGACATAGAACTTTTTTATCCACTCATATATTGGTGGGTAATTAGGCTGCTTCTCATTATTACTATTCTTATTTGTGCTTTCATAAATAGCATTGTGCACAGGTCATTAAAATATGACAAGTTTAAAATTTTCAGGAGGATACTCAGAAGGGGCATATTGTGTAAATCAAAATTTCTATTTTTACATCTTGAGATATTTCCATACAGATTTCTATAGTGGTGGTACTAATTTACATTCCCTACATCAGTGTAAAGAGGTCCTTTTTCCAAACAACCTCAGCAGTACACATTTTTAGATTCTTGATGAAAGGTATTGTTATTGGCTGAATATAAACTTTTTTACTTACATTTATATAATTGCCACAAATACTGCAACAATTTTCATGTAGATATATAGCTGATTTCACTTCTTATAAGAAAGGTCTATGCATTTCTGTTCCCCAGTTCTTGAGGCTGAATTTCTTCAAATAATTTTTATATTCTAAATAGCACACATTTACCTGCAAATTAGCTGGCAAAATTTTTCTCTTTCCATAGGTTATCTCTTCATTCAGTTGGTTATTTCTCCTGTCCATAAGCTTTTAATTTCATGTAATAATGCTGATTGATTGCTGATAATATTTTTATATAATTGTGGTTCTTCTAAGAAAGTGTTTTCCTATTCTTCAATCTACAAGAACTGTACCTACTGTGCTTTCAAACAGACTCATAATTTCCATTTATCATTTACATATTTGATCTTTATGTTTAATTTTAGAACAAACTACGTTAGATATATTTTTGTTATCATTTATGACAGTGGTCCCCAAGCCTCACAAATTATGGACTTGACTGTCTTAGTTACTTTTTACTAGTTCCTGAGACAAAATACTTGATAACCAAAGTTGGGAAAGGAAAGGTTTATTTCTTAAAGTTTTTGGAGGTTTCAGTCCATACTCACTTGGCTCCAAGGCAGGCTGGCATGGGGGGTCACTGTTCATGGTGGTTGCAAACAGCAAGGCAGAAACCTGCAAGAGAGTGAGACATGCCTTCTTCCCTGACATTACATTACATCCTGGCTCCAGACCTATGTAGATGTAGCACTGACACCATCAGTCTAAGCACTGGACAATGAACCAATCACAAATGCATAATGTAAATGCATGAGTCCTGGGGTCCACCAACATGGTCAGGTGTTTTGTCCCAGCAAGAAGAGAAAAGTAACCAAGACAAAGTTTGGTACTCAGAATGGGGTCATTGATGTGGCCATGCATGACCACGTGGCTTGAGAGCATTTCAAAATGGCTTGTGGACAAAATTTGGTAAGTTTCAGAGATGTCACCTGAAAGAATGGCTCTGTAATAGCTTAGGTTGTTTTGAAAGGAGAGATTCTGGTTAGAGCTCAGAAGACCAGAAGGCTGATAGAAAGCCATACACTAAGACCAGGCTCAGGAGGTTTCTGCTGGGAAGAAGGACTGCATTGGTTTTTGGAGTCCAGAAGATGTGTGTTATGGCTTAGGAGAAAGTTTGTCTGCATTTTGCTCATGTCCATAGTCTTTTCCAGAGACTGAGATTAAGGCTGATGGACTGATGAATCTGGCAAGAAAAATTTCACGGCACTCAGACACTGAAGCAGTGGCATGCCAATTGCTGGAGGTTTTGAGCCAGATTTACATTGCAAATCAAGAGCAAAGAGCCCAGAGAGGTGATTTATAATGTTGTTAATTTGGCCAGAAAGAGAGCTTCTGTAAAGTGGAATATAAAGTTAGAGATGAGATTTCACTGCTGAGAAGAGCAAAGGAATACAAAAGATGGTGTAGTGCATCCCTGGAACCAGCTGGTCTCCATATTTTGCAGCCTTGAACCAGCAACACTGGAAGAATTTTCTCAGAGAAGGTGGTGATGGAGGACACAGGAGATCCCCTTAAAATGGCAGCTACAACACCAGATTTCAGAATGGTGGTGGCATAGAGAGAAAAGTCTGGCTACTGCATCAGCTGGCAGTAAACCTCAGTGGTTATCTTGTGTCTTTGTACTTTGGAAGTGTTTAACCTTGTTTCATTTGTACAGGGGATACAGTTCAGAGTTTTCCATAGATCTCAGAGGAGACTTGGTGCTTGAATTTTTTTTCTTTTTTTAAATTTTATTTAAAAGGAAAAAGAGAAAAAAACAAACAAAACAAAGCGGTGTAAGGGTACAAGTAATACAGAACTACAAAACAAAAAAAAAAGTAAGAAATCACCAGTTAATAGATTACATATTACCATCTTAGTGATAGTTGCTCAATTCACAGTATCAAAGCATACAAAGTGGACATTCAAATAGTGAGACTACAAACAGTTGTGTTCAGTGATCCAACCAAAAACATTAATATGGTCAGCTACTTAACACTCCTAAACACACTTGCTGTTGTACCTTGTAGAGCACTTTTTTTCCCCTCTCTTTTTTACAACAAAATTTACATATTTTGGGTTTTATTACTCCTTAGTTCTGATTACTTTGTTTTGGGAGAGAATAAAGTCAAATATGGCAAAACAAAGGTGTCAGTCTAAACCAAGGATAGACATAGCACATGATGTAAAAACAGAGTACAAGGTTATCAACAATGGTTACCATAATGACTCTTGTTTCCTTAAAAAGAATTGTCTACCTCATTAGGTATTATGAAGTTGAACAAAACAGTAGAGAACAAGAACAATAAAACTTAAGCACTGTAAACATTACAGGAATTCCAAAGGAGACAATAGTCAAACCAGAATGGGCATCTTAGTGAATCTTATTGCCTTCAAAGTAGTTGCCTATACTCTCAAACTTGACACTATCAGACAGAATGGAACAGAGTCTAATCAGTCAAAACAAGATAGTGGGAGTACTACAGACTTCAAAACAAGTTAATAGGAAATCAAAAAAAAAGTTACTATTATATATCCTGCTAATTTTTTAAAAATTTTTCCTGTTAATTAAAAAAATAGCTAAATAATTTTTTAATGAATAAGGGAGAGATTGAGATAAAGAAGACATAAAAATATAACAATACAGGTCAAAGCATGACTGTTTCAGCAACCTAGGGCTTCACCACCAAATAAACCGACTTAATAGTAGTTACCATAGTGCCTGTCTTTTTCCTTGAAATATTTGAATAAAACTTCATATACTATAGCTTCAAATATTTCCATATCAAGAAGCCCAGAATAAAGCCTTTCCAATTAATAAGTGAAAACTATATAAGGCTTCAAGGGCACCTAATGGGGAATCATGATTACCACTTATTTTTATATATTTGAATCATTACTTACATTAGGGAAACTATTAGGTATTCACACATGCGAGATTGATTTATTTCACTTATGAGTATGGCCTCAAGCTGCGCCCATTTATTGAAAATTTCTCAATGTGTTCCTTCTTTATAGCTGAGTAATACTCCATTGTATAGAAATACCACAACTTTTTTATCCATTCCTCAGTTGATGGACATTGGGTTGTTTCCAAGATCTGGCGATTACAAATTGTGCTGCTATAAACATAGGTGCACATAGATCACTGTGGTATGATGTTTTCAGTTCTTCTGGGAATATGCCTAGGAGTGGAATAGCTTCAATAAATGGGATTTCCAATCCCAGCTTTTTGAGACATCTCCAGACTGACCTCCACAAAGGTTGTACCAGTCCACACTCCCACCAACAGTGTAGGAGAGTTCCTTTTTCCCCACAGTCTCTCCAGCATCTATTGTTGGTTTTCTTGATCTTGGCCATTCTTTCAGGAGTGAGATGGTATCTCATTATGGTTTTAATTTGCATTTCTCTAATGACCAATGATGATGAACATTTTTTCATGTATTTATTTGCCATTTGTATTTCTTCATCAAAGAAGTGCGTATTCATCTCAGATGCCCATTTTTGGATTGAATCTTTGAATTTTGGGTGTCTGAGTTTTTTTTAATTTTTTATATGTTTTAGACAAGAGTCCCTTGTCTGAGAGAGAGTTCACTAAAATCTTTTGCCAGTTTGTGGGTTTTCTTTTCACTATGCTGGAGATTTCTTTTGACATGCAGAAACTTTTTAATAACAGGTGGTCCCAGTTATTGATTCTGGGAAGTATTTCCCATGCGGTTTGAGTCCTGTTCATGAATTCTCTACATACGCCTATGTCTTCAAGGTTTCTATCCAATTTGTCTTCCAATACATTTAGTGTTTCTGTTTTAAAATTCTGATCTTTGACCCATTTAGATTTTAATTTAGTACATGGTGATAGACACGTGTCTAGGTTTAGTTTTCAGCAAATGGAGAGCCAGTTTTTCCAGCACCAATTATTAAAGAGACTGTCGTTTTTCCAGTGAACCTGCTTGGCTTCTTTATCAAAGGTAAGGTGGTTGAGTGTGTTTGTAGTTGTGGTTGTATTTTCTAATCTATTTCATTGATCTTTGGCTCTGTTTTGATTCCAATACCCTGTTGATTTTACTACTGTTGCTTTGTAGTATAACTTCAAGTCAGGGATTGTGATGCCTCCTGCCTTGCCTTTGCTGCTTAGAATTGCCTTTGCTATTCTAGGTCTCTTCTGGTTCCAGATGAATTTTAGGAGTGATTTCTCTAGATCTATAAGCTATGTTGATGGTATTTTTATTGGGATTGCATTGAATCTGTATAACAGTTTTGGGAGAATGGCCATTTTCACAATGTTTGTTCTTTCTATCCATGAGCAAGTGATGTCTTTCCATTTTCTGAGATCATCTTCAATTTCTTTTGTCAGTGTATTATAATTTTCCTTTTATAGGTCTTTCACTTCTTTTGTAAGAGTAGTTCCTAAATATTTTCTTTTTTTTGCTTGCTAATGTGAAGACAGTGTTTTCTCTTATTTCTGTCTCTGTGATTTTGTTGTTCTTGTATAGGAATGCTATTGATTTCTGAGTATTGATTTTGTATCCAGCTACATTACTGAATTTATCTAAGAGTCTTTCAATGGAGTTTAAGGGATCTTAAATGTAGAGTATCATGTCATCTGCAAACAATGATTATTTAACTTCTTCTTTTCCTATCTTTACCCCTTTTATTTCTCTCTCTTGTCTAATTGCTCTGGCTAGTACTTCCAGTACCATATTAAATAGGAGTGATGATAAAGGACATCCTTGTCTTGTGCCTGATTTTAAAGTAAAGGCTTTCGATTTTTGGCCATGTAGTATGATGCTGGTTGTTGGTTTGTCATAAATGGCCTTTATTATATTGAGGTAAAGACCATGTATTCCAATTTTCTATAAAGTTCTTATCATGAATGAATGTTGAACCTTATTAATGGCCTTTTCTTCATCTATAGAAATGATCATGTGATTCTTACTTTTGGCTTTACTGATATGGTGGATTACATTTATTGATTTACATATGTTGAACCATCCTTACATTCCTGGGATGAATACCACTTGGTCAAGGTGTATAATCTTCTTAATGATTTGCTGCATCCTATTTGCCAATATTTTATTGAGGATTTTTGCATCTGTGTTCATTAGGGAGATTGGTCTATAGTTCTATTTTTAGCTGGGTCTTTCTCAGGTTTTGGTACTAGAGTAATATTTGCTTCCAGGAATGACTTAGGAAAGATTGCTTCCCTTTGAATTTCATTGAATAGTTTGAGTAGTGTTGGCATTAGGTCTTTTTTGTATTTTTTGTAGAATATTTCAGTGAATCCATCTGGGCCTCGGCTCTTCTTTGTAGGTAAGACTTAATTGCATTTTCAATTTCATTAACAGAGATTGGATTATTCAACAGTTTTACATCCTCTTGATATAGCTTTGGTACTTCATATGTTTCTATGAATCTGTCTATTTCTTTTGTGTTATCAAACCTTTGAGAGTAGAGGGTTTTGAAATAGGTGTTGATGATCTTCTGTATTTCTATTGGGTCTGTTGTGGTTTCACCTTTTTCATTTCTTATTGCATGAATTTGAGCTTTTTTTCCCTTTTCAAAATAATTTGGCTAGGGGCTTATCGATTTTATTTATTATTTCAAAGAACCAACTCTTTGATTCATTGACTCTTTGGATTTTTTCTTAGTCTCTATTGCATTAATTTCTGCTCTGATTTTTATAATTTCCTGTCTTCTTTTGGCTTTTGGCTTGACTTGCTCTTCTTTTTCTAGCTGTTTGAGGTGTAGTATCAAGTTATTTATTTGTATTCATTCTGTTTTCCTGATGTGGGAACTCAGTGCAATAAATTTTCCTCTGTGCACGGCTTTCATTGCATCCCACAAATTCTGGTAAGTTGTATCTGCATTTTCATTTTCTTCTAGGTATTGTTTAATTTCTTATTTAATTTCTTCTGTGACCCACTGATTACCCAAGAGTGTGTTATTCAGTTTCCATGTGTTTCCATGATTTTTGAAGTATCTTTTATCATGAATTTCCAATTTCAGAGCGCTATGATCCGATAACATTCAAGGGATGATTTCAACTCTTTTGCATTTGTTTAAATATGTTCTGTGAGCTAATATATGGTCTATTTTAGAGAATGATCCATGTATTGCTGAGAAGAATGTGTATTCTGATGTTGTTGGGTGGAACATTCTTTATATGGCTATCAAATCCATTTGTTTGTAGGTGTGATTCAGTTCTGTTATTTCTTTGCTCATTTTCTGTCTGGTTGATCTGTCCTTTGGTGTCAATGGCATATTAAGGTCTCCTGCTACAATTGTGTTACTGATAATTTGAGTTTTCATTTCTGTTAATAGTTGTTTTATATAACTGGGTGCTCTGGAGTTTGGTGCATATATATTTAAGATAGTTATCTCTTCCTCTTGGAGTTTTCCCCTAACGAGTATGTAGTGACCTTCTTTGTCCTTTATAGTCATTTTTGTTTTAAAGTTTATGATCTCTGCAAACAGAATGGCTACTCCTGCTGTTTTTTGGATTCCTGCTGCATGAAGTATTGTTTTCCATCCTTTGACTTTTAGTCTGTGAGTATCCTACTGGGTTAGATAGGTTTCCTGTAAACAGCATATGGTTGGATTTTGTTTCTTTTTTTTTATTTAAAGAAAAGGAAACAAAAGAATACATGGAGATTTAAAAAATGGTAGAAATAATACAAACTTACAGAAAAACAAACGGTAAGATATTGCTCGTTGATAAGTTACACATTGTCATCTTAGAAATAGCTGTTCATGTTATAGAATTAAAGTATTTAGAATGACATTCATAAAGTGACACTACAAATCCTTCTGCTCTATGATCGAACAAGAGCTCAGTAATATGGTTATCAGCCCTACACATTTGTTTTACATCTCAAAGAGGGTAACATTAAACATATCAAAACAGAACATAGCAGTTAAAAAAACAATTTAAAGAAATACAGATTTTGTAGCAAGCCCATTGGAGATCTTCATTGTCTATCTAACTGTCTCTAGTTTCTTACAAATAGTTGTCCCCATCTTCACCCACCTTATATACTTATTGTATATTATAGAACTAATCAAATCATTGGAGACTTTTTAGGTCCTCAAGTACCAAATTAGGGAAGACAAGAGTAACTACCATCGCATCTCTCATTCTCTTTGTGATAGCTGTCCCCATCCCTACATATGCTGAAATTGAACTCAAGAAACCAGTCCAATGTCATTCTAATCAGCGAACATTAGTATTGCTAGAATTTCTATCATAATGCTACAAAATTACCCTCGGGTTTCTTGGCGTCTCTTCCTCAGAGTATCTGTTCATTACAACTTGCATTATATAATCTGTTCCCATAAATAATTAAAAAGAAAAAAAATGTGTGAATTTCTACATATATATTTATCCCCTCTGTGTTATAGGAAATACCAAGTCATAGCAAGACAGCAAAACAATTTCCTAGAAAAACATGCAATGGATAAGACATATAAGACCACAATATAGATGATCTTCCATAGTTACTATGTTTGCTCTTGTTATTTTCAATAGATTTGACCACCACACTGGCTTACTATAGTGAAATATAGTATCACCAGTTTTTATAAAAACTTAACTTTGACAGCATTGTAGGATTTGAGAGCTGTTACTAATTAATACCAGTATGGATAGCCTTTACATCTTGTCATCCTCAGAGTAGTTGCCTCTACTTTTAGTGTTGATAATAACAAGCATACCAATTTCAAATAAAATCAGCCATGGCCAACCCATAGTCTTATGATTCAGATTCAATTAAGATCAGTCATAGTAAGACAATGTAAGTATTGAAGGATTTCAGTTTAAGTTAATAGGAAAGTAAGGATATTACCATGGTATAACCTGCTATTTCTGGGTCAAGATGTCTGTGCCTCAAATGTGACATGAGTGGACAGACCAGTATATGTTAAATTGAAACTAAATATGTCCATAAGACTACTATGTCTTTTAAATCCTTATACACCATTAACAATGACCTCGGCCTTTTTTTTATAGAGTTTCAGTGCTGTCTATACTAAAGACTATAGCTTACCTTCTCTGCCTCATGTCTGCTACTCCACTTTTCTATTATATTTTGTCCACCTTATTCCCTCATTCCACTGTCTGCCCCGTTCAGTGAGGCCTCTCTGCCACTGTTGCTGGAATCCTGGTATCTCTTCTTTTCTTTCTCTGTAATGTCCTTCAGCACTCTCTGTAGGGTTGGATTGGTGGCCATGAACTCCCACAGTTCCTCCTTGTCTTGAAAATATCTTATTTCACCATTAATTTTGAGAGAGAGAGTTTTGACGGGTATATGAGCTTCGGTTGCATATCATTTTCTTTCAGGACTTGGAATATTTCTCCCCACTCCCTTCTTGACTTAAGAGTTTGTGTTGATAAGTCTGCTGTTATTTTGATAGTTTTCCCATTTTAGGTAATCTGCATCTTTTCTTTGGCTGCTTTTCATATTCTGTTCTTTTGGTGGATTTCTGGAATCTTTATTGTTATATGTCTAGGCGTAGATCTGTTTTTGTTGTAGGTAGCTGGTGTTCTGTATGCCTCTTTTATCTGGATATCATTTCTTTTTGCTATATATGGGAAATTTTGCTTTAATATATCTGTGAATATTCTTTGTATTTCATTTTTGGTTGCTCCTGCTTCCTCACTCACATTCTTTATTCTGAAGTTATGTATCTTTTTGTCATCTTCTAGTTTTTGAATTGTTTCATTCTGGTTCCTTGTTATTGTTAAGAGGACCTTTCTTTCACGATCATATGCCATAAATCTCTCTTCAAGTTTCAGAAGGCTGTCTTTAGTTTCTGTCAAGGCATTTTGCTAGCGTTCAATGGAGTTTTTAGTTTCCTGGTATTCTCTTTGGGTCTGTTTCATGCATTCTAAGTTATGTTTAAATTTTTCTTCAGAAGTTTCTCTTTCTTTTCTGATTTCTTCAGTTCTTCCATCTGTGTCCTCTTTGGCGGGGCTTGTCATTTCTTTAATTAATCTCTTTATATCTTGTCTCACTTGAATCAGGAGTACAGCTTTAAATTCTTCTATGAGATCATGAAGGTACTTTTTAATTTCGGCTGATGCTGTGCCAAGCAATGGATGGTTACTGTGCTTGTTCTCTTCAGTGTTTACTTTTCCCGGGCTTATTTTCTCATGTTGGGCAGCTGGAGATTTTTTTTTTTTTAATTTTTTTCTCTTGTCATGTTTCTGGTTTTTTTCAGACTGTCCTGGGGTTCTCTGGCCCTCTTTGAATTGCTTAGGGCCTTTCAGAAGCGTGCTGACTTGAGTTTTTGCTGTCCTCCCCAATTTGCTGTTATCTGGGGTAGGCTGGGATGCAGGGGCAGTACAGGCTAGTCTCCAGCCTCTGCGCCAGTCAGTCCATAAATTAGACTGTACTTTCTGGATGTCACTGAGTTGTGACTATTTTGTATCTGCTTGTTGGGCCCCAAGCAGAGGCTTGGTTTAACCCCAGCAGTTCCTGCCAGTTCTCTTTGTACCAGAAGCAGCTGACTAATGTCACTATGGCACAGGGTCCTACCCCAATCCCAGCTGTTCTCTTCCCGACCTCTCTGTGACAGGAGCACCAGCACAGCAGAGCTGCCCAAACTCAAGATGTCTCCCACTAGTTCTCTGTATGAGGCTGAAGCCAACACGTACTCAGGCTCTGCGCAATTTCAAGATGCCTTCCACTAGCCCTCCCTACATGGGGGCTCAGTGACACCACTGAGCTGTAGGTTCTGCCCAACTGTAAGATGGCTGCCACCAGACTCTGTGTTATTGATGTCCCCGTGGTGGCAGGCACTGCCTTGTTCCAAGACGTTCTCTGGCCAACCCCAGCAGCCGCGGGGTCCCCAGTACTCACCAGGGTCCACGCCGCCCACCTTTCCCGTGCTCCCCGCACAGCGCGGATTGGTCAGAAATCCGCACAGCGTGCACTCCCAGTACAGCGCAGAATGGTCAGAAATTCACGCAGTGTGCGCTCCTGGTAAAGTGTGGAATGGTCAGAAACCCGTGCAGCGTGCACTCCCGGCACAGTGCAGAAAGGTCAGAAATGTGCTCAGCTTCGGCTTTGGAGCTCGAGAGTCTTTCACAATCTCCTCTGGTGTAGCGAGGCAGTCAAAAGCCAACACGGCTTTTCTTGTTGGGTCCACGGGTCAAATTGTTGATTTAAAGGTGCGGGATTTGCAGCCTCCCATTTTCAGCCTTCACAGTCTCAGCACGACTTTAAATCCTCCAGCTGCACTGTCTTGGTTAATAAGAATCATTATCCATTTGTCTGGCCCTCTCCATGTTGTCATATTCTAGCTTCTAATATGATTTCTCCGGAGAGAATCTCCGCCCGATCCTCTAGCAAGCCGCCATTTTCTTTCTCGGATTTTGTTTCTTGATCCATTCTTTGAGACCATTTACATTAATGGTTATTACTGTTAAATGCTGGTTTATTGTTGACATGTTATCTCTCTGCTGTTGCATCTTTATCTTTCTGTTCTGTTTAATTATCTGCTTTGCTTAGTGTTTTTTTTTTTCCTTTTGTATCTAAACTGTCTTTCAATATTTTTTGCACAGTTGGTTTGGTGTTCATGAAGTTCTTCCACTGTTCTTTGTCATGGAAGTATCATATTTCACCATCTATTTTGAATGATAGTTTTTCAGGATACATCAGTGTAGGTTGAAAATCATTTTGCTTTAGGATCTGGAATACTTCACGCCATGCTCTTCTTGACTTTATTGTTTGTGCTGAGAAGTCTGCTGTGATTCTGATACGTTTTCCTTTATAAGTGATCTGTCTTTTCTCTCTGACAGCTTTTAATAATCTATTCTTGTGTTGGATTTCTGGGATGGTGATTATTATATGTCTTGGTGTAGTTTTATTTTGGTTATGACTATTTGGAGTTCTATATGCTTCACTGATCCTGATGTCAGTTTCTGATCTCATGTTTGGGAAATTTTCAGCTATTACTTCTCTAAATATCCTCTTGACATCCTTTATGTTGTCTCCTTTTTCATTAATCCCTATTATTCTTATGTTATTTTTCTTTGCATCATCTTGCAGTTGTTGAATTGTTGTTCCCTGATTCCTTGTTATTTTTAAAAGACCTTTCCTTTCCTGTTCACTAGCTGCAATCCTGTCTTCAAGGTCTGAAATTCTAGCTTCACTTTAATTGAGGTGGTTTTTACAACTTTCAGTGGTGTTTTTTATTTCCTGTATATCTCTGTGCATCTGCATTATGTATTCTGTTTGTTTCTTATATTGCTTATCTAGGGATTCTATCTATTTGTTTAGTTCCTCCATTTTTAAAACTGTGTTTTATTTAGATATATTCAGAATCTCTTTCATTTCTTTTATCATTTCTTCTTTTACCTGGGAGATTATTGCGAGTTTGAATTTCTTTAAAGCTTCCTGGATTTGCTTGTTAATTTCAGTAGCTATTGTGTCCTATATTTGAGGTGAATGGCATATATTTTCTTCTATATACATTGCTCCTAGGGTTTCTTGAGATGGGCTGGAGGTTTGAGGTTGTAATTTGGTCTTTTGTTTTGTCATTTTCCTATATTTCTGTGTTTCAAGTGTTATTTGAAAGCTTCCTCAAGGTTTGTTCAAAATCTGCTTCTATGTTTGCTGCTTCTGAGATTCTGGCACCTCATTACCCCAAGGCACTGGGCCTGTAGAACCAATGGCCTTCTTCTGCCTGTTTAGAACTCCTTAGTTCCAGATAAGCTGGGCTTCAGGGACACTCTGCACCCACCTGCTTGTTGGAAGCTGCACAGTTCTCCAAGCACAGATGGGATGGGGAGGCAGATGTAGATGCCTCTAACCCACTTCTCCACTTCACTGCACCTGGAAGCCTGGAGGGTCCTGAACAGTCTGGGATTTGGGCAGAGTGCACTGAGCACTTACCATAGGCCGCGGGGCCTCTGGAACCTGCGATGCTCCCCTGCTTGATGAGATAGCCACAGTCCTCCAGACACACAGGGAGGTGGATGCAGGCGCCCCAGATCTGCCCAGCCCCTCCTCTGTACACCAATGGTGAGGTGTAGGAGTCCCAAATAGGCTGGGCTCTGGGGATAGCATGCACCCGCTGACTTGTTGGAAGCTCCACAGTTCTCCAAGTGCAGCCGGGATGGGGAGGCAGATGTAGATGCCTCAAACCCACTTATGCACTTCACTGTACCTGGAAGCCTGGAGAGTCCTGAACAGTCTGGGCTTTGGGCAGAGTGCGCTGAGCACTTACCATAGGCTGCGGGGCCTCTGGAACCTGCGATGCTCCCCTGCTTGCTGAGATATCCACAGTCCTCCAGACACACAGGGAGATGGATGCAGGCACCCCAGATCCGCCCAGCCCCTCCTCTGCACACCGATGGTGCAGTGCAGGAGTCCCAGATAGGCTGGGCTCTGGGGATAGCGTGCACCAGCCTACTTGTTGGAAGCTCCACAGTTCTCCAAGCGCAGCCGGGATGGGGAGACGGAGGTAGATCGGCACTTGAACTTTTCACCAATACTGAACCTATTAGGACTTTAGCAACTCTTGGAGATGGGCTAAATGTCTTTTGTATAAAGGATGTGCATGAGTCTTTGGGGCCAGGGGTGGAATGTCATGGTTTAGGTTAGTGTCCACAAAGCCTCATGAATTATGGACTTGACCAAATCTAGAATCCATAATTGGTTTGTTCTCTAACAGTTGGATTGGTGGCATGAGTGCTATATCCACCTGGGTGTAGAGCCAGCTATATGATATAAAGAAAGGAAGATGGGTTTTCTCTCTCTCTCTCTCTCTCTCTTTCTCTCTCTCTCTCTCTCTCTCTCTCTCTCTCTCTCTCTCTGTCTCTCTCTCTCTCTCTCTCTCTCTGTGTGTGTGTGTGTGTGTGTGTGTGTGTGTGTGTGTGTGTGTCTTGCAAGTTCATGCTTGCTGTTTGTTGCCTGACATGCCACCCTGTCACTTGGAGCCATCTGAGTATGGACTAAAACCTCCAACCTGTAAGAAATAAACCTTTCTTTCCTCATTTTGAGTGGTGGGTGTTTTGTCCCAGAAATGAGAGAAAAGTATCCAAGACAATTTTTACAGCATATTTTTGGCTTTCTTCTAAAAATTTTGAATGACTGAATGTATATAGGGTTGATTTTTCTCCTTCAATTCTTATTAAATGATTCATTTGTATTTCTTAGTATCTTACTCTTCTTAAATAAAAAAAAATTAATACAGGTTTGCAGTACAAAATGATCACTGCTTTTGAGAAAGTACAAAAAAAACCATTGCACATCTTAATTATTTTACATTCCTTCTCTTCCTCTTCCTCCATTTATTTATTCTTTTCCCTTTGGAAAAAAATCTATCTCACTATATTCTAATATAAATATCTATCTTGATTTTCATAGATTATATATTGCTATTTAGCTACCCCCAAGTGGCCCACAACTGCCTCCACTCCTGTCCTAAGCCAAAAGTGCACAGAATGATTTCCATAACACAGTGATTCCTTGGCAGGGAGCTCTGAGATGGGTAAGGACCCACCCATCATCCTCTATCACTGAAGGACCAATAGAAAGTTCTCTTTGGGCCCATTGGAGCCCTGCCCAAAGACACCTGAGTGGCCCATAGCCACCTGCTCTCTACTTTGCTAGGCAGAAGTATGTGCAGGGATTTGTATCCCACAAGGAAGCCTTGGTTCATTGCTTGGAGATGGCTAGGGCCCTGCCAAGCATACTCATTACCAGGGGATGTACCAGAAGGTAACTTTGGGCCTATGGGAGCCCTGCACTACAATCTCCAATTGACCCACAGCCACCTGCACTCTGCCTTATGAGGTTAAAGCACACACAGTGATTTCAATCCCACAGGGAAGCCTTGGCACATTGTTTAGTAACTTATATAGCCCCAACTATCACACCCATCACCAGAGGACACACAGGAAATTACTTGCAGGCCTATTTGGGCCTTACCTAGTGACCTCCTAGTGGCCTGCAGCAACCTGCACTCTGCCTCATGAGACAAAAGTGAGCCAGACTGGTAAGGACTCATGGAACAATGTCCAGAGGCCAGGAGCCACCTGGAAAGGCCTGTCTAAGGAACTCCACTCAACTGGGGAAACTCCTTGTGGTAGGGATAGATATCCTCAACCCAAGAAACAACAGAAACCTTGCCTTCAGCTTGCTTAAGGAATATAAGAAAATGACAAAATGAAGGGAATATGTAATCTCAAAATCCAGCCCATCCCAAAAAAGCCTTGGAGAAATGGACATAGAATAAAAGGTAAGCCACGCACCTGAAACTCCTAAAATGATAGGATCTGAAGTAAAGAAACAACTCTGGGAAGCTACAAAAGAACTCAGATCAGAACTAATCGCCCAAGTAAGAGAAGAAATGATAAATGTAATGAAAGAAATGCTGAAAGTATCTAAAGAAGATATAATTAAAAACTAGAGGAACACTTTCAAAAGATGGAAACCTTGAATCAGCAACATAAAAAATAAACAGAATACATGAAACAGATTCAAGAGATATCCAGGAAAACAAAAATCCCATCAAAGGCTAGCAAAACCATCTCAAAGGAAGTGAAAATAGACCTTCAGACCTCAAAGACAATATTATAGCTAGTGAACAGGAAAGGAAAGATCTTAAAAAAGAAAACCAAGGAATCATGACTTCACAATTCAACAGCTGCAAGATGATGCAGAGAACAACAACATAATATTTATAGGAATAAATGAAAAAGAAGGTGATCATACAAATGATATCAAGAGGCTACTTACAAAAGTAATAACTGAAAGTTTCCCAAACATGAGAATGGAAACTGAGATACAGAAAAGTGGATCATGTAGCCCCCCAAATAGCTATAATCAAAATAAAACTACACCCAGACATATAATAATAAATATCCCAGAAATGTGACATAAGAACAGAATATTAAAAGCTGTTAGAAAGGACAGATCACCTATAATAGAAAGCTTATCAGAACCAAAGAAGACCTCTCAACACAAACAATGAAGTCAAGAAGAGCGTGATATGAAGTATTTCAGATCATAAAGGAAAATGTCTTCCAACCCAGATTTCTGTACCTTGCAAAACTGTCCTTCCAAACTGATGGAGAAATACCTCCATGAAGAAGAACAGCTGAAGAACTTCATATCCACCAAACCAATCTTACCAAGAATACTGAAAGATACTTTAGATAGAAATAGGATAATACCACTAAGTAAGTAAAACTATTAACCAGAGAGAAAGTGTAAAGAATCAATAGCAGAAAGACAACAGGTCAAAAAGAAACCACTATATATCAATTGTTAGCTTTAATGTAAATGGCATCAGTTCACCAATAAAAGGAAACAGACTGGCAGAATGGATCAAAAAGTATCCCATCATATGCTGTATACAAGAAACCCATCTAACCCAAAGGGAAACTCATATACAGAAAGTGAAAGGATGAAAAACAATCATTCATGCAACAGGATCCCCCCCCCAAAAAAAGAAAGAAAAGCAGGAGTAGCTATTCTGCTTGCAGACAATGTGAACTTCAAAGCAATAATGAACAAAAGTGATAAATAACATCACTACAAACTAGTTATGGGAAAAATTCAAGAGGAAGAAACAATCTTAAGTATATGTGCACCAAATTCAGAGGCATTCAGCTACATAAAGCAAATATTAAAACAAATGAAAAATCAAATAGGCAAAAAACACAATTATAATGAGAGATATTAACACTACAATGACACAAAGAGACAGATGTACTAGACAGAAAATCATTAAAGAAATAACAGAACTGAATCACATCTGTGAATAAATGGACTTAGTGGACATGTACAGCGTATTCCACCCAACAACATCAGAATATACACATGGCACATTCTCTAAAATAGACCATATACTAGCCCAAAGAACATGCTTAAATAAATGTCAAAGAATTTAAATCATCCCATGCAGGCTATTGGATCATAGTGACACGAAACTAGAAATTAATGACAAAAGAAATTTCAAAAACCCCACAAACACATCAAAATTGAATAAGAGAATCCTAAGAAATCTGTGGGTCACAGAAGAAGTTAAAAAGGAATTAAACACTATCTAAAGTGAAAAAAATACAAAAATAACTTACTGGAAACAGTGCTAGGCAATGAAAGCAGTCCAGAGAGGAAAATGTAATGTGGTAATTCCCACATCAAGAAAAAAGAACAAACACACACACACACACACAAAAAAAAAAAAACTAATTGTATACCTCCAATGTCTGGAAAAAGAAAAGAAGTTCAAGCACAAAGCCAAAAGAAGGGGAGAAATCATAAAGATCAGAGCAAAAATCAATACAACAGAGAAAAAAAAACACAAAAAATCAATGAATCAAAGAATTGGTTCTTTGAAAAAATAAATAAAATTGATAAACCCCTGGGTAACCTTATATAAAAAAAAGGAAAGAAAAAAAGTCAAATTCGGGTAATAAGGAATGAAAAGGGCAAAATCACTACAGACCCTGTGGAAATACAAAAGATCCTCAATAGCTCCATTGAAAATCTAAACTCTCATAGGCTTTGTAGCACAGAAAAATGACAGATTTATAGAAACATATGAAGTACCAAACTGAATCAAGAATATGTAAAACTGCTGAACAGCCCAATTTCAATTAATGATATTAAAAATATAATAAAAATATTACTAACAAAAAAGCCCAGGTCCTGATGGATTCACTGTGGAATTCTACCAGAAATTCAAAGAAGGCTTAATGCCAACACTCTTCAAATTCATCAATGAAATTGAAAGCGAAGAAGAGTTCTCTAATTCATTCCTGGAAGCAAGTATTACTTTAACACCAAAGCCAGAGAAAGACCAAACAAAAAAGAAAACTACAGGCCAATCTTTCTAATGAACATTGATGCAAAAATTCTCAATAAAATACTGGCAAACAGAATGCAGCAAATAATCAAGAAGATTATACACCATGACCTAGTGGGATTCATCCCAGGAATGAAGCAATGGTTCAACATGTGAAAATCAATAAATGAAATCCACCATATCAAGAGAGCCAAAAAGAAGAATCACATGATCATTTCAATAGATGCAGAAAAAGATTCTGATAAGCTACAACACTCATTCATGATAAGAACCTTACAGAAAATTGAAATAAATGGTCTTTATCTCAATATGCTATGACAACCAACAGCAAACATCATATTAAATGACCAAAAATATGTTAGCTTTTACTCTAAAATCAGGAACAAGAGTATGATGTCCTTATCACCACTCCTGTTCAATATAATGCTGGAAACACTAGCCGGAGCAATTAGACAAGAAGAGAAATAAAAGTAGTAAAGATAGGAAAGAAGAAGATAAATTACCATTATTTGCAGATGACATGATACTCTACATAGAAGACCCTCAAACTCCATTGAAGGACTCCTAGGTATAATAAATAAATTAAGTAATGTAGCTGGATAATAGTCAACGCTGAAAAATCAGTAGCATTTCTATACACAAACAAAAACTCACTGAGAGAGAAATAAAATAAGCCATACCCTTTACAACATCAACCAAAAAATGAAATACTTGGTAATCAATCTAACAAAAGAGTAAATGATCTTTGAAGGGACAACTATAATACCCTGAAAAAACTTGAAGAGGATTTCAGAAAATGGAAAGGCATTCCTTGTTCATGGATAAGAAGAACAAATATTCTGAAAATGCCCATTCTCCCAAAATTATTATACATATTTAATGCAATTCCAATCAAAACACTACTAGCATACATCACATATCTAGAGAAATCATTCATAAAATTCATCTGGAATAAGCAAATCTGAGAAGCAAAACCAAAGCAGGAAGCATCACAATTCCTGCCTTGAAGTTATACTACAAAACTATTATAATCAAACCAGCATGGTACTAGACTAAAAACAAACCTAAAGATCAATTGAGTAGATTAAAAGATACAAATACAACTACAAACACACTCAGCCACCTTACATATGATAAAGTTACCAAACTCGTTCACTGGAAGAAAGGTAGTCTCTTTAGTAAGTGGTTCTAGAATAACTGACCCATGCCTATCATCATGTTTGAAGCTGAAATCAAAATGGATCAAAAATCTAAATATAAAAACAGAAACACTAAATCTTCTGGAAGCCAAAGTAGGTAGAAACTTTGAAGACATAGGGCTCATCAGAGAATTCATGAACAAAGCCAAACTGCTTCAGAAATACTTCCTAGATTCAATATCTGAGATCTCATCTTATTAGAATTTTTGTGCATATCAAAAGCAATCTCCAACAGAGTAAAAAGAAAATGCATGAATTTTGAAAAAAATCTTCGTTAACTATCCCTCAGACAAAGACTTCTGTCTAGAACATATAAAGCATTCAAAAATAATCTGATTCCCAAAATTCAAATATCCAGTCGAAAAAAGGGCATCTGAGATGAACCCAAACCCCTCAAATAAAGAAATGCAAATGGTAAATAAATACATGGAATATATTCAGCATCATTGTTCATAAGAGAAATGCAAATTAAAACAACACTGTGATTCCATCACACTCCAGAATGAATGGCCAGGATCAAGAAAACTACCAACAACAAATGACGTAGAGGCAGCAGGGAAAAGGGAACACTTCTGCCCTTTTGGTAGGGGTGTAGACTGGTGCAACCACTGTGGAGATCAGTCTGGATTTTCCCCAAAAAGCTGGGACTGGAAGTCTCATTAGACACAGCTATTCCACTTCCAGACATATTCTCATAGAAGAACTGAAAACAACATATCTCAGTGATAAATTTGTAACCATTATTATAGCAGCACAAAATCTAATAGCCAGATGCTGGAAACAACCTAAATTCCCATCCACTGAAGAATGGTACTTTTATAAATGGAGCACTACTCAGCTATGAAGACTGATCATATCAAGATATTTATTAGTAAATGGATACAACTTGCGACCATATTCCTAAGTGAAATATATCAGACTCACATGTTTAAATACCATATTGTCTCCATAGTATAACAAATGGTAAGAGTACATACGTTAAAAAATCCTCAATAAATACAGTGAAAGTGTAAGAATGTGCTCATGAAGTCCAAAAAAAAAAAAAAAAAAAGGAAACCAGTATCTCAGCAAAAAAGAGGGAAAAAGGAAGTGAAAAGAAAAAAATCTAAATTTGTATCAACACACACTATAGTTAAGATGATTGTGTTACAAAATATGTGAGTTCTTGGAACAAAACAGTTAACACTCATAGTATTGGAGCAATTTTTTATGTTTGGATCTGGTGATCTGAGGAACTCTCTTGAAGATCACTATGTAAAATATATACTTTAGTTACGTTTCTCCCATCTTGTTTTGAAGGCCTATATCATCCTTGTTTTGGGCTTTTTGCTAGTGTTAATTGTCTGTTTAGTTTTTTGATTTTCTACTAATTTGTTTTGATTTGTTTTGTTTTTCTTTTCCCTGTAATGCAGAAGAGTTAGTTATACATGTAGAGGCTTATATATACCTAGAACTGCTCCTAAACTGGTAAGAGAATGGATTGTATTATGCATGATGAAATGAACAGTCACTTTGAAAAACAAAGACTCGTTATGGTATCCAATGCTGACTTCGAATCATTATGTTGGGAAATCCAGTAAAGATTCTGTTCTTTGTTCAGAGTGGTTTTATTCCCTTTTGTATTATTTAATGGCCACATACATGAAGGTATGGACAGCTATTTTGAAGAGAATAAGATACATTAACATAACCATTGTTGATTTTCCTATTGGCTGATTTTGAAGGCCTGCAAAGACTTTCTTATTCAGTTTTGATTACTTTTATACTGTTTTTTTTATGAATTCATTGTGTGTGAATATATAGACAACTATTTAGAAGAAAACAAGAGACATTATAGTAGCCACTATTGATCTCCTGTTGTCTTCCTTTGAAATCTGTGTCACTTACATTGTTTTCTTCTGATCTGTTTTGTTCTGTTTTGTTTTATCCTCTTTAAAATATAAAAGCTTATATATTCTCTGGGTTTATCATATAAGAGACTATGCTCCGTTTAAACTTGCATTTCCAATCTATTTCACTTAGCAATATGGTGTCAACTTACAGAACTTTTCCTAGGAATCATTCATGTTTAACATTTTTGACAGAATTCTATACATAATATAACTTGAATCACAAATTGTGCTGCCTCATAATCTTATTGTTGGGGTTTGCTTTTTGCCATCATGGTCTCTTCTGGTTTCATATAAATGTTAGTTTTTTTTTGTTTGTTTGTTTGGGTTCAACATAGAGTGCTCTTAGTACTTTGTTTGAAATTATGTTAACTCTAAGTATCATTTTGGTAATATAGTAATTTTACCATATTTGTTCAGATTATTAAAAAATGGGATTTTTCCATCTTATGGTGTCCTCATTCATCTCTTTAATTCAGAGTACTATAGGATTTTTATTTTAGATGTGTTTCAACTTCTTGATTGCTTTAATTCCTGGGGAGTTAACTATTTTGGTGGTACTATGAATGATACTCTGTTTCTTATTTCTCTCTCAGTGGATTTATTGATAAAATCCAATGATGCTATTAATTTTTTTGTAGTTATTTTAGATCCTCGTACATTGTTGGATTTGTTTCTTAGTTCTCAGTGTCTTCTGGTGGATTTGGAGGGTCTTCTATGTAGAGTCATGTCATGTGTAAGTCAAAATTTGGTTTCTTAATTTCCTACTCATATCTTTTTTATGTCATCTTCTTGCTCAAGTTTCAAGAACTACATTGAACTAAAGTGGTCAGAATGGACACACATGCCTTGTGTTTCATTTTGTAAGGAATGTTTTATATGTTCTACATTTAATGTGAAGATGACAGTGAATTTTCCAGAGTACCTTGTGTCACTTTTGAGGAATGATGTTTTTCTTTTTATCATAGTTCTTATTCTGAGCAGATGTCAGACATCTTGAAAGAATATATATATGTAACAAAAATATAATATATCATATTAACTGAGCCAAAGACAAAAATCACATGATCATCTCAATAGATGCAGAGAAATTATTGGAGAGAATCTAAAACTCATTCATGAAAAAAAAAACTACACAAAATTGAAATACATTCTATTTATCTCAATCTGGCAAAAGCTAGCTATGAGAAATTGACAGGTAACATTATACTAAAAGGTAAAAAAAAAAACGAAAGCTTACTCTCTAAACTTAGGAACAAGTCAAGGATGTCACCAATTCCACTCAATATAGTTCTGTATACATTAAGCAGAGCAATTATATAATTGAAAGAAATAAACAGAATAAGAATAGAAAAAATAAATTATTATTTGTAGATGACATGATGCCCTACATCTGCCAAACCATTTCTACATTTAATACCCAATTCAGTAGTGTAATTGGATACAAAGTCAGCACTTAGATTCCAATAGCATTCCTACACACACACACACACACACGCACACAAAATGAGGGAGAAATTAGGAACAAAACAGCCTTCATAAAAACATAAAAAAATGCTTAGCAACCAAGAAAAGAAAGGAAATGAAAGATCTATACATTTAAAATTACAGTAATCTGGCAGCTGCACCCCCACCGTGTGTCATCAGGGATCAGAACAGCTGGGAGAGAAACAGGAATCAGTAGCACTCTCCAGAGTGCTAGAAGCAGTTGGGTTGGCCAGGAGAGAACTAGGATGCAGCTGCACTCTCTTGTGTGACAGCAGCGGTTGGGTTGACCAGGACAGCATCAGGAAGCAGCCCCATACACACAACAAGCTGACAGATGATTTGGAAGAATGCAGGTTGAGATGATAACAAATAACTGAAGTAAAGAAAGAAATTAATGTTTGTATTTTTTTGTCTTTTTTGTTTTTATTAGTACCAGAAATGGAACTCACAATTGCACACTTGCAAGGCAGGTGCTTATGCTGCTGAGCTAAATCCCCAGCCCCAATGTTTGTAGTTTTTGATTGACTTCACAGACATGAAGCATTTATTTAGAGGATATCAATATGCAATATAATAACTATTGTGGACTCTTAGTGTCCTGTTTTTGCCAATATCATTGCCATTGTTTTGTTTTGTTTCATTTTATTGTTTTGTTTTAGTCCTTTTAAAATAAAATAAAATAAAATAAAATAAAATTACAGCAATCTGAAATATGAGATTAAAGAGTATATCAAAAAACTAGAATGATATTCCTTGCTCATGTATAGGAAGAAACTACATAATGAAAATGGCCATATTCCCAAAGTTGTTATGAAGATTTAATACAAATATAATCAAAATACATTTAGCATACCTCACAGAAATGGAGAAAATATTCCCAAAATGAATTTAGATCTGTAAGAGGCCTAGAATAGCAAAAGTACTTTTTCACACAAAGATAAGGAAGGACCCATCACAGTCCCTGATTTGAAAATGCTACAAAGTTATGTCGTAAAAATCAGCATAGTACTGACAAAAGAAAAAAACAATACAGACTTGACTATCAGGGGAACAGATTAGAATGTGCAAACACATCCAAAGAGACTAAGTCACCTTATCTTTGCCAAAGGTTTCAAACATAGTCACTGCAAGAAAAATAGCCTCGCTAATAAATATTGCTGGATAAAAATAGTTGTCCATATATCAAAGAGTAAAAGTAGAACCATGTCTATCACCATGCACTTTAAGCAAAATTGCTCAAATATCTTAATATTAAAAGAGTATCATAAAACTTACTGGAAAAGATAATACGTAGAAACTTCAAGATATAGGTTTAGGCAAAGATTTCATTAACAATACTCTGACTATACAGAAATACTACACAGAATCATTAAGTAAACTCTCATCTTATTTAAAAAACATTTGCACAGCAAAAGAAACCAAAAAATGTGAAAAGACAATCGAAAAAATTAGAAAATATATTTTCTAGTTGCTCCTCAGACAAAAGATTTATATATGGAATATATACAGAATTGAAATGAATCAGAACTCTCAGATTTAAAGATGCCATTCCAAAAATGGGCATTTGAGATGAATATGCAATTCTCAGGTAAAGTAATTCATACAAAAAATAAATATATGACAAATGTTCATCATCACTGGTAATTTATGAGATGCAAATTAAAATGACACTAAAATTTCATCTCACTCCAGAAATAATAGCTATCATCAAGAAATCAATGCAAAATTAATTCTCCACTGAGGGTGACAGTGTAGACTGGTACAGTCACTGTGGAAAACAGTTTGAAAATTCCTCAAAAAACTAGGATGCATGGTCCCATTTGACTGAGCTATTCCTTTTCTGGGTATCTTTCTGGATGAATTAAAAACATCATACAAAAGTGGTATACATGCACCAATGATTGTAGCAGCAAAATTTGTAACAGCTGTATCTTGAAAATAACCCAAATGTCTATCAATCAAAGGATTACTAAAGAAATTAGTCTTTTGTGTAAAGTACTACTCAGTCATAAAGAAGAAAAAACTTGATAACTTTTATATGCAAATGTATGCAACTTGAAAAAAATAGTCATAAGTGAAATAAATAAGACTCACATATATAAACATCATATTCTCTTTGACATGAATAGCTGAAAGAGGAAATAAAGATCAAAATGTGTAACAAATTTTGTCAAAGGGGAAGAAATTCTTCAAAAAGTAAGAGAAACTAAGATAAGGTGAAGGGGAAGTGAAAGAAGGTAAAAGGAAAAACATATGAGATAATTCTATAACTTATTTCTTAATTCATTTTTCAAAAAGTTTTGTTCCAGTATCATTTGGAGAATTTTTATGCCCATTTATTGGATACTTAGTAACTACTTTGAAGATAACAACAGTTTATTAAAATTGTTATAATTCTATCACTTTATTATGAAATTTTCTTTTATTTTTTTCATAAAATAAAAAAACAAGTGAATGAAAAATATTGTTTGTGTTACTGCAATATATAAAATAACTTCAAACAAGTTTAGTTTCTCATTGCAACATTTTACATCCATCCATCGACTTATATTTCCATAAGGTTTTTTTGGTACTGGGAGTCAAACTCCGGAACTTTTCTTTGCAGGCAGAAACTTGTGCTGCGAAGCTATACCCCCAGCCTACGTTTCCATAACTATTGCATTTTTTCTGTTACAGTTTTAAAAAATGTAAATTACTCTTCTAATCTGTGACTAAAATATTCAAGAGGAAATTTTGAAAATGCAGGTAACATACATTATGGTTAACTAGTATGGATATTAAATACATTAAATGTGTTAATCCAGCAAATAAATACTCCTTTTTATATTCTTCATATGCATTTATATGAAATCACATGAAAATTATAGAAGTGGAGGGAATACTGAAATTTTAAATTGACTTGACTTGTAATATCATAATTAGAAAATTTAAAATAGTTTGATATGCTTTTTGTTTTATAGGCTATCTAATAATATGATACAATTTAGAGGGCTCCACTCCTGTTTCATATTGAGTTATCAAAAATATTTGCGATTACATCCAGAGAGCTTATAAAGATGCTGATTCACACAACTTACAGTAGCTATAGAAGCAAATTTTTTGTAGATGATACCACTAAATATATGTTTTTATACAGAACTGCCATGACTTTTAACATTATGAATATATATATATATATATATATATATATATATATATATGTAAAACTTCTGTCATAGGAAATTGTTACATATACATATCACATGTTGATCCCTTTAACTTCTACTTTTCCTCCCCTCTATCCACCCTCCCATCCTGAATCCCCTTCCAATCTTCACAAAGTCAGTATGTTAGTTTCCAATTGTATCTTATTTTGCTCTTTAAATTACTTATAATTTGGATATATCCAATCAACCATGAATTACTTAACCTTCTGTGTCTGAAATTTTTCACTTAGAATTATGTTCTCATTGCATTAGTTTCCTTATAAATGACTGAAATTCATTTTTCTTCTTAATTTTTAAACCTCTTTATGATTGAGTAAGACACTATTATAAAAAGATCTTAATTTTTTTCTTCCAAATATTTAGAGGCACTGAGATACAGTGAAAGAAATATATAAGAGCATTATTCACTGAAACAAATATTCAGTGAAGGTTCTTTGTTTGAAATTAGTAATTTTTTTATGGTGGATGAAGGAACCATAGGCAATTGTATTCACTTTCATGGGTCACATTAAGCATATGATGTAGGATATTTTGAGGATGCTTAGAAAAGACACTGGTTCAACTGACTCATAATTAATGTCAACAATTTGTATTGAATAAATAACTGTAGATTTGAACCTACTACTATTACCTAATTTTGTCTGGTAATGAACAACGAGTCACTTACCAGGTATATAAGAAGTAGAACATTATATATACAGGATTATATAAACAATTTCATCTTAGCTACTCAACACTGTACATTTAATTGGAAAACATAGGAATAATGTGTTCTCTCTTTTTTTTTTTTTGTCTTTTTCCTTTTTATCGGTACCAGGGATCGAACTCATGACTGCACACTTGCAAGGCAGGTGCTTATGCCGCAGAGCTAAATCCCCAGCCCCCAATAATGTTTTCTTCATTACAAAGTATTTTGTACTTCTGTAAATACATTTCAGTCTAATACATTCAATTTGTTTATTTCTTGAAAACAAATTGATAAATATATAATATTGAATACAAATACATTTTAATTCTAATATTTAGCTGGAACAGTGAATCTAATGAAGGAAAAACATAACAAAATTGATGTTTTTAAAATCTAGTATAATAATGTAACTAATAGTATGTTCCAAATGAACTCATTTCCTCTTTAGCATTGTACCTCTAATTCATTTTTTATTTTCTTTGCTTAAATGCAATTCTGTGTCTGATTTCAAATCAATAGAATACATGTACATGAGTTGAACACTAGTCTTACCTTGTGCCATGAAATTCTTTTGCACTAATTAACTTCAGAAATTATATACTGAAGATAGAGGAGCCATTCATAAAAACAGTCTGGATTCTTGAGTCACTACTTGAAGGACAGTAGTCATTCAATCTGAAATCTTTACTTGCCACTTTAGATAAATATTAATGTACTAATATTTGGGAGCTTATCCAATATTATGAGAACAATAGTTATGATAAATTATTTAACAAAAGTTACTTTTTGGTCTAAAAATTGCTGCAATGAATTCCTAAAATACATGTCATAATTTCAGCAATCAGGCTGTGAATAGTAAAGTGCTGACTTGTAATCTAAATTAAAGAAGATTCATGATATCCAAAGGAAAACTGTCCATTAAAACTGTTGCCTAATATAACATGAAAGATTAATTACATGCCCAGTGGATCTGTGCCTGTAAAGACACAGGTTCAGGATTACACTGTGGCCAGGTTCTCTTTGGTTTAAAATAGTATCAAAAAAGTTGATCTTAGTTAATTAAATTAGTCATGGTTAATTTGAAAGCAAAAATGAACACACCTACTTCAACTGTGAAAAAACTGAATCTTGGAAGTACATTTCATTTCACTTAGGGTGCTCTAGAATATTTTCCACTCTATCAATATAAGTAAGGAGGAAATTTGTCTTAAGTGTTACTATTTTAGCAATAAGCAAGTATGATACTCATTCATGTATCACGAAACAGTAGTGGATTTTACAGAAACAGGCTAACTATGTATAGAGAATTGTGCTTGTAATTGTGATATTCTAGAAGGACGAAATGACAAGGCTGCAAGTTCAACTTTGGATTTGTTAATTTTGCAAGATTTACCATAAATATATTAAATTGAAATAAAATAAAATAAAGTAAAATAAAGGTTTATAGAGATAACTCTCTACAAAGGACATGAGTTTAAGACAGTGCAGCAAAAAAAGGAAAGAAAGAAAAAATAAGAAAGAAACAAAGATAAGGAAGGAAGAAAAAAAACAAATAAGAAATAACCAGAAGGCAATTTCTCATATTAGGAAGACTGAAAATTAACTGAGTGGGGAATAAAAACAAAGTTTAAAAGTATATATAGTATAGCTTAATGTAGAAAATTGTATATTGAATTACATGAAATTCACTGTGATGAAAAATTTATTAGATTTTATAGGTTTCTGGGTAGTAAGAAACAAAAAGTGGTACGTTAATAATTATAAGCTTAATGAATACCTGGTACTACACACACTCTAGGATTCAAGGATCGGGCATCTAAAGAGATATGCTGATCTCCGAACTGAGTATCAACATGAATCGTGAAAGGATATTATATTACCCCCTTTATAATTCTTGGAATAAGATATTCAATTAGTCACTTTGTGGTCTTTGGTACAAATGCATGAAATCTATAAAGTGAAGAAGGAGTGGTTTAACTGGCTCACGGTTTCCAACATGTTTAGTTGAAAATCAGCTGACTGCAAGACAGAAACAGAATGACGAATGCACCTGGTGATGGAAAGATGCTCATCCCATGCCAGCCAGTTAGCAGAGGAAAAAGGAAAGGGCCAGGGAGCAGAACAAACTTTTCCAGCTCATTCTCATGGAAACTCACCTTCTCGCAAGCTCTACCATTTAACAGAACATTTATCCAAGGAAACATAATGGGTCTATTTACTGAGAGGTGTAGTCCACCATAATCAAATCATTTCCAAAACCCCACATTTGAATACTTTAAAATTTGAGGAGATATAAACCAGAATAGTGATCTGCATTAACTGGTGGAAGTCAGAAATCAGAAAATGTGATAGTGTGAATATAGTTTGACCCCCAAAGATTAATGTATTGGAAACATTGTCCTCAGTGTAGCAATATTAAGAAGTGTGACCTAGTTAAAGTTTGTTCCATCAATGACATCCTTTTCTCAAAATATAATTAAAATATATTTTAACTTTTGTGTCTATTTTCCTCTTTCATCATGTGAGCAGTCACATATTTTTACCTCTTTTGTTATGAAATCCACTTTGAGACTTTTGTTAGAGGAAAAATAGATGAGCACACCTGAATTTGAATTTTTGGCCTCCAAATAAAAAGAATTAATTGAGCCTATTTTCTTTAAAAGCTACTCAAATTTTAGTATTTTGTTATAGTAAAGGTAAGCAGACTAATAAGAAGTATTTCATTTTTGCATTTGTAGATAACTATAAAATATGTCTCAAGCTAATGGTACCAATTAGCTAAACCTATTTATTTAATTTAGTGCTATGAAATCACTTGATAAAAATCTCAAATATCTGAAATTGTGCTACCTACTTTCATTCTATTACAGTGAGACATAGCTACAAAATGGAAACACAGACAAATCATTAGAGTTTGAAAATCTAGAAATCCCATTAAGAGACATTGCTAATCTGCCTTGGGCCAAATTTTCTCGTGTAAAAGAAACAAATATGGGAAAATTATAGTTCTGAAATAATTTTAATACAAAAGCAGTGGGAAAATTCAGTACCCCACTACCACAAATATCCAGAACAACTAGACAAAAAAACAACAAAGAAATATTAGAAATATACCAAAACTGTGAACAAATGGACTTAGTGGGTGTCTACAAAGTGACCCATTGCACATCAGAATACATATTCTTTTTAGCTCAAAATGGGATGTTCTCAAAAGTAGAACACACACTAGCTCATAAAGCATGCCTAAGTAAATGTAAAGATAAAACCTTTAATTATCTCATGCATAGCTTCTAACAATAAAGCAAGGAAATCGGAAATCAATGGCAAAAGAAACCACAAAACTGCATAAACAAATGGAAATTAAGTATCACTCTCCTGAACAATCAATGAGCAACAGATTAAATTAAAGAAGAAATTAACTGCTATAAATAAATAATAATGCCAAAAATAGTAAAATTTATGTGATGTGGTGAAAGTAGTCCTACTAGGAAAAATTTATGTGGTGAGTTCCCACATCAGAAAAAGAGTGAGTTCAGACTCCAACAAAATGAAGAGCAAATAAAGCCCAAAGCCCATATATTGGAGAAAAATATAAAGATCAAAGAAAAAGTTAATGAAATTGGGACTAAGCGAACAACACAGAATCAATAAATTACATAGTTGGTTATTTAAAAGACTAATCTAGATAATCTCTTAGCCAACCTTTTAAAAAAAGGAGAAAAGAGTTTCAGATCCTTCCAATTAAGTGTGAAATCACAATGAATCCTGTAGAAATCTAGAAGATCATCAATACCTACTTTGAAAAGCTGTATTTTAAAAAGTGGGACACATAGAAGAAATGTAAAGAACTCTACATACATAAGAATTACCAAAGCTGAATCAAGAATAAGTAAAATTATAAATAACTGAACATGAATCAATGAAATTGAGTATGCAGGTAAAAACTTATCAAAAAAGAAAATCTCTGGTCCTGATGGATTCGTTGCTGAATTGTACAGAAAATTTTGAGAAGATCTTATGCCACTTTTCCTTATCCTCTTTAATAAAATTGAGAGGAAAATAATATGCCTAAAGTCATTTCTGGATGCAAGCTTTACAAAAATACCAGAGAAGATTCACCCCAAAAAAGAGAATTACAGGCCACTATTCCTAATTGACATAGATGCAAAAATACTTAATAATATACTGGAAAACAGAATGTAGAAAATCTTCAAGGAAACTATGTACACAACAAAGTAAGATATAACCCAGGGATGCAGGATGATTCAACACATGCAAGTCAATAAACATATCAAATTGTATTAAGAGAATTCCAGACAATCTCACATGATCCTCTTCAAAGATTCAGGAGAAACATCAGACAAATTCTAACACCCATTCACAAGAAAAAAAAAAGTACAGAAAACTGGACCCAATGTTCTTTATCTCAATCTAATGAGCCATCTGTGGCAAAGCAACATCCAACATCATACCAAATTGCCAAAAACTGATAGCTTTCTAAAATTTGAAACAGGAAAAGATGATCACTCTCACCACTGTATTTCAATGTAGTTCTAAAAACATTGGCCAGATTACTTAGGAAAAAAAGTTAAAGGAATAAGGATAGAAACAAAAACAATTTATGTTACTGTTATTTATGGATGACATGATACTCTACATAGAAGATCCAATAAATCACATAAAACCTTCCAGATATAATAATCAAATTTAGCAGCAAAGTTGGATGAAAGTCAATGCTCAAAATTCAATAGAATTCCTGTAAATGAATATATTACTGTCAAATAAAATCCTGAATTTTAAAAAGTAGACAAGTTAGCAGTAATAATGTAAGTGAACATGATTTCACAACAGAATCTACTTTCTGTCTTTCATATTTGTGTACGAAAAGAGTAGAATGTTGATTTGGAAACAATTATAATTAGTAAATAAACACAGACATAAAACAGTACAATCAATTATAATAGAGAATTTTAAAAACTAAAATGAAACCATCTTGAAACATTCTCTCCATTAAATAATTTCTTGAGGACTGAAATTTAGTGTTCAAATATAAACCACTAGAAAATCTCTTTCTTAATTTTATCAAACTTTACAAGTGAAGTAAATTAAATTATTAAATGGATGAGTTTAATTATACCAGCAATACCTTAGATCTATCCACTATTTAAATTATTGTCTGTATGTGTGCTTCTTAAATATTTCCCTTTTCATAACCAAATATTATGACCTGAGTACTTTGAAGGTACAGACCATTTAAGCACTAAGTGCTCAATTAACGCTACTCACATTTTCATTCCTGAAAATCAAGGATGTCTTGGGCAATCTTGGGTGACTAAGAAAAATATCTTAAATAAATTCTTGACAAAATCCTTACTAAAGCAATTCCCTAGTGGCTCCTCATGCTAACATATGTCTTTTACACAAATCTTTGTACAGTGCTTGACTCACTTCATGGACCTATCATATCAAACTTCCATAAATGGATCAGTGAGAGAATTTATCTTTAAACAAAAGAGCTTGCTGAATGTAGATTAACTGCCATATAATCTCTATCATGCACATAAATGTTTTTTTTTGTTTTGTTTTGTTTTGTTTTGTTTTTTTGCTGCCGGACCTACAGTCCATTTGTTATTCAAAGTGGATCTTTTACATGCAAAATTTTCAAAAATCTAAGGCCTTTAAATCATACATCTTGCCAACTTTATATAAATTACATAATAGTAAACCTGCCCCAAAGGAACAAGTGCAATATTTTCTGTTTAGTTACCTAAAAGAAAGATAACATTTATATAGTCTAAGATACTGAGATAAAGCAAACATGTTCTTTCAATTTTTAAAATACACCTTGTAAGTGCATGTAAGAATCAAATATATTGGCAATTGGAGTAATAGTGGCCATTCACATTACAATCAATTTACTAGTTTTAATTTAAATGAATATGTACTAATTGGAATCAGAACAAGCTACTTTTCTTCAGAAAATAAAAAAGAATAAATATTTTCTCTTAGATACTATTTTAAGGTTGACTTGATTTTCATGTTTTAGATATACTACTTATGCATTTTCTGATCTGTTTACTATCTACATATTTGACACCTTAAATGCTTGAGATGAAAAGGGTATTTAATATTCTCTTTTACTTAGAATCTTATTAACAATTATCTTGATCTCCACTGAAGCAATAATAATGCAAAGGAAGTTAAATTGCAAAATAGATTTGAATAATGGTTTTTGATACAAAGTTATAAAATGAGTTGGTATCTAACAGTGAATCAGAAATAGATATACTAACATTTTTTTCTCTTGCCTTTGCCTCTTACTTCTGTAACCAAAGACATGTAATTGAATATCTAAGACTCATCAAGGTTATGCATCAAAATGGTCATATGGATTGCTAATTTTCCTGGCATTTATGAGGCTTAAATTCACTATGGCTCTACTTTATTGGACACATAATTAGCATTAGATAAAAAGAAGACAGATATATGCTGTGTGAGTATTTTAAGGAAGTCTACTTCTAAATAAAATGCACATGAAATGATGAGAGAAAATAGCAAGATACAACAGAGGATAAGTGAGTAGAACAAATAAGCCTAAAATTATATGAAAAAGTCAGTGTTATTATTTTAATATTCATGTGTACTTTTTTAAAAAGTTCATCTTCCCTTCACTCAAACATCACATGCTTTCTCTTACATGAGAAACACAAACTTGAAAATAAAGAGAAAAATAAAAAAGATAATTAGGAAGTAAATTTCAAATGCTTCCATAAGCTACACATTTTATTGCTTAAAATATTTCATTACAGATGTTAATTGTTTTCATTTATATTAGTTCATCTTAATTCACTACAAAGAAATGTTTGTATTAATATCTGTTCTTTTATTTCTTATAGGGTTCCTTTTGGGTGCCAGGGATATAGCTCTGTGGCACAGTACCTGCCTACCAAACACAGGATCCTGACTTCAGTTCTTGGTACAAAAAAAAATCCTTTTGGGGAAAAATAATGTTTTTGGGGTATGTACTGAACTTTGAGTGCTACGTTGAAGCTAACAATACACACTGTAATGTGTAATAACTACTGCTATTCTCTCATTATTTGATTATGAAACTTTGTTTCTTTTTTTTTCACAAAATTAAAAAAAGAACAAGTAGGACAAAAATAAGTTCTCCTTCCATACCTTTACTGCTGCTTAAGGATATTCTGAGATATTTGGAAGGGCTTTTGGGAATTTTAATTTTTTTTTGTAAATTTTATTTTGAAAGTATACAACAGAACAAGACGGAATAAAGTCAACTAAGATCGTATAGTGAAATTGGTACAGAACTTCACAGCAGGTTACCGGGATAACAGTAATAGATATCATAGTATATTTTTGTTATCTTTATAATAGTTGTTCTTTCGATCACATATCAAAATGAGATGAAATATAGAACACTATAGAACTTACTGAAACAGAATATTGAATAGAGCAGTACCATTAATCAGAAAAGAGCAAAACAGTAATAAAAATATTTGCCTTCAAAGAGATGGTAGAAGGAAACCCCCCTTATTTGCTATGTCAACCTCCCAGGAGACACTCAGACTTCTGGTTCCCATTTGCTAATGGGCGGCCGGGGTGGGGGGGGGGAAGCGTGATAGGGGAATGGGATATTTGGCTCTAGGCCGGGCATCAGCATCAGTAGATTCACTATTGCTTAGCAAGGAGGCAGGCTGGTTGTTTGGTTTCACAGCATCCTAAATTCCAACATGGAGTGGATTTCAGGAGCTGCTGCTAGTTCTTCCCCTGGAAGGGCCTCAGTCTGCCAGACCACCACCACTTACTAGGGAAGGGAGGTGCTTGCTTGGCTTGCCAGTGTCCTAAGTTCCAAAATGGCTTGGATCTCAGGAGCTGCTGCTGGTTCTCCCACTGGAAGGGCCTCAGTCTGTCAGACCACCACCGCTTGCCAGGGAGGGGAGGTACATGTTTGGCTTCCCAGCATGCTAAGTTCAAACATGGAGTGGATTTCAGGAGCTGCTGCTGGTTCTCCCCCTGGAAGGGGCACAGTCTGCCACACTGCCACTGCTTACCAGGGAGGGGAGGTGCTTGCTTGGCTTGCCAGTGTCCTAAGTTTCAACCTGGCGTGGATCTCAGGAGCTGCTGCTGATTCACACCCTGGAAGAGGCGCATTCTGTCAGACCACCACCGCTTACCAGGGAGGGGAGGTGCATGTTTGGCTTCCCAGCATGCTAAGTTCCAACATGGAGTGGATTTCAGGATCTGCTGCTGGTTCTTCCCCTGGAAGGGCTGCCACGGCTTGCCAGAGAGGGGAGGTCCTTGCTTGGCTCCCCAGTGCCCTAAGTTCCAACATGGCATGGATCTCAGCAAACACTGCTGGTTCTCCCCCTGGAAGGGCTGCAGTCTGCCAGACCACCACCGCTTACCAGGGAGGGGAGGTGCTTGCTTGGCTTGCCAGTGTCCTAAGTTCCAACATGGCTTGGATCTCAGAAGCTGCTGCTGGTTCTCCCCCTGGAAGGGCTGCAGTCTGTCACACTGCCACCGCTTACCAGGAGGGGAGGTGCTGGCTTTGGGAATTTTAATTTTTGACCTAAGGCTATGAATGACCTGATACATAGCTGGAAGTGAGTCTGTATGAATAAAATATTTACTGATCTGAGACATCGTGAAAATATAACTATATATATTTAAAACTAAATTAGTGATTGTAAATCAATAGACAGATAGGTGCATTGTTCTTCTAGCTTATATTCTGCAAGGACTCCTGTCACCTAGAGTAGAGGCTCTTAATGAAAACCCAAATGTAATGAGAGATAAATTAATTTGGAAAAATATTACTGGGGCAGTTAAACATAAATAGGATGATAAGTAGAATTCATTTGTCTCTTTACAATAAAAATATTCTGCTATCAATTAAAATATTAATCATTCCTTTTTCTGTAACAGGGTCTTGAAATATAGCTCAGGCTGGACTCAAACTCACAAAGCTCCTCCTGTCTCAGTCTCCTGAGTGTTTGGATTATATGAGTGTGCTACTATATCCAGTTATTCTAAAAGCAGGTAATTTCCAATTTGGAGATAAGCTAGCTCTGTCATGGAACTAAATAAATTTTTTTCTCTACAATATTTAGGCCTTTTGTGTCATCTTTTTCTAAAAATATGGAGAAAGTACTTTTTTCATTAGCACATATTTTCACATATTTGTAGTACATGAAGTTTATACTCATATTTATTCCCTTGCCGATCATCTCCCTCCCTCTGTCTATAAATTCCCTTTTCCTCATTTCATTCTTGTTATTATTCTTATCAAAGATTATAAAACATAATACATTCATTGTGGTTATTAGTTTCCTGTAGGTGACATATCTTAAGAAAATACTTTCAAAAGATCATCTCAAAATGTAATATAATCAAGGAGAAAAATTGCACTGTTTTCTGCTCCTTTTTGCTTTCTTGTTTTCCATAACTATAAAATTATAGTTTAGTAGGTAATTTTATTATATTTGGGTCACTGTCAATTAACAGCTACATGATCAATTGGCCAAATACTATTTTGTTTTGTTTCTACCTGCTTTTTCACTTAAAGTCACTTTGTTTGTCTAAGATTTGAAAATGAAGAACAACAAGTAGATTTAGATTTTATTAAAATTTTGCTAATTATCTGCCATGGATTGGAGAGAAATAACGGTTATCACACCATCTTTTATTCAAATGACAAAACCTAAATCTTCCTAGGAAATTTGCTCTTTGAAATGAAAATTCAGAGAGAATGTTGCACACAAACTTTGTGATATAGATAACTAAAGGTTATTTACTTTAAAGAAAATAGATATCAGATCTTAGCTTCATATATGAAATATTCCCATCATTACACAACATCACAAAATAAATTTCAAAAATTATAGAAAATTTTCTGTAGCAATTAGTGCTTTTTGAAATAAAAAGCACAACTCTGCATTTCCTAAATGTTAAACAGTTTCAAATAGTTAAAATCTTTGTTCAATATATTTTTTGAGGCTGTACTTCTTTCCTCTGATTTCCTCTTAGGTTGTACATTTTTAAGCAGGAGAATATGGTAAAATGATATGTGAGTTTTACTACATTGAATTATAATGTGTTTAATTTTATTCTAATAGTGATTCTAATCTAATAATATTTAATTACCTACCTAAATTTTTGAATTTTCAAAGATTAGTTTTCAAGGATGCAAAAAAAAATACACATGGCATTATTTCTGGAAAACAGATAAATTCACAGCTTACATTAGCTATGATAAAATTTTTTGTTTAAAATGAATAAAACAATAGCAATTTATATCACAATCATAGAGTGTCACCTAATTGTTCTCAAGCAAAATAAATACAATTTATTTCAGGATTGTAGAAAGATATAATCGTGGAGTTCAGACTTTAAAGAAATGTTTCAAAACAATTTTGAACAAAAGGAATAAATGAAATAAGATGTGCAAGTCTTTTTATATAGTTACAAATTTTTAGTATTCCAGGGTTTCTTTTTAAAAATTTCTGTACCCAATAATCCATTTTTCTAATAAGCTATAATCACTGGTAAAATAAAAATGAGGCTATCTTTTGGGGCTAATTTATATTCAAAGAGACTAATCAAGAACATTACTAAAATAAATTACTCCAAGTATTCTTTACACCAAATGTACCAACAAATCTTTGCTAATTTTATTATATACCTGAGGCAACATGAAAAATGATGTCAAGATTGAACATTTGGTGTATGAAAGAATATGTACCCAAAACAAAATTTTTATATGTTAGTAAATGGATTGCTGTAAAGAAAAACTCATGCCTGTATTATTTGGATAAGGGTAACAAAATATTCTTTCGTTAACTTGAAAAGGGCAGATACAGATCTTTCATTTTTCCATTCTTTCTGCCATAAATGATTAACAAATCATACCACAACACTGACAAATTTTTACATTCACTAATTTAATTGACCAAAGAGTGTCTTTCTCTGACATTCATAAACATTGATTTACACTCAGAGGTAGACATGATTTAAGTGTGGCAGTAATATCCTCTCCTTAGCAATGCCTCACAAGAGACTGATCACAGGGAAAAATACTGACTTATGTATTATCCAATAATGCTATCATTTTTTCCTGTAACCTAACTTTAGGCTCCTTTGAGACTTCTCTTTTCTTCCCTACAAATGAAAAGACTTTATATTTGATCTTTGAGAAAATTCAGGATTTGCAGTATTTCCCCCTGCTGAAATTGTACATTTCTTTATAAAATTCTTTTTGAATAAAATCTACACTATACCTTATATTTTAATGACATTAATTAGATACTTCAATAAGTGATATCCACCTTCAATGATTACCATCATAGGCAACTTTTAAAAATCAGAACATTAAGTAAAACTTACAATATATGTTCCATTGTTTTGGAAAAGTACAATATTTCTCCTGAAACAGTCTGTCTGAAAAAAAAAAAAAAAAACTGGATCTTCTGTCTGTGAAGAAAAAACCCTATAATTAAACCCTTGTTTCAGTTAACTTATGTGTTGTGGAAAGGTTAGTAAAAATTGTCAAATTATTGCAGACAAAAAAACTAAATTTTGGCACAGAAAAAGAGTAAATATTCTTTATTTGAGAAACAAACACTTTATTGTATGCTAGTTATTCATAATTTGACCTCTTATCTGCTAAATTTCATTATTTTCTGCTTGGAAATTATTTAACTATCTTATAAGTAAGTCATATAAAGAAATTTTCTGTCATATCAAAAATATTATGATTACAGGAATGATTTAGGTCATGTTATTATAGTAATTTACATATGGAAAATCAATTTTACAACTGTTTATTACTTAGTTTTGCAGTGTGCAACTAACCTACCCATTTGTATTAGTATTCACAAAATACTTCTCAATTATTTCTACAGAATTGATGATTAAAGTACTACACTGAAAATCTGGCAATAGGCCTAGAAAAAGTAATTTGCAATTTCAGTCTTCACTTCAGGGCATATTATTGTAATATTGGGCAAGAAAATAAGGTTTGATTCAAGAAAAATAATGAAAGTTTTATAAAGGATTAAGCCAGATGCATATATTGTATTATTGGAAAATGCACTAAAATTCCAATTTTCCTGTATTTGCATGATTAATGAGGAGACTTGCTTTTAGAAGTTAGTGCCTGTGGATGTGAATGGAAATGTTTTATTTTTCTTCCCCACTCCTCCTTTGACTCTTCCTGCTTTCTATTCAGCATGATGGTAAAAACTCTCTTTTCCCATGCTATCCTGTCTTGGAGCTAGCCAATTATGCACTGAAATGTAAGCCAAAATAAAGCTCTCCTGTCTTAAATTGAGAATGTCAAGTATTGCATCTCAGTGATGAAAAAGGGATTAAGGCAGGAACCCAGGTAAAACCTGGTGTTATCTTGAATTGAGTACAGGGAGGTTAGAATTTAAAGAAATCAAAGGCACAAGTATTCCCAGAACATTGTAAGAAAGAGAAGAGAGCTCTATATTAAGAGAATACTGGAGATCTGTGGAGTCCCCATGAAACATACAGTTGGCAATATTATTCATTTTATTTGTTTATGACTCATTTGGTCTTATTTCATTCATCGCTGTATACATGTCATACTGAATGTTTTAGGTATTTAAGTTTATGTATGTAATTTAATCTGCTAATATTGATATTTTCCTACTTTAGAAGAAGTAAGGAACTGAAATTTCAATTTACCTTCTTTGACATACATGCTTTGGATTTTGTTGTTGTTGTTTTGTACCGGGGGTTGAATTCATGACCTCACACTTGCCAGGCAGGTGCTTGTGCCACTGAACTAAATCTTCAGCTCTCCTGTTATTTTTGTATTATTAATCCAATTGATGAGCAACCTGGGTACGGTGGTGCCAGCCTACTGTCACAGTTTCTTGGCAAACTGAAGTAAGAGAAACATTTGAATTTGAAATTCACAGAACAGGTTAGACACAATAGTAAGATATTTTTTCATAAAACAAATCAGAACACAGCAAAATAAAAATTCAAACAAAAAACAAAAAGATGTCATGAGAAAAAACAGCCCTTTAATATATCTGTATTTTTACTCATTGATTTTTTTCATTTTTTTCCCTTCAATAGTGTTTCTTTTCTTATTTCTTTCTTTTTTAGAAACTTTATTTTAGCCTTTGAAGTTAGGTGAGTTATAAACAAATTCTTAATCTGATAAAACTGATTTATCTGATAATTTCATTAATCTGATAAAAATTTACTCACAATTTGATTCCTGTATTAATATTGTTCCTTTAATACTTATAAACTGCAGTAATATTTTTCCTCTTGATCTTATTAATAAGAAATCTGCTTTTATCATGATTAATGTTTTCCTAAGTGAAATAAATCATTTTTACTTGCTGCTTTGAAGTCTATGTTTTAAATTTTATTTACATAAATATTTGCAATGTCTACCTTCCTTGTGGGAAGTTTGTATATGTATATTACAGATCTTAATACTTTTTTCAACCTCCGTTCCTATCTTTCCTGTCTGCTCGTCTCTGGACTTACTTATTTTTGTTGATTTATTTGTTTCTGGCATGTGTTTGCAATCCAAAATGTTCACATTTCTTGTGTGGAGTTGATAAGTGTACATAACTTGACACAATTACATTTTGGTCTTTTCGCCTTCCCATCTCTCTTTCACTAGATCACTTTCCTCAGTAAGAAAATCTACTTTCCTATGTCTGAATAGCTATGTTTTGTTTTGCTCTTTGTTTTCACATTATATTATTTATGTAACAATGTGATATCCAAGCATAAGCATCTAATTTAATTCAGTTAACAATGTATTCTCAACGTGCATCCATTTTCCTTCAAATGACTGATGCTTATCTTTCTTGATGGAAGAGCAATAGTCCATTGGGTGTAAATGAATCAGTTTATTTAGCTGTTATAAATTTGGCTGCCATAAACATAAGTATCTTCAAAGATCAAATAGTTGAAAGTTCTTGGGAGTGTTTCTACATCATCTATACTCTGTCATTAACCCTCATGTCTATGTTTATGCTAAAGCAGCCTCACACTATTTTTGTCACAGGAAATTTGCAATATAAATTCAGGTCTAAAATGTTGATGCCTCTGACTTTCTCTTTTTATGAGGATTTCTGGTTCCAATAGAAATTTAGGATTGTTATCTCCATTTCTATAGAAATGCTTAAAAGTTTTGGTTTGTATTGCATTATGAGGGTATAAAATTACAAATATAACTATGTTGACTATACTGTTACTCCCTATCCAGGAAAAGGCGATACTTCCTATTTTCTGATGTCCTGTAAACTAACTATATCAAAGTTCTGTAGTTTTCTTTGTAGAGGTTTTTCCTTTCCTCAGCTAGGTTAATTCCTGTTATTGCTGGTAGCTCTGTGTTCCAATCTCATTCTCTTGTGCTCACAGGTGGAGCACTTGGGATGTGGTTGAATTCAGGATGCATAAATATGGATTAAGGGTATATAGTTACTGAATTTCTACTGCTTTACAATAGTTCTGGGTGTGGATAATGGGAAGGTCCATCTTGTGTGTGGGTGACACCACCCAAAACATTTGTATCCTGGAAGAGATAACAGATTGAATGAGTTTTGTTTTTGCTTTAGTTTTCTGCTTCCTACCTCTGCTGCCATGGACTGTTTCTTCTCTGCAATACTGGCCTGTTACACATTATCGTTTACTTTACATATAATATCTATTTATTTGTCTAATAACTCCTGCTAATATCTCAAGTGCTATGCTGTACAGAAATGGTGATAGTAAACATTGTTTTCTAGTTCCTGATTTTGGAGGAAAAGCTTTTAACTTTTGCTAATTTATTATGCTTTTGGCAATATGTTTATCATAAAGGGCTTTTGTATGACTGAGTTAAGGTGTTTGTATAATACTTTACTCAGTGCTTTTTATCATGAAAGAGTGTTGTATTTTGTCAAAGTCTTTTTCTGTATCTATAGAGATAATGTGATTTTTTTCCATGCTTCTCTTTATGCGCTGCATTACATTTATTGATCTGTGTATGTTGAACCATACTTTCATACCTGGTATAAAGCCTTGTGGTCACAAAATATGATATTTTTGATGATTTGTTGCATTCTATTTGCCAGTATCAGGTTGAAGACATCTGCATGTATATTAAACAAAAGGGTTACACTGTATCTAGTTTTTATTGTAATACTGTCAGTTTTTTTAAGTCAGGGTAAGCACAGATTGATGAAATGACTTTGTGAATAATCCTATCATTTCAATTTAATTTACAATCTTGAGAAGAATTGATGTTAGAAGTTACCTGAAGTTTTTGTAGAATTCAAAAGTGAACCCAACTGGAACTAGGCTTTTCTTTGTTGGAAGACTACATGTTATAATACTGTTTCATATTAAGTGCATGCTAATGGAGTATTTTAAATTTGAAGTTTCTTAATTCTACTGTGGTAATTAATAGATATGTAGAAATCTATTTAATGAATTAATTTCTTCTAAATATTTCAATTTGTTAGCATATATGTTTGCCCACTAGCTGTTAATTCTTTTGCTTTGTCAGTATGTGTTGCAGTTTCAGCATTTTCACATCTATTTAAACAGATTTGTGATTTCTCTCCTTTTTGGTTAGGTTGGCTATGTTTTGTTGTTATGGTTTGAGGGTTTGAGGAGACATCTCAGTTGTAGATGGGGTTTTTCAGAGGTGGTTGAATCTAGAGTCAGTGATGCTGGGATTAAGTGTGTGATACTAGGACCATACTAGGATGTGTGATTACTAAATTAGTTCATTGGTTTTTGGCATAGTTCTTGGTAGCATTAAAAGTGCCCCACACTTGGAGTAAATGCTGTTCTCCCCTAGGGTGGGTTGATTAGATAGAATATAAGGGACATAAAGAAGGTCACCCCTTCACACTTTCTGTTTCCTCACTATTTTACTATTTTGCTGCTTTTCTGCCTTCTTCCTGTCATGAACAGTTTCCTCTTTGTAATGCCTCTCTGTCATACAACCCTGACTTGGAGTCCACCAATAATGAACAGAAACCTCTATAAAATGTGAACTACATGAACTCTTCCTTCTTTAAGTTGGGGTGTTGGGTATTTTCTCTCAGCAATGAGATTAAGTAAGACAAATTTGGGTGCCAAAAGTAGAGTTATTGTTGATTGTACCTGGGAATTTTGTTCCAGAGTGATTGAACTAGCTTTTGTAAAGAGTATTGAAAGTTTTGAGAGAACCATTGAAGAAAGAGCACCAGAATGCTTTGAGTTATACTTGATGGGAAATTCTGAACAGACCTCAGAAGACAAGATTGTTGAGCAGAGTGCTACCAGTAAAGACCAGGCTCAGGATTTTTTTCACTGGGAAGAAGGGCTGCATTGGTTGTTGTACTCTAGGTGATGTGTGTTATGTCTTGGCTGGAAGTTTGTTTGAAATGTGTTAATTTCCATATAATTTACCTCATATACATTAAGGGTAGCAGACTAATTAATTTGGCAGAAGAAATCTTAAAGCTCTCTGTTTTGAATCTGTGGCTTGGATACTGTTGGTACTTTTAGACTGACATATGTTAAGAATCAAGAGAAAGAATCTAACAGAATGATTTAATACATTTTGAGTTTGGGGGAATAGTAATCTCCAATAATTTTGTGAACTGCAAAGACAGAGCAGAGGAGAACAAAGTTGCTTTGGAGGAAAAGAAAAGTGGAAAAGATCACCTAAAGACATCACAATGAACACCAAGTCTCCAGGCTTTGCACTTTCAAGGTTGAAAAAGTGAGAATTTC
Organism: Cavia porcellus; assembly: GCF_034190915.1. Taxonomy (NCBI): domain Eukaryota; kingdom Metazoa; phylum Chordata; class Mammalia; order Rodentia; family Caviidae; genus Cavia; species Cavia porcellus. The sequence continues at coordinate 52,483,113 of NW_026947486.1, forward strand.
CTTTGAGAAGATTACCATAGAGCACCATATTGCAGAATAGCAATGGCCTAGAGAATTTGTTCCTTGAAATTGGGTTCAGAGAGCTCAGTGTTCCAGGCACTTGCCCCTATAATGAGGAGAAAGGAAAGCCTGGATACTGCTCCAACTTGTGGCAGACCTAAGTATTATGCATGTATTGTTGGTTTTACATGCATATGGAATGTAAGAGACATGGGGTAGGAAGGCTTTTATATGAATTTAAGAAAAAGGCCTGGAATTTCAGGCAGTGTTCCCCTAAGAGACCAGTGTGTGAATTCCTGAGTGTGAATCCAGAAGTGCTGTAGAGAGCCTAGGAATTTGGAGAAGAGAGGAACACAGATCACCTGAGGAAAGTTGCAAGGAATGAACAAAGCTAGACCCAGAAAGAAGCTATGAGAACTGCAAAAAGTGGCAGTAGTATAGAAGAAGAGCCATCCAAGGTTTCTGGAGTTTATCTTTCCTCACAGATTGCCTTGCACACTGGACATGGAACTATAGGACTTAATGAGTTCCTTGCTCTATTTTGGACTTCTCTTTGTCCTGTTCTGTTCTATAATTCTATTCAAATGTTTTGGAATGATAGTGTTCATCTTCTGTTATTTTATATTGGAAGTGTTTAACTTTTCATTTGTACAAGGGCTTGCAGCTTACAGCTTGGCTTGACCCTCAGAGAATTATTTGGACTTGGACTTTCAAGCTGTTCTGAAATTGTTAGGAATTTGGTAACTTATGGACATGGACTAAGTACTTTTTGCATAAGAAATGTGCATGAGTCTTTGGGGGCCAGGGGAAGAATGTTGTGGCTTATGTTTTAGATGTCCCACCAAATCCTCACTCAGTCATAGGTGGGGGCTTTTTTTAGAGGATCTGGATCTAGAGTGTAAAGTTCTGGGATCAAAGGTCTGTGTTTAATAATTGGTCTACTGTTTGTATTAGTATAATTCTGGGTAGGATTAAGAATGCCACACACTGGATGAGAGCGCTACCACCCTAACTGTGGGTATCTTGGACGGAATATTAAAAAATGCAAAGTATTTGATTGCTTGTTGCTTGCTCTGTGCTTCTTTGCTAAGTTGCTGCTTTGCTTCCTTACTGCCTTTTGCTTGCCATGAACTAGCCTTCCTACAGTATGACAATCTGCATGCCACCCTGCCTTGGAACCAGAAAAGTACAAGCTGAATCCTTTACAAAATTTGCAGTGAATAGTTCTTTCATCCTGTCACACTGAGTTTTGAATAATTTTTCTCAGCAATGAGAAAAGTGACTATGAAATTTATCTGTTTCATTTCTTTTAAGAATCAAGTCTTCAATTCATTAGTTTGAGTTTGAATCTCCATTTTCCTACATTTAAATTTAGTTTTATCAATTAATTCTAATTATATATTTTGTTAAAATAGGTACTCTTTTAAACAATGTGGAAATCTGAGTAAGCTTTAAGACTATGGTTTGCCTAGACAAATTATATACATTTTATAGAAACCTAAAATGAGAATTCCCTTACTCTGACGGAGGCATGAACCTTAATAAAGCTGTGATCTCTAAATAAATTGAACAAAATATGGACAATTATTGGAATTTCCTAAAATTTGAACTTGAAATACTGTTTGCTCTTTGGTTGATACCGGACATTATTAACTGGAATATTCTACTCTAACAGCATATAAAAATATGATATTTCATACCTCATGCATAAAAGCATGTCCTTCTCCAGGAAATGGCAGTGCCAGGCCCTGGAAAAGCAATTCAGATCATTTTCATATGTACTCCTTTTACTTCCAGAGACCTGTATAACTGAAATCTCAGAATTGCCCACTTTCTGAGCAGCCATGTGCTCTAATTAACTTGGTTGAAACAGTATTTAAAACTCACCATCACAGTTGGATTGATTGTTAGCAATTGCTCTGTACTCTACTTCAGAGGAGCTATGGAAAGAGGCAGAGAACTGTGTAAAAGTCAAAGAGTCAGGGACACCACAGGGAGTTACAGATAGGCTGATATGTGTGCTGCCCCAGAAGTTGCTAAACTGGAATTTCAACACAGATGGTGAGTTTAGCCGTTTAAATGATCACCATGCAGCTTTGTTGAAGGGATTTATGAGGCAATCCATCAACCTAAAAACTTGCAAAGTGTAGCAGAAGTATGCCAGGTGACTGATGAGAGCCATTCTGCTTTCCTAGAGCACCTGCAGGAAGCTTGTCATACATTTATACCAAATGATCCCCTATAGACTGGGAGTGCTCATGTAGTGAACATGTCTTCTGCTACCCAATCAATGCCTGACATTTGCAGTAAACTTCAGAATTTGGAAAGATTTGATGAAATGACTATAGTTCACTTACTAGAGGTGGCTCAAAATGTTTATAATAATAGTGAAAACAAAACAGAAAGTCCAGAAGGAGCAAGTGAAGGAGATGTTAGCAACTCATTAGAAGAAGGAAGTGTACATCACACTCTGGAAAGAATAGCTGACATCAAGAAATTAACTGATAATAAATGTTGATGAAGCTGTGGGGAAACAGGAATGCTTCTCCACTGTTGTTGGGAGTGTAGATTAGTGCATCCACTATGGAAATCAGTATGGAAATTACTCAACAAACTAGGATTAAATGTTCCATTCCACCCAGCTATTCCAGTCCTAGGTATTTTCTCCCCAAAACTGAAAAGAGCATGCCACACTAATATATGTGCACCCGTGTTTATAGTAGCACAATTTGTAATAGCTAAATCTTGGAAACAACCAAAATGCCCATCGATTGCAGAGTGAATAAAAAAGATGTAGTATTTTTGTACGATGAAATATTACTCACCTATAAAAAGGATGATCTTTAGGCCTTTATAGGTAAATGGAAGTAATTGGAATCTATCCTCATAAGTGAAATAAATAAGTCTCACATTTATAAATATCACATGGTCTCTCTAGTTTAAAAATAATAAAAACTGAAAGAGTAATAAGATTCAGAAAAACAATAGACATGGTAAAAATGAAAGGAAGGAAAGGGCTTTAAGCATATGACTGACTATATGGACATTTAAGTGTGCAAGATAGATGACCATATTACTAAGTTTCAACTAGATCATTAAACAGAACTGTTTGCACTGTCAGTGTCTGAGGGTACACTTTTTATGCTTTGATTTTGTCACTTGAACAACTATTTCTAAAAGGACAACATGTAACTTATCAACTAGTAATTTCTTAATGTTAACTTTTGCTTTGAAATTCTGTATTACTGCTACCATTTTTTCTGATTTTCATTGTTTTTTCTTTCTTTTTTTATTTAAATTAAAAAGGGAAGAAGCATAAGTAAGGGCAGGAATTAAGAAACGGAATGGGAAGTGGCACCATCAAGAATGGAGATTGTTCCTTTTGGACCTAAACCAGTGTGCCTACTAAAAGGAGATGGTACATCTCAAGCAGGAGTGTACAGAGTTGCTAAGAAATACAAAAAAGAAAGTGCTTGTGGAGGTAGGGGAAATTTCAGACTGACAAGTTCATGGGTTCTTAACTCTCAGCCCCAGAGAACCCATGTTAATAGCAACTGTCCTGGGAAAGCCTGATCAATTCCTGATGGATATGGGAGCTAACATAATCATCATCACTAAACCAGTCGCCCCACATCTAAGCAAGAAAATAAATGTGCAGTGGGAAACTGACCATATGTCTTCATATTTTTGTGAGCCACAGCAGGTCCATTTCAGAAGAGCAGTTAATCACTCCTTTGTGCTCATGGCTGATTGTCGTTTTACCCTTCTGGGCCAAGGCTTACTTCACAATTTGCAAGCTCAGTTTTCTTTCACCACCAAAGAGATCATCCTGACTACCACAGAAGAGCTTCCTGCTGCTGAAGTTCATGTTTTGATTGTAATCTTTCTTTTACAGGAGGAGTATCACATCATGGATCTAGACAAAAGCAGACCCTCATGAGGTTATCTTGAACTCCCCTCTTGGACTCAGGAATTTCCTCTGATTTGGGCAGAAGATAACCTTTTGGGTTTGGTCCCCCATATACCTCCTGTAGTGATAGAATTGGTGGAGCATACTAAACTAGTGCACTAAAGATGATGGAGGCTTTGCCCAGCATGTAGATGACTGTTGTGAGCTAAACTGACATAAAAGGGAACATCATCCACAGTCTAGAAGGAGAGTCCCTTCCTTCATGTCTTGTGTAGCTAGCTTCGTAACTTTTCTTTTTGACACAGATCACACAAATATTATAATTGAAAATAGGCTGTGTCTTGAGATTCATAGTATTTTATTATTATATGGCTATAATTCCTACTTTTGCCCTCCAATAACCTAAGAACTTTCACCTTGCTCACCTGGCCATGGAAATCAATGCCATTTATTAATAGTTTTCATAGTCTTAATTTTCCAACCATGTATACTTAATCTCAAAGTCAAATTTATTTGTTCTTGTTTTACATCCATTAAGATACTGATGATGACTGAGCTGTGAAACAAAAGCTACCTCCATACATATGGATCATAAGCAAACTCTCAGAGAGATAGCATAGCTCATTTAGACCCTAGATCATGCAGGGTGAGAGTCTTTTTGTCTACATTTAGGTACATTCAGAGCTCCTATGCAGAAGAAAATACTTAAACATTCCATGCTTTACAACCCTTAAATATTTTGGGGGAGTAGGTCTTTTATGGAGAAAAGTGTAGGTACCATGATTGGAAATGTAGGAACACTACTCTTCCATTCACCTAAAATTGGGTGACACCCCAAAGACAATTCTCCTCACTTTGTCCTAACTGAGGCAAAAAGAGAAATAACAAAATCCCAGTAAATCTGTACAGCTCCAGGTTATGGTAAATATCTATTAGGCAATTTTTTTTTTATTTTAAAGAGGATAAAACAAGTCATAACAAAGAACGTCAGAAGAAAACAATGGAAGTGACACAGATTTCAAAGCAAGACAATAGGAGATCAACATTGGCTACCATAATGTCTCTTGTTTTCTTCTAAATACTCACTTATATCTTCATACACATGTTCCCTGTTTTAACAGTCATTTATGGTTCCATTCTCAATTGCCAGGGCCTCTTACCAAGGGAAATGCTACTATAGACCAATTGGTGATTACTGTCACTGTTGCACTCTCAGATATTAAGCAATAAGCTCTTGCTTCCCATGCCACCTTCCATACAAATGCTTCTGCATTGTGCAAACAGTTCCTTTTAACTTGCGAATAGCTTCAAAAATTGTTAAACAATGTTTCTCATGTGTAATGCATCTTCCTGCACTCCTTTTGGAAGTTAATCCCAGAGGATTACACCCCAGTCATCTCTGGCAAATGGATGTCACTCATATTCCTGAGTTTGGTTCTCTATGCTGGATCCACATGACAATGAACACTTCCTTAGGAATTATTTTTGCTTCTGTTCCCACTGATGAAGTGGCTAAACATATCGTAGCTCATTACTTGGGAGCCTTTAATACTCTTGGCTGTCCACAGGCACTAATGACTGACTGTGGCGCAGGTTACATGAGTACTGCCTTCCAAACATTTTGTAAAATGTTTCACATATCTCTTATCATGTAAATTCCTTATAACACTCAAGGTCAAGGAATTGTTGAACATGCTCACTGTACATTCAAAATTCAAATACAAAATATAAAGGGGAATCATTCCCTAAAAATTCACACCTTATAATAGACTTCACTTGACAATATATGCTAATAAGTTTTTAAATCCTATGAGGATGGAACTACAACAACAGAAAGACAATTCAACCACATTAAGGAAAATAAGTTGGGAAGGATCCTTTGGAAAGTTCTTCATATTTGACAGTGGAAGGGACGTAGCCCAGTGCTAGCTTGGCATCCAGGATATCCTTGTTTCTTTCCAGAAAATGCTGAATGCCCTAACTGCGTGACAGATTGTGCTGTGCAACTGTATCATGAAAACCAACCCAGAGAAGGAGTTCCACCTCTCAAGAATCTGATGCATAGTTCTGTGGCAGTGATGCTACAAAGACTGCTCCAAGGCCAATAGACAAACATAGGGCTAGACCTGACCCAGGATCAATTAAATAAACTGACCCCGGATGCTCAAGTCATGGTAACTAAAATTGTAACTAGAATATTTGAGTAGGTGACAAAGTGTATAAAGACAATTGAGTTGGAGGTTACATAAAAGAAAGGCACAATAAAATTGCCAGTATTCTTGAAACAAAATAAGATAAAAGTTATATATCATTTATACATAAAATTTTTCTTTTTCTAAATTTTCTTGTAAGAGAACTCTGCTAATTGATGTACAAAAAATTCTGACTAGTCTATTTATAACTACAAACTTCTAAAATTATACATTGTTATAATTTATTTTGATCAAAAATATATTTTAGTGCATTCAGATATTGTAAATAGATTATCTGTATATGTTCTTTGTTCATTTGTCCTGAGATTTTATTTATTTATCTATTTATTAATTTTTTAGTTTGAGCTCAACAATTTTTTTCTTTTGCAATTTTGGATCATATGCTCAAAGTTTACTTTGAGTTTTAGATTTAAAAAAGATGCTTCCACGTGGCTTACCAGCTGATCAAAAAGATACTAAAATTGTTTATATAAATGTAATATATATTGCCATTTATTATGATTTGAGAATTTTCATTGTTCAGAAATAATATGTGAAATTCTATGACTGAGTTTTCATAAGTCATAAAAAATAAGTAATTTAAAACCCCTTAGAGTGGGTGGTTATTGAAGAGGACTCCAATTGATGAACAAGAACGCATATGCCTGGTAATATTAATCAGTTCTTGTTCATTAATCGGAAGCCCCAGTAATCTCCATAGCCTTATGAGAGATACGCCAATAAGTGTTAGTAAAATATATTATTGAGGTATGTTCACGTTGATCATTTTCAGAAGATTAAATTTTCTAGACTATATTTTTTTAATTTAGATGCTCTGATAAAAGAGGTTTCCATATAGCTGTGACAATTGATTGTTATTAACCTCCTGGTATTTTAGATTTGTTCATGCCTTCAGATGTATAGGTCTTCCAAAATGAAAAATTGGGATTATTTTTGGTGAAAAATATCTTCTTTTCAATTCAGAATTTTGCCTTTCTTTTGTGCTCCAATTAATTGTGATAGGATATTCATATCAAGCCACAGTGAATTCACCAGTGAGTCATAATAACAAAAACTTATATGATGTATAAATTGTATGTGCGCTACTCTACTTAAAGATGCCTAAACATTAAGTGGTGCAGACATTGTCACAATTTTTTTTCAGTTACTTCTCATTAAAGGTCACTAAGTTAGGTAAAATTTATTATGTATAAGATAGAGATGATTGATTAAAAGAGCTCTACTATGTTAAAATGGAAATTTAAGTATACCACAAAAATGTCACCATGATTGTCATGCTACAATATTATGTATGATTTGGATTTAAATTTTTCTGTGTAAAATTATGTACCTATTGTCAGTTAGCTATCTACAGATTCAACTTTTGGAGCGTCCATCGTTGTTAGCAAATAATGGTTCTATTTCATGTTCAAAGGTATTTGCTATTCAGATAAAATAGTAATATTAAGCTAACTTCTCTTGTTACAAGATGTGTAATTAATCATCTCTTCTGGATCTTCAGCAATTGAGGCATGGAGACAAGAAACTAGAAAGACAGAGGAGCTAAGAAGACAACCAATATTTTGGTCCCAGCTTTCAGAGGTAAATAAGGACACAGAACATGAGGGAACTTTTACAGCAATATCTTGCAGCTTTGCTGAGTACTAAAAACTCATGATGATGGAGATTGTAGGACCATAGAAGATAAAGATCCACAGTATATAGTGTGCCTAAGGAGAGTCACTAAGCAACAAAAATTCCCCAAGCTTTCACAGAAAACAACTTGGTCAAGCAATGGCAATGACTCATCTAGAGGGATGTAACTGACAGAAGTACTAAGAGGTGCTGTGTATGGTTTCAAGGTAATTCCTGAGAGACTTAACTGCCCTAGATAGACAACAAGAGATTGACTGTAGTTAATACAGGTCTTGCCTTAACTTGATCTTGATCATCTTGCAGAAAAGTATACTATAAGAGGTATAAAACAACGCCATAGTAAATATTAGCTAAAAGAAACTTAAATAACTAATACCTTCTAACAATTGCTAGCCACACTAGCATCTGACTACTGTTATGCATCAAGATTAAATTACTAAATGCAGTAACTTAAAATTCCTGGGTTGCAAAACTTTAGCCTGAATAAGTAAGTCCACTCAAAATGAAAAGGATTCAAGAATGAAAAGATTGTTTGCAGAGTTCTCTAAACACACCTCCACTAGCCTCAAATAACTACATATCATTTACAACTATAAAAACAGAAAACAGGGAGATATGGGGAGCAGCTGAAGTTGAAGATTGATCATATGCAGGGCCAGAGCAAGGCTAATCTCAAGAACACTGGGTGCTTGAGGCAAGTCACATGGATAAACTGCTATGATATCAAGAACATTGGGCACCTGCAACAAGCCACGTGGATAAGCTTTTAGACAGACATGTTTCATAACATAGTCTCACAAGTGTATAGATAAATGTGCTGGAGCCATTGGAGCTCTCTTGCCCCTTCCTCTCACTCCTCCTTCTTTCTCCTTCTTTGTCCTTCCCATCAGTAGACAGGGCTTCACATGGCCTCAGTTTTCTGTATTTTGACTTTTGTCCATTTTCTCCATCCTTTCACTGTCCTCACCCTGGGAACATCCAGAGCTGCATGGGTCACAGCATTTGTTTCTATGAAATTAGTTTTTGAAGCTTGTACATCAGAGCAAGAACATGTAATCGGAATACTTTCTGGCTTTTTGCACTTAATGTATTGTTCTCTAGTCTCATTCATTTTCCTACAGATGACAGTATTTAATTCTTCAGATAGCTGAATTCTACTGTGTAGCTATATAACACTTTTTCTTTGTTCATTCAGTTGCTAATGGTATCTCTTTTGATTTCATATTCTAGATGATACATATGGTACTAAAATAAATATGAGAATGCAGGTATGTTTTTGGTATGCTGATTTCGTTTCATTTGAATTTATACACAAAAGTGGGAGAGTGTATCCTGCTAGTTTTATTTCTTTGAGGAACTTCCATAATATTTTCCACAATGTCTTTTGTGACTCACATTCCTGGATTCAGTGAAGAGTAGTCTTTTCTCTAACTCCTTGTCAGCATGTTTCTTTATTTTTCTTACTGAATTTCATGTTACCCATTCCAACTCAGGAGAAATTTTATCTCATTGTAGTTGAGAATTGTGCTTACCTGGTGACAAGTGAGGTTGAGCATTTTTTGGTGGATTAATTGGGCACTTTTATATTTTCTTTTTTCAAAATATTTTAACTGTTTCCTGAAGTGTTTATCTTAATTTACAACAATCCTTAGAATTATAAAGTTATATATTATTCCAACTGCCTTAAGTAAACATTTAAACTCTAATTTTATAATTTGATAATACTAGAATTTGAGATAAAATATTAGAGAATATGATATTATGCTTTATTGGTAATTTAATACAAATCATTTATTATAAATTCTGTTCACAGTTTTTCTATTTTGGTCAATTTCTCAATTTAGGAGGTATGAGGAAATAAGTATGCTGTAATAGTTTTAATGGTTAATGTTACCAAATTACCTCAGGATTATCATGTAGTACATAAATTCTCACGTTTAGAATAAATATTTTTTGAGATTTATAAAATAAATTACCTATCTTTCCAAAGTAAGTCTAGAAATGTCTTTTAAAATCACATTCTTAATATCAAATTTCTTTGTCTTTATTTGCACACAAACATATGAACCATGCCCTATGTTGTAAAGTTCTTTCCTACTTTATGATATTTTGGCCATACAAGGAATACTAAGCTTGATTTCATGAGATTTTTATTTGGGAACACGATGTTGTTTCTTAAGACAAAAAAGAAAAACATATGTGTAATCTCTCTTTTTCTCCACTCATGCTTACATGTTACTAACACTATAAATAACAACAGGTAATGAAATGTGTGGAGAATGTTAGTTGTCTATGATATTTTCCTAATTCGAAATGTTTCTCAAATTTGAAGTCTTCAACATGGCTCAGTGAACTGCATGAATATTTGATTCAAGACTTTCAGTAGATTTTAATACATTAATCAGGTTTGCATAAACTATAAGCTTGCCATCAGTATATAACATTTATATATGAAATGTTGTATATCTAACTTTCTCACTTCAAAGTCTTTTGAAAGTAAATAGCAAAATTATTTAAAAATTATCTGAAAACATTTTCCTCTTCGTATTAAAATTCTGCTAGGCAAGAAGATTTTACTGAAATTCATTTATTTCAAATGAGTCCAAAATTTCTGATCTTTGATTAACTTTTTAAAATATAGTTTATATTAACTATAATGTAATGACTACCAAACTTTTTGTAAATGTAGAAAGATGGTTTTCAAAATTTTACATACATAATTTTTTTCTTTTCCTTTTTTTGTACCAAGGATTGAACTCACAATCCTGTGCTTACCAAGCAAAATACACAATTTTCTAGAAATTATAAATCAACTTGAGTGTGAGCATTTAGTTTGTTATAAAAACAAATGAAAATAACAATTAGTGTCAGTATTCAGACTAAAAATTATTCTTTTATATATTTATATTGTAATTTTAATATACCACTTTCAATGAAGCAGTACCTTTAAATGCTAAAGTAAAGGCCAGAATAGAGTTCTAACCCATTGTTAATGTAAATAATTAAATATATTTAGTTTTACTTATTTATTTTTGTGTATTGAAAATTAAACTCAGAGTGGCACACATGCAAAGCAAGCACACAACCATTGAGCTACACTGTCAGCCATGGAAAGGTGTTTAAAATATAATAAAGTGACTATATCCCCATAAGTACCTTCACATGTTGGTCATAGTGTTAACATATTAAGACTAGTTTATTAGTCTGTCTCTATAATACTATTCATAGTTGCCTTTTTTCATATAGTCTTTTATGTCTTGATCAAAAGCTCTAAAAAGTGAGCACAAGAACACAGTAAAAATATTCCAAAATTTTTGAGTAATTTGAGAGGGTAAGTGCCACCCCACCCAAGTATACAGTTTAACACAATCTATGAAATGTAAAAAATGAAGAAGTACAAGAATTTAGCTTGCTTTCCTAAGGAATTCTTAAGAAAATACTATTAACATAATCTTTTCTTGCCTTTTATCTTCAGGATCTTTTTCTGTCTAAATATACAGATACATGTTTAGTTTTTATTTTATTTGATAAAGGAGAGATTTGGGGGTAGGAGAGGCACTTCAAGGATTTTTTTTGTGTGTGATAATAGATCTTGGTGATTTTTCTAAAGTTAGAGCAAACTATCTCTCCATAATAGTTTCTCAGGATCTGTGAATACTGTATTTTATGGGAAACCTCAGTTGGCGCTCCTCAGGCGATTCTATCTTATAATGGCTTAAATTTCACGTTAGGTTGAAATTTATATTAAATTCTTTTATCTTAACATGTTTAAGTCGCCTATGGATATTAATTATACATGTTGCATTGTTTTTTGCAGCTTTTAGCTCCTTAACTGAGATTTTATAACAGTGATTATGAAGGCATCTCAATAGTTTCATTTTTTAGAACTAAGTACCACTAAAAGACATTTGTTGTTTCTCCACTATTAAAACTTTAATGTCACCAAAGAAAACAAAAGAGCTCTGTCCACTACCCAGGGATAATTCTACCATTATGCTGTGTATTAATCCAGTAAAGATCAAGATCAAGCACGAAGTGACTGCAGCTGTATTCGATTTGACCATGTGGTCTTTTAGCACTTGATCTGGAGCCCAGCACAATTGTGAATTTTACCTTTACACTGCGTTCAGGAAAATATCGGACCTAAATTCTCTTCCCTAAACAAAAATAATGTAGGGGATTATTATTATTATTATTATTATTATTATTATTATTATATGCTTTTTCTGCCCTTGGCATGAACTCCTTCTACGACTTTGTGAAGAATAGTCTAAATATTTAAAATGTATAATAAATATATATTTTAAACAGCAAAATTCTAAAATGAATATGGTGTGTGTGTGTGTGTGTGTGTGCGTGTCCGCCCAGGGACGGGTGTGTGTGTCTAATATCTTGGCATTGGCATACGCAAGCGGGAAGTTACTTAGCACGGTGTTCCGGGTTTCCTTGAGCTCCGCCCGCCTTCCGCCAACCCCCAGCTACAGGCCCTTGGTCCCTGGGTTGGCCTGTCCTTCACAAAGCGACCCTTACCTATCATTCCCCACTGGGCCTGCCAGCCGCGGAGCCTCCGCGCTTCTTTGCTGACTCCGCCTTGCGTCCGTAGGACCCGCCTCGCGTCTGATCTGACCCTCTGCGCGTCTGCCAGTCAGTCCCTCCGGACCTGCCGCCAGCCTCAGGCTGCAGAAATCACCGCGCCTCACTTGGTCCGTACCCAGTGGGCATCTTGGGTATCTGGGCGGTCTCCGGTTCCCTGCGCGTTTGTATGTCTGTCTCTCTGTCTGATTCGCTGTCTGCAGCCTGCCTGCTGTCCCAGCACACCAAGTGTCCAGTGTACCCTTTCGCTGACGCTGAGGGCAGAGCTGTCTTTTAGTAAGTTGGGAGCCCTCCGGGGAGCAGCCAGGCAGCCAGCGGAGGAATACATACTCGGGTCCTTGTTGATACAATTATTTAAACCAACAGGAGCTTGACGCCTGTATTTATGCAAAAAACCGATTGCAAGGCCTCTGTCAACAATGCTAGGTAGATGTAAGCAGCCAGTTGCTTGGTAATTTTTTAAACGGGGAAAGAGTAATTACATATCTAATGCAGATTTTTGAAACTGGTTTTAAATTTGAACGGGCGAAACATTTAAGGCCCCTTAGGGAGAACATATTCATTATGGGATGTCTTTATGTCTGATGCATTTGTTCTGAGTCTGCTGACCAGCTGTTTCTGAACTTCATTTTCTCAGCCTCAACAGTGATTCTGAGTCTGCTTTTAGCTTCCCTTCACCTGAATTGGCTTTTTCTGTTCCTGAACAGATTTTTTGGTCCATAGATTAGAGAAAGCAGCCTTTTTCTCTCCTCTGAAAGCCTCCTGTATTCAGAAAGATGGGGAGTGGGGAGCCTAATCCTGCAGGCAAGAAAAAGAAGTACCTCAAAGCAGCCCTATATGTGGGTGACTTGGATCCAGAAGTCACTGAGGACATGCTCTATAAGAAGTTCAGGCCTGCTGGCCCTCTGCGCTTCACCAGAATCTGCCGTGACCCAGTGACTCACAGTCCTCTGGGCTATGGCTATGTTAACTTCCGTTTTCCTGCGGATGCTGAGTGGGCCCTGAACACCATGAATTTTGACTTGATTAATGGCAAACCATTCCGCCTCATGTGGTCACAGCCAGATGACCGTTTAAGAAAGTCTGGAGTTGGAAATATATTCATCAAAAACCTGGACAAATCCATAGATAATAGGAGTCTCTTTTATTTGTTTTCTGCTTTTGGGAACATTCTTTCCTGTAAAGTCGTTTGTGATGACAATGGTTCTAAGGGTTATGCATATGTACATTTTGACAGTCTGGCTGCTGCCAATAGGGCTATCTGGCACATGAATGGAGTGCAGCTCAACAACCGCCAAGTGTATGTTGGCAGATTCAAATTCCCCGAAGAACGAGCAGCTGAAGTCAGAACCAGGGATAAAGCAACTTTCACCAATGTTTTTGTTAAAAACCTTGGAGATGACATGGATGATGAAAAACTGAAGACACTTTTCAGTGAATATGGGCAAACTGAGAGCGTTAAGTTAGTAAGAGATGCTAGTGGGAAATCTAAAGGTTTTGGATTTGTGAGATATGAGACACATGACGCTGCTCAAAAGGCTGTGTTAGACCTTCATGGAAAATCAGTGGATGGGAAAGTTCTATATGTAGGACGAGCACAGAAGAAAATTGAACGTTTGGCTGAATTAAGGCGGAGGTTTGAAAGGCTGAGATTAAAAGAAAAAAGTCGGCCTCCAGGCGTGCCTATTTATATTAAGAACCTGGATGAGACCATAGATGAGGAAAAACTGAAAGAAGAATTTTCTGCATTTGGATCTATTAGCCGAGCTAAGGTGATGATGGAAGTGGGACAAGGGAAAGGGTTTGGTGTCATCTGCTTCTCTTCCTTTGAAGAGGCCACCAAAGCAGTGGAAGAGATGAATGGTCGCTTAGTGGGCTCCAAACCCTTGCATGTCACACTGGGCCAGGTTAGGCGCAGGTGGTGAAAATCAGAATGCTCAGTGTTTTTCAACTTTAGCAGATGCTACTTAGTTTGGCTACCTTTATAATAAGGGTTTATTTTGTGTCAAATCAAAAGTGTTATTTTTAAGTGAATACTTTCTTTTGAAAACAAAATGAAACTAGATAATCTTGTTCATGTAAGTGAAGAACATAATTTCTAATTGTAAAGTCATTTTGTACTATTTTTTGATATAATGTCCTTAGAAATACATAAAATAAAATGTATTCCTCCACATTTTTCCTGAACAGCCAAGGTAAGAAAATTGATGGAATGTATTTCCCTCCTTATTTATTTAAATATACTAAATTAATTACCTCCTTGAAAACTGTATTACCATGACCTTGACAAAAGTATCATGGTGAAAATTTTTAACTTGCTTTTTTATAAATCACTAGGGCAGGAAAAAATGTATTCCATCCAGTTAGATTCTGTGCATAATTTTCTTTAAATTATTTTAAAATAAGTTGGTTTTTAAAAGATATGAAGTTTCTTTATTTATTTTCCTTTTAAACTATATTGTGAACATACTACAGATTTTTTAGTGATGTTGACTAGTGTTAAGTTTGTTTTTATTAGCTTTATGTCTGTTTTCTTAATCTATACCTTAAAAAATTTAACACTTCAGTTAGTGGCTTTTAAAGCTAAAAACTTTTTCTGAGAGGTTTTACAGTTGAAGACACTATGGGCAATTCTTACCACTCATATTTCTGGATTCTCTAGTGCCTCGTTTATATTATATTAAATTAAAAATAAAAGTGAGTAACTACACTCACTTGCCATTACTGCAGATAATATTTTATCTTTAGCCTCAATCAAATATCAATGTAAAATGTAAATAGTCTATAGAATGATGTAGAGAAACATACTATCTCTTGTAAATTCTTGAATATATTCACTTTATATATTCAGAGATGTTTGAAAGTTAAGGAAAAGGTTCTGTATTGACTAAATCATATACTACCACTATATGAGAATTATGGACTGAATTATCTTTATGTTTGGGATACTTGGAAGCTCAGGAGAAAAATGTTTTGTTTGGTACTTCAGTTACATAAAATGCCCTGTAATTATTATTTCACCTGCTGTTTAATATTTCCCTCACTGTCTGCTTTCCACCCATATTACACATATTTTTGTCATTTTTGTATTAGCTTTTTTATATAATACCATAAAAATACATTTATGAAGTAGAAAAATAACTAATGTATATAAAATTTCACCCATTATTCTAAAAGTGCATGATTGTCTCATAAAACAGATCCAACCACAAGAAAATATTTTGTCTCTGTTGTAGTAGGTTATGTATTATATATGAACCTTGATTTTCTTATACTATAAATATATAAATTTTTAACACTGTTGTTAGCTTTTGAACCATAAAATAATGATAATAAGCTGCTTTTATGTACAGTGGTGCCTCAGATCACAAACATTTGTTCCATGATTTTGGAAAAGATGTCCAGTTTGTGTTTGTTCAGGAAAGATGCCTGTGATTGTGTCTGTCATCAGACATAGATTGCAAATAAAAACAAAAGTTTTCATAAACTGAGGAATCAATATAATTGTTCATCTAATAATTATATTTATTATTAAGAATTTCCAAAATGGAAATCACAGGTTTTGTTGATTATAAACATGATAAATGCTCATTATAAAATATATGCATTATAAAAGGAGGCAAAATTATCAAAATTTAAAATGACCACTCTTGCCAGGCATGGTGGTAAGTTCTTGTAATCCCAGCAGTTAGGAGGCTAAGGCAGAAGGACTGCTGTGTGTTTGAGGCCTTCCCAAGTGTATCATTCCACATATTTCTTCTAAGTATATCCGCAATCACAACCTCGAGCTTGCCAGTCAGGCACTTATGCCACTGAGCTAAATCCTCAGTTATATCCACAATTCTTACAAAAAAATCCCTATGTGTATTATTTTGTATTTTTAGTTTAAACTGAACCATAACTACCCTATTATGCCTCTGTCAATCAGCATTATTATTATAGTGCCTGTATAATATTTCTCTTTAAAATAAATTAGAAATCAACAATTTGCTATTGAATGAGATTTAGATAATTTATTAATTTTTACATTGTTTTTAAATTACCATGCTGTGATGAATATTTCTTTCTTATAAAAATTGTAAAACATACTAGATTCAGAAAGTTAGCTATAGAATCTTTCAGTTTGAATTCAACAGCAAAGTAAAAATTTGCATCATGTTTAAATATATGAAAAATCTGGTACACCATTATATATATTCTATGTACATTAACAAAAGGAAATCTACAAAAACCAGGAGGTGTATTTCCGGTTTTACACTATTTTGATCATCAAAACTTATGAAAACTATGGACCTTCAAACAGAATTCAAATCATCATGTAATTCTTCATCATATATATTATCTGTTCCTTATTAGCCATTAGCAATTTTCATTTAAATTTGTAAACCTCAAATATCAGTGTTAGTCCGGATATTTTACAAATGCTTTCATTGAGTATAAATCTAGAAACATTTCTAGAAATTAAAAATCATCAAGTATAGTTATTTAAAACCTAGTTTAGGAACTATGTAAATGTTTGAATTATTACTGTTTTCCAAATGTCAGCCATTGTAAAGGATATGATAAATTAGCATATGCCAAAGCACAGGTAAAATACACACATTTAGAATAGTGATAAACAATGAAAAATCTCTGAATTCAATTTGCAGATATCATTGGAAAAATATCAAAGACAGATTATTTGTACACAGATCTGAGTGGTATTTCAAACTTATGCATTTCATTTTTAACTATGTTTAATATATTGCAAATGATTAAACTTTCCAAAAGTTCAAACCAATGACAAGGGTTTGATAAAAATTTACTGTTAATGTAATGCACTGCATGTGTTAATTCATACCAGTATACTGTTAATGGTCAAGACAAGAAGGAACTTCTCAATACAAATTTTGCCTTGTCCTGTCTAGCTTTTTGAAGCAGTAACTTGTACAAAACTTAAGTGTGACCCTGGAGAATAAAATTACAAATATCGTTTTGTGATTGATAACCACCACATTCAAGGTTATTAAAGAGAATTTTTTGTATAGGAAGATTCACATATTTTGCTGACTGATTATATCCATAATTAAGGAAAAATAAAATATTATGTGTGTAAGTGATCTAGGAAAAAGAAAGAATACTTATTTTTAAGAATAAATTTTAAAATGGTGTGAATATTATCTTACCTATAAATAAATGGTTGAATTTAAGAAAAAAATTGCAAATATTCACAACACGTCTAGCAATACCTGAATCCATAAATACTTGTTGAATAAATGCATTTATAATCCGTTATATTCGTTCATTTACTTTCCAATTATTTTCAAAATATTTAGCAAGATAAATGAATTATTACAGCAAAAGGCATTTGTATTAAATATCCTCTTATGAAAAAGTCTACTTAGTTATATACTAATGCTAAAATATGTTTGTGTTTTATCATTGCTTGGAGTGTTCTCATGCTCTTTTTCATTAGTATTTAAATTTTATTGATGGGTCTTCCTTAAACACAAAGCTGCTACCCATTAGCACATTTGTTTGTAGAATAACACTTTTTATTTATTAATGATATGCTCTTTCAAGACAATTCTTCTTCCACAGTCTGGTTTCTTGAGATACTAGCACTTGCTCATGTGAAATTTATTAATTCTTCCATGTTTCAGTGTTTTATTTACTGGTCATGTAATGTAATCAAACAAATTGTTTCTTGGAGTCTCAAGAGACTTAGTGGAGCTACCACTAGAAACCTGAGAATAAAAAACCCAGACTAATTGAAAGTACTAAGGACAAAATTCTTAGGAGCTCAAAAACAAAACAAAGCAAAACACCAAATAAACCTCCAAGTAACCTCAACTCTCAAAAGTGAGAACTAATTTTAAAATAGCATTTGTGGATAGAAAAAAAATTACTTTTCTCATTAAATCCCATCAAAATCTGCACTTTTCATGGTTAATTTAATTTTAAAAATTTAGTTCTTTGGAGAGGCCTTTAAAAGGAATTGGAGCTGATACTGTATGGCATGACTTTGTCAGACATTACAGTGAATTTATTTCTTTGGTTAAGGACTAATCATTATGGCAAAACACCAGACATGGCAATATTTTGGTTGAAAAAAAAAAGCTCTGTAATGTAGAATAAATTCACATTCTCTGGGGATAGATTTGAAATTTCTAAAGTATAAAATCAATGACTTCATTATTCATTACGTGGGGCTATTCAAATATTAAATTTAAGGTAATTTACAAAATGACAAATAACTCTCTTTTAAGTCAACTCTTTTTGAAGACATTGAACAGTACAAATCCTTGAGGAGAAAAACTAGAGAAAATTGCAAACTTCTTTTTCAATGTTACATGAATCAAAATATTTTTAGGTTTTAAAAATGTACAATATTTTAAAGTTTTTAAAGGAATAAATACCTTATAATGGTCATTTTGACTAAGAGGAGCTTTATTTTAGGCTTTGGATAGTAGCAGAGTGATGCAAGTCAAGATATAAAATTTGTTTGCTGAAGAAAAAGAAAAAAATAAAAAGTTTAATTACATTGTTTAAAGAACAGGAAATTTATAAATAACTCAAAAAATTCAAGTAAAGAGCACAGAGAAACAATGAGTAATTTAAAGTCAAGAATTATAACCGAATAATATGAAGACATTAAATTTGTACAGGTTTATATCTAATATAAGGTAGGAAATCAAATATAGTTAGAGTTCAATTTGTGTGGATATTATCATTGATGTGACTATCGCAGTAATACTAAGCCTCAGAATTATGTATTTTGTAAGTGATTTTACTTAAATAATTATTGGTGCTAATCTACTCATCTCTACTACTTGTATTTAATTTCCATCAATTTAATTTCAACTTCTCCATTACAAAGGGTTTTTGTAACCATGACTTCAAAAAGTTATTTGTGGGTACTATATGTGCATGCATATAATACTGTGAAACTTTGCTGGGGTAAAGTTTTAAAATGTGCATATTAAGTTAAAGTACATGAATAGAATTGTTTCTCTTATTTATATGTAGATTAATGTGTTAATCTGAAGATATTCTTTAAAGAAATGTACATTTTATAATAATGCTAATTAAAGCAATGAGAAATCAGTGAGCTCTATTTGGAATGTCAGTTTGATAAAGTATACTTAAACTGTCATATATATATTTACTGTGGGATGAATGTTCGGGCATGGCAGCGTATTCCTATAAGAGCAAGAAGTTCTGCTAAGAGAAACTGCCTAAGTTTTGTCAAGTAGCAACATAAGCAATGAAATCATTTATATGGAGGCTTTACTTGTTTTGTGGAGACATAGTGCAATAATATGAGCACTCTCAGGCAAAAAATAAAAAAAATTTAGTAAGATAAAATATTTTGAAACATCTATTATATTTTGTAACAAGTGAAGCAACTCATGAAAGAATAAAAATAAAAAACAAGGATTGGTTATTAAAAACACAAAATATTAACAATTCTGAGTTAGAATGATTTTCTCATACAGTAGTGTCAATTTTCACATTTTTATATTATATTTCCATATATATGTATATATAATTTTATGTATGATCATTATATATGTATGATCATTTTTATAAGTATAATCTATTTTAGAGCTCAAAGACAAATCTGTTTACTGCATTCTAATGTTATATAAATTGAAAAAGGGCTCTCCATATTTTCCTTAAGGCAATTATTATGATAAAGATTATTGAGGCAGAATTTCTGATGTAAGTAACTCTGCATGGAGTTTTGTCTAGAAGCTGTGTCAAAGGTTTTAGGGTTGTACAAGTTGTTTTAGGTAATGTTGAATCATATGAATTTAGAGCATTTCTAACTTTATAAAAGTGTTAATTTGCTTAACACACAAAATCTATTCATCATGCAGATTTATGGCTAAAGATTGGAAACATTATTAAATACATGAGACACTATGGAATCTCTCTGAAATTCAAAGCTGTGGCTCATTGAACACTTAAAAATATATTAAATAAATCTGTATTAAAATTTGTTACTAAAAGAGGGAAGTTTTGGATAAGTTTGATATTCTAAGAAAAAGTATATCACTATCAGACACTAATTAATTCATTATCCTAGGGATGAGAACCTCAAAAAATCAATAAAGGTGATGATTGATAAAAATGGCAAAAAGGTCATATAAATTTTTCAGAACAACACTGTGAGGAGAGCTGTGTTTTATTTGTACCATCCGTGTGGTTTGAGAGAACACTGAGAATGGATAAAAGACTATTGGATCCCTTAAAATATGAATTTACGGTACCTCACTGAAATATTTCTAAAGAAGGTGAGTAAAATATAGCAGTGATACGGATAATATAAAGAAGGTATCTTCTAATAAAATTACATTTCAAGGATTATGCTTTACTTAATAAGTTTTCAAAAGTATTTTCAAATATCAATTCAATTACAAATGTGTTCAAGTGGAAAAAATGTTTTCATCTTCTGACTAAAAAACAAGTGACAAGCAAGATGTTGTTCTTCAACTCCTCTAGAACCTTATTTCAGTCTTTTCCTGTCACAAATTACTGTATACTGGGTAGTTTATAGATATTCACAGTCTGAGTAAGCTGACATCTGATGTCGACAGTTGATGGCAACAGAAAAAGCATACCATCTCAAGTCCCAGTGATTCACAAGAACAGGCAGACTTTCATTGTTTTCCCTCCTTTTGTTACATCCTAGCTGCAAGTGTGTGGGGTGCACCAACCATAATCAGGTTGGTGCACCAACCTTTTATTTTCCTTACCTACCTACCAATTATTTCTGGCTATGTCTCTAGTTACAAACCTAAAAATCAACTTAATTAATTTTCTAGATCTCTCAATCAAACTAAAAACTAAGATTAATGTTAACAGTCTTGAATAATTGGCATTATATGTTCTTCTACTCATCAGTTAAGAAAACAATTTGGCTGGATTAGAAAGAATCAGTTAATACCAATGTATGAAAAAAATCCTGGGATGTTACAATACAAATTTAGAGACTTTTAGTCCCAAATCAAGGCATGAGAAAATGACGTTTCATGAGGATTTATTGTACAAAGACTGTTTTTTCACATTGACTCTTCACATTATATATAAGGTAAAAAAAACCATTAGAACTCTTTCATAAAGGGCATCAATCTCATTCATGAAAATTCTAGTTCATTACTTAATCATCTTCCAAAAGGTGCCAAATCCCCAAAAAGATCACTTTTGGAATGAAAAGTTTATATATGAATCTTAGGGAGATACAAATATTCAGGTGATAGCAATTATTCTGGTTTTAAAAAGTATCTAAAAATGCAGCTACATACATTATATAATAAGAGAACTCATGTCTAAACCTGTTCTTTATCTTTCCTCAATTAGCAAATATAAGCTTCTTTTTTATACTTTACAGGCTTAAAGTTTTAGAATTATTTTTGATTCTTTTTAAAACTATATTCATATTCAATCTGCCTGGAAATTATACTTGTTAAGTTTTAATAATATTTAAATTGTTTGCTTTTTAAAAAAAATTTTGACAGCACACTTGTATTACAAAATGATTATGTTCATTATGGGTAGTTAGGTACATATGCATGACATTCTTTGCTTCTTTTTTATTCTCTTTTGCTTCCTTCTCTCCCTACATTATATATATATATATATATATATATATATATATATATGAAATGATCACGTTCCTCATAGACTTATTGCATGTATACAGCATTACACAATTCTCCTATCCTTTTAAAGAATTACTATTATCTCTGTTACAAATATCCCAGTCTGTATTCATTTTTTATTAATATCAGGAAATACCTAAATCTAGATAACATTATCAAATAATACTTATTTGTTCAAAATTTGGAGACTTTGAATATAGTCTCTTGTGTAGGCCTAATGGAGGATGTCATTATAGTGAGAGCATGTGCAAGAATGAGCAATCATATGACTAGTCAACAGAAATCAAGGACTTAAGAGAGTGAGCTCATGATTTTACAGCAACTTATGCTCGGAAAATCTCACTCTATGCTTTTCCAAGTGCAGGACTCAGAATGACCTAGCACCATCCACTACACTCCACCTCTTGAAGATCCACCTTAACCTACTACCTCTACTTTGAAAACCAATTCCCAGACATATACACCCCTGAAGTGATACAGAGGAATGAAACTCCTGAGATACCATATATCTGGTATGATTTTGTGTTCCCTGAAATTGAAGAATTTTAGGAACGACTGAGATTAAGAGCAGAAATATTTATTAAGAGAAAGAATTCTTTTGTCAGACAGAGACACAAAAGGGGTCCTGAGTGGGTTGCCAAAGATTCTATATTTTCCAGGGATTTTTATAAGGTGAAACCATGAGGTGAGGTGGGTCTAAAGTGGGAAAAACAGCAAGGTACTGGGAAATGAAAAACAGACAAACAAAAAAAAATACAAGAGGGCAAATACAAAAGTATAGAAGATGCAGAAACAATTCTAAGCTTCTGTACTTCTGTACTGGGCTGCCTCATCTTTCACAAAGGGATCAGATGTCTTCACCTGAAGAAAGATAGCCTCTTTAATAAGAAGTTTTGGGAAAACTGATTTTCCTCAGGCCAAAACTTGAACCTAGTCCCATATGTCTATCCATGAACTAAATGAAAATTTAAAGATTAAAAAATTTAATATAAAAACAGAAACATCTGCTAGAAAATGGATTCTAATTTATTGGAAGGTAAAATAGGAAAAACATGTGAAATACAGGTGTAGAAATAAGCTTCATGAAAAAAAAATACTACCCACACAGGAAATACACAAAATATCCACAACTAGGGTACATCAAATTAAAAAGCTTTTGCACAGCAAAAGTAACCACTAACATGGTGAAGAGACAATCCATGGAAAAGTAAAAGTTTTGGTTGTTATTCCTAACATAAGGGATTGACTTCTACAAAATACAAAGAACTCAAAAATAAAAATGAAATGAAATCATACCTCCCAAATTTAATTCTATACTGTTGCTTTTAAATATTTTTATTTTTTTATTTTAAAGAGATTAAGACAAAAGAGGACATAACAAAGCAAACAATGCAAGTAACACAACATTTTACCACAAGACAACCCACAACTATGGTAGTATCTCTTTCTTTGAAATAGTTAAGCATAACTTCATATACAACAGTATCAAGCATAACGAAACAGTATAAAACCATTCAAGAGAATGGAAGCATTACAAGGCTTTCAGAACCAAAAAGCAGAGAATGAACAATGGCTACTATATTATCTCATTTTCCATAGAAAATTTATAATATCACACATGGTAATATCCAATAAGATATAGCAGGATAAAGCCAAAGGAAACATAAAAACAAAACACAGTAGGACTTCAGAGTAAGATGATACTAAATCAGCTCTGGCTACCCTAATGTCTTCTTTTGTTTTAAATAGTTGTTTAAATTATCACAGGTAATAAAATCAAACAAATTAGGATAAAAACATTGAAACTAATGAATGCAGACATTATAAGACTTCAGAGCAATGTAATGGGGAATCATGTTTACTATAAACTGGTATGTACTCTTACTATTTATTATACTAGGGAGACTATTTGGTATTTATACATGTGAGTTTGATTTATTTTGCTAGTGAGTATGGTCTCAAGTTGTGTCCATTTATTTATAAATATCTCAATGTGATCACTCTTTATAGCTGAGCAGTACTCCATTGTATAAAAATACACATATTTTTTATCCATTCCTCATTTAATGGACACTAAGGTTGTTTCCAAGAGCTGGCTATTACAAATTATGCTGCTAAAAACATGGGTGCACGCATATCACTGTGGTATGATGTTTTCAGTTCTTCTGGGAATATGTCTAGAAGTGGAATAGCTGGAACAAGTGTACTTCCAATGCCAGCTTTCTGAGAAATCTCCAGACTGACCTCCACAATGGCTGCACCAGTCTACACTCAAACCAACAGTGCAAGAGAGTTCCCTTTTCCCCACAGCCTCTCCAGCAATTTTGTTGGTAGTTTTCTTGATCCTGGCCAGTCTTTCAGGAGGGAGATGAACTCTCAGTGTTGTTTTAATTTGCATTTCTCTAATGACTAATGATGATGAACATTTTTTCATGTATTTATTTGCCATTTGCATTTCTTCATCTGAGAACTGTGTATTCATCTCAGATGTCCATTTTTGGATTGGGTCTTTGAATTTCGGGGGTCTGATTTTTTTTTTTTTTTTTTACTTTTTTACATGTTTTAGACAGAAGTCCTTTATCTGAGGGACAGTTCACTAATATCTGTTCCAAGTTTGTAGGTTTTCTTTTCACTATGACGGAGATTTCGTTGACATGCAGAAACTTTTTAATAAAATGTGATCCCAGCTATTGATTTTGGGAAATAGTTCCCGTGCGGTTTGATTTCTGTTCATGAATTCTCTACCTACCCCTATGTCTTCAAGATTTTTATCTACTTTGTCTTCCAACAGATTTCGTGTTTCTAAACACTAATATTCAGATCATTGATTCACTTAGATTTTAGTTTAGCATATGGTGCTAGGCATGGGTCTAGTTTTAGTTTTCTGCATGTGGAGAGCCAGTTTTTCCAGCACCATTTATTAAAGTGATTGTTGTTCTTCCAGTGAACATGTTTGGTCCCTTTATGAAAGATAAAGTTTTTTAGTGTGTTTGTATCCTCTAATCTATTCCATTGATCTTCAGCTCTGCTTTTATTCCAGTAGCATGTTGATTTAATTATACTTGCTTTGTAGTATACCTTCGAGTCAGGGAATTTGATGCCTCTTGCCTTGCCTTTGCTGGTTAGAATTGCTTTTGCTATTCTAGGTCATCTCTGGTTTGAGATGAATTTTACGATTGAATTCTCTAGATCTATGAGGTATGTTGATAGTATTTTCATTGGGATTGCATTGAATCTGTATAACAGTTTTGGGAGAATGGCCATTTTTATGATATTTATTCTTCCTATCCATGAGCAACGAATGTCTTTCCATTTTTTGAGATCCTCTTCAGTTTCTTTTTCCAGGGTATTATAATTTTCCCTGTATAGATCTTTTACTACTTTTTTGAGATTAATTTCTAAGTATTTCAATTTTTTGGATGTTAATGCTAAGGGTGTGGCTTTTTTTATTTCTTTCTCAGTGATTGTTGTTAGTGTATACAAATGCTACTGATTTTTCAGTACTGATTTTTTATCCAGCTACGTTGCTGAATTTATTTATTATATCTATGAGTCTTTCAAAGGAGTTTTGAGGATCTTTTATGTAGAGTATCATGTCATCTAAAAATAATGATAATTTAACTTTCTCTTTTCTATCTTTACCCCTTTTACTTCTTTGTCTAATTGTTCTAGCTAGTATTTCTAGTACTACGTTAAATAGGAGTGGTGATAAGAGACATACTTGTCTTGTGCCTGATTTGAAGGTAAAGACCTTCAGTTTTTGACCATTTAATATGATGCTGGCATTTGTCATAGATGGCCTTTATCATATTGAGGTAACGACCAACTATTCCAATTTTCTGTAAAGTTCTTAGGATGAACGAGTGTTGGACTTTATCAAACGCTTTTTCTGCATCTATAGAGATGATCATGTGATTCTTACTTTTGTCTTTATTGATATGGTGGATTACACTTATTGACTTAGGTATGCTGAACCATTCCTGCATGACTGGGATGAATCCCACTTGGTCGTGGTGTATAATTTTCTTGATGATTTTCTGCATCCTATTTGCCAATATTTTATTGAGGGTTTTTGCATCTGTGTTCATTAGGGACATTGGCCTGCAATTCTCTTTTTAAGTTGGGTCTTTCTCAGGTTTTTGTACCAGAGTAATATTTACTTCCATGAATGACTTAGGAAGAATTGCTTTCCTTTCATTTTCATTGAAGAGTTTGAGGAGTGTTAGCATTGTCTTCTTTGTATTTCTTGTAGAATTCCATAGTGAATCCGTCTGGGCCTGTGCTCTTCTTTGTAGGTAGGGACTTTATTACATTTTCCATTTCATTAACAGAAATTGGGTTATTCAGCAATTTTACATATTCTTGACCCAGCTTTGGTACTTAATATGTTTCTAGAAATATTTCCTTTTCTTCTGTGTTATTGACCCTATGAGAATAGAGGTTTTTGAAATAGGTGTTGATGATCCTCTGTATTTCCACAGAATCTGTAGTGATCTCACCTTTTTCTTTCTTTATTGCATGACTTTAAGCTGTTTCTTTCCTTTTTTAATAAGGTTGGCTAGGGGCTTATCAATTTTATTTATTCTTCCAAAGACCCAACTCTGATTCATTGAGTCTTTGGATTGTTTTCTTAGTCTATTGTATTAGTTTCTGCTCTGATTTTTATAATTTCCTCCCTTCTTTTAGCTTTGGTCTCCATTTGCTCTTCTTTTTCTAGATATTTGTGATGTAGCAACAGGCTGTTTATTTGTATTCATTCTGTTTTCCTCATGTGGGTACTCTGCAATAAATTTTCCTTTGTGGACAGGTTTCTTAGGTTTTTGATATCATTTGTGTTGTTTCCTTCTTTTTCATTTATCCCTGTTAACCCTGTGTTGTTTTTCTTTGCATCATGTTACAGCTGTTTAATTGTTATTTCCTGAGTCCTTGTCTTTTTAAAGATATTTTCTTTCTTGTTCACTAGCTGCAATCTTGTCTTCGAGGTCTGAAATTCTGTCTTCACTTTCTTTGAGTCAGTTTTGACAACTTTCAGTGGAATTTTTGATTTCCTGTATATCTCTTTGAATCTGCTTCATGTAGTCTGTTTTTTTTAATGTTGTTCTTCCAGGCATTCTATCTTTTGGTTTTGCTCCTCTAATTTTTAAACTGTGTATTCTTTAGATGTGTTTAGCATCTCTTTCATTACTTTTATCATTTCTTCTTTTCCCTGGGAGTTTATTTCTAGTTTGAATTCCTTTGAAGCTTTCCAGAGTTGCTTCTTTATTTCAGTTGCTATTATTTCAGGTATTTCAGGTGTATAGCATGTATTTTCTTCTATACACGTGGCTCCTAGGCCTTCTTGGGATTGGCTGGAGGTTTGAGATTGCATTTTGGTCTTTCATTTAGTCATTTTCCTATATTTCTGTGTGTCAAGTGTTTTTTTAAAGCTTCCCCTGGTTGTGTTGGATATCATCTCCTATGCCCTAGGCTCCTGGGACTGAATGGAGGTTGCTTAGTCTGGTCCAGTCAGGCCCTCAGGCCCTCCCGTGCCACCTTCAGTGTTCTGAGTAGCTGGGCAGACACCTAGCCACTGTGGATGATGGGATAAATCTCTCCCAGGCAAAGACCAATGCCCTGGAACTCATTTCACCTGCTATCACCTCCCATAATTGAAGAAAGTCGCTGGGGGTAATCTACTCAGGCTACATAACCTCCCAAGGCTAGTCTAGTGTGGCTGGGCTCTGGGTGGTTCCTTGAGCTCTGGGAGTGATAATCTTAACTCAATCTCCTGGGCTCAGGATGGGGAGCAGACTCACCCCAGCTGCCAGCTGAGTTTTCTGGTTCCCAGTTCCTGATTCCCTTAAATATTTTTTTTTAAAACTTATTAACATATTTTTTTCAGTACATAATGATTACCATTTAATTAAATTAAGTACACCAATGTAGCATATATCAGTTTTGCATTTCTTCTCCCCCCTTTCTTCCCCTTTTTGCTCCATTTATTTATTCTCATCCCTGTTGCAAAAGATATATCTGACCATATAATACGATGAATATTCATTTTGCTTTCTAACTTACATATTCTCTGGATTTCTCATATATGTGGAACTTTGCTATATTTAAATTTGTGTTTTCACATTAGAAAGGAGAGAGAATTAAAAGGAAGAAGGATCTGAAAAGAAGAAGATAAATTATAATTATTTGTAGAAGATGTGATACTCTACTTAGAAGACTACTGAAAATCCATCGAAAGACTTCTAGATGTAATAGCCTAATTGGTAATGTAGCTGGATAACAGCTCAACACTCAAAAATCAATAGCATTCTTGAACACAAGCAACATACTCACTGAGAGAA
Source organism: Cavia porcellus (assembly GCF_034190915.1). Taxonomy (NCBI): domain Eukaryota; kingdom Metazoa; phylum Chordata; class Mammalia; order Rodentia; family Caviidae; genus Cavia; species Cavia porcellus. The sequence goes on from NW_026947486.1 coordinate 52,511,446, forward strand.
AAAGTTATACCACACACTTCACTCTAGCACCCACAAAAATGAAAAACCTAGCAATCAATCTAACAAATGATATAAAAGATCTATATAGTGAAAATTAGTTTAATCTGAAAAATGAAATAGAAAAATATTTCAGAAAATGGAAAAATTTATTCCTTGTTCATAGATAGCAAAAACACACATTGTGAAAATGGCCATTTTTCCAAAATTCTTCTAAAGATTTAATGCGATACCAATCAAAATATCACTTGCATGCCTCACAAATCTAGAGAAATCATCACTAAAATTCAGCTGGAATCAGAAGAGACTTAGAATAGCAAAGGGTATTCTGGGCAACAAAGGCAAGGTAGGGGGCATACAATTCCTGACTTGAAATTATACTGCAAAACTATGATAAAATCAGCGTGGTACTGGAATAAAAATGAACCTGAAGATCAATGGAGGTTAGAAGTTACAGCCACAACTACAAACACACTCATCCACCTCATCTTTGACAAAGGGGCCGAACACATACACTGGAAGAAATATATTCTCTTTAATAAGGGTGTAAGAAAAATTGGCTCTCCGTATGGCAAAACTAAAACTAGATCAATGTCTATCGCCATGCACTCAACTAAAGTTAAAGTGGATCAGAGATTTAAACATTAAATAGAAATACTAAATCTGGTGGAAGGTAAAGTAGGTAGAAATCTTGATGACCTAAGAATAGGCAGAGATTTCATGAATAAAAATCAAATAGAATGGGAAACACTTCCCAGAATCAACAACTGGGAGCTTGTCTTACTAAAATGTTTTGTATATCAAGGGAAATAGAATGGGAAACACCTCCCAGAATCAACAACTGGGAGCTTGTCTTACTAAAATGTTTTGTATATCAAGGGAAATATCCAACATAGTGAAAAGAAAACCATCTGAGATGAATACACACTTTTCAGATAAAGCAATACAAATGGCAAATAAATATATGAAAAAATGTTCAACATCAATGGTCATTCAGGAAATGCAAGTTAAAACAACACTGAGATTCCATCTCACACCAGAAAAATGGCCATGATAAAGAAATCAACCATCTGCAAATGCTGGAGGGGCTGAGGGGAAAAAATAACTATTCTCCACTTTTGGTGGAGATTCCTCAACAATCTAGGATTAGAAATTCCAATTGATCTAGCTACCTCATTTTTGGATATTTTTCCAGAATGGAAAACCTCATACCACAGTGGTATAAATGCACCCATGTTTATAGCAAAAGAATTTGTAATAGCCAAACCTTGGAAACAGCTCAAGTGCTCCTCAATCAAGGAATAGATTTAAAAATGTGGTATTTTTATACTGTGGGTTACTACTCAGCTATAAGGAAAGATTTCATTGACACTTCTATTTGTAAATGGATGTAGAGCATACTCATAAGTGAAACAAATCAAACACATTGGTAAATATCACATTATTTCCTTAGTGTAACAAATTGAAAAATTATATATGTTCCAAAATGTACAGTGAATACTGTATAAGGGTAAGAACTGGTCAAAGAGGAAAAGTAGTTAGAATATTGGAAAGGAGGAAAAAAGGAAAGGGAAAAAGAAAAAAAGAAAAATATCACAAATACTGGTGATAGATAAACTGACTGTACTACTAGTTGTATTAGTTCTTGGAAAAGAACAGTTAACACTCACGTTTAAACCAATTTACACGTATATATATGCTAAACTAAGTCACTCTCTTGAAGGTAACAATATGAAATTTTACAACCATTGTCAAATACATATCATCTTGTTTTGTAAACCTATAATCTCATTATATTTGGTTTCTTCTTGTTGTTTGCCTATATTGCTTTTTGGTTTTTTTCCTGTGTCATGTTAATCTTAAATAAAACTAATAAACTTGTGTTTCAAGTTTATTTCCCTTACCAATAAGTGTGATCTCAATTTGTAGGCATTTTTCTATAAATGACTCACATTTGTCATTTTTTTGGACAGAACACTACTTCTGTAATATAACTTGAATCCCAGGTTGTGTTGTCTGCTCTTATTCTCAGCTTTTGTTTTGCTATTATGGTCTCTCCTGGTTCCCTACAAAAATTAGATATTTTGTTCATGTTAAACAACGAATCCTCCTGGTACTTTGAGATTATATTAACTCTAAATGTAATTTTGGTAATATACTCATTTTGACCATATTGGTTAAGCTTATTCAGGGACAGTGGATTCTTTCCATATTCTGATGTCCCTTATCAGTCTCTTTTTTCAGAGTACCACAAATATTTTTCTTTTAGATATCTTTTGATTTCTTGGCTAATTTAACTCCTGGGTAGTTAATTATTTTCTAGTTACTAAGAATAGCAATCTGTTCCTTGTTTCTCACTAATTGGATTCTCTGATGATGCACAAAGACGCTATTAACTTTTCTATAATTATTTTGTATTCTAGCACATTGTTGACTTGTTTCTTAGTTCTCAGTGTCTTCCAGTGAATTTTTGGAGATGTTGTATGTAAAGAATTGTATTATATGCAAATAAAATTTTGATTTATTTATTTCTTATGCACGTCCTTTTAATTTCATTCCCTTGCATACCTCCTATACTTGGGAAATATATTTTTTAGTGATTATGAACATTTGAATGCATACTGTTGCTTTATTTTCTCATAACTTTTATATTTTTGTGATGAATACTGTAGATCATCTGAGATAAAAATCTTTGCTAATGTTTTGGAGATTCCCTGTGAAGTAGATTTTTCCCATTTTACTCCCCTTACTTTGGCTACGAGGTAGATTGCAGACATCAATCCAACCTATTAGAAATGTTAGGATAAGTTCTTATTCATGGATTATGAGGAGAGTTCGAACACCAGATATATAAACATGCAAAAAAGCAAACATGTTAACATGTAACTTGAAATTATTTGAAAAGTTATCAACTCTTTCAAGAGTACCTACATGGCTGACTAAAGGAAAGAATTCTCTCAGAGATACTCAGGGAAGATCACCTAAAATCACAGGTAACTGAAAGTTTGAGAAGAACTTATGCTCCATGCAGAAAATCAATCTGAAAGAGATACATTTAGATCAAATAATCTTTCAGATAGTAATTAAAAAGAGGGAAATTTGTCCCTACCAGGGCCACCCTTCTTGGCTCACATTGTCACTCAGGTTAGGAGCAGCAGTTTCAAGAATGTCTTAAATAGATGGAGGGAGTCAAGAAGCATTGCAGAGATGAGTCTTCTAGGACTGAAACAGGATTTGTGGGCCTCCTCACTCCCTAATTCCCATCTTGAAACACTGAGGAATGTGCAACCTTGTGGTATCTTCCCCAGGAATAATCAGGTACAGGGGAAGTTTACTCAACACCTATATGACTCTAGGCAGTGAGAGTGTAGAATTTGAGTGATGATGCCAAGTCTATCCAGCTCTTTATGCCTGCCTCAGTCCTCATATGGCATGGCACTTCAGTGCCAGGCTCTACTGCATCCCAAGTGAATGTCCTGGACTGACCTCAGCTGTCACCAGGCAACTCAAGTTGCCATGACAGCTAGGACCTCAACATGCAATGAACATTGACATTAGAGTTGTTCGTGTCCTTGTCTGGCATATCAAGGTGGCTTGAGTCTCCAAGTTGTGCTCACTACTCCACAACCTTTCTGGACCAACACCAGTCCTCACCATCCTGAGTCATTATTGGGTGCTACAGACACACATGAGCCTCCCCTTGATTCCACGTGTCTGCTGGAGGCCCCAATCAGTGCCAGATGCACATGGATCACTACCTGGATATACCAGAAAATTCAGTTTTTCACCACACATCAATCCTAGATATATCTGTGTCTCCACTGAGTGGTCTAAACCCTCCAGAACCTCCACCCAGCACATCAGCACAATCCCATGTATGGAGGTGTCTCTGTCTAGAACTCAAAATTGATGCCATGCTCATCTGGCTTTCCCTGGGCCTCAGGCATCTTGAGTCCTCACCAAGTGCCAGCATCATCCCTAGGTCCACCAGACTCTCCCCACAGCAGTTACAGGCACTCTTGTGGCTCCACTGGATACCCTGTGCAAACATAATCCTGTATCTGGGATCTTGAACATGATCCACAGCCACCAGTCTTCATTAGCAGTACAGCACTGGTCCCTATGTTGTCAGAATTTATGCCAGGTGACTCAGGCCTGTTGGAGCCTTCAGCCAGTGACATTCACTGCATACCATCCGTGAGCTCATGTCCCCAATTGAACAGTTGTCACAGACTGAGATTTTCTAACTGGGAACCTCTTAAACAGAGATGGCACCACACAAGCTCAGAAGAGGGACAGACAGTAATGGGATTTGTTGGGTGAAAGACTTTTGTTTCTGAAAGGAAAAAAAAAACTCACTTGTAAATAAATGTTATTTTTTCTCTTTTGTGTCTTCTTTTAATCCAATATTTCCCTTGTATTAGATTGATTTTCGTGAAGTTTTATGACCCAGTTTCTTTTATTCAGTTCTTAATTTGTATTTATTTTTATTTGTTTTATTAGGATCTCCTTTTCCCCATCTCCTCTCTCTCTCTCTCTCTCTCTCTCTCTCTCTCTCTCTCTCTCTCTCTCGTTTCCTTATTTTTCCGCTTTGATTTGATTATTTATCTTTTGTTTACAATTCTTTTCCTTACTGCTACAATACAGTGGTATCTAGACTCATAAAATTAATTTGCTTCAGAATTCTGGGGAAAATGGTCATGCTTGTTTTTGTCAATTGATGTGGAATTCATAAATTGAAGCAAAACTTTGCCAAATGCTTCCACCACTAAATTGAATTGTTCATGAAGAGAAATATTCATGAACTGAGATATTACTGTTTTACTGATTTTTCTCTATTCCTTGAAAGTATTATTTTTTTTCATTTTTATCATCTGCTATTTCTATTTCTTAATATTCCAACCAATATTTTTCATGCTCTTATTCTGTGACGCTATCTTTATTGCTCTAACCATTAATATTTATGGATTTGTCTATATTTAAATACATCCTACTATGGTTGAAAATTGTTCTAATATTAATGGAGGTAAAATTGCTCTTTTGAGATGGTATTTGCTGCATGTCAGTATGTGTTTTTTTCATTTTTACTTTAACTATAGATCTTGTTATATTTGGGGATGGTACATTACTAACACAGGTTTTGTCAAAACAGTTCATATTTGGTGATGTGATGTTTTGTTGATAATGCTTTGATGAAGTTTTGTTACTGATGTTGTGTTATGACAATTTTATTGATTTTCCCTGTAAATCAATATCTAGCTTGACTGTACATTCTAAAAATTGCCACAATATCTGTAAATCAATATTTAGCTTGGTTGAACACTCTAAACGCTACCACAGCCTACTACCAAAGAAATGGGTTCTGAAATAAATATGTTGCAAACTGCTATTGCAAATCAATAGAAGTGTATTTATGCTGGGACAGAGTCAAGGCTAGTACCTAGCTATGTATTGAGGAATTCTCTCAAAAGTGCTCAGTAAGAAAAAAAGTCTCAATATTAGCAGTGTAGCTACCCATGCTAATCAATCTTCAAGTCTCAATACAAAAAAAAAAAGTATAAAACAGAAAACGAGAAAACAAGGCAACAAAACATCACCAGAATTTCTCTAATTCTCCAAAACAAATTTATGGAACATTAAGGGTAAAGACATTAAAAGCCACACAATTGAAATAGAGTAGTGCCTTCATTTATTAACTTTATTTATTCTTAGATTTTAAGGAAGATTATCACATTTATTTTCATGAAGGGAAGATGATCATACTCATTTTAATCACTCAATATGGAGTCATACAATGAGAGCAAAATTTTGCCAAATTCTTTTTTTCAGAACAAAATTGTTTGCAAAAATATTTATGAGATGAGGTATGTATTTTAAATGATAACAATGGAGGTAACAGAATGGTCAACAGACTTAAAGAAATAATGATATCAATAAAACAAATAATCAGAAAGTCTAAATAAGACACTAATGAAAAAAAGATGAGCAAATATATGTATATATATATATATAGTGTATATCTCTCTCTATATATATATCTTATATATATTATATATATATCTTATATATAGATATATATCTTATATATCTATATCTATATCTATATCTATATATATCTTATATATATATCTTATATATATAATATATATATATATATATATATATATATATATATATATAAAACAGAGAGAGAGAGAGAGAGAGAGAGAGGAGAAATGCAAAGAATACATAAAAACATAAAAAAGACTAGAACCCATGAATAGGTCCAAAAATATTCAGAACATTAAACTGTTTATTGAAAACATGGGCAGCAGAATCAACCAATGTGAGTTCACCTTAGAAACAACAAGAGGACATGATAAATGGATCCATCAAATAAGTATAATGTAATAATCTAGAATTAATGAAGAATTCAAAGATAGCACAAAGGGCATGCACAATCTATTTACAAAGGTAACCACAGCAAACTTTCTAACCCTGGAAAATGAATTTGGTAAACAGATAAGGGATACATAAAGAACCCCAAATACTCATTATCAGAAAAGAAAGTCTCCAAGGCGTATCATAATCAAGGCTCATGGAATATATCAGTATGGGTTAGAAGATGATTATTTCAGACTTTGAGGCACTTCATACTCATTTTGACTTTAAGATTTGTCTTGAGAACTGAGCTGTAATTCTGATGGATTTTTTGATATAAGTGAATTGTTGTGTTTACACAGTTTTTATATTTCTCTTGTATTGAGCATCTAGAACACGGCCATATTCCCTGGAGATAGTGATTGAGATAGCGATGGAGATAGTGATTCATCTGAAGCCATTTCAGGGAGGAACCAACTAAATTGAGGACCTAGAGCAGTAATGTGCTGGCATCATCTCAAGGTCACCAGTGTTATATGCTGTCATGGTTTATGTCTGTGGTCCCCAGGCCTCAAGAGCTTGCATTGTGCATTTGTGATTTATTCATTGTCTAGCGCTTGGATTGGGGGTGTGAGTGCTACATTGACCTAGGGTTGGAGCCAGGATGTAATGTAATGGCACGAATAAGGTGTCTCACTCTCTTGTAGGTTTCTGCCTTTTTGTTTTCAGCCACCATGAACTGCAACCCAGCTAACCCACTCAGCCTCAGAGCCAACTGAGTGTAGACTGAAACCTCCAAAAACTGTAAGAAATAAACATTTCCTTTCCCAACTTGGGCTTCAGTTATTTTGTCTCAGCAACCGGTAAAAAAGAACTAATACATATGCCCATAGTGAATAGGCGAGAGACAGCTGTGGGAAATATCCATGGTCACATAGCCACAGTCAGACTGGCAGAGACACCCAAACTATTATAAACCACACAACATAGGAACCACCTCCATGACCAGAGATCTGGTTCAGGTGGACTTTCCATATATTTGATAGTTGTAGAACCAAAATCCCCCTAATCTGGTTGACAGGTTGCTGAAGATTATTCAAAAATGTATCTGGGCTCTGATTTTCCCCTTTGTATGCCAGCAAGTACAGGGACATATCTTAAATAGGACTCTACTGTATGACTGTAGACCTCAAAGGATAACAACAAGCTGAAAATTGCAGAGAAGAACCTTTCTTTTATTTCCTTCTCTTTTTTGCTTATTTTCTCTTTTTGTTCATTTGGGTTGGTTCTGTGTACATGTGTATGCATGTTAGCATCATTCTAAATGTTCTGTTTTTAGTATTTTACTTTTGTTTTGCTATGTTCTTGGTTTTCCTCCTATCATCTTCACATTTCCTGTGACTTGAGTAATTATCCTTTACCATTTAGTCTTTATTCTATTCTCTCTTTTTTTTTATTTCTCTATTTTTCCCTTTTCTTTCTTTGGAAATTTCTCCTCTTAACTGCTTCTCTTTTTTTACTCTCTATATAATTTCATTTATGTTTTAATCTTTTTATTTTACTTTATTTTACTTGCCAGTTTTTTTTTACTGATACCTCAACAAAACAAATGGCATTAATCAAACTGTTCACAGAAAAGGTGACAGAAAACTCCACAAATATAAGCAAAGAATAAATATACAGATAAGTGAAACATGTAGAATAGCAAACAGCCTTGATCTAAGTAGAATCTCTATACCTCACACTATACCCAAAATAATAGAAGTCCATCACAGGGGCAAAATCTTTAAAGCTCTTAGAGAAAGATTGAAAATCATACATGAAGGTAAAGCAACTAGAATTCCAGAAGATTTCATTACACAAATTTTAGAGGTCAGTTGGACTACTAGCAAACAGCTTTAAATTCAAAAATATAAAAACTTCCAAACCAAATGGATGTATCCTGCAAATCATTCTTTAAAATTGATAGAGATTTTTTCTCTTACTCTTAGAAGCTTTCCTAAATGTGTTTCCATTGCAAGGAGCACCTTAAGAAATTCATTGAAGCAGAATGAGAATTTAGAAAATAATGAATGATATTGTAGAAAAAGACAATGAACACCAAAATATCAATAACTGAAGAGGAGAGGATACATTTTGTGGGATGAGTGCTAAGCAAAACTGGAAAAATGTGAAAAGCAGCCATAGGAAAACAATGCAATGGCAGGACTAAATTAATATCTCTCAGTGAAAACTTTCAGTGTGAACGTCCTCAATTTCCCAATGTAAAGGAACACATTGGCAGAACTAATCAAGCAAAAAAAAAAACCCTTCAAAATATGCAGCAAATAAGAAACATATTTAATTTAATAAATATAAAATAAAAATCAAAGAATGAAGAATTATATTCAATGCAAATAGCGTTGTTTCTCTATTTTTCCTGAAAAGAAAAGCAGGATCTCTATCTTAATTTCAGAACAAGGGAATTTCAAGGTATGACTGAGCAAAAGAGATAAAGAAGGTCAGTATATATTGATTAAGGGAACAATAGTATAAGAAGATAATTAAAAATTAGAAATATATGCCCCCCAAAATGTACTAAACTTCATAAAACAAACATTAATGGACATAAAACATTATATAAACAGTCATGCAATTGTAATGGAGGACTTCAATATCACACTATCACAAATGGACAGATCAACCCAACAAAATTTAAAGAAATATCACAATGTAACCAAAACTTTAATCAAATGGACTTCTTTATTTTTTTTTTATTTTAGAGAGATTAAGATAAAAGAAGATATAACAAAACTGATCAGAACAGAACAACTTAAGCTACATAGTATTTCATCACAAGACAACCCGATATAGCAGTAGCTACCATAATGTCTCTTTCCTTGAAATAGTTGAGCATATTTTCATACACAATAGTATCAAACATAACAAAATAATATAAAACCATTCAAGAGAATGAAAGTATTACATGGCATTCAGAACCAAATAACAGAAAATGAACAATGGATACTATACTATCCCATTGTCCATAACAATTTGTTTATACTACCACACATAATAAAATCCAATAAGATAATACATGATAGAACTAATGGAAACAGAAGAAAAAAAGTGTGATAGGACTTCAAAACAAGATGATATTAAGTCAGCCCTGGCTATTATAATAAATTATTTTCTTCAAAACGTCTGTTCATACCATCACAGATAATAAAAATCAAACAACCCAGGATAAAATCATTCCAACTAATGAATGGAAATATTATAAGGTTTCAAAGCAATTAAATGGGAAATCATGATTACCATAAACTTTTATGTACTCTTACCATTTCTTACACTAGGTGACTATATGGTATTTATACAGGTGAGTTTGCTTTATCTCACTTGTGAGTATGGTCTCAAGTTGGATCAATTTACTTATAAATATCTCAATGTAGTCATTCTTTATACCTGAGTAGTACTCCATTGCATAAAAATACCATTTTTTTTTTATCCATTCCTCAGTTAGTGGACACTTTGGTTGTTTCCAAGATCTGGCTATTATAAAATTGTGCTGCTATAAACGTGGGAGCACATATTATCACTCTGCTATGATATTTTCATTTATTCTGTGAATATGTCTAGAAGCAGAATAGCTGTATCAAATGGGGCTTCCAATCCAAGGCTTTTGAGAAATCTCCAGATTGACCTCCACAGTGTTGGCACCAGTCTGCACTCCCACCAACAGTGCAGGAGTGTTACTTTTTCCCCATAGCCTCTCCAGCAATTTTTGTTGGCAGTTTTCTTGATCCTGGCCATTCTTTCAGGAGTGAGATGGAATCTCAGTGTGGTTTTAATTTGCATTTCTCTAATGAGTAATGATGATGAACATTTTTTCATTTATTTGTTTTGTCATTTGTATTTCTTAATCTGAGAACTGTGTGTTCATCTCAGATACCCATTTTTGGATTGGGTTTTTGATATTCAGGGGTTTGATTTTTTTTAATTCTTTATATGTTTTAGTCAGCAGTACTTTGAGAGACAGTTCACTAAGATTTTTTCCAGTTTGTTCATTTTCTTTTCACTAAATTGGAGATTTCTTTTCACATGCAGAAACTATTTAGTAAGACATGAACCCACTTATTGATTCCAGGAGGTATTTCCCTTGCAGTTTGATGCCTGTTCATGAATTCTCTATATACCACAATATGTTCAACATTTTTATCTGATTTGTCTTTCAACAGATTTTGTGTTTGTGTTTTACTATTTCAATATTTGAACTATTTAGATTTTAGTTTAGCATATGGTGATAGGCATGGGTCTAGTTTTAGTTTTCCGCATGTGGAGAGCCAGTTTTTCCAGCACCATTTATTAAAGAGACTGTTGTTCTTCCAATGAACCTGTGTGGCCCCTTTATCAAAGATAAGGTGGTTGAATGTGTCTGTAGTTGTAGTTGTATCTTCTAATCGATTTCATTGATCTTCATATCTGCTTTTATTCCAGTACCATGTCGATTTTATTGCAGTTGCTTTGTAGCATAACTTCAAGTCAGGCATTGTGATTCCTCCTTATTTGCCTTTGCTGCTTAGAGCTGTCTGTGCTATTCTAGGTCTTTTCTGATATTAGATGAACTTTAGGAGTGATTACATTAGATCTATGAGGTAAGTTGTTGTAGTTTTCATTGGGATTGCATTGAAACTGTATAACAGTTTTGGGATAATGGACATTTTCACAATATTTATTCTTCCTATCTGTGAACAAGTGATGTCTTTCCATTTTCTGAGATCCTCTTTGATTACTTTTTACAGGGTATTATAATTTTCCCTGTATAGATTTTTTTTACAACTTTCATGAGTTTAATTCCTAAGTATTTCATTTGTTTGGGTGCTAGTGTGAAGGAAGGTGCTTCTTTAATTTCTCTCTCAGTGATTTTTTTTTGTTAGTGTATAGGCAGGATATTGATTTTTGAGTATTCATTATGTGTTCAGCTACATTATGGAATTTATTTATTAAATTTAGGAGACTTTTGATGGAGTTTTGGGGGTCTTCTAGGTACAGTAGCATGTCATCTGAAAATAATGATAAATTAACATTCTCTTTTCCTATCTTTACCCCTTGTATTTCTCTCTCTCTTCTAATTGCTCTGGCTAGTATTTCCAGTATTATGCTGTAGCAGTGATAAGGAATATCCTTGTCTTGTGCATGATTTTAAGGTAAAGACATTAACTTTTTGGCCATTTAATGTGATGCTGGCTGTTGTTTTGTCATAGATGACCTTTATCATATCGAAGTAACGACCATCTATTCCAATTTTCTGTAAGGTTCTTAGAATGAATGAGTGTTGTACTTTATCAAAAGCTTTTCTGCATCTATAGAGACGATCATGTGATTCTTTGGTCTTTATTAATATGGTGGATTATGCTTATTTCCTTACATATGTTGAACCATCTCTGCATGCCTGGAATGAGTCCCACTTGGTCTTGGTATATAAGCTTCTTGAGGATTTGTTGCATCCTGTTTACCATTATTTCATTAAGGATTTTTGCATCTGTGTTCATTAGGGAGAGTGGCCTGTAGTTCTCTTTTTTAGTTGGGTCTTTCTCAGGATTTGGTACTAGAGTAATATTAATTTCCAGGAATGACTTAGGAAGAATTGCTTCCCTTTCAGTTTTATTGAAGAGTTTGAAGAGAATTAGCATGAAATCTTTGTATTTCTTGTAGAATTCCGCTGTAAATCCGTCTGGTCTGGATTCTACTTTGTAGGTAAGGACTTAATTATATTTTAAATTTTATTAACAGAAAATGGGTTATTCAGCCGTTTTACATCTTCTTGACCCAGTTTTGGTACTTCATATGTTTTAGGAATCTGTTAATTTATTCTGTGTTATCGAACCTATGAGAGTAGAGGTTTTTTTAATAGATGTTGACGATCTTCTGTATTTCCCCAGTCTCTAGTGATTTCACCTTTTTCATTCCATACTACAAGAATTTGAGCTATTTCTGTCCTTTTTTAAAAGGTTGGCTAAGGGATTGTGAATTTTATTCATTTTTTCCAAGAACCAACTCTTTGATTTATTGAGTCTTTGGATTGTTTTCTTAGTCTCTATTGAGTTAACTTCTGTTCTGATTTTTATAATTTTTCCCTTCTTTTGGCTTTGGGTTTGACTTGCTTTTGTTTTTCTAGATGTTTGAGGTGTAGTATCAGGTTGTTCATTTGTATTTGTTCTGTTTTCCTGATGTAGGAACTCAGTGCAATACATTTTCCTCTGAGGACTGCTTTCATTGCATATCAGAGATTCTGGTAAGTTTTATTTGTATTTTAATTTACTTGTAGGTATTGTTTAATTTCTTCATTAATTTCCCCTGCGACCCACTGATTGCTTAAGAGTGTATTATTCAATTTCAAGAGTTTGTTTGTTTTTTACAGTTTCTTTAATCATTAATTTCTAGTTTCATGGTGCTATGATCCAATAACACGCATGGGCTTTTCTCAAATCTTTTGCATTTATTTAAGTATGTTCTGTGCTCTAGCATATGGTCTGTTTTAGAGATGACCCCATGTACTGCTGAGAAGGGTGTACATTCTTAATTTGTTGGATGGAGCACCCTGTATATTTCTATCAATTACATTTGTTCACAGGTGTGATATAATTCTGTTATTTCTTTGTTGATTTTCTGTCTGGTGGATCTGTCCCTTGGTGTCAAGCGTGTGGTAAGGTCTCCTATTATAATTGTGCTATTGCTAGTTTGATCTTTCATTTCTGTTAATACTTGCTTTATATAAGTGGGTGATCTGGAATTTGGTGCATATTCACTTAAGATTGTTATCTCTTCCTCTTGATGTTTTCCCCTAAGCAGTATGTAGTGACCTTCTTTATCTCTTAGGATCATTCTTGATTTGAGGATCACATTGTTTGCAAACAGAATAGGTACTCCCACCTTTTTTTCAGTTTCTGTTGCATGAAGTATTTTTTTCATCCTTTGACTTTCATTCTGTGAGTTTCTTTTTGAGTTAGATGGGGTTTTTGCAGACAGCATATCGTTATATGTTGTTTGTTAATCCATTCAGCCAGTCTGTTTCTTTTAATTGGTGAATTGAGACCATTTACATTAATGGTTATAACTGTTATATATTGGTTTATTTTTGACATGTTATCTTTATGCTTTTGTCTCTTTATTTTTCCATTCTGCTTAATTTTCTGCCTTACTTAGTGTTTTTATTTTCCTATGTGTATCTAATCTGTCTTCCTGTATTCTTTTCAGGGTTTGCTAGTTGATCATGAAGTTTTTCAACTGTTCTTTGTCATGGAGGTATCTTATTTCTCCATTCATTTTGAAGGACAGTTTTTCAGGGTATGTCACTCTACGTTGGAAATAATTTTCCTTTAGGATCTGAAATACTTCATGCCATGTTCTTCTTGACTTCATCGTTTGTGTTGAGAAGTCTGCTGTATTTCTTATAGGTTTTCCCTTATAGGTGATTTGTCTTTTCTCTCTAATAGATTTTAATATTTTATTCTTACGTTGGATTTCTGGAATGGTGATTGTTATATGTCTTGCTGTAGTTTTATTTTGATTATGGCTACTTGCAGTTCTATATGCTTTACTAATCTTAATGTCAGTTTCTATTCTCACATTTGGAAGATTTTCATCTATTACTTCTGTAAATAGCCTCCTGATTTCATTTGCGTTATATTTTTCATTTTCATCTATCCCTATAAATCTTATGTTGTTTTTCTTTGCCTTATCTTGCAGCTGTTGAATTTATTATTGCCTGATTTCTTGTTATTTTCATAAGATCTTTCCTTTCCTCTTCACTAGCTTTAATCTTATCTTCGAGGTCTGAAATTCTATCTTCAACTTTGTTGAGGTGGTTTTGACAACTTTCCATTGAATTTTTTATTTCATATATATATATATATATATATATATATATATATGTATATATATGTCTCTTTGAATCTTCTTCATGTATTCTTACTTTGTTGATTCAGGGATTCTATCTTTTTGTTTGTTCCTCCAGTTTTTTAACTGTGTATTCTTTGGATGTGTTCAGCATTTCTCTCATTGTTTTTGTTATTTCTTCCTTTCCCTGAGAAATTATTTCTAGTTTGAATTCCTTTAAAGCTTCATGGAGTTCCTTCTTTATTTCAGTTATTATTATTTCAGATATTTCATGTATTTGGTATATATTTTCTTCTATGTAAAGGGCTCTTAGGCTTTCTCGGGATGAACTTGTGGTTTTGGATTGAAATTTAGTGTTTTGTTTTGTCATTTTACTTATCTCCATGTTTCAAGTGTTGTTCCAAGGCTTCCCCTGGACACGATGCAAATTGTGTCCTATCCCCTTGGCTCCTGGGATAGAATTGAGGTGGCTGAGCATGCTCCAGTCAGGCCCACAGGACCTCCCATGCCAACTCCAGTGTTCCAGGATACTGGATGTGCAGCTAACCACTGTGGATGATGGTCCAAAACTCTCCTTGGGCAATGAATAATGGTCTGGAACTCACTTCACATACTCTCAACTCCCCTTATTGAAGAAGGTCTCTAGGTGTAAGCTACTCAGACCCCAAAACCTCCCAAGCCTTGTCTAGTGTAGTTGGAAGTTGGTGGTCCTTGACTACTGGAAAAAATCATCTCAAACTCTCCTGAGGCTCAGGATGTTGAGCAGGAACTCACCCGCACTGGCAGCCCAGTTCCTCAGATTGAAACATGGCCACTGGGCATGACCCAGGCAGGCCCAAAACTTGCAGAGACCAGCCCATTGTGGCTGGAAGCTTGCTGGTTCCTTGACCAGTGGGAGCTATGCTCTTAAACTCTCCTGGAGCTCAGGATGTTGTGCATGAACTCACCTACTCAGGCAGCACAGTTTCCTGGATTGAAAAACAGTCACTGGGCATGGCCCAGGCAGGCCAAAACCTGCAGAGCCCAGTGTATTCTGGCTGAAACCTGGGCGGTTCCTTGACAACTGGGAGGCATGATCTTTGATTCTCTTGGGGCTCGGGATGGTGTACAGGAATGCTTAACCAAATGGATTTAACAGTTAGTAATATAGTATTCCATTCAATAACAGAGTGCATATGATACTTTATTCAAAAAGATACCAGGCAATAAAGAATTCTTAAGTAAATGCAAAAGAATCAAATTTATCACATACATATTATCTTATGATAGTTCAATCAAACTGGAAATCAATAATAAAAGCCACCACAGGAAGTATGTAAACACACAGAAATTGAATGATACCCTCTTAAATAAATATTGAGTCACAGTTGAAATTAAAGAATAAATTAGTCAGTTTCTAGAATCAAACATTAATGCTGATATGTTATACTGGAATCTGTGGGCCCTGATAAAAGCACTGCTAAGAGGTAATTTCATAGTGATGAATTCCTACGTTGGGAAATCATAAAGAGCTCAAATAAACAAGCTAATGATGAATTGAAATACTGTGGAAAGACAAGAACAATCAAAACCCAAATGTAATAAGACCAAGAAAAATGTATGAATCAGGGAGGGAATAAATGCAATTGGGAATATAAAAACAATATAAGGAATCAATGAATTGAAAAGTTGGTTCTGTGAAAGATTAAATAAAATAAACCTATCCTTAGCCAACCTTACAAAATAAAGAAAAGATCCACATAAATGCAATTAGAAATAAAAAGGTGAAATCACAGAATATTCTGTCAACATCCTGAAGATTATTAATAACTATTTTAAGAAATACTACTGTGAAAAAATATAAAATTCAAAGAAAATGGATAAATTCCTAGACACATATAAACTATCAGCACTGAACTAAGACGATATAAAAATTCTGAATATTCTGATATCAGTCAGTGAAACTGAAGTAGTCACATATAACTACCAACCAAAAAATCTCTTGAACCAATGGATTCATTGCTGAATTCTACAAGAATCTTAGTGAGCAGCTAACACCAGTAAATGTCAAACTCTTTAAAGTAAAATGAATAACTTCAGTACTCCTGAAGTCATTCATTCCCATAAGCAATACCCTGACTCCAAAATCAGAAAAGAACCCAACCTAAAAATGAAAATTATAGGCCAGCTTCTTCTCTGAACATAGATGCAAAATTTCTCAATAAGATAGTGTCAAACAGAATGCAGTAAATCATTAAACGATCATATAGAAGAACTGAATAGAATTTATTCCATGGGTGCAGAGATCTTTCAGTATACACAAATCAATGAATGCTATGCACTATATAAACAGAAACAGGACAAAAGCCATATGAGCATCTCAATACAGCAGAAAGAACATTTGATAGAATCTAACACCAATTCATGACAAAAATTATAAAGAGATTAGGAATAGGATATTGTTATTTCAACCTGATAAAATTTCTCTAAGACAAACCAATTTGCAGTAGCTTATTAAATCAAGTGAAAAGCAATGTTTTCCTCCTAAATTCAGGAGCAAGACAAGAATATCCACTATCACCGATGCTGGTAAGAATAGTTCTCAAAAGAGTAGTTATCAATAAGACAAGAGAAGGAAAGAAAAAAGATACAGATAGTCTAGGAAGTTAGTTATAATTGGTGATTGATGATATGACACTGTATTAAACATCATAAAAATTCTGCCAAATTCTTCTAGTGCTGTTAATGAAATTAGATGGCACATCAGACTATAAAGTGAACTCACAAAAACCATTATCATTCCTGAACACCAGCAACAAAATAATCAAAAATGAAGAACTGTGTTTCCCAATATCATTCAGAAAAACTGAAATATTTAGGAATTGAACTAACCAATGAACTAAAAGACCTCTATAATGAAAACTATAGTACTGTTAAAAGGGAGATAGATGAGGTTATCTAAATATAAATATTTCTTTCTCTTGGATAGGTAGAATGACTCAAAATAGCCATACTACCAAAATTGTTAGTAAATTTAAGGGAATCTCAATAAAAATACCAATAGAATTTCTTACAAAACTGATTAAAGTGTTCCTAAAATTCAGAAAGAACCAGAGGAAAACTAGAATAGCCTAAACAATCCTGGGAAGTATTGACAAGGCAGGAACTATCGCAGTCCCAGATTTTATCAAAAATCTACAATGATGAAAACAGCATGGTATTGGCAGAAAAACAGAATCATGAATCAATGGATCACAAGTGAAGATTCAGAAACAACAAGTACATTCATCTATGCTTCTTTAAAGAGAACAAAACCCAGCACAACAAAACACAGTAAAGCCATTCAAAACAAAGCAGTGAAAGTGGTATAGAATTTTGAAGCACAATATCAGGAAATCAACAATGGTTACCACGGTATATCTTGTTATCTTCACAACAGGGGTCCATTCCATTAGACAAGGTTAAATTAAAGAAAATAAAACAATAAAACCAATTAAAAAATAATAATAAATCATAAAAACATGAACTAGTGAGGACAATATTGGATTTCAAAAACAAAACAGAAGGAAATACCCCATATTTGCTATATTGCATACTATTATCTTCTTTTTTATTTTTATTTAAAGAAAGACAAAACAAAATAGAAAACGGGCAGAAATAGTGCATACTTTCAAAGAAAACAAATAGACATTAAGAAATCACTAGCTGATGTTTACATATTGTGCTCCTATAAATAGTTGTTCACATGGAACATATAAATGGCAATTCAACCAGGGAGACTGCAAACAGTTCTTTTTAACTATCCAAAAAAATTAAGTATTATGGCTATCAGGCCTATACACTTAGACATGTATGCATTTATCCATATCTTTATTTATATTAAGACCTAACACAACTTATTGGATTAAAATCTTTCCGAACAATGATTAATAATATTGCTGGATTTCACATCATAATACTCCAGAATCAGGATTGGGTACTGCAGTGCCACTTTATTTCCTTCAAAGATATGTTCATTTCATCATGTGTCATCAGATCTTTTATCATATGCTGTTTATAGTTTTTATGTAAGCATGAGTCTTAACATGTATTCTATCCTTTCCATATTAGAGGGAGAAACATAACAAAGCAGGACAGAACTAACCTTTTTCCTATAGACATATAAAACTAAAAAGACATGTAAATCTGCTGTATAAGCGATTCTACAATGGTCACTGTGCTGTTTCTTGTTATCATCAACATAATTGGCTATATCATAAGATAAAGTATAATTGAACATATCAGTACATAACAATTAACAGAAATACAACTTTGTAGATAGTGTAAAGCTACAAAACAGGTAAAAATCAAGTCAGAATGGATATTGTAGTGAATCATTCTCATTTTCAGTATAATTGTCTATACTCCTCAACTTATTACCATCAACCTTACAGTTTTGAATAAAATCTTTCAATAATAAGCAGCAATCAAACAAGTCAGATTTAACTAAGTTCAGTCATGATACAACAGTATAAGTCATACATGGACCCTGATTAAGGTAATAGGGAACTAAAGATGTCCACTGTGCTATGGACAGCTGTCTGTGCCCTTCAAATCCAGTGCTTGTATACAAATTAGGATGGAACATGTTCCAACCAAGCAGAGTGGTGTGAGTAATAGGGGTTTTAATTCATAGAAGCTTACACTGGAGGTCTTAGGTCTGAAAAATCAATCAAACAATATAAGCATTTAGTTATTTTTGTACCTCAGTTGCTATCAATTCATTCTGTCCTCCAAAATATCTGGTTGCTTACTGGTGAGGGAAGAAGGTCTTGAATCTCAGCCCTCATGCTTGTTGGCTGACTGATAGAAAGGGAAAATTGATTTCTCTCTTCCTGTGTCCTAAATGGTTTGTACAGATTGTCAGAAAAGTGAAATAGGTTCTGAATGTGCTCCTTCCCAACCTATCATGACTTCTGCAAGCTCACAGGGAGGGTGAACTGGCTTCTCCCTTCCTGAGCTCTGCATGGTTTCTGCAGCATACTGCAAGGGTGAAGCGGCTTCTTGAAGTGTTCCGCACAGACACAGCATGTCTTTTGCCAATTCACAGAAGGGACAAATGATTCAAATCTCTTTTCTGAAGGAAAGATAGCCACATTAATAGATGATGCTATGGAAGCTGGTTTTTCACATGTTGAAGGTTGAATTCAGGCCAATGTCTCTAAACATGCATTAAACTAAAATAAAAATGGATCAAAGATCTAACATTAGAACAGAAATAGACTTCTGGAAGATAAAATATGTGAATCTTTTGAAGACTTAGGTGTAGAAAAAGACATTCTGAACAAAATTTGGATTACAGAAGAAGTAATTTTAAGAATCAATAAATGAGGTCACATCAAATTAAAAAAAATTCACAGCAAAAGAAAACTTCTGCAGAGAATTGAAAAGGTAAAAAAAGGGGAATATTTTTGCCAGTTACTCATCAATAAAAGAACTAATATTGAGAATGTATAAATAACTCAAAAGTTACTTTCTAAATTAAAGACTAAACTTTAAAATAAGGATTCTAAAATGAATATATACTTCTCTGATGAAGAAATACAGAGATTAAATACACAAAACATTCTCAACATTTCTGGCCATTCATAAAATGCAATTTAAACCTTTCCTTCTCACTCTGGAAAGCCATTACCTACACAAATGTCTTAAACAGTATTACTTATTTTGTTTCCCAGCAATTTCAGATTTTTGCCCTAATGTTCAGATTTTGGTTAATTTTTATTTCAGCCTAGTGCTAGGGTCAATCTTTGGCAGGTGAATGACCAATTTTCTTCATATCTCTTTTCCTAAATCAAAAGGATTGGGCACCCTCTCAAAAATAATGTCATTGTTCCTGCAGTTTTCTCTGTAACTTTATTCTGTTCCAGTGGTCTGCAAGTCTTTTATTTTTTGCAAATATAAGCTGTTTTCATTCCTGTAATTTGTAGAATAACTTGAAATCTAGGGTTGCATTTTTCCTTGCCTTTTTTGTCCAGAATTTGCTTGACTATCAAGAAATTTTCTATTATGCAGGCATTTTAGGATTTCTTTGCTCAGTTATATGAGGCATGTTACTGGTATCTTGATTGTGGATGCATTATACCTCTGTAACACTTTTGGAAGTACTAATATTTTCACTATATTTTTCTGCCTATTTAGTAAGAGTGTATTTTTACATTGTTTGATATATACTTCATTCTTGTTTTTCAGTGTAATGTAAATTTTATGCTATAGGTCTTTCACCTCCTTTTTAAAGTTTATTAATTAGTTCATTTTTCTTGATGCTATCTTGAAGTGTATCATATTTCTAACTTGCCTCTAAGTGTGCATGTTGTTTGTGTGTAAGAATGCTATTAATATGAGTGTTTGCTTTGTATAATTAGTATGTGTTATTATAACCGTCTTATGTGTTTTAAACACTATTTAGTCATTAGTCTGATTTTTCATATGTACGTATGATAACTAACTTCATGGGGTCTTATAAGCAAGTAAGTATATCTGATGATGAAACAGCAAATTGAGGATGAAGGCAGTGGAGCAAAGTACTAAATCCATATCTATAGATATCTATACATATACGAATCCCCTGTTAAATAGGATTATTATGTGATGCAAACATCTGCTAATATTTTTTTTAAAAAAGAAACAGCTCTAATAAAAGTAAATGATAGCTATATTCTTGAGCAAAAACATATTTCCCATCACAAATTCACATTTTAACTAACAGAAACTAGTGTGCCAAGATGTTTTTTAGCTTTGCATTTTTAAAGGCGTGTACACATGAGAAGCAGAAGTCTTATAAATATATGATTAGCAGTAATTAATATCACATTATATAAAATATATTTATACATGCAATTGTTACTTTTTTAAAGAAAACTATGTTGTTTTAGACATAGAATATTTAACATGAATTAAAGAATTTTGGTGACTTACACTTAAACTGTGTTATACAGAAAACAATAGACATTACATTAATGAAACTGATTTTTGATACCTTTTTAATTTAAAGAGAGAAGGAAAAAAAGAAAGGACATAAAAACAATGCAGTAAAAGGGTACAAATAATACAGTATTTCTAGAAAAAAATATATACAGTACAAAATCACCAGTTAATAGGTTACATATTATCTTCCCAGAAACAGTTGTCCATATCACTAAATTAAAGCATACAAAGTGAGCATTCATACAGTGAAATTGGAGACAGTTCCGTTCAGTGATTCACCAAAAGCTGAGTTGTATGGTTTTCCATCCTACACACTCGAACATACCTGTGGTTATATCCCTTAGTCCATCCTACTTTCCTCTCTTTTTTACAGTAACAATTAGACTTTTAGGGTTTTATTACTCTCAAGGTCCTTATTACTATTTTCAACAGAATAAAACCAAACGTGACTAAGCAAAACAGAGTAAGTTAGAACAGAAGGGTGGTCATAGCACACGATGCAAAAATAGAATACCAGGTGATCAAAAGTGCCTTTTGTGATGCAAACATCTGCTAATATTTATGCCTTTTGCTACTTTTAAATTGAGTTGTCTATATCATCAGGTATAATATAACTGATCAAAACAGTATAGAACAAAACCAATAAAACCTACACTGAGGGCCTTACAGTACTTCAAAAGAAAGGATAATAGTCAATCCATATTGGGCATCATAGTATTTCTTATTCCCTTCAAAGTGATCGCCTATACCCTCAAACTTGACACTATTAAATAAAATAGAATATATGATTATCAGACAGAACAAGATGGGGAGAATAATACTGGGGTTCAAGTCAGGTTAATAGGACAACAAAATATTACTATAATGTGTCCTGTTATTTTTTAATTTAGTTTTCCCTTAATTAACAAAATGAGAGAAAATAGATTAATTTAAAAATAGGGAGGAGACTGAAATAAGAGAGGACATTGTAATAGAACAACACAGGGCAGAACCGAGCAATTCAAGCATCATTGTGTTTCACTACCAGATAATCTAACATAATAGTAGTCGCCATAGTACCTCTTTCCTTAAATTGTTTGAGTGTAACTTGGCATACTGTAATATCAAGCATATATAGACAGTCTGAAGCCTTTCAAGAGGATGCAAGTATTACAGGGTATTTAGAATCTGCTAATAGAAAACAAACAATGGTTTCTATATTATCTCTTTGCCTATAAAGAACTTTGTTTATTCTATAGCATATAGAGAAATATAGTAAGATACAACATGTTAAAACCAGTGGAAACAGATGTATTACAGCTTGATGGGACTTCAAAACAAGACGATATTAAATCAGCACTAGCTTTTATGTTGTGTTGCTTTCTTCAAATTAGCTATTTGTGCTACCATAGATACTAAAATCGAACAACCCAGGTTAAAACCATTGCAGTTAATGAGTGAAAACATTATATAACTTCAAACCAATATGATTGGGAATCATGATTACCACATACTTCTATGTATTCTTATCATTTCTTATACTAGCGAAACTATTTGGTATTTATACATGTGAGTTTGATTTATTTCACTTATGAGTATGGTCTCAAGCTGCGTCCATTTATTTATAAATGTCTCAATGTGGTCATTCTTTATAGCGGAGTAGTACTCCATTGTATAAAAATACCACAACTTTTTTTATCCATTCTACAGTCGATGGACTTAGGTTGTTTCAAAGATTACAAATTGTGCTGCTATAAACATGGGTGCACATATATCACTGTGGTATGATGCTTTCAGTTCTTCTGGAAATATGCCTAGAAGTGGTATAGCTGGATCATATGGGGATTCCAGTTCTACTTTTCTGAGAAAACTCCAGAATGACCTCCACAATGGTTGCACTAGTCTACACTCCCACCAACAGTGCACGAGAGTTCATTTTTCTCCACAGCCTCTCCAGCATTTGTTGTTGGTGGTTTTCTTGAACTTGGCCCTTTCAGGAGTGAGATGAAATCTCAGTGTGGTTTTAATTGGCATTTCTCTAATGACTAATGATGATGAACATTTTTTCATATATTTATTTGCCATTCATATTTCTTCATCTGAGAATTGTGTATTCATCTCAGGTGCCCATTTGTGGATTGGGTCTTTGAATTTGGGGGGTCTGATTTTTTTAAATTCTTTGTATGTTTTAGACAGAAGTCCTTTGTCTGAGGGGCAGTTCACCAAGATTTTTTCTCAGTTTGTGGGTTTTCTTCTCACCATGCTGGAGACTTCTTTTGACGTGCAGAAACTTTTTAATAAGAGGTGATCCCTGTTATTGATTCTGGGAAGTATTTCCCATGTGGTTTGAGTCCTGTTTATGAATTCTCTATCAACTCCTGTATCTTCAAGGTTTTTACCCAATTTGTCTTCCAATAGATTTAGTGTTTCTGTTTTAATATGCAGATCTTTGATACATTTAGATTTTATTTTAGTACATGGTGATAGGCATGGGTGTAGTTTTAGTTTTTGACACATGGAGAGCCAGTTTTTCCAGCACTATTTATTAAAGAGACTGCCGTTCTCCCAGTGAACATGTTTGGCCCCTTTATCGAAGATAAGGTGGTTGAGTGTGTTTGCAGTTGTGGTTGTATCCTCTAATCAATTCCACTGATCTTCAGCTCTGTTTTGTTTCCCGTACCATATTGATTTTACTACGGTTGCTTTGTAGTATAATTTCAAGTCAGGGATTGTGATACCTCCCTTTGCTGCACAGAATTGTTCTTGCTATTCTAGGTCTCTTCTCACTCCAGATGAATTTTAGGAGTGATTTCTCAAGTTCTATGAAGTATGTTGATGGTATTTTTATCGGGATTGCATTGAATCTGTATAAAAGTTTTGGGAGAAGGGCCATTTTCACAATATTTATTCTTCCTATCTATGAGCAAGGGATGTCTTTCCATTTTCTGAGATCATCTTCAATTTCATTTTTCAGTGTAATATAATTTTCCCTGTACAGGTCTTTCACTTCTTTCGTGAGAGTAATTCCTAGATATTTCATTTTTTTGGTTGCTAGTATGAAGGGTGTGGCTTCTCTTATTTCTCTTTCTGTGACATTGTTGTTAGTTTATAGGAATGCTATTGATTTTTGAGTATTGATTTTATAGCCAGCTACATTACTAAGTTTATTTATATTATCTAGCAATCTTTCAATGGAGTTTTGGGGATCTTCTATATAGGGTATCATGTCATCTGCAAATAATAATAGCTTAACTTCTTCTTTTCCTATCTTTATGACTTTTATTTCTCTCTCTTGTCTAATTGCTCTGGTTAGTATTTCCAGTACTATATTAAATAGGAGTGGTGATAAGGGACATCTTTGTCTTGTGCCTAATTTTAAAGTAAAGACCTTTCATTTTTGGCCATAGTACGATACTGGCTGTTGGTTTGTCATAGATGGCCTTTATTATATTGAGGTAAAGACAATCTATTCCAATTTTCTGCAGGGTTCTTATCATGAATGAATGTTGGACCTTATCAAAAGCTTTTTCTGCATCTATAGAAATCATCATGTGGTTCTTACTTTTGGCTCTATTGATATGGTGTATTACATTTATTGATTTACGTGTATTGAACCATCCCTGTATGCCTGGGATGAATCCCACTTGGTCATGGTGTATGCTCTTCTTTATGATTTGCTGCATCCTATTTGCTAATATTTTATTGAGGATTTTTGCATCTGATTTCCTTAGGGAGATTGGTCTGTAATTCTCTTTTTTAGTTGGGTCTTTCTCAGGTTTTTGTACTAGAGTAATATTTGCTTCCAGGAATGACTTAGAAAGGATTGCTTCCCTTTCAATTTCATTGAAGAGTTTGAGGAGTGTTGGCATTAGTTTTTAATTTGTATTTCTTGTAGAATTCTGCAGTGAATCCGTCTGGGACTGGGCTCTTTTTTGTAGGTAAGGATTTAATTACGTTTTCGGTTTCATTAATAGAAATTGGGTTATTCAGTAGTTTTACATCTTCATGACCTAGCTTTGGTACTTCCTATGCTTCTAGGTATCTGTCAATTTCCACTGTGATTTTAAACCTTTGAGAGTAGAGGTTTTTGAAATAGGTGTTGCTGGGGCTGGAGGTTTAGCTCAGGGGCATAAGCGCCTGCCTTGCAAGCAGGCAGTCATGAGTTCGATCCCTGGTACCGATAAAAAGGAAAAACTCCAAAAAAAAAAAAAAAAAAAAAAAATAGGTGTTGCTGATTTTCTGTATTTCTATAGGGTCTGTAGTGATTTCTCCTCTTTCATTCCTAATTGTAAAAATTTGAGCTTTTTCTTCCCTTTTTAAATAAGGTTGACTAGGGGCTTATCAATTTTATTTATTCTTTCAAAGAACCAACTCTTTGATTCACTGATTTTTTGGATTAATTTTTTAGTCTATTGCATTGATTTCTCCTCTGATTTTTGTAATTTCTTCTCTTCTTTTGCCTTTGGGCTTGATTTGTTCTTCTTTTTCTACATATTTAAGGTGTAACATCAGGTTATTTATTTGTATTTATTCTGTTTTCCTGATGTGTGAACTTAGTGCTATAAATTTTCCTGTGAGGAAAGCTTTCTTTGCATCCCACAGATTCCGGTAAGTTGTATTTCTGTTTTCATTTTCTTGTAGGTAGTGTTTAATTTCTACTTTGATTTCCTCTGTGACCCACTGGTTACTCAAGAGTGTGTTAATCAGTTTCCATCTCTTTGTGGGAATTTTGTAGCAGCTTTTATCATTAAGTTCAAATTTTATAGTGCTATGGTCTGATAGCTATGCAAGGGATGATTTCAACTCTTTTGCATTTATTTATATATGTTTTGCAAATTAATATATGGTCTATTTTAGAAAATGACCCATGTATTGCTGAGAAGAATGTGTATTCTGTTGTTGTTGGTTGAAATACTATGTATATGTCTATTAAGTCCATTTTTTCACAGGTGTGAGTCAGTTCTTTTATTTCTTTGCTGATTTTCTGTCTGGCTGATATGTCCATTGGTGTCAATGGTGTGTTAAGATCTTCTGTTAGAACTGTGTCACTGTTAACTTTGTTTTTCATTTCTGGTAGTACTTGTTTTATATAATTGTGTGCTCTGGAATTTGGTGGATATATATTTAAGATAGTTATCTCTTCCTCTTGGAGTTTCCCCTAACCTGTATGTAGTGACCTTCTTTATCCCTTCTGATCATTATTGCAAACAGAATAGCCACGCTCACTTTTTTTGGTTCCTGTTGCATGAAGTATTGTTTTCCATCTTTTGTCTTTTAGTCTGTGGGTATCCTTTAAGGTTAGATGGGTTTCTTGTAGACAACATGTGTTTGGATTTTTTTTCTTGATCCATTCTGCCAGTCTGTTTCTTTTAATTGGTGCATTGAGACCATTTACATTAATGGTTATAACTGTTATATATTGGTTTATTTTTGACATGTTATCTTTCTGCTGTTGCATCTTTGCCTTTCAGTTCTATTTAATTGTCTGCTTTGTTTAGTGTTTTTTTCCTAGATGCATCTAGGCTGTCTTTCAGTATTCTTTTCAGGGTTGGCTTGGTGATCATGTAGTTTTTCAGCTGTTCTTTGTCATGGAAGTATCTTATTTCTCCATCCATTTTGAAGGACAGTTTTGCAGGATACATCAGCCTAAGTTGGAAATAATTTTCTTTAGGATCAAAATTACTTTGCTCTATGCTCTTCTTGACTTCATTGTTTGTGCTCAGAAATCTGCTGTGATTCTAATAGGTTTTCCTTTATAGGTGATCTGTCTTTTCTCTCTTACAGCTTTTAATATTCTATTCTTTTGCTCGATTTCTGGGATGGCCTTTACTATGTGTCTGGGTGTAGTTTTATTTTGGTTATGGCTATTTGGAGTTCTATATGCTTCACTGATCTCGATATCAATTTCCAGTCTCAATTTTGGGAAATTTTCAGTTATTACTTCTCTAAATATCCTCTTGACATCCTTTATTTGTTCCCTTCTTTTTCATTTATCCCTGTTAACCTTATGTTGTTCCTTTTTGCGTCATCTTGCAGGTACTGAATTGTTATTTCCTGATTTCTTGGTATTTTTAAAAGATCTTTCCTTTCCTGTTCACTGGCTGCAATCTTGTCCTCAAGGTTTGAAATTCTATCTTCACATTCATTGATGTGGTTTTTACAACTTTCGATGGAGTTTTTGATTTTCTGTATATCTCTTTGCATCTGCTTTATATATTCTGTTTGTTTCTTATATTGTTCATGCAGGGATTCTATCTTTTTGTTTATTTCCTCAAGTTTTTTAACTGTGTCTTCTTTAGATATGTTCAGCCATCACCTTAATTTCTTTTATCATTTCTTCTTTTACCTGAGAGATTATTTCTAGTTTGATTTCCTTTAAGGCTTTCCAGATTTGCTTCTTTATTTCAGTTAGTATTATTTCAGGTATTTCAGGAATGCGGCATATATTTTGTTCTAAGCACATGGCTCCTAGGCTTTACTGGGATGGGCTGGATTTTTGCGACTGCATTTTGGTCTTTTGTTTTGCCATTTTCCTATATTTTTGAGCTTCAAGTGTTGTTCCAAGTGAGGTAGAAAGGTCAGCCAGGCTGGGACAGAATTCCCTGCCCCCTCCTTACTCACTGATTTTGAAAGGAAGCGGGATCCTTGGCCCCAGGTGAAGAAATCAGTTCCCCGGGCTGTGGTGGGGTTCCATGCCTCTGCTGGACTTACTCCACCGACAGGAACCCAAATCCTGGCCCCCAGGTGAAGAAGAGAGTTCCACACCTCCACTGGACTTACTCAACCCACAGGAAGCTGGATCATGGGTCCCAGGCAAAGAAAACAGTTAGCTGGCCTAGGATGGGGTTCCCTGCCTCTGCGGGTCTTATTGCACCACCAGGGAGCTGGAGCCTGTCCCCCAGGCAAAGAAATGAGTTCCACGCCTCTGCTGGACTTATGTGACCCATGGATACCATTTTTGTTAGCTAACAATTTGGCTGGAAGCATGTCACCAACTCTAAATACACTGCTACTCCTATGAACTGATTTAATTTAGCTTGCTCTGCAGTTATGTGAATCACAGGCATTTGAGCTAGTAACATTCCTGTTTATGTACATAACATCTTTAGATTTTTTAAAGGAAAATATGTACCTGAAAGTTGACACAGAAATATCCATCTTAACATAAATAAAATATAGCCTTCATGTCATTAAACTTTAAGAATTTTACTTGTAAATTCTGTGCAAATCTCATGCCTAACAGTCCTCATCTGGTAACACTTAAAATGATTTTGACTCCCCTAAAACATATATAAATGTTTGTAATGGAAAACTCAAAAGTAGAAAAAATAAAAACAGAAGAAAATTATTGAGCTCAAAAATAATTCTTTCTTAATTAAACCCTTGCAAGAGTTTCTTCTGTTTATTCACACAGATTAAACAGACAAACAAACTTATTCAAGCATGTACATTTTAATCAGAGTGCACTCTTAGATGTATCTACCATTCCTTTTACAGTTAGGTGAGTACCTGTAAAGAAACTAGTTAAATTTTTCCTGCAGTTATTGATTATCAGAGATGTCTTATAATATTTTAAGAATCAGAAGGAAATAAAGACTCTGTTGTTTTACCTGTGAAAACAAGGCCTGTTTCTAAGAACAACAAATACTGATGGTTTATCTTAATCTTGTAATAACTGTACAGGATTTTCAGAGCTGCCTGGTTGCTTTGGTAGCCACAGTTTTTTTCATAGACACAGCTGATAATCAACTATGGTGTTTTGATATCCATTTGTAATTTTTCCCTCTAAAGGTACAACTTGTTAAGTGTAATTTTATCTACTTTAATTTTTGGGGTTACTCAGGCCAGGGAGCCAACTAGATGTGTGTTCCAAAAAGTGGGAGAAGACTTGCAAGACTCTGATTTACCCTGATGTAGATAACTACCTATGCCAGTTTCTTCCCCATTTTGGTAAGAAACATTGAAGGATAAGGCATTTCTGCTCATACCTGACTTTTGCCTATTTAGATTTGATGCCATCTAGTGTGAGAAGAAGCAAATTGGAAGTCTGTGGAAGTGACATTAATCAGGTTTATCCACACTTACTGTGCAACTGGGCACCCTTTATCATGATCCTGTAACTCTATTTTCTCATATTTGGTTACAAGATTTCCTTTTTCATCTATCAGTTATCATATTTTTGAGTGTAAAGTAGTTGTTATCCCTGTAAGAGATAAAGCTTTGCAAGAGACAGGCAGTCTTCTGGAGAATGGGGCTGTGACTACTGATTCCCTTATTATCTGTTTCTGTTCAAAACTGTTATCAAAATCATAAGGATCACTAAATATATTTTCTTTATCAATGAAATCATTAGTGCTATAAAAATCAATCTGCCTTTTGGACTAGCACTCCTGAGAAGAGCAAGAAAAAGGTTAGAGATGTTTTCCTAGTTTGCAGTTTGACCTGAATTAAAGACAAAAATGCAGTCAAATTCAGACTAAAACACTGTCACTTATTCTTTGAGATTATGGTAATTGTGCCTAGATATGTTCTTAGGAATATGGGCCATAGGTAAGTCACAGGGAAGAGTGAAAGCCAGTTTCACCCTTTAAGTATTGTGAAAGCCAGTTTCACCCTTTAAGTATGGGAAAGGAGGAAAATTACCATCCTGGAGAGATGGTAATATGGTTCCTTTAGAGTCCTGGGATCCAGTAACCATTAAGAAGAGATTTGTCCTGCACAAAAGGAACTGTATTAATTTTCAGGGTAGAGGCACTGGAGAAGAGACAGAACAATGAATCTGTTAATCACAAGAACTTTGTAAGAATTTTCAGTATTTTCAAAATCTTATTCAAGACCAAAAGTTTTTTCTGGGTGAATCACCAGTCTTTAGTAAAGCCTGTCCCCAAATGCAAATGCTACAATTGATTCCAATAGAGTGGACAGAGACAGAGAGATGAACAGAGACAGAGAGACAGGGAAAGTCAAAGAAAAACTAATGGGAGAGATTAAAGATGCTCCTTTAGGCTATATGGTTTTTGACTCATAAATATTCATGCTACTGGAGATAATTCTCCATGGTTTCATCTAGATATTGATTCTTTTTTACTGTATCTCAGGATGAGTGTGCCTTGCTGGCTATATGACACATGTTTGGTCAGGAAAGGGGCAAGTCAAAACATTTATTTGCATATTCCTGGATTAGCATAGTTTCTGATTGTCTTCTAAAGCCAGGGATTGAGATTCTGTAGCCTTTAAAGGAATGCTTAACTTTGGTACCCTTATAAATGAGCTCTCATTTTCTAGGATTTCTGGAATTTCCATTTGTAAAGGAAAAAATATTTGCAGTATATAAACACACAAAAATGTTCATGATATTGATAAAAGACTTTCCTACCGAGGTGAACCAACCTGCTACATAGCCTCTAGTTGAGTTTTCAGATATTCCTGTGAAAGCTGTGAGCCAAAATTATCAAAAATTATCCTGGTTTAGGAGACCCATCTCATAGCTGTCAAACATATCAAGAAATATGCAAATATTTCATCAAATAAGCCCCAAGATGAAGATGTCACTATCTTCCATGATCTCTATTTAAACCTTTCATCATTTTGACAAGATACAAACAACCAACAAGCAAGGGATGAAAATTCCTGAATATTTAAAAAGGCACAATTCACAATGCAGTTAAATATATTGAGAGTGCCATGAAACAAAAGAAAATTCTTATCTTCTTATATTAATCTTTATGGGACCTTCAAATCATATAAGAAAAATATATATCTGTTAGATATTGACTGCTTAGTTTCTGGTCTTACAATATGGAGGACTGAAGTCACCAACGTAAGTAAAAAATTAAGGGAGTTAAATTGGAAATAAAGAAAAGAACAACTCTTAGATTTCCAAAAGTTGCACAAAGAATGACCACTGAGACCCTATGTCTGGGAAAAGTTATACACTACAGTTACAATATAGGTACAATGTGAGCAGAATTGTGATCAACCTAAAGCATTAGAAGTACAACCACTAAGCTAATACTTATCCATCAGGGAAATGATTCTTTAGCGAGGGTATGTTACAAGTTTAAAGGTGTTTTTGAAAACTGATGGTTTTTGAAAACACATGCTCTTGTTGCTTACCTAAGTATCTGATGTCTATCTGGAATAATGGGAAAAATGGTGCTAACTGAAGTTTAATCTCAAATTACTGTTTATACCTTAGGGAAGCACATAGACATGGCCATTTCTTTTAAATTTTGAAACATAGTCTTCTTCATATTTGCCTCCAGCCATAATTTTGATGTGTTTGTTTCTTGTGCTGACTTTCTTAAGGGTCTTGCCCTTCTCTTATATTTATTAGTACATATTTGTAGTCTGAAAATTATAAGGAGAATAAAATGATGGATAAAAGAAGACAAGAGAATATACTTCTTGCAAATGAGTAGTGGTTCAGTAGACTGACAGGGTGGGATAAGGGGATGGAAAAGGGTAGTAGATAAAATTAAGATATACCAGGCTTAAGAAGATGGCGGCTTGATAGGTAGCTGAATGGAGAGCCTCTCTGGGAAAATCAGCTCATGTGCTGGAATTTGACAATGTGGAGAGGGCTGGAAAAGGGGAGAGGGATTCAGGAGGAAACTGAAGGAAAAAGAAAAATAGGAAGAGAAAGGAAAAAAAAGCTAGTGGAGGACTGGAGCCAGAAATGCTCATTGAGACTGGTCCACTCCATGAGGTCTGACAGTTCAAGGTTGTGCTGAAGCCACGGCCACCAATAACGGTAGTTGGTGAATCCTAGGCCCTTGATGGGAGGACGCTGCACAGTGTGGGGTGGAGCCAAGGTGGAAAGCTGCATTAATTCTCAGTGAGTGCTAGAAATAGGGTCCAGCAGCGGGTTGACCTGAGAGCACCATTTCAGTGGCATTAGTAAACCTGCCCTGGCCCAAAGCAGACTGGTGGGACCTTTTTGGGCTGAGTCACAACCCTGGTTGGGACCACAAAACTGTCCCAACAATGTGACGTCTGCAAAGAACAGGCTAAGTTGCTGAAGGCACTTGCTGGTTGACTGGCTCAAAGAAGAAGGGTTAGCCAAAGTCCTTGCATGCACCTCAGATAACAGCAAACTGGAGAGGGCAGCAATCCCTCAGCCAGCATGCTTCAGAAAAACCACAATTAATACAGAGAGGGCCTGAGACCTTCGCCACACACCTTCCTGAAAGAATCAAGAACATGACAAGAGATAAAAATAAGAAAAAAAGCCTCCAGCTGCTGACCCTGGGAAAATAAGCCCAGGAGAGGTAAATACAGAAGAGAACTAGTTCAGCAATCATGCAATATTGGTCCAACATCAGCAGACATAAAGAAATACCTTCGTGACCTCATAGATGAGCTTAAAACTGAAATTCTAACCCAAATAAGGCAAGATATAAAAAGATTAATAAAATAAATGCTAAGCCACTCTCAAGAAGACACAGATGGAAGAATGGAGGAACTCAGAAAAGGAAGAGAAACCTTTGGTGAAGAACATAAAATCTAGAATACAGGAAACAGATCCAAAGAGATTACAAGGAAATTAAAATCTCCCTTGAAAGCTGGCAAAATGCCTTGACAGAAACTAAAGTCAGACTTTCAAAACTTGAAGATAGATTTGCAATGTGTGATCATGAAAGAAAAGACCTCTTAAAAATAACAATGAACCAAGAAGTAACAATTCAAAAGCTACAAGATGACAAGAGGATCTATAATTTAAGAATAAAAAAAAATGTGAGTGAAGAAGCAGGAGTAACCACAAATGAATCACAAAGGCTATTCACAGAAATAACTAAGGGAAAATTCCCAAGCATAGAAAAAAGAAATGATATCCAGATACATGAGGCATACAGAACTCCAGCCAATTACAATGAAAACAGATCTACACCCAGACATATGATAATCAAGATCCCAGAAATTCACCACAAGAACAGAATATTGAAAGCAGTGAGAGAAAATAAGCAGTTCACCTATAAAGGAAAATTCATCAAAATAACTACAGACTTCTTGACACAAACTATCAAATCAAGAAGAGGCTGGTGGGAAGTAGTCCAAGCCTGAAAGAAAATAACCTCCAACCCAGACTGATGTACCTTGAAAAACAGTCTCTCAAAACTAATGAAGAAACAAGATGGTTCCAAGACAAGGAGGGACTATGGGAGCACTCACCAAGAATTAATGCAGCTCTCCACCTTGCCTCCACCTCACACTGTGCAGCCTCCTCCCATCAAGGGCCTAGGATTCACCAACTCCCGTTATTGGTGGCCGTGGCTTCAGCACAGCCTTGAATTGTCAGACCTCATGGAGTGCCCAGCACAGTGCTGGACCAGTCTCAATGAGCATTTCTGGCTTCAGTCCTCCACTAGCTTTATTCCTTCCTCTTCCTATTTTTCTTTTTCCTTCATGGCCACCAATCCAACCCAACAAAAAATAATGAAGGACATTCTAGAGAGAGAGAGAGAAAAACAATACCAGAATTCCAGCAACAGTCACAGAGAGGCCTCAATGAATGGGGCAGACAATGGAATGAAGGAAAAAAAGTGGACAAATAATAGCAGAAAAATAGAATAGCAGAGATAAGACAGAGAAGGTGAGCTATAATCTATAATATAGATAGCCTTGATACACTAACAAAAAGAAACACAGCAGAGTAGAAAGGGAGGCAGGATCCATCAAGATTCTCTGAATAGGAAATATCCTCAACCTGAAGAGGGTTAATAAACTGAAAGTCAAAGATGAGAAAGTGATGCTTTATCTGACAGGGAACCAGAGAGAACTAGAGACAACTCATCCAGCAGCTGCAGATAGGTTGGAAAGTCATGACACTTCTGTGCAGTGGAGAACTACTCAGTTAGAAGGAAGGAAAACTTTGTGGCTTTAGTAAGTAAAGGAATATAGCTCAAGATAAAGACCAGGGTTAAAATGGCTCAGCATGACTCAGATAGAGAACGGGTTGACCTCTAATCTAAAAACTAAAGGAGCTAGTGGGACCCAAAATATACAAAGTACCCTGAGAAAGGGAAAGGTGAGGAATTGCCTAAAAAGGAAGTTGGAGGACATTGTTAATAGTGTATCAGGATGTAAAAGCCATATAAGTCTTATCAGTCTGTTTAGTTTGCTTTTATTCTGTTCAAGTGTGTCTACTCATACTAGATTTGAGAGCACAGACACCTATCGCCAAAATAGCAGGGTATAGTAAGGTGGCTATCCTTTATTAACTTTTAACTTAAACTGAAGCCCTGTATTACCTACATTGTCTTACTATGAATGATATTATTTGAATCTGGTTTGTTAGACCACCGTTTGGTCTTGACTGATTTGATTTGAATTTGGTATGCTTGACAGTGTCAAGTCTAAGAGTAGAGGCAACTACTCTAAAGATGACAAGATGTAAGAAGACACCCATTCTGGTTTGATTATTAACTGCCTTTGAAGTCCTACAGTGTCTCCAATGTTGTGTTTTTATTAAAATTGCAATGTAATACTATGTTCAATTATATTATGTCTGATGATGTAGACAATTCTATTGAAAATAACAAGAGAAAGCATAGTAACTACTGTAGATAACCTAATATTGTTGTTTCATGTCTTTTTGGTTTCATATTTTTTCTAGGAATGTGTTTTATTGACTTGTTTTGATCTGGTTTCCCTACAATACAGAAAGGATTGATACACATGTAGGGATTCAGACATGTGGAGAATTTCTAAACAGTTTATGGAAACAGATTATATAATGCATGATGTAATGAACACATACTCTGAAGAAAAGAGACACGAAGATACCCAGTGATAATTGAGTAGCATTATGATATAAAATCTAGCAATACAATTATTCACTATTCAGAGTGATATTAGTCTAGTCTCTTATGTTTTATTTCAGCATACATAAAGATATGGACAGCTACTTCGAAGAGAATGAAAAACATTATGGCAGTCATTGTTGACTTCCCCAATGGCAGGTCTTGAAGACCTAAAAAGAGTTCATCCTCCGGTTATGATTAGATTAGTTCTATAATGTTCAGTGTGTATTCAATGTGTGTGACGATGCGGCCAACTATTAGGAAGAAAACTAGAGACAATATGATAGACAGTGAAGATCTCCAATGGACTTGCTTTGAAATCTGTGTTCCTTAAAATTGTTTCCTTCTGATCTGTTTTGTTATCTTTAATCTTATCATTAAATTAAATATCTTTAAATTAAAATGAATATCTTTAAATTAAATATCTTTAAATTAAAACAAATAAACAAAAAGATACACTGTATACAGGAACCTAATAACCTCAATAAATGTAAACATTTTTATGTCCTAAATATGAGTTAAAATAAAAGTAACATGAGTACAAATGAGGAGAAGAGACTACAAAGTTTATAATCATTGGCTTGGATCACTCCACCCTGACCTCTGCTAAAACACCTAATTCTCTTTCTAAAAATTTCCTATTTTTGTATTCCACATATAAGTGACATTATGAAATATTTGCCTTCCTTGTCTTGTTTGGCATATATTGTTTAGTAAAACATTTTCTATGGTCTTCCATTTTATCACAAACAATAGGAATAAAACTACTGTTTGTGTGAAATAATTTTTATTAATTTTTCAAATCTCACAGATTATTTTGAAAAATTCTGTGAGAAATAAGAGAGTAGTGCTATTATTGTTTTATGATAATTACCAAGAAATGAGATTGATGCTTCATATAGTTCTTTTATGTAAATTTTTGAGAGACATCTCTATTATATAATGTCAATACCAATTTAACAACCCTCTAAAATTTTTGCAGTGCTTCTTTTTCTCTGTCCCTCCATGATATTTTTGCTGCCTTTTTAAAATGAAAGAGAAACAGAAATAATGACAGAAAGTATTTGCAAATATTATATTCACTCATTTAATATGAAAAATATATGTCATACAATTAAATAACACAAAAAGTATAAAATAGGCTATGACATAAATAATCAAAGAGTTCAAAACAATACAAGTGATACATGTGTATATGAATAATTCTTCAGTATCAGTAATTATCAAGGAAATGTTTACTATTGCTAAAATGAGATGCCACTTAACACCTAAGATGACACTTACATATAGAGTACAAATAATATATAAAAGCCTAATATTAATTTATCTAATTTTTGTTTAATTTTATTTATTTCTGAGTATTTTCTTGCACTCAATTCTTCCCTCAGTAGAATTACAGAGGAAAAAGAGAGGAAGAGAGAGGTAGACAGACAGAGAGAGAGAGAGAGAGAGAGAGAGAGAGAAGCAGAAAGAAAGGAAGGGGTCAGGGATAGAGTGACAGCGAGAAAGGAAAGGAAACATGGAAGAATGCGGAAATTAGGGAAGATGGAGACTGGAGAGAATGCTATGATGAACGTGCGAATGCAAATATCTATCCAGTTATTTGTTTCATTTCCTGTGGATGTATATTCGATATGAAACTACTAAATCATATAGTAATTTAATTTTTTTGAGAAATATGAATACCAATTTCCAAATTGGCATAGTAACATACATTTCTTCCATCAGTGTGTAAAATTGTTTTTGTCTATATCCTTCTAATAAACTTCTATTTTAGTCTGTTGATACTAGTAATCTTAACAAATGTAAAGAAATATTATAGCATTTATTTATATTTAAGATGAGCAATTTTTTTCAATATTTTACTATATACTAGACTACTTGGTCACTTGTTAATATTGCTTTAAAATTTTATTTGAGCTTATGACCAATTTATTTTACTTGGAGTGCTTTTATTTGTGTGTCTGGTGGTTTTGTTTTCTATTGAGTTCTATTTTTCTTGATTATTTGGATATTATTTTTTAAAATTTTGGATATGCATTCATTATATTGTTTACATATATTTCTCTTCTGTAGAATATTTTCTAATATGTTTATTGCAACTTTTGTTCTGAAGAAAAATTAGTTTTACATTTTCTGATATGCTTATTTTTGTGTTTGTTGAATATCCATTTGTGTCATATTTAACGTTTTTGCAAAACCAATATCATATATTTTTTCTTGTATGTATTTTTCAATGAGTTTTATAGATCTGAAATTTAAGATTTTAATCCTCTTTAAGGTTGTGATTTAATTTCATTTCTTCCCAAAGTATTATTTATTGAAGAATGTCATTTCCCTATGGTGTTTTCCTGGAAGTATTGTTGAAAATTAACTGGCCGAAAACGTATGCATTTATTTCTTAGTTTAATATTCTGTTTCATTATTGAATATGTCTGTATTTTTTACATTAAACTCTTTTTATTGCTATCACTTGGTTGTAGAGTTTATAATTAATGTGATTTTTCCAATTATTTCCTTTTTCTTCCAAATTGCTTTGTTAGTTAGGGAATCTTGTAGTTTCCTATAACTTTTAAGGGTAAGTTTTTTATTTTGACAAAAAGTGTCATTGAAATTTTTTCAGAAATATTGTACAGTATGGTGATTATTTGTACAATATATATATTTTAATAAACTACCAATTCATATGATGTGTATTACCATTTTTGATCTCATTTATAAATTTTAGTGTTTTGAAATATTCAGCTACATATCATTTTCTTCTTTTGTACATTCCCTATTTTAATTTTTATATAATTATAATTGTGATTGTTAATTTCATTTTTATTTTATTATAGTTTTTATAAAGTCACAAAAACTGTAAGTCGTTTACAAGCAAAGTAACTTATCTTTCTTTTCTTATTTATTTTTCTTCCCTAATAACTTCCTTTCCCTATAACTTCCAGATCAATGTTGGACAAAAGTGAGTACAAACATCTTTATATATTTTTCCTGATTTTAATAAAAAGTTGTCAAAATACTCTCTATATAATGCTTTGTTCTGAAATGTTTTCATATTTTTTATGTTGAGATACATTCCTTCTATAGCTGAGTTGAGTGTTTATCTCTAAATTATATTAAATTTTTGCCAAATGCTTTTTAATGTCCATTGAAATTATCTTAAAAATTTGATCCTTCATTGTGTTAATATAGTACTTTACATTCATTTGCATAATTCATAGAAGAAAATTTCCCAAATATAAGAAGAGATTTAAATACACGTAAGTGATGTTATTCGAACATCACGGAATTGTGATGAACAAAGAAGCTCTCAAATCATATCCTTTCTAAATTACCAGATGACCAGGAGATAAAAGCCCCAGAATTTTAAAATTCAACCAGAGAAAAACTAAACATGGCATACATATGGAAACCAATTGGAGTCACAGCAAACTTGTCAACTGTCTTGATACTTTTCTCATTGTTGGGACAATATACCTGACACACAAGCATAATACGGAAAAGGCTTATTTAGCTCAGAGTTTGTAAAAGTTTCACTCCATAGCCAGGTGGCTTCAAATCAGGGAGAAACATGTCAGAGGGGCAACAGTTCATGGCAGCAGACGACAGTCAAAGCAACAAGAGAGAGAATGAGCCAAGCCTCTTTCTACCACTTATATAGTATCCACTATACTGGGGATTAGGGCACTGGGTTTTTAATCATTGAACTGAAACAACAGCCTCTCACCCTTAATCCGTGCTGGGCAAATCCTATTGTTGAACTATGATTAAATCACACTCTAGATTCAGCTTCTTCTGAGAAAACTTTATAACCATATGTGGCTTTAAGGGAGTATAGAAACACACCATAACATCAATACAAAATTAAAGATCAGAAGATGTTGGAGTGAAGTATTTCAAGCCCTAAGAGAAAATAACTTCCAACCCTGATTGATATATCCAGCAGTTATGTCCTTCTTTTTTTTTTTTTTTTTTTTTTTTTTTTTTTTTTTTTTTTTTTTTTGTCTTTTTCCTTTTTATCGGCACTGGGGAATTGAATTCACGACTGCCTGTTTGCAAGGCAGGTGCTTATGCCGCTGAGCTAAACCTCCAGCCCCAGTTATGTCCTTCTTTATAGAAGGAGAAATAATATATTTCAAAGAAGTCCAATTCAAAAGATATGTGAGTACTAAACCAGTTCATGAGAAAATACTTAAAATCTTCTTAACAAAAATCACAAAATGGACACAGTTAAAAATACATAGGAATTTAGTGAGAAATTAATGGATAAACAGCAACAATAAATTAGGAAAATAAAAACAAAGGCTACACCAACAGATAAAGAAGCAATGCTAATAAATAATGAACCATCACATTAGCATCTCTCAAACTGAAGGACCTTGAATCTCCAAAAAATATACACAGATTGGTAGACTGGATTAAAAAAAGAAAAACAGAATCCAACAGTCAGTAACATTCAAGAAACTCATCTAATTCAAATAGATATTGATAAATTATGAATTAAGGGATGGAAAACAATGCTTTACACAGCAAGACTACATGCTATATATCTTCAGTGATCTGATTTTTAAGAAAGGGTGTTGTCCATATGAAGAACAATTGACCTAGATACTAGTCTTTTTCCCTGTACTAAAATCAAATCAAAATTTATGAAATACATATAGAATAAAAAAGAAATACTGAGTCTTCAAGAAAATCAAATAGATGAAACTCTTGAAAACAGGCATAAGGAAGAGAATTCCATACAAATATCATCTGTGTAAGTCACAATGGAATTATTCAACAAATGGGACACCAAAATTAAAAGTTTGAGAAACACAAAGAAACTGTCAAAAATAAAGAGAATGAAATGAAATGGAAAAAAAAAATCATTGGTCAGTATACTAGACAGAAAGATAATATTTATGTTAGGTAAAAAGTAAAATGTAGACCACCCAGAACCACAAGACCAATTGTGAAATGTTCAATTTAGGTGAACAGACACTTCTCAAAAGAGCAAAGAAAAATGTATAAACACATAAAACAGTGCTCAAAAACTAT
Source organism: Cavia porcellus (assembly GCF_034190915.1). NCBI lineage: Eukaryota > Metazoa > Chordata > Mammalia > Rodentia > Caviidae > Cavia > Cavia porcellus. The sequence goes on from NW_026947486.1 coordinate 52,551,447, forward strand.
GCTTTTAGAGAAAGGAAATTCGATTTATCTAGTAAAAGTGACTAACAACAAGACTAAAATCAAACAAATTACGAAACAGACAAATGCTGATGAAGATGCAGGGAAAAGCAACCCTTGAACACTGTTGTTTGGAATGTTAAGTAGTAAAACAACTTTGAGAGTAAGTATAAAGTTATTTAAAAACAACCACAAAAATAAATCTAAATAGAAATGGTAACTGATCCAACTATACTCTCTTGGGTAAATATCTTAAAGATTTAAGTTGCTTCATTATGGCTAGTTTCCATTGTATATGTATATCACACTTTATTCATTCACCATAGACGAGCACATAGTCTGGTTTCTTATCTTGGATATTGAAGATTGTGCTACAATAATCATAGATATAAATCATATTGCACTTAATTTCTTTTGGTATATACCTGTTGGTATCTGGGCTGTATAAGGGTTTGTGGGGACCAACATAATGACCACAGTGCTACCAGAACAATATAAAATATTCTGTTTACAGTACAAAGAAGATTAGGTCACTATTAACTTGTGCATGTAGTTGGTTGTGGAAAAGGGATTGTTTCTGTTTTTACTGTATGACTTTTGAGGTACACTTTTTCCTTATTTTTGAAAATCTCCTTCAACCGTGTCATGAATGATGCATGGTGCCATTCTCTTGTGCTTTGTCCTAACTAATAAAAGTGAATTGAATGTGGAGGCTGATAAACTTGTTCCACTAGAGGCAAGTCTCCTCCTTTTCACCCTTTGCATGTTGAAATTTTTCTGTCTTTCTTTCATCCCTGTGGACCTTCTCCCCCTGACCAGTATTTGAAATAGCATGTGCAAGTATCAAACAAAATTGTAAACAGGCCCTAGGTCCAGTGAAGACAAGTAATGATTTAAAGATATATATTTGAGGTTGCAAAGATATAGGCACTGAATTATGCAAAACTAATTTGATGACACAGGTTATGGCAGGTTTGCTAAAGGGTCAATAGGCAATAAGAGTAATATTACATGTTTTAATAGTGGTAAAATTGAAAATGTTTGAGGATACCTCAAGGCTTTACTTAACCTGGGTAGTCAATGCTGTGGCTACAAAAACTGAAGAGGATTGGTACCTCCAGATAAGCTTACTCAGGTACTATGACTGGTCTCTGCCCCAGCTGCTTGAAATGGGGGCATTGGGATAAACATTGCCATTATAAGTGTAAGAAGGATGAGCCATTTCTGACAAGAGTTGAGGCCTTGGCCTAGGATCCACCCAAAACAGCAGAAATGAGCTATGCCAATAAAATCCTTGCTCAGATTTATCCCAGATCCATTAACAATTTCAACAGCCAAAGACATGGCTCCCAAGAGGGACATAATTTTCTTCACTAAGGGGACAGCCCAAGGCACAGGATTAGACCTTCCTGTGGCACAAAGAATGACCTTCATTAGAGGAGATAAACCCATTTCTGTCTCTAGAGGAATATGAGGCCCCTCTCCAGAGGAAACTATGGACCTTATTCATCATGATTATTGTGATGAAATTTAGGATTTTCCCCTGCTCTCATTGAAAAAAGGTGATTTAATTCCATGACAAGTTTTGTTATCCCTGAATAAGCTTTCCTTGGTTAAATATAAATACGTACAAAGAAATCAAAACTCTGATATAAAGGGTTATCAAAAGGGAAATTTATTTTAGAGAAGAAGTAGGTAGAGGAAGGCCCATTTATTTTATTTTAAAAAGTTGTGGAAAACATTTTGTGGGCCTTACAGACACAGGTGCAGATGTCTCTGTAATTGTATGAAATCATTGACTCCATTTGTGGTCAATTCAACCCACTCCCACCTCATTTGCAGGGCTGAGGTCTCCACAATGTATCTCACAAAGTGCCTCTCTTCTCAAGTATGGTCATAATTAACAAAAATGGATTTTCTTAACTTATGTGGCTCCTGTCCCTGTTAATTTGTGGAGTAGAGGTTTTCCTAAAAAATGAATATTAATTTAAACCCATGGAACAGAGTGTAAAGAAGAACACATAATAATTAGAATGGGTTTTCAAAACAGTAAAAGACTAGAAAAAAACCTTAGAAGAAATAACTGAATTCATCATCTCTCTTCCTAAAAATGTTAAACATGGCATAGGCTGTCAGTCACATGTTTAGTAGCATCACTGTTGTTTGTCCTCTGAAAATTGCTTTGCCTTTACAACAGAAAACATATTCAACTGTATGGGTTGCATAATGGTCCCTTAAAAAGGAATGAATTATTCAATTATGTGAATTGGTTATGAGAAGAATTGCTGGCAAAACATTTGGAATCCTGTCAGCCCATGGAATATGCCTTATTTTTTTTTTTATTTTTCCCAAAGTTCAAGTAACTGAAGATTACTATAAATTCTAAGAATTGTAAATGCTTTCAAGTTACCCATGTGGTATTACAACCAGGACTTCCCAGTCCAACTGCTGTTCCAAGAGACGGGCCCTAAATAGTAATTGGTTCAAAAGGCTTATTTTTAAAATTTCCTCATTATGCAGGCAATGCTTACCTTTTCTGTTTCAAGTAAAATCTTTAACGAATTAAAGAAGCATCATCATTCAGGAGTTCTACCACAGGTTATGAGAAGTAACCACACCTTGTTTCAGGTTTTTTGTGCACAAGTCTTAAAACAATTCACATAAATCTTCTCTTTTGCTTATATTATCCATTTTATGGATGTCTTATTGGTTGCACTCAGTAGACAACAACATTATGAGATTGTTGCTGAAACAAAAAAGACAATATCTATTGTTTTCTGTATTGCCCTAAATAGGTTTAGCTATTTAGCCCTCATTATTATTTATGAACATTTGTGATAAGCCAAGCTGCAAGATCACAAAAATTATAAACCAGATATGATTGTCTAAACTTTAAATTATTTTCAAAAATTATCATGGGACATAAATTGTATATAGACACAATTGGGTATTGCTACCAATCAGCTAAAAACTTTACATACTACTCGAGGATATCTGCCTGCAGACTCTTCTTGTAATTTATCTACTGAGGCACAAAATTAATTAGCAGCATTTGAAAAATGTTACACAGGAACATCAAGTTTTTGTAATAAATATAAACTATCCCCTTATTCTTTACATATAACATGCCATCCATCCTCCTATAGGTTTTAAAATGAGAGGTTTATCATAAGCATTTATACCCTGTTGATTTCCTTCTTAATTAATTAATCAAAAATTTATATGTAAAATAAATTCCTAATGTTTTCACGTTGGGCAGAGGTGAAAGTCTAAGCTCTTTGGTATTTATGCCACAATGATTCTGTTAAATGTTGATTTAAATCTTATGACAAGCCCTGTATTGACAAATAGCATTTGCAGGTTTTAGAGGAAAAAATGGTAATCATTTTCCTGATGATCCTAGTTTTTGAATTTTTCTTAAAAACTCATGTGTTATTCCAAAAAAATTATTAAACTTCAATTCATTTCTAATGAAGTGGTTTATTTCACTTATGGTTCAAACTAAGAACAAGGTTGCAATTTGAAATAAAATTTATCAAAAGGTAATAGAGACCTCTGGGTTTTCTGCACAAAGATCTGAAATTACAGATAACCTAGTTGCTATTCAGCAGTTTAGACATGTATCTATTAATATAATTATTAATTTTGCTTATGCTGTTTATCTTATTCAATATCTTGAGTGCCATATTGCAAAACCAATTTAGAACCTATGTTTAATTTATTTATTGTCTCTTTTTATTGAGGACAAAGCAAAATGACTAAACAGAACAAAGTAGATCCAAAAAAACACAACACAAACAATACAGAATTCTAAGCAAGATAAAAGGAAATCTACAGTGACTACAATAATGTCTCTTGTTTTCTTCTAAATAGTTCCTTATGTCTTTACACACAATGAATTTATACAAAATAAATAATATTAAACTGATCAAAACACAGTAATGAAGTCATTATAGGCCTTCAAAACCAGACAACAGGAAAATCAACAATGGGTACCATATGTCTCTTGCTCTCTTCAAAATAGCTGTCCATTCCTACATGTATATTGCAATTAAAAAATACAAAACAGATTAAAACCACTCTGAACAAAGAGTAAAGCATTACTGGATTTCACAGCATGATGATTTGGAATCACCAATGCATATGATAATATCACTTTTCCTTCAAAGTAGCTGTTCATTTGATCATGCATAATATAATCAATTCTCTTAAACTGTTTAGGAGAAGTGCTAGCCATATATAAGCCTCTGAATATATACCCATTCTTTCTGTATTAGAAGCAAAAACAAAACAAAACAAATAAAAAACAGAAAACAAATAAAAAACAAATAAAAAACAGAAAATACTACTAGAATTTCTAGCACAATCATCCTAGCTATACTGTGTGTTTATATAAATTTAGATATTTTCTCTTTTCACTTCTTTTTACTTTTTCCTCCTTTACCCTCAGATATTATTTCCCCCTTTGAACAGATTCTTGCCCTGTCTCTGTATTTATTGAGGATTTTGTCTCTCATGTATTCTTACCATTTCTTACACTAGGGACACAAAATGGTATTTATACATGGGAGACTGATTTATTTCATTTATGAGTATGGTCCCAAGTTGCACCCATTAACTTATAAATATCTCAATGTGATCATTTTTTATAGTTAAGTACTACCCCATTGTACAAAAGCACCACATTATTTTTATCCAATCCTCACTGGGCATTTAGGTTATTGACAAGATCTTGCTATTACAAATTGTGCTTCTATAAACATGTGTGCACATATATCACTGTGATATGATGTTTTTCATTCTTCTAGGAATATGCCCAGAATTGAAATAGCTGGGTCAAATGGTACTTCCAATCCCAGCTTTTTTAGCAACCTCCAGACTGACCTGCTCAGTGGCTGCATCAGTGTACACTGCCAACAACAGTGCTGAAAAGTTCCTTTTCCCTCACAGCCTCTCCAGTATTTGTTTTAGGTAGTTTTCTTTTTCATTGATATTCTTTATGGAGTGAGATGGAACCTCAGTATGGTTTTAAATTGCATTTATCCAATGACAAATCATGCTGAACATTTTTTCATGTATCTATTTGACATTGGTATTTCTTCATCTGAGCACTGTGTATTCATCACAAATGCCCGTTTTTGGATTAGGTCTTTGAATATCCGTGGTCTAAACTTTCAGTTCTTCATATGTCATAGACAGAAGTCCTTTGTCGGAGGGTCAGGTGATGAAGAATTTTTCTAAATTCATCGGTTTACTTTTTAATCTGTTGATTTCTTTCAATATGCAAAACATTTTAATAATATGAGATCCCTGTTATTGTTTCTGGTTAGTATTTCTCGTGCAGTGTGATTTTTGTTCGTGAATTCTTTATATATCTCTATGTCTTCAAGTTTCCTACCTAACTAGTCTTCAAGCAGATATAGTGGTTCTGTTTTAATATATAGATCTTTGATCGATTTTGACTTTAGTACATGGTCATAGACATGGGTCTTGTTTTAGTTTTCAGCATATGGAGAGTCAGTTTTTCAAGCAATACTTATTAAAGAGACTATATTATTCCAGTGTATATGTTAGGCCCATTTATCAAAGATAAATTGGCTGAGTGTGTTTGAAACTGTGATTGTATCCTCTAATCTGTTCCATTGATCTTCAATTATGTTTTTATTCCAGTATCACACTGATTTTATTACAGTAGCTTTGTAGTATAACTTCAAGTCAGGAATTGTGACTCTTACTGCCTTGCTTTTGTTGCCAGAATTGCCTTTGCTGTTCTAGGTTTTTTTTTTTTTTTTGCTTTCAGATGAATTTTAGGAATGATTTCTCTATATCTCTGAGATATGGTAGTGGTAATCTCATTGAAATTGCATTAAACCTGTGTAACAATTTTGGGAGAAGGACCATTTTTACAAGATTTGTTTCTCAAATACATGAAAAAGGAAGGTCTTTCCATTTACTGATATCCTGTTCAATTCATTCTTTCAGAGTATTATAATTTTCACTAAACAGATCTTTTACTTCTTTTTTTAGATTGATTCCTAAGTCTTTCAATATTTGCATGCTATTTTGAAGGGTGTGGCTTCCCTTCTTTCTCTCTCATTAAGTTTATTTGCGTAGAGGAACGCCATTGATTTTTGAGTGTTAACTTTTTATAAGTTATTATGCTTAGGAGCCTTTCAATGGGTTTGGAGGGTCTTCTATGTAGAGTATCATGTCATTTGCAAATAATGATAATTTAACTTTTTTTCCTATCGTTACTCATTTTATTTCTCTCTGTTTTCTATTTGCTCTGGCTATTATTTGCAGCACTGTATTGAATAGAAGTGGCAATAATGAATATCCTTGTCTTATCCCTGATTTTAGAATGAAGACTTTCATTTCTTGGCCACTTAACATGATGCTGGATGTTAGTATGTCATAGATGGCTTTTATCATATTGAGGTAAAGAATATCTAATCCAATTTTCTGTAAGGTTCTTATCATTAATGAGTGTTGGACCTTATGAAAAGCTTTTTCTGCATCTATAGAAGTAATCGTGTGATTCTTATTTTTGGCTCTATGTATATACTGGATTACATTTATTGATGTGCATATGTTTGAACATCCCTGGGTTCCTGGGATGAATCCTAATTGGTCATAATGTATAATCTTGATGAATTGTTGCAGTTTATTTGCCAGTATTTTACTGAGAATTTTTGCATACATGTTCCTTATTGATATTGGCCTGTAATTCTCCTTTTTGGTTGGGTCTTTCTCTGGTCTTGATGTTAGAGAAATACTTCCTTCCAGGAATGAGTTAGGGAAAAATTCTTTCCTTTCAATTTCATTGATGAATTTGAGGAGTGTTGGCATTAAGTCTTCTTTGAATTTCTTGTGGAATTCCACAGTGAATCCATCTGGACCTGGGCTTTTCTTTGTTGGTATGATTGTATTACATTTTTAATCTCATTATTTGAAATCAGGTTATTCAGCAGTTTTGCATCTTCTTGATCCAGCTTTGGTAATTCACATGTTTCTTAGAATCTGTCAATTTCTTCTGTGTTATGAAACCTATGAGAGTAGAGCTTTTTATAAGTATGAATTGGTGATCTTCTGTATTTCCACATGGTTTGTAGTGATTTCACCTTTTTCACTTCTTAGTCCATGAATTTTAGATTTTTCTTTCCTTTTTTTTAAGGTGGGCTAGGGTCTTATCCATTTTATTTACTCTTTCAAAGAAACAACTCTTTGATTCATTGATTCTTTGTATTGTTTTCTTAGTCTCTATTGCATTGATTTCGGCCATGATATTTATATTTCCTCCCTTTTTTTGGCTTTGGTCTTGACTTACTCTTATTTTGTAGACGTTTGAGGTGTAACATCAGTTTGTTTGTGTTTGTTCTGTTTTAATGATGTGGAAATTCACCGTAATAAATCTTCCTCTAAGGACTGCTTTCATTTCATCCCACAGGTTACAGTAATTTTATTTGTATTTTTATTTGCTTGAAGATATTTTAATTACTTCTTTAATTTTCCCTGTGACCAACTGACTGTTCAGGAGTGTATTATTCAATTTCCATATATTTCTGGGGGTTTTGTAGGGTTTTTTATTCTTAATATCTAGTTTCATACCACTATAGTCTGATGGCATGCATGGAATGATCTCTATTCTTATGCATTTACATAAGTATGTTCTCTGGGCTCAAATATGGTCTATTTTAGGGAATGTCCTGTGTGCTTCTGAGAACAATGTACATTCTGATGTTGTTTGGTGGAACACTGTGTACATCCACTAAGTCTATTTGTACACTGGTGTGATTCTATTCTGTTATTTCTTTGCTGATTTTGTCTGGTTGATCTGTTCCTTTGTGTCAATGACATGTTGGGATTTTCTTTTATAATTGTACCATTGCTTATTTGATTTTTAATTTCTGATAATAATTGCTTTGTATAGTTGGGTTCTCTGGAATTTGGTGTATTAAGACTGAAATCTCTTCCTCTTGAAGTTTTCCCTTAACTAATATGTACTGACCTTCTTTATCTCTTTGGATCATTCTTGGTTTAAAGTTCACATTGTCTGCAAATAGAATAAATACCCTCACTTTTTTGGAGTTTTCTTGTTTTTCATCCTTTGGTTTTCAGTCTATGTTTTTCCTTTTGTGTTAGATGGGTTTCTTATAGACAACATATGGTTGGATGTTATTTCTTGATCCATTCTGACAGTGTGTTTATTTTAATTGTTGGATTAAGTCCATTTACATTAATGGTATTAGCTGTTATATATTGGTTTATTTTTGACATGTTATCTTTCTCCTGTTGTATCTTTACCTTTCCACTCTGTTTAACTGTCTGCCTTGCTTAGTGTTTTTTTCCTATGTGTATCTAGAATGTCTTTCAGTATTTTTTGCAGGGTTGATTTGGTGATCATGAAATTCTTCAGCTGTTCTTTATTGTGGAAGTATCCTTTATCTCCATCAATTTTGAAGGATCATTTTGCAGGGTACAGTCTGAGTTGGTAGTTGTTTTCTTATAGGATATAAAATACTTCACCTCATTCTCTTCTTGACTTAACTGTTTGTGTTGAGAAGTCTGCCGTGATTATGATATCTTTTACATTATAGGTAATGTCTCTTCTCTCTAACAGCTTTCAATATTTTTTTTTCTTAGTTTGGACTTCTGAGATTTTGATTATTATTTGTCTGGGTGTTGTTTTATTTTGGTTATGGCATTTGAAGCTCTATATGCTTCATTTGTCATGTTTGGTGCATTTTCTGCTATTAAGTCTGTAAATAGTTTCTTGACATCATTTGTGTTGTCAGCTTCTTTTTCATTTATACCTATCAACATTATGATATTTCTTTTGCATCATCTTGCAGCTGTTCAATTGTTATGTCTTGATTCCTGTTATTTTTAAAAAGATATTTCCTTTCCTGGTCATTAGCTGCAATCTTGTCTGAAAGTCTGTCTTCACTTTCATTGAGGGAGTCACACACTTTTGATGGAATTTTTGATTTCCTGGAAATCTCGTTGAATCTGTTTCATACATTCTATTTGCTTCTTATGTTATTCATTCAAGTTCTCCATCTTTTTGCATTATTCCTCTAATTTTTAAACTATGTTTTCTTTAGATGTGTTCAGCATTTCTTTCAAAACATGTATCATTTCATCCTTTACCTGGGAGATTATTTCTGATATTTAATTTTTACAGCTTCCCAGAATTGTTTCTTTAATTGAGACCCTATCATTTCATGAATTTCTGGTGTATGGCTTATATTTTGTTCTATATCCAGGTCTCCTAGGCTTGTCTGGCATGGTCTAGAGGTTTGAGATTGCATTTTACTCTTTTGTTTTGTCATTTTACTATATTTCCTTAGGGGAGATGAAGGCAATTTCTCAATTGTTTCTTGGGTTGAGAATATGAATCTTTACTGCAGGGAGATTCCCTAGTTGAGTGGATGTTCTTAGACATATATTAGCAGGTGTCTCACAGCCAATTGTGGTCACTAGGCAGGGCCCTACTGGTCTCAGAGCTATGCACCAAGGCTTCCCCTTGGGATGGGAATTGCTGCAGTAACTTTCAGCTCTCAAGCTGGAATGCAGGCAGCTGTGGGCCACTGGAGGGTTGCTGGCCAGGGCACAAAAAGGCCTGGAGGGACCTTCTGCTGTATTCTCCATTAGTATAATATGCTCGATGGTGCCCTACCCCTCTTGGAATTTTGCATCAAGGCTTCCCTATAGGATGGAAATCTCTGTGCAGCTTTGGTTTGTGAAGCAGAACACAGGAGAGGAGGCATCTGTGGGCCAGCTGGGGGATAGTATGTGGGAACTAATTAGGCCTGCAAGTACTTTGCCTGGGTCCTCTAGTGATGTGGCAAGCTGGCAGAGGCCTTACTGGTCTCAGGACAATGTGCCAAGGCTTTCCCATTGGATGGATTTCGCTGAGTGCATTTTAGGCTGCTGAGGTGAAATGCAGGTGGCTGCAGGCCACATGGGGGTCACTGAGTTGGACCCAGATAGGCCTGGAAGGACCTTCTAATGGGTTGTTAAATGATTTGGGATATTGGGTGAGGTCCTACTAGTCTAAGGGTGGCATGTCAAGGTTTTTCCATGTAATGGAAATTGCTGCATCCATTTTTGGCTCATGAAGCACAGTGCAGGTAGCTGTACTGTACCCCATAAACAATCCCTGTGATGTTGTCAAGAAGGGGGCAAGACATCTTTTAAAAAGATGCATTTTATTTAAGCTGGTACCAGTGTCACAGTGAAGATGGAGTTTGCAAGCTGTGCAACTGGCTTAGAATTTTGACAGATTTTTAAATTTCATTTACGATTAGCTGATTGACCATTAAGTACATAGTAATGAGAAACAGAAACAAGGTGGGTCTTTGTTCCCCTTTGCTTTAGGTTAGAGGGATTTCATAGTGGATGGTTAGCCAATTCATAGCCCTTGGTCTGCCAATTCCAGGAACATTTGTGTCTCACAAAGGGAACAATGGTTAACAGCATCATTTGTTTCTCATAAAGGGAACAAATGTTGACACAGCAAACAAGTTACTCGGGGGATGATGCATACAGAACAGCAAGAAGTTAATCTGTAACTGTGTGGTTGGTGCTTCAATTGCATGGTTGCTAGAATAATAAACATAGTGCAGAATGACAGTTCTACTAATAACTATCTTTTAACTAACCATTTTAGTTTTTTAGCATTTTAGTACAACAGCTGTAGGCCACTTGGTGGTTGCTAGGTGGGGCCCAAATAAGCCAAAATGGATCTTCCCGTGGGCCCTCCAGTGGTTCAGGATGCTGGGTGGGGCCCTACAAGTCTCAGAGCAACATGCTATGGCTTCCTCATGTAATGGAAATCACTGCATGCAAATAATTATCCTTTTTCGTCCTCACTAAAATGGTAAGGCTTTAACTAGAGAATTACAATTTTTTAGGTTATAATCAAGAAAAATTATCATGTCCTACCTTAATTGCCAGATGATCCCTAAGCCCATGGCACCTGAAGGCAGTAACCTTAAGCTCAAAATGTAATGCTATTTGGCAAGTGTATATGTCATATTTTTCTGCCTTTGGAGAGATGCAAAACATTCCTGTGCTTATTGATATGTACCCTCACATGATTTGTGCCATTTATCATAGAGGAGAAACATTAGACCATTCAACAACATTGTCACATTTGCTTCTACAGGTGTCCCATATACCATATAAATAATAATGGACCCTCATATACTAGTGTTGGAGCACAATTATAATATAAGAACACATTTAGAAGAAAGGAAACTTACAGATATTTCACCATCAATTAGAAGTCCCTGATCATTTCTATTCTGCTGATTGTGCTGAATTCAATCGACCTTGATGGTGTCTACAGCTCAGCTGTATACCTCTGATAAACACTAAGTCAGAGTAATTGTCTGTAACTTAAGGCACCCTGGGCTAATTCAAGGACCCATCCCCAAAGTGTGCCTATACTATGGGAATGCCTTTAATTATGCTTACTCTGTAAGAGCCTCCTCCCCAGAAAGCTTTAATATATAGTAATGCCCTTAAATATGCTCACGCTGTAAGGGCCCCCTCCATGGAATGTTTCTATATTATGGTAATGCATTTAACTGTTCTCACTCTGTAAAGACACCTTCCCCTTGTCCTTAGAGTAGTTTTATATTATGGTAAACAATTCAATTTTTAAGATTAACCTGCCTGTCAATATATGACTCAATGAATATAAACAATTATATAACATTTTGTCACTTGCTTTGTACACTCTGCTTCTGTATTCCTTATAAATTAAGTTCTTTTGTTAATTTAATGCTGTTGCTATCGAGGAATTATCCTGGAACAGTCCACTGACGTGAAGATCCAACAGTCCACTGGTGTCAAGATTGAATGCTGCCTTCTTATCTTAATGCGGAGTCTTCCTTTCAGTTTAGTATGGCTTGGGCATTTTACCACAGCATTGCTAACCCTTTACAACTATTTATTCAACAAGGGCATATTTAACTTGCCACAGGTATGCCCTACAACTTACAAGGACAGGTCATTGTAAAGTGTGCACGCCTATCCTTAAAAATTCAAAGTATAAAAATAAAAAGGGGGAATACATATATCTCTAGAAGCATAGATAAATCTTGCTGTTTTCACTTTACACTTTTTGAATCGAGTCACTTTCAATAAAAATAATTTCTGCTATACTTCACTGATGTGTACCCTTCGATATCACCCTGCCCCAGTGCTCAATTTCCTGGGAAAGTCATCAGAATTGGTAAATGGAAAGGCTCTTTCAATTAATAACATGTGGATGAGAGTATTCTTGTGTTGTAACAGATAATGGAACAACTGAATGGCTGCTGGCCTGGAATGTGCATCCAGAAAGCATGTGAGATTGTGGCCAGCCTGCTATGGAGGGCTCTCACAAGAATGAGTCTGTTGCATGAGCCACACTCTCTGAGACCATCCACAACACTACTGAGGTCAAATTTGTCAAGAATGCTGAAAGGGTGCATCATCCTTTGGAGAGATGTCAAAGCAAAAGCTAGTATTAGGCATGGTATTCCACCAACACTAAATAATCTGTTGATGGCATTAATGGTTCTTTTAGTGGCTTTCGTATATATGTTCTCATAATCTGGTTTAGAATATTGAATATGTTTACCCCATCCATCATGACTTAAACTTATTACTTGGTTAGATGAATCCTCAGAGATTCATCATACATCTATTACTTGTCCTGAAATTGATGTCATTCCTTGCCTGGTACTCCTATAGAGAAATTTGCATAGGTACTCTTATGCAAGAAATTTCAAATGTAAATTGTACTTCCCATTTTTGTTTTCCCTCCACTGTATGCAAGGGATGTAAATATCTGATCTTTATTACTCTGGGGTCTCTCCCCACCTCTGAATGAGTGACCACTCAATGAAAACTCAGTTTACCTTATCTCAAAGATATTGTATGCTAGTTCTGTTCAGCTATCCAACAACAACTTATAAATACGGTTATCAACCCTATACAGTTAAACATACATGCAGTTATCCATATCTTCAATTATGTTGAGATTGACCAAACCCAAGGAGGCTAATATCACTCTGAACAAAGAATAAAACTATTGCTGGGTTTCACATTATAAAAGTACTTGATCAGCACTGGGTATTTTAGTGTTTCTTTTTCCTCTAAGTATCTGTTCATTTCATCATGTGTCATAAGATCAGTTCTCATAAACTGCTTCTAGATTCTACACATTCATGAGTTTTAATATGTATTTCTATCCTTTCTATATTAGAGAGAGAAGCAAAACAAAGCAAGACAAATATTCCAATAAACACATGAGTTGACAAAAACATATAAGACCATTGTACGAAGTGTTCTACCATGGTTCCTGTGTTGTCTCTTGTCATTTCCACTAGAATTGGTTATATCATCAGACATAGTATAATTGAATAAATCAGTACACAACAATATTCATAAAAACACAACTTTGTATGTAGTACACAACTTCAAAAACAGGTAGTTATCAAACCAGAATGTGTATTGTAGAGTCTTGTCATCTTCAGTGTAGTTGCCTATACTCTCCTACTTGATACTATCAATCATATCAGTTTTGAATAAAATCTCTGCCTCATTTATATTTTACTCTTTTTTTGCCATCAGTTGTCTGCTTATCTACTTCATTTTGTTTTCTGCTCCATTCACTGAGGCCTCTCTGCTACTTAGCCTAGAATCCTAGTACTTTTCTTTCTCTCTAAAACACCCTGAATTATTTCTTGTAGAATTGGATAGATGATTGCAAATTTCCCAAGTTCCTCTTTGTCTTGGAAGCGTCTTGTTTCTCCATTAATTTCTAGAGACAATTTAGCAGGGTATATAAATCTGGGGTGGAGATTATTTATTTATTTATTTATTTCTGTCTTTTTTGAGACAGGGTCTCGCTATGCAGTTCAGGCTGGACTTGAGCTCACTTTGTAGCAGAGGCTGGTCTCGAACTAGTGAGGAACCTCCCAACTCAGCTTCCTGAGTGCTGGGATTACAGGCCTGAGCCACCATGCCCCGCAAGGTTATTTTCTTTCAGGGCTTGAAATATTTCACTCCAGGCTCTTCTCGCCTTGATGGTTTGTGTCAAGAAGTCTGCTGTTATCCTGATGAGGCTTTCTTCATAGGTTATCTGTTTCTTGTCTCTAATAGCTTTTAATATTCTGTTCTTATACTGAATTTCTGGGATAGTGATCATTATATGCCTGGGTGTAGCTCTGTTTTGATTGTAGGTGGTTTCCTTTTACGATGTTTGGGAAGTTTTCCTTAATTATTTCTGTGAATAGCCTTTGTAATTCCTTTGAATGAATCCCTGCTTCTTCATTCACATTCTTTATTCTCAAGTTATAATCCTTTTGTCATCTTCTAAACTTTGTATTGTTACAGACTCTTTCCTTGTTATTTTTAAAATTTTTCCCTTTCATAATTCTACCTTGAAAAATTGTCCTTCTGTTTGGATAATCTATCCTTAGTTTCTTTCAAGCAGATTTGCCATCTTTCCATAGAGTTTTTAGTATCCTGGTAAATAATTTGAGTCTGCTTTACATATTCTATATATATTTTATATTCTTCATCAAATGGTTGTCTCCTTTGAGTTCCTCCCTTCTTCCTTCTGTGTCTGCTTGAGTAGTGTTTAGTATGTGTTTTATTAATATTCTTATATCTTGCTTTACTTGGCTAAATATTTCAGTTTTGAACTCATCCATGAAGTTCTGAAAATATCTCTTTATGTCCACTGGTACCATTTCTGATATTTCATGTTTGCTGTTCTAATTCTCCTTTTATTTACCTGTCCTGGGTCAATGTTCTTAGGGTTGGGACCTGGGGACTTTTTGTTGTTACTTCCTCTTCCCATCTTTTTTTGCTTCTTCCAGGAGGCCCCAGTTTCTTTGTTCATTGGTTACAATTCTTTTGAAGCATGCTAGCTACATGACTCTTCCCACGGCCATGTGCTAGTGAGTTGCAAACAGGACAGCATATGCTGACCCTTCTCCTCCGTATCAGTCAAGCTCTGTGACCTGCACTTTACTACTTTGTGCCACCACTCCTCTGGGTTTGTGAAGCTTCTGAGGCTTCACTGGGTTCATGTGCTCCTCTGAGTTAGGGACTTGATTTTGAATAACCTATTGGGTCTCAGCCAGGTCACGTGACCCAGGCCTAGCTCACTCCACCAATCCCGTTCAGGAAGGGAAAATCTGACTGAAATCACCCTTGCCACTTGTACTTGCCAGTCCTCCCTGGTCCCAGAATGTCACCCACTGGAGCCTCTCTTTCTGTTGAATGGCTCCACTCCCATCATTCACCACAGACTGATGCAGTCACCCTGCCAATTCAGCTCTCCATTCCAATTGTCAACCACCGATCTCATTGTAACTGCACCACCAGTGAGTCAAAGTGGTGGGACCTCAGACAGCTTGGCATGCCACGGAGGAACCTCGGGTGCCTCAGCAAGTTGCAGTGGGACCTTGGATGGCTCAGCAAGATGCCTGCTGTGGCAGGAGCACTGAACCTTTAGCTGTTCCAATAATAGCACCTGGACTGTATGTTTGGTTGGTTCTTCTCACCTTAATTTCTTCTTGGGATGAGAGAATTCATATCCCTCCTTTTGGGGCTCCCCATGTTATATCATGTTGAATTCTAACTTGACTGTCTTGGAGAACCTCTGTAGCTAGTTGTTATCTATCTACCATCTGTGCTCCAAACCATATGGAAGGATTTTTATGAGAGCATTGTGACAACACGGATTGTATGTAGGCCAAGGATGGGAACAAAAGGCAGATTAAAGACCCATAAATATATTAATTGGGGCTTTGCAGATTAATTTATAGGCAAGAAATATGAAAGAGGATCATAGAAATCTTTAAAATGGAAATATCTTAACAATGTTACTAAAAAATCTTTAGTTGTAAAACATTTATATTTGACTGGCCCGAGACTTACAGCTCCTAGGCCATGATTACCATATGACAGGTGATTGGGACACATTGAAAAATCTTGTTGGAAACTGGCATTTACAATTTATAAAAGAAATATATATATATATATATATATATATATATATATATATATATATATATATGTAGTTACTGCTATTACAACTAACATTGAAGAAAATGTATTGGTTCATAACCATTATATATAACAATTCAATTTAATGTATGTATCAATAACTCCTATGTTTTTCTTTAAGGCATAGCAACTCTGGATGACCATTCCTTTGATGTTTACCCTAAATCATTGCATAAAGCCAGGATTTGTTATTGGAAAAACATTGACAATAACACAGTGCATGTCTGGAGTTTCGATTCCTATTAATCTAAAGGAAATACTATCTTATTTTCCTACTTCTTATTTTTACACCACTTACTTTGTTACCTTGCCTGCAGAAATAAATGTATGATTGGCTTAAAAATTGCTGGGATTGTCTCTTTGGTATTACTAATCTCCAACAATGATTCTCTCTCCTTTGGCCCTTATATATTTTTCAAACTATACACTTCATAGACAATTGGACCAAAACTTCTGATAAATCATAGATGATGCAAGATAAGACAAATATCAAATTACAGCCTCAAATGAGTGTCTTAGAAACTACTATCCTTTTGCTTGATGATCAGAGTAAAAACCTATAGTTACAACAAGGTTTAAAATGCAATTATAAATTCAGTTGCTGCACTCTAACCATATTGCCATACAATAAGTTCATACATCTCTGGGAGCATACTAAAAAGCATGCACAGGAAAATAGCCATCAAAATGTTTCTATTGGCATTGATATCCTCTGAAAGGAGGTATTTTTTCTGTTCCAACAAACTTAAAATTGTTAATAAATGTACCCAGGTTTGGGGAAAATTCTTTGCTGCTTTAAAACAGTTAATCTCATTTAAATATATTAAAGCACATTTTAAAACAGTTCTGCGTTATATTGAATCCATGACTGAGAGTATTTAAACAGTTCTGTGTTGTATTGAATCCATGACTCAGAGTTTCAAGAGTTAAGTTAAAGTGCTGTGGGTTTAGATCAGCAAAAAAAAAAAAGAGTTAAGTTAAAGAATCCTTTAGTTTGATATATCTTTCAAAACTACTTTTCAAAACTGAGGGAGACTAAGATCTCTTCTAAAGAGAACTTTAAGAAATTCATAACTACCACACCAGGATTCAAAAACATTCTCAAGAAAATTTTACAAAGAGGAAAAGAAAACAACAATGCCAAAAAATTCTAGTACACTAGGATTTGGGGATTTAGTTCAGTAGCATAAGCACCTCCGTGGCAAGTGTGAGTCTGTGAGTTCAATCCCTGGTACCAAAAAAAAAAAATAGTCTAATACAATGAATATGCCATGAAGGATAAGCAGTCGAGCAGAAAGGAATACCCAAGCCAATATCAACAGAAATATAAGCAAATAACAATAACAAGTCAAACCTATCAGTAATGAGTCTTATTTGTAATAATAAAAACTAATCAATAAAGACACAGTTTTTCTGACTGAATAAAAACAGAAATTAGATATTATACTCTATATGCCAGAAAAAATTTAGTCCAAACAAGGAAGACACAAATTAAAGAGTTGGAAGCAATATTTCACACTATGGAAGACAGAAAAGAAGTAACTATACTAATTTCATCAAAAATGAACTTTGTGTCAAGCTTATGGAAAAGGTCAAAGAAGTTCACTGTGTATTTGTTAAGAGAACAATTAAAATGGAAGAGATAACAATTATATGTTCATCAAACAGAAGCACATCCATCTTCATTAAACAAACACTACTGGATGTAAAATATCATGTAAAGATCTACAAAATAATATTGGGAGAACATAGTGCCCCATTGTCACAAGTAGGTAGATAAGGTAGACAGAGAAATCAGCAAAGAAATATGAGACTTAAATCACAACTGTGAGAAAATGAACATAATGTACATCTACAATGTTTCACCTAACAAGTTAAGAACATACTTTCTTCTCAGTAACACATGAAACTGTCTCCAAAATACACCTTTTTATCAGCATATACATTTTTTGACTAAAAATAAAAATTATCCCATTCATATTGGAACATTGTGCAATTTAAGAAGAAATTATTGTAAAAATCATTACAGAAATTATAAAATACATAGATACACACACACACATATATTAAATGAGACAATCTTGAATAATATCAGTCACAGAAAATATCAACAAAAGATTAATTGTTGTGGCTAGTACAAATTACCAGCACCTATGAGACAAAAATGAAAGCAGTTATAAGAGAGAATTTTATAACTGTGAATGCTCACATAAGAAAAACAGCAAGACAAAATAACATAAAGATGCATTTCCATGCACTAGAAAAATAAGGACACCCCCAAATCTAAACTAATAGAAAGAAAATGATAAAGTTCAGAGAAGTTAATAAAATTGAGACAAAAACAATACAAGAATAAATGAGTGAAAGAGGTAGTTCTTCCAAGGAAAAATCAGACAACTTTTAACGATTAATTTTATTGCCACAATTTATATATAAAAAATGAACGCATTCATCTTAGAAATTTGTACTTGTACATAATATAATTCTTTTTCCCCACCATTCCCTCATTCAACCACTTAACCTCTTTTTACTTACAAAAACTTTGCTCCCATTTTTTTCTCTTCTATTTTGTTGTCTTTTTTCTTTTCTTTTTTACTTCTTCATTTCCCTTCCTCCTCTCTTATACCCCTTTCCAATTAAACATATCCTTCCTATTTTTCAATCTCTATTTTATATATATATATATATATATATATATATATATATATATATATATTAGACTTTACACTTTAAGTTGCTCCAATGGGAGAAAAAATTTGATGCTTAAACACGTGTCCAATTTATTTCACTTAAAATATAGACTCAAGATAAACCCATTTACCTAGAAATTTGTCAATTCTTCTTTTTTAAAATTTTATTTTATTTGTACTTCCTTTCAGGTCATGTAGTTTAAAACCATCTTTGAGAAAAGTAACATGTACATATCATTCCTTTTTCTCAATCCTCTTCTTTTTCCCTCCCTGACTCTTCAATTCTCCTATGTCATTTTTCATTCTTGTAGATATTGCCTTAGCTCATGTTGAGATATTATAGCTTATAATTTTTGAAACAGTATCTTGCTTTTTTCAGGCTGTTAAGGATGACCTAGAACTTCGAGTCACCCTCCTACCTCAGCTTCTCTGGTGCTAGGGTTTCAAGTGTGTGACACCACACCAGACACTGCTCTATGGAATTTACATTAACTGTGTTTATTAGATTCCTGTACATGATATATCTTTATTCTTATTTTCACTAAGAAAATGTGGTATTTACCAATGGAATACTATTTGGCTAAAAAACAACAAATGTGATATCATTTTGTATTTTTTATTAATTAATTTTATTAGTACATTTTAGGTACACACAGTGCTGATGTACATCATAGGGAATTTGTACATGTACATATTTCAATAACACTTTCTCAATCCCCTCTTCTCACTCCAACAAATTTTCTTCTCCCTATTTACAAAATTATGTTTCCATGTTATCTTATTTTAATTGTTTACTTTCTTTTCCATTTCTTCTTTCTCCCTTTCCACACCTTAGATATTCTTCCATTTTGAACAATTACTTCAAATTTCTCAATACATTTTTTACATTTTGGTCTTTCTTTACTCTAAATTTCTAACACTAGGGAGTAAATGTGATATTGCACATGTGAGTCTGATTTACTTCACCTTATAGTATATTCTCAAATGGCTTCCATTTACCTAGAAATGCCTCTAATTTATCCTTCTTTATGGTTAATTAGTACTCCATTACATTAAAATATCTACTTTTTTCATTCCTCAGTTGATAGGCATTTGGGTTGTTTCCAACATTTAGCTATTATAAATTGGGCTGTTATAAAAATGGGTACACATATATCACTGTGATATAATGGTTTTAATTCTTCTGGGATGATACTCAGAAGGGGAATACCAGGATCAAATGATATCTCTAAGAGTAGAATTTGAGGAATCTCCACCTCCATATGATTTTCATGTGGGTGCATTAGTCTACACACACATAAACAGTTGTAAAGTGTACCTTCTACCCCACAGCTTCTCCAGCATTTGTTATTGGTTGACTTTTGATGATGGCATTTCTTTCTAGAATGAGATAGAATCTCAAAGGTGTTTTTATTTGCAACTAATAACCAATGATATTAAACATTTTAATATATTTATCTGACAATTGCATTACTTCATCTGAGAAATCTATACTCATCTCAGTTGCCCAATTATGGATTCAGTTTTAAATTTGAATATTTTCAGTTCTTTATAAGTTCAAGATATAAGTCTGATTTTAGATATTTGTCTAATTGAAAGCAGACTAAAAATTTTCACTTTGTGGTTTGCCTTTTCACTCTATTGCAGGTTTATTTTGTTGTATAAATGATTTATTATAGGAGTTTTCCCAGTTTTTGACTCTGTGTATTTTGTCCTGAGTGATACAGTTATTTCATGAAATCTTTGCCTACATTTATGTCTTCAAAGTTTTCCTATTGTCTCTTCCAGCAGACTTAATGTTTCTGTATTTATATTTAGGTGTTTGATCTATTTCAAGATTTTTAGTGATAGGTGATAGACAAGGTTTCAGCTTTAGTCTTCAACATGTGGGAAGACAGATTTTCCAGTACCATTTATTAAAGATGATATATTTCTCCCAGTGGACATATATGGCTCCTTTGTCAAAGAAAAGGTGATTGAGTGTGTTTGGAGTAATTTCTGCAGTTTTTGATCTATTTCACTGATTTTTATTTCTAGAACCATGGTTTTTTTTTGTTTTTGTTTTTTTTTTTTAAATCACAGTAGCATTGTAGCATAATTTCACATCAGGAATTGTAATGCCTCATTCCTTGCCTTTGTTGAAAACAAAATTTATTCTAGTTTAGATCTCTTCTGGTTCCAAATAAATTTAGGAATGTTTGCTCTAGTTTATAAGATATGCTAAATGTATTTTGATTAGGATTGCTTTAATTCTGTAAAAAAAATAATTTGTGAGTTTGGTTAATTTTCCTGTGCGGTTTCTTCATCCATGAACAGAAGGATATCTTGCCATTTTCTGATATTCTTTTAGAGTTCCTTTTTCAGAGTACTGCAGTTTTTATTATATAGTTATTTTACTTCCTTTGTTAGACTGGTTCTTAAGTATTACATTTTTTGGATGCTACCATGAAGAGTGGTTTCCCTAATTTTTCTCTCAGTGAGTTTGTTTGTATATGGTAGTGAAACTAATTTTTGAGCATAGATTTTTGTATCCAATAGTGTTAGTGAATTTTGCTATTAAATTTACAAATATTTTAGTGAAATATTTGGGTCTTCTATGCAGAATATCATGACATTTTTAAATAATGATGATTTAATTTCTCCCTTTCCTATTCTTATTCCCTTTATTTCTTTGTCTTCTCCAATTTCTCTGGCTAGTGCTTCCAGAAGTATATTGAACAAGATTCATGTTAATGGTCTTCCTGTCTTGCTTCTGACTTTAGAGAGAAAGTTTTCATTATTTCATCATTTACCATGATGCTGTTTGATGGATTGTAATTAATAACTTTATCAGATTGAAGTAAAACGATCAATTTAAATTTTCTGTAAGGTTGTTTTATCATGTATGTCAAATGTTTTATTTTCAAAATCTATTAAAATGATCAGGTGATTTTTGTCTTTTGCGTTGTTAATATGGTGTATCACATTTATTGATTTGAATATTCCTAAAAATTCTGGCATCCCTGGGATGAATTCTACTTCATCATTGTGTGTATTCATCTCTTGATATGCTGCACTGTTTGTCAGTATCTTATTGAGGATTTACGTAGCCATATTTTTTGAGATATTTGTAGTTTTATATTCTGATTTGGTGCTTTTCTGGCTTAGGTATCAAAGCATTGCTTGCATAGATTTTGGAAGTATTGCTTCATTTTCAATTTATTTAAGCAGATGCCGTATTAGTGGTATTATGCCTTCCCTAAATTTCTTCTAGAATTTAACAGTGAATCCATATGTCCTGTGCTTTACTTTGTTCATATGTTTTAAGTATATTTTCAATTTCATTGACTGACATTAGATTTTTCAAAATGTTTATATCTTCATGATTCAGTTTTGGTAATTGATCTGTGACAAGGAATCTGTCTATTTTTCTGTGTTTTCTATATTTTCAGAGTACAGCTTGTTGAAATAAGTATTAAAGAATTTCTGAATTTCCACATGATCTTTTGTGATTTTGCTCCTTTAATGCCTAACTGATGACATTGGAATCATTCCTTCCCTCTTTTTGTAAAGTTGACTTGTGGTTTATCAATTATATTTAATTGGTCAAGGAACAAATTCCTCAAGTCACCAATTCTTTGTATTGATTTCTTAGCCTCAATTTCATTGAATTTTTTATTTAAAGACAAAACAAAACAGTAAAAGAGTACAAGTAATACAAAATTTCAAGAAAAAGTGCAGTAAAAAAATCACTAATTAATAGATTACATATTGTCATCTTAGAAATAGTGATTCAAACTACAAAATTAAAGCATACAAAGTGGACATTCAAACAGTGAGACTGCAAACAGCTCTGTTCAATGATCCAACAAAAACTTAGTAATATGGTTTTCTACCTTACACACTTAAATATACATGCAGTTATATCCTTTAGATCACTTTCCCTTGATTAAAAATATTTTCCCTTGATTAAAAAAAAGTAAGAAAAAGTAAATTAATTTTAAAAAAGGAAAAAAAAGGAGCTTGAGATAAAAGAGGACACAAAAACAGAACAACACAGGTCAGAACAAAACAATTTAAATATCATAGTGTTTCATTCCCAGGTAGCCTGACATAATAATAGTTACCATAGTGTCTCTTTCCTTGAAATATTTGAGTATAACTTCGTATATTGCAGCATAACTTCGTGTACTATATCAAGACAGTGGGAAACCATTCAAGAGAATGAAAGTATTACAGTATTATTTAGAACCACCTATCAGAAAATGAACAATAGTTTCTATATTATCCCTTTGCCTATAAAAATTTTGTTTATACTATCCCATATATTAAAATATAATAAGATACAACAGGTTAAAACCAACGGAAACAGATGAACAACAGCTTGATGGGACTTCAAAACAAGATGATATTAAATCAGCACTAAGTATTATTATGTCTTGTTTTCTTCAAAATAGCTATTTGTACTGTCACAGACAATAAAATTGAACAACCCAGATTAAAACCATTTCAATTAATGAGTGAAAACATTATATGGCTTCAAACCAATTTGCTTGGAAATCATGATTACAACATAATTTTATGTATTTTTATCATTTCTTACACTAGGAAAACTATTCGGTATTTACACATGTGGATTTGATTTATTTCACTTATGAGTATGGTCTCAAGCTGCGTCCATTTATTTATAAGTATTTCAATGTGATCATTCTTTATAGCTGAGTAGTACTCCCTTGGGAAAAAAAACCCACAACTTTTTTATCCATTCCTCAGTTGATGGACATTTAGATTATTTCCAAGAACTGGCTATTAGAAATTGTGCTGCTATAAACATGGGTGCACATATATCACTGTGGTATGATGCTTTCAGTTCTTCTGGGAATATGTCTAGAAGTAGAATAGCTGGAACTAATGGGAATTCCAATCCCAACTTTCTGAGAAACATCCAGACTGACCTCCATAATGGTTGCATTCCCACCAAAAGTGCAGGAGAGTTGCTTTTTCTCCACAACCTCTATAGCATTTGTAATGTTTGTGGTTTTCTTAATTCTGACCATTCTTTCAGGAGTGAGATGAAATCTCAGTAGGTAGTTTTAAATTGCATTTCTCTAATGACTAATGATGTTGAACATTTTTTCATGTATTTATTTGCCACTTGTATTTCTTCATCTGAGAATTATGTATTCACCTCAGGTGCCCATTTTTGGATTGGGCCTTTGAATTTGGGGGGTCTGATATTTTTTAATTCTTTATATGTTTTAGAAAGAAGTCCTTTGTCTGAGGGACAGTTCACTAAGATTTTTTCCCAGTTTGTGTGTTTAATTTTCACTATGCTGGAGATTTATTTTGATGTGCAGACACTTTTTAATAAGAGGTGATCTGAGTTATTGATTCTTGGAAATATTTCCCGTGTGGTTTGAGTCCGGCTAATGAATTATCTACCTACTCATATGTCTTTAAGGTTTTACCTAATTTGTCTTCCAAAAGATTTTGTGTTTTTGTTTTCATAGTGAGATCTTTGATCCATTTATATTTTATTTTAGTACATGGTGCTAGGCATGGGGCTAGTTTTAGTTTTTGGCATGTGGGGAGCCAGTTTTTCCAACACCATTTATTAAAGAGACTGCCGTTCGTCCAGTGCAACTGTTTGGCCCCTTTATCAAAGATAAGTTGGTTGAGTGTGTTTGTAGTTTTGGTTGTATCTTGTAATCTATTTCATTGATCTTCAGCTCTGTTTTTATTCCAGTAACATGTGGATTTTACTACTATTGCTTTGTAGTATAACTTCAAGTCAAGGATTGTGATGCCTCCTGCCTTGCCTTTGCTGCTTAGAACTGTCTTTGATATTCTAGGTCTCTTCTTGCTCCAGATGAATTTTAAGAGTGATTTCTTGAGATCTATGAGATATGTTGATGGCATTTTCACTGGGATTGCATTGAATCTGTATAACAGTATGGGAGAATGGCCATTTACACAATATTTATTGTTCCTATACATGAACAAGGGATGTCTTTCTGTTTTCTGAGATCATCTTCAATTTTATTTTTCAGTGTAGTATAATTTTCCATGTATAGGTCTTTCACTTCTTTTGTGAGAGTAATTCCTAAATATTTCATTTTTTTGGTAACTAGTGTTTAAGTGTGCGGCTTCTCTTATTTCTCTCACTTTGATTTTCTTGTTAGTGTAGAGAAATGCTATTGATTTTTGAGTATTGATTTTGTATTCAGCCACATTGCTGAATTTATTTATTACATCTAGTAGACTTTCAATTGAGTTTTGGGGGTCTTCTACATAGAGTATCATGTCATCTGCAAATAAGGAAAACTTCTTCTTTTTCTATCTTTGCACCTTTTATTACTCTCTCTTGTCCAGTTGGTCTGGCTAATATTTCTAGTACTATATTTAATAGGAGTGATAATTAGGTACAGTCTTGTCTTGTGCCTGATTTTAATTTTTGGCCATTTAGTTTGATACTGGTTGCTAGTTTGTCATAAACGGCCTTTATTATATTGAGGTAAAGACCATCTATTCTAATTTTCTGCAAGTTTCTTTTCATAAATGAATGTTGCACCTTATCAAAAGCTTTTTCTGCATCTATAGAAATGATCATGTAATTCTTACTTTTGGATCTATTTATATGGTGGGTTACATGTATTGATTTATGTATGTTGAACCATCCCTGCATGCCTGGGATAAATCCAACTTGCTGATGGTATATAAACTTCTTGATGACTTGCTGCATCCTATTTGACAAAACGTTATTGCAGAAGTTTTCATCTGGTCCACTAGGGAGATTGTTATGTAGTTTTCTTTTTCAGTTGGGTCCTTCTCAGGTTTTGGCACCAGAGTAACATTTGCTTCTAGGAATGACTTAGTAAGGATTATTCCCTTTCAATTTCTTTGAAGAGTTTGAGGAGTGTTGGCATTAGGTCTTCTTGGCAATTCTTGTAGAATTCTGCAGTGAATCTGTCTGGGCCTGTGCTCTTCTTTGTAGGTAAGGACTTAATTATGTTTTCAATTTCATTAATAGAAATTGGATTATTCATCAGTTTTACATCTTCTTGACTTAGCTTTGGTACTTCGTATGCTTCTAAGGAACTGTCTGTTTCTTCTGTGTTATCAAACGTTTGAGAATAGATGTTTTTGAAATAGGTGTTGATGGTCTGTATTTCTACAGGGTCTGTAGTGACGTCAACTTTTTTCATTCCTTATTGCATTAATTTGAGCTTTTTCTTCCCTCTTTTAATAAGGTTGCCTAGGGTCTTATCGATTTTATTTATTCTTTCAAAGAACCAACTCTTTGATTCATTGATTCTTTGGATTGTTTTCTTAATCTCTATTGAATTGCTTTCTGCTCTGATTTTAAAAATTTCTTCTTTTAGCTTTGGGCTGGACTTGCTCTTCTTTTTCTAAATGTTTGAGGGGTGACAACAGGTTTTATATTTGTATTCATTCTTTCTTCCTGATGTGTGAACTCAGTGCAATAAATTTTCCTCTGAGTACAGTTTTCATTGCATTCCACAGATTCCGGTAACTTGAATTTGTGTCTTCATTTGTTTGTAGGTATTGTTTAATTACTTTAGTTTCCTCTGTGACCGACTGATTACTCAAGCGTGTGTTATTCAGTTTGCATGTGTTTGTAGGATTTTTGCAGTATCTTTTAGCATTAATTTATAGTTTCATAGCGCTATGATCCAATAAAATGCAAGGGATAATTTCAACTCTTTTGCATTTATTTAATTATGTTCTGTGAGTTAATATATGGTCTATTTTAGAGAATGACCCATGTACTGCTGAGAGGAATGTGTATTCTGTTATTGTTGGGTTGAATACTGTGTATATGCCTATCAAGTCAATTTCTTCACAGGTGTGATTCAGTTCTATTATTTCTTTGCTGATTTTCTGTCTAGTTGATCTGTCCATTGCTGTCAATGGTGTGTTAAGATCTCCTGTTTTAATTTTATTACTGATAATTTGGTTTTTCTCTTCTGTTAGTACTTGTTTTGCAAAACTGGGTGCTCTGAAATTGGGTGCATATATATTTAAGATAGTTATATCTTCCTCTTGAAGTTTTCCTCTAACCAGTATTTAACGACCTTCTTTATCTCTTCTGATCATTATTGGTTTGAGGTTTACATTGTCTGCCAACAGAATAGCTATCTCCACTTTTATTTTGGATCCCTTTTACATGAAGTATTGTTTTCCATCCTTGGACTTTCAGTCTTTGAGTAACCTTTTGGATGAGATGGATTTCTTGTAGACAGCATATGGTTGGATTTTGTTTCTTGATCCATTCTGCAAGTCTGTTTCTTTTAATTGGTGCATTGAGACCATTTACATTAATGGTTATAAGTGTTATGTGTTGTTTTATTGTTTACATGTTATCTTTCTGCTGTTGCATCTTTATCTTTCTGTTCTGTTTAATTGTCTGCTTTGTTTAGTGGTTTTTCCCTAAGTGTATCTAAACTGTCTTTCAGTACTCTTTCCAGAGTTGGCTTGGTGATCATGAAGTTCTTCAGCTGTTCTTTGTCATGGAAGTATCGTATTTCTCCATAATTTTGAAGGACAGTTTTTCACGGTACATCAGTCTAGGTTGGAAATCATTTTCCTTTAGGATCTGAAATACTGCACTCTATGCTCTTCTTGACATATTGTTTGTGCTGAGAAGTCTGCTGTGATTCTGATAGGTTTTCTTTTATAGGTAGTCTGTCTTTTATCCCTGACATCTTTTAACATTCTATTTTTTTTTTCTGGGATGGTGATTTTTATATGTCTGGGTGTAGTTTTATTTTGCTTATGGCTATTTCGAATTCTGTCTGCTTCACTGATCTTGATATCAGTTTCCAATCTCATGTTTGGGAAATTTTCAGCTATTACTTCTGTAAGTATCCACTTGATATCCTTTATGTTGTCCCCTTCTTTTTCATTCATCCCTATCAACCTTTTTCTTTGCCTCATCTTGCACGTGTTGAATTTTTATTTCCTGAATTCTTGTCATTTTAAAAGATATTTGCTTTCCTGTTCATTGGCTGCAATCTTGTCTTCAAGGTCTTTAATTCTATCTTCACATTCAGTGAGGCAGTTTTTACAACGTTCAGTGGAATTTTTGATTTCCTATGTATCTCTTTGCATCTGTTTTATATATTCTGTTTGTTTCTTATATTGTTCATCCAGTTATTCTGTCTTTTTGTTTAGTTCCTCCAATTTTTTAACTGTGTCTTCTTTAGATATGTTCAGCATCTCCTTCATTTCTTTTATCATTTCTTCTTTTTCCTGAGAGATTATTTCTAGTTTGAATTTTTTAAAGCTTCCTGGAGTGGCTTCTTTATTTCAGTTACTATTATTTCACATATTTAAGGCATATGGCATGTGTTTTTTTCTATGTACATGGCTCCTAGATTCTCTTAGAATGGGCTGGATGTTTGAGATTGCATTTTGGTCTTAAATTTTGTCATTTTCCTATATTTCCATGTTTCAAGTGTTGTTCCAAAGCTTCCCCTGGGCATGTTGAAACTTGTCTTTTATGTTCTGGGCTCCTGTGCCTGCTCTGGTAGTGTAGCTCTCTCTTTGGGCTGCAAGGCCCCTGGATTAAAAGAAGATTGCCAGGCTCCTCTCAGGCATATCTAAAGTTTCCTCAAGCTACACAGCTCCCCCCTCTGGCAGCACAGCTCCCCTGAGGGAAAGAAGGCCATCCTGGTGTGTTAAAGGCAATCCAAAATCCTGCTATCTCCCATCTAGTGTGGCTGCAAACCCAGCAGGTACCCAATCTGCTAGAGTAAGGATCTCATACTCTCCTGGGCATTTGGTGTTTTGTAACCATCCAGCTTCTTGGAATGCAAAGCTCCCCAAGCTGATAGAAGTTCCCCCTATGGCCTAGGTGGGCTTCAAACCTCAGCAAGACTGCTCTGATCCAGCCTATGGATTGGTCCATAGGCCTTGCCTGGAGAGGGGATGGGAATGGAGGGCTGGGCAAGAGAAAAGAGAGACAGAGACAGAATGAGATTCCAATCGAGTCTCATTTATTCAGGAAGTGTACATGGCTTATATAGAGTCAAAGGGGATGTGGCCTTACAGGATGGGCTGGCTTGGGTCTTCTCATATGCCTTGGGCCTATCAGACTAGCAGGAAGTCATATGTAGGCACATAGGTAAGCGGACATGATGTCAACAGAAGGGGATTATGGGAGATGTAGGCTGAAGCGGGAAGGTGCTTACCTCATGCACATTGTAGGCAAGGGGAGGATCATGGGAAATGTAGGCTGACACACAAAATGCCCTCAGGTGGGAGGGGCAGGACAGTGGCACCCATTCTGAGCTGCTCCCTACACTGCTCTTTCCATCAGGTGGTGGCTGTAGTGCTGGTGCTCTCCAGGTCGAAACACAGTTGCAAGCAAGGCCAGAGCAGGTTCCCACAGCTTGACCCAGTTCCCTCTTTCAGGTGGGGCAGCTGCCTTGAGCACTCCATGTGAGACAGGACTGTCAGCTAGGCCAGAATGCAGTCCCACAGCTAGGCCCAGCTCCCTCTTTTTGGTGGACAGCTGCAGTATGGTCTCCGAGTGAGAGAGGGTGTTCAGCAAGGCCTGAACAGGGTCCTGTGGCCAATAGTACATACTTTTCTTGACACTCTTAAGGAAGAT
Organism: Cavia porcellus; assembly: GCF_034190915.1. Taxonomy (NCBI): domain Eukaryota; kingdom Metazoa; phylum Chordata; class Mammalia; order Rodentia; family Caviidae; genus Cavia; species Cavia porcellus. Next base: position 52,580,826 of record NW_026947486.1, read on the forward strand.
ATAACATCTCCATTAAACAATACCCACTGCAGGAATGACCTTGGAGTAAATCCAAGCTGTGGGGCCCGTGGATCCTAGGGCAAACTTCCTACAGGAAAACAGGCACATATCCCCCCCCCCAACTGCATTGATTTTTGCTTTGTTCTTTATATTATTCTTACTCATATGACCTTTTTGTTTGTTTAGTTTATGCTTTTCTAGGAGCTTGAGGATCAAAATTAAGTTGTATATTTGAGCTTTTTGTTTTCTTGATATGAGAATATATCATTATAAATTTACCTCATATGATTGCTTTTATTGTGTCCCATTAGTTTTGGTATATTGTACTGGAATATTCCTTTAATTGTACATATTGTTTAATTTCTTCTTTAATTTCCCCTGTGACCCATTTATGGTTCATTAAGCCGTTGTTTAATTTCCATGTCATTTTGTAGTTTTTGTGCTTTCTTTTGCCATTGATTTCCAATTTCATTGCACTATTTTCTGATAGTATGAATGGGATCATTTCAATTCCTTTGCATTCACTTCGGCATGTTGTATGGACTATAATGTGGTCTATTTTGGAGAGTGTCTCATGTGCAGCTGAGAAGAATGCATACTGTGATGCTGTGGAATTGATGAGTTTGAGGACATCTGATAAGTCATTTTGTTCAGAATTTTGTGTTAGTTCTGATAATTATTGTTGTTATTTTGTCTGGTTGATGCATCTAATTGTGAGACTGGGGTATATAGCTCCCCCATTACAATTGTGTTATTGATTATGTGGTTCTTTCATGTTTGTTAATAATTTTTATGTAGTTAGGTGCAACATAGTTTGCGGAATATATATTTATGTTTGTAATATCTTCTTTTTGGAGTCTTCCCTTAACAAACATACAGTGACTCACTGTTTTGGTTCTTACATTGTGTCAGCTAGATAAGTTTAGAAGTTTTACTAAGATACTCCTCTAGGAGCCGGGATCATTACATTTTAAATATCCTCATCCTGTGCAAGAGGAGAGCGCAGACATTTTATGACAGGTACAGTCTGTTCCTTTTGCTCTGGTTGCTGCATTGAAGTGTACCCAGTTCCTTGCCACCCTGCCTTACCGCCAGATGACTATGGACTGAAACATTCAAAAACCGTAAGCCAAGTAAACCTTCCCTTCCTTCATTTGGAGTATCAGATATTTTGTCTCAGCAAAGAGAAAAAGGTAACCAAGACAACCACTTTGTTTGTTTTGGTCAGTCTCGAAGTTTCCATTGTCTGAAAATAAAAAGCTACATATCATTTTTATGGGATCCTGTCACATGAAGTATTACTTTTTATTCTTTGCCTTTCAGTCTATGAATTTTTTTTTTTGAGTTAAATATGTTTCTTAAATGTAGCATAATGTGTGATCTCACTTGCTGATTCATTCTGCCAGTCTGTTTCTTTTGCTTGCTAAATTGAAACCATTGACATTGATGGCTATAATAGACATGTATTGGCATATCTTTTTCATATTATTTGCATGTTAGTTTCCTGTCTTTCCTCTCTTTTTACTTCCTTGCCCTGCGTAGTGGCTTTTTTCTATTAGTGTTCTTGTCGTGGTGGTTTTCATTTTTTCTTTTTAATGTATTCTTGAGATCATTTTGAAGAGTTCGTTTGGTGGTCATGAATTTTCCCAGGTGTTGTTCATAACGGAAATATAATTCCATATCAATTTTGAAACATGGTTTTGTGGTATATATCAATGTAGTTTGGGGTATTTTTCTTTTAAGACATAAACTACTTCATTTCATGCAATCCTTGATTTTTGTGTTTGTGTTGAGAAACCTGCTGCGATTCTGATGAGCTTTCCTTTATAAGTTATTTATTTGTTTTCTTTAATAGCTTATGATATTTTATTTTTCCTTTGATGAGTTTCTGAAGTCTTGGTTATTATATGCCTTCGTATAAATTTATTTTGGTCCTGACTGTTTGGAGTTTACATGTTTCATTTATTTGTATGTAAATTTCTTTATTCATGTTTGGGAACTTTTTTGCCATTATTTCTGTGAAAAGATTTTTAATGGCATGTTTCTCATTGACTCCAGTCAAAATTATTTTGCTTCTCTTTATTTCATCTTGCAGGTGGTGGATTGATATTTCATAACTTCTTGCTACATTTAGCAACTCTTTCTTTTCATAGTCACTAGTCATAATTTTGTCTTAAAACCCTAATATTATTTCCTCATCTTTGTTAAATCTGTTGCAAACACATGCAGTAAAAGCTTTAGGATATTGGATTTCCTTTTGGGCCTGTTTCATGTGTTTTCTTTCTTTCTAATGCGTGACATTTATGCTTTTCCATCATTATCCTAAAGTTTTCTATTTTTTATTTCTGTTCACTCTAATGTCTTTCTTTTGGAGAATTACAATTTTATTTCTGAGAAATTACTTTTTCTACAGCTTTTTCTAGTTGTTTTTAACTTCTGTTGCTACTATTTCAGAAAGTTCAAGTGTTTGACTTCTGATATCCTCTATGTCATTTTGCTCAGGACTTGTGCTGAATGGGCTGGGGGCTGGGCTTTCACTTTACTTCCGTGTCTTGTCATTTTCTTATAACTATTTATTTATTCACTGTGTTGATCCTTTTCAATTTTTTAAGGTACATAGCATGATAACTAGTATCAAGGCTTACCAATGTGATGTCTGTATTTAGGGATATCTTCTAGATGTATTTGTTTCTTCATGTTTACCTCAAGAACCTACCTTCTCAGTTTGGAAAGAATGAAAGTTTGCTTTTTGGCTCTGTACCACGTCCTTAGATACTGGAATACTGTGGGGATTATGACTGCACATTTTCACAGTGTTATCCTGACAGGAAGAAAAACTGATAATAACATGTATGACATATCACATAAATAAGTAGTTAGCACTAACAATAATTTTAATGATATCTTAGCTACTGATAAATTGTGATAACTGTTCACCAGAAATATTTAAGTACAGGAGCAAATTCTATAATTGCATAACAAAATTCAACATATACAAGGGTATGCTTATGTTATGATAGTCCCATAAATGAATGATATATTTCCTTTTGTGGGGATGTTAACTGGGATAAGGGGTAAGATAAAGTGATGAGTGAGTTCAAATAAAGTAGACACTAGGTTGGAGGGCAAAGAGTGATCATGTGAGTTTTGGGAAACTGGAGAAGATGGGAGAGAAATAATTCAAAAGAAAACAAAAGAGTACTGAAGCGAATAAGAAAGAAAAGACACGGGCATTTACTCACATGATAGTGTCATAAATATAAAAGGTAGCTGAGGAAAGAGAAAGAAGATAAGTAGAAGATAACAAGAAAAAATAAAAAAAAATAAGTAGTGAAAAGAGAAAAATTAAAGAGAAAAAAACACTAAAAATCTTAGAAGAAAAAACAAAAATAAAAACAAACACCAACGAAGACAAAACCCAACCAAATAGAAAAAGAGCATAACCATGCAGACAGAGGAAGAATAAAAGTAGTAAAATATTTTTGATGTTTACAGTTTTGTAATAGTGTCTAAGTCAGATCTCAGAAACGTGCTGTGTGACCCAGACTAGTTTACTACTTTATTTAGGCTGCATAAGGAGCTTATTGATGCATTTTTATGTGAGTTCTGTGACGGGTCTTTTAGTGCAATTCTCCAGGGATGTTTGATATAAATTGGTGGAATTGTCCAATTGTATTCCACATGCCTGAGTGTTGAAGCACACGGATGGTTCCCCCACCTTACTGACCCTTGACTCCACACTACTGCCTTAGACTTGTCCATGCTTCTGGATTCACCTGTGCATGAATGTACACCCACACAACAGCCTTGTCTGGTTGGTCACACCTATGAAACCCTGCCAGGGCCTGGCCTGGTCTTGCTGGTTGGTCTGTCAACCACTAACATTTATGTATCTGTTCCTGAGTCTGGTCTGGTCTACAAGTTATATTTGATGGCAGACTAATATTTCTTTATATATATATATATATATATATATATATATATATATATAAAACAAATGATTCTTTATCCATTGATTCATTGATAAGTTTTTGAGTTCTCTCCAGGATTTTAGTTGTTATAAATCGTGTCTCTATGTACATGAGTGTGCATATATCATCATGTTAAAGTCTTTCAGTTGTTTTCAGAGGATATCAAGGAGTGAAATAGAATGAGCCAAATGGAAAGCGTAGTTTTAGTTTTTTGAGCATATTTCCCACTAATTTCGACAGTGGCTGTAGCAGTATTTATTACTACCAAAAATGCAGAAGAGTTCCTCTCTCCTCAAAAGCTCACCAGCTTTTGTTATTGGTTGATATCTTCATGATTGTCATTTTTCAAGATATGATGGAATCTTTGTGTCATTTTAATTGGCATCTCTCAGACGACCAGTGATGCTGAACATTTTTTCATATATTTATTTGATATTTGTATTTCTTTATCTAATGATTGTTTATTCATTTTAGAGGCCGTTATTAGAATGAGTCTTAGAATTTGAGGTGTTTGATACTTTGAAGTTCTTTATGCATAGTAGATTTAGTACTTTTCTTGAGGAATAGATGGTATTATTTTCTCATTATGCGCATTGCCCCTTTGTTCTATAGTGGTAGTTTTTTAATGATGTAAAATATTTTTAAGAAGACGAGATCCCAGTTGTTGATTCTTTGCAATATTTTCTGTGACATTGAGATTTTATTAATAAATTCTTGGCTACATCTATGTTTTCAAGGGTTCTACTTAGTATATCTTCCAGTAGATAACATGCACAATATTATATCATAGTGCAATGAAATTGAAAATCAATGGCAAAAGAAACCACAAAACTGTATAAACATATGGAAATTAAATGATATCCTCCTGAACAACCCATGCATCATAGAGGAAATTAAAAAACAAATAAGACAATTTTTATAACTAAATTAAAATACTGATACAATATACCAGAACCTATCACATGTAGTGAAAGAATTCCTATGAAGGAAATTTATACTAGCGAGTTCTCACATCAGAAAAACAGACTTAAAATAACAGTAAACTTAAACAAGAAAAAAGAGCAATTCAGACCCAAACCACATGTCTCAGAGGAAAGTATAAAAATCAGAGTATAAATTAATGCATTTGAGACTAGGAAAGCAATACAAACTCCTGAATAAATATGAATTTCCAAAGCCAAATCCAGAAGATATAAAAACTCTAAATAACATGATATAAATCAATGAAATTCAAGATATAGTTAAAAACTTAACAACAAAGAAAAGCTCATGTCTGGATTGACTCATTTCTGAATTATACAAGATATTCACAGAAGAACTAATGCCACTACTGAAACTCATCAATAAAATTGAAAGGGAAACAGTTCTCCCAGACTCATTCCTAAAAGCAAGCATTTCCTTGAGACTAAAATAAATGAAATATGCAATCAGCAAAGATAATTGTTAGCCAATATTCCTAATGAATATAGTTGCAAATAATCTTCAATAAAAAGATGGCAAAGAGAATGCAGCAAATCAAGAATTGTGTATACATGACCATGTAGGATTTGTCTCAGGGATGCAGGGATGTTTCAACCTATGCAGATCAATTCATGTAATACACCATGCTAAGACAAACAATGGCAGAGCCATATGAGCATATCAATGGTTGTGGGCAAATGATTTGGAAAACAACATCCATTCATGATAAAACTGTACAGAATATTGGAATAGAATTTATTAATCTCAGTTATTTATCTCTGATAAAAACTATCTATGGCAACCAATAGCCAGTATCACACTAAGTGTACATTAAAACTTTTACTTTAAAATTAGAAATACATAAAGGATGCCCACTATAACCACTACTCAACAAATTCTTATCCAAGCTTACATAAAAAAGAGTCTCATTAATTTAAGAAAAATGCAAAAGGTAAACTCATAACAGACAACACTGAAATAAAAAAATTGTAACTACTTCTAGAACATGTAATTCAATAATATGAAGAATCTAGCAGAAATGAATACATTCCTGCTAGATGCATGTAAATTGCCAGAATTTAAATAAGATATAAGACCTAAAATGCAATATCAGGTGAAGAAATTAAAGCAGTAATAAAAATCTATGAAATGAAAAAACCCAACATGCAGTGAGTTATAGAATAACATCAAGGATTCCTAGAACTCCTTAATGAAATTGAAAGAATAGTAGTCATTTCAAACTCATTTCTCAAAACTTGAGACTAGAAATTACCTTTACTCCAAAATCAGAGAAGTGCACATTTTAAAAAGAAAAATTTAGGCCAACTTCTCTAGTGCATACAGATACAAATCAGACACACAAGATTAAATACTACATTATTTCTCTTACATGAGAAATCCAGAGTAAAAATAAGAAACAATATAGGAGATATATTATAGGAAGTAAGGAGTTTGTTCTCAAAAGGGAAGGGAGTCCAGAGATGAGTAGAAGGGGAGCAAAAAGATATTAAAACAGTAAATTAATACATTTCATGCACATTTAACAGCTATATGGCAAATATAATTTTTGCAAGGCATGTAAACATTATGTATTACACTGATGTACTAATAAACTAATACTTAAAAATCCTAAGATATTTTACTTTTTTTCTTCACCAGAGATAACATCATATAAGACCTGAAGGTAAGAGAGGATTACTAGCTATAATTCAGAACCTAAGGGCACAAGATTTACTTGAGCCCTGTAACTGTCTGTGCAACTCTGGTCTTGGGAATTCAAGATCCCAATAGAAAATAGAGGTTGTTACAGGACCTTAGATTCATAAATGAAGTGATAGTGCCAATTGTCTCTGTGGTATCTACCACATATTTTCTCCTTTCTCAGATACCAGGACATACCAGTTGGATTTTAATGTTAGATTTAAAAGATGTTTTCTTTTGTATTCTTTTACATAGAGATTCCCTGTTTCTTTTTGCTTTTGAAAATCCTAATGACCAGCCCTATCAATTGTCATGGACAGTGATTCCCCGTGAGTTCAGGAATTGTCCACATGTTTTTGGATAAGTGATTTTCCATGAATTGTCATGTTTTTAGTTTTTTCAGGTCACAGTCTTACAACATGTAGACAAAAAGTCCATATTTATACTAATTTGCTAATATAATTTCTTAGCAAAAGAATTATACAAGACATTCACAGAGAACTATTCAAATGTGAGATGAGTATATATTGTTAATCTCTACTATAAGGTATCTCTGTAGAAGGTCACTTATATTGGAAAAAAAAAAAACACTGTTACTCTCATTGGCCTAACCCCATTAAATACATGGAATTTACACTTCCTGAACAATATATACACACAATAACTTTACAGGCTAAAGACTGGTTTGACATAGACTGGCTTAACCATTCTGGACTTTCATAGGAAGTTGGCAATGGAAATCATTGGTCTTGTGGGATCTATTTATGAATCTGGTTACCCCCTGGATGGATAAGAAGATTCATGTTAGGATTTGCATTGTTACAAGGCAGGACTGTCCAAAACATTGACAAACCAACCTAAAAATTTACATACAACATCAATGGTCCAGAACTTTGTTTCATTGCTATGATAACTTGGCTTCTATCTTTATCCCTTCCTGAGGATTAGAAGATGTCATGCAACATATTCAGATCTTAACTAACTCAAAGATATTGAATGACACTACAGTGGGTATTTGTCTTGTAAATGAGAAAGTAAAATTAATGGGACAGACTGTCTCCCCAAATTGGATGGCATTAGACCTTCTAACTGAAGCACAGGGAAGTATTTGTGCAATTGTAAAATTGAATGTCATGTGTATATGCGTGATCTATCCTCCTAATATCTCAATGGATACTCAAAATGTTGGATGACAAACCAGTGACATGTCAGACTCTAAAATTCCCTGGACCTTATCCTTATCCTTCTTAGGGGAAGCCATTACTAACTCTTCTTACTGAAAATATTTGTTAGTTGTACTTATAATTATCCTGTTGACTCTATTATTTGGTCCATGCGTACTTAATTGTTTCTTTAGCTTTGTCTCTTTCACACTCAAATCTATACATGTATCCAATATTAAAATGTCTTGTGGCTATTGAGGGACTTTAGAGAGACCCTCTGTAGAGTATCTCTGACTGTTGATGAATAACTATATAAAGAAGCTAGTTCAGTCACCAGTCCTTATTCCCTCACGAATGTTCAGGGTACTTTTTCAGAGTGGGAGTGTAATAGGCAACTAAATTAGATAGAACATTATAGGCAGTCAGACAGGGTTAGGCTCTTGAAGGAGCCAAAGAATAAGACTGGGTACCTTGAAAATTTAGAAGAGGCAAACACATCACACTGTGGGCCAGATCTCAATACAAAAATAAAACAAATGCACCTGAACCCTAATGATAAATACCAGGGATTGATATTCTAAATATTTATCAGATCATTTCAAGGAAGCATGGAGCCAATAACCCAACTCCCAAGAGGCAAAGCCCTGTTTTGTATTCAAGCCCACTTGCTATGTGACTGGCTTCCCCCACTGGATCATGATTATTCAATTTTACCTGAGCAATTACACTTGTAATCTTATTGGTTGACCATAGTTTTGTCCCAACTCATGTCACCTTGTGAGTTCCCACTTTTTCCACCTTGAACTTAACTCATCTTGTGGTTTTGCTCTATAAATAGCTCTAGAAAAGGCAGAGTCCTCAGCAACTCACTCTAGACTCCAACTCACTTGAGACTCCTGCTGTCTCTCTTTCAGACAGCTTTCTTTCACTCCACAAATGTATTCTGCTCTTTTAAAAAATCCTCAGTAAGATATGGCCAAGGGCATCCAATCATTAAACAAATCAGGACCACAGAGGATTTATCACAAGGAGGTGTGGATGCTTGGGCATAATCAGTATATGTCCAAAAATACATTAATCCTATCATATTAAAAGCCCAGAAGTGAAATATAAGAGGACCTTTTCTCAATCTGATAACAGTTATTTCTGAAAAAGCTACTTCCCTTATCATATTACATGGTATATACTGAAATGTTTTTTGTAAAATTACAAATAATAAGATAACTCTATATCTTTTCTGTTTGATACAGTACTTGAAATATATGGTCAACCAAGAAACAAAAAAAAATGTATGTATGAAAGACAGAAGCCAAATTTTCACTGCAAATGGCATCAACCTTTACATAGAAAAATCAGAATGTCTGACAAAATACTCCAAGGACTAATAAGTGAATTAAAGACTATAGCAGTATATAAAATAAACACAAAATAAAATAGCTTCCCTGTGCACTGCATCATGAAGGTAGAAATTAGCAAAAGAATTCAATTCATAACAGTATCAATAAATATTAAAAGCACAGGAACTAATCTAGCCAAAGAAGTAAGTGACCTCTACAAGAAATACTATAGCATACTCTAAAATAGGAGCTCAAGAAAATTATCAGAAAATGAAAAGATATTGCTTGTTCATTGATAGAAAAAACTCATCAAGATGACAATGTTTCCAAAATTGATCTGTAAATTTAATGTAATCTCAATCAAAGTACAAAGAACTTTCATCACAGAATTAGAAAAAAATATCCAAAATTGTATGCAATGAGAAGAAATTCAAAATAGTTAAAACAATCTTGGGTAATAAAGTCAAAACAAAAAGCATCACAATCACTGCATTTCAAGTAATATTGCACTAAAGCAGTGATAAGAACATCATGATATTGGAATCAAAAAGAGACATGTGAATGACTGGAACAGAATAAAGAATTCAGAAACTACCCTATGCTTTTATAAACTTCTGATTTTTGAAAAATGGGCTATTTATGCTGGAAGGATGATAGTTTTTTAACAAATGATGCTGGATAATTGCTATAGACATGCAGAAAATAGAATCTAGAACCATATCACCCACCATGTACTAACCTAAAGTCCCAATGGACCAAAAACGTGAATAGTTTTCAATTTTCATTCTTTATTGTTAAATTTTTGCAACACTCAGGCTTTATTTTCCTTGTTAGGATTTGGCATGTATACACAGGCCATTTCATTTTTATGTTTTTACATTCCTTTCTTCTTTATTCTCTCACCACACTCCATTAAAACAAAAACACTTATTTTGCTGGAAGATGTTATAAATAAAACTATTGAAGGCATAAACACAGGCAAAGTCATTCTGAAGAAAAAGTCATTTGAAGGAAGAATAACATGAACCATCAACAAATTTTACTGTATAAAATTAAAAAGCTTTCAAATAGCAAAAGAAACAGCCAGATGACTAAAGGACAATGCACAGACTAAGAAATTTTTGTCAGACACCTTGAAAAGTACAATAACGTCAACAATACATAGAGAACTCAAAATATCATGCCACCATCAAACGTAAGTCCGAGAATATATGTGCAAATGAAATGAATAATCATTGCTCAGAAGAAGTACAAATGGCCAATAAATACATAAACATATGTTCAATGTCTCCAACTATTTGCAAAATACAAATTAAAATAAGACAGATTTCATTCTAATCCAGAAAAATGGCCATCAACAAGAAATCAAATAACAAGTCTGGGTGTAGGGAGGAATCCATCTACATTCTTGCTTGGAATATAAATGACTATGGGATGTATATAGGACAATGACTATGAAAATCATTTGGAAATTTTTCAAAAAACAAAAATTAGAAATTTGTAACTTAGCTATTTAATTTCTAGATATCTTTCCTAAGGTATGAAAGACTTTATATTACAGTGATGCATGCAGACAGAAGTTTAGGGCAACACAGCTCAAAATATCAAAATATTTGAAGTGATCTTTATGTCCATCAAAACATCAACAGATGTATAAATGTGCTATTTATACACAGTGGGATGGTATTTTGGTATAAAGAAATATAAGTTTGAGCCATTTTTAGGAAAATAGATGGATATTTTAAACAGGATATTAAGTGAAATAAATCAGACACTCAAACTTCACATGGTTTTGCTCATATAAGAAACCCAAAATATAACAATCAGATAATGAAATTTAAAATACATAATCAGAAATAGAGGTTGGTCATTTGACAATGGGACAAAGAGAAAGAGCTTGAGGGAAGGGTAAAGTGGAAAAAAAGAAGTAAAAAGAATTAAATTTTGTTACATATATGTAGCATCTCCCCATGGTAAATGTAAGCAGTACATACTATGATCATGTGAAATTTTTAAAAACGAAAATAAAAATTGTCAATAAATATTAAGTCCTTAGAAGTATTAGAAAAGTGTATGGTAACATAGTTTAATGCAATATGTAAAAGTGTAACAGTAAGCAAACTCATTATACCAATATTTGGAAGAAAAGTGTTAATGAGATAAACTACAGAAAGAGAAAACTTTACCATTTTTAAAAATTATAGTCCATTATGATTAAAACGAAAGTTTCAAATAGACACTGAAGGCCACAAATAGGTACAAATACATTTCAGGTTCAGAAATTAGAAGAAATGGTGGTATTTTCAGTGAAGTAAAAATATCATTAACATTTTTCTATGCCTGTTGAAAAATGATAGAAATGAACTAAGGTTAAATAAGGGTAATTACTGTAAGTTACTCAACCAGCAGGTGACATAATTTCCTCATTCCTATTTTGTAAATGATTTAAAATGGAATTAAGTAGGCGCAGTGAAATTCAATGTTCTATACTCCTCTGTGAACAGCCATTAATTAAAGTTTGAGGAATAATTTTACAGCTGCAGTAAAACAGGATCAAATGTTACCAATACATCATCAGTTTCTTCTTTTGGAGTTACTAGTACATTATATATTTGTTCAATAAATACAGAGACTTAAAAAGACAATAGCAAGTACTGTGCCTTTGAGTAAAAGCAATCATGAAATTCAGATCAGCAAATGAGATCCTCCAAGCTGACAACTGGCAAGGTATTTATTTTTAATATAAGTTTATATTACATGTAAGAAGGTTGATAATGCAACTTGGGAATAATTATCTACACTTTATTGAAAACTAGAATGTTATCATTGGTTTTTCTTACATTATTATATTTTGGATATTTAGAAAATAAATATTTTTTCAGGAAATTCTAATCATACTTTTGCTTCCAAATATAATTAAAAGTATACCTTCACTTAGCATAATTTCCTTATATGTTTTTATGTTCCTTGGCCTATTAGCCTTGTTTTCAATCTGTATATATGACAATTAACTGTATAAGAACGCATAGGATAAATAAATTAATTTGGTGCTAGAAAAATAAAAATAAAAGGAGTTTGAAGGTGGGAGTGGGAGAACTGTATTAAAATGTGTTATATACTTCTATCAATTCCCTATGATGAGTGTAATCATTATGTACTGCAAACATATACCAATCAACCTAGAAATGAGACATCAAAGCATAGTTTATATTTTGTTCAAATTGAGTTGTACACCTGGACATTTTTTGTATTATCAAGTGAAAAGTAATTGTATATATTTACACCTTATAGAACAAAAATACAATTTTAAATATTCCAAATTAAAAATTGTAATGAAAACTTTGAAATTCAAGGGAGAAACAAGAGGTCCTGTAGCACTGAATGTATTGAAAAGAAAGTGGTTTGATCATATGTACAAATAATGTGCATTACTTAAAAATGTGTAGGTAAGTAAAATAATGCATATTGCATCAAAAATGAGCTTTTAGTGTCATTAAATATTTCTATTTGTATATTTTCTATACTGTTGCCTTTATGTTATCTGTCATATGCTTTTCCAAACTTGAGAGTATTTGTGCTCCATATTATGTATTCTCTAACTGAATTTCATCAAACAAAGTGTTATTCACTTTACCCAGGTCATTAGGAGCTCTACCTACAACTGGTTTGGACAGTTATAGTCATACTTCAGTGCTTTTCATTAAGTTACTCAGTAATATCACTTTCTAGTGAGACATGTAATTCATGATTTCTCCTACATAAAATATAAAACGTTTAAAATAGTATAAAATGAAATAAAATATGAAAGGAAACAGAAAGATAGGTATTTTCCAAAAGGGAAAGAAACCAAGAGATGGAAGGGAGGCAAGGAGAGGGATAGAAGAGGATAAAGTAAGAATTAAGATGTACTATGTATATGTACCTCTTCCCTACATTAAATGCAATCATTATGTACTGTGGATGTGTGATAATAAAATAAAATGAACATGAAGCAAGAAAATCTGTGAATCAAAAGCATATAATCTTATTGATGTTTTGTTTTTCAATTTGCTTTGCATTGCATCAGCATGTGAACGCTAAGATCGGTAACATTAGATATTGTCATAAACTTGTTTCAAGGAAACTTTGCTTACCAATAAATAGCAAGAAAAAAATTCCAAGAAAAGAATAATTCCAAACCACTTTCACTTATATATGAATTAATCTTTCTATAATGGAGTTCTCTGGTTCATAATTACTTCAAACATCTCTATTGATCACCTTTCCTTAGCATACATTTTCTTTTAAAGGCTTAAAATTCTAGTTAGTTTGTAGGTTTATACTTTCATTTTATCTTATTATCACTGTATTCTCTTGAGTTATAGTCTCAAGAAACAAAACAAATTCAAAAATCAAAAGCAAAAATTTTAAGGGAAATGTTGCAGTTATGAAAAAAATTGATTCAGTTCACCACAGTATATTTCATTTGCTGTCAGTTACGGAGTTGGCTTTTAATACTTTTTCCATTTCCCAAAAGAGACAATGCAAAGGAGAGAAAATGTTTTAGAATTAAATGCAAAAATTCATAACTTCTTGAGAAAAATTATATTATTAATTTAAATAATAGCATTTTTAAAAATTCCCATTTAAAAATAATATTAGAATTATATGAATTTAAATCTCTACAAGTTGAAAATTGTGGATTTTTTTTCCCTAAATTGAACTTTGTTTTCAGTTTGGAAAGTTTTAGTTTTAATAACTAATATATAATAAGCACCTACAGATAAGATAACTCACTAAATATGTACAGTTTAATAACATCTCCTCAATGAGACTTCCCAATCATAGGCTAAATCACTAATGTGAATATGATGAAAATTTGGAATTAAGTAAAAAATGTTAATTCACCCATACAGTAAAAAAGAAACGACACTTTATTTACCAAGTTTCAAGATGAGTCCTATTCTAAATACATAGCAAACAATATTGTAAAGATACAGAGAAAACCAAATGGTGTCAATAAAACATGAGCTAATGTGTATATTATGTAATATTATCCAGCTCAATAACATTATATGTAGGCAAAATTTCTTTATATTCAGTGTAGAATTAGAGTTCCTTTTCCTCTAGCGTATTTTACTTACTGTGAATGTTTTCTTAAGATAATATGGTGAGAAAACAACTGGGGCCCTATTTAGACTCAAAGGAAAATATCACTGTGATAAAAATTATTATGATAAATTAGCCAAGTTTCCCAGAATTATAAGTAATGTGGAGTGCTTCACAGTGGCACTCCTGGTGTCAGATAGTTGTTTAGACTTTGCTTACTGTTATTTAACACAATAGCCTGTATGGATTCTGAATTTATAACAAGATAACAAGTAACAATATCAAAGCTGGTAGTGTTTAATATTATGTGTCATTTTAAATAGTACACGAAAATATTGCCCCATTCCATATGTCACTTGTCCTTTTATAGTTTAATAAAAACATAAATTTAGAGGTATGAAGTCAGACTGCTATAAGTTAGAATGATAATTTTATTGGGATGTAACACTAACGTCATAAAAGAACAAAAAAAAAACATTATGAAACATATGTAATAAATCAAATCACAAAATAACATGATAATTTAATATTAGTAGACTCTACAAATATTAGAAATTCTACAAAAAACGCTGCACAATAAAATAAATATTTGTTACATTGATTGATCTTTCAAATGATTTATTTATGCATGCATAAGTTAACAGTATTCTCTACAGTGATTTGTAAAAATTTCAATTGTTTTATATACAAAACACATAAGAGTCTTAAAATTTTTCAACTTGAGAAAATATGGCCATCTACAATTGCTTTTCTTCATTTTGTAAATGAGTTTCTTAAAAAATGAATTATTTCCTTGCTCATCTGTCAAATCACTAAAAACTTTCTTTTACTCAGTTTCTATCAAGCTAATTTTATTAAGCTTCCTAATGAACTCCCTGATGTTAAAATTAATGGACATGTTTCATGAGGTGGTTTTAATGTTTCATAATATTTTTCTTAAGTTTCTTACTAAGATATCTTAGTGAATTGTTTTAACATCAGTAATCTTTTGCACATTATTCATTAAGTATGTAATCCTCCAGTTTTTGGTCTTCATTGTGAGTTATTTTTATGTGTGCCTCGGAATTACCCATGGAAACTTTTTGTAACTTTACTTTCACATGATAACTGTAAAATATCATCCATTGGTGCAGCAGTTAAATTCTATATGCTTATAGCTAATATATGTTTGTCCAAATTCTCCCTCATTGCTTACGCAGAATTCTAGAAATACCATATTTTCACAAAACAGCCCAAATTTTATAACTTGTTGACTTAGTCACTTTCTCATTTCTGGGATAAATTGCATAACACCTACAAGTTAATAGAGCAAAGAAATACTTTGGCTCATGTTTTAGAGAGATTTCAGTCTATAATCTATTGGTTACAAAGCACGTTGGCATGACAGAAAAGAACAGATAATGACATGTCAGACAAGAAACAGAGAGTTTCTTCTTTCCCTTTTCATTCCATACAGGCTACACATTTATTGTGTTTTTACATTTCACACTTAGGATGGGTCTTTCATCTTTGGTAATTCCATCAACCACACCCATACCTAGCTAATCCAATCAATGGGATAACACTTACATAAGTTCTAATTGTTCACAACAGTCCTATATCACTTTGGCTATCGATCCTCTATAATCAGTTTGCACTTGTCCTAGTATTTATTCTTTATCTTAGCATTAAATTTGCATTATCCTTTATACTTTTTTTTCCTCTGCTATAATATTGTGTTGGAAGGTACATTTTATCATTTCTAGCAACCACTAGTACCAAAGATTGAATTCATAACCTAACGCTTAACCAGGCAAGCACTTGAGCCAATGAGATAAATCCCCAGCCCTAATTATTAAATTTTAAATCTGTTCTCATAATTTTATTGACATGATCAGGGCTTAATTCATACTTTAGCTTTATGTTTGAAAAACATAACTGACTTTCTATCATCTTTTTTTGAAGTCCAATAATGCTTTTGTTCTTTGTTTTGATTGGTTTCAGTCTGTCTTGTGTTATTTAATTTCAATTTGTGGGACAGTATGGACAGCTATTTTGAAGAGAACAAAAGACATTATGGTAGTCATTGTTGGTTTTCTATTGTCTGGTTTTGAAAATACATAATACTCTCATTCTTTTTGAACATAGAGTAAATATTTCATGACAGTTACTACCCAAAATTTGTATTAAAAGATCATAAAGACTCATACATACACTTAGGTAAAGATTTTTAGTGATGACTGATGTAACTCACAATTATTCTTATTTAAAATAATCTACTGGGAAAAATCATGCTGATGGAATACAATCAAGAAGACTTTCATCCTCTCCATGGTTTGGAACAAAGACAACTTAAATGCAAATACTCACGAAGGAAAACTTAAAAATATAGTTCAGGGAAAAATTTTAGAAAAATATGAAAAATCTGCAATGTGAAAAAAGAGCAAAAACAACCTATAATTTAACCTGTTCCTACTACAACAGGAGAAATCAACTCTGCATGCAGAATGTCAGTTCAGAGAAGTTCACTTGCTCATTATGAGTGTCTGGGAGTGCTACGTGATAAAAATTATGAAGTTGCCATGGATTTAGCTCAGCAGCTCAAATACTTGCCTGTTAAGTGGCATGGTGTGAGTTTGAGCCCCGGTGTTTAAAAAAAAATCAGAACTGTTGCATCTTGAAAATCCATTATTAGCAATGGGTTTGAAAGTAGTGCTTCTATGACAAACTAGCTTTGGAGTAGGAATACATTGTTACACCTTATCTCAGGGTGGCATGACTGGGTAGCAATTTGATCTGGAGATTATTGCTTGTTACAGACTGTCTTAGCTACTTTCTCATTGATCAGACAAAATATCAGGCATGCAAAGTTAAAGGAGAAAATATTTACTTGGCTTACAATTTGCAGAGGTTGCAGCTAACAGTTCACTGGCTCCAAGGCACAATGGCATAGTAGAGGGTCATTGCAAAGGATAAACAGTTCAAATCAGGTAGAAGTCAGGAAGACAGCAAGCTTCAAATGAAGGAACAAACAACAAATCATCACAGCAAGCCTTTTTCTGTCCCTTATATTTTATATAGGTTACCTACCTTTTGGGATGGGTAGCACTCTTACCCAGGGTAGGGAACCATTAATCTTAACATTGCACCATGAATCAATCTAACTATTAAATTCTTAATCCCAGCATCACACACACTAGATCAAGTCACCTGAAAATAGTCCCATTACACCCACATAAATCTTTTGGGGAACACCAAATAAGAGGCTTAAAACAATGGTATTCTAAGGAAGAAAGCATTAACACAGTGCTTTGTCCATAATTCTAAGAAATTATGGAGAAAGCGTATTTCAGGAGACCTGGGGAAATTCTGACAATGAATGAATAGAAGTAATCCATAGGACAAATTTGTGGAGAGAAGGAAGGTTACTGCAGACACTTAGACAATTTTGTACATGTGTAGAACTTTTCTTAAACAGTTTTATGAGAATTAATTATATAATTCATGATGAAATGAACAGCTACTTGGGAAGAAAAAGAGATTATGTTACCTATTACTGATTCCATATCATCTTGCTGTGAAATCCAGTAATTCCATTACTCTTTGTTCAGAATAATTTTAGTGTTTTGTATTATTTAATTTCAACATACATAAAGGTATAGACAGCTATTTTGAAGAGAATGAGAGACATTATGGCAGCCATTGTTTATTTCCCTATTGTCTGGTATTGAAGGCCTATAATACCTTCATTATTCTGTTCTGATCAGTTTAATACTACTTTGTTTTGTATGAATTTATTTTGTGTGAAGACATATGCAACTATTTAGAAGAATACGAGACATTATGGTAGCCTGTAATGATGTCCTGTTATCTTACTTTGAAATCTGTGTCATTTTTATTGTTTTGTTCTGATCAGCTTTGTTCTCTTTTGTTATATTTAGTTTTACCCTCACTAAAATAAAATAAAATAAGAAAACTTTAAGCCTTGGTAGCTCAGCCTGTGGAGGATATGTTTGTTGGTAACACCACTCATTGTGAAGAAAGGCCCATGCTGCATGTTCTTCTGAAAGGACTGTGTGTGAAGATGAAAAACTTTAACTCAGAAAATTACTTTATTTCCCCAATATTCCAGTGTTTTTTTCTACCTACCAGGCATTATGAAATATGTTTTTTCTCCAATTGGACATTTATCCTATCCCTGGAAATGCAAACACAGGGCTTATGAAAAAAGTGGAACATCTCTCCAAACTATAAGTCACAAAATTTGTTGTGTATAGCAGTTACATAGTTAATAAAAACTCAAATGAACACACACACATGCATCTGCACCTGCATGTGCAATTACCAGCAAAATGTAAAAGTTTCTGTAGTCCAGAGTCAGACAATATATCATTGACTGGTCATTCAAGCAGTTATGACACATTATTAGGGTGTAGAAACAACAAATCTCGGTTCCTGAATTTTTATCATTGCCTTAGAATTGGTGACTTTAATTACAAGAGTACTAGGAAGCAAATTCACCTAACCCAACACCTTGATGTTTAAGACATTTTGGATTTCATGATAATTTGTCTTTTCTTTCATTTTTCTTTTTTCATTTTCCCTTTTTTTATTTCTTGTGTCTTTATTGTTTTATACTATTATATTTATATAACTATGTTTTCATTTTAATTTTTTTTTGTACTGGGAATCGAACTCATGACCTCATGCTCACCACACTTTTAATTCATATTTTGGACTTATCTTTCTTTTTTATTCTAACATATCTTCTTTTTTAAAAAAAATAATTCCTTTATATTGATTATATAACATTTTATCTCTTAGTAGTATTGTTACTATTTTAATTTTAGTCAATTATTTTGTACTACATTGCTATTGCTGTGTATTTCTGTTGTCAAAATTGATAAAATAGTTTCTTTTATATTTTATTACATGATTATATATAATTTGTTTTACTGTCATCATTCTGCCATTTGTTTTTTTCTTCTTTGAGAAGTACTAGAGATCACCATTTTAAAAGGAGTCTAGACAATAAGAAGACCTTCATATAAAACTGTAAATGCTAGCCATTCCAAAAGATGTAAATTTCTACATTAAAGTGTAGAAACAAGGCGATATGACTCTTCCAATGTTTATTACTCATCAATAACTCAGCACATTAATATCAATGTGAGTTCCATGCTGCACAAAGAATTCAGAAGAATGACTTTTAAAATTATTAATAGCTTCAAAGAGGACAAAAATAAATTAAAAGAGTAACAAATGTGAAAGAGCATTTAAACAAAACATACAGATTTTGTAACAAGAATTAGGAAGTGTAAAATATATAATTAAAATCAGAAATTCATTTGACATCCATACCATTACATACAATCAGAGGAATAAAGAATTTCAGGGCTTAAGATTATGTTGAAGAAGTATCACCTTCAGGAACTTATTTAAAGAATAATAGTTATAAAAAACTTTTCAGGAAACTTGGGACTTTTAAATGGATTAAACTATAATTTTTTTTTGTAAACAAGATCCCCAGATTCAAACTAATGGAATAAAAATCTATTAAATGAAATAATAATTTAAAAACCCTTTTCAAAGCTTGAGGAGTCTATGGATATTCAATTACAGCAGGTATCTGGAACACTAAACACTAATAGCCAGTAAAGAACATCCATATATAACATTATAGTTAAAATCTTATATGAACAGAATAAGACATAAATATTGAAAGGTACAATAGAGAAATGTGAATCCACATACCGAAATAAAACTATCATGTGACAATATATTTTAATTGCAGAAGAAAATAATTACAAACCTACATTACTATATAAAGTTAATGCATCTTTCAAAATCAAAGGTGGAATGGAACATATCTAAACAAAAATTTACAAAATCATGACCCTGAAGCTATCATTACTGAATATAATTAAAGGATGAGTACAACCTGAAGAGAAAGTTAAATTGTTGTGAATTAGGAAAGAAGTATTAGAAAATAAATCCATGACAATATTAATAAATTATTCTGACAATAACTATAAATGTAAATGTGGTTAATTATCCAATTAAAAGACACAGATTCTTTCTGTGGTTAAAAATTAAACAATGCCAACTCTTAAATTTTCCTATCAGAACTATATAGCACAAACATACAGAGACTAAATTGAAAGAATAGAAAGCAAACATATGCCATGTTAATGAAGCAGAAAATAAGCAGGAATATCTATACTCAAATTTGCCAAAGAAAATATCAACAAAAATTAGTCAGGATAGATAAAGGCCTTCATATAACTTTAAAGAGAATAATATGTGAAGATAAATCAATTGCAAATGTATATATTCATTGAATAATCAGTGCATCTGATATCATGAAAATGATAATATGTAAAGGAACACATTTGTTTCAATACAGTAATGTTGCATGGTATCAATACTCACACACCACCAACCAGAAAAAATCCACATCCAAAACAAAACAAACAAACAAATGTTTAAAACATCAGATTTAAACAATATTATGTGTTAAATATTCTTATGTTTGCTACAACACATTCCATATAACATACAGAATTTATGTTTTTATCATCAGATCATGGAAAATTCTCCAAATTCAGTCATGCTTGAGAACAGAAAGCAATATTCAACATTTGAGAAAACTGAAAATATTTCATATATCTTATTCCATCATAGTAAAATGAAACTACATTTCAGAAACAAACCAAGATATAAAAATTATGCAAACACATGGAGATCAAACAATGCCCTTTTGGTTGACCATTTGGTCACTAAAATCATGGACAAAATTTGAAACTTCCTTTATTAAAAATTGAAACACAACATAAAAGAATTTGGGATGGAAAGATGGCAGTTTTAAAAAGAAAAATTTATACATTTTTGAGCCAATATAAAGAAATAAAAATGATCATAACAAAAGAAATAATGATGTATCTCAAGATCTTAGCAAAATGACAATCAAACAAATGCATAGACAAAAGACAGAAAGAAATTTAAATTATCAGATCTAAATTAAGTAAATGTAGACTAAAAGATTAATACCCAATATCAATGAAAGAAATATTTTCTCTTTGAAAAAATAAGCAAGACAGAAACACTATTAGGTAACCAAAAGAGCAAGAAGAGTTAAACCAAAACAACTGGATAGTAAAAAGGGGATGCTACAAGACAGCACATTGAAATTCAGGAAAATAATCGGACCAATTAAAACATCTATGTTCTATTTGTTTTGTGTTTGTTTGGTTTTTACTTTAAAAGAAGAAGAAATAAAATAATTTCAAACAAGATAATAGGACAGTAAAATTAATGAATACATTGCAAACAGTTATCTTTGGAGTAATTACTATAGGTTCAAAATATAGACATGAGATCTTTTTTCAAACACTATTAGCAGAAACTTTTCTTTTTAATGAACTATGAGTAACTAGCAGCATAAAGATCTTAATGTTTTAATTTCCTTACATATATATATATATATATATATATATATACACTATCTCATATATGTATATACTATCACATACTATCATATATATATATATACTATTGCATGTATATACTATTGCATATATATACTATCGCATATATATATATATATATATATATATATATATATTATTGCCTATACATACAATTGCATATATATCCTATTGCATATATATCCTATTGCATATATATCCTATTGCATATATATAATATTGCATATATATATATATATATATATATATATATAATTGTTTTCCTTATCCCTTTCTTCTTTTCCCATTTCCCCATCACAGTTTCCCTATTTTTTTGAGAAGTTTATTCCCAATTCTTGGTAAGTATTATACATTTAGCATCATACATGGTTTATGTAGGTAACCCCCATTCCTCATGCCTTTGCATTATGTATTTGCAGTTGGTTTATTGTCTAGCGCTTGGATTTGGGGAATGAATGCTATACCGGCCTAGGGGTGGAGCCATGATGTGATGTAATGGCAGGAAGAAGGTGTGTTTTGCTCTCTTGCTATTTTAATGCCTTGCTATTTGCAACCGCCATGAACTGCAGCCCTGCCATGCCACCTTGCCTTGGATCCAACTGAGTATTGTCTGAAACCTCCAAAAACTGTAAGAAACAAACCTTTCCTTTCCCAAATTTAGGCATTAGGTATTTTGTCTCAGAGATGTGTAAAATGTAACTAAGACAGGGTCCTATATACTTGCCCAGCTTCTCACATTACTGAGATTATACAATGTTTATACATATGAGAATGATTTATTTCACTTATGATTATGGTCTCGAGTTACATCCATTTACCTATAAAAGTTTATTATTCTTTACGGATGAGTAGTACTCCATATAAAAAACACATTTCTTTCATCCGTTTCTCAGTTTATGATCATTTGGGTTGGCTCCAAAATAGAGCTTTTCAAACTGTTCTACTATAAATATGGGTGCACGTATATCACTGTGGTGTGATGTTTTAAATTGCTTTGGAAAGTCATGAAGAAGAAGAATAGCTTTGTGATATGGGTCCTCTGGTCCTGCTTTCTAGAGGAATTTCCACAATGACTTTCACAGTAGCTGCACCATTCTACACTCCTACCAGTGATGGAGAAGTGTTCCCTTTTCCCTTCAGAACTGACAGTATTAGATGTTAGTTATTTTGTTGAAAATAGCCATTGCTTTTGCATTAAGATGAAATTTCAATGTATCAATTTGCATCTCTTGAGTGACCAGTGATTTTCAACACTTTTTCATATATCTATTTGCCGTTTGTAGTTCTTCATCTGAGAAGTGTGTATTCATCTGAGATGCCCATTTCTGGATTTGCTGTTTTAATTTTTGGATCTGATTGATGAACTGGGTTTCAGTTCATTATATGTTCTGTACAATAGTGCTTTATCTGAGAAATTAGTGGCTAAAATATTTTTCCACTCTGTGGGTGGTTTTTCATTATATTGGTGATTTCCTTTGCTGTGCAAAGTTTTAAATAAGATGAGATCCATTTACTCCTTAACAAGAAGTTTTAAATTAATCTTACTACATTCTTCAGAACTTCCATTGCTGTTTTTATTTATAATTTCTATTATCTTTTTTCCTCATTTTCTATATCCATATCATTTACCCTCTGAATCTGTACGTAATTTACTGTATCTCATTACAGTTGCATACTGCTTCACGGTGAAAGGGAAAAAAATAACTACTCTGTTGAGTGAATATTTTACTTTGTCTAAGATGTTGTTATGTAACTATAGCTGTCATACCAATAGTTAGAGTGTAACTCTATGAAATATAACGATCATTGTTAAATTCCTATCATCTTGTTTGGATAACTTATATGGCCTCTTTTTGTTGTCATCATTTTGCTTCATTGTTGTCTTTAAATTGTTTGTTTGCTTCATGTTTCAGTCTCTTTAAAATAAGGTAGCAAAGTATTAGTTTCACAGTTTGTAATTTTTCCACTATGGGCTGTATGGTATTGTTGTTACTAATTGTACTGTGTTAGCCAAGATGAAAGATTTTGTGATCAGTTGGCCTTATGTATATGCCAAGAAGTAGATTATACAAGGTTTGAAATCAATATTGCAATGCAGTAATAAATAACTGAGTTCTAGGCTGATCCTTTAATTCATAATAAAAGGGAGAAGAAACAGATTGGATGACAGATGAAATCAAATAAGAATTTAGACAGTTTCTAGAATAAATAATAATGTGAATTATCAGATTTTATGAGACATAGTAAAATAAGTCCTATGAGGAAAGTGTGTAGTGGTCAATTCTTACATCAGAAACACAGATCAAACTCAAATAAATAATCTAATGTTGAATCTGAAAGTTCCAGAAAATAAGAGCAAACTAAACTTCATAGAAGGAAAGGAATTACAACCGTCAAAGCAGAAATAAATGTTAATTTGATGAAAATAGAATAAAACCAATCAATGAGTTGTGCATTTGGCTCCTTGAAAGATTAAATAAATGCTATAGTCAAAATTATCAAATCAAAATATGAGGAAAACCCAAATCCACATAATTAGGAACGAAATGTGAAATCTGCCAAAATCCAGATTATCAGTACATACTTTGTGAATCTGCACTCTAGCAGAAAGGGACATTCAGAAGGAATGCATAGATTCTTAAATACATATGAATTACCAAATCTGAATGAGGAAGAAATAAATATCCTACATAATTAAATAAATTATGATGAAATTGACAAAGAAATTAAAAATATCTGCCAATGAAACCCCACATTCAGACTGACTGAACACTGAATTCTGCAAGAACTTTAGAGAAGACATAGTGCAAATACTCCTCAAATTCTTTATTAATCTTGGAAATGAAACACGCCCAAAGTCATTCTTTGAGGCATTACCCTGATTCCAAAACTGGAGAAATACTCAACCAAAAAGTAAACTGAAGACCAATCTCTTTAGTGAACATAGATGCAAAAAGTCTCAAAAAGATTTTAGCAAACATAATATAGCAAATAATCAAAAATATAATTCACCATGGCAAACTAACATTCATCCCAGAGAGGCAAGTGTGTGGTTCCACATACACAAATAAATAAATAAAATATACCACATTAATAGTTTTGGGAGTTCTTGAATCTGGAAATTGACCCAGGGCATGACCCAGACATGACCCTATAAGAAAGCGTAGAGCACCCTGGTCAACCATGTGAAGAAGCTGCTACAGCCCAGAACACCACCAAACTCCTAGACAATACAAGCAATGGATTTGTAGGCAGAGGAGCTGAAAATGAAATTATCTTTCCCAGTATATAAATAAGCATGCTGCATTGGTTGAGCAGTACCTTTCCTCCTATCAGGAGAGTAAGGCTTCTACCTGACCCCAGCTTTGTGTTTTCTTTATTTTTCTCATGCTCTCATGGCCTTTAACTTCAGGAACCTCAGAAGCCACATTGGTTGTGGCATAACACAATCAGGAACAAAACCTTTGGGTGTTGATTAGGCCCCCCAATTACCTGGGCGAAGGTGTGATGAAGATTAACAATATAGAGACAATAATTTAGAATGCAAAGGGGGCTCAAAGAATCAGAGTTTTTATGAAGCCAAAACCAAGAATCTCTGTAATTTTTAATTTTTATTGAATGCACACAATTTTTACCGGGGATGTGAAAGGAGATCCTGGGAACATAGGAATGGAAAGCACTGATATAACCTATGTCTATTGAGAAACAAAGCATCATTACATAGCCTAATGGAAAACTTGCTTTTTGTATGGACTGATATTTAATTCATAGAACTTTGAGAGTAAGAGAATCCTCAGCTGAAATGCATCTCTCCTGAGATGTCACATCATCATGGGTCATGGATACCTCTACTGAGACCAGTGGCATAGGAAGTTTGTGTCATTCTACTAAACATTTCACTCTCATTTGGATATACAGTATATTTATGGAAACAATGTCTGAAAGTATAAAATATTATTTATGTATGATTAATCTATTGGTGTAAAACATAATTTCATCATTTAATATTTATATTTAATATTTTTGCCAATTTTCCATGCAGTTGTTTATTTTCTGTATATCTTTTTGAGGCTCTTTCATACTTTCTAATTATTTCCTATATTGTTCTTTCATGGTTTCTGTAATTTTCCTGTACTCTTTTTTTAATCTATGTTTTCTTTAAATATGCTCAGCAATTCTTTCATTATGGTTTTGAATTTTTCTTTTATCTTAAAGATTATTTCTACAACCTCATGAAGTTGTTTCTTGAGTTCAGGGGTTATCATTTCAGAAATTTTAAATGTGCAAATTTCAATTTCTTCTGTGTCTCCTGGACTTGTCCTATGTGGGATAGAAGTCTGAAATTGCATTTTAGTTCTTAGTCTTGATATTTTCCTCGGTTACTCTGGATGAGGCAGTTGTGGGGTACCAGGAACTTCCTGGATTGGCTGTCCATCCATGGTGTAGGGGAGCAGTCCAGGCACCTGGTTTTCTCCAAACACAGGTTCCTGGGGAGGAGATGGGAGATGGGGTGAACTTCTGCAGAAACATATGGCTACACTGAGGCCTCCCCTATGGCTGTGAGCATATGGATTCAAGGCTGCTTCTTCTCCTGGCCTGTGTAGCTACACTGAGACTCCCCGAAAGGTGACAGATTGCAGGGCTGTGTCTGGTTCTTTCCCTATAGTAATATTTTATTATAACCAAATGCAGCACTTAGTCTAACATTATTATTTAGTATTTATACGAATTTCACATTGGTGGAAAAATTTTAATTGTTTTGAATTTAAAATGCATCAGTTTAACATCTAAAACTAAGTATTAGTATACCTTAGGATTTAAAGTCAAATATAAGAAAGCAGTTTTTCAAATAGAAGAAACTAAAGGTTCTTTAACTGTGTCTTGAAAGCATTCTCTATCAATTTGAAATTTCCTTTTTTTTGAAGAATGTTTTTCTATGATAGTTAATTGCTGTAGAGTTGCTATATTGACAGAAGAATCAATTTCTTAATACTACTTTTTGTAGTATTTAGATATTTTAAGTATAAATCTTAAATATTTAAACTATTTGTACAGTCTTGATTAATATGGTTAGGTCCATGTTTTAATGAGTTTAATAAGCAGCTGGTCTCCCACAGGAAACTGAACTAAGAACATCAACAGTTTGTGTCTTATACTCATCTAAAGAGAAATATGATGATGCTCAGAATTCTGAGAAACCTGAAGAAAAATAATCTTCTCTATTTACCCTATTAAATTATTATTATATAGCAATTTTATAGTGATATTTAGATTCTTCTATGAGTTATGTATCATTTTACGGTTTTTAAAATAATTACTTCAAAATGTTATTATTCATTAAAATTCTTAAGAAATTATTACATGTAAGGAGCAAAAAATCAATCCTATGGATGTAAAAATATGATGCTTAAACATAATACTGTTCTTACATGGAAATACAAACTTGAGTTATTTGTATGCACTTTTGTATACAATGTCAAGTGAAATAAATCAGATGCACAAGGTTAAATATTATACCATTTGTGTTATGTGAGAAACTCAAAATACAAATGGAGAACCCAATAAAAGATATAATGAAATACGGATATAGGTGATTTGCAAAGACAGAGGAGACCAAGAAATAGATGGAGTGGGAAAAGATTGGTGACAAAAGTGATAATTAAAGAATTAAAGTGTGTTGTGCACACATAATAACTATCCTTAATGAATGTAATCATGC
This sequence comes from Cavia porcellus, assembly GCF_034190915.1. Taxonomy (NCBI): domain Eukaryota; kingdom Metazoa; phylum Chordata; class Mammalia; order Rodentia; family Caviidae; genus Cavia; species Cavia porcellus. The sequence goes on from NW_026947486.1 coordinate 52,608,231, forward strand.
ACTGCAAAGATACACCACTAAAAATAAAATTTAAAAATCCTGTGAAAATATTTTTCCAAGATTCTTAAATTGAGTTAAAATGAAATATATGTAACATTTAGGTTATTACAACTTGTTTAATTTCCTCTTTGGCATTTCCTACATACTCATGAACATATACACATAGACAATTACCTAGTTCGTTACTTATAATACTTTACTCAAATCAATAACTCAGAGCAGATGTAATATTCAAATTCCAATGTAATCCAAGTTTGACTAATTTTTGTTAACATTTATTGACCTATCACCAAAATACAATAAAAACTAAACTGCTTAAAAACCTTTTTTTATGGCTATCTTTTTATTATTGCATGGAATTCTTGGAATTATTTACTTTTTCTCCCCTTGATATAGGTAACTTTTATTTGGAAAACAAGCCAAAAGCATAAAAAATAAAATTAGTTATTTGGTCATTTTGCTTTTACTGCTGTTTGTTTTCTCTTTTTATGCCATTTATGCCTTGAACACATGCACTATTCCTTCTCAGCAAGATCATTATTCCTGCTCAGGCCTCTAGGCTTCTTATCTGTCTAATATTACCTGCTGCACAAAAGGAGAGTATATTGTCACTAATGGCTACATGTGATTGTTTAATGAGTTGTAGTTCTTTTTCAGGAAAATGAACCATAAAAATATCTAAAGTTCAAGCTTCAGAAAATATAAAATAGGGAACTCCGAAACATCTGCAAGTAAAGTCATATGGGCTGCTGATTTTTTGTCTATGCTCATACCTATCCTTTTAGTTCTTGCAAGTCATCTTACATGCTCTTCAGCCTCATGTTTACTAGAACATGTAGAGGACTTTGGATAGAATAAGACAACAGATAACAATTTTAGAATCTGTTGCTTGAGTTCATGCTGAAAGTACATAGCAAAACAGCACAGAAGGAGCATACAATAGTTTTGTCTTACAGACACTGTCTCTGTCAATTTCTTCATCTGGGAAATGACTATTGCCAGCACTTCTACCAGCTGAAGGACCAGTCATGTCCAAAGACTTCAGTAGTAATGTTTTTGTATCAGTACTAAAGGCAGTGAACTGACATGCTGTATTCAATTTTCTTCCATCAGGTAGCAAATATTTGGACTGCAAATATTCCATAAGTGACAGAATAAATTGCTTGAAATAGCATTTTAATGATATATGTTCCTATGTGATGAATCTTTTCTGCACTTGAATTCACATTTCTCCTCAGAGAAAAAAAGCAGCTGCTTCTTGCCTCCAAATATTAACTTTCTATCGTATAGATGCATGATTTTAATAAAATGAAAAATAAATGTATTCCATGCCCTTAGAATGCCATTCTATTTTGAATGTCTTTCCACATAGTGTCATACTCCAGGTAAAAAAAAATAGCAAATGTAAATCAACAAACCAAAATTGCAAAATTACAGTAGATGGAAATGTCAATTATTTCCTTATAACTTTACACATAAAACTTTGTGATATAGTTTGGTTTCATACCCAATACCTCCAAATAGTATTTATTTATTTATTCATTCATTCATACATTGATTTATTTATTTTGTAATGGGAATCAAACTTAGTACCTCATGCTTGCCATACAGGCACTGTGATACTGAACTGTATCCTGGCTACCTACAAATTTTATATTAAAAATAAATTATAGAACATAAAATCAATATTATTTGCAAAAATTGCAGTTTAAATTGCACTATTCACCTTAAAGAATCTGGAATTTTGTCCATGGCATCCATGACTATATTCAGAGTATGAACAAGTTAACTCATGTTTTTGCTTCAACTTCCTGATTGATAAAAGTACCATAATTTTCTTTTCAGAGAGATAGTGTAAGCAATATTAACTTTCTACACAAATCATGTTATCTGTCATATCAAATACAAATTACTTTTATACTTATGAAAGTATTAAAATGTATTATGGAATAAAATATATTTCTATTTTTCTCTTACTAAACTTACAGTAACAGTTTGGAGCATCATGACTTTTTTTGTTATATTGTCACACATACTACCAAGTGTCTAGGTACTATTTGTAGAATAGACTTTAGTTAGATTGATAAATTTTCAGTAAAGGATATTGTATTTTATGAACTTTACTTATAGTTGACACATGAAAATTTTAACTTTATGGGATATGATGTGATTTAATATATGTATATGTTTTGTAATTATCAATAAGGCCACTCAGTACAGTTACCATTTTTATGCTAATCATTTTTGAGGTGGTGAAATTCTCTCTTCTAGATATTTTTAAATAATATATTGCATTTAATTTTCAATAAATTGAAACATAATAGTTTTGGAGAGTTGAGTTTGAAAACCTATCCATCAAACATATATATTCAAGTTGCAGTACAAAGGTAAAATAATGCTATGAAGCAGAGAGTTATACTTTGAGACATAATTTTACTCTCTAAAAGATAAAAAATACCACTTTTATTTTTTCTTCGAAGAAGAATTTCTTTTGCATAAAAAAGTCATCATATCCTGATTATTCTTATGCCTGTGTAAATGTTTTAGAAACAAAAATGACATTGAAACTTTTATTTGTGTGTTCCCTTATAGCTAAAGGTCTGAATATGTACTCCTAAAAGACATCGAGTCATTTCATTATACTCTATATATGAAGCAATTAGTGACATTTTTATAGCACTAGAGAAAAATAATACATAAATTTGTATGTATATACACAAAAAATCCACCTATGCACCAAGCAGTCTTGAACAAGAAGAGCAATAAATGAGGAATTACTTTACCTGGTTACAAAGCATGCTACCAAATTTTAGTAATCAAAACATCATTCTATTGGCATGCAGACAGATTAATTGCCCAATGGAACACAGTAGAAAATGGAGATATAAACTGACACATCTTTAGACAACTTATCTATGTCAAAAAACATGATCAAATTTTCTGATAAAAGAATAGTATCTTCATCAAGAGGTGGTATAGGAATTATATATACACATTGATATAAAAGAAATTAGACTATGTATATAAAATCATCTGGAAGTATATTGTACTGGTTGATTATGTCAATTTGAGACATTAAGAAGCTTAACTTAGTGGGTTTAGCAACTCTACACCCTAAGGTGTAGAAGAATAACCCTAGGGTGGCTCATCATCTGGAGATATAAAAGGAAAGCACAAATGTGAATGCCTTCAATTCTTTGGAGAAACTCCAGTCTTTGCCTTTGATTTGGACGTCATCTCTTGGCTTCCAGTACAAGCTCTTCAGCTTTCTGGCATATACTCTTTATCCTTCCATTGTAGAGCTTATGATTTCCGTTGCAGACTCATCAGTGTGCTATTGTGGACTTGAAGTAGACACTAGGGTGAACTCCAGACCTTAGATTGAATCCTTTGTCCTCCAATGTGTAGACATCCTCTGCATGCTTCCTTATCTGACTGTGCCTGACCAATGTATGCCAATCTTGTCATTTCTCACGCATTTGTATATCCCCTGTTATATCTGTTTTCTCTAGTAAATCCATGACTAATACATATATTAAAAACTTATTTGTATATTCCTCAAATATTTGGCTGGGAAGGGGAAAAAAGGAGAATAAGAAAGGAAGATGTCACATTATCTTCTATCAAAGATTATATGCATAATTCGAAAATATTTAAAGCTTGTAAAAATTGGGCCCAGTGGCAGCAGGTATCATCAATATTAAAATTCTTAAAATTTATGTGTCTTTTATGAGACAGGGTTTCACTGTGCAGTTCAGGATGGTCTTGAACTTATTTTGTAGCCCAGAATGGCCACACACTCACAGTGATAGTCCTGCCTCAGCCTCCTGAGTACTGGGACTATAGGCATGCACTACAATACCTGGCTCTAAAATTAATAACTTTTCTGTACAATAAAAATGTACTATTCGTGAAATAAATTGGAAAAGCAACATAATTTTCATAATTTCAAAAATCTTCATTCCATGATTGGTGGAGTACACTACACAATAACTATTATGCAGATCCAGAAGAAGTATTCATCAATAAAAAATTCATAAAGAAAATGGGATATATGTGCAGAACAGAGTGCCATACAGTCATGAAAAGAATAAAACATTACTTTCTGAAAGAGAAATGGATTTGGTGATCATTATACAAGTAAAATATATCAGATTCAAAGAAATAAATATTGAATTTTCCTTCTAAATGTGGAACTGAAAATGAATGGCAAAGAAGTAGATGAGAAGATATTTTACCAGAAGGTTAATATAATAAGCAGGGAGAAGAAGCAAGTATAATGGTGGTGGGACTGGGGATTTAGCTTAGTGGCATAAGCACCTGCCTTGCAAGCAGGCGGTAGTGAGTTCAATCCCCGGTACCAATAAAAAGAGAAAAAGAAAAATAAAGTATAATGGTGGTAATGGGGTATAATCAATCATGATAATAAACATTATAATTATTGAAACTTACCCAAAATTTTAACAATAGGTGGGAAGATTTGACTAAGAGGTAACGGTGAAATATAAACTATGTTAGTAATATGTGCACCACAACAAAACCTGTTCATCTGTATAATGCTCTAAAACAAGAGTTGAAAAATAACATTACTGTTTTTAAAAGGGAGAAGTTAAAATAACTCACCAAATTTTCTATTCTGTTGTTTCAAAAATATTTTTAACAAATGTTAAATTGTTTCATTTATACTAGTAGCTTCTTTTGATGATTGAAATTTCCATAAAATATTTTTCTTGTATTTGTTTATTCTTTATGAGACAATATTTTTGTTTATAACTTGTACTCTGAATAACATATTATCATTCTTTTATTATACACATTATCTCTACGTTCTTTTGAAATTGTGTTTTTTTATAAAATAAAAAGACTGTATTTCATATTTTTGTTAATATTTACTTGTATTACATTGAAAATAAAACAAGATTTAAAACATAATAATCAAGTGTTTTTAAATGGCAGGAGAAAAAAACATGCTATTAATATGTGAACTGGGGAAAACAGTATAATGTTGTTTCAGAATTCAAAAGCAGCATAAGATATGATACAACACATAAATCAAAGCAAGAATAAAAGCACACGGTTATATCAACTGATGCAGAAAAAGGCTCTGAAAACACCCAGATTTCATTGCATTCTCATATATACTGTTCGATCACATTTTTAAAAAGTACTAAATAATTCAATGCAAAGATCATTTACTTTCTTTGGCTTCTTTTGTTACTTGTTTTGATTTTTTGATACTTAAATATTTCAGGTTTTTGGTGGTATTGTGAAAGATTTCCATAATTTCTATATTAATGTGTTTCATATTTGTGTACAGGTATTCTGTTGCTTTTTGAGTGTTGCTATTGTATTCATTGCATAAACTTGTTTTTATTAATTTTGTTTAAAGAAAGACTAAATAAAACAGAAAAGAAGTAGAAATAATACACAGTGTCAAAGAAAAAGTAAACAGTAAAAAATCATTAGTTGATGTTTACATATTGTCTTCTTACAGTTGTTTAAGATACGCAGGTGAAACATACAAAGTGGAAATTCAAACAGTGTGACTGCAAACAGTTCTGTTCAGCTATCCAACAAAAATTAGTAATATGGTTATCAATCCTATACAATTAAACATTCATTCAGTTAACCATATCTTCAATTACGTTGAGATTGAACAAAACAAAGCAGGCTAAAATCACTCTGAACAAAGAATAATAGTATTGCTGGATTTTACATAATGACACTCGAGGATCAGCACTCGGTAATGTAGTGTCTTTTTTTCTTGAAAGCATTTGTTCATTTCATCATGTGTCATAAGATCAGTTCTCATAAACTGTTTATAGGTTCTACACATGCATGACTCTTAACATGTAATTCTATACTTTCTATATTAGAGGGGGGAACCAAAACAGCAGAACAAAACAAAACATATTCCTATAAACACATAAAATGATAAAGATATATAAAACTGCTGCCAAGGAATTCTACCACGGTTACTATGTTGTCTCTTATTATCTTCAATAGAATTGGCTATATCATCAAACATAGCATAATTGAATGTATCAGTACATAACATATTAATAAAAACACAACTTTGTACATAGTGTAAAACTACAAATAGATAGTAATCAAACCAGAATGGGTATCATAGTGAATCTTGTCATCTTCAGTGTAGTTGCCTATACTCTCAGACTTGATACAATCAATAATAAAGTTTTGAATAAAATCTGTTGATACCAAACAGCAATCAAACAAACCAGATTTAACTAAGATCAGTCATGATAAAATAGTATAAGTTATACAGGGCTCCAGATTATTAATAGGAAATTAAAGATGATTACTGTGCTATATCCTGATATTTTTGGGATAGCTGTCTTTGCCCTCAGATCTAGTGCATGTAGACAAACTGGGACAGAATAAATGTTATCTAAGCACAGCAGTGCAAGTAATATGGGATTTATTTCCTTTTTGAATTTTTATTTAAAGAGAAAAAAAGAAAGGAAATAAAATGAAAAACAAAGCAGTAAATGGGTACAAATAATATAAAATTTCAAGAAGAAAATACAGTAAGATATCACTAGTTAATAGGTTACATATTGTCATCTCTGAAACAGTTGCCCAAATTATAAAATTAAAGCATATAAAGTGAACATTCATACAATGAAATTTCAGACAGTGCCGTTCAATGATCCAACAAAAGTTCAGTAATATGGATTTCCATCCGCAATTATTTCCCTTAGACCACCTTTCTTTCCTCTGTTTTTAATAACAATTACACTTATTTACTGATACACTATTAACAATATCTTCTGCCATCTTTTTTAAGACTATTTCTCCCCTTTAACTCCCCCAGGGTGCCCCATGCATTTTTTGTTCTCACCAACAACTTCAGTTTTAAATTGGGGGGTGACTTGCTATTTACCTAAGTGGTTGGGAACCTTCTTCCTCCTGGACTTAACCTCTAGTTGTATTCCTTTACCTATTAAAGCCTGTCTTTCCAACCCTTCAACAAATACTAGTCTAGTTGCCCATATTACTCTCTGGTTCTCTTGTCACATAGAGCATTGTATTCTCATATTTGATTTTCGATCCATATACCATTTTCAGGTTAATGATATTTCCTATAAAGATCATTTCGGTGGACCTTAACTCCTGATCTACTCTGCCTCTGATTTTATTTTTTATTTAGTGTATCAAGGCCCTCTATATTAGAGATTATAGCCAATCTTCTCTGCCTCATTTCTGTTGTGCTCTTTTTCTGCCATTAGTTGTCTGTTTTTCTTCGTCCTTTCACCTTCTGCTCCATTCATTGAGGCCTCTCTGTCACCATTCCTGGAATCTTGGTACTTTTCTCTCTCCCTAGAATGTCCTGCAGTATTCTCTGTAAAGTTGGATTGGTGGTCTTGAATTCTCCCAATTCCTCTTTGCCTTGAAAGCCATCTTGTTTCTACATTAATGTCTAGAGACAGTTTTTCAGAGTACTTCATTCTGGGCTGGAGGTTATTTTCTTTCAGGGCTTGGAATACTTTACTCCAAGCTCTTCTTGATTTGATGATCTGTGTCAAGAAGTCTGCTGTTATTTTGATGGGTTTTCCTTTATAAGTAATCTGTTTCTTATTTCTAACAGCTTTTAATACTCTGTTCTTATATTGAATTTCTGGGATCTTGATTATTATATATACCTGGATGCAGATCCGTTTTGTTTGTAGGTGACTGGATTTCTGTATGCCTCATACATCTATCATTTCCTTTTCCTATGTATGGGAAGATTTCCTTAATTATTTATGTGAATAGCCTTTGTATTTCCTTTGTTTCTACCGCTGCTTCTTCATTCACATTATTTATTCTTAAATTATAGATCTTCTTTTCAACCTCAAGCCTTTGTAATATTATTGCTTGTTCCCTTGTTATTTTTAAGAAAATTTTCCTCTCATGATCCCACATTGAAAACCTGTCCTCCAGTTTGGATCATCTGTCCTTAGTTTCTTTCAAGCAGTTTTGCCAGCTTTCAATGGAGTTTTTAAATATCCTGGTAATCTCTTTGAATCTGCTTCATGTATTCTATATTTTTCTTTGTATTCTTCATCAAACAATTCTCCCCTTTTTTGTCTGTTCCTCTATTCTTCTGTCTGTGTCTTCTTGAGAGGTGCTTAGCATTTCTTTTATTATTCTTTTTATATTTTGCTTTACTTGGTTAGATATTTCACTTTTGAACTTGTCTATGAGGTCCTGAAAACATCTCTTTATTCCCCCTGATGCTGTGTCTGATATTGCATGTTTGCTGTCTTCAATCACCTTTGTATTTAACTTTCCCAGATCAATGTTCTCAGTGTTGGGGGCTGGGGGACTTTTTCTTGTTGCTTCCTTTTCTCATGTATTTTTTTGTTTCTTCCATATAGGCATATAGAGGAGGCCCCAGTTGCTTTTTTTTTTTTTTTTTTTTTTTTTTTTTTTTGGTTATACTTCTTCTGAAGGTCACTGTCTAGGTGATCCTGCCCCTTCAGAGTGCTATTGAAGTGCAAATAGGGGGCAGTATATGTTGGCCCCTCCCCTCCAGGTCAGTCCACCTGCAGCGGCCTTCACTGTGTTAGTGTGTGCCACGTGTAGGTAATTGGTTTGGGGCAACTTATTGGCTTTCAGCCAGGGGCATGATTCAGGCCCAGCATACCCCACCAATCTAGTCTGGGAAGGGAAAAATTAACTGAAGCCACCGCTGTTCCTTGTTCTTGCCAGTCCTGCCTTGTTCCAAGATGTCTTTCCATTTGAAGGACACCCTTTTCTGTGGGAGGTTTTTATTCCCGACACTCCCTGCAGTTTGATGAAGATCCTCTGCCAACTCAGCTCTCCGTTGGACCCACCGACACCTGACCTCCATGTGACTGCTGTTCCAGTGAGTCAAAATGGTGAGAATTTGGGGAGCTTGTTAAGTCACGGCCATGTGAGTTTGGGTACTGCAGCAAGAACAACAAACCTTTAGCTCTTCCAATAGTAGCACCATGACTGCCTGTTTGTTTGGTTCTTCTCACCTTAGTTTCTTCCTTGGTTGAGAGGATCCATCTCCCTCTGTCTGAGAATCCCCATACTGTGTTACTTTGGCATTTAAGTTGACTATCTCAGGGAGCCTCTGTAATCTGCTGTTATCTATCTGCAATCTTTACCAGAATCCACTGTATAAACTTCTTGATGACCCACTGTATTCTGTTTGACAGAATCTTATGGAAGATTTTTCATTAGGTATGCTGGCTTCTAATTGTCTTTTTGATTGAGTCAGTCTCCGGTTTTGCTCTTGATGACAAGGAACCATCACAGTGAAAATGGGCATACTTCAGAATTGTTATACAGATTTAATGTAATCTCAATCAACATATCATTAGCGTACCTCACAGAACTAGACAAAACAAACCTAAAATCCTTTTGAAACCAAAAATAGACCTCAAATAACCAAAACAATTCTGGGCAACAAAAGCAAGGCAGTGATATCACAGGCCCTGACTTAAAATTATACCACAGAGATATTGCCATAAACACAGCATAGCAATGTCAAAAAAAAAAGGAATAACAATGGAACAGATAGTAAAACACAGAAAAACTCTAAGTATACTCAACCACTCTATCACTGACAAATAGAATACACATCTCTTTAATAAATGATGGCTAGCTTCAAACCAGAACTTGTCTATCACCATATAACAAAATAAAATCGAAATGAGTCAAAGATGGAACTATTAAAACAGAAACAATAAATTTGCTGGACAAGAGATTATGTAGAACTCAAGAAGAGATAAATGGCCACAAAGGCTTCAAGATCACAGGGGTAATATTACAAAGAGTCAGCAAGCAAAATCTTAATTTATTTGAAAGATTTTTCACATCAAAAGAAACTTAACAACAGAGTAAAGGGACAATGCACCAAATGGAATAAATCTTTAGTCAGTTGTCTGAGGAAATCTGACTAAAGAGAGCTAGCATATAATGAAAATGAAAAATTAGATGAAGCCAAATAGAATGACAAATTTGAGATATTTCTGTTTTTCTATTTATTTGTTTGGTTTTTTAAAACATTTTGGGACAGAGCTTCACTATGCATTTCAGGTGACCTTTGATTCACTTTTTAGCCCAAGTCAGCTTCAAACTCACAATGATTCTCCTGTCACAGAATGCTGAATTCTGGGCTTACAAGTATGCACAACCATATCTGTTCTGACATTTCTAAATAAACGAATGCACCTTTGCCATACCCTTAAGTGAAATAAATTGGATAGAAATGTAATCATCACATTATGTCTCTGGTGTGAGAAGTTGAAAATGTGAACAAAGACCAAAATATAAAAATAGCTTTGGAAAGTAGGAAGAAATTGTTCAAAAGAGACTATGAACGAGGGAGGAGGGAGAGGGAAAGGAAGGAAATGCAAAGAAAACATAAGAAATGATGGATGAAATAGAAAACAAAGATTTTACTAAGAAAGGAAAGAGTGTTGGAAAGGGGAGAATAATAGGGAAAATGATTCAGAACATGTCATGAATGTGTACATATTCCCTGTGACAAAAGTGATCATTTTGGCTAAATAATGACTACTATGTGTACCTAAATTGCACCAATAATTATATTTTTAGATAATCAAGTTCGTTCATGATGAAAATTGACCTAAATAGATACAGAAAGAATTAACTTCAAATTTCTATAAGCTATGTCTGACAAATCCATTGCATATAACATATTGCACAGGTTAAGCATTGAAATAATTCTCTCTGAAATCAGGAGCAAGTCAAAAGAATCCAGTCACACAACTCCTGTCCAACAGAGAACTCACATCATTAGTGAGAGCTATTAGGCAAGAAAAAGAAATGAAGAGATTCAAATGGGAAAGGAAGAATTCCATGCAGGATTATTATAAATGGCATGGTCCTTTTCATAGATGAAGCAATCCCCAAAAGAAACCTCCTCTAAAAGTATTTTATAGGGATAAAAATATTGAGCAAAACAGTAAGGTAAAAATTCAAAACACAATGGTTAATGTTGTTCCTATACAAAATACTCAACATGAAAGAAATTAGGAAACCAGGTCCATTAAAAATAATGTTAAAAATTAAGTGAACCCCTAAAATAAAAATTATAGTAATCTAAGAAAATCCCTCTGTTTCTTGATAGGCAAAACAAATGTGTCAATGTGTCCTTATTAAAACAAAAGTGATGTGTGTGTATGTGTGTGTGTGTGTATATATATATATATATATATATATATATATAGAGAGAGAGAGAGAGAGAGAGAGAGAGAGACAAACAGAAAGATTGACATAGAGAGAGACAGACACAGAGAGACATGATATATATATATATATATGAATTCCAAGTAAAATTCAAGCAGCATTATTCAAAGAACTCAAAACATACTAAAATCTACACAGAATCAGAAGTAATCCAGGAGAGCAAAAACAATCCTAAAGAAAATGAATGAAATAAGACGCATGTAAATCCTAAATTTTTTCAAAAAATTTCAAAAATTTCAAAATTGCAAATAGAATAGCTATCCTTTATGTTTTTGGGGGTTTATTTTTCAAGAAGTGTTATTTTCCATTCTTTGACTTTGAGTCCATTAATACAGTTTTTGGTTAGATGGGTTCTTTTATACAGCATAGGATTGTTTGCTGTTTCTTGATCTATTCTGCCAATCTGTTTCTTTTCATTGGTGCATGCAGGTGATTTACAGTAAAGGTCATAACTGATACATATTAGTGTATTTTTGTCATGTTATCTTCCTGCTGTTGGTTCTTTTCCTTTCTCCTCTGTATAACTGCTTGCATTGCTTGGTGGTTTAGTCCACTAGTGTTCTTGAAGTTGTAGTTATTTTTACGTCTAATTAATTCTAAATAGAAATCTTTCAGTGTTCTTTGCAGAGTTGATTTGATGGTCATAAAGTTTTTCAGCTGTTCTTTCCTTGGAGGTGTCTTATTTCTCCACTGATTTTGAAAGATAGTTTTGCCAGGTACATCAATGTGGGTTTCAAGTCAATCTCCTTTTAAATATGCTATACTTCACTTCTTGCTCTTCTTTACATGATTGTTTGTATTGGAAAGTCTGCTGTGATTCTGATGGACTTTCCTTTGTAAGTGATTTGTTTCTTTTCTCTATAAGCTCTTAGTATTGTGTTTTTCTGTTGAATTTTTGAGATGTTGATTACTATGTATATGAGTATACATTTATTTTGGCTGTTGGTAATTAGAGTTCTATTTACTTCACTGATCTGTATGTCAGTTTCTTTTTGTATGTTTGGGAAATTTTTGGCTATCACTCATGTAAATAGTATTTTTTTGTCATTTGTGTTGTCTCTATATTTTTTGATTCCACCTATCAATCTTATAATATTTTTCTTTGCATCAACTTGCAAGTATTTTATTCTTGTTTCCTGATTCCTTTCTATTTTTGAAAGGTATTTCCTTTTGACTAGCTGCAATGTTGTCTTTGAGGTTTGTAAATCTTTCATCACATTCATTTAGGTGTTTTGCCAGCTTTTGATGGAATTTTTTATTTCCTGGCTAACTCTTTTAGTCTTTTTCATGCATTCTATTACTTTACTATATCGTTCATTCAAGTTTTCTATGGTTATGCAATGTTCTGTTCTTCTGTTTTTTAAACTATGTTTTCTTTGGATTTGTTCAGCATTTCTTTTATTATGTTTATCATTGCTTGTGTTACTTGAGGGATTATTTCTTAAGCGACTTTCCTTACAGCTTTATGTAGTTATTGCTTTACTTCAGTTGCTATCATTTCTGAAAATTAAGGTGTATGGATTACACTTTCTTCTATATCCAAGCTTCCTAGGCTTGTGTGGGATGGGATGGACATTTGAAATTGCATTTTTCACTTTAACTTTCCACTTTCCTCTGTTACCCTGCATCAGCCAAATAAAAAGTCTCAGTTGTGCCCTGGATTGAAGATGTCTGTCTGTACTGGAAGGAATTTCCCTAGTTGAGTGGGGGTTGTTGGATAGGCCTTATTGACATTTGAAGGTTCCAAGAATGGAGTATCATGACAGACCTTCTATGCACCTCGCATGGTACATCAAAGCTCATTGGCTCCTTGAGGCTGCTGGAGGGGGGACTCTACCAAGGTCTGATGTGTGTATCAAGGCTGGACAGCTAGGTCATTTATGCTACGCTGGCCTTTAGCTCTCCCCATATTGCACACCAAAGCTTCCCAACTACTTAGGTATACTGGACAGGGCCCAATCAGGGCCCAAGTGATGTTGCAAAAGTCTCTGTCTGTTTGGGGAAACTGGCAGGCCTCTAACAGATTCTGAGTTAAGCATCAATGCTTTACAGGTAGAGTTTGTTCTGCAGTCCTTCAGCTCATGCCACTTAGCCCAGGAAGATCCCCTGCTTCTTGGTGTCACTGGGCAGGTCCAAACCATGAACTGAGCAAGGTACCAAACATCCCTAATTGCTTGAGCACAGTGTCAGGACTCTCTTATGTTCCAAGCAAGGTACTAAGGCTGCACAGCTAGGTAGTGCTCATAGTGCAGGTCTTCAGCTTGCATGATTCAGTGCAGCCTCCTGTCATTTTAGATTCTTGATGTATAATTTTACACCCATGCAATTTCAGTAACTGATGATATGTGCCTCTTATAGGGAGGATATAGTTAAGTCCCATGTGCAAGATTTTGACTTTATTGCTGAGATAACACCATTTTCATGAAGTGGTGCACTGAAATATACATACTAGTCCCTGAAATTAAATTACTCTCCCAGGGATTGATTCTTTAGTATTTGCTTTTTGTTTACATTCCCAGTGAAATTCACACTTTCTCATGTGTATCTTTGATGATACTGCAATTTTATTCTTCTTTCTAGGACTCACTAAAATATTTTTGAAGTCTTTCCTGTTTTGGCGATTTAGTTTATATTAACATACAAATTCCTTATTTCTCCATTAATTGTAAAGTATAATATTTTGGAATGTTATAATCAAGATTGGTAATTATTTCCTTTGGCCTTCATGAACTTTGTTGTAATCTCCTCCAGGGTTTGTAACTGGTGTGCAGAAATGTGCTGTTATTCTGAAGCATTTTCTTTGTGGGAAATTCATTTTTTGTTATTTTTTGGCATAATTTCATTTTATTTGCTTTTTACTATTAAATACTTGCAGTATATAATGATTACATACTTGTAGTCAGTTAGTACATGTGCATGACAGGTCTGAAGTCTTTATCTCATTTCTTTCCCCTCCTTTATCTCTCTCTTTTCCTATTTGAAAAAAAAATTAGATTTCCCAACTCTTATTCATGTATCTTTTATTTTACTCTTTCTATTGTGGGTTTCAGCCTTGTTTACTCTTCTCTTTTGGCTTTGAGTTTCTTGGATTTTTTCCTATTATGTGTCATTAAATCACTTTATTTATTGGCATAGTTATTTGTGATTCTTGGCCCTGCCATTAACTATATATCATCTCACTCACTAAATTTGGATTGTTTTCACAATGTATTTGGCAAATAATTTTCATATAGTTAGTTTCTACCTATACCCATTCCTCAAATCCAAGGATTCTTAAATCTGTTGTTTCAGATTTACTTATTTAATTATTTAATTGGCCTTTATATTACTAAGTAAGTGTTCTACTATTTTCACCTCATCATGAGTTTGTGACATTCTATCTTTTGAAAGATCTTTCTTATTGCTTCAGATTTTATTTGTTATTTTTTTCAAGAATCTTAGCAATTTTCTTGTGATAATGTCTCATTCTTTATTGAAATGATCATGGATATGGTGCATCATCAATTTTAATACAGCTGATTATGTATTATTTAAACTATTTTGATTATTTTCATATTTGATTCATTCAGCTATTTATTTGTATGTACTTTAAATATGCTACTCATTTCAAAATTGACTGATTCAGTACCTTATCTGACTATTCTTTAATCTCAAATCATTTTACAATCAAGATTTAATGTCTTGAATTTCACCCACATTATTGTGTAACATAAGCATTTTTAGTTATAAGATTTGAATGCATCTTGATGCCTTTTTGTTTCATTTGTGGATTTACGTTGAGATTTTGAGTCAGCTGAGATTGAAACCTCAGACTTTTGTGACAATTTATTTAGTTTGTGGATTTTTATGTGTGATGTGCTCTTGATTTTAGTTGTGTTTCACAGTTAAGGAAACTTCTCAAATTCTTAACCTACTAGAATCAGTCAGTAGCACTGCATTGTGAGGAGATAACAGCTACCATTAATATAAATATCATAAAAACTACATATTAAGTCATAATTTTAAACTTGCTTGAAAAATTATCAAAACATTCATTACAAATAAGATGAAAGAAAAGCAATGATAACATTCTGAGAAATAGGAAATAAAGAAAATAAAAATAATTTCTAATGATGCTATTTATTGTACCAGAAAAGAGGTGAAGGGAGAGGAGAATTGAGATGTTACAAATAGGTCAAAAACAAGAAGAAAACATAAGGCAATATAAATGGAAAGAATAAAATATTTTATGAAGACCAAATTAAATCTCCACTTTTTAATAGGAAAAAGTCAATGTTACAAATTATAAAAAATACACTTAGGTGAAGGAGAAAATGACATCTCTATTTAAGATGATATAAAAGCAAGCACAATATTCATACACATTTGCACATAGTTATAAGCTCTGTGCCTAAAGTGTTTTTAGGGTTTTTTTTTTTTTTTTTTTTTTTTTTTGTAAACTGGGGATAAAACTCATGACCTTGTGCTTACCAGGCAGGCATTTATGTTAGTGGCTAAATCCCCTGCCCATTTCTACAACTTTGCTGTAGGAAAAAATGTTTCTGTGGTAGTACTTATATACAAGTAAATATAAGTAATTAGAGAAAGAGGAGATTTGAGTGGGTATGTGAGAGGAAATGAAGAAAAGAAATGGATGAATCTGAATGAATACTATGAGAGGATATGGTGAAATTGAGTTCAATTAATGAACTTACTGAATCACTATTTTAGCATCCTTTATGAAGCAACCTTTGGTATGGAAGAAGACTAATTGTTATGTTAAGATCTTATAGAAGTAGAAGCAATGACCAGCAACTACAAACTTTTAAATGCACACATATAACCCTACCAGCCCTTCCAAAAAGAAACAACAAAAAAAAGAAAAAAAATCATTCTGATATTTTTCCTGAAAAGGAATTTATATTAGAGTATACAGTAGCCCAAATTAATCTTCTTCCTCAGTTCAACTAAGAGATGTCTTGTAGAGTATACAGGAGGCTGACCTCCATTTACCTGTGTTTGTGGTTATTAATGTGGAGCAAACTTAGAAAGCTTTCAGAATCATTTGTTCCCCTTGCTCACAGATATGCTATTATTTAAGCCACCTTTTGGAAACAATTCTCCCTTTCCCAAGGCCCAGATTAATTTTAGAGCTGAGAGCCAGTTTCTCCTTGTCACACAATGATAGTTAAAATTTAGGATTATAGGCACTCTGCCCAAATCCCAGACTATTTGGGACCCTCCAGGCTTCGGGGTGCAGTGAAGTGGAGAAGTGGTGAAGTGGAGAAGTGGGTTTGAGGCCTCTACATCCGCCTCCCCATCCCGGCTGCACTTGGAGAACTGCTGAGCTTCCAACAGGTGGGCGGGCCCACGCTATCCCTGGAGCCCAGCCTGTTTGGGCCTCGAGCACCTAGCCATCGGTGTGCAGAGGAGGGGCTGGGTGGATCTGGGGCGCCTGCATCAGCCTCCCTGTGTGTCTGGAGGACAATGGATATCTCAGCAAGCAGGGGAGGATCACAGGTTCCAGAGGCACTGCGGCCAGTGGTGAGTGCTCAGCACACTCTGCCCAAAGCCCAGACTGTTTGGGACCCTCCAGGCTTCCAGGTGCAGTGAAGTGGAGAGGCAGGTTTGAGGCAGCTACATCCGCCTCTGCATCCCAGTTGCACTTGGAGAGCTGTGGAGCTTCCGAAGGGCAGGTGGGCACACAGTGTCCCTGAGGCCCAGCTTATCTGGAACTGCAGAGTTCTGAACAGGCAGAGGAGGGCCATTGGTTCTGCAGGCCCAGAGGCTTGGGGTAACGGGGTGCCAGAGTCTCAGTAGCTGCAAACATAGAAGGGGATTTCCAACAGACCCTGAGGAAGCTTTCAAATAACACTTGAAACACAGAAATATAGGAAAATGACAAAACGAAAGACCAAATTATAACCTCAAAGCTCCAGCCCATCTCAAGAAACCTTAGGAGCAATGTATATAGAAGAAAATATATGCTTTTCACCTCAAATATCAGATACAATAGCTACTGAAATTAACAAGCAACTCCAGAAAGCTTTAAAGAAATTCAAACTCGAAATAATCTCCCAGGTAAAAGATGAAATGATTAAAGAAATGAAAGAGATTCTGAATATATCTAAAGAAAACACAGATAAAAAATTGGAGGAACTAAACAAAAAGACAGAATCCCTAGATGAGCAATATAAGAAACAAACAATACATAAAGCAGATGCACAGAGATATACAGGAAATAAAAGACTCCACTGAAAGTTGTAAAAACCACCTCAATGAAAGTGAAGATAGAATTTCAGACCTTGAAGACAGGATTGCAGCTAGTGAAAAGGAAAGGAAAGATATTTTAAAAATTACAAGGAATCAAGAAACAACAATTCAACAACTGCAAGGTGATGCAAAGAAAAATAACATAAGAATGATAGGGATTAATGAAAAAGAAGGAGACAACATAAAGGATGTCAAGAGGATATTTAGAGAAGTAATAGCTGAAAATTTCCCAAGCATGAGATCAAAAACTGACATCAGGATCAGTGAAGCACATGGAACACCAAATAGTCATAACCAAAATAAAGCTACACCCAGACATATAATAATCACCATCCCAGAAATCCAGCACAAGAATAGATTATAAAAAGCTGTCAGAGAGAAAAGACAGATCACTTATAAAGGAAAACCTATCAGAATTACAGCAGACTTCTCAGCACAAACAATAAAGTCAAGAAGAGCATGAAGTATTCCAGATCCTAAAGCAAAATGATTTCCAACATAAGCTGATGTATCCTGAAAAACTATCATTCAAAATTGATGGGGAAATATGATACTTCCATGACAAAGAACAGCTGAAGAACTTCATGAACACCAAACCAACCCTGTAAAAAATATTGAAAGACAGTTTAGATACATAAAGGAAGAAACCACTAAGCAGAGCAGATAATTAAACAGAACAGAAAGATAAAGATGCAACAGCAGAGAGATAAAATGTCAACAATAAACCAGCATTTAACAGTAATAACCATTAATGTAAATGGTCTCAGTGCACCAATCAAAAGAAACAGACTACCATAATGGATCAAGAAACAAAATCCAACCATATGCTGTTTACAGGAAAACCATCTAACCCAGAAAGATACTCACAGACTGAAAGTCAAAGGATTGAAAACAATACTTCATGCAGCAGGAATCCAAAAAAAGTCAGCAATAGCCATTCTGTTTGCAGACAACGTGAACTTTAAACCAACAATGACCATAAAGGACAAAGAATGTCACTACATACTCCTAAGGGGGAAACTCCAAGAGGAAGAGATAACTATTTTAAATATATATGCACCAAACTCCAGAGCACCCAGTTATATAAAACAACTATTAACAGAAATGAAAATTCAAATTATCAGTAACACAATTGTAACAGGGGACCTCAATATGCCACTGACACCAAGGGACAGATCAACCAGACAGAAAATGAGCAAAGAAATAACAGAACTGAATCACACCTGTGAACAAATGGGTTTGATAGACATATACAGAATGTTCCACCCAACAACATCAGAATACACATTCTTCTCAGCAGTACATGGATCATTCTCTAAAATAGACCATATATTAGCTCACAGAGCATTTTTAAACAAATGCAAAAGAGTTGAAATAATCCCCTGCATGTTATTGGATCATAGCGCTCTGAAATTAGAAATTAATGATAAAAGATACTGTAAAAATCTCGCAAACACATGGAAACTGAATAACACACTCTTGAGTAATCAGTGGGTCACAGAAGAAATTAAAGAAGAAATTAAACAATACCTAAAAGAAAATGAAAATGCAGATACAACTTACAAGAATTTGTGGGATGCAATGAAAGCCGTCCTCGGAGGAAAATTTATTGCACTGAGTTCCCAAATCAGGAAAACAAAATGAATACAAATAAATAACTTGATGCTACACCTCAAACAGCTAGAAAAAGATGAGCAAGTTAAGCCCAAAGCCAAAAGAAGAGAGGAAATTATAAAAATCAGAGCAGAAATCAATGCAATAGAGACTAAGAAAACAATCCAAAGAATCAACGAATCAAAGAGTTGGTTCTTTGAAAGAATAAATAAAATCGATAAGCCCCTAGCCAACCTTATTAAAAAAGGGAAGAAAAAGCTCAAATTCATGCAATAAGAAATGAAAAAGTGAAATCACTACAGACCCAATAGAAATACAGAAGATCATCAACACCTATTTCGAAAACCTCTACTCTCAAAAGTTTGATAACACAGAAGAAATAGACAGATTCTTAGAAAATATGAAGTACCAAAGCTAGATCAAGAGGATGTAAAACTATTGAATAACTCAAACTCTGTTAATGAAATTGAAAATGTAATTAAGTCCTTACCTACAAATAAGAACCCATGCCCAGATGGATCCACTGCAGAATTCTACAAGAAATACAAAGAAGTCCTAATGCCGACACTCCTCAAACTATTCAATGAAATTGAAAGGGAAGCAATCCTTCCTAAGTCATTCCTGGAAGCAAATATTACTCTAGTACCAAAACCTGAGAAAGACCCAACTAAAAAAGAGAACTATAGACTGATCTCCCTAATGAACACAGATGCAAAAATCCTCAATAAAATATTGGCAAATAGGATGCAGCAAATCATCAAGAAGATTATACACCATGACCAAATGGGATTCATGCCAGGAATGCAAGAATGTTTCAACATACATAAATCAATAAATGTAATCCACCATATCAATAAAGCCAAAAATAAGAATCACATGATCATTTCTATAGATGCAGAAAAAGCCTTCGATAAGGTCCAACATTTATTCATGATAAGAACTTTACAGAAAATTGGAATAGATGGTCTTTACCTCAATATAATAAAGGCCATTTATGACAAACCAACAGCCAGCATCCTACTAAATGGCAAAAAATTGAAAGCCTTTACTTTAAAATCAGGCACAAGACAAGGATGTCCTTTATCACCACTCCTATTTAATATAGTACTGGAAGTACTAGCCAGAGCAATTAGGCAAGAGAGCGAAATAAATGGGGTAAAGATAGGAAAAGAAGAAGTTAAATTATCATTGTTTGCAGATGACATGATACTCTACATAGAAGACCCCCTAAACTCCATTGAAAGACTCTTAGATACAATAAATGTATTCAGTAATGTGGCTGGATACAAAATCAACACTCAGAAATCAATAGCATTCTTATACATGAACAACAAAATCGCAGAGAGGGAAATAAGAGAAACTACACTCTTTACATTAGCAAGCAAAAAAAATGAAATATTTAGGAATTACTCTTACAAAAGAAGTGAAAGATTTATACAGTGAAAATTATAATACACTGAAAAAAGAAATTGAAGGTGATCTCAGAAAATGGAAAGACATCCCTTGCTCATGGATAGGAAGAACAAACATTGTGAAAATGGCCATTCTCCCAAAACTGTTATACAGATTCAATGCAATCCCTATAAAAATACCATCAACATACCTCATAGATCTAGAGAAATCACTCCTAAATTTCATCTGGAACCAGAAGAGACCTAGAATATCAAAGGCAATTCTAAGCAGCAAAGACAAAGCAGGAGGCATCACTATCCCTGACTTGAAGTTATACTACAAAGCAACAGTAGTAAAATCAACATGGTATTGGAATAAAAACAGAGCCAAAGTTCAATAGATTAGAAGATACAACCACAACTACAAACACACTCAACCACCTTATCTTTGATAGAGGAGCCAAGCAGGTTCACTGGAAGAACGACAGTCTCTTTAATAAATGGTGCTACAAAAACTGGCTCTCCATTTGCCGAAAACTAAAGCTAGACCCATGGCTATCACCATGTACGAAATTAAAATCTAAATGGGTCAAAGATCTGAATATTAAAACAGAAACACTAAATCTATTGGAAGACAAATTGGGTAGAAACCTTGAAGACATAGGAGTAGGTAGAGAATTCATGAACAGGACTCAAACCGCATGGGAAATACTTCCCAGAATCAATAGCTGGAAGCACTTCTTATTACAAAGTATCTGCATGTCAAAATAAATCTCCAACATGGTAAAAAGAAAACCCAAAAACTGGGAAAAGATTTTAGTAAACTCTCTCTCAGACAAGGGATTCTTGTCTAAAACATATAAAGAATTAAAAAAAAAAACCTCAGACCCCCAAAATTCAAAGATCCAATCCAAAAATGGACATCTGAGATGAATACGCACTTCTCAGATGAAGAAATGCAAATGGCAAATAAATACATGAAAAAATGTTCATCATCATTAGTCATTAGAGAAATGCAAATTAAAACGACACTGAGATGCCATCTCACTCCTGAAAGAATGGCCAGGATCAAGAAAACCAACAACAACAAATGCTGGATAGGCTATGGGGAAAAAGAAACTCTCCTACACTGTTTTTGGGAGTGTAGACTGGTGCAGCCTTTGTGGAGGTCAGTCTGGAGATTTCTCAAAAAGCTGGGATTGGAAGTCCCATTTTTTCCAGCTATTCCACTTCTAGGCATTTTCTCAGAAGAACTGAAAGCATCATACCACAGTGATATATGTGCACCTATGTTTATAGCAGCACAATTTGTAATCACCAGATTTGGAAACAACCCAAGTGTCCATCAACTGAGTAATGGATAAAAAAGTTGTGGTATTTCTATACAATGGAGTATTATTCAGCTATAAAGAAGGATCACATTGAGATATTTATCAATAAATGGGTGCAGCTTGAGACCATACTCATAAGTGAAATAAATAAATCTCGCATGTATGAATACCGAATAGTTTCCCTAATGTAAGTAATGATTCGAGTATATAAAAATATGTGGTAATCATGATTCCCCATTATGTGGCCTTGAAGCCTTATAAAGTTTTCACTTATTAATTGGAAAGGCTTTATTCTGGGCTTCTTGATATGGAAATACTTGAAGCTATAGTATATGAAGTTTTATTAAAATATTTCAAGAAAAAAGACAGACACTATTGCATCTACTATTAAGTCGGGTTATTTGGTGGTGAACCACTAGTTTGCTGAAACAGTCATGCTTTGACCTGTATTGTTATATTGTTATGTCCTGTTTTATCTCAATCTCTACCTTATTCATTAAAAAATATTTTTTTAATGTTTTTTTTTAATTAAGGGGAAAATTTAAAAAAAATAGCAGGGTATATAATAGTAACTTTTTTGATTTCCTATTAACTTGTTTTGAAGTCCTGTAATACTCCCGCTATCTTGTTTTGACTGATTAGACTCTGTTCCATTGTGTATCATAGTATCAAGTTTGAGGGTATAGGCAACTACTTTGAAGGCAATAAGATTCACTAAGATGCCCATTCTGGTTTGACTATTGTCTCCTTTGGAAGTCTTGTAATGTTTACAATGCTTAAGTTTTATTGGTCTTGTTGTCTACTGTTTTGTTCAACTTTATAATATATAATGAGATAGATAATTCTTGTTAAGGAAACAAGAGACTTTGTTGATAACCATTGTTGATGACCTTGTACTCTGTTTTACATCATGTGCTATGTCTATCCTTGGTTTGACTGACAGCTTTGTTTTGCCATATTTGACTTTATTCTCTCCCCCCACCAAAAAAAGTAATAAGAACTAAGGAGTAATAAAACCCAAAATGTGTAAATTTTGTTGTAAATAAAGAGGGAAAAAAAGAGTTCTAAATGATACAACAGCAAGTGTGTTTAGGGGTGTTAAATAGCTGACCATATTAATGTTTTTGGTTGGATCACTGAACACAATTGTTTGCAGTCTCACTGTTAGAGTGTCCACTTTGTATGCTTTGATAATGTGATTTGAGCAACTATCTCTAAGATGATAATATGTAATCTATTAACCGGTGATTTCATACTTTTTTTTTTTGTAGTTCTGTATTACTTGTACCCTTACACTGTTTTGTTTTGTTTTGTTTTTTCTCTTTTTCCTTTTAAGTAAAATTTTAAAAAAATTTAGGATTATAGAAATCATGAGGGTTTTCTGTGCCTAAATGAAACAATCTCTGTTTCAATTTTGCTTGTTTTTTTCCTCCGTGCAATTTTGAGGCTTCTAAGATATGTTCTTCATCCAATAGTGTCTAGATCTAGAAGTACAGAATGCAAATTATCATTTTCCTTTCTATTCAGTGGGCTTTAGTGAGATCTCCTGTCTTCATGAGCTGTATCACTGTCTTGATGAAGATTCTTTGCTCACAGGAAACATAGGAGTTTTTTTCTTTTTATAGATCCATGAAACAGAAAATCCCTTCACCCTCTGAACCACAGTTCAATCTAAATTAATATGTACTCTTTCAGTTAATATATTTATCTTCCTCATTATCAGTATAACAGAAGATCCCCTCTTCCTTAGACAGTATACCTTAGTTTGTTAATATACTTCTGCTTCTATAGTTATAGTTACAGTCCCTGCTATTTTTGCTTCTTAGAAGCACATGGTCATTGTGATGCATAGTTGGCTGCTATGATGCATATTCTAAGAAAAAATCATCAATCAATAAATCAACTGTCTTTGTACTACATACTTGCTTATACTATATAAGTCTTAGAGTACCAGAGGGCTGGTCCCACCAAAAGATGACTGAAAAATAAATTCCTTGACAGATGCTGTGTATACACTGTTTGGAGATGAAAGTATTTGCATTAGAAATGGAGCCCAAGATACATATATACATATATACATCTCCTGGAAGAATAGAGCAAGACCCACCTCCACTGTTTACTCTGCTAGCTCAAGCTGCAGATCTGGCACCTGTAACCCTGCAGCCAACACGAGTTTCAGCATATATGTCACTTACCATGACTTCCTGCAATATAGTTGATTCTTTCCACTTAAAGATATGTAAATATGGTTCACAAAAATAAAATATTCCAGGTGCTACAGATATTTGTTTGTGCTCATCTTCACCTAGTCAGGCTGGCCCAGAATATTCTCTATCTGTGGAGTACCACCTGGTTGATTCTCCTTGAACTAAAAATTACCACCATTTGGACTAAACCTGGCCCTATCTCCATGTATTGATACATGCAGAGCTGGTTACACCACCTTCACTTCCCCTTAAATGACCCTAAGCAATGTAAATAAGGCTAGCTGGAATGCTGATGAAATATTTGAAGGTAGGTGACAGTGGCTTTGTCCCTTTCCCAAAATATGATTGAAGATGAAGTAATGAAGAGCTATAGCTCCAGGGCTGTCCACTGGATTAGAGCCTCAAAGTAAGATGTTATGACTTCCCAGGACAGAAAATTTTGCACATCAGAGCTGAGTTATTGGCCCCTAAAATACTTCAACTGTGTTTGTAAATTGATCTTTCTGTATATCTTTCTCTCTGCATTTTTGCGGAAGTTCATTCAGGCTCCTAACTCACATATTCCCCATCATTCTCACAGTCAATCCTTCTCAAGTTATAACCACCTACATGACGTAATAAAATTTGTGTTAGTTCCTAGGTTGAGGTCTTTGTCCCAAGGAGCCACTATCTAGACTATACTTAGGCCTTGTCTTCCCATAAGTATAAACATGCCTTAGTGTGTTTATTCTCACCATGGGTCACACTGGAATTGGTAGATTGGAGTAAAATTGCTAGAATTCCAATAACCTTTCCATGGGATTACAAATATAAATTTACCAGATTGTGATGATGGAAGGAAAGGGCTCATTATACCTATCCATACTAAAAAGATATGTAGACACTTCAGTACATGTATATAATCTAGGAACATATTAATGCCTTCTACAAGTTTCTAAACTCTGGACTGAAATCCTCTGGAGAATTTACCTGCATCTGACCATTTGCTGATGCACACATAATGCACACAAAACCCTCCTTTGTTCACTCTGGATGCTGACTAGTCCACTCATGTCCAAAGCCTGGGGACATTGTTCACAGCATTCTTCAAATCTCAATGCATTAATTACCTTGATGTTTGTGCATTTTAAGTTTGATTATTGCCCCAAGAGGATAGAAAATATCCAATAAAGGCCTTATAAAATGATAAAGATTTGATGATCATCTAAGGCACATTGAACACTGTTCCTAGATCAAGATAATTCTGTCTCTCTGTTGTCAGAGTCTTATGGAGAAGCCTCTGGAGTCTTCAACTCAACTTATGGAGAAACTATAATAAGGAAAAAAAACTACATTCTTGGTAAGAACCTTCAGTCTTTGGAGCCCTAGCTAGGGCACATCTTAGGACCACTGACAGTCCTAATCTTATTTCTTCTAGTTAGGATTTGTCTCAGTTGATTACATGACTGGAACAGATTTGACAGGGGAAAAATGAGTGAAAATATGGCAGATGATACCTCTCAAACAGTCATCAGTTAGCTTAAAAGGCAGTAATTCCAGTTACAGGCCATGTTACTTTTGTTTTAGAAAAAGTTGGTCACCATGATACATAGCTGGCAACTATAATGCATATTGTAAAAACTAGTTGTAAACTGAGAATCAGTTCTATTTCTGTACTTTCTTCTTGCTTATCCTGTATAATCCCTAGATCACCAGGAATCAGGGTCTGATATTTTGGCAATGGTCCAGTTCAGTGCTTTTTTATGGAAAATAAATCTGCCTCCAAATTCTGGGCTTCCATTTTGTATTTCTACTTGGTGTTACATCGGTATTTTTGTGTTTTTTGAGGTGAAAGGTCTTTCAGTATGGAGCCCTTATGATTCGTAGGATACATAAATCTGCTCATAACTACATATCCGTTGTTTTGGATAAGAATTTCAGAGAAGTTTTTTAGTTTATATTCCTCTAGTGCACCATATATTGCAAAAAACCCCAATAGCATTATTTATTAAGATATAAAGGCAACATAGTAAACCAGGTCAAAGGAAATGAATGCAAAAATTTAAACATTGAGCCATTTTTGTTTCTCATTTCCAGGAATCAAGCAAGTCAGCACAGACTCTAGGTGGTTGCATATAGGATTCTGCTTGTACTGGGCAAATCAGTGGTAGAGAGATTGCCTAGCATATATGAGGCCCTGAGTTTTTTTTTCCAATTGCAAAAAGGGAGAAAAAAGAAAAAGAAAGACAGAAGAGAAAATATTATATATATATATATATATATATATATATATATATATATATTACATTATGTATAAATGCATATTATATATACTATGTATGATACAAAAGTTTTTAATATAGAAAATAAAGCATTACAGTAAAAGGATAGAAATAATACAAAATTTCAAAAAAATAATAGCACTAAGACATCACTAGTTGATAAATTACATACTGTCATCAGAAAAGTTGTTCAGCTTACAATATCAAAGCATAAAACACGGACAGACAAACAATGACAGTGCAAACCATTCTGTTCAATGATCCAACAAATCTTATTGGTAAGGTAATATATCTTTCATGCTTAAACATACATACAGTTATATCCTTTACAGCACTATCCTTCTCTTTCATTTTTACAACATTTATTATACATTTTAGATCTTATTACTCCTTCAGCTTATATTATTTTTAATACTAGGGAGACAATGTGGTATTTCCAAATATGAGTCATTTATTTCACTTATAAGGATAGTCTCAAGTTGCTTCCATTTACTTATAAAAGCCTCAAAATCACCCATTTTTACAGCTGAGTAATATTTCATTGTACAAAAATACCACAAGTTTTTCAGCCACTCTGTGGTTAACTGGCATTTTTGTTATTTCCAAGATTTACCTGTGACAAATTGTGCTGATATAAATATGGATGCACATATGTCAATGTGATAAAACATTTTCAGTTTTTCTAGGAAAATACCAAGCAAGGAAATAGCTGGATTGAATGGACTTTCAAATCTTAGTTTTCTGAGGAAGCTCCATAGTTATTTCCATAGTAGATGGACCTGTCTCCGAACTCCCACCAACAATAGAGAGGTGTTCATCCATCTTCACAGCCCCACCAATATTTGTTATCAGTAGATTTCTTGATGGAAGCCATTCTTTCTGAAGTGAAATGAAATCTCAATGCTGTTTTAATTTGCATTTCTCAAATGACTAATGATGGTGAGAATTTCTTCATGTATTTATCTGACATGTGTATATCTTCATGTGAGAAATGTATGTTCATTTCTGATGTCCATTTTTGGTGAAGGTCTTTGAATATGGGGGACTTGTTGCCTTTCAATTCTTTATATGTTCTGGATATAAGTCCACTGTCTGAGGGATTGTTGGCCAAAATTGTGGCCCATTCTGTGTTTTTTTCACTTTGTTGGTGATTACTTTTAAAGTGCAAAGGCATTTTAATAATATGAGATCACAGCTCTTGATTCTTTGAAGTATTTCCCATGTGGTTTGCGTTTTCTTCATGAATTCTCTGCCTACCCTGTGTCTCTAAGGTTTCTGCCTGCCTTATCTTGCAGTAGATTTGGTGTTTCCATTTTAATGTTTAGGTCTTTGATCCATTTTGACTTTTGTTTAGAGCATGATGATAGGCTTGGGTCTAATTTCAGTAATTCAGCATGTGGAAAGCCAATTTTTCAATCAGGATTTATTAACGAAACTATCCTTCTTTTAGTAAGCATATTTAATGCCTTTGTCAAATATCAGGTATCAGAGTGTCTTTGTAGTTGTAATTGCATCTTATAATTTGGTCCATTGATCATAAGATCTATTTCTTTGCCAGTACCATGCTGATTTTATCACTTTAGCTTTGTAGTGCTGTTTTAAGTCAGGAATTGAGATGCCTTCTGTCTTGCCTTTGCTGCCCAGAATCGCTGTTGTTATTCTAGTTTCCTTTTGCTTCCAAATGAATTTTAGGAGTGTTTTATCTAGCTTTGTGAGTTATTTTAATGGCATTTTGATTGGGATTGAATTAAATCTGTATAACAGTTTTGGGAGCATGGAGACTTTCACAAAGTTGGCTCTTTCTAATGAAGAGTAGGGAATAAACTTCCATTTTCTAATAACCACTTCAATCACCTTTTTTTAGACTAGTATAGTTTTCAGCATATAGATCTGTTACATTCTTGCTTAGGTCGATTCTAAAGTATTTCATTTTTTAAACTCTGTTGTGAAAAAAAGATATTTCCATAATTTCTCTCTGGGTGAGATTTTGCTTGTGTACATGAATCCTATTGATTTTTGAGTGTTGACTATTTATTCAGCTACACTGCTGAATTTGTTTATTATGTCTAGTAGTCCTTTAATGGATTTTTGTGTGTTCTATGTAGAGTATCATGTCATCTGCAAATAGTTATAATTTACCTTTTTCCTTTCTGATCTTCATTACTTTTATTTCTCTCTCCTCTCTGATTGATTTGACTAATATTTCCAGAACCTTATTCAATAGGAATGGTGATAGTGGACGTCTTTGTCTTGTTCCTGATTTTAGAGTGAAAGATTTCAGTTTTTGTCTACTTATTTTAATGTTGGCTGTTGGTTTGTCATACATGGCCATTATAAGATTGAGGTATACACTATGTATTCCAAGTTTCTGAAGGTTTTTTTTTTTTCATGAACATGTGTTGGACTTTATCAAAACCTTTTTATGCACCTGTTGAGTTGAGCATGTGATTTTTGTTTTTAGCTCTGTTGATGTGGTGTATTACATTTATTAATTTGCATAATCTACTTGATGCATTCTGTTTGCCAGTATTTTTTTTTTTTTGAGAATCTTTGCATTAACATTCAGTACCGAGATGGGCCTATAGTTCTGCTTTTTAGGTATGTTATTCTGTGGTTTTGGTATCAGAGTAGTGCTTGCCTCCAGCAATGAATTAGGAAGAACTGCTTCCCTTTCAATTTCATTGAAGATTTTAAGGAATATTGACATCAAATCTTCTCTAAATTTCTTATTGAATTCAGTCTTGAATCCATCAGGACCTGGACTTTTGTATGCTGGTATGTTTTTAATCACATTTTCAAATTCATTAGTTGATATCGAGTTATTCAAAATTGTTGTATCTTCTTGATTGAGCTTTGGTAGTTCATATGTTTCTGGAAATCTGTCCATTTCCTCTGTGTTTTCCATTCCATGTGAGTAAAGATTTTCAAAGTAGGTATTAATAAGCTTTTAAATTTGCATAGGATCTGTAGTAATTTCTCTTTTTTCAGTCCTTATTTTGTATGTTTGAGTTTTTCTCTCTTTTTCTGGATAAGATTGTCTAGAGTTTTATCAGTTTTGTTTATTCTCCCCCAAAACAGCTCTTTGATTCATTAATTTTTTGCACTTTTTTAGTTTCAATTGCATTGATGTCTTCTGTGATTTTTACAATTTCTTCTCTTCTAAGAGCTTTGGGTTTTACTTGCTTTCCTTTTTCTAGAAGCATGAGATGTAGCATTAGGGTGTTTATTTGTGATCATTCTGTTCTCTTATATGACAATTTATTTTTATACATTTTCCATTTAGGCCTGCCTTCATTGTATCCCACAAGTTATGGTGTGTTGAATATGCATTTTAATTGAACAGTAAGTATTGCTTTATTTCTTTAATTTCACCTGTAACCCACTGGTTTTTCAGAAGTTTGTTATTTAATTTCCATGTATTTATGCAGGTTTTGAAATTTCTTTTGCTATTAATTTCCAATTTCAGTACATTATTGTCAGGTAATATGAATAGGATAATTTCAATCCCTTTATATTTATTTAAGGACATATTATGGGTTAATGTATGGTCTGTTTGGGAGAATGTTCCATGAGTTGCTGAAAAGAATGCTTATTCTGATGTGGTTGGGTAGAACACTCTGTAAACATCCACTATGTCCATTCAATCACACGTGTGATTGAGAGCTGCTATTTCTTTGCTGAATTTTTGTCTAGTTCATCTATCACTTTGCGACAGTGGGGTGTTAAGGTCTCATATTACAATTACATTCTTGTGTATTTGGTTTGTCAGGTCCATTAGCATTTTTCTTATATAGTTGAGTGCTCCTGTATTCGGTTCATAATTATTTATAATTGTTAATTCTTTCTCTTGTAGTTTTCCACATACAAATATGTATTGGCTTTCTCTTTTATATCTTTTAATCCTTTTAGGTTTGAAGTTCACTTTGTCTGCAAACAGAATAGCTCCCCATGCTTTTTTCTGGATTCCTGTTGCATGGAATATTGTTTTCCACCCTTTAACTTTTTTTTTTTTTTTTTTTTTTTACATTTTTTTTTTTAATTTTATTTAAGGAGAAAAGAAAAAAAAAGCAGAGAAAGGGTACAAGTTATACAGATTTGCAGAAAAAAAATGAACAGTAGGAAATCACTAGTTAATGAATTACATACTGTCATCTTAGAAATAATTGTTCAAGTCACAAAATTAAAGCTTGTAAAGTGGACATTCCATCAATGATACTGCAAACAGTTCTGTTCAATGATCCAATAAAACTGTGATATCATATTCTATCTTATACACTTAAATATACATGCAGTTATATAGCTTAGAGCACTTTCTTTTCCTCTCTTTTGTACAATGACTATTACACATTTTGGGTTTCATTGCTCTCACGGTTCTTATTACTTTTTTGGAAGAGAGTAAAACCAAATGTGACATAACAGAACAGAATCGGTCAAGTCAAAAGGGTGGACATAATAGATAATGTGAAAACATAATACAAGGTGATCAACAATGGTTACCATAATGCCTCCCGCTATCTCTAATAGAATTGCCTATATCATTAGTTATAATACAATTGAACAAAACAGTAAAGAACAAAACCGACAAAGCCAAACCATTGGAGACATTGTAGGTCTTCAAAAGTAGATAAAAGTCAACGAGAATGGGCGTTATAATGAATCTCATTATCTTCACAGCTGATGCCTAAATTTTCGAACCTGATACTATCCAGCAAAACAGAATAGGGGAACATCAGTTAAAAACCAGATGGTGAGAGTAATACAGGGCTTTAAATCGAGGTAATGGAAAGTCAAAGTGGGTTACTATAATATATCCTGCTATTTTTTTCCTTTAATTAAAAGGATAAAAATTTTTTAAAAAGTATTAAAAAAGTAAATAATGGAGTGGAGATTGAGATAAAAGAGGGCATAACAACGAAACAGCACAGATCAAATCATAACCATTTAAGCAGAATAGTGTTTCACCACCAGATAATCCTGACCTAAAAGTAGTTACCATATTGTCTCTTTCCTTGAAATCCTTGAGTACAACTTCATATATTGTAGCATTAAGTATATCAAAACAATGTAAAACCATTTAAGAGAATGACAGCATTACAGAGTATTTAGAATCGACTAACAGAAAATGAATAATGGTTTCTGTATAATCTCCTTGTCTTTAAAAGGTTTTTGCTTATACTATTGTACATAATAAAATCCAGTACGATACAACCTATTTAGACCATTGGAGACAGAAGGACAAAAGCTAGATGAGACTTCAAAACAAGATGATACTAAATCAGTATTACCTATTAAGATGTCATTTTCTCCAAAATAGCTGTTCCTTTCATCCAATCTTCTCTGCCTCATTTCTGTTGAGCTCTTATTCTGTCAGTAGCTGTCAGTTTGTCTTCTTCACTTTGTTCTCTGCTCCATTAGTCGTGGCCTCCACTATTTCTGGATTCTTTGTATTTTTTCTTTTTTTAGAATATCCTGCAATACTCTCTGTAGAGTTGAATTGGTGGTTGCAAATTCCCCCAGTTCCTCTTTATCCTGGAAGCACCTTGTTTTCCCATCAATTTCCAGGGACAGTTGTGCAGGATATCTCAATCTTGGCTGGAGATTATTATCTTTCAAAGCTTGAATTATTTCCCCCCACGCTCTTCGTGATTTGATGGTTTGTGCAGAGAAATCTGCTGTAATTCTGATGGGTGCTCCCTTGTAAGTGGTCTGTTTCTTGTCTCTGACAGCTTTTAATATTCTGTTCTTGTATTGAATTTCTGGAATTTTTATTATTATATGCCTGGGTGTTGCTCTGTTTGGGTTGTAGGTAGCTGGGGTCCTGTATGCCTCATACATCTGAGTATCTTTACCTTTTGCTAAATTAGGAAAATTCTCCTGGATTATTTCTGTGAGTAGCTTTTGTAGTTCATTTGTTTGTGTCCCTACTTCTTCTTTTATGTTCTTAATCCTTAAGTTATGGATCCTCTTATCATCTTCTTGTCTTTGTATTATTGCTGTTTGTTTCTTTGTTATTTTTAAGAAGTTTTTCATTTCATTCTCCCATATTACAATTCTGCCCTCCAGTTCAGATAGTCTGTCCTTAGTTTCTTTCAAGCTGTTATGCCAGTCTTCGATAGACTTCTTAGTTTCTTGGTAGCCCCTTTGAACCTGCTTCACGTATTCTATGCTTTCCCTGTTTTCTCCATCAAACAATTCTCCCCTCTTTTTCTGTTCTTCCATTCCACCATCTGTTTTTTCTTGGGTGGGGCTTAGCATTTCTCTAACTATTTTGCATACTTCTAGCTTCAGGTCGTTGATAACTTCATTCCTGAATTGGTCTATGAGGCTCTCTATATGGTGCTTTATGTGTATTGGTGCGGTGTCCGCTATTGCCTGTTTCTCAGAATTGGGGGCCGAGGAGCCTTTCTTGTTGCTGCTTCTTCCCATATTCTCTGTTCCTTATATATGCAAGCTTATATGAGAGGCCCAGCTTCTCTCCCTGTCAGTCACAGCCTGATCGAATTGCGCCGGTTAGGTGTTCCCACTCACCGCTGCACACCAGGCAGCCTACGCGGGGGCCCGCCCCTCCCGGCCTCCGTCAGGCTCTGCGATCTGTGTTGGGCCAGCCTACAGGGTCCGCCGGCAGCGTCACGCAGGCCAGGCACTTTTCACCAATCCCGCCCGAGAGGGGAATGTGTGGCTGGAGTCGCCAGCGCGCCCTGCTCCCGCAGGACTGCTCGGGCCCAGAAAGTCCGCTGGAGTCAAACTGTGGTGGAGTGTCAGTTTCTCTAACTCACCTCGCCACAAGTCAGAACATGCCTCCCTGCCTGTCCTGTTTTTGACTCCGTTCGCAGATTGCCGTTCTCAGAGCTTCTGCATCTCTCTCCTTGCCGAGCTGATGTAGAGGCAGCCAGCCACCGCGCAGCGGGAAACCCAAATCGCGGCTTCCAATGGCGCAGGGTCCAGCCTCAGCAGCGAGACTTTTCTGTTCCTGTTTTAGCACCAGGACTGCATTCCAAGTTGGTTTCTCTCAGCCGAGTTCGTTCCTGAGTCAGCAGAGCATAACTCCACCTGCTTATGTCTCTTTAGTCCGCACCATACCTGGCTTCTGAGCCTAGTTTTTCAGAGAGCCTCTGGTAGTTGCTGTTATCTGTCCGCCATGTTCTCCCGGAAGACCCCTTTAACTTTTAATCTATGTGTTTCTTTTTGAATCAGATGTGTTTCTTTTACATAGAATATTGTGGGATCCTGTCTTGATCCATTCTGTCAATTTGTTTCTTTTGGTAGGTAAATTGAGCCCATTTATATTTATGGATATCACTGATATGTACTGCCTTGACCTTTACATGTTGTGTTCCTATTGTTGGTTTCCTGCTTTTCTCCCTTGTTTATTTTCTTGTCCATCCTGGTGGTTTCTTTCTGTTGTTTGGTGCATACATATTTATAATTGTTCTTTCTCTCAAATGCTTCCTCTAACAAGTGTATAGTGACCTTTTAAAATCATTTTATACTTAAATGTCACATTGTTGGCAAACGTAATAGCTACCACTAGTTTTTTCTGTGTTCCTGTTTCATGGAATAATGTTTTCCATAGTTTGTTTTTTAATCATTGAGTTTCTCTTCGAGTCAGATGTGATTCTTATGTACAGCACATTGTGGAACGCTATTTCTTGATCCGTTCAGTCAATCTATTTCTTTTAATAGATGAATAGACGCCTTTTCCCTTTATGGATATAACTGATATGTACTGGCTCCACTTTGTCATGTTATGTTCCTGTAGTAGGTTTTCGGCTCTTCCCCCTTGTTTCATGGCTTATTGTGATGATGGTTTCTTTCTGTTGTTGTTCTGGAAATTTTAGTCATCTTTATCTTTATCTAGTATAGCTTTCAGTACACTTTCTAGGATTGGTGTTGTGGACATAAATTTCTTCAGTTGTTCTTTTTCATGGAAGTATCTTGTTTTTCCATTAAATTTCAAAGAAAGTTTTGCTGGGCACATCAATCTGGGTTGGAAGTTGTTTTCTTTTTTCTTTTCTTTTTTTTTTTTTTTTTTTTTTTTTTCCTTTTTATCAGTACTGGGGATTGAACTCACGACTGCCTGCTTTCAAGGCAGGTGCTTATGCCGCTGAGCTAAATCCCCAGCCCCGGAAGTTGTTTTCTTTCAGGGCTTGAAATACTGTGCTCCAAGATACTCTTAACTTGAGGTCTTTTGCTGATGTCTACCATGATTCTAATGGGCTTTCATTATAGGTGAGTTTTGTCTTTTCTCTAACACTTTTTAGTATTATGTTTTTATGCTGTATGTCTGGATCTTAATTATATGAGTGAGTTTAGATTTATGATGGTTGTGACTGTTTGGCATTCTATTTGCCTCACTTATCTGCATATTAAACGTTTCCCCATGTTTGAGAAATTTTCTGCTCTTACATTTGCGGATAGTTTGCTTATGTGATCCATGTTGACTCCTGCATCTTCATTGACGCCTATTAGTCTTATATTATTTCATTGACATCATCTTGAAGGTGCTGGATTGTCATTTCATGTTGTTTTGTTATTTTTAAAAGCTGTGTCCTTTCATGACTGCTAACTGACATTCTATCTTCAGCTTCATTTAAACAGCTTTGCCAGCTTTCATAAGAAAATTTTGATGCTTAAATATCTCTTTGAATTTGTTTCATGGATTCTGCATGCTTTCTATATTGTTCATTCAATGCTACAATCAGCTTCCCATGCTCCTGCACTTTATTATCTATTTCTTCTCTAGCTATGCTCAGCAACTCCTTTACTAAAGTTTTTGTTTCTGTCTTTATATGTGAAATTATTTCTAATTTGATTTCCTCTATAGCCTCATGTATTTGTTTCTTTATTACACTTGCTATCTTTTCAGAGATTTCTGGTATGTGACTTTTAATGTCATCTATTTTAATGTCTCTTGTACTTGTTTCTGATGGACTAGTTGTAGGTGATTGCAGTTTGCTTTTTCATTTTGTCCTTTTCAACTTTTGGACTAATATTTGGTCTTTCAATCCCACTAGTCTCATCTGTTGGTAGTGTGTGTCTTAGGCTCCTACTTTGTAACTGATGTTAATCCAATTGCTGAGTTCCACAATGAAGAAGAGGGCCAGTCACCTAGATTCTTCCTGCAGGGCCTGTTGGGTGAGTCCTATATTCTTGCTAGTCTGACTAGCCTATGAGTACTAATATAAGTCAACCCTTAGTTCCTGCTGTTACTACATCTTCAGGTTGTTCCAGATCACCAGATTTCTCTGTCTAAAGAGTTTATTTGGCCAAGATCCTCCTGTGTCACTGTGTGTCTCATAAGACCTTTTAATTTTATCCAGGTTTAGGGGGACTTATTGGCACACTCCTCCACCTACTTGATGTTTTCTGTGTGGAGGAAGGACTCAATTACACTCTTTCCCAAGTTTACCAAGGTCCTACAGTCGAAGCGAGCTTTGCTACTGATCTTGTTTACCTACTGAAGACCTCTGTTTTAGTGGCAAACTTACCACACTTATGGAAGCCTTTTGAGGTCTTCTGTTTGGATGAAGGAATAATGAGTCTCCCATGAACCCAGCACAGTAAATCTACTTCAATCCAAGGTTATAGGAGGAGGAGTGGGAGCACAAATCCACAGCAATACTAGTTCCAGGAGTTGGGGGGAATCCCTGAGTTGGGATGGTAGGGCTCAAGAGCAGCCCACTCCTGCATGGAGGTGGAAGTTTGCAAAAGTCCACAGAATGTGGTGGGACAGAAAAAGAAAATTGTACTGCTAATCTGTGTTAAATCATCAAAAAGAATAATCTGTTTCCATCATACGATTCTTTGATAATTTTTATGCCTAAAACTTATAATCTGAACAACTACTTTAATAATAAAATTACACAATATTAACTAATGTTAATCTCATTATTTTTTGAAATTCTGCATAATTGTTTTAATTATTTTTTAGTTTTAGATGGGCAGGGATTTAGCTAAGGCACATAAGCACCAGACTGGCAAATGTGAGGTAATGAGTTCAATCTGTGGTACAAAAAGAAAAAGGAACAAAAATAAAGAAAAGAATGAAAGAAAGAAAAAAGAATTAACATGTTAGAAGTGTATTCAATCATTGAGATGGTACAAAAATAACACAATATGAATACATACAGTAAAGAGTCAAATTATTTGTAGAGTGCAAAGAGGGTAGATATAAAATTCTCTGATTTATTTATACTTTTAATTTTAAAATCTTTTTTGGTCCTTTATGAAATATCTTATTTCATTCTTTGGAAATAGTTTTCCGATTTTTTTTTATTTTAAAGAGATTAAGATAAAAAAGGACATAACAAAGCAGATCAGAACAGAACAATATAGGCAACAAAGTGTTTCACTGCAAGATAATCCGATATAACAGTAGTTACCATAATGTCTCTTTTCTTGAAATAGTTACACATACCTTCATAAACAGTAGTGTCAAACATAACATTCATATATTTCTTTGCCATTTGTATTTCTTCATCTGAGAATAGCGTATTCATCACAGACACCCATTTTTGGATTAGATCTTTAAATTTCAGAGGTTTGCTTTAATTCTTCATACGTTTCAGAAAGAAGTACTTTGACTGAGGGAAATTTCACTGAGATTTTTTGAAAGTTTGTGAGTTTTCTTATCACTATGATGGAGATTATTTTGACATGAAGAACTTTTTAATACAATATGATCCGAGTTATTGATTCTCAGAAGTATTTCCCATGTGATTTGTTTCTAGTTCATGAATTCTCTACCTAACCCTATGTCTTCAAGATTTTACCCAATTTGTCTTCCAACAGACTGAGTGTTTTTGTTTTAATATTTAGATCTTTGATCTATTTAGATTTTACTTTAGTACATGGTGATAGGCATGGTCTAAATTTTAGTTTTTGGCCTATGGGGAGCCAGTTTTTCCAGTACCATTTATTAAAAAGACTATCATTCTTCCAGTGTACATGTTTGGCCCCTTTATCAAAGATAAGGTGGTTGAGTGTGTTTTTAGCTGTGGTTGTGTCTTCTAATCTATTTGCATCATCTTTTTATGTCTTTATTCCAATACCATGTGAATTTTATTACAGAAACTTTGAAGTATAACTTCAAGTATGGAATTGTGATGCCTCCTGCCTTGCCTTTGCTGTTTAGAATTACCTTTGATATTTTAGGTCTCTTCTGGTTCCAGATGAATTTTAGGAGTGATTTCTCTAAATCTATGAAGTATGTTGATGGTATTTTCATTGGGATTGCATTGAATCTATATAACAGTTTTGGGATAATGACCATTTTCACAATATTTTTCTTCCTATCCATGAACAAGAGATGTCTTTCCATTTTCTGAGACCTTCTTTGATTCCTTTTTCAGGTTGTTATAATTTTCCATGGATAGATCTTTTACATATTTAGTGGGATTAATTCCCAAGTATTTAATTTTTTTGGATGCTATAGTGAAGAGTGTGCCTTCTCTTATTTCTCTCTCAGTGATTTTTTGTTAGTGTATAGGCATATTGTTCATATTTGAGTATTGATTTTGCATCCAGATACATTGCTGAATTTATTTATTGTATCTAGGAGACTTGAGTTCTGTGGGCCTTCTATGTAGAGTATCATGTCATCTGCATATAATGATAATTTAACAGCCTCATTTCCTGTCTTTACCCCTTTTATTTCTCTCTCTTGTCTAATTGCTCTGGCTAGTATTTCCAGTATTATGTTGAATAGGAGTGATGGTAAGAGACATCCTTATCTTGTGCCTGATTTTAAGGTAAATGTATTGAGATTTTGCCATTTAATAAGATGTAGGCTGTTGGTTTGTCATAGATGGCCTGTATCATACTGAGATAAAGACCATTTATTCCATTTTTTGCAAGGTTCTTATCATGAATGAATGCTGGACCTTATCAAAAGTTTTTGCTGCATCTATAGAAATTATAAAGTGATTCTTACTTTTTGCTTTATTGATATGGTGGATTATATTTATTGATTTACATATGTTGAAACATCTTTGCATGCCTGGGATGAATCTCCTCTGGTTGTGGTGTATAATCTTGATGTCTTACTGCATCCTGTTTGCAAATATTTTATTGATTTTTGCATGTGTTTAATAGGATGATTGGCCTGTAGTTTTCTTTTTTAGTTGGGTCTTTCTCAGATTTTTGTACTAGAGTAATATTTGTTTCCAGGAATGACTTTGGAAGAATTGCTTCCATTTTGATTTCATTGAAGAGTTTGAGGAATGTAGGCATTAAGTCTTCTTTGTATTTCTTGTAGAATTCCACAGTGAATCCGTCTTGGCCTGTCTCTTCTTTGTAGGTAAGGACTTAATTAACTTTCCTATTGCATAAATAGAAATTGGTTTGTTCAGCAGTTTTACATCTTCTTTACATCAGCTTTAGTACTTCATATGCTTCAAGGAATCTGTCCATTTCTTCTTTGTTATCGATCTGTTGAGAGTAGATGTTTCTGATAGATGTTGATGATCTTCTGTATTTCCATAGACTCTGCAGTGATTTCACCTTTTTCATTCCTTGTTGCATGAATTTGAGGTTTTTTTCTTTTTTAAGGTTCACTAGGGGCTTATCGATTTTATTTATCCTTTCAAAGAACTGGCTCCTTAATTCATTGATTATTTAAATTATTTTCTTAGTCTTTATTGCATTAATTTCTCTTCTGATTTTTATAATTTCCTACATTCTTTTGGGTTTGGGCTTGACTTGCTCTTCTTTTTCTATATGTCTGATGTGTAACATCAGGTTCTTCATTCATATTCAGTCTGTTTTCCTGATGTGGGAACTCAATGAAATAAATTTTCCTCTGAGGTCTCCCTTCATTGCATCCCAGATATTCTGGTAAGTTGTATTTGTATTTTTGTTTCATTGTAAGTGTTGTTTAATTTCTTCTTTAATTTCCCCTGTGACACACTGATTGCTCAATAGTGTATTATTTAATTTCCATGTGTTTGTGGGGGTTTTGCAGTATCTTTTATCATTAATTTCTAGTCCAATGGTTAGTTCTTTGCCTTTATTTATATATGTTTTGTGGGCTAGTATATGGTCTATTTTACATAATGTCCCACGTACTGCTTAAAGAATGTATATTCTGATGCTGTTGTATGTAAGACACTTTATTTGTCAATCAAATCCATTTGTTCACAGGTATGATTCAGTTTTGTTATTTGTATGCTCATTTCTGTCTGGTTGACCTGTCCCTTAGTATCAATAGTGTTTTAAGGTCTCTTGTTATAATTTTGTTTGCTATTTTGATTTTTCAGTTCTATTAATAATTTCTTTGTATAACTCCTTGCTCTGGAACAGGGTGCATATATAATTTAGGTTGATATTTCTTCTTCTTCTTCTTGAAGTTTTCTCCTAACTAGTATGTAATAATCTTTTTTATCTTTTAAGATCATTCTTGGTATGAAGTTCACATTGTGTCAAACAGAATAGATACCCTGCTTTATTTTGGTTCCTGTTGCTTGTCTGTGAGTTTCCTTTAGAGTTAATTGGTTTCATTTAGACAGCATATTGTTGGCTGTTGTTTCTTGATTCATTCTGCCAATCTGGCTCTATTAATTGGAGAATTGAGACCATTTACATTAAAGGTTGTAGTTGTTATGTATTGGTTTATTGCTGACATTTTATCTTTCTGCAGTTGTATCTTTATCTTTCCATTCTGTTTGTCTGCCTTACTTAGTGGTTTTTTCTTATGTGTATCTAAACTGTCTTTCAGTATTCTTTTCAGGGTTGCCTTGGTGATTATGAAGTTCTTCAGCTGTTCTTTGTCATGGAAGTACCCTGTTTTTCCATCCATTTAGAAGGACAGTTTTTCAGGGTACATTAGTCTAGGCTGGAAATCATTTTACTTTTAGGTCTAAAATACTTCACTCCATGCTCTTCTTCACTTAACTTTTTGTGTTGAGAAGTCTGCTGTAATTCTGATAGGTTTTCCTTTATAAGTGATATGTCTTTTCTCTCTAACAACTTTTAATATTCTGTTCTTATGTAGCATTTCTGGTATTGTGATTTTTATATGTCTGGGTGTAGTTTTATTTTGGTTATGGCTATTTTGAGTTCTATATGGTTTGCTAATCTGTATGTCAGTTTCCACTCTCATGTTTGGTAAATTTTCATCTATTACTTCTGTAAAAATCCTCTGGATTCCACTTGTGTTATCCCCTTCATTTTCATGTATCTCTGTCAATATTATGTTGTTTTTCTCTGCACCATCCTGCAGCTGTTGAACTGTAACTTCCTGATTCCTTTTTATTCTTTAAAAAAATATTTCCTTTTCTGTTAACTAGCTGAAATCTTCTCTTCTTTGTCTGATGTTCTGTCTTCACTTTCGCTGAGGCAGTTTGGACAAATTTCAGTGGAGTATTTGAGTTTTGTGTATCTCTTTGAATCTGCTTCATGTATTGTCTTTCTTATATTGTTCATCCAGGGATTATTTTTGTTTTGTTCCTCTAATATTTTAACTGTGTTTTCCTTAGATGTGGTCAGCATCTCTTCGTTTATTTTTATCATGTCTTCTTTTACCTGGGAAATTATTTTTCATTTGAATTCCTTTTAATACTCCTGGAGTTACTTCTTCATTTTGGTTGCTATTATTATAGGTATTTCAGGTGTATGGCATATATTTTCTTCTATGTACATGGCTTCTAGGCTTTCTTTGGATGGGCTGGAGATTTGAGATTGCACTTTGGTGTTTTGTTTTGTTATTTTTCCTATGTGTCCTTGTTTCAAGTGTTGTTTGAAGGCTTCCCCTGCACATAATAGAAATCATCTCCTGTGCCCCTAGCTCCTGGAACTGAATGTACCTTGGTGACCATGGTCCAGTCATGCCCAGAGGACCTCTTGTACCACATCGAGTGATCCAAGAAACTGGCTGGGCACATAAACACTGTGGATGAGAGTCCAAAGGTCTCCTTGGGCAAGGACCAATGTGCTGTAACTCACTTCACATGCTCTCAACTCCCCTGATTGAAGAAGGTCACTGGGTTTCATCTAGTCAGGCAGCAATACCTCCCAAGCCTAGTATAGTGTGGCTGGAAATTGGACAGCTCCTTGATCACTGGGAGTGATGATCTTAAACTCTCCTGGGGCTTGGGATGTTGAGTAGTAACTCAGCCCTGCCCAGCAACCTCCAGATAAAAAGAAGGTCACTGGATATTGCCTGGAAAGGTCCGAAGCCTTCAGACCCTAGCCTAGTATAGCTGGAAGCTGGGAGGGTCCTTGTCCACTGGGAATGGTGATTTTATATTCTCCTGAGGCTCATGATGGGGTGCAGAAACTCATCTCCTCTGGCAGCACCAATATTTTCTCTATTTTTTTTCTAAATAGAATTTATAAGAGTGGATGAAGAATTTTTTATAATGACTAATTTAAAATACCCATCACATTATCAAACGTAATCACCATGGCATTGCTCTGTGTTGATTTTCTTTTATCACTGAAATTATACCAATATGATGGTTCCCGTGTTATGGATGACATTTATTGCACCATAAACATTTCCAACATAAGATTTTGGTGACAATTCTGTACATTCCTTTTCAATAGTCTCTTTCACTTGGCAGTAACTGTGTTGAAATATGGTTGTCTTCAATTTTGCACTGCAAATTTAGCAGTAATACATATTTTAGTGCTTTTCCTAGCTCTGTTTTATTTTACATAATCTGTTACCTTTAGAAATCTTATTTTTGATTTTTGCTATTGCTTTCTATAGTGTAGTATTTCTTT
Source organism: Cavia porcellus (assembly GCF_034190915.1). Lineage (NCBI taxonomy): Eukaryota > Metazoa > Chordata > Mammalia > Rodentia > Caviidae > Cavia > Cavia porcellus. The sequence goes on from NW_026947486.1 coordinate 52,650,260, forward strand.
CCCTGTCAAGAATACCTGTTATTTGCATGTAAGTGACAGGAGATTCTGGAGGGGTATGCCACTCTAAGAAACTTATTGTCCTAGAAATTTTCAATCAAAGTTATTAGCAATACCAATATATTAAAACATAGAAATACATGCACTGTCTCTGATTGCAAGAAATATTGCCATGTTGTAATTATTCTGTTCAGTCACTTCCCAGTTAGATTTTCCATCCTATCATCTCCAAGTGAGACAGGAATGGAGGGCACACCAAAACCATGCAAAGTTATTAGTGTTTTTATGTGGCTCAAAGATTTCTGTACATCCTTGGTTTAGAGTACTTTGTTTATCTCAATAATTATTGCTGCTAGAACGCTATTTCCTTATGACACCAGTGCTGTCCAATGAATTTGTTGATTTTCCCATTTGATCCTCCAGAGAAAGTTCCTACTTGGGTCATCTTTTGCTGTTAGTTAGATATTGGATATCTCAAACAAAAATTACCATCTTTTGATCTGCAGCATATTGTGAAAGGTAGATCACTGTGCAGTTCCTTCAATCCTGGGTTTCCTGGTCAGTTCACCTTGTTCTTTCAATGTTTTAAATGCCTCCTGGTATTGCTTTATGAATAATGTCTAAGAGTTATACTTGTGGGTAGGAAAGAGGAGCAAAGAATTGTGAGTCTAAGCCACCATTCTTGGACCTCAAGTCCTACAACTTATTAAATGGATTTTGAATAGTTTCTGTTAATAGCCTTCACTCATAACCTGAATTGAAGAAGCATGAACGTATTTTGTAGTTGAGAGAAACTTTTGAAACATCTACTCTAACCAAAACAAGCCAGAATCAGAAAAAAGCCTGAAAAATATGCAAACCACTAAAATCAAATCTATACTTACAAGTATCTCAGTCACAGATGAAGTATACAACATCATTTATGGGATGTGCATGATAACTATTTCAGAAAAAAATGAGCCCTGAAAAGTCTTAAAATCCTTACAAGGAGTTATGGGAAATTAGCATTTGCTTAATGTTCAGTATAGCGTACAATTAGGATATAAATGAAAAGAGAAAGAATGCTAACTGAATATATGTTTTTCCTTGAGTAGAATTACTACCTATATGAATTGCTTATTTAATTTGGACATATTTTTTCTACTTATTTGCATTTACTAGAAAAAGTACAAAATCAAGCAGCTGCTGGTGGGAGAGTCTTTGGGTTTCACATTTAACAACTATTTTTAAACTGCAGATTAGAAACGTGCTAAATGCTGAGGTAAGAATGCTAAGAAATTATATGTTTCTGATTCTATCTCGTTATAAAAAATTGAAATTTTTCAAATAAACAATTAATGATAAACAAGACTGGTCCAGCAGCCTTCAATTTTATTCATGATAAAGAGTTCAACATTAAACCTAAATATAATATTAAAATGATTTTTTATTTCTGTAACCTAAGAGAAAAATCTCAACTCAGTAAAACTAGTATAGTATTAGCTTCTTTTCCTAGTATACTAACTGACTTATTAGAAATGCCATTCAATGTTTTGGGTGCCTGCAATTTTGATGAGAATGTGTGATATTAAACCACCATATCAAAGCATTTTCTTATGTTGTAACATGTAAATCTTATTGGCTCATGACACAGTATATCTGGGTAGCATTGAATTAACATTAAATTTTTAGATTGACATTCAATGTTCTTCTGTGACATTAGAATGGCTTTGAACTACAGTAAGTAGCCACTGGATATTTCTACATTAATCTGTATTTCTTTCAGGGAAATAGAAAGTAGATCATTTGCAAGAAATATCATTTATTCTTCACTGTTTTCCAATATTTTAACAGATCCAGACTAAGTATAAATATTAGTAAGTACATATTTACAATATCAACAGAATACTGATACATGTATCTACCTATCTAAGCAAAGAAAACATTTGATCAAATCAATTTAGAACTCTGCTACATATTTACATATTACTCAACCTACAGTCACAATTTTAACTGTCTTAAAAATAATATTTATTTTACAAAAATTAATGCAAACAAAATTAAAATAAACACAAACAGAGAAAGCCAAGGAAAAGGCATTGGCAATCATAAGCATCTTAGTTGGATGTGTACTTCTATATTTCATGTTTCCATACATGCCATGCCATGGTGTATGACTGAGATTGTGTAACGTATGTCAATGGTTGTCAACACATCATGAATATTCCCCAATCCAAAATCCCAATACTACAATAGTATTTAAGATAATCAAGAATTGTTTACAACAGCTTAAATATTTTTTTTTAAAACATAATCTTGCCCTTGTTGAAAACAAAAGTTTCATTGAAGATAAAAATGCCAACTGGCTTCTAGATATATGTAATATCAGAGTTATAATTAAAATACTGATTTTCCTTAATAATCAGTTGAAATTCAGACATAAAGAAAAGAGTACACCAAACATGTCTCTGACATCAGATATATATTAGTTAGGTATTATCAAGAAGCTATGTTCCCACAGCATTAACCTATTAATGTAGTAGAGTAAGAAAATTCAAGCACTTAAATGTCTCTCAACAAAAAGTAAATTCGAACATTTTGCATACATTTCTCCTTGTATGCTTATTTCCATTTTTCTGCTGTCAGCCTAAAGAAAAATACTGATACACACTGTCTAGAAGTGATGAAACAGTTCCAAATTCATTCATGATTTAAATTATTTATCAATTATAACAAAAAAGATTTACATGCTCTCTAACTCATTATTTCTAGTTTAAGCAAATATTTGTATCTCAGGACTCCCCTAAAGCATAGATGCTGTATAATAGTGTATGAAATTTGTGCACAATAAGACTAAGTACTTCAGAAAATATAGGCATAGAGACCTAAAGTTATAATTTAAGAGCATCATTTAGCTTTACTCTCTGCATACTTCCCCTTCCACAATTTTGTTTGAAAAATTACCATACTCACCAAGACATGAAGATTGACAGCTCCATTCCAAAACTGCAGCCATTCCTATGCAGTAAAAATATAAAAAATATATTCTCTAAATTACCATACTATCTATGGTTTATTTGAATCAATTTAATATTTCAAATAATTATTTTTTGCATATTTCTTTTCTATTTTAGTTTACCTTGTGAGATGGAATTTTTAAGTGATGCAGTTTACAATCAACTTTGAGAATGGTTACCTGTACATATTACATTAAAAAAAAAACCCTTCCTTCTCTCATCATTTTCCTCCTATTCCTCGTTTGGTTCCTAAATTAACTGTCTTGTGTCTGTTGATACTATATGTCTCAGCATGTTATAATGTTTACACAGATTAGACTTAATTAGCTTCCTCTGCTTGACATACTTGTATTCCTCTTATTTCCCCTTTCCTTTGATACTTTGGAACACTCCCTTGTTTGATGAAGTCTTTCTTTCGTACCTTTCTATCCATCTGATCATTTTTATTGTTTGTACTTTACCTCACTTTTATGAGGGAAACCATATGGTATTGTAAGGCCTTGTGTCTAATTTATTTCACTCAGTATTATGATTTCTAGGTGCATCAATTTTCTTACACATGCTTCAGATTTGTCAATCTTATAACCAAGTAGTATTCCAATATAAATTGATGCCACATCTTGCTGATCCAATTATACATTGATACAATTTGGTTTCAGGATTATGAATGGTGTTACTGTGATTTGAGAAATCTCTATACTGATTTCCATAATGGTTGTGCTAATTTGAATTTCCACCAGCAAAGTAGAACTTTCCTTTTCCACTACAGCTATGACAGAATTTGTCATTTTTTGATTCCCTAATAGTTATTCTTTGTTGAGTAAAATGGAATGTATTACTATTTTCATTTGAATTTTTCTAACTTCCAGAGATGTTGAAACTTTTTCCCCATGTATTTGTATGTAGGTTTCTACCTCTGTGAAGTGTTTGTTCATTACTCTAGAGCATTTCTCGACTGGATCTTTAATTTTAGGTGGTTCAATGACTTTTAGTTCTTTTTTATATTCCAGATTTTATTTCACTAACTCAGGAGTAGCTGACAAAAGTTTTTCACATTGTGTAAATTGCTTATGCACTCTATTGACTGAATTTTATGCTGTAGAGTAGCTTTACACTCTGTTATGAAACCACTTGTTGATTCTTGGTAGTATTTCCTGTACTCTGTGAAACTGAGTTTATGTTTAGAAAAATCCTTCTGTATTTCAGTGTCTAAGAGATTTAGCTGTTTCCCAGAATTTTTAATATTTCTTTTTAATAATTAGATTTTGATCAATTTTATTTTAATGTACTAGATGATGAATGGTAAGAGTCCAGTTTCATTTTTTTACAAAAGGATAATCCATTTCCCTGTTTTTGTAACACCAATGATTGTATTGTTATTAATTTTGAGAATTTTTAAAAATTTCATCATTTTTCTGTGACCTTTGGTTGTATAGAAGTACGTTTTAAAATTCTTAGGACATTTCACTTTTCTAATTTCTCTTCTGTTGTTGATTTCGTTTTCATTCAGTGGTGAGATAGTATGCATAGATTAATTTCAATCATTTTATATTTACTCAAACAAGCTTTGCGGACATATGTTATCTATTCTGGGAAAACTACTGTGTGATGCTGGGAAGAATATATATATATATATATATATATATATATATATATACTATGTTGTAGAGGGCTGCATTACTCAGTATATATATATATATATATATATATATATATATATATATTCAAAGTTTTAGTTATACTCTGAATTTTTTTTGTTTAGTTGAACAATGTCTTTATGAACTTGAGGTGTTAACTATGATTGTTTAAATGTATATTTAATCTCTTAATTACAGCAGTTTTTGTTTTATGAAGGGAACATTTTCAATATGCTCTGTATATATGATTATCTATGCTATAACTTCTTGTTAGATTGCTCCATTAACTAATATGTAGTGTCATTCTTTGTCTCTCCTAATCTGTTTTAACTTGAAGCTTAGTACATCTGATACTAGAATATGTAGCCTTGCTTGTTTCTAGGATCCTGGTACATGAAAGGATGTTTCTTGCTTTAATTTTAAGTCCATGTGTATCTTTTGTGATTAAATGAATGTATTGACTGCAAAAAATTCTGTATCCTGATTTTTGATCCATTTTGTCAGTCTGAGTCTTCTGATTGGAGAGTTGAGTCCTTTAACATTGAGAGATATTACTGAGAAATGTTGGATATTTGCAAACATTTCCTTCTTTATCTATTGCAGTATAATTTGTTGTACTTTTCCTGATATTTCTTCTTGTTGTTTATCCACTGACCTCACTATTTTTCTTTGTGTTTTAGATGTGTTCAATCCCATGTTTCTGTTGAGAATATTTTTGAATATTTTGTCTAGATATAGTGTAGTGCTCATGTATCTTTCAGGTTGGTGTTTATCATGGAAACAACTTATTTCTTCATCTATTTTGAAGGATAGCATTTCTGGTTAATTTGTGTTGGAAGCTATTTACTCTCTGATCTCAAGATACTTCCCTACAATTTCTTATGGCCCTAAGGATTTGTGCTAAGAAATTTTCTGTAATTGTACTTGAATTAGATTATATATGATTTTTTTTGTTTTTCCCTGACTGCTTTTAAAATTTTGAAATGTTATTGATGCATATCTACTAATTTAATGAAAGTATGCCTTGGTAAATATCTTTTATCATAATTACTTGATATTCTATAAACATCACTTAATTTTACTTTTAAATCATTTTTTTATATTTAGAAGTATTACTTTGACAATTTCTGTATTTTAGTAAAACTATTTTATAGTTTTCAATTACCCTGATTAGCCCTAGATTATTTTAAGTTTTATTTAGTAGCTTCCAGGTAAACTTTTATTGCTCTCTTTTTCTTTGGGCTTCATTGAACTTTTTTCGTTTATTATTTTTTTCAACATTAGATATTCAGTCTTCACATTAGTAATTTTTGGAATGCATGAATTATACAATTGTTTTTATTTCTGGTATTTCTATCTTATATATTTTAGAAGATTCCATATCATTATTGAATTGTACTTAAGTTTTGAACCGTCTTGGTTAGCTATTTCAATTCTTTACCTATTACTCTGAAACTGTCACTGAGTGTAATTAGTACAATTACTGTAAACTTTTTGTTCATTTCCTCTTTAAACTCATGGAAATTTCTCATACCTACTAAGGATATTTTATAAATTTCTTCTTGCTTTTATTTGTTTTGTTCTCCATTTTTATTTCTTTCCCTGTCTGGGGAAAATTGAGGGTATTCAGAAATTTTCTATTTCCTTTTCCCCATTTTTCAATTAATTGTATATATTTGATTATTATAAATATGTATAATTATATATAAATTATGTGACCATCCTAATTTATTCTTCTCCATTTTTTGAGCAAGTTTACTTCTGTTTGAGGGCTGGAGAAATGAAGAAAGTGTATGATTATACTGAGATTTTAAGTTGAATATTTCCTCATTAGCAATTTTCAGTTTTGTGTCCAATTCTAATATATGCTACTTCAGTTATTTACTATAAATGATTATACCACTGTCCCTAAGTTTTGTCTCAAGAATTCATACACTTTAAAACACAACTCACAATTTCATTATAAACACATTTCTATATGATAGTCCTTACATTTACTCTTCTCCAATTTGTGTATTCTCTGATTGATGAAAAGAACCTAGACATCTGTTAAATCAGAACCAACTAAAGCAAAATCCTACAAGAGTAACCGTCTAATGTACATAAGGAAAACAAAAAGAAGATACTAACTCACTGAAGAAACATACACAGAACTAAAACAATTAAATGTCCATCGGGAATACTGACTGTATTTTCCAAAAGAACAATGGCCTACATGATTCTTTTTTAAGTTTTATTGAAAAACATTGAAACAAAAGAGGACAGAACAAAGCAGAGCAGAACAGAACAATGTAAACAACAGAGCATTTCACCAAAATACAAACGGATATTAACAGTAGCTACCATATCTCTTTCTTTGAAATCTTGAGCAGACCTTCACATACAATAATATTAAACATAACAAAACAGTATAAAACTATGCAAGAAAATGAAAGTTTTATGGCTGAGGATTTAGCTCAGCAGCATAAGCACCTGCCTTACAAGCAGGCAGTCGTGAGTTCAATTCTCAGTACCGGAAAAAAGAAGAAAGTGAAAGTATTACAGAGTATTAAGAGTGAAATAACTGAAAATGAACAAGGGCTATTATAATATCTGATTTTCCATTAAATTTGTTTATACTATCACACATATTAAAATCCAATAAGACACAACATTATAGAACAGATTGAAATAGGACAAAAGTGTGGTAGGACTTCAAAGCAAGATGATATAAAATCAGCAATGGCTGCCATAATGTCTTGTTTTCTTCAAAATAGCTGTTCATACCATCACACATAATAAGATCAAACAAAACAGAATCAAAACCATTCCTACTAATGAATTAAAGCTTTATAAGGCTTTACAGCAATGTAATGGGGAATCATGATTACGATAAAAATTTTAAGAATCTTATGATTTCTTACAATAGGGAGACTGTATGGTATTTATACATGCGAGTTTGATTTATTTCACTTGTGAGTATGGTCTCAATTTGCATCCATGTATTTATAAATATCTCAATGTTATCATCCTTTAGAGCTGAGTAGTATTCCATTGTATAAAAGTACAACTTTTTTTTATCCATTCTTCAGTTGATCGACACTTAGGTTGTTTCCAAGAATAAGGCTCTTCTGAATTGTGCTGCTATAAACATGGGTCCACATATATCACTGTGGTATGATGTTTTCAGTTCTTTTGGGAATATGCCTAGAAGTGGAATAACTGGGTCAAAGGGGACTTACAATCCCAGCTTTTTGAGGAATCTCCAGACTGACCTCCACAGGGGCTGCACCAGCCTACACTCCCACCAACAGTGCAGGAGATTTCCTTTTTCCTCACAGCCTCTCCAGAATTTATTGTTGGTGGTTTTCTTGATCCTGGATATTCTTTCGGGAGTGAGATGCAGTGTTGTTTTAGTTTGCATTTCTCTAATGACAAATGATGATAAACTTTTTTTTTAATTTTATTTTGAAAGTGGTAAAATACAACAGAACAAGACAGAATAAGGCCAACTAAGATTGTACAGTGAAACTGGTACAGAACTTCACACCAGCTTACCAGGATAACAGTAATACATTTCAAGTATATTTCTTTATCTTTATAATAGTTGTTCTTTCAATCACATATATCAAAATGAGATGAAGTAAAGAACATTACAGAACTTATCAAAACAGAATATTGAATAGAGCAGTACCATTAATCAGAATAGAGCAAAACAGTAATAAAAATATTTGCCTTCAAAGAGATGGCAGAAGGAAGTCCCCTTACTTGCAGTTGGTCAATCTCCCAAGAGACGCTCAGATTTCTGGTTCCAATTGGCTAATAGGGGGAACAGGAGATGGAGGGTAGGGGAAGTGGGATTTTTGGCTCTAGGACATGCATCAGGAAGTTCACTATTGCTTAGCAGGGAGGCAGGCTGGTTGTTTGGTTTCACAGCGTCCTAAGTTCCAAAACGGCATGGATCTCAGGAGCTACTGCTGGTTCTCCCACTGGAAGGGCCGCAGTCTGCCAGACCTGATAAACATTTTTTTTCACGTATTTATTTGCCCTTTGTTTTTGTTCATCTGAGAACTTTGTATTCATGCCAATTTATGGATTGGGTCTTTGAATATCGGGTGTATGATTTCTTTTTAATTCTTTATATGTTCTAGACAGCAGTCCTTTTTCTGAGGGATAGTCCAATAAGATTTTTTTCCCAGTTTGTGAGTTCTCTTTTCAATATGCTGGAGATTTCTTTTGACATGCAGAAACTCTTTAATAATATGTGATCTCAGTTACTAATTCTGTGAAGCATTTCACGTGTGTTTTGATTCTAGTTCATGAATTCTCTACCTACCACTATGTCTCTAAGATCTTTACCTAATTTGTTTCCAAACTGATTTAGTATATCTGTTTTTATATTTGGATCTTTGATCCATTTAGATTTTAGATTAATACGTGGTGATAGGCATGTGTCTAGTTTTAGTTTTCAGCATATCAATAGCCAGTTTTTCCAGCATCATTTATTAAAGAGACTATCATTCTTCCAGTGAACATGTTTGGCCCCTTTATCAAATATAAGGCGGTTAAGTGTGTTTGCAGTTGTGGCTGGATCTTCTATTTATTCCATTTATCTTTAGATCTGTTTTTATTCTAGTGTCATATTGATGTTATTGTAATTGCTTTGTAGTATGAATTCATGTCCAGGATTTTGATGCCTTCTTCCTTGTTTCTGCTGCTTAGATTTGCCTTTGGTATTCTAGGTATTGTCTGCTTCCAGATGATTTTTAGGAATGATTTATCTAGATCTATGATGTATCTTAGTGGTATTTTCATTGGGATTGCATTGAATCTGTATATCAGTTTTGGGAGAATGAATGTTTTCACATTATTTATTCATCCTATCCATGAACGAGGGATATCTTTCTGTTTTCTAAGGTCCACTTTGGTATCGTTATCAGGGTATTATAATTTTACATGTATAGATCTTTTACTTCTTTCATTAAATTTATTCCTAAGTTTTTTTTTATTTTTTTGAATGTTAACATGAAGGATTTGCTTTCTCTTATTTCTCTCTCAGTGATATTTTTTGTTAGTGTATGGGAATGCTATTGATTTTAGAGTATTTACTTTATATCCCACTGCATTGCTAAATGCATTTATTACATTTAAGAGTCTTTTAATGAGGTTTTGGGGGTCTTCTATGTAGAGTATCATGTCATCTGCAGTTAGTGATAATTTAATTTCATATTTTCCTCTCTTTACTCCTTGTATTGAATAGGATTGGTGATAAGGAATATCTTTGTCATTTGCCTGATTTTAAGGTAGGCACTTTCAGTTTTTGGCCATTTAACATGATATTGGATGTTGGTTTGTCATAGATAACCTTTATCATATTAAGTTAAAGACCATCTAATCTAATTTTTTGTAATATTAATATTATTAATAAGTGTTGGACTTTATCAAAAGTTTTATTTTTGCATGTATAGGATTGATCATATGATTCTTAATTTTGCCTCTACTGATATGGTGGATTATATTTATGGATTTATGTATGTTGAACCCTTTTATGCCTGGGATGAATCCGACTTGGTCATGGTGTATATTCTTGATGATTTGCTGCATCTTGTTTGCCAGTATTTTATTGAGAATTTTTGTATATATGTTCGTTAGCGAGATTGTCCTATAGTTCTCCTTTGTAGTTAGATCTTTCTCAAGTTTTGTTACTAGAATAATATTTGTTCCAGGAATGACTTAGGAAGAATTGCTTCCATTTCAATTTCATCGAAAAGTAAGAGGGGCAATGGCATTAAGTCTTCTTTGTATTTCTTGTAAAATTTTGCAGTGAATCTGTCTGAGCCTGGGCTCTACTTTGTTGGTGAGGACTTAATTATGTTTGCAATTTCATTTATAGAAATTTGGTTATTCAGCAGTTTTACATCTTCTTGACCCTGCTTTGGTAGTTCATACATTTCTGGAAATTTGTGCATTTTTTATCTGTTATTAAACCTATGAGAGTAGAGGTTTTTGCAATAAGTGTTGATGATCTTCTGTATTTCTCCAGAGTCTCTGGTAATTTCACCTTTTTCGTTCCTTATTTCATGAATTTGAACTTTTTCTTTCCTTTTTTAAAAATAAGGTTGTTAAGGTTTATCAATTTTATGTGTTCTTTCAAAGATCCAACTCTTTGATTCATTGATTCTTTGGATTGTTCTCTTAGTCTCTATTGGTTTAATTTCTTCTCTGATCTTTACAATTTCCTCCCTTCTTTTGACTTGCTCTTTTTCTCTAGATATCTGAGGTGTACCATCAAGTTGTTTATTTGTTATCATTCTGTTTCCCTGGTGTAAGAACTAAGTGCAATAAATTTTCCTCTGAGGACCACATTAATTGCGTCACAGAATTCATCCATTCCAGTAAGTTGTATTTGTGATTTTGTATGCTAGTAGGTAATCTTTAATTTCTTCTTTAATTTCCTCAGTGACCCACTAATTGCTCAATAGTGTAATATTCAATTTCCATGTTTGTGGGTTTCTTGCAGTTTCTTCTATCATTAATTTCTAGTGTCATGGCACTATGATCTTATTCTATGCATGGAATAACTTCAATTATTTTGCATTTACTTAAATATGTTTTCTGGGCTAGTATATGGTCTACTGATAGAATTCCCATGTGATGCTGAGAAAAATTTATATTCTGATGTTGCTGGATGGAACAATCTGTATAGGTCTATCAACTGCATTTCTTCACCATGTGATTCAGTTCTGTTGTTTCTTGGCTGATTTTCTCTCTGGTTGATCTGTTCCTTTGTGTCAATGATGTGGTGTTGTCTCCTGTTTTAACTGTGTTATTCCTTATTTGATTTTTCATTTCTGTTAATATTTGCATTATATAGCTGGGTGCTCTGGAATTTGGTGCATAAATGTCTAAGATTATTATCTATTCCTCTTAACATTTTTTTCCTAAATAGAATGTACTTACCTTCTTTATCTGTTCAGATCATTCCTGGTTTGCAGTTCACATTGTCTGCAGACAGAATGGCTACCCCTGCTTTTTGAGGGAGATTCCTGTTGCACGAATTATTTTTTTCCATCTTTGACTTTAACTCTAATAGTTTCCTTTTGGGATAGATGGATTTCATGAAGACACATATGGTTGGATGTTGTTTCTTAATCCATTCTGCCAGTCTGTTTCTTTTGATTTGTGAATTGAGGCAATTTATATTAATGATTCTAGCTGTTATATATTGGTTTATTGCAGACATTTTATCTTTCTGCTGTTGCCTCTTTGCCTTTCCATTCTGTTTAATCATCTGCCTTTTTGAGTGGCTTATTCCTACCTATATCTAGAATGTATTTCAGTATTCTTTGCAAGGTTGGTTTGGTGATCATGAAGTTCTTCAGCTGTTCTTTGTTGTGAAAGTTTCTTATTTCTCCATCCATTTTGAAAGACAGTTTTCCAGGGTACTTCATTCTGTGTTGGATGACCTTTTTCTTTAGGTTCTAAAGTACTTCACTCCCTGATATTCTTGGCTTCATTGTTTGTGTTGAGAAGTCTGCTGTAATTCTGACAGGTTTTACTTTATAGGTGATCTCTTTTGTCTCTAACAGCTTTTAAAATTCTTTTTTTTTAATTTTGCATTTCTGGGATGGTGATTATTTTATGTCTGGGTGTAGTTTTATTTAGGGTATGGTTATTTGGAGTTCTATATTCTTCACTAATCCATATGTCCGTTTCTATTCTCATATTTGGGAAATTTTCATCTGTTACTTCTGTAAGTACCCTCTTGATTTCATTTATGTTGTCCCCTTCTTTTTCATTTTTCTAAACTAAAATTATGTTGTTTTTCTTTGCATGATCTTGCAGCTGCTTGTTATTTACTGATTCCTTGTTATTTTAAAAAGATCTTTCCTTTCCTGTTCACTAGCGGCAAACTTGTCTTCAAGGTCTGATACTGTATCTTCACTTTCATTGAGGTGCTTCTGAAAATTTTCAATGAAATTTTTGTTTTCCTTTATATTTCGTTAAATCTGATTCATGCATTCTTTGTTTCTTATACTGTTCATTCATGAATTCTATCTTTTTGCATTGTTCCTCTAATTTTTTAGCTGCATCTTCTTTAAATATTTACAGCATTTCTTTCATTACTGTTATCATTTCTTCTTTTACCCAAGAAATTATATCTGATTTGATATACTTTATAGCTTCCTGGAGTTCATTCTTTATTTCAGTTAGTATCATTTCAGGCATAACACGTGTATGAATTATCTTATTTTCTATGTACATGGCTCCTAGGCTTTCTTAGGATGAACTCGACCTTTGAGATTGCATTTTGATCCTTTTCCTTGTCATTTTCCTTTTTTCCCGTGTTTCTACCGATGTTCAGAAGCTTTCCCCGGGCATGTTGGAAATCACCTCCTATACCCTCAACTCCTGTTACTGAATGAAGGATTCTGAGTATGGCTCAGTCAAGCCTACAGGACATACTGTACACCTCTGGTGTTCTAGGTAGCTGGGTGGGCTTCTAACCACTGGGGAAAATTTCCAAAGCTCTCCCCAAGGGAATGCCAGCATTGTGGAACTTCCCTTGCATGCCTTCAGCTCCCTGGATTGAAAGAAGGTTGCCCGGCATGGTCCATTCAGGCCCATGAATCCTCCCTATCCTAGTCCAGTGTTTAAGGAAACTGGGCAGGTCATACATGATTCTTAAGTTGAACCTTTACCATCGAGTCTGAATGATCACATTCAAATTATTCTTATGGTCATTCCACTGTAAAACTGGAATCAATGCTGACTCAGGGTTTGTTTCTACCATGCTGTGTGTCTTTTTACAGAGTATGATAAAGGCTAAATTCTGAGCCTGAGGAGTCTTACTGTCCCTCATCCTTCATGTAATGGTAGCAGCAGACAAGTTCACTGACATTCAGTTGTGCTCTAAGTCGGATTTATTCCTATGAAATCAATTAAACTACAGCAATAATAGTCTAGTAAGTTATAGGGGAATATATTTGCACTAGCTGAGAAATTGCCCAATATAAGAAACTTTTTAAATATCTTCTTTTGGTCCCAAGGAGAAATTTATATTTACAGTATAAGCACTACAAAAAGTCAATCCTTGACCCACAGCTAATATTCACCAAATGCATTGTCTGTGTCTCCCCTACTGGAAAAGACAACACTTAACACTTATTCTATATTAATAGAATCAACCATCCAAAGTCCAGTAGGTTAGGGGATTTGGTAATATTAAAGGGAAAGGGAAGAGAAATACAATTAAAAAGAAAAAATATATATAATTTATTGTCTTTAAATCCCCTGCTCTGTTGTAAAGGAAGGAGGACATAAGACAGAATTGAAGGGTACTGTCATGGTTTGCATTTCTGTAGCCCTCCTTAAAGCTACACACATTCAGGAAAATGATAATATATAATGTTTGTGATTGATTTATTTTCTATCACTCAGATTGGTGGTGTGGGTATTTCAACTGCCCAGTGGTAGAGCCAGAATATTGTATAACCCTGGGAAGAAGATGTGTCTCACTCTTTTGCTTTCAATTTTGCTGTTGTTGCATGGCTATGTGGCTTAATAGTCTTGAGAGTTAATTTGGAAAGATTCTCAGGGACTGGCCAAAGAGACAGCCCCATATGCCCTGAAACATTTTGGAGACTCTTGTCAGAGCACAGAAAATCATAGTACTAATAGAAATGATGTCAGGTAGGTTGAAGCTCAAGAGGCTTCTATTGAGAAGGACTACATCAACTGCTGGAGTCCAGAGAGTATACTGTGCTTTGGCTAATGTTGTTCTGCATTTTGCTTATGTATAGATATATTACCTGAACAGCACCTGAAGGCTGTCTACTGTTGGGATGGTAGCATGGTTACTTCACAGAGCTTTTGACCAGATCTCTGTTGGAAATTTAAGGCAAAGAGCCAGTAGAGAAATTTAAACATTTGGCCAGGAAAAAGACTCCAGTGGATGTGTGGGCTGCAAAGATGAGACAGAGGAGAATATAGTTGTTCAGAAGAACAAAACAATAGAAAAAAAATGAAGTTTGCTGAACATGAGAGTGTATTTGAATTGCAGGAGGTCCTTGTTTTTTATTCTTGCCATTCCAGGGACTATGATTGTAATTGATCTTTCAATTTGATTTTAATGTTGTTCCAATATGCTTGTAACCAGATTAATTAATCAAATAGTGTGTTTTAATGTTGTACTTTCATCAACATTTGAATATTTTGTTTTTGGTACAAGAATAAGTGCAAAAAGAATTGGATATATGTAATTATTTTATTAATGTAAATCTGAATAGACCAAGATATATTAAGTTGCACAAATCTGTCACTAAGACTATAGTTTAGCAAAGTGTGTATGGTTATTAAGTTGACCAGGGGTGGATTGTTACGAATTAAAAGCCAGGGATGGTCGACATAACACCACCCGTATTAAATCAGTATGGTGCTGAGTATAGATGGCCCACCTGAGGAAATTTGGCAGTATAAATAGAGACATGTTGTTTCAAACCATTGATTCGCCTGGAAGAGCTCATAATGACTACCTTCCCCAACATGAATGTGGCCATTATCATCAGAGGAGCTCAGGATCTTGTTGGTGAGAGTGGCTGTGGTTCACAGTGGGGGAGCTCTGGTCTTCACACTGACCATCACTTCCTGGCTCAAGAGGGGAAGATGTGTGCTATTTAATCTCCAGGAAAAGCTTGTCACAGTGTCT
Organism: Cavia porcellus; assembly: GCF_034190915.1. Taxonomy (NCBI): domain Eukaryota; kingdom Metazoa; phylum Chordata; class Mammalia; order Rodentia; family Caviidae; genus Cavia; species Cavia porcellus. Next base: position 52,665,577 of record NW_026947486.1, read on the forward strand.
CTGTGGCATATACTAGACTGTTCTTATCATCAGAGGAGCTCGGTAACTCCTTGTCTCTGGTAATGGCTATGGTAATTTCGGGGACAGTCCTGGTCCTTATTTTGAGCATGACTTCTCAGCTCCATTGTAGAATCCTCAACCTACTGGCACAGCTGCTTCTCCCCACTGGCATACACTTTCTACTTCCATCACTGACCTTTGGGTCTTACTAACAGAGATCCATAATCAGACTGGCACAAATCCTTCTCATGTGCTCTAGACCTCCAGTTGGACTCATAGGAGGCATTTTAATGGGTTCTATCTCTTTATCTGGACTCATGTAGGATGTTGCTCTGGGATGCAGGCCCTTGGCTGAATATTCTGGAGTGTTATGCTATTTAGTGTTATGGGAAGAATTCCTACACTTTGTTGTGTTAAACTCTGGGTGACCAATATAAAATAATATGATAAAGTTTGTGTCCAGATTGTAATTGTTCTCCCCACAACCAAGACTATAACAGGAATTTGGTATTACAGGAGTGGGGCCATTGCTGTGACTATACCTGACTATGTGGTTTGAGAGCCTTTGGAAAAGTGCAAAGTTTGGAAAAGCTTCACAGATGTCACCTGAATGCATAAAGCTGGAACAGCTTAGGCTGTTCCATAGAGGAGAGTCTGGAGATGAGAAGGTGGATAAAAAGCTTACTGATAAAGACCAGGCTTGGTCAGTTTCTACTGGAAAGTAGGATTGCATTGGTTGTTGCACCCCACATAATATGTGTTATGGCTTGGAAGAAAATTTTTAGTTCTTGGAAGAAAGTTTGCTCATGTCTAGAGACTTTTCTGAAGATTGAGATAAGGACAATGGACCGATTAGTTTGGCAAGGAAAACTTCAGTGCAGTCAAATATCAAGTCAGTGTCATGGGTATTGTTGGAGGTCTTTAGCCAGATTTATTTTGCAACTGAAGAGTAAAAAGTCCAGCAGGATAATTTAAAATGTTGTAAGTTTGGCCAGAAGGAAAACTCCAGTAAAGCTGTGTATTATAAAACTAGATCCAAAACCTTGATTGCTGAGAAGGAATAGGGAAAAAAAAAAGATGTCTGGGGGTCATTCCAAGAAGCAACAGATCTTCATCTTTTGCAGCCACAAACAGCCAAAAGTGAAAGACTTTTCTCAGAAGAAAAAGCTGTAGAGCACCACATTCCAGAGTGGTGACAGAGGCGACAGGAGATTCAAAAATCATGGCTGCCACACCAGATCCCAGAATGGCAATGATATAGGGTAGCTTTTACATCTCAGCAGAATTTCCCTCAGCCTGCTACTCAGAATTGTAATGTGTCTGGACTGCACATTCCTCACACCATTCTGAGAAGTTTGGAGTGATGTGACTGTGGAAATCTTCTGCAGCCAAAGACTGACCCCTGAATCCTTTCCTTAAAAAAAATGGTAACCCAACCTACCCACTTCTGCTTTCTGTGGCTGTGGCCAGGGGAACTGCTCCACTGTCACTCACCATCAGTTGATTTGGGGAATCACTAAGGAAAGCAATGGTTTGTGTTCTCACTGCTGACTCATGCTTCATAAAATTATCCTGGTCCAGGTAAGGTCTCCATTTTTCCATAAAGAGAAAAGTTGTTGTTTTCACACAGTAGCACCAAGAAGTCTCTGATATGTGGTGCTGAGCTATAATTTTTGTTGCATTTTTTTCTATTTTCCTTTATCAATTCACTCGTGTTTGCCATATCCTCCATTCATGTCAGTTCCTCTCCAAACTGTTGTTTTCCAGACTCAAAGCACTTTGACAACTTGAGTTGGTGGTACTTAATGTTCTGCAATTTTCTCAACTCTCAAATTATCAAAATGTTGCCATTTTAGATGATGATCAGTGTTTGTAGTTTCAATGATAAGTTGCATAATTTACAGAGATAATATGATGAAAATTCAAGGATAACAATACGTAACAAATAGTCCTGCAGTGATGACATATTGAACAGATTATTTACACAGTACTTTGTTACTTGTCTAATACAGTGATGTCAAATTTGTAATTCTCCAGGAAACTATCAATTGAACTTAAAAGGTAACTTCATTGAAATAATGTAGTGCTTTTTAGGTATAATTGAATAACATAAATCACTGTCCATGAGAGGATTTCAAAATTTAAATTAAAATGCTGTGGAAGAATTATTTAAATGAAAATGGAAGTAGTATATTCCTGAAAATAATTTTCTTCATTTGTTAAACCCGGATATCTTACCCTTTAATACTTTATCAATGATTTCCAAGGGAGACCATTAGAGAAATAAAAACAAAGATTAATAGCTAGTAGTAACAATAAAATTAGATAATTTTAATAGTCTTTTTTTCATGATCCTAAAGATTGAAATGTTTTAGTTAGCTATATTTTTCACTTTGTTTATTTAATAATAAAGAAAATTAATTTATTTTTTCCAATTTTTATATAAAGAAAGAAAAGAAAATTTAAAAAAACAAAACAGAAAAAAGTAAAAACAGTAGAACAATACAGAATTTAAAAAATAACATCATAAAATTGCTACTTGGTACATTATATATTTTTATCCCAACAATAGTTATTAAAGTTACAAAAAAAACATAAAAAATGGCTACACATTCAAACATTGACAGTTGAAACCCTTCAGTTCAATAATCAAACAGAAATTTAGTAATATAAAAAGGTATTGTAACAGAAGATAAACATTTTTTTCAGATTATCAGCATCAAAATGTTTCCAGTTACTAATGATACAGCATTATGGTAATGTCACTGAACTCTGCAGTAAATTTTTTATGATTAACTGCAAGGTGTATGGAAAGAGAAAGAGTATTAGATCAGGTAACTTTCTGGAGCATAGCAATAGAAGGATGGAGACTTATTTAGCTTCAAGTACATCCAGTCTGAGTCTCAAATTGAACTACCAGGCAACTCTGGAGAAGTAAGCGGCACCAGTACAAATACCTTAGAAGTCTTCATAAAAATTGGACCACCATTGCCCCATAAATACCAGAAAAGAGCTCATCTAGCCACTTTAGAGACTGTATTTCTCCCATTTATCACAATAATAACAACCTTGACAGTTAGTTTGTTTGAGACACTAGAAACAGAAACTTCTTTTTCAAAATTTAAGAAAAATAAAATAGGGGCCTGCCCAGAGCCCAGTCACACTAGGCCCTGCTTGCCTAGCAGGTTTCAGGCCTACCCAGAACACATCCAGCAACCTTCTCTGGAAATGGAAACCTGGAAACTCAGTTGGCAGCTGCAGTGAGTCTGCTCCCCATTCAGAGCCCAGGAGACTGTGTTAAGATCATTGCTCCTAGAGCTCAAAGACCAGTCCAGAGCCCAGCCACACTAGGCTGCGCTCTCCTGGCAGGTTTCAGGCCTGCCCCAGGACATGCCCAGGGACCTTCTCTGGAAAAGGATACCTGGAAACTCAACTGGCGGCTGGGGTGAGTACCCATACCATCCTGAGCCAGATACATTGTGATAAGATCATTGATCCCAGAGTTCAAGGACCTGCCCAGAGCAAAGCCAACTAGGCTGGGCTTGCCTGGCAGGTTTCAGGCCTGGCCAGGACACACCCAGTGACCTTCTCTGGAACCAGGAATGAGGAAACTCAGCTGGTAGCTGGGGTGAGTCTGCTCCCCATTCAAAGACCAGGAGAGTCTGTTAAAATCATTGCTCCCAGAGCTCAAGGACCTGCCCAGAGCCCAGGTTTCAGGCTTGCCCCAGGACACACTCAGCAACCTTATTTGGAATCAGGAACTTAGAAACTCAGCTGGTGGCTGGGGTGATTCTGCATGCCATCCTGAGCCAATAACATTGTGTTAAGATCATTGATCCCAGAACTCAAGGACCCACTCACAGCCCAGTCACACTAGACCCACCTTGGGAGGTTTTTCAGCCTGGGTAGATTAGCCCCACCAACCTTCTTCAATAAAGAGAGTGGAGAGCAGGTGGGGTGAGTTTCAGGGCATTAGTCTTTCCCTGCAGAGAGCTTTAGCCCATCATCCACAGTGGGTAGGTGCCTGCCCAGCTACACGGAACACTGCAGGTAGCATGGGAGGGCCTGAGTGCTTGAATGGACCATGCTCAGCAACCTCCATTTAGTCCCAGGAGCCTAGGGCATAGGACACGATTTCCAACACATCCAGGGAAAGCCTTAGAAAAACACTTGAAACACGGAAATATAGGAAAATGACAAAACGTAAGATGAAAATGCAATCGCAAAATTTCACCCCCCAAGAAACCCTACAAGCCATGTACAAAGAAGAAAATATATGCCATATGCCTGAAATATCTGTAATAATAGCAACCTAAATAAAGAAGCAACTCTGGGAAGCTGTAAAGGAATTCAAACTAGAAATAATCTCCTAGGTAAAAGAAGAAATGATAAAAGGAATGAAAGAAATGCCGAACACATCCAGAGAAGACACAGTTAAAAATGAGAGGAACAAAATAAAAAGATAGAATCCTTGGAAGAGCAATATAACAAACAAACAGAACACATGAAGCTTATTCAAAGAGATACACAGGAAATCAAAAATTCTATCAAAACTTTTCAAAACCAACTCAATGAAAGTGAAGGTAGAATTTCAGACCTTGAAGACAAGATTGCAGCTAGTGAACAGGAAAGGAAAGATCTTATAAAACAAACAAACAAACAAACAAAGAGTCAGGAAATAATAATTCAACAGCTGCAAGATGATGCAAAGAAAAACAACATAAGATTAATAGAGAAAAATAAAAAAGAAGGGAAAAGTACAAATGATATCAAAAGTCTGTTCACAGAAGTCATAGCTGAAAATTTCCCAAACATGAGAAAGGAAACTAACATTAGGTTTAGTGAAGCATATGAACTCCAAATAGCCAACTCCAAATAGCATATAGAACTCCAAAATAAAGTGACACCCAGGCATATAATAATCACCATATCAGAAATCAAACATAAGAATAGAATACTAAAAGCTGTCAGAGAGAAAAGAAAGATCACCTATAAAGGAAAGCTATCAGAGTTACAGCAGACTTCTCAACACAAACAATGAAGTCAAGAAGAGCATGGAATGAAGTATTTCAGATCCTAAAAGAAAATAATTTCCAACCTAGACTGACGTACCCTGTAAACTGGTCCTTCAAATGGATAGAGAAATAAGATACTTCCATGAAAAATACTTGTTTTTAAGTCCTGTAATAATCCCACGATCTTGTTTTAACTGATTAGACTCTGTTCCATTCTGTGCGATAGTATCAAGTTTGAGGGTATAGGCAACTACTTTGAAGGCAATAAGATTCACAAAGATGCCCATTCTGGTTTGATTATTGTCTCCTTTGGAAGTCCTGTAATGTTTACAATGCCTAAGTTTTATTGGTCTTGTTCTTTACTGTTTTGTCCAACTTTATAATATCTAATGAGATAGACAATTCTTTTTAAGGAAACAAGAGACAACGTTGATAACCATTGTTAATAACCTTGTACTCTGTTCTACATCATGTGCTATGTCTATCCTTGGTTTTGACTGACAGCTTTGTTTTGCCATATTTGATTTTATTCTCTCCCCCCCCCAAAAGTAATAAGAACTAAGGAGTAATAAAATCCAAAATGTGTAAATTTTGTTGTAAAAAAGAGAGGGAGGGAAAAAAGAGCTCTAACGGATATAACAGCAAGTGTGTTTAGGGGTGTTAAATAGCTGACTATATTAATGTTTTTGGATCATTGAACACAGCTGTTTGCAGTCTCTCTGCTTGAATGTCTACTTTGTATTCTTTGATACTGTGATTTGAGCAACTATTTCCAAGATGATAATATGTAATCTATTAACAGGTGATTTCTTACTGTTATGTTTTTTTTTTGTAGTTCTGTATTATGTGTAACCTTACACTGCTTTGTTTTGTTTTGTGTTTTTCTCTTTTTCCTCTTAAATAAAACTTAAAAAAAGAAAAATACAGCTGAAGTAGTTCATGATCACCAAGACAACCCTGCATAGAATACTGAAAGACAGCTTAGATACACTTAGGAAAAAAAACACTAAGAAAAGCAGACAATTAAACAAAACAGAAAGATAAAGATGCAACAGCAGAAAGATAACATGTCAACAATAAACCAACTTATAACAGTTATAACCATTAATATAAATGTTCTCAATGCACCAATTAAAAGAAACAGGCAGGCAGAATGGATCAAGAAACAAAATCCAACCATATTCTGTCTACAAGAAACTCACAGAACCTAAAAGGATACTCACAGACCAAAAGTCAAAGGATCGAAAACAATATTTAATGCAACTGGAGCCTCCCAAAAAAGCAGAGGTAGCTAGGCTGTTTGCAAACAATGTGAACTTCAAACCAATAACGATCAGAAGAGGTAAAGAAGGTCATTACACCGTGGTTAGGGGAAAACAACAAGAGGAAGACGTAACAATCTTAAATACATACGCACCAAATTCCAGGGCAAACAGTTATATAAAACAAGTATGATCAGAAATGAAAAACCAAATAAGCAGAAACACAATTATAACAGGGGACCTTAACACACCATTGACACCAAGGTACAGATCAACCAGACAGAAAATCAGCAAAGAAATAAGAGAACTGAATCACACATGTGAACAAATGGACTAGACATATACAGAGTGTTCCATCCAACAACGTCAGAATACACATTCTTCTCAGCAATAAATAGGTCATTCTCTAAAATAGACCATATATTAGTGCACAGAGCATACTTGATAAATTCAAAAGAGTTGAAATTATCCTTTGCATGTTATTGGATCATAGTGCCATTAAATTAGAAATTAACGATAAAAGATATTGCAAAAATCGCACAAACACAGGAAAGTGAATAACACATTCTTGTGTAATCAGTGAGTTACAGGGGAAAGTAAAGAGGAAATTAAACAATACCAACAACCAAATGAAAATACGACTAAAACTTACCAGGATAGGAGGAATGCAATGAAAGCTGTCCTCAGAGGAAAATTTATTGTACTGAGTTCTCATATCAGGAAAACAGAATGAATACAAATAAAATGATGTTACACATCAGACATCTAGGAAAAGGAGAGCAAGTCAAGCACAAAGCCAAAAGAAGAGAGGAAATTATAAAAATCAGAACAGAAATCAAGCAATAGAGACTAAGAAAACAATCCAAAAAATCAATGATTCAAAGAGTTGGTTCTTTGAAAGAATAAATAAAATTGATAAGCCTTCAGTCAACCTTATTTTAGAAAGGGAAGAAAAACCTCAAATTTATGAAATAAGGAATGAAAAATGTGTAATCACTACAGACTCTGTAGAAATACAGAAGATCATCAACTCCTATTTTGAAAACCTCTACTCTCATAGTTTGATAGCACAGAAGAAATGGACAGATTCCTTGAAGCATATGAAGTACTAAGGCTGATGTAAAGAAGATGTAAAACTGCTGAATCAACCAATTTCTATTAATCAAATTGACAATATAATTAAGTCCTCAACGACAAAGTAGAGCCCAGGCCCAGAAAGATTCACTGCAGAATTCTACAAAAAGTACAAAGAAGACTTAATGCCGACACTTCTCAAACATTTCAATGAAATTGAAAAGGAAGCAATCCTTCCTAAGTCATCCTGGAAGCAAATATTAATCTAGTACCAAAACCCGAGAAGGACCCAACTGAAAATAAGAACTACAGACCAATCTTCATAATGAACACAGATGCAAAAACCCTTAATAAAATTTTGGCAAATAGAATGCAGCAAATCATCAAGGACATTAAACTCCATGACCAAATGAGATTCATCCAAGACATGCAGGGATGGTTCAACATAGGTAAATCAATAAATGTAATCTACCGTATCAATAAAACCAAAAGTAAGAATCACATGATCATTTCTATAGATGCAGAAAAAACTTTTGATAAGGTCCAACATTCATTATTGACAAAAATCTTACAGAAATTTGGAATAGATGGTCTTTTCCTCAATGTAATAAAGGCCTTCTATGATAAACCAACAGCCAGTACTTTACATTTAAATGAGGCACAAGACAAGAATGTCCCTCATCACTGTTCCTATTTAATATAGTACTGGAAATACAGGCCAGAGCAATTAGACAAGAGAGAGAAATAAAAAGCATAAAGATAGGAAAAGAAGTTAAATTATCATTATTTGCAGATGACATGATACTCTACATAGAAGACTCCCAAAACTCCAGTGAGACTCTTAGATAAAATAAATAAATTCAGCAATGAAGCTAGATACAAAACCAGTACTCAAAAATCAGTAACATTCTTATACACTAACAACAAGTTCACAGAGAGAGAAATAATGCTTCACACTAGCAACTGAAAAATGAAATATGTAGGAATTACTCTCATGAAAGAAGTGAAAGATCTATACAAGGAAAATTATAATACACTGAAAAAAGAAATGGAAAGGATCTCATAAATTGGAAAGACATCCCTTGCTCATGGATAGGAAGAATAAATATTGTGAAAATGGTCATTCTCCCAAAAGTGTTATACAGTTTCAATGCAATCCCAATAAAAAATACCATCAAATATGCCTTATAGATCTAGACAAATCACTCCTAAAGTTCATTTGGAGTGAGAAGAGACCTAGAATAGTGAAGACAGTTCTAAGCAGCAAAGGCAAGGCAGGAGGCATTACAATCCCTGAATTGAAATTATACTACAAAGCAACTGTAGTAAAATCAACATGGTACTGGAATCAAAACAGAGCTGAAGATCAGTGGAATAGATTAGAAGATGCAACCACAACCACAAACACACTCAACTGCTTTATCTTTGATAAAAGTCCCAAATATGTTCACTGGAAGAAGGACAGTCTCTTTAATAAATGGTGTTGAAAAAACTGGCTCTCCATATGCCAAAAGCTAAAACTAGACCCATGCCTATCACTAAATTAAAATCTAAATATATTATATGATCTGAATATTAAAGCAGAAACACTAAATCTATTGGAAAGAAAACTGGGTAAAAACCTTGAAGACACAGGGATAGTTAGAGAATTCGTGGACAGGACTCAAAAAGCACAAGAAATACTTCCCAGAATCAATAACTGGGATCACATCTTATTAAAAAGTTGCTGCATGTCAAAGAAATCTCCAGCATAGTGAAAAGATAACCCACAAACTGGGAAAAAATCTTAGTGAACTCTCCCTCAGACAAATGGCTTCTGTCTAAAACATATAAAGAATATTTTAAAAATCAGACCCCCAAAATTCAAAGACCCTGTCCCAAAATGGGCATCTGAGATGAATACACAATTCTCAGATGAAATACAAGGGGCAAGTAAATACATGAAAAAATTTTCATCATCATTACTCATTAGAGAAATGCAAATTAAAACCACACTGAAATTCCATCTCACTCCTGAAAGAATGGCCAGGATCAAGAAAAACACCAACAACAATGCTGGAGAGGCTGTGGGGAAAAAGGAATTCTCCTGCACTGATGGTAGGAGTCTAGACTGGTGCAATCATTGTGGAAGATAGTCTAGATATTTCTCACAAAGCTGGGATTGGAAGTTCTTCTTCTTCCAGCTATTCCACTTTGTTTTGACTGACTCTGCTTTGTTATGTCACATTTGATTTTATTGTCTTCCAAAAAAAGTAATAAGAACAGTGGGAATAATAAAACACAAAATATATAATTGTCTTGTAAAAAAGAGAGGAAAAGAAAGTGCTCTAAAGGATATAACTGCATGTATATTTAAGTCTATAAGATAGATAACCACAGTACTGAATTTTTGTTGGATCATTGAACAGAACTGTTTGCAGTCTCACTGTTTGAATGTCTACTCTGTATGCTTTAATTTTGTAACTTGAACAACTATTTCTAAAATGACAGTATGTGGTCTATTAAGTAATGATTTCCTACTGTTTATTTATTTTTTTGAAATTATGTATTACTTGTACCCCTTTTCTGTTTATTTTCTTTTTCTCCTTAAATAAAATTTAAAAAAAAGAAAAGTAAAGTAGAAAAACAACTAGAAAACTCTGTTTTAAAATGTAATTATATTTAATTTCTTGTCAATTACACATATCACAAATAATAAAACTTGTTTTTTTGGTTATTTTGGTTTATTTTAGATATACATAATGATCCAATTCGCTGTAAGGAATCTGTACTGTGCATAATTTATCCTAATCAATGTTTCTTTTTCCTCAGTCTACTCCCCACCATTCAACTCCTCTTCTACATTTTAGTGACAAAAGCTTTGTTTCCATTTTTCCTTATATTATCTTTTCCTTTCCTTTTCCCTTCCTTCTTTTGTCCCCTCTCTCTCTCTCTCTTATTTACTTTCCCTACTCCCAGTATCTATTATGCATTTTGATACTTATTTACACATTTGGTTTCTCATAAAACAGGAATAATGTGATGTTTAAACATGTATCCAATTCATTTCACTTAAGATTATGGTGTCAAAGTGCATTCCTTTTACCCATATACACCTCAAGTTATTCTTTCTCTTCAGTAGAGTAATGTTTCAGTGCACAGTCATCGATTGATGAACATATGGGTCATTTCTAAGATTTAGCTATGAAAATATATGCTGTTATCAAAATGGATATTATATATAGCTGTGAAACAGTAGTTTTAATTCTTTGGGGAAGATAACAAGATGGGGAGTACTTGGGTAAAATGAAACTTTAAATTTGAGATTTTTAAAATATTTAGAACAAAATAAAACTAAGCAAAATAAAACAGAATGCAGTCAATCATAACAAAACAATGAAAGTTGATACAGGACTTCAAACCAAGATAAAAGAAAATCAACCATGGCTACCATAATGTGTCTTGCTATTTTTACAATTACTGCCCATACCACTAGATATGATAAAATCAAACAAAACAGAACAGAATAAAAGCACTCAAAACAAAATGATGAAAACAACACAGGGCTTGGAAATAAGATAATAGGAAATCTATACCTGCCATAATGTATTTTCTATCTTTGAAATAGCTGCTCATGCCATCAATTATATTAAAACAAAACCCAACAAAAAGCAACATTGGAACAATACAGGACTGCAAAGACAAAATAATAGACTAACAATAGCTGCTGTAATAAAGATATCCTTAAGCACAGCCTAGAATCTGACAAACTGTTTTTTTTTTTAAATCTGGCACCTTGAAACAAAGAAGCAAGATCTGTAATTATATAACAAAATCAAATAGAAATGTGTTTGCAGTGAATTTCCCTTTAGTATTGTGTTTTTATTTGTTGGAGGAGGATTTAAGGCACCTAAGCAAAAAATAAATACATGGAGAGAAATGTATTAGGGCTGAGATACAAAGAAATTTCACCCAAGCTTTGGGAGCCACAGAACATAGGAAACAAAAGTGAACGAGAAATAAAAAATGTTCAGTGTGAACCAGAAAAATTAAAGACAATGGTCACCATCACAAAAAAGAAAAATCCAAAAGATTATTGAAAAAATAGGAAAAGGTAAACAAAACAAAGCAAAATAACCAACAAAAGGTAACCTAAACAGTCAACGCCCTCCAGTATCCCTCTTATGTCTACAGACCTTTGGCAGTGCCAAAGTTAGAGCAAAATCTGTGCTGAGTAACCCAAATAAGTCTACACTGAGATTAGTGTTAGGTGTAATGCAATTCCACAAAATCTGCAGTAGGTTGGAGGGGGCAGCAACTCTACTCTTTCAGCTCTACAGAGTTGTGGACTGATCTTAGTCTCTAGCTGTCAGCCTGGGGGCCCAAACGTTCCACTAAAAACACTTTGAATGTCCCACATTCGCCCACACTTTCTTCTTACTCTGTATACTTCTGTAACAGTCATTCACCCAGTTGTTGTGGGATTTGAAAACTTATAGCCCTGAGACAAAGATAAGCCAAAACTACTCTGAGTTCTAGTTTCAGTTGGCCCCTCACGATCATTGCACAACCTGCTCTAGTCTATTCCACTGGTGTGTAACTGGTTTATAACTCTCATGCCACTAGGATTGTAAGTGGAGTGTTTCATTGTTATATCTCACCTTACTGTTTCTGTGGATTCCAATTAGCTGCGGCAGTATGCAGCATTTACCAAGCTGCTGCGCTGGCATGTTTCCCCCTAGAGGGCTCTAGGCTCACTCACTGCCACTGTGTGGCTGGTAGGTTCTAAGTTCTTCTTTCACACTATGAGCTAGGATTTGATAGTTCAATATTTATGATTTTGAAATTAGTCACGAATTTTTGTTATCACCTCATAGTCTGAGGACAAAACGTTGAACCATCAGGGAAGGAGCACTTTCATGGTCACTTAACCCTGGTATGTGAAACATACTGCTGAACTGCAATATTCTCTGTGTTTAGGAGGACAGAGAGGCAAGAGTCCAAATATCCCAAGCAGTTTGACTCTATCACACCATTAAGGTTTCATCAGCACAGAAAGTTCTAAGTACAAGGAGAGCACTTGCTGTACATTGACACCAGCTTTACTTTTATACTCTGTTGTTGAATTGAGCTTCACTAATTCTCTCCTTTGTTCCACTCAGTCCCTTATCTTCATGTTTTTCATTTGCCTGAGTTTCTATTAGAAGAACAAGGTGGGTATCTAACCAGATTTATAAGACAAAAGGGGAAGAGGCCAATATGTTCCCTGCAAGTGGAGCCTTTAACTCTTATTCATAATAGTAGGATATTCCGGAGTCCATGAGGTCAATGCAAAAAAAAAAAAAAACAAAAAAACAAAAAAAAAAAAAAAACGTGGCCAAACTGTGTGATGACCCATATTATGAATGACAATAACTGAAAAAAAAATACCAGACACATGTGGATGAAGCACATATTTAACTTAAATGAGTGATAACTTTGATGAAAAGACGGACAAAGATGTATTTCCTAAGAAACTGGGCCTTCAGACAGTGGGTTACTAAAGATACTTAGAAATAAAAGGCCATCTAGGGTGGAAGTTAAAATGAAACACTGAGCACAAAAAGGTACAGGCCTGAGTACATGGTTACTCAATAGAAAACTGAGTAATAACTAGCTAGTTCCCCAAAGGGAATGAGAAAGCTGAATAAAGCATGAAGGAGAACAAAAGCTTTGTGGCAAAGGGCAAACTAAAGTCTCATTAACACTCACAGGAACTGAAAACTCCATTCTGTGATTGAGTTGAGAACAAGCTGCCTGTCATACTCCAATCTCCATGATCTCAGAGGCCAGCATTCTGTCCCACAGGCTGCCTCCAGAGAATATGTTCCTAGGGTGCAGATCTACACATATCACAGTACTTTATATGAACCCATTCTATGTGAGCCCAGACCAGTGGAGTGTAGAGAGGGCTATTTCCAGGTCTGACTTCTTGAGGCTCAGCATAACTCAGCTCAACTCTGACAGGCAGGATTTCCCTATGCCGTTCTGACTAGTGTTCAATTCACTTTGTAACCCAGACTAGCATTGAACTCACAGTAATCTTCCTGGCTCAGCTTACCCAGTACTGGGATCATAAATATAAGCCATAATGTCCAGCTATATTGTAGGCTTTAAAAAATTTTCAAATAGCTTTCTGGAACTTAAAATAATCCACATTGTTTATGGCATTGCTTTAGAAATTCTATTGTCCAACATTTTACAAGCATCTGGAATTTTCAGCCATTATTACATTATCAATGCCAGGAACTCTATACAAAAAATCATTTTATTATTTAAACTTCTACTTCATTGATGAATAATCTTGAACATCTTTCTGTGTGTTATTAGCTAGCTGTAATAGCTATATTTGTGACTTGAGTGTTCAAATATTTTATTCAATTTAGTTAAAAAGCTACTTTTTCCTTTCTAGGATTCTTCCTTCCTATTTGAATGGCACGTAGATACATCATTCATTCAGTAACACCTTGCTTCGCTAATGCTTTTGTTTATAAACAAGCTTTTTCACAAACAATTTGGCAATTTTTTTTTTCTCTGTGAATTCTGTATTGGGTGATGACACAACTGTGGTCATCCTTTTTACATGAACATGAACAGAAGATATCCCCCATAACTGTTTCAGAAAGTGGAAAGAATGAAGACAAAAGTGCATTTAAATTGAATGATTCTTTGAGGAGATCAATTTCTGTGTGTTACTTTCCGAATTTTTTTTTAGAATTTAAACATTCAACATATACTTTGTTCACATGTTCTGTTTTTATGCCTACATATAATAAATGGCAAAGTAACCTTGAAAAGTACATAATGTAATTGTAATAAACTAGATGCAACACATATTCATATTCTTTATCCAGTGTATTGAGAGATAAAGGTGCTCTTTTTCTCTATTATAGTGATGACTTTACTGAAATCCTTCATGAGATAAACTTCATTGTGACTGCTTTTCTTCAGATAATTTTTGAAAGATTTTATTTGAAAGAGTGTTGGCAGTTTTCTTTCTTCTGTGGAGCTTCAATTTTCATCTTCATTTTTGATACTATCTCCTGGCTTCCAGTGCAGATCTCTCAGCATTCTCAAACATATCCTTCACTCTTTTGGCTTATGCAATTAAGCTTGAAGCACTGGTCCTTAGGCATTTCTGGTGCAGAACCTTCAGTCTCCCATGATAGATCCTTTTGATCTCTAGATATAGACTTACATGAGAAACTGTCATGGGTTCCAAGACCTTGACTGGATTCTTTGGATTCCCAGCAGGCAGGCAGATGTGTTGCATGCTTCTACATCTGACTCTAGTAAGTGTTAATTAATACAATGAAATAGATTGCATTAAGATGCCTTCCCAGAATCTCATGTGATCCTAAGTGGGTGTTATGACTTGTGTTTAGATGTCCTCTTGAAGGCTCATGCAGTCATAGGTGAAGCTTTTTCAGAGGTGGCTGAATCTAGAGCAGGTGATTGATTCATGGTGTAATGATAAAATTAATGGTGCTAGGACTAAGTGTGAGTGATTAATAAATCAGTTCACTGATTGGTTTGTACTTCTGTAATCCTTGGATCTTTGCATGTAAAAGGGGCAAACAGAAGCTACTAAGTTTCCTTGCTTAATTTTGTTGTCTTCTGCTTGTTATGATCATTTTATCATCTACAATGCTTGTGTGCCATGCCACCCTGCCTTGGAGCCAGCTTTTTACAGACTTAAAGCTCTACTATGAGCCAAATAAGCTTTTCCCCACTTGATATTGTGTATTTTTTCTCACATACAAGAAACAACTAAGACAGTGAGGGATTTTTTTTTTGAAAGTGGCTTCATTAGGTTTTGTGACTATGATCTAAGAATGTGATACTGAAATAGTCTGTACAAAATGGAAGTTATATCCTGGGCATGGGTAGAATCAATAAATAGGTTTTTAAAATGGATATAATATTCTGTGACAGAAGTAAGGCAGACTTTCAGCTCTTTGTTGCATTCTGACTTTCACATAATGAGTTGTTTCTCTTGTGTGATGTCCTAGATCTTCCAACCTGCCTTGGAACCAGTTGATGATAGACAGCAATCATTAAAAAATATTAGCTGCAATAAAACTTTATTCATTTTTAAGAGTAGGAATAATTTACTGAATGAATGAGTGAAGAAAGAAAGAAAGCTGCCTGAGAGACAGAAGTGGGCCCACAAAGTGGGTTGCCCTCCAACTCTGTTTCTCAAGGTTGTTTACTGAGCAAAGCCACAAGGCAAGGCAGACATAAGGTATGAAAGAACTACAATCCATCAATAAGCTTACAAGTATAGTCATTTAGTTAATATTTATCCAACGACAAATCATAGGAGGAGTGTGAGTAGTGACAAAACTACAGTCAACCAACAAGTATACAAAAAGTAGAATCATTAGGTTAATGTGGATTAAATGGGGATTGAGAGGGGAAGAAAGTCACATAGTAAATGCTGATGTGACAGATAAGGACTTTCTTGGAAGGTGTGGGGTAGAGAGGTTTGGTCCTCCATCCCAAGGTGATTGATGATGTTTTCGAAAATAAATCACTGTTGTTCATCTTAAGGGAATAATATGCATAAGGAGTTCTTTTATTTGAAGACTGGCCTTCAGGGAATATGCCTCTAATCATAGTTGAACTTTCCAGGGCACAGGCATGTCGGACTACCCACTTCATTTCTACTCAGTTTAGCTATCAATAATGTTCCCTTGACTGAGGATGCACCCCTACTTGCCATAAGGGGATGAGGTTTGAAGAACAATCTGGCTCCATCCATCTGAAGAGGTTAATAATTGTGATTTAAAATCATAGATATTCCACAGAGTCTATCAAAATTCCCTCAGTAGGCACCAGCTATTCTTTTTTAAGACAGATGTACAGTTTTAAGGCTGGAGGAGACAAGTTCGTAGAAATAAGCACACATGTGCCAAAAAATAAAGTCAACAGGATAATTACGAATATAATCTACAAATTTTCCACCAGGAGGAGCCAGTAGTAACTTTCCATAGAGAAGACAAGAAGGTCTATGTGTTTATGTCCAGTGACCCACAGTCATCTGCAACCTTTGATGAGGCCTGTGGGGACTGGAAGTCCACTCAAATGACACATCAACACCTGGGAACCATCTCTATGGAAACACCAGAACTGGACAAGCAATGAAACAAAGGGGGAAGGTAGGAGAACATCAGCAGAAAGATAAGATGATGAAGATAAACCAATACATATTAGTTATAACAATTAATGTACATGGCCACAATTGGCCTATAAAAAGAAACAGTGAACCAAGAAAAAAGAATCCAACAACATATGTGATATAAAAAATACTTTTTTTCTTTTAAAAGAAAATTCATAATCTGAAAGTCAAAGGATGAAAAGCAATATTCCATGTGATGTGAACCCAGAAAAAAGGAGAAGGAGATATTCTGTTTGTAGACAATACAAGCTTCAAACCAAGAATGTTAAACACAGATGTAAAACATAACTACATACTTGTTAGGGACAATCTTAAGAGGAAGAGTTAACAATCATAAATATATGTTTGCCAAATATACAATCACCAAATTTTGTACTACCAATTTTAACAGACATGTAAAATCAAATAAGCAATAATACAATAATAATGTCGCATTTTAACATCCCACTGTCACAAAGAGAACATATCAACTAGACAAAATATTCATCAAACAAATAGCAGAACTGAATCAAATTTGTGAACAAGTGGAATTAGTAGACATGTACAGAATATTCCATCCAACAATATCAGAATACACATTCTTCACAGCTGCAAATGGGGCATTATTTAAACTAGACAATAAAATAGCCAATAAAATATGCTTAAGTAAGTGCAAAGGAAATGAAATTATCCCATGTATAGTACCTGAACAAGTGCAATGATTTTGGAACTTAATTACATAAGAAACTTCAAAAGTTTCACAAACACATGGAAATTAAATCTTACCACAGTGAACAACCAATGAGTTTCACAGGAAATTAAAGAAGAAATTAAACATTATAGGTAATAAAATGAAAATGCAAATACAACTTACTGGGATGGAGGAGACACAATGAAAGCAGTTCTCAGAGAACTGCTCACATCAGGCAAATGGAAAGAATACAAATAAACAACCTAATGATGAACCTCAAATTTCTAGAAAAAGAAGTACAAATGAAGTCCAAAGCCCAAAGGATAGAGGGACTTATATATCTTACAACAGAATTTAACACATTGAAACTAAGAAAAAAATACAAAGAATTAATGAATTAAAACGTTTCTCTGAAAGAATAAAAACTCCTAGCCAACCTTATCTGGATAGGGGGATAAAAAATTTTAAACTCATACAATGAGGAATGGAAAGGGTGAAATTGCTACAAATACTATGAAAACACAGAAGATCATCATTATCTACTTTGAAAACTTACACTGTTATAGTATCAAAAACACAGTAGAAGTTGACAGAGTGTTAGAAACATTAATTTCTAAATCTAGATTAAGAACTCATAAAATTAATCAATATGAATTAACAAGAGTGAAAATATATTTAAAGCTTATAAATAAAACTACAGCAAAAAAAAAACCCAGGTCCTGATAGATTTACAGCTAAATTCCGTAAGAAATTTGGAGATAATTTAATACTAATATTCTTCAAACTTGACAATTGAAATTGAAAGGAAAGAAATTCTTCCTAAATTTTCTGGGAGGGAAATATTATCCTGACACCAAAACCAGAGAAAGAACCAACCAAAATTGAAAACTACAGACAAATCTCTCTATTGGACATAGATTTAAAAAAACTCAAAATAAAATACTAGCAAACATAATGCCTCAAATCATCAAGAATAATATATAGCATGGCCAAGTGGAATTCATCCCAAGAATGCAGTGATGCTTCAAAATGCACAAATCAATAAACAACAACAGAGCCAAAGACAGAAGTCACATGATCATCTCAATAAATATGGAAAACTTTTGATAAAGTTCAACATTCATTCATGGGAAAAACACTGAAGAAAATCAGAATAGACGCTCTTTACCTCAATCTGATAAAAGTCATTCATGACAAACCAACAATAAGTCCAGAACAAGACAATGGCGTCCAATCTCCTCACTGCTATTCATTATACTCCTGGATATATTAGGCAGAAGGATTAGACAGGAGAGAAAAATAAAATTAATAAAGTTAAGAAAAGAAAAGAAGCAGTTAAATTATCATAATTCACAGATGACATGATACTCTACATACAAGATTCCGAAATCTCCACCAATGGAATTCTAAACTTTTTAAGCATATTCAGCAGGGTAGCTGGGTACACAGTCAATACTCAAAAGTCAATAGCATCCCTGAACACAAACAACAAAATCACTGTGAGACACAAATTAGGGAGACCATATCAGGAACATGATAAGGATGTCCATTATCACTACTCTTATTCAATATAAAGCTGGAAATATCAATCAGAGCAATTAGACAAGAGAGAGAAACAAAAGGAATAAGGATAGGAAAAGAAGATAAATTATTATTATTTGACAACATATGCTATATTGAAATTATTATTATTTGAAAACATGCCCTATTTTGAAGATGCTAAAACTCCATTGAAATATTTCTAGATGTAATAAGGAAATACAATAATGTACCTGGATACAATAGCAACAATGAAAAATCCATAGCATTCCTGTACACAAACAACAAACTCACTGGTAAATAAGAAAGGCTTCACCCTTCACAATAGCATCCATAAAAATGAGACAGTCGGCATCAATCTAAAAAGGAAATAAAAAAATCACTTCAGTGACAATTACTACACTCTAAAACAAACTGAAAAAGTTCTCAGAAAATGGAAAGATTCCATGTTCATAGATAAGAAGAACAAACACTGGGAAAATGGCCATCCTCTCAAAATTGTTTTAGAGATAGAATATAATTACAACTAAAATGCCATTAACATACCTCGCAGATCTAGAGAAACGATTCCTAAAATTCTTCTGGAACCAGAAGAGATGGAGAATATCAAAGGCAATTCTGGGCAACAAAAGCAAGGCAGGGGGCATCACTATCCCTGGCTTGAAGTTATACCAGAAAGCTACTGTGATAAAATCAGCCTGGTACTGGAATTAAAACAGACCTGAAGATCAGTGGAATAGCTTAGAAGATATGACGGCAAATGCAAGCTCATTCAACTACTTGGTATTTGGCAATTGGACCAAAAATATTCACTGGAAAAAGATAACCTCTTAAAAAAGTGTTAAAAAAGTGTTTCTGGAAAAACTCGATTCCATATGCCAAAAACTAAAACTAGTTACATGCCTGTCAATGTGCATTTAAATAAGGTTAAAGTGGATCAAAGATCTAAATATTAAAACAGAAGTACTAAATTTGCTAGTAGAGAATGTAGATAGAAATCTTAAATATATGGTGTTAGATTGGGAAATAACAAAAATCAAACTGCATGGGAAATACTTTCCAGAATCAACAATTGGGATCTCATCTTATTAAAAGATTTTGCATGAAAAAAGAAACGTCCAACACATTGAAATCAAAATCAATGAACTGGGAAAAAGATCTTAGTCCACTGTCCTTCAGACAAAATACTTCTGCCTAGAACATATAAAGAACTGAAAAAAATCAGACCCCTGAAAATCAAAGACCCTATCAAAAAACAGAATACACACTTCTCAGATAAAGTAATAAAAATGGATAATAAATAAATGAAAAATGCTCAGCATCATTGGTTATTAAAGAAATGCAAATTAAAACAACACTAAGATTTCATCTCACTCCAGAAAGAATGGACAAGATCAAGAAAATTATTACTAACATATGCAGGAAAGGTTGTGGGGAAAAATGAACATTTTGCACTGCTGGTGGGAGAGTAGATTGGTGGAAGAATGATAGTCTCTTTAAAAATGGTGCTGGAAAATTGGCTCTCCATGTGTTGAAAACTAAAACTAGATCTATGCCTATCTCCATCTTCTAAACTAAAGTCTAAATGGATCAAAGATCTGAATATTAAAACAGAAACACTAAATCTGTTGGAAGACAAATTAGGTAAAAATCTTGAAAACAAGGGGGTAGTAGAAAATCATGAACAGGAATCAAACCACCCTGGAAATACTTCCCAGAAACAATAACTGAAATCACATGTTCTTAAAAAATTTCTGCATGTCTAAAGAAGTATGTAGCATAGTGAAAAGAACACACACAAACTGGGAAAAAAAATCTTAGTGAACCGTCCCTCAGACAAAAGACTTTCTGTTTTAAACATATAAAGATTTTTTTAAAAAAAATCAGGCCCCCAAAATTCAAAGACTCAATCCAAAATTGGGCATCTGAGATGAATTCATAGTTCTCAGATGAAGAAATACAAGTGGCAAAGAAATACATGAGAAAATGTTCATCATCATTAGTCATTAGAGAAATGCAAATTAAAACACACTGAGATTCCATCTCACTCCTGAAAGAATGGCCAAGGATCAAGAAAACTACCAACAACCTATGGTGGAAAGGCTGTAGGGAAAAAGGAACTCTCCTGCACTTTTGGTGGGATTGGGGACTGTTGAAACCACTGTGAAGCTCAGTCTGGAGATTACTTTTTAAAATAAAGTTGGCTAGGGGTTTATAAATTTTATTTATTTTTTCAAAGAATCAACACTTTAATTCATTGATTCTTTCAATTGATTTCTTAGTCTCTATTGTGTTAATTTCTGCTGTGATTTTTATGATTTCTTCCCTTATTTTTGCTTTGGGCTTGACTTTGTCTTTTTTCTCTTGATTTTTCACGTGTAGCATCAGGTTGTTTATTTGTTATTGTTCTGTTTCCCTGATGTGGAAAGTCAGAGCAATAACTTTTCCTCTGAGGACCAATTTCCTGGCAACCCACAGATTCCGGTGAGTTGTATTTGTATTTTCATTTGCTTGTAGGTATTAATTTCTTTTTAATTGCCTCTGTGACCCACTGAATGCCAAGAAAGCCTAGGAGCCATGTACAAAGAAGAAAGTATATGTCATACACCTGAAATACCTGAATAATACCACCTGAAATAAAGAAGCAGCTCTGGGAAGCTTTAAGAAAATTCAAATTAGAAATAACGTGCCAGGCAAAAGAAGAAATTATAAAAGTAATGAAAGAAATACTGAACAAATCTAAAGAAGACACAGTTGAAAAATTAGAGGAACAATGCACAAAGATAGAATCCTTGGATGAGTAATATAAGAAACAAGCAGAATACAAAAAGCAAATTCAAAGAGATATACAGGAAATCAAAAATTCCATTGAAAGTTGTCAAAACCACCTCAACAAATGTGAAGATATAATTTTACGTCTCAACAGAAGATTGCAGCTTATGAACAGGAAAGGAAAGATCCTTTAAAATAGCAAAGAATCAGGAAATAACATTTCAACAGCTGCAAGATGATTCAAATAAAAACAACATAAGATAGGGATAAATGAAAAAGAAGGGGACAACAGAAATGGTATCAAGAGGCTATTTACAGAAGTAACAGCTGAAAATTTCCCAGTCATGAGAACGAAAACTGACATGTATTTGTGAAGCATGTAGAACTCCAATTAGCCATTAGCAAAATAAAACCACGCCCAGAAAGATAATAACCATCATCCCAGAAATCCAACATAAGTATTGAATATTAAAAGCTTTTAGAGAGAAAAGACGGATCACCTATAAAGGAAAACCTATCAGAATCACAACAGACTTCTCAACACAAAAAATGAAGTGAAGAGCATGGAGTGAAGTATTTCAGATCCTAAAGGAAAATGATTTCCAAACTAAACTGATGTACCATGCAAAACTACCATCCACATGGATGGAGATATAAGGTACTTCCATGACAAAGAACAGCTGAAGAACTCATGATCACCAAACCAGCCATGCAAAGAATGCTGAAGCGCATTCTAGATACACTTAGGAAAAAAAAAAAAAAACACTAAACAAGGCAGAGTGAAACAAATGGAAAGGTAAATATGCAATAGCAGAAAGATAACATGTCAACAAAAACTGATATACAACAGTTATAATCATTAGTGTAAATCGTCTTAATTCACCAATTAAATGAAACAGACTGGCAGAATGGATCAAAAAACAACATCAAAACATATGCTGCCTAGAAGAAACCCATCTAAACCAAAAGGAAACTCATAAAGTGAAAGTCAAAGGATGGAAAAAAGATAATTCTTGCAACAGGTACCCCCCCAAAAAAAAGCAGGCGGATAACCATTCTGTTTGCAGACAATGTGAACTACAAACCAATAATGATTCAAAGAGATAAAGAAGGTCAGTACATTCTATGTGGGGGAAACTTTAAGAGGAAGAGTTAACAATCTTAGACATATATGCACCAAATTACAGAGCACCCAGCTATACAATGCAAGTATTAACAGAAACAAAAAATCAAATAAGCAACAACACAATTATAACAGGTGACCTTAACACACCATTGACACCAAGGGTCAGATCAACCAGACAGAAATTCAGCAAACAATTTACAGAACTGAATCACACCTGTGAAAAAAATAGACTTGATTGATATATACAGAGTGTTACACTCAACAACATCAGAATATACATTCTTCTCAGCAGTACATGGGACATTCTCTAAAATAGACCATATTCTAGCCCACAGAACATATTTAAGTAAATGCAAAAAATTGAAATTATCCCATGCATGTTATCTGATCATAGTGCCATTAAACTAGAAATTAATGATAAAATCAATTGCAAAATTTCCACAGACACATCGAAATTAAATAATACCACCTGATTTGGAAGCCTCAATTGTTATTTCACTATTTTTTTGGTCTCTTTGTTATTTTTATGTATTTTCTCTTTTGTTTCTTATTTTTATTGTATACTTTTGTTTGGTTTTGTTTTTCCCTCTGATACAGAAAGGCTAGGTATACATGTATAGGCATATATCTGTCCATACCCTTTCCTAAATAAATGTCAAGAACTAATTTTGTTATATGTGGTTTCTTGAAGAGCTACTTTAAAGAAAATGAGACATTTTGGTAGCCATTGCTGATTTTCCATTGTCTTGTTTTGATGTTCAGTAGTGCTTTTGTTCTTTATATTGGTTGATTATATTGCTTTATATTTTATGATTTCAATATGTGTGAAGGTATGGGCATCTATTTTGAAGAGAACAAGAGAAAAGAATATTATAGGTGATTACATTAGAATACATGAGATGCATTTCTTTCCACCAGCAACCAATTCAGATCCTGAAGGCAAGCAGTCACCCTTACCTGCATGTGGACTCCAGCCACCACTGGGGCCACTTCTTACTGGTAACCAGCTCAGGTCTGGAAGGAAGTGGGCAGTCCTACACCTGCACACACATCAGTCACCATCTGGGATTTGTCCTGCTGCCAATGGCTAGTATGGGTTGGAAAAATCATCAGTCTGCCCACACTAGCACAACTAATGGACACCATTGGGTACTGATTGTTTTTCTTGCAATTTTTTGTTTGGATTTATTTATTCACTCTGATACAGAAAGGATAGATTTGCATGTATAGGCTTATACTATACATGGCCAGGAGAATCAGTCTCTTAATGGAGAAATTGTAGCCAATATGGGAAGTTCCTGGGACTCCATTTTCAAGTTGTCTGGAAGAACCTAGGAAAAGGTCAAGATAAAGAAACAAAAGCAGTCTATGGACTCCAATATATGAAGAACAAGTCTAGGAGACGTAAAAACATAATAGGTTCGGAGACACACAAACCAGGAGTTTCTCTAGTAATAGTTACTGCAATAAAGGAACAAATTTATGTGGGCATAAAAGAAATCAGAAGAAAATACTATCACAGAGGAAAGAAGAAATAAAAACATAATAAAAATTGCTAAGCATCTCTAAAGAAGACATAGAAAAAAAGTGGAGGAGCATAGGAAAATGAGGGAAATCTTGCATGAGCAATATAATGAACAAAAATAGGAAAAAATGAAAGAAAAAATTTCTTTGTGCTTTTAAGCCTGTGATTATCTTTTGTGGTTTGCAGTTTTGTGGCAGTGTTCAGTTGATGGAGTGACTTTGCTCCTACTGGAAGAGACAGGAAACATTCAGAGCCCAGATCTGTGATGAATAATGATCAATAAGCTGGCAGTAGAATTAAGAATAGTGCGTTGGTTCTCATCCACAGAAATTCCAGCTGAACCTGCTCTCTCTTCTTAGAGGTGACACCTAAGCTCTTTTTAATTTTTTAAATAAATGTTTATTGAAAAGCAACTCCATGTCTACTTCACAATGACAAATGAAAGAAAAACACATCAGCTATAAAAGTATTAAGTTTCACCATAAATTTACAAGACGTGTAAACAGCAAACTAGAAAACATTACAGAGAAATTAAAAATTTAAAGAAACATTTTATAGTGAAATACTTGAAGATAACAATTTTCTATGAATATCCAAAAGACCTGAAATCATTAAAATGTGTACCTGTTTTTAAAGGTGGCAAATTATTAGTTATCACACTTAGTCATTTTCAGTCTTTGATGCTATTGCTATTTCTGACTGTACTATCTTACCAACATGCCGTACTTGTGATCTTCCTTCTATGCTAATACCTAGACTGTCTAGGGGTGATAAACAATACTATAATCTAGTACCAAAGAACTGGTTCCAAGGTTGAACAGGCTGTAACTCTTCATCCTTAATAAATAGAAGATGCAGAATTCAGGGATAGACTCAAAGGCCAAAAGGCAGCTAATTCCAGGCATGGTGGGGCGTGATTGCAATCTAAGCACTTGAGAAGCTGAGGCAAAAGTATCACCATGAGTGCAAAGCCAGCCTTGATTACATAGTGAACTCCAGGTTAGCCTGATCTACAAAGCAAGATCCTGTGTCAAAAAATAATGCTAGCTGTGCCTAGAAGACAACACTTTAAAGTGGCCAACTTTCTAAATAGTTCTTTATACTAGCAATAAAGCTACTTACAATAAGCAGTTTAATAGCTAACATGCAGAAAATTAATCAATAAACAAAAATTTAATGAGAAAATATGGAAGCAAGATGCCACTTACTACTTGTAACTCAGTCAAAGTAAATCAAGGGGGGATGGAGTTTGAAGAAATCAAAATCTACCCAGAAGAATTTTCTGAAAATGTAGCAGTGAAAATAACAAAATATATCAGTTAGTCTCTCCACAAAGACTATACAAACATAATTACATATATAATTAAAGAGATACTGGGTATAATGAATGAAATGTTTAGTTATCCCAGAATAGATACAGATAAAATATACAGAAGCTTAGGAAAAAGACAAACCATCAATGCCAAACAACCAGATTTCCTAAAATATACTGAAATAGAAATCCAGAAAATAAATAAATTCTATTGAAAGTATATGGAGTCAACAATTGTGTAGATAGTCTATCATATCTAGAAAACATGATTGAAAGACCTTTAAAAAATAGCAAAGTACAACAAAAAATGAATTTCATAGCTCCTAGATGATGCAAACAAAATGAAAATAAGATTAACTGAAATGAATAAAAAGACAGAAGATACTTAAATATTCATTTTATAAAAAGTTCTTCACAGGAGTAACAGCACAAAATTTTCAAGCATAGAAAAAGGACTTGACATCAGGCAAATCATATCAGATGATGGCATGAGCTGGTTAATCTCATACTTGCTCCCACAAATAACCTCTGAAAACTCTCAGTACTACCCCTTCATCTCAAATAAAATAATTCTAATAGAATTAGACTTGGCATTAAACTTCCTCTTGCATCTATTGTGAAGAACACTTTCTTAGTGTTTCACAATCCTCATCTAACCACTTTCTAGTCTCATCTCTCCATTTCACATACTTCATTTCAAATTAAGTACAAGTAATAAATGGACATAATGTGGATGGAGAATAGGCAAGGAGAAATGTTGCTGTGAAGACTATCATGGAAATGCTGTATGATTGAATCTCTTCATGTTGTTATAGTCAGAAATAATTCTTTCAGCAAAACAGAAGGATGGATTACAATTGACTTAAATTAAATGACACAAGGAGTAAGTCTTAGCCCTGGGCATACAAAATTTTAAAATTATCTATAGGAAGTCAACATATTACTAAATGTCTTCACATATATGATTTCAGTAATGTGAAGTATGATTCAAAAACATGAAGTACAATTTCAAAGAGGAAAGGAACCAAAAGTTCAGAGTAATATCACTCAAAACACCAATACTTACTAAGAAGAGATTGTTTAGCAGCTATTAGATAAAAACACAAAAGCCAATATAAGGGTTGCTGGTGATACAAGAAAATTAGAAGATAACCAGATGGATTTACTAATACATTTACAGAAAATTTCCCCAATATAAAAAAGAATTCAAAATTCAAGTAAGTTATGCTTTTATAAATCCACACAAACATGAACAACAAAGTTGATTAACTTACCAAATATTCAATAAAAACCCAGAATATTAAAAGCAGTCAGAAAAAAACCCTAAAATATTACACATAAAAGTAAACAAACTAGAATGACATTAGACTTTTCAACACAAACCCACAGGCCAGGGGAGTTTGAAGTACAACACTTTAAGTCCTACAAACAAACACCATCCACTTCATATTAGCTTATCCAGCAAAGCTATACTTCAAAACAGATGGAGCAGTAAGATATTTCCATATAATACGCCAGCTCAGAAGACACATGAGCGCTAAATCAGCACTCAAGAAAATATATAAGAATGTTATCAAAAGAAATAATAAAACTAACACAAATAAACCAAAGAAATGATGACTCCTTGTAAGGTCAAAAGATAAGCAGTGGCAAAGTGTCAGGAAAAGTAAAACAAACTCTTTAGGAATGTTGAATCATGAATATTCCTCAAGAATTTCAATGAATTGAAATGGATGTAGTCTTTCAAAATTTATTTATGAAAGACAATATATCTCTGATCCCAAAACCCAATCATACTACAACTAATCAAAATATTATAGATCAATCACTTTAATGAACATACATGCAAAAACCCTCAAGAAGCTATCAGCAAATAGAATACAGAACATCATTAAAAATTTTATGCCTCATGATCAAGGAGATTTCACTCCAGAAACGCAAGGATGATTCCATGTATGTAAGTCAATAAATGTAAAATATCACATAAAAAACAAGGTAAAAATGAAGAGCTCAGATCAATAGATACTGAAAACACTTTCTATAAAATCAAACTATGACTCATAAAAAAGCCTGAAGAAAAGAGATATATATGAACCTCACTTGAATATGATGTAATCTATTTAAGAGAAAATAAAAGTCTACACCATGACAAATGAAGAAAACCTAAATGAATTTCTTTTAAAATCAGGAACTGGACAAGTAAGTCTACTACCACCACTTCATTTCAACATATATTACTTGAAATATTAGCCAGAGAAATCAGGCAAGTAACATAAATAAAAGGGTTACATGTAGGAAATAAATAAGTAAAGTAAACATTGTCATTCCCATTATTATTATTATTATTATTATTATTATTATTATTATTATTGTCTTTTTCATTTTTATCAGTACCGGGATCGAACTCATGACTGCCTGCTTGCAAGACAGGTGCTTATGCCAATGAGCTAAACCTCCAGCCCCTATCCCCATGTTTATTATAGAAGACCTAAAGAACTATATCCAAAATCTTTAGAATTAACATCCAACTTCATCAATGTAGCAAGACACATGATCAGCATACAAAAATTACCACCATTTGTGCACACAATGAACTCCATGTAGAGGAAATTGTGAAAAAATACTTTTCACAGTAGCTTCAAGAAAAATGAAATACCTAGGGAAAAAAAAAAAAACAATGATGTGACTGACATCTACAAGAAAAACAACAGTACTTTGGACAAGGAGACTGAAAAGACATTAGAAAATGGAAATATGTTCTCTGTTCCTTGAGAAAAAAAAAAAAAACAAAAGTGTCAAAGGAGCAATATTCATGCAACTGTTATACACATTTACTAGAGTCGCAATCAAAATAGCAAGAGTATACTTCATAGAACCAGAGAAAATAATACTAAAGTTTATGTGGAATAAGAAGAGATTCAATAGAAATTGCAAATACAATGTTGGGGCACTAAGATCAAAGCAAGTTTTATAGCAATACCAAAGTTCAAGTACACAACAATGCAACAGTAATAAAATCAGCATGGTATTATAACAAAAGTAATCATGTGATTCAGTGGAACATAAAAGAAGATTCAGAAACGTCCTCAGACACATTCAGCCATTTGAAATTTGAAAAAGGAGCCAAAAGCACATTTAGGAAAAAAGAGACATTTTAACAAAGGATGCTATGAAAACTGGTTATCTGTGCTACATCGTTATCCAGCAAAGCTATACTTCAAAATACATGGAGGAGTAAGATATTTCCATATAAAATGCCAGCTCAGAAGATACATGAGTGCTAAATCAGTAATCAAGAAAATATATAAAAATATTATCAAAAGAAATAATAAAAATAACACAATTAAACCAAAGGAACAGATGACTCTTTGTAAGGTCAAAGGATAAGCAGTGACATTGAAGCTACATCATTATTTCTCACTATATGATAAATTAAAATAAAAATGGATCAAATATGTTGACATTAAAGTTGAAATATTAAAAAAAAATGAGGGGTACTAGAGATCGAGCTCATGGCCTTGCGCTTGCCAGGCAGGCACTTATGCTTCTGAGCTAAATCCCCAGCCCCTGAAATATTAAACTTAATGAAAGACAAATTTGATAATAAGACACTTGAAGTCATAGAGGTAGGAAGAGATATTCTAAACAGAACCTTAATGAAACATTAAATAACAGAAAAAAACAGTAAATGAGACTACATCATGACAAACAGTCTTTACAAAACAGGCATGGCAGTGTGTGTCTGTAATCCCAGCACTCATGAGGCTGAGACAAGAGTATCTCATTGCAAGTTAGAGACTGGCCTGGGCTACAAGGTGAGTTCAAGGCCAACTTGAGGTGCATAACAAGACTCTGTGTCAAAAGACAAAAAAAATCTGTACAGTGAAATAATCAATTGGTAGAGTGAAGACAGTGTACAGAATGGGGAAAAAAAGCTTTCTGTCAGCTAACACTCAGAAGGAAGACTAGTATCTAGAAAACATAAAGAACACAAAAAAATCAAACCACCTAAAACTAAAGACACAGTCAAGAAATGTGCCAGAGAAATGAGCAGACACTTTACAAAGAAAGAAATACAAATGATTAACTAAAATGAAAATAGTATATTCAACATGCCTGGCCATTAGATAAATGCAAATTAAGGTAACCCTAAGATTCCATCTTATTTCAGAAAGAATGTAAGTAATCAAGAAACCAAACAATGACTTCCAGAAGAACATGGTGGATAGATTGCATCAGCTTTGGAGGCTCTCGGAGCAATTGCACTTAAAATCCAGAAATGGTGCTGGGCAAGAAATCCTAAGCAAGGGGTGATATACTTTGCTGACCCAGAAAGGAACTAAACTAAGAGAAACCAACTGGAAATGCAATCTTAGTGATATAACAGGAACAGATAAGGTCTCAGTGCAGAAGCTGGACCCCACACCACTGGAGGCTGTGATTTGAATTTCCTGCAGCCACTGCTGTGTCCCATTCGGCACAGCAAGGAGAGAGACACAAAAGCTCTGAGAGTGGAAAATGGTGAATGGAGTTGAGAATGGGACTGGCTGGGAGCCCTGCATCAACCTGTGGTGAATGAGCAAATTGGGGACACTTCCATAGAGTAGGAGGCTTCAGCAAAGGACATACTGGGATTGGGCCAACTCACCGGGACAGGATGCTGCAGTGACTTAAGTCACATATTCCCTTCTCAAGCAGGATTGGTGAGGAGTGCCTAGCCTGCATGATGCCACTGACTAAGACCCAGTAAGCTAGCCCAAACCAGGTCCCAGCGCCTGGAGGTGCACCCCAGCAGTGAAGCCTTCGGTAGGCTGACCTGGAGGGGTAGGCCTAGCATAAGCTGCCCAGGTCTGTGTCTCCCTTGTACACTGCAGTGGGTGGGAATACATAGCTGGGGCAATTCAATCAAACTGTAACCGACAAAGAAAGAAACTGGGCCTCCTGTATATGATTGTGTAAAAGGAACAAAAAATATGGGAAGAGGGAGCAACAAGAAAGGCTCTTCAGTCCCCAATCCTGAGAAACATACATTATCAGACATGGCACCAAGAGACATAAAGCGCTATCTCCAGAGCCTCATAGACGAGTTCAGGAATGAAGTTATTAATGACCTGAAGCAAGATATAAGAAGAGTAGTTAGAGAAATGCTAAGCACCACCCAAGAAAAAACAGATGGTGGAATGGAAGAACAGAAAAAAAAAGGGGGAGAATTTTTTGATGCAGAAAATAGAGAAAACATAGAATACACGGAGCAGGTTCAAAGAGATTACCAGGAAACTAAAAACTGTATTAAAAACTGGCCTAACAGCTTGAAAGAAACTAAAGATAGAGTATCTGAGCTGAAGGAGAGATTTGTAAAGTGGGAGCATGAAATGAAAAACTTCTTAAAAATAACAAAAAAATCAAACAGCAACAATACAAAGGCTAGAAGATGATAAGAGGATCTATAATTTAAGAATTAAGAACATAAAAGAAGAAGCAGGGATACAAAAAAATGGACTACAAAAGCTATTCACAGAAATAATCTAAGAGAATTTCCCTAATTTAGCAAATGGTAAAGATACTCAGATGTACGAGACATACAGGACCCTAGCCACCTACAACCCAAATAGAGCAACACCCAGGCATATAATAATCAAAATTCCAGAAATCCAATATAAGAACAGAATATTAAAAGCCATAAGAGACAAGAAACAGATCACTTGCAAGGGAATGCCCATCAGAATTACAGCAAACTTCTTGGCACAAACCATCAAATCACAAAGAGCGTGGGGAGAAATAATTCAAGCTTTGAAAGATAATAACCTCCAGCCAAGATTGATATATCCTGTCCCTAGAAATTGATGGAAAAACAAGGTGCCTCCAGGATAAAGAGGAACTAAGGGAATTTGCAACTGCCAGTTCAACTCTACAGAGAATACTGAAGGATATTCTAAAAAAGCAAAATACCAGTGTCCAGGGAGGGGAAGTGTTGCTTGGCTTCCCAGTGTCCTAAGTTCCAACATGGTGTGGATCTCATCCAATACTGCTGTTTCTTGCCCTGGAAGGGCCGCACTCTGCAACACCGCCGCCGCTGACCAGGGAAGGGAGGTGCTTGCTTGGCTTCCCAGTGTCCAGGGAGGGAGGTGCTTGCTTGGCTTCCCAGTGTCCAGGGAGGGAGGTGCTTGCTTGGCTTCCCAGTGTCCAGGGAGGGAGGTGCTTGCTTGGTTTCCCAGTGTCCAAGGAAGGAGGTGCTTGCGTGAATTCCCAGTGTCCATGGAGAGAAAGTGTTTGGAAGGCATCCAAGTTTCAAGAGAGAGGAAGTGCTTGCTTGATTTTCCAGTGTCCTAAGTGACAACATGGCGCAGATCTTAGGAGCTGCTGCTTTTTCTCCCCTGGAAAGGCCACAATATGCCACACCATCACTGCTTACCAGGGAGGGGAGGTGCTTGCTTGCTATCCCAGGGTCCATGGAGAGGAGGTGATTGCTAGGCTTCTAAGTGTCAAGGGAGGGGAAGTGCTTGATTAACTTTCCAGTGTCCTAAGTTCCAACATGGCATGGATCTTAGGAGCTGCTGCTGGTTCTCCCCCAGGAAGGGCTGCAGACTGCCACACAGTCAAAATTACCATGGAAGGGAGGAGCTTGCATGGCTTCCCAGTGTCCTAAGTTGATCCAACATGGCATGGATCCAACATGGCATGGATCTCAGGATCTGCTGTTGTTTCTATCCCTGGAAGGATATCCACTGTCTGCCACACCGCCACTGCTTACCAGGGAAAGTGTTCTAAATTCAACCATGATATGGATTTCAGTTGCTGCTGCTGTTTCTACCACTGGAATTGATGCCATCCACCACATCACCACCGCCTACCAGGGAGGGGGGGCTGCTTGTTAGCTTCCCAGACTCTAAAGTTCGAACATGGCCTGAATCTCAACAGGTGCTGCTTGTTCTCCCCCGGGAAAAGCCTCAGTCAGCCAAAACACCATGCCTTACCAGGGAAGGGAGGTGCTTGATTGGATTAACAGTGTGCATGGAGGGGAGGTGCTTGATAGGCTTCCCAGGGTCCAGAAAGAAGAGGTACTTGCTTGACTTCCCATTGTCCTAAGTTCCAATATGGTGTGAATCTCAGGATCTGCTGCTGGTTCTCACTTCGGAAGGGCTTCAGTCTGGAAAACCACCACCAGTTACCAGGAAAAAAGGTGCTTGCTTGACTTCCCAGTTTGCAGGGAGGAAGGTGCTTGCTTGGCTTCCCTGTGTCCATGGCGTGGTGGTGCTTTCTTGGCTCCCCAGTGTCCTAAGTTACAACATATTGCAGATCTCAGGAGCTGCTGCTTTTTCTCACCCTGGAAGGGCTGCAGTCTGCAACAATGCAACAGCTTACCAAGGAAAGAGTTGTTTGCTTGGCTTCACAGGGTCCATAGAGGGGAGGTGCTTGGTGGGCTTCCCAGTGTCCATGGAGAGGAGGTGCATGCTTTCCTTCCCACTGTCCTAAGATATAACATCATGCAGATCTCAGGAGCTGCTGCTGTTAGTCACCCTGGAAGGGCTGCGGTCTGCCACAGGGCCACAGCTTACCAAGGAAGCCTATTGCTTGCTTGGCTTCACAGTGTCCACGGAGGGGAGGTGCATGGTGAGCTACCCAGTGTCCAGTGAGGGGAGGTGCTTGCTTGGCTTCCCAGTGTCCTAAGATCCAACATGGTGCAGATCTCAGAAGCTGCTTTTGTTTCTACTCCTGGAAGGGCAACCGTCTTCCACACCACCACTGTTCAAAAGGGAAGGAAGGGGCTTGTGTGGCTTCCCAGTGTCCTAAGTTCCAACATGGCATGGATCTCAGTGGCTGTTGCTGTTTCTACCCATGAAAGTGCCATAGTCTGTCACAGGGCCACCAGTTATGAGGGAAGGGAGGTGCTTGTTTGCCTTCCCAGTGTCCAGGGAATGGAGGTATTTTCTTGGCTTCCCAGTGTCCTAAATTCCAACATGGCACAAAGCTCAGGAGCTGCTGCTGGTTGTCCCCCTGGTAGGGCCCCAGTGTGTAACACCTTCATGGCTTATCAGAGAAGGAAATTGTTTCCTGGGCTTCAAACGGTCCCAATTTCCAACATGGCTTTGATCTCAAGAGCTGATGCTTGTTCTCTGCCAGGAAAGGACTCTTCCTGCCACAACACAAAGCCTTACCAGAGAAGGGAGGTGCTTGATTGGCTTCACAGTGTCCATTGAGAAGGAAGATTCTTTCTTGGTCGCCCAGTTCATAAATTCCAATATGGCACAAATCTCAGAAGCTGCTGATATTTCTCTCCACGGAAGGGCCTCAGTCTGCAACAAGGCCACCGCTTACCAATGAAGGGAGGAGCTTGCATGGCTTCCTAGTGTCCTAAGTTCCAACATTATGCAGATCTCAGGAGCTGCTGCTTTTTCTCCCTTGGAAAGGCTGCAGTATGCCCCACCACCACCACTTACCAGGGAAGGAAGGTGCTTTCTTGACATCCTAGGGTCCATTGAGGGGAGGTGCTTGCTAGACTTCCAAGTGTCAAGGGAGGGGAAGTGCTTGCTTGACTTTCCAGTGTCCTAAGTTCCAACATGGCATCAATCTAAGGAGCTTCTGCTTGTTCTCCCACAGGAAGGGCCTCAGTATGCCACAATGCCACACCTTACCAGGAAACTGATGTACTTGATTGGCTTCACAGTGTCCATGGAGATGAGGTGCTTGATAGGCTTCCCAGTGTCCAGGGAGAATAGGTGCTTGTTTGGCTTCCCAGTGTCCTAAGTTCCAATATGTTGCAGATCTGAGGAGCTGCTACTGATTCTCCCTTTGGAAGGGCCTCAGTCTGTCACACTGCCACGGGTTACCAGGAAAGGGAGGTGCTTGATTGGCTTCCCAATGTCCAGGGAGGGAAGTGCTTGCTGAGCTTTCCAGTGTAAATGGAGAGGAGCTGCTTGCTTGTCTTCTCAGTGTCCTAAGTTCCAACATGGTGTGGATCTCAGGAGCTGCTGCTGTTTTTCACCCTGGAAAGGCTTCAGTCTGCCACACCAACACTGCTTACCAGGAAAGGAAGGTGCTTGCTTGACATCACAGAGTCCATGGAAGGGAGGTGCTTGCTAGGCTTCCGAGTTTCAACTGAGGGCAAGTGCTTGCTTGACTCTCCAGTGTCCTAAGTTCCAACACTGCACAGATCTCAGGAGCTGCTGCTGGTTCTCCCTCAGGAAGGGCCACAGACTGCCACACAGTCAACAGTTATCATGGAAGGGAGTTGCTTGCATGGCTTCCCAATGTCCTAAATCCCAACGTGGCATGGATGTCAGGAGCTGCTGTTTGTTCCTCCCCTGGAAGGGCCACTGTCTGCCACACCACCACCGCCAACAAGGAAAGGAAAGTGCTTGTTGGGTTTCCAGGTATCCTATTTTCCACCATGATGTTGATCTCAGTTTCTGCTCCTGTTTCTGCCCATGGAATTGCCACCATATGCCACTCTACCACAGGCGACCAGGGAAGGGATGTGCTTGCTTAGCTTCCCAGAGTCTAAAGTTCCAAAATGACCTGGATCTCATGAGCTGCTGCTGGTTCTCCTCCAGGAAGGGCCTCAGTCTGTCAAAATTCCATGCCTTAGAAGGGAAAGGAGCTGCTTGATTGACTTAACAGTGTTCATGTAGGGGAGGTGCTTGATAGGCTTCCCAGTGTCCAGGGAGGGAAGGTGCTTGTTTAGATCCCAGTGTCCTAAGTTTCAACTTGGGGCAGATATCATGATCTGTTGCTGGTTCTCCCCCAGGAAGGGCCTCAGTCTTCCACACCACCACTGCCTACCAGGGAGGGGAGTTACTTGTTACAAGACTGCCACTGCTTACCAGGGAAGGATATGCTTGCTTGGCTTCCCAGTGACCTAAGTTCCAACATGGCAGGGATCTAAGGATCTGCGGCTGGTTCTCCCCCTGTAAGGGCCACAATCTGCCACACCTGTCCAGGGAGGGAAGTACTTGCTGAGCTTTCCAGTGTAAATGGAGAGGAGCTGCTTGCTTGTCTTCCCGGTGTCCTAAGCTCCAACATGGTGCAGATCTCAGGAGCTGCTGCTGTTTCTCACCCTGCAAGGGCTTCAGTCTGCCACACCACCACCACTTACCAGGAAAGGGAGTTGCTTGCTTGGCTTCACAGTGTCCATGGAAGGGAGGTGCTTGCTAGGCTTCCCAGTGTCCAGTGAGTGGAGTTGATTGCTTGGATGGTATTGTCCTAAGTTTTAACACATTGGGGATCCTTGCTTCTGTTTCTCTCCTTGTAAGGACCTCAGTCTGCAACACCACCACCACTTACCAGGGAAGGGAGGTGCTTGCTGGGCTGCACAGTATCCATGGAGGCATGGTGCTTGGTAAGGTTCCCAGTGTCCAAGGAGCTTAGGCGCTTGCTTGGCTTCCCTGTGTCCAGGGAAGGGAGTTGCTTGCTTGGCTTCCCAGTGTCCTAAGTTCCAACATTGCACAGATCTCATGAGCTGCTACTGGTTCTCCCCCTGGATGGCCCTGAGTCTACCACACCACCAGGCTTACCAGGTCAGGGAGGAACTTGCTTGGCTTCCCAGGGTCCTAAGTACAACATGGCTCAGGTCTCAGGATCTCCCGCGGGTTCTCCCCCTGGAAGGGCCACAGTCTGCCACCCCACCATCCTTGCCAATGATGGGAGGTGCTTGCTTGGAGTTCCAATGGGCAATGTTCCAACATGGCACCCATCTCAGGAGCTCTTGCTTTTTCTCCCCTGGAATGACTGCAGCCTGCCTCACTGTTAATGCTTACCAGGGAAGTGAGGTGCTTACTTGGCTTCCCAGTGTCCTAAGTTCCAACATGGTGCAGATCTCAGTAGCTGCTGCTGGTTCTCCACCAGGAATGGCTGCATTCTGCTAGATGACCACCACCTACCAGGGAAGGTAGGTGCTTGCTTGGTTTCCCAGTGTCCATGGAATTGAGGTGCTTGCTAGGCTTCCCATTGTCCAGGGAGAGGAGGTGCTTGTTTGGCTTCCTAGAGTCCTAAGTTCCAGTATGGCTCAGATCTCAGGAGCTGCTGCTGGCTCTCCCCAGGAAGGGCAACAGTCTGCCACACCAGCACCACTTACCAGGGAAGGAAGGTGCTTATTTGAGTTTCCAGTGTCCTAAGTTCTAACATAGTACGGATCTCATCAGCTGCTGCTGTTTCTCACCCTGGAAGGGCTGCAGTCTGCCACAGGGCCACAGCTTACCAAGAAAGGGAGTTGCTTGCTTGGCTTCACAGCATCCATGGAGGGGAGGTGCTTGGCAGGATTCCCAGTGTCCAGGGAGCTTAGGTACTTGCTTGGCTTCCCAGTGTCCTATGTTCCAACATGGTGCAGATCTCTTCAACTGGTGCTGTTTCTCACCCTGGATGGGCCACATTCTGTCACACTGCCACCACTTATCAGTGAAGGGATGTGCTTGCCTGGCTTCAGAGTCTCCATGGAGGGGAGTTGCTTGCTAGGCTTCTCAGGGTCCAATGAGGGGAGTTGATTACTTGGCTTGTCAGTGTCCTAATTTTTAACATAGCGTGGATCTCTGGAACTGCTGCTGTTTCTCCCCTTGGAAGGGCCTCAGTCTGCAACAAGGCCACCCCTTACCAGGGAAGTAAGGTGCTTTCTTGGCTTCCCTATTTTCCTAAGTTTCAAAATGGCATGGATCTCAGGAGCTGCTGTTGGTTCTCCTCCAGGAAGGGCAGCAGACTGCCATACTGCCACACCTTACCAGAGAAGGGAGGTGCTTGCTTGGTTTCCAAGTGTCCTGAGTTCCAACATGGTGTGGATCTCATCAGCTTCTGCTGTTTCTCAACCTACACGGGCCGCAGTCTGGCACCATGCCACCAAGGGAGGTGCTTGCCTGGCTTCAAAGTGTCCATGGAGGGAAGGTGCTTGCTAAGTTTCCCACTGTCCTAATTTCCAACATGGTGTGGATCTCAAGAACTGTTGCTGGTTCTCCCCCTGGAAGAGCTGCAGTCTGCCACATGACCACTGGTGACGGAAGGGAGGAGGTTTCCTGTATTCCCTTTTTCCTAAGTTCCAACATGGTGCAGATCTCAGGAACTGCTGCTGGTTCTCCCCCTGGAAGTGCTTCAGTCTGCTGGACCTCCACCGCCTACTAGGGAGGGAGGTGCTTACTTGGCTTCCCAGTGTCCTATGTGCCAACATGCACAGATCTCTGGAGCTGCTGCTGGTTCTCCTCCTGGAAGGGCCATAGTCTACTAGACCGCCACTACTTACCAGGGATGCATGTGCTTGCTTGACTTCCCAGTGTCCTAAGTTCCAACATGGCATGGGTCTCAGGAGTTGCTGCTGCTTCTCCCACTGTAAGGGTGCAATCTGCCATACCACCACTGCTTACCAGTGAAGGAAGGTGCTTGTTTGGCTCCCCACTGTCCTAACTTCCAGCATGTCACAGATCTCAGAGCTGCTGCTGGTTTTCCCTCTGGAAGGGCTGCAGGCTGCCTTACCACTACTACTTTCCAGGAAAGGGCGATTCCTCTTTGGCTTCCCAGTGTCCAGAAAGGGGAGGTGCTTTCTTGGCTTTCCAGTGTCCAGGGAAGGGAGGAGTTTGCTTAGCTTCCCACAGTCCTAAGTTCCAACAAGGCATGGTGCCTTGGTGGTTCTCCCCTTGGAAGGGCCTCAGTCTTTAACACTGCCTTGGATTACTAATAAAGGGAGTTGCTAGCTTCACAGTGTCCATGGGGGGAGGTGCTTGCTAGGCTTCCCAGTGTCCAGGGAGGGGAGGTGCCTGCTTTGCTTCCCAGTGTCCTAAATTCTAACATGGTGTGGATCTCATCAGCTGCTGCTGTTTCTCACCCTGGAAGGGCCTCAGTCTTTAACACTGCCATGGCTTACCAAGAAAGGGAGTTGCTAGCTTGGCTTCACAGTGTCCATGGAGGGGAGGTGCTTGCTAGGCTTCCCAGTGTCCAAGGAGGGGAGGTGCTTGCTTTGTTTCCCAGTGTCTTAAATTCTAAAATGGTGCAGATCTCATCTGCTGCTCTTTCTCACCCTGGAAGGGCCTCAGTCTGCCACACCACGACCCTTTACCAGGGAGGGGAGGTGCTTGCTTGGATTCACAGAGTCTATTGAGGGGAGGTGATTCCTAGGCTTCCCAGTGTCCAGGGAGTGGAGGTGATTGCTTTTCTTGCCATTGTTCTGATTTCCATCATGGTGCAGATATCAGGAGTTGTTGCTGGTTCTCCTCCTGGAGGGGCAGCAGTCTGACACACTGCCACTGCTTAGCAGTGAAGGGAGGTACTTGCTTGACCTCCCAGTGTCCTAACTTCCAACATGGTACAGGACTCAGGAACTACTGCTGGTTCTCCCTCTGGAAGGGCCACAGCCTGCCTCACCACCACTGCTTACCAGGGAAGGGGGTGGTTCTTGCTTGGCTTCCCAGTGTCCAGGGAAAGGAGGTGCTTGCTTGACTTCACAGTGTTCTAAAATCCAACATGGCGCAGAACTCAGGAGCTGCTTCTGGTTCTCCCCCTGGAAGAGCCTCATTCTGCCACACTGCCACTGCTTACCAGGGAAGGGTGGTGTTTGCTTGGCTTCTCAGTGTCCTAATTTCCATCATAGTGTGGATCTCAGGAGCTGTTGCTGGTTCGCCTGCTGGAAGGGCCTCAGTCTCCCACACCACCACTGCTTGCCAGGGAAAGGAGGTGCTTGCTTGACTTCCCTGTGTCCTATATTCCAACATGGCATGGATCTTAGGAGCTGATGGTGGTTCTCCTCATGGAAGGGCCACAGTCTGCCAGACCACCACTGTTTACTGTGGAGGGGAGGTCATAACTTTTAAATTACTTCTTTAACATTACTTTTTAAATTGCTTTATTAAATTGTCACAGCTCCAAATATGTTAATAACCTGAGTTTTTGTTGTTTAAGACTTCAGCATGAGTTTTGGGAGAAGCAATATAGGCCATTACAGAATATAACTTGATGTAAAAACCAATAGCTGGGTCTTGAGCTCAGCAGTTTAAGTGCCTGTCTGGCAAGTGAAAGCTCATGAGTTCGGTTCTTGTACCAAAAAATAAAACTCATATTAAAGAAAATCAATGTTATTAATAAGTAAGACTTTTTCTTAGTAGATAAACATTTAACAGAGCATAAAGATATTTTATAAAATATTCTTAAAAGGCATATAATCCTTCCTTCAAAAAAGGGTTGCTGCTATTATCTAGTTTTTACTAAGGTAACAAAAATCATATTACTTGTAAATAATACTCTCCTTGTCATTGGCAGATGACAAAATTAAAATTCTGACATAATTGAGCAGACAATATAAAATATTACATTACATAATTTATGCAAAAAGATGTACAGTTAAATGATTTTTATTGGAGAAGCCTATGCATAGATTTTTCCAATATTCATAATTCATTTATTTTCATTTTACTTACTTTAATTTAGCTTATCTTAACATCTCATATATATACATACCGATAAAGAATATATATATATATATATATATATATATATATATATATATTAAAGTGTTAGTATAATAATAAGATCAACTATTTTCCTCTGTATATTTATGTCTATTTTGAAGTCAGTGGCACAATGCAGAAATCTGAAATTCAAATAGAAATAAATGTTACATACAACAAAAATACAGATGAGTTTAACTATTTCTAAGTCACCACTAACAAAGTCACCACTATTTCTAAGTCTCCAATAACAATGTAAAAGTCATCACTAACAAAAAGCACCAGTCACAGTATGGTGACTTTTAATATGCTTTTGGTTAGTTATTGTGAGGAAACAAAATGATATAATACAACTAAAAGTTAATAATAAACATTTTATCCATTTCTAATATTTTTTTTTTAAATTTCAGGCCAAGCTTTCCTCTAACATATTTTCAAGGGTAAGGCTGCTATAAACAGACAATCAGCAGGAAGCTGATTATATTCAGAATCTAGAACTTTCAAAAGAGTTCAGAAATTGCATTTTGTAAATAAAAATGGTCATTTTAAAGAGATTTTACTCATTTGGATATCTATAGAAATGCCCTTTGTCATTACTTTCTTTCCTATTATAAATGTATGTGATGTTGGCTTCCTCAAGAACATATTGAAGGTTATATTTAAAGTAAACATTTTGAGGCAATAGATCATGAGGAGAATTTCTGTTGTATGTTTCTCTGATATTTTTAATAAGTACATTCCCGTGTTTTTACAGCATAATGTATGACATTATGGTGATATCATTGTCTTTTATTTTTTCTCCAAAAATAAATTCTCATCAAAATAATGCAAGATTTTTACAAGTATAATTTTAAAATACAATGTGAAAAGCCTGACTTTTTAGTATATCTAATTGCATAATATTTTGAAAAACCTCTTGAAATATTAGTATTTGAAAAAAGAAAACAAAATTCTTCCATTCCAAATCTCTGTGTAGACTGATCATAATGATTGGGATACAAAAATAAAATCCTTAACTATTTATTTATTTAGAAGAAAATAAAACCAAACAAAATAAAGCACAATAAATCAGTCAAACACAAAAGTGAATATAGTATAAGACTTCAATTCAAGATAGTTGGAAATCAATGATAGCTTTTGTAATGCCTGTTGATATCTTCAAAATAGCTGCCTATACCATCAGACATAATAAAATCAAACAAAACAAAACAGAATAAAATTAGTCAAAATAAAAACAATATAAGGCTTTGAAACAAGATAATAAGAAATCAACAATGACTAGAATAGTATAATTTGTTATCACTGAAATAGCTTCCCATAAAGTCAGATAAAAAAGGAATAAAACCAAACTAAAAAGAACAATTGAGATAGAGGTTTAACTAAGTGGCATAAGTGCCTGCCTGACATGCATAAAGTCCTGAGTTCAATCTCTGGTACAAAAAAATAATTAAAACAACTCAGGGCTTTAAAACAAGATAATAAGAAATTAGCGGTGGCTACCATCTTCCTTTTTTTTTTATTTTAAAGAGTTTAGGACAAAACAGGACATAACAGCAGATCAGAACAGAACAATGTAAGCAACACAATATTTCACCAGAAGACACCTTATAATTAACAGTAGCTACCACGATGTCCCTTTCTTTGAAATAGTTTAGTATAGCTTCATATATAATAGTATCAATAATAACAAAATAGTATAACATTTTCTCCCTTTCATTTTCACAATATTTTGAATTTTGTATTCCATTATATCCCTCATTTTTTTTATGCTAGGGAGACGTGTACACCCATGTGAGTACAAAACATTTCACCTATGAGGATGATCTCAATTTGCATCCATTTCCCCACAAGAGCCTCAAGATTATCTTTCTTTATAGTTGAGTAGCTTTCCATAATATAAAAATGCCATTATCTTTTGTATACATTCTGCATTTTATGGGCAAGCTGTACTTGTTTCTTTGTCACATGGAGCACTGTTCTTTCTCTTTTGAGTTTCAATCTATGAATTTCTTTTTGTGCTAAATGTGTTTTTTCATGGAACATATTGCTAGATCTTGTGTCACGATTCACTCTCGGTATTTGCTTTTATTGGTAAATTGAAGCCATTTGTATTAATGGGTATGGCCAACATTCACTGGCTTATCTTTGTCTTGCTATTTTCTTGCCATTGACTACTTACTTTTTCCCTCCATTCAATTACTTTTCCTATTTGGTGACTCCTTCTGCTAC
The DNA here is from genome assembly GCF_034190915.1 of Cavia porcellus. Classification (NCBI taxonomy): domain Eukaryota; kingdom Metazoa; phylum Chordata; class Mammalia; order Rodentia; family Caviidae; genus Cavia; species Cavia porcellus. Next base: position 52,707,714 of record NW_026947486.1, read on the forward strand.
TGTTCATTGAACCATGGCAATTTTTATCTTGTTCTATAATGTTCTTCAGTGTTCTTTGTATGGTTTGTTTGGTGGTTATGAATTTCTTCAGTTGTTCCTTGTTGTGGAAGTATCTTGTTTCTCCATTAATTTTACATGGTAATTTTGCAAGGTACATCAATCTGGGCTGGAAGGTTTTTTTTTTTTTTTTTTTTTTTTTTTTTTTTTTTTTTCAGAATTTGAAATACTTCACTCCAAAATATTTTTAACTCAATCGTTTGTATTGAGAAGGCTGTCACGATTCTGATGGGTTTTCCCTTATAGTTGGCCAATTTTTTTATCTAGAATCTTTTAATATTCTGTCCTTTGCTGAATTTCTGGGTTCTTGATTGCTATATTTCTAGGTGTAGATTTATTTTGCTTATGGCTAGCTGGACTTCACTTATTTGAATGTCATGTTCTTTTCCCATCTTTGTAAATTTTCTGGTATTACTTCTGCAAACAGTATTTTTATGTCATTTATATTGTATCCTTTTTCATTGATATCTATCAATCTTACATTGTTTCTCTTTGCAGCATCTTGCAGCTGTTGAATTGTTATTTCCTGACTCCTTGTTATTTTTCAGATTTTTTTTTTCTTTCATCATCACTAACTTCAATCCTTTCTTCAAGGTTTGAGAATCTGTCTTCAATTTCACTTACGTGGGTTTGCTAGCTTTCCATGGAATTTTTATTTTCCTGGATGTCTCCTTGAATCATTTTTATGTATTCCAATTGTTTCCTGCATTGTTCATTCAATGCTTTCCTCCTTTCCCTATATGCTCCTCTAATTTTTGTCGATGTCTTGTTTTATAACAGAGAATAAATTGAATGCTGCCTGTTTAACATCCAAATATATAGGTAAGATGCTCAGAAAAGGAAATTCTGATAATGAAAATCTGTTGTTACAGTACCAGATGAATCGTGAACCTTTAATTTTTAGATAAAAATATTATTTATGCCATTTAAAATGATTTTTAAATGATTCAAGTATCCTTATTTCTGATAAGCACCTAGGAGAAAGAACCTAGACTTCATTAATTGAACACAACTGGGAATTATATGGTGTCTATTGCATTCCCTTAATTATGACTTTCACTACATCCTTTTAATGTCAAGGTAGTATGAAACCCATATGTAGACAAAATCATATCTAAATCTGAAATATAGGCATGCTTCATCAGAATCATATCTAAATCTGAAATATAGGCATGATTTATCAGAATCATATCATTGTACTTTAAATCTAAACTGATTCCTAAAGCCTTAGGCATTTGTAAGGTGATTAGATTATGGGCTATTACAACAAATTTACTGTTAAGAAGTATGGTCTGGTCAAAATATGAGAACTAATCATATGACATATGAGGAAATAAACAGATACTTTGAGGCAAAAGAGACACTAAAATACCCGGCGCTGGTCCTGGAGTGTCATAATGTGAAACCCAGCAATAGTATTATTCTTTGTTCAGAATGATATTAGTCTGCTTGGGTTAATTCAATCTCACCATAATTGAAGAGATGGATAACTGCATGTATGTTTAAGTGTATAGGATTTATAACCATATTTCTAAGTTTTTGTTGGATAGTTGAACCGAACTGGTTGCAATCTCACTATTTGAATCCCCACTTTATAAGCTCCACTTTCATACCTTGAATAATTATTTGTAAGAATCTTCAACTAGTGATTTCTTACTATTTATTTTTCCTTTGAAATTATGTATTATTTATACACATTTTCTGTTTTGTTTAGTCTTTATTAATTAAATTTTTAAAAAAGACACTACAGTACCCAGTGCTGATCATGGAATGTCATGATGTGATTTACAGCCATACTGTTATTCTTTTTTCAGAATGAATTTAACCTGTTTTAGTTTATTTAATCTAAACATAAATGAAGATATGGATACCTGCATGTATATTTAAGTGTGTAGGATTGACAACCATGTTACTAAGTTTTTGTTGGACAGTTGAACAGAACTGTTTGCACTCTCGCTATTTGAATTCCAACTTTACATGTTGCATTTATGTATCTTGAACAACTATTTGTAAAATGACAATATGTAAACATCAACTAGAGATTTCTTACTTTTTGTTTTTTTCTCTGAACGTATGTATTATTTCTACCTATTTTCTGTTTTGTTTAGTCTTTCTTGAAATAAAATTTAAAAAGAAATGTTTCATAAACGTATACACATCATACATATGCATGCACTTCTGACAAGAAGTACATTTCCAATCCTTATGATGATTTAAAAGTCAAAAGGTCTAAGGGATATTTTTAATTATACATACATAAATAAATATTTTTTGTTAAAAATGGCTACACTAGTACTCATATCCTTGAAATATAAAATATAGTGGCAACTAATATTAGTCAAATTTAAATAATAGAGCAGTTTGAACATGTTCGACAGGTGCACTAAATTGCCTAAAGGGAGCTCTTTGAATCATTTAATCATATTATACAAAATATGACCTTTCTGACTGAGGAGATTTTTTGAAATATTGAATATATTATTTACCTTAGTGCTTATTACAAAAAAATAAGATATATTTCACTCACATGTTTTTCCTTCATTGAAACTACCTGCATATATTAGAGCACATTGCAATATATACACAAGGCATTCTGGAATTAATAAAATTCTAAAATTGTATCCCTGGCATTGTATAATGTGCTGTTGATATGATGGAAAACAGGAGTGAAGATGCTTCTATGACTGCATAGTTTATAAATGTGTTCCTATACCAAACTACAAAGGAATTAAAAAGATTGATATTCCATCACTTTATAAGAGCAATTTTAGTAAAAGTTTATTGGCATGCATATTGATGTGTTTCACCTCTATATTAGCAGACACACACATACATAAACACACACACACACACACACACACACACACACACACACACAGATAGAAAGACCAATACTACCTTATTTATTTTTAGTCACAGTGAAGATTTCTCATTTATCCAAAGACTATTCTATATATCACATACTATAAAAGATATTAAAAGATGTGAATCTTTCTTAAGAAAATAATCTATAAAAATTAATCTCCTTATCTTTTCAATTCTACAAGGCCACAGTATTAGAAACTTACTTTTATAAGACCAAAAATCTTGCATAGTTCGTAAACACAAGTGATGTGTTACTGTTACTTTTGTGGTTGTTAGTGATGTTGATGTTATTGATTGTCTTTTTTCCTTAGTATTATATATAGAAACCAGGAGTTCATACATTAGGCAAGCATTGTGCCACAGAAACTGGCTAAGAATTAGATGTCCGAAACATACTTTCTTTAGAAATATTATCCATGACTCAAAGTGTGAAGTAATATAAAACTTTAATCTTTTTTTAAAAATGTTATTTTATTTTAAAGATATTAAGACAAAAGAGGGCAGAACAAAAGAGATCATAACCTAACAATGTAAGCAACATAACACTTCACCACAAGACAACCAGATATTAACAGTAGACACCATGATGTCTCTTTCCTTGAAATAGTTGAGCATACCTTCACTTACAATTGTATAAAACATAACAAAATAGTATAAAAGCATTCAAGTGAATGAAAGTATTACAGGACATTCAGAACCAAATAAAAGAAAATGAAAAATGGCTACTATATTATCTCATTTTCCATAAAATTGTTTATACTATTGCACATATTAAAATCCAATAAGATAAAACATGATAGAACCAATGAAAACAAAGAACAAAAGCATGGTAGGACTTCAAAGCAAGATGATATTAAATCAGCAATGACTGTCTTAATATCTTGTTTTCTTCGATAGATTTTCATACCATCACACATAATAAAATCAAAGAGAACATAATAAAATCATTCCAACTAATGAATGAAAAGATTATAAGGCTCAAAGCAACGTAATAGGGAATCATGCTTACCATAAAATCTTATATAGTCTTACTATTTCTTTCACTAGGGAGACTATATGGTATTTATGCATGTGACTTTGAGCTATTTATCTTATGAGCATGGTCTCAAGTTGCATCCATGTATTTATAAATGTCTCAATGTGGTCATTCTTAATAGCTAGTAATACTCCATTGTATAAAAAGACCCCAACATTTTTATCCACTCCTCAGTTGATAGGCACTTAGGTTATTTCCAAGATCAGGCTATTACCCATTGTGCTGCTATAAACATGAGTGGATATACATCACTGTGATATGATGTTTTCAGCTTTTCTGGGAATGTGCCTAAAAGTGGAATAGCTGTGTCAAATGGAACTTCCAATCCCAGCTTTTTGAGGAATCTCCAGATGGACCTTCACAGTGGTTGCACCTGTCTGAACTCCCACCAATAGTGCAGAAGAGTTCTTTTTCCCCCACAGCCTCTCCACCATTCGTAACTAGTAGTTTTCTTGATCTTGGCCATTCTTTCTGAAGTGAGATGGAATATCAATGTTGGTTTAGTTGGCATTTCTCTAAAGACTAATAATGATAAACATTTTTCATGTGTTTATTTGCAATTTGTGTTTCTTCATCTGAGAACTGTGTGTATTCATCTCGGATGCCTATTTTGGGGTCTTTGAATTTCGGGGGTCTGATTTTTTAAAAAATTCTTGGTATGTTTTAGACAGAAGTCCTTTGTCTGAGAGACATTCAGTAAGATTTTTTTCCAGTTTGTGAGTTCCCTTTTCAATATGGTGGAGATTCCTTTCGAATTGCAGAAAATATTTAATAAGATGTGATCCCAGTTATTGATTTTGGCAAGTATTTCCCTTGCATTTTTATTGCTGTTCACGAATTCTCTACCTACCCCTATATCTTCAAGATTTTTACCTAATATGTCTTTCAACAGATTTAGTGTTTCTGTTTTAATATTCGGATATTTGATCCATTTAGATTTTAGTTTAGTACACGGTGATAAGCATTGGTCTAGTTTTTGTTTTTGACGTGTGGAGAGCCAGTTTTCCCAGCACCACTTATTAAAAGGACTACCATGCTTCAAGTGAAAATATTTGGCCCCTTTATCAAAGATAATGTGGTTGAGTGTTTGTGTAGTTGTGGTTGTATCTTCTAATCTATTCCACTAACCTTCAGATATGGTTTTTAATTCCAGTACCTTGTTGATTTTATTAGAGTAGCTATGTAGCATAACTTCAAATCAGGAATTGTGATGCCTCCTGCCTTGCCTTTGCTGCTTAGAATTGCCTTTGCTATTCTAGGTCTCTTCTGGTTCCAGGTGAATTTTAGGAATGATTCCTTTAGATCTAGGAGGTATGTTAGTGCTAATTTCACTGGAATTGCATTGAATTATAATTTTGGGATAATTGCCATTTTCACAATATTTATTCTTCCTACCTATGAACAATTGATATCTTTCCATTTTCTGAGATCCTCTTTGATTTATTTTTTAAGGGTGTTATAAGTTTCCCTGCATAGTTGTTTTACTTCTTTTGTGATATTAATTCCTAACTATTTAATTTTTTGGGATAATAGTGTGAAGGTTGTGGCTTCTCTTATTTCTCTGTGAGTGATTTAGGTATTAGTGTATAGGAATACTGTTGATTTTTTAGTATTGACTTTGTATCCAGGTACATTGCTGAACTTATTTATTATATCTAGAAATCTTACAAGGAAGTTTTGGGGGTCTTCTACGTAAAGTATCATGTCATCTGCAAATAATGATAATTTAACTTACTCTTTTCTTATCTTTACTCTTTTATTTCTCTCTGTTGTCTAATTGCTCTGGCTTTTATTTCCCTTACCATGTTGAATGGGAGTGGTCAGGAGGGACATCTTTTTATTATGCCTGGTTATGCCGCTGAGCTAAATCCCCAGCCCCCAAGCCTTTCAGTTTTTGGTGACTTAATATAGTGCTGGCTGTTGTTTTGCCATAGATGGCCTGTATTATATTGAGGTAAAGACCAACCACTCCAATTTTCTGTAAGGTTCTTATCATGAATGAGTGTGGGATCTTATCAAAAGTTTTTCTGCATCTATAGAAATAATCATGTGTTTTTTGCCTTTGGCCCTATTAGATATGGTGGAGTACATTTGTGAATTTACATTTGTTGAACAAGCCTTGCATGCTTGGGATGAATCCCACTTGGCCATGCAGTATAATCTTCTTGATGATTTGCTGTATCATGTTTGCCAATATTTTATTGAGAATTTTTGCAGCTATGTTCATTAGGAAGACTGACCTAGGAAGATTTTTCATTTGAGTGTTTCTTGGGTTTTGGTACTAGATTAACATTTGCTTCCAGGAATGACTTAGGAAGAATTGCTTCCTTTTCAATTTCATTGAAGAGTTTGAGGAGTTCCAACATTAAGCCTTTTTTTTTTTTTTTTTTTTTTTTTGTATTTCTTATAGAATTCTGCGGTGAATCCTTCCGGACCTGGGCTCTTTTTATAGGTAAAGACTTAATTACATTTTCAATTTCATTAATAGAGATTGGTTTATTCAGAAATTTTACATCTTCTCTACATCAGCTTTGGTATTTCATATGTTTCAAGGAATCTGTCCATTTCTTCTGTGTTATCGAACCTGGGGAGTAGAGGTTTTTAAAATAAGTGTTGATGATCTTCTATATTTCCACAGAGTATGTAGTGATTTCATCTTTTTCATTATTCATTGCATGAATTTGAGCTTTTTCTTTACTTTTTTAAAAGGTTGGCTAGGGTCTTATCAATTTAATTTATTCTTTCAAAGAACTAACTCTTTGGTTCATTGATTATTTGTATTTATTTTCTTAGTCTATATTGCATTAGTTTCTCCTCTGAATTTTATAATTTCCTTCCTTCATTTGGCATGGAGCTTGACCTGCTCTTCTTTTTCTAGATGTTTGAGGTGTAACATCAGGTTGTTTATTTGGGTTCATTCTCTTTTCCTGGTGTGGGCAGTCAGCGTGATAAATTTTCCTCTGAGGACTGCTTTCATTGCATTCCACAGATTCTGGTAAATTGTATTTCTATTGTGTTTTAATTCTAGATATTGTTTAATTACTTCTTTAATTTCCTTCTGTGATCCACTGATTTCTCAAGAGTATATTATTTAATTTCCATGTGTTTGTGGGGTTTCTGAAATTTCTTTTACCATTAATTTCTAGTTTAATGGTGTTGTGATTTGATAACATGCATGGGATGATTTCAATTCTTTTGTATATAGTTAAATGATTTGTGGGCTAGTATATGGTCTATTTTAGTGAATGTCCCATGTACTGCTGAAAAGAATGTATATTCTGATATTTTTGGATTTGAGACTTTGTGTACATCTCTCAAGTCCATTTGTTCACTGTGTGATTCAGCTCTTTATTTCTTTGCTGATATTTTGTGTAGGTGATCTTTCCCTTTGTGTCACTGGTGTGTTAAGGGCTCCTGTTATAATTGTGTTATTACTTATTTGATTTTTCATTTCTGTTAATACTTGCTTTATATAGCTGAGTGCTCTGGAATTTTGTTCATATACGTTTAAGAATGTTATCTGTTCCTCTTAATGTTTTCCCCTAGCTAGTATGTAGTGACCTTCTTTATCTGTTTGGATCGTTATTTGTTTAAAGTTCACATTGTCTTCAAACAAATAACTACCCCCACTTTTTGGGGTATTCCCATTGCATGAAATATTGTTTTCCATCCTTTGACTTTCAGTCTATGAGTTTGCTTTTGGGTTAGATGGGTTTCTTTTAGACAGCATATGATTGGATGTTGTTTCTTTATCCATTCTGCCAGTCCATTTCTTTTAATTGATGAATTGAGACTGTTTACATTAATGTTGATAACTGTTATATATTGGTTTATTGTTGACATGTTATCTTTCTGCTGTTGTATTTTTACCTTTCAATTTTGTTTAATTGTCTGCCTTAGTTAGAGGTGTTTTTTTTTTTTTTTTTTTTTTTCCTACATGTACCTAGGATGTCTTTCAGTATTCTTTGCAAGGTTGGTTTGGTGATCATGAAGTTCTAAAGCTATTTTTTTGTCATGAAAGTATCTTATTTCTCCATCCATTTTGTATAACAGTTTTGCAGTTTACATCTGTCTAGTTTGGAAGTCATTTTCTTTTAGAATCTGAAATACTTCACTCCATGGTCTTCTTAACTTCATTGTTTGTACTGAGAGGTCCTACTTAGTCTGTTTCAGGAATAACAGTTTGAAAATGTGTGCCTACTTCCTTCTTGGTAGAGCAAACCTCTAGAATTGTTACCTATGACTACTATTTCTTGAAATGCTTAAATAATGTAAGGTTTTTCATATCTAAAATTGACAAAATTTGCATAGCATTATCACATTTAGGTTTATGTCAGGGAACTGAAGATGCTGGATCTGTGGGGTAAACACAGCCCCTCTGCTGTTCAAGAAGTCCAGCAGGATTGTAAACTCAACCCCAATAAAAAATTAGAAGGACAGTGTTTAATGATAGGAAGACACTCTATTTGTAAGGAGGAAAAGAAAGTGAGAGAAAGGAGAAAATAGCTACTGTGATGAGAATATCAGGTTCAGGGGCTTGAGAAAGATGGATCTTTGTTCCAATCTGGCTTCAGAGGGAAAATGGATAATGATAGCAAGATGAGCTTAGTTTTGTGCACTTGTGTCTCTCTGTACATTGTCTGATGGCTCTTTTTCTCTCTGGTAACTTGGTGCAAGCTCCAAGTCATTTTGTGTCTTTCTTTATTTAGTTTTTCCTTTCTTTATTTGTCTTCATCTTTATTCTTTTTCCCAGGGAAATTTCTCTAGTAAATTTTGTTTTAACTCTCGCTAGTCAAGATTAGATAGAATAATTCATGAAGCCCATAATCCTTTTGTGTACAGTTCCCTGCCTCCCTGCCCTATAGCAAAAAAAAAAAAAAAAAAAAAAAAAAAAAAAAAAAAAAAAAAAACAAAATAACCAAAAACAAACAAAAAAGCAAAAAACAGATGTTTTAAAGGCAGTAATAGAAACTGAGGCTAGAATTCAATTTCTAACTGCATGTTACACAACTTTTAGTCCATAAAATGAGAATAGTGCTAATTAAATAACTTTGTTACCATTGAAAACCTGTTCCTAATTAACAGTGCAGGTGAATATATTTTTACAAAACAACAGGATTATATCAATGTGGCAACTGTGTCATGGTTTCTGCATTTCCATAAAATTTCATAGATAAATGAGAATTTTAAAAGATAAACAATGTATTTATAAGATAAAATTAAACAAAACAAGAGAATATCTTCACTTACTTTTGTAATTAACATGCTATAAATTTATTTTTTTCTGTTAAATTATGTTCCTCTAGATTCTTCATGGATTTTTTTTGTCATTTCCATTTTCTTTTGACACAGAAAATTAAAATTAGCATAAATTGCCAACAAAAAGCCACACAGTTTGAAAATTTCTTATCTTTACTGAAGACTTTTTATTTGTCCTATCAAAAATATTTACCTTTTCATGCAAAGTGTTATGAATTAAATGTTTTTTGCTTTTCATGCTTTATTTCTGCTGAAATTACTCATTAAAATAAACTGTATAAAAGGCTGCATATACTTGCAAATTTCCCACAAATTACAAAATTAAATAAGGCCATTAGTTTTATATTCATCTTTTATTGAACTGTTCTTTCATATAATTTGTGACCACACATACAGAATTGTACAGACAGGAAGAGAGTGTTGGTGTCTGCATGAGCTCAGGAATGAAGAAATCTTACTAGAAAAGCCAAAAACATCATTTTCAGAACATTCAGTCTAGTGTCTAATCTCAAATACATTATTTTGAATGAAGTATTTAAATTCAGGAGAAAGATTAGCAAAGATAAAATATATTGAGCTCAATCATGATGGCTTGTATCTTCAATCTAGAAACACTAAAATACTTTGCAAAAGTCATTTCTAATAGTTCACTGATAATGTCTCTAATAGTGAATAAATGATGTCTCTATAAAAGGGAAACATGCATTTTAATTTATGTGAGTATAAACAAAGTTGTCAATGGAGTGACTACTTCGGCTTTTCTTTCAGAGTCATGGGTTGGATTCTTGCTTTTTCTGCAGCTCCAGTTCAGCTGCCCTTTGCACGGCTGCATCGACAAGGATGTAGAAGTTGCTGAAATCTGCACGTTCCTCTGGCCACACAGACTCTGGAAAAGACATGGGTACACTGGTGGAAATCTCGACCTTTTCCTTCAGAGGGGATTTTGGAATGAACTGATTTGAGGAAGACTTTGGATCCAGTAGCTTTTTGTGTGACTCCATGCCACTTGGTAGTGGAGACAGTGGATGGCATTGACCTTTGTCTGGATGCACAGGTCCTACCTTGTCCAGTAAAGAAGAATCGGTGTTTGCTTGTTGAGTTTCTTCAGCATCCATATCTTCTAGGTCTTTGGAGTCATTTACATCCTGATTCAGCATTTCTGGGAGAGCATATCCGCGGTGAGCGTTTACAAACCAATTGGTGATCTGCGGAAAAGATAAATTGGTCTTTTCTGACAGCATTTGCTTCTCTGCCTCTGATGGAAAAGCCTTAAATTGGTGGCTATAAAGCCAGTCTTGAAGAATTTTCACGGACTCGATCGGAAGGTAGCCTTTCCTCTGTCTCTTGATCTCTGGTGAGGCAAGAAGCTCATCTATACATGTGCTATTTCTTGATGTGACTGACGTGCTTTGACTCAGGTTTTGAGTCTCGGTTGGAGTTTCCTTAGCATCCTCCATGTTTCCAAGTCCTATCTTCAGCGTCTTGGAAATAAGGGACTATTGGAGTAGGACTAAAGTAGGCCTGAGAGAGCCAATGAAGAATCCATGGGAAGTTCTTCAGAGGGATAGCCCACCTGTTGCTTCCCAAGCAGCTAAATGCTGTTGCTAACCACTGAGAATACTGGCTTTGTGACCTCAGACCCTGCTATGCTGTGCATGCAGTGCCCCTCCCCTCACATCCTGCTTTACCTTTTTCACACTATTCTCTGTTTTATCTGTAACTTCAAGATGTACTCTATTCATTATTAGCTTTGTAGAAATTTATATCTCTGCCACTGTCACCAGCTTCCATTAACTGACAAAATCTTTTTCTGTTAGTCTGAATAGGTGACTTTCTTTTTCCTTTTCAGTTGCTTCTGGTATTACTCTTCCTTTCTTTATGCTTTCCATTCTCATTGGCTCAATAAATTATGAAAAAACAAAATATGTATTTGGCAGTAAACTCAGTAAAATAATTCAAGAGATGTACTATAATTCCTGATTTCTGTATTCTATGTTCTTAGCCAGTTTTAAGCAAAAAAAAAAAAAAAAAAAAAAAAAAAAAAACCTTAACATTAGTCTGCCCTGATTTTTCATCTCTGTGGTCTCTGTGGTCTAGTCTTTGGCTAAGCTATGATTTCATTTTGTATTTTTTGTGTCTATACTTTGGGCTTTGAAATCTAGTTGTGGTGATTCTCTATGAAGCTTTAGGGCAAAATTCAGTTGCAAATGGAACAGAACCAGATTCAAAAAATGATGAACATCTCAGACTCAGTTTGTTTCAATATTTCTGGACATTGCATGTACATGAAAATTGCTACTTAAATCAGATGGACATAACTTGTAAATTGTGACTTAAAGAAGCAAAAATTAATATTGTGTTAATTGAGCTTTGCTAACTCCAAAAATAAAGATTGTTTTCAAGGTGTTCCTTTATTTTAACATTGTAAATCATCTCAATAATTTTTAGACATAGGCTGAAGTTTGAAACAAATTGAGAGAAGCTTCCTGAAGCCAGCCTTCCAATCTTCCCACTTGGAAAGTGTAATGACATATAAAGAGTAAGGAAGTGTAGGGATGCTGGAAAACTTCTCTATCATTATTAAGAGGTATGGCCTGGCAAGACAACCAGTTGCACACCAAAGTGCCTTAGTTGAAGCACTGAAAATATATATGTATGTATTAGCAGAACCAATTATAGCAAACCTATGTCAAAATTCATGTTATAAAATATTATATTTGTTATGTTATTAAAATATATGATAAACAAAAAAGCAAAACTAGATCAGTGAAGTAAACAGACATTGACAACAGTATCAAAGTTTTAATAGAAATATGTACATGGTAGATATGGTTTGCAATATAATTGATATCACCCCTATAAATAATGTTGCCAAATTATACCACAAACTTTGGAAAATTAACTTTGTACAAATTACAATTTGAATAAAATAGAAGGAAAATACAGGGTATTATCTTGAATTTCATTATGCATTATTGAGAGCCTGTAGGCTAAAATATGAAACTTCTGATGGGTAATAAAATAATATACCCTTTTAAGGGCTACTCATGAAAGAAGAATCAAAATAAAATAAATTGTTTAAATTCAATGAATTGATCAGATGGAAGTACCCGATACAATCATAAAGATAAATATATATGATAGTCCTCAAATAATTAGCACTGGTGAAAAATAGGTGAATGCACTCAAAAATTCTTAATAAAATCTTGCAAATTTTAATTTATTTTATAACAGATACTTGCTAGTAGTGAAGGTTGGCCTTGAATTCATTGTATAGCTCACGCTAGCCTTGAACTTCAAATGTTGATATTCCAGGCGTGGCCCATCATGCTTGACAAATTTCGCAGTTTTTGTAAGCCTTAAATTATGTCAAAATTTAGAAAAAAAAACAGTAACAATCAAACTACATCATCTTAAATTTTGGTAAACAATGTTTGGTAGTTCAGTTACTCCACCTACATACTACAGATAATACGGTAAACACTTATGCTCATCATTCTACAGACTGTGAAGTGGCATCAGGTTTTATCTCAAAATGCATTTCTTTTAGAAATATTGATGTAGACGGGGATCTGTAAACATTTTCAGGAAAGACAATATTTTTTTTATTTTGAAAGACAAAATACTCTCATAAAAATGAACTACTGTAATTTTTTTAGTGAACAAATTGTCAACATCACCAAATAAATATGGATGAGGGAAAATGTGTGAAAATAACAAGAGACATAATTTGCCATTCAACAAAATATATTTTTTTGCATGTATATGTTTATATTTTGTATATATCTATAGAAATATTTCATATATTTAAAACGTTATATTGTTCACATTATTTTAGTTACAAATGTAAATATTCTTTACTTAATCACTGTAGTGATTTAGCAGATATGGAATTGAGAAATTATTGTATATTTTGGAAATTTTATTTTGTATTGTATTTTTTGATTCAGTAATACTTGCTTAAATTTTAAACGATTTTAATGGATATAAAGGTAATCTAAATTGTAGTATACCACATTTTATTTTGATACATATATACAATATGCAATATTATGTTAGTTCAAACATATTTACACAAATTTATTATGTCTTTATATTTAAAATATTTGCAACTCTTCTATCTTTGAGCATTATGGAATGCCATGTCATTATTTTATAATCACCTCAATGTGTTACTGTGTAATATCACTTCATACATGTACTTAACTGTAACATACCTCTTATGGGTCATTCTCTCCCCACCTCCTTTTTCATCTGTGTCCCTGGTTTGTGGTAAGGCCCATGATACTCTCAAACTTTATGAGAAATTATTTTCTATCCCACACTTGAGGAAGATCACGTGATGCTGTATTGGTAATACTATCTTATTTAACAACACAATTACTGATTTCTTCCCCATTGTTGCAAGTAACATGAGATTTATGTGTAAATAATTTTATGTTGTGTATACTTTCCACAATTGTCAATCATTTATCACCTACCAATTAAGTTGTTCCCACTCCTTGAGCATTATAAAGACTCTTGTAATGAACATAAAAGAACATATATCTCATTGATATTTTATTTACTTTGAGCCCATCAAGTAATTAGATTGCTTGATTATGTGGTAGTTCTATTTTTAATTATTTAAAAGCCTCCATATTGTTTTCGGCACCAAATTTATTAAATTTCTACAGCAGTGTACAAATGTCCTATTCTCTGCATGCTCTCATCAGCCCTTGTTATCTTTACAGATTTTTTATATTTTAGTCACTGTTACTCCTGTGATAACTCACAGTGTTTTTTTTATAATTTCATTCATAGGTAAAGATATTCAGCATTTTTACATCTTTCAGTAATTTATACTTCTTCACAGAAAAATATATTTCATACTATTAACAACATTTAAATCTATTTATTTACCCATTTGCTCATGGTTTTTTTCAGTTCTTTATCTTTTTTGGAAATTTAGCCTCTTGTTAGTTATGTGGTTTACAAATATTTTTCTCCCACTCTGTTGGATGTTCATTCTAATGATTTCATCCTTTGTTTATCAAAAGTTTATTTAAGTTCATTTGTCTAATTTTGCTTTAATTTTATTTCCAAAATTGGATGTTTTTATTATTTTCTCATATTTTAATTTTTTTATCTTATTAGTACATGATTGCAGTGTGTAATGTTTATATTCTTTGCATGGAGTTGGTCTTGTAGATAAAAAATCATAATTCTTTTTTCATCACAGTCACTACCTCATCCTCTGTTTCTTGGTCTCCCTCTCATTTTAAAGAAATATCTATCTCTTTATTTCTCAAGCCATGTGGAAAAATCACTGTCTATTGTATTATTGAGAACTGTTTCCTAAATGTTATATTCTAGTAGTTTCAGAATTTCATATATTTGTTACCTTTTGAATCTAAATTAGTCTTTCATTTTCTTACAGTAGGAAGTCAATATGACATTTACACAAGCAAGTCTGAGTTATTTAACTTATGGGTATGGTTTCCAGTTGCATCCATTTATATATTAAAGCCTGAAATTTGTCTTTATTTAAAGTTGATTAGTATGTCATTGTATTAAAACATCAAATCATTCTTAGCTATTCCTTGGTGGATGGTCATTTGGGTTGATTCCAAGATTAAGCCATTATAAATTGTGCTGCAATAAACATGAGTGTACAGATATTGCTGTGAAATTATGTTTTCAATTCTTCTGCAAAGAAAAAAAAAAAATACCCAGAAGGTGAATTACTGTGTCAAATGGGATGTCTAATATAAGTTTTTTGAGGACTCTTCAAAATGATTTCCATAACAGTTGCACCAGTCCACACTCACCACAACATTGCAGAAGGGTTCTTTTTTGAAACAGTCTTACCAGAATTTGTTATTGGATGAATTCTTTTTGATGGTAGCCATCATTTCTGTGGTGATGGCGGATCTAAGTGTTGCTTTAATTTTAATTTCTCTAATGACAAATGATGATGACCATTTTTCGATATTTAGTTGTCATTTGTATTTCTTCATCTGAGAGGTGTGTATTACATATCTCACACATGTCTTCATTCCATTTTGAGTAAATTCTTTTAACTGCTAAGAAATTGATTCTTTTTCAATGAATTTAAAACAATACTGCAAAGTTACAGTTATCAAAACAGCCTAATATTTTAAAAGACATATGCAATAATTGATATGTTATTTCTTTTTGATTTTGTATTTTCATGGTAATAATTTAAGGGAAAAATAATTTAAATCTTATGAAACTCAATTGAGTGATTTTTTAAAGCTAGACCATGCTTTCAGGATATATTTAAGAAATCTTTATCTGGAATTTTTTTTTTTAGGTGCAACATTTAGCTCTATTCATTTTTTTTAATTTGAAGAAATTTTGGTTTATGGTGCATGTGCTTGTCGTAGTCAATGAATACTGCTTTAAAATTATTTTAAATTGAATAATTCATAAATAATAGAAATTTACTTTATATGATTTTAGAGACAGTAATGTCAAAGGTCAACATATTGGCATTAGGATATCTGGAAAGATGGAAGATCAACAAGAAGCAAAAGAAAAGGCTTCTCTGAGAGAAATACCTCAGATCCTTGAATAAAACATCCTGGAGAAGACCAAATAGAAGAAAGTAGATTCTCTCAACTCAGGAAGAACCTAAAGGGAAAATAAAGAAAGAAAAGGAAATCATGGATGGAAGGATATTCCTGATATACTCTCACTAAGACTGTCTTATTGTGTACGAAATGCCACTGGAATCTGAAAAACACAGTCAAAGTGAAGTTGTGGTTGGTGAGCCTGAGGGCCCCAGCAGAAGGACGCAGTCACAGAGGGGAAATGTACAGTGGAAAACAAAAGTCCACTCAGAGATCTGCTCAAAGTGAGTGCAGAGAATTTAGTCCTCCTGTGGGAATGGACAATTGGCCATGCAACATTTTGGAGTCTGGTAGGAAAAGCCCAGAACCAGAACTCCAGTGGCTTCAATCAGCCACTACTAGTACAGAGCAGTTTGGTGAGAATTGGTTGGACTGAGTCCTGGACCTGTGTGTGATCCAATATCCAAAGATGAGGTCTCTCTAAAGCGATACCTAACCAAGCCTGTTCACATAGTACACAATAGTATGGTGAGGACTCCCAGTGTTTGACCAGCTCACCAGGCAGGGCCCAGTCTGCCACACCTCTGTTTGTACTTCAGTGGTCATCAGCAGACTGGGGAGGGCAGCAAATCCTAACCAGCATGTTTTAGAATAATTGTAGCCAATAGAGGAAGTGCCAGGGACTCCCAATATCCACTTATCTGGAAGAAACAAGAAACATGACAAGAGAAAGAAAGAAAAGGAAATCACTAGACCCCAACCAAAATAGTACTGGCCCAGGAGAGGTAAACATGGAAGAGATTGGGGGTTGCACACCTGTGGTGTCTGGAAAAAGCAGCATCTGACATAAAGAATTATCTTCATGACATTATAAAAGAACTGAAAACAAAATTTATAATACAAGTAAAGGAATATATAAGAAAAATAATAAAAGAAATGCTAAGTACCTCTCAAGAAGACACAGATGGAACAGTGGAGGAACCCAGAAAAAGAATATAAAAAAATCTAGTATACATGAAACAGATAAAAAGAGACTATCTTGAAATTAAAACTCCATTGAAAGCTGGTAAAATTGGTTGAAAGGAACAAAAGATAGACTCTCAGGCCTTGAAGACAGGTGTGCAATATGTGATCATGAAAGGAAAGATCTTTCAAAAATAACAAGGAACCAGGAAGCAATAATACAAAGGCTAGAAGATGACAAGAGAATTTATACCTTAAGAATAAAAAAATATGAGGGAAGAAGCAGGGGCAAACACACAAGAGTACAAATGCTATTAATAGAAATAATCAAAGAAAACTTCCCAAGCATAGGAAAAGTACATGATATCCAAATATATGAGGCATACAAACTCCATACAGCTACAACCAAAACAGATCTACACCCATACATATAATGATCAAGATCCCAGAAATTCAACACAAGAACAGGATAGTGAAAGCTGTAGGAGAAAAGAAATAGATCACCTATAAAGCAAAAGACTTCTCAACACAAGCCATCAAATCAAGAAGAGTTTGGAGGGCACACCACAGCTGCCCTCCTGGAGGAGTGACTTAGGCCGAGCTGCGGGACCCACTCTCTCACCTGGAGTACACACCACAGCTGCCCGCCAGGAGGAGTGAGTTGGGCCAAGACATGAGACCCTGTTCAGGCTTTGCTGACCACCCTCTCTCATCCAGAGGGCACAACACCTCTGTTCACCAGGAAAAGGGAGCTGGGCTGAACCACGGAACTTTACTCAGGCCTAGCTGAAGGCCTTGTCTCCACCTACTCTCACCTGGAGTACACACCGCAACTGCCCGCCTGGAGGAGTGAGTTGGGCCAAGTGACGGGTTCCCGCTCCAGTCTTGCTGACTGCCCTCTCTCACAGGGAGGGCACACAGCAGCTGCCCCACCTGAAGGAGGGAACTGGGCGAAGCTGTGGAAACCTTCTCTGGCCTTGCCTGTGACCTTCTTTTGACCTGGAGAGCACCAGCACTACAGCCACTGCCTGAAGGAGGGAGCAGCCTTGCTGAGGATATTTGAGACCTACCTAGGCCATAGAGGGAACTTCTGTTAGCCTGGGGAGCTTTGCCATCCAAGGAGCTGGACGGTTCCACAACATCCAATCCCTGGAAGAGTATGAGACCCTTGCTCTAGCGGTTTGGGGGCCTGCTGGGCTTGCAACCACACTAGATTGGGTTTAGTGGGATTTGAGATTGCCCAGACCTCATCAGGTGGCCTTCTTTCTCTCAGGGGAGCTTTGCTTCAAGAGGTGGGGAGCTGTGTAGCTTGAGGAGTTTTAGGTCTACCTGAGAGGAATCTGGCAAACTTCTTTTAATCCAGGGGGCCTTGCTCCCTGGGAAGGGAGCTGCACTAACAAAGGAGTCCAAGGAGCCCAGAACATAGGAGACAATTTCCAACATGCGGAGGGGAAGCTTTGGAACAACACTTGAAAAATGGAAATAAAGAAAATGACAAAATGAAAGACCAAAATGCAATCTCAGACATCCAGCCCAAAGAAAGCCTCGGAGCTATGTATATAGAAGGAGATACATGCCATACACCTGAAATACCTGAAATAATAGTAACTGAAATAAAGAAGCAACTCCGGGAAGCTTTAAAGCAATTCAAACTAGAAATAATCTCTCAGGTAAAAGAAGAAATGATAAAAGAAATGAAGGAGATGCTAAACATATCTGAAGCAGACACAATTAAAAAATTGGAGGAACTAAACAAAAAAGATGATATCCCTGGATGAACAATATAAGAAACATAAAGAATATATAAAGCAGATGCAAAGAGATATACAGGAAATCAAAAATTCCATTGAAAGTTGTAAAAACTGCCTCAATGAATGTCAAGATAGAATTTCAGACCTTGAAAACAAGATTGCAAGCATTGACCAGGAAAGCAAAGATCTTTTAAAAGTAACAAGAAATCAGGAAATAACAATTCAACACATGCAAGATGATACAAAGAAAAACAAAATAAGGTTGGTAGTGATAAATGAAAAAGAAGGGGACAACGCAAAGGATGTCAAGAGGATACTTACAGAAGTAATTGCTGAAAATTTCTGAAACATGACATTGGAAACTGAGATCATGATCAGTGAAGCATAGAAAACTCCAAATAGCCGTAACCAAAATAAAGCTACACCCAGACATATAATAATCACCATCTCAGAAATTGAACAAAAGAATAGAACATTAAAAGCTGTCAGAGAGAAAAGACAGATCACCAATAGAAGAAATTCTATCAGAATCACAGCAAACTTTTTAGCACAAACAATATAGTCAAGAAAAGTGTGGAGTGAAGTATTTCAGATCCTAAAGGAAAATGATTTCCAACCTAGACTGATGTTTCCTGCAAAACTGTCCTTCAAAATCGATGGAGAAATAAGATACTTCCATGACAAAGAACAGCTGAAAAGCTTCATGATCACCAAGCCAATCCTGCAAAGAATACTGAAAGACAGTTTAGATACACTTAGCAAAATCCACTAAACAAAGCAGACAATTAAACAGAACAGAAAGATAAAGATGCAACAGCAGAAAGATAACATGTCAACAATAAACCAACATAGAACAGTTATAACCATTAATGTAAATGGTCTCAATGCACCAATCAAAAGAAACAGACTGGCAGGATGGATCAAGAAACAGCATCCAGCCATATGCTGTCTACCAGAGACCCATCTAACCCAAAAGCCAATTCACAGGCTGACACTCAAAGGATGGAAAACAATACTTCATGCAACAGGAACCCCCCAAAAATGGGGGTACAAATTCTGTTGGCGGACAATGTGAACTTCAAACCAATAATGATCAGAAGAGATAAAGAAGGTTACTACATACTGGTTAGAGGAAAACTTCAAGAGGCAGAGATAACTACCTTAAATATATATGCACCAAATTCCAAAGCATCCAGTTATATAAAACAAGTATTAACAGAAATGAAAAACCAAATTAGCAGTAATACAATTATAACAGGAGATCTTAACACACCACTGACACCCTGACTGATCAACTGGAGAGAAAATCAGCAAAGAAATAGCAGAAGTGAATCACACCTGTGAACAAATGGACTTGATAGACATATACAGGATATTCCACCCAACAACAACAGAATACACATTCTTCTCAGCAGTACATGGATCATTCTCTAAAATAGACCATATATTAACTCGCAGAGCATTTATAAATAAATGTGAAAGAGTTGAAATTACCCATTGCATGTTATCAGATCATAGCGTTATGAAATTAGAAGTTAATGATAAAAGATACTGCAAAAATCCCACAAACACACTGAAACTGAATAACACACTGTTGAGTAATCAGTGGGTCACAGACAAAATTAAAGAAGAAATTAACAAATACCTACAATCAAATGAAAACACAAATATAACTTACCAGAGTCTGTTGGATGCAATGAAAGCTGTTCTCAGAGGAAAATTTATTGCACTGAGTTCCCGCATTAGGAATACAGAATGAATATAAATAAATAACTGATGTTACACCTCAAACATATAGAAAAAAAGAGCAAGTCAAGCCCAAAGCCAAAAGAATAGAGAAAATTATAAAAATCAGAGTAGAAATCAACGCAATAGAGACTAAGAAAACAATCCAAAAAATCAATAAATCAAAGAGTTGGTTCTTTGAAAGTATAAATAAAATCAATAAGCTCCTAGAAAACCTTATTTTAAAAAGGAAAGAAAAAGCTCAAATTTCTGGAATAAGAAAATAAAAGACAAAATCATTAGACACTCTATAGAAATACAGAAAATCAACACCTATTTCGTAAACTTCTACTCTCAAAACTTTGATAACACAGAATAAATAGATTCTTAGAATCATATGAAGTACCAAATCAATGTTAAGAAGATGTAAAACTGATGAATAACCCAATTTCTATTAATGAAATTGAAAACATAATTAAGTCCTTGCCTTCAAAGAAGAGCCCAGGCCCAGATGTATTCACTGCAGATTTCTACAAGAAATACAAAGAAGAACTAATGCCGACACTCCTCAAACTCTTCAATGAAATGGAAAGGAAGGAGTCTTTCCTATGTTGTTCCTGAAAGCAAATGTTATTCTAGTACGAAAACCTGAGAAGAAATCAACTGAAAAAGAACTACAGACCAATGTCCCTAATGAACACAGATGCAAAAATCTTCAATAAAATATTAGCAAATAGGAGGAAGCAAATCATCAAGAAGATTATACACCATTACCAAGTGGGATTCATCCCAGGCATGCAGGGATGATTCAACATATGTAAATCAATAAATGTAATTCATCACATCAATAAAACCAAAAGTAAGAATCATATGATCATTTCTGTAGATGCAGAAAAAGCTTTTGATAAGGTCCAACATTCATTTATGATAAGAACCTTGCAGACAATTTGAATAGGTCGTGTTTACCTCAACATAATAAAGGCCATCTATGACAAACCAAAAGACAGTATCATAATAAATGGCCAAAAATTGAAGGCATTTAGTTTAAAATCAGGCATAAGCCAAGGATGTCCCTCATCGCTGCTCCTATTTAATATAGTACTGGAAGTACTAGGCAGAGCAATTAGAAAATATAGAGAAATAAAATAGGTAAAGTTAGGAAAAGAAAAATTTAAATTATTATTTGCAGTTGACATGATACTCTACATAGAAGACCCCCAAAACTCCATTGAAAGACTCCTAGATATAATAAATTAATTCAGCACTATGGCTGGATACAAAATCAATACTCAAAAATCAATAACTTTCCTCTGTGCTAACAAGAAAATTACAGATAAATAAATAAGAGAAGACACACCCTTCAAACTAGCAACCAAAAATGAAATATTTAGGAAGTAACCTCACGAAAGAAGTGAAAGCTTATAAAGAGAAAATTATAATACACTGAAAATGAAATTGAAGATGATCTCAGAAAATGGAAAGACATCCTTTGCTCATGTATAGAAAGAATAAATATTGTGAAAATGGCAATTCTACCAAAACTGTTATACAGATTCAATGCAATACTGATAAATGTACCATCAACATACCTCAGCTATTCCAAATGTAACAGGATATAGTACAGTGACCACTTTCAATTTCCTATTAACTCAATCTGAAACCTTGTATTGCTTTCACTGCCTTGTTTTGATTGGTTTTATTTGAATCTGTCTTATGTCTTATCTTGGCTGATTTGAATCAAATCTGTTATCTTTGATAGTATCAAGTCTGAGAGTATAGGCAACTACTCTGAAGACAATAAGATTCATTATGATACCTATTCTGGTTTGAGTAGAACCCTCTTTTGAAGTCCTATAATGTCTCCAATGTTTTGTTTTTATTGATTTTGTTCCATATTGCTGTGTTCGAATTTATTGTACATAATGATAGGGGCAATTCTAACGAAGATAATAAGAAAGCATCATAACCATTGTAGATTACATTGTATTGTGGTTTTAAATTTTTTACTATGTCCATCTTTTGGTTTGTATGACTGCATTTTTTCTCATTTGGTTTTATTCTTTTCAAAACAAAAAAAATTATTGGCATTAAACCTAATGAGAAACATTTTTTTGTGCATGATGTCAGGGTAGGAGTGGTGAACAAAAGTAAACATGCTGAATCATTGCATAGCAAAGAATAGTGAAGGATCAAGATAAAATAATCTTTCACTAATGTTTCTTTTATGAATTTAGCAATTCATTTCTTAATTCATTCATAGGTTTGTTCTAATATTCCACCTTTAAATACCATATTTGCAAGTAAACTTTGGCATATGAAACTGATGAAACATTAAAATGTTGCCCAAGTGTTCCAAGCATCATTCACTCCAGGGTACTCTATAATGTAAACATGAGAATCTTTTTAACATGACCATATAGTTGTCTTTTAAATCAATGCTTTGTCATATGTAATAAGAATATCATTATATGTATTCTTTTCAGATCAGATTTTTCCAATTGATAATAAGAATTTGAGATTAGGGGCTGGGGATTTAGCTCAGTGGCATAAACGCCTGCCTTGCAAGCAGGCAGTCGTGAGTTCTATCCCCGGGACAGATAAAAAGGAAAAACAAAAACAACAACAAAAAAAATTGAGATTACTCCCTGTCTTTTTGTGCTTTTATACTTCATTTCTTTTTGGCACTAAATAGAATTCTATTGAATGGTTATGCTATAGTTTATACATCTACTTCCCTTACTGAAACGCATGTATGTTGCTTCCAGGTTTTTTGATTGTTTGCTTGTTTTCTGATAACCAGAATCCAACTCTGGGCCTCATGCTTGCCAGTCAGGCACTATGTCACTGAGCTATATCCCTGTCTTGTTTCTGGGTTTTGACAAAATGTTTTTAGGCATAATTTGTGTGGGCATAAATTTACAACTAATTTAGATAAATAACAGGCATTTTGTGCTAAAACATTTTTTATATAAGAAGTTTATATAATGGTAACTGAACTCCCATTCTCTGTAATTAGTTTTCATAATTATATAAAATATGCTTAAAGTAATGAAATGTTACAAATTTACCCTTAATCAATGCTTCATAGTTTTCAGAAGTTAAATGGAAATGTAGTCTGCTATTTTATTAATATATTTTACTTTTTTTCTGTTCATGTCTAAAATTCTGAATTTACATGGAATAACTACTGTTCATCCAATAAGATGTCCTGTAGCACTTTTTATTGTGCAGTTTTGTGGATGACAAGTTCTCTTAGCATTTATTTGTCATTTTTGAACTTGTCTTCAGTTTACTTTTGCTATCTAAAGGCATTATTACTTCACATAAGGTCAAATTATCTTTTATTATTTCAATCTTTTTCTAAAACACAGTCATCACTGCAACAAGAAAAAAAGACATTGGTCTACTATTCTTCATCTCAAGTGCCTACAGGGAGGGTGCTTGACTTAAACAGCAGCTGTTGTTCCCCACGCCCATGCTTCGCCTCATTCTTTCCACTCTCATCCTAATGGCCTGGTATAACTGGCTTCATTGTCTTCCTTTGCTACATAGCCATGTACTGCTTTGCAAGATGGCTGTCACTCTTTACTCTATTTTGAGTGCAGAGATTCAGTGTTACCTCTGCCTCCCAGTACTATTTATAGAGGATGAGGAAATTCTCCCTTGACCTTCCATCCTACTTTTATCCGTATGTCACCACCTAACTTCTTTTTCCAGAGTATTAATCATTCTTGATTTTTTTTTATTCTTTCACTTTGCATTTGTCTTCTTTTAACATTTTCTATAGTGTTTATATCAGTCATAGAATCATTACACATCTGCATTTCCACTACCATTTTTACTCAGTTTTCTCTTTTGTCCCACTGCTAAATATAAAATATACCCTTACCATAATTAAGATCCATTACTCCCATCTAATTTTTTCTTTCCAATACCATAGAACTGAGTACTTGGGAAAAAAAAAAAACATTATTTTTCATTCTCAGTTCTCCTCTTGGGCATTACTGGGTAACAAACCTTGGGGACTTTAGATAACTGATTATATCAAATTACAGGTATAACCTGTTTATCATCATTAAATGGCACACATCCATCACAGTGCACACATATATTGTGAAGATGCAGGTTGTTATGATGTTTGCACTGCAATAGTGTGATTTTTTTCTTTAGGCTAAATGGAGACTCAAAACAGTGTCTCATGTTATTTTACATTAGCGCTGACAAATAAAACTATACTGGGTCAGCTTATTACTGTAGCTGATTTTATTGCATAAGAATAATATTAGCTCTATAGATAGTTGAATGCCAGTGAACTTGTCTGCTCAATCCTCCATAACAGCCAAGGAGCACAGCATACAGTTGCTAATACAAGAATTCAGCCGGAATCCTGAATCAGACTCTTATAAGAATGCCTGAAACTTGGAAAACATAAGTACTCTCTATGAGTTAGCATCTGGATTGCAGTAGAGAGATCACAGGAGTTATTGATGTATGAGCACACAGACTCTGTGCCAAAGAAACTACTTGGGAATCACATATGCAATGTGACATTGGAATATTTATTCTGCATCCTTATTGGACAATTTATAGATTTAAATTTTTATGTTTCTAGACTTTTTACTAATGTGGAGTCATGCAATATTATTTTATATTTTACTGTAGTAATTATGTTGCTATTCTGTATATTCACTCTTTTAGGGACTCTAATTTAATAGGTGTCTAGGATCTCTACCTTGTGTCAGCTCTATATTTTATTTCACAATTTCAAACCACCATGATAATATTCTTTTTCAATTTCTTTATCTTAAAAACGAAAGCACGAAAGGTAAAACTGATGACATAGAACTTCAAAGCAAAATAATAGGAAATTCACAGTAGTTAAAATTTTGCATATGGTTATCTTCAATTTAGCTGTTCTTTTTACAAGTTTTAGGTATGAATAATGAACAATCAACGAATGCACAAATTGTCTTTTTTCATGAACTAACGTAGATTAGTAGTACAGTCTCCCTTATCTCTTGTCTGCTTTTCCACATTCTAGTTGTTCTTTGCTTTCCATAACTATATTTTTCCTTCATGTGTACCATATCTGTTGTACATTTCTGCTCCCATTTAATCTTTCAGTGCTTTTAAATCAGGGAGAAAATATATTTATACATGCAAGTCTGATTTATTTCACTTGTGATTATGGGCTCAAGTTGCATTCATTTTCACATAAAAACTTCAAGTTTATCCTTATTTATATCTGAGTAATATTCCATTGTATAAAAATACCACTTTTTTAATCTATTCTGTGGATATTGGGAATTTAGATTATTTGCCAGATTTGGGTATTACAAATTTTACTGCAATAAACATGGGTGTACATATATCACTGTGGCATGGTGTTTTAAATTTTTCTAGAAAGTACCCTGAAGGTAAATAGCTGCATTGAATGGGTATTCCAATCTTACTTTTTGAGGAAACTCCACACTGACTTCCACAGTCAGTACTTCCACAAACAGTGGAGAATTGCCTCTTTGTCTCCAAAACACTGAAGTATTTGCTAATGGCTTATATCTTGACAAAAGTAATTCTTTCCTGAGTGAGATGAAATTTCAGTGTTGTTTTAATTTGCTTTTCATGAATGACCAGTGATGGTGATCATTTCCTCATGTATTATTGTGCCACTTGAATCTCTTCATCTGAGAATCATGGGTTCATCTTAGATGCCAATTTTTTACTGGATCTTTGAATTTGTGGGGCCTGACATTTTTTTCAGTTATTTATATGTTCTACACACAAGGCCTTTGTCTGAAGGACAATTGGCTATTTTTTCCCCATTTTGTGGGTTTTCTTTCCACTCTTTTGATGATTTATTTTCATATGCAAAAACATTTTAATAAAATTGTATACTATTTGTTGATAGTTTGAAATACTTCCCATGAAGTTTCTGTTTTGTTCATGAACACCTTGTCTATCCCTATGTCTTCAAGATTTCTATTTAATTTATATTCCAGTAGGCTTAGTGTTTCTGTTCTAACAGTTAGATATTAAATGGATTTTGATCTTAGTTTAGTGCATGGTTATAGACAACACTACAGTTTTAGTTTTCAGCATGTGCTCTGTCAATTTTTGCAACATCATTTATTAAAGAAGTTATATTTCTTCCAGCGAAAAGGGTGGACCACTTTGTCATAGATAAGATGCAGAGTATCATTGTAGTTGTTTCTGAATCTTCTAATCTGTGACAATGATCATCAGGTCTACTTTTTGCCAGTAATATACTGATTTTATCATAGTAGTTTTGTAGTTTAACTTCAAATCTGAGATTATGATGGCTCCTGCCTTGTCTTTGTTGCCCAGGAGTGCCTTTGCTAGTCTAGGTCTCTTTTATTCCAAAGGAATTTTAGAAATGTTTTCTCAAGATCTCTGAGGCATATTAATTGTATTTTGATCAGGATTGCATCACATCTGTATAACAGTATTGGAAGTATTACCATTTTCACAATATTGGTTCTTCCTATCCAAAAGCAAGAGATACCTTTTCATTTTTTTTTATACTCTTTAATCTCCTTTTCAGAGTACTGTAGCTTTCAAAATAAAGATCTTTTACATTCTTTGTTAGATTAATTCCTACATATTTCATTTCTTGGATGATTTCATAAATGTTATTTCCATAATTTCTCTGCCAGTGATTTTGATGTTTGTCTACAAGAATGGTAATGCGTTTTTTTAGTGTTGACTTTGCATACAGCTGTATTGCAGAATTTGCTTATTAATTTTAGGAGTCTTTTGGTGCAGTTTTTGAATCTTCTATGTAGATTATGATGCCATCTGCAAATAATGATATTTTAACTTCTTCCTTTCCTATCCTAATTACCTTTATTTTTATCTGTTGTCTAATGGCTCTGGCTAACATTACCAGAACTATTTTGAATAGGAATGATGATAGTGGACATCCTTGTCTTTTTCCTGATTTTAAAATAAAAGTTTTCAGTTTTTGTACATTTAGTAAGATGCTAGCTGTTGGTTTGTCATAGTTTTTTTTTTAATCTGGTTGAAATAGAGACTATATATTTCAATTTTCTGTAGGGCTTTCTTCATGGGTTAGTGTTGGACTTTATCCAAAGGTTTTTCTGCATCTACTGAAACAATCATGTCATTTTTGTCTTTGGCTCTGTTGTTGTGGTGTCTTTTGTTTATTGATTTGTGTATGTTGAACAATCCCTGCATTCTGGGACTGAATCCCACTTAGTCATGCTGTGTAATCTTCTTGATGATTATGATGCACTCTGTTTGCTATTATTTTATTGGGAATTTTTGCATATATATTCATCAGGGTGATTAGCCTGTAGTTCTTATTTTTTGTAGGGTATTTCACTATGAAAGCAATTCTTATCTCCAAGAATGAGTTCAGGGGAATTGCTTCCATTTCAAATTTGTTAAAGACTTTGGGGAGTATTGGTGTTAACACTCCTATAAATGTCTTGTAGAATTCTTCCATAAATCTAACAGGATGTGAGCTTTACTTTGTTGGTAAGTTTTTAATGAGGTTTACAATTTCAATAACTGCTATTGAATTATTCAAAATTTTTATATCTTCTTGATTCAGCTTTGGTAATTCGCACAGTTTTAGAAGTCTATCCATTTCCATTGTGTTTTCCATCCTACATGAGAAAAGGTTTTTTTTTTTTTTTTGTCTTTTTTGTTTTCATTGGTACCAGGGATCGAACCCACGACTGCCTGCTTACAAGGCAGGCACTTATGCCGCTGAGCTAAATCCCCAGCCTGAGAAAAGGTTTTTCAAAACAGATATGATCTTCTGAATTTCCACAATATCTGTGTAATTTCCCCCTTTTAATGGCTCATTGTATGAATTTGAACTTTTTTATTTCCTTTTCTTGACAATATTGGCTAGGAGATTATCAATTTTATGCATTATTTCAAGCAACTGATTCTTTGATTCCTTAATTCTTAATTTTTTTTTCTTATTCTCAATTGCATTGATTTCTGCTGTTATCTTCATAATTTCTCCCTTCTGTGGGTTTTTATCTTGATTTGCTCTTCTTTTTGCAAAACTTGAGGTGCAGTGTAAAGTTGTTAATTTGTGCTTGTTTGTTTTCCTGATGTTAGAAGTTACTGCTTTACATTTCCCTCTTATGACCCCTTTCATTGTGTCACTTAGGTTCTAGTATGTTGTAATTGTATTTTTACTTAATTGTTGACATTGTTTAATTTCTTCTTTAATTTTATTTGTGAGCCATTGTTTGTTCAGGAGGGTGTTATTTAGCTTCCTTGTGTTTATGTATTTTTGAAGTTTCTTTTGTCATTAAGTTCTAATTTTATGCACTATGGTCAGGTAATATCCAGGGGATAATTTAATTTTTTTTCCATTTATTAAAATATGTTCTATGCACTAGTATATGGTCTATTTCAGATAAGATCTCATGTGCAGCTGAGAAAATATGTATTCTGATGTTGAATTTAATGCTCTGTAAATGTTTATTAAGTTCATTTGTTAATAGATTTGGTTCATTTCTGTCATTCCTTTGCTGGTTTTTTGTCTAGTTCATCTATCTCTTTGTGAGAGTGGAGTATTAAGCTCTCTCATTGCAATTGTCTTATTGCATATTTGATTTTTCATGTTCATTAGTATTTATCTTATGTAGTTGAATGCTCCCACATTTGGTGCATATATGTTTATGATTGATACCTCTTCCTCTTTCATTTTTCCACTAACAAGTATGTAGTGAACTTCTTTATCCCTTTTAATCATCATTTGTTTGAAGTTTACATTGTCTACAAACAAGATGGCTACCACTGCTTCTTTTTGGGCTCCTATTTCATGGAATATTTTTTCTATCCTTTGGCTTTCAGTCTATGTGTTTCTTTTTCAGCTAAATGTATTTCTTCTATAGCGCATATGTTGCATCTTGTTTCTTGAACAATTTTTGACACTCTATTTCTTTCAGTTGGTGAACTGTGGCCATATACATTGATGATTATAACTGATATGGATTGGCTTGTATTTGTCATATTACTTTCCTGTTGTTGGTTCGCTGATTTTTTCTTTATTTTTTCTTGTCTTCCAACAGAATGTGTTGTATAGATAAGTGATTTCATAAACACAATAAATCTGCATCCAAATTTATAATAATCAATATCCCACATATTCAGCACAGACATACAACATTAAAAGCTGTTAAAAGAAAGAAACAGATCACTTATCAACAAAGCCTATTAGAATCATGACCAACTTCTCAACACAAATCACTGAGTCAAGAAGAGTTTGAAATGAAATGTTTGAATCCCTGAAAGAAAATATTTCCATCCATTCCTGATGTAACCTTGAAAACAGTCTTTCAAAATTAATGGAGAAATAAAAATACTTCCATGACAAGAAAAAACTGAAGATATCTATATTCATCAAACCAACCCTAGAAAGAATAATGAAAGATATTCTATATAGAGATAAAAATGACCACAATTCCAACAACAACAGATGTATAATATTATTTTAGTTAATTTTATTCACTGTTAAGTTTTATGTATACATAAATATCAGCTTCAGAACAGGGAATTTGTACATGCACATGACAAAACTAAATTAATGTTTTCCATTCCTCTCTTCTTCCTTCAGCGCCCACTTCCCATCCTTATTTATAAAAGCTGTGTTTCCTTTTTACCTTACTTTTTTCATCAGTTTTTTTCTTTCCTTTTCCTTCTCCCTCTCATTTTTAGATCTCCTTCCCATTTGAACATTGTCTTCATATTTTACAAAGTTTATTACATGTTTTGGTTCTTAATTACACTTTTAGTATCTCACAACAGAGAAACAATGCTGTATTCACATGTCCATCATGTTTATTTCACTTAAGAATATGTACTCAAGGTGCATTTATTTATATAGAAATATTAGCAATTTATTCTTCTTTATGGCAGAGAAGTACTCTGTTGTTTATAAAGAAAAAAACAAACTGTATACATTTATCTGTTGCTTGGCATTTGGACTTTGTCCAAAATTTAGTTGTCACGAGCTGTGGTGCTATAAACATGTATATGCATACATTGATATGGTAAGATGCTTTTAATTCTTTTGTGAGATACCAAGAAAAGAATACCTGAATCTAATGGAAGCAGCAGTGTTACTTTTTTGAGGAATCACCACACTAATTTCAGTAGTGCTTGTACCTCTGTAACTCCCATTAACAATGGAAAAGGATTGTTTTTCCCTACATGCCTACTAGCATTTATGCGTTGATTTGTTCAAAATAATCCATTCATTTTGGAGAGAGATGGAATAACACAGTTGTATTAATTTGCATTTCTTGAATGACAAATTATCTCGATCAATTTTCATATATTATTTGCCATTTCTATTTCTTCATTTAAGAAATATCTATTCAGTTCATATGTGTGCTTTGGAATTGTGTCCTTAAATTTGGAGGATGATATGATTTTTTTGTGTGAGTTTTTTATATATTCTACATTGTAGTCCATTGTCTGAGGAGTAATTAGAAAAATGTTTTCCAACACTGTGTGTTGTAGATTAATTCTCTTGGTGGTTTCTCTTGCTGTGCAAAAGCTTTTTTTAATAACATGAGATTTCTGTTTTTGATCCTTTCTGATATTTTCTGTGCACCTGGAGATTTATTCATCAAGACTTTGCCTACATCAGTGTCTTCAAGACTTGTACATATTCTATCTTACAGAGGATTTAGTGCTTATGCTTTAGCATTTAGATCTTTGTTCCAATTCTATTTTAGTTAAAACATGGTGAAATATAGCTTTATACATAATCTTAAGCATATGGACAGCAAGTTTTTCCAACAACATTTTCTAAAGAGGCTTTCTTTCGATGAAGCTATTTGACACTTATGTCAAAGATAACGTGGCTGAGCATGTCTGAAGATGTTTCTACATCTTATAATGTGTTCTGTTGATCTTGAGTCTGTTTTTCTCTTAGTACCATACTGTTTTTCTTACAGTTTCTCTGCAGTATAATTTCATGTAGGATGATGATGATCCCTTCCTTGCCTTTGCTGTGCAGAATTTCATTGGAAACTCTAGTTTTTATTGGTTTCAAATTAATTTTAGCATTGTTTTCCGTAACTGTGAGGCATAGTGTTGAAATTTTTAATGGGATTGCATTAAAATTCCATAGCAATTTTGGAAGTATGGCCATTTTCGCTATATTGATTTTTCCTCTCTAAGAACAAGGTATATATATATATATATATATATATATATATATATATATATATCAGTTTTCTGATGTTCTCTTCAATCACCTATTTCAGAGTACTGTAGTTTTCAAAATAGAAGTCTTTTTTTTTTCGTCATTAGAATGATTTCTAGATATTTAATTGTTTGAATCATATCGTAAGGAGTATTTCTCACATTTCTTTTATAGTGAGTTCACTATTCACATACAAGTAGGCTATAACTTTTGATTGTTGACTTTGCAAACAGCTATGGCATTGAATTTGTTTCTTAAGTCAAGAAAACCTTTTATGTTTTTTTTTTTTTGAGGTGTTCTTTGTCGAGTAACATGTCATTTGCAAATGATGATAACTTAACTTTTTCCTTTCCATTCTAATTCCTTTTTAAAAAATTTCTCTTGTCTAATTATTATGGCTAATGTTTTAAAAATTATATTGAATAAGAATTGCAGAAATGGACAAAATTGCCTTGTTCTTGATTATAGAGTGAAAGTATCAGTTTTTGTTACTTTAATGTTATCTATAGGATTGTCTTAGATTTTATCAGATTTAGACAAAAAACATCTATTTCAATTTTTTGTAATACTTTTCTCATGAATGGGGGTTGGACTTTGTCAAAGCTTTTTTCTGCATCTATTGTGATGAACATATATTTTACATTTACTCCTTTCATTTACTCCTTTCAAGTAGTGAGTTACATTTATTGATTTGTATATGTTGAATCATCTCTGCATCCTTGGGATGAATCCTATTTGATCATGGTGACTAATCTTCTATATGATTTTTTGCATTCTGCTCATCTATACGCTATTAGGGAATTTTGCATCCTTGTTCTTTAGGGAGATTATTAGGTAGTTTTGTTTCTTAGTTTGGTCCTTTTCTGGAATGGATAGTGAAACTAATCTTGCTTCCAGGAATCAATACGGTAGTATTGTCTCCCTTTGAAATTCACTAAAGAGCTTCATCAGTAGTAGTATTAAGATTTCTCTATATATATTACAGAATTCAGTACTGCCTGTATCAGGGCCTGGACTCTTCTTTGATAAGTATTTAATACATTTTCAATTTAATTGAATAATGTTGGGTTGTTTAGAGTTTTTATGTTTTCTTAATTCAATTTTGTTAATTCATCTTTATCTAGGAATGTATGCATTTCTTCCACATTTTACATTTTATTAGAATATTAGTTCTTGAATTAGGTATTGATGATTTTCTGGATATCCACAGCATCTGTGGTGATTTCATCCTTTTCATACCTTATTTCATGGATTTCAATAATGTCTTTCCTGCTTTGAAAATTTGGAAAAATTTTTAATCATTTCAAGAACCAGTTTTTCAGTTAATTGATTCTTTGCACTTTTTAAGCACCTATTGCATTTATTTCTTCTCTGCTCATAATAATTTTCTTTCTCTCATTAGTTTGGACTTAACTTTATTTTCCTTTGTCTAGGAATTTGAAATTCAATGTTAAATTGTTTATTTTAGCTTCATCTATTTTCCTGATGTGAGAATTCACCACTACAAATTTCCTTCTTTGTTTGTTTCTGCTACATTTCCCTAGTTCCAGTGTATTGCATTGGCATTTTTATTTAATTGTAGGTAGTGTTTAAATTCTTTTTAAATGTGCTTTGTGACTTTGACTCAGTAGTTGCTCAGGAGAGTTTTTTTTTTTTTAATTTCTATAAGATTATGTTATTTTTTTGGATTTCTTTTCCAAATGATTTTTAATTGCATTACACTATGGTCAGATAGTATGAAAGAGATAATTTCAATTCCTATGTTTACTTAGATGATCTCTTTTCCAGTGTGCAAGATGTGCAATGGAGAAGAATGTTTACTCTGACATTGTGGGGTGCAACACACTATATATTGTTGTGGGTCCATTTTTTCACAGATTTGGATTATTTCTAATATTTCTTTGCAGATTTTTATCTAGTTGAACTATATACAAGTGAAGTGGAATATTAAGGTCCCTGATTACCATTATGTTAATGTTTATTTCATTTTTTCATAGCCATTACTATTTGTTTGATGGCTATGCTTGAGTTCTTCTGTTTTCAGTTTTTCTATTTAAAATAGGGTATATCTAAGCATAACAAAACACAACAAAGTAGATCATAAAAAACAATTTAAGTGACACAGATTTCAAAACAAAACAACAGAATTTAAACCATTGGTACCATAATGTCTTTGTGTTCTTCCAAATAGTTGTCCCTTTTATCATACACAATGAATTCATACAAAAATAGTATTAAACTGAGAAGAACAGAGTGATGAAGGCATTACAGGCCTTCAAAATCACACAACAGGAAAATCAACAATGGCTGCCATAGTGACTCTTGTTCTCATTCAAATTAGCTGTCCAAACCTTAATACATGTTGAAATCAAACAATACAAAGCAGACTAAAACTACTGTGAACAAAGAATGACAGCATTACTGGATTTCACAGCATGAGAATATGGTATCAGCAATGGATACCATAATATCTCTTTTTCTTCAAAATAGTTGTTCATTTCACAATGCATAATATAATTGATCCTCATAAACTGTTTAGGGGAAGTTGTACACATGTATAAGACTCTACATGTATAACTTTCCTTTCTGTATTAGAGGGAAAAACAAACAAAAACAAAACAAATTGCTACAAAAGCATGAAACAAAAAACAGTTAAGTAACATTATCAAAGACCCCCAAACAATGATGATACAGGCATTCAAAACAAGGTGGTAGGAGCATAACTTGGAGTGTTATTTTGCACAGTGATCTTCAAGAGTTCCTCGGATCCCCAGGCACTAACAGGCAAATTTGTTTTAATCCTATGAATGTTAGCTGCTTTGTTCCAAGTACTTATGGAATCATCTTAGCTATCCTAAGTATGTTTACACAATTTTGGATTTCTTCCTTCATTTTTCTTTTTTCCTTATTTTGCCTGAGATATTGTTTTCTCCCTTTGAACAGATTCTTATCTATTCTCCGTATTTATTGAGGAATATTTATCTTATGTACTCTAACCATTTCTTACACTAGGAACACAATATGGTATTTACAGGTGTGAGTTTGACTTATTTCACTTATGAGTATGGTGTCAAGTTACATCCATTTATTTATAAAAATCTCAATGTGATAATTCTTTACAGTGGAGTAGTTCTCCATTGTATAAAAATGCCACATCTTTTTTATCCATTCCTCAGTTGAAGGGCATTTAGGTTGTTTCCAAGATCTGCCTATTACAAATTGTGCTGACATAAATATGGGTGTGCATATATCACTGTGATATAATGTTTTCAGGTTTTCTGGGAATATTCCCAGAAGTGGAATAACTCAGTCCAATGGGACTTCCCATCCCAGATTTTTAAGGAATTTCCAGACTAACCTCCACAGTGTTTGCACCAGTATGCACTCCCACCAAAAGTGAAGAATAGTTTCTTTTTCTGTACACCTTTTCCAGAATTTGTTATTAGTAGCTGTCTTTATCCTGGCTCTTCTTTCTGGATTGAGATGGAATCTCAGTGTAGTTTCAATTTGCAATTCTCTAATGACCAATGATTTTGAAAATTTATTCATGTATTTATTTGCTACTTGTATTTCTTCTTTTGAGAAGTGTGTATTCATCTCAGGTGCCTATTTTTGGATTAGGTCTTTGAGTTTCAGGGGTTCTGCTTTTTACAAAAAATTTTTATATGTTCTAGGCAGAAATCCTTTTTCTGAGGGACAGTTGCCTATGATTTTTTTTTTTTTTCAAAATCCATGGGTATCTTTTTTTACTGTGTTGAAGTTTTCTTTTTACATGCAAAAACTTTTAATGGGACAAGATCCCAGTTAATGACTCTGGGAAGTATTTCCCATGCAGTTTGATCTTTGTTCATGAATATTCTACCTACCCCTATGTTCTCAAGCTTTCTACCTACTGTGTCTTCCAGAAGATTTAGTGTTACTGCTTTAATAATTAGATCTTCGATGCATTTTGACCTTAGTTTAGTGCATGGTGATAAGCACAGGTTTAGTTTTAGTTTTCAGCATATGGAAAGTCAGTTTTTCTGGCAGCACTTATTAAAGAGACTATCTTTCTTCAAGTGAATGTGTTTGGCCCTTTTACCAAAGGTAAGGTGGCTAAGGGTGTTTGTAATTGCAATTGTATCTTCCAATCTATTCCATTCCATCTTAGGTCTGTTTTTATCCCAGTACCATGCTGATTTTATTACAGTAGCTTTGTAGTGTAACTTCAAGTTAGGGATTGTGATGTCTCTTGCTTTGCCTTTGTTGTCCAGAAATGCTTTTACTATTCTAGGCCTTTTCTGGTTCCAGATGAATTTTAGGAATGATTTCTCTAGAGCTGTGAGTTTTGCTAGTGATATTTTCAATGGGATTGCAATAAATCTATATAAGAATTTTGAAATAATAAAATTTTCACAAATCCACCATACTCATTTTTGTTATCCATGAACAAGGGGTGTCTTTCCATTTTCTTAAGTCCTCTTCAATTTTTTCAGGGTATTATAATTTTCCCTGATTAGATATTTTTTACCACTTTTGTTAGATTCATCCCTAAGTATTTCATTTTTTTAATGTTATTGTGAAGGGTGTAACTTCTCTTATTTCTCTCTCAGTGATTTTGTTATTATTTTATAGGAAAGCTATTGATTTTTGATTGTTGACTTTGTCTCCAATTACATTACTGAATTTAATGATTATACCTAGGAGTCTCTCAATGGAGTTTTGGGAGTTTTCTATGTAGAGTATCATGTCATCTGCAATTAATGACAATTTAAATTCATCTTTTTCTGTCTTTACTCCTTTTAGTTCTCTCTCGTCTAATTGCTCTGGCTAGTATTTCCAGAAGTATATTGAATAGGAGTTGTGGTAATTGATATCCTTGTCTTGCTCCTGACTTTAGTTTAAAGGCTTTCAGTTTTTGTCCATTTAATATGATTCTGACTGTTGGTTTGTCATTAATGGCTTTTATCACAATGTACTAAAGACCAACTATTCCAATATTCTGTAAAAATCTTACCATGAATGAATCTTGAAAATTATCAAAAGATTTTCTGCATCTTTGGAAATGATCATGTGATTCTTATATTTGGATTTATTTATATGATGGATTACATTGTTGATTTGCATATTTTGAATCATCCTGGCATTCCTGGGATGAATTCCACTGGATCATGGTGTATAAACATTTTGATGATTTGTAGCACTCAGTTTGTCAATATTTTATTGAGACTTTTTGTGTGTATGATCATTAGGGCGATTGTCCTGTCATCCTCTTTTTTGTTTGGGTCTTCCTTTGGTTTTAGAATTACTGTAATAATTCCTTCCAGGAATTAATTAGGAAAAATGCTTCCCTTTATATTTCACTGAAGACTTTGAGGAGTATGAGCAGTATGTCTTTGAATTTCTTTTAGAATTCCTCAGTGAATCCATGTAGACCTGAGCTTTTTTTTTGTTCTAATGTTTTAATTACATTTTCAATTTCTTTAATTGAAATTGGGCTATTCAACAGTTTTAAATCTTGATCCACCTTTGTAACATCATATGTTTCTAGGAATCTGTCCATTTCTTCTGTGTTATCAAGCCTATGTATTAATTTGAATCCTTTTTTTTCCTTTTTTAAATAAGGTTGGGTAGAGGGTTATTAATTTTATTTATTCTTTCATAGAACCAACTGTTTGATTCATTGGTAATTTGTATTGTTTTCTTAGTCCCTGTTACATTGATTTCTATCTATTTGATCTTTATCTTTTTGTCAATATGGTTTTGTGGTCTCCCATTATAATTGTTATTGCTTATTTGATTTGTCATTTCTGTTAATATTTGTTTTGTATAACTCGGTGTTCCTGATTCTGGTACATATGTATTAGTATTTTTATCTCTACTCTTGAAATTTTCCACTAGATATTATATATTGACCTTCTTTGTCACTTTTTATCATTCTTGGCTTGAAGTTCATATTGCCTGCAAACACAATTGCTACCCCTGCTTTTTTTTAAAGTTATGATTCTAGGCAGTATTGTTTTCCATCTTTTAAATTTCAGTGTATGATTTTCCTTTGGGGTTAAATGAGGGTTCTTGTAGACAGCATATGTGTACATATTGTTTCTTGAACAATTCTGCTAGTCTATGTCTTTAGTTGGTGAATTGAGGCCATTTTCATTAATGG
The DNA here is from genome assembly GCF_034190915.1 of Cavia porcellus. Lineage (NCBI taxonomy): Eukaryota > Metazoa > Chordata > Mammalia > Rodentia > Caviidae > Cavia > Cavia porcellus. The sequence continues at coordinate 52,745,311 of NW_026947486.1, forward strand.
TTATAACTGACTTATATTGGTTTATTGTTGACTTGTTATCTTTCTGCTGTTGATTCATTACCTTTCCCTCTGTTTAATTATTTACCTTTCTTAGTGTTTTTTCCACTATATCTGTCTATAATGTCTTTCAGTATTCTATGCAGGGTTGGTTTGATGATCATGAAATTATTCAGCAGTTCTTTGTCATGGAAGTATTTTATTTCTCCATTCAATATGAAGGACAGTTTTGCAGGATATATCAATCTGGGTTGGACATGATTTTGCTTTAGGATCTGAAATATTTCACTCCATGGTCCTCTTGATTTTATTGATTTGCTGACAAATTTGCTGTGATTCTGACAGGCTTTCCTTTATAAGTGATCTATCTCTTTTCTCTAACTACTTTAATATTCTGTTTTTATGTTGGATTTCTGGAATGCTGCTTATTATATGTCTCAGTATAGTTTTATTTTGGTTATGGCTATTTTTAGTTCAATATGTTTTCCTTATGTGTGTACATTTCCATTATCATCTTTATGAAATTTTCACCTATTACTTCAGGAAACAGTCTTTTCATACCATTTGTATTTTCATCTTCTTTTTGTTTATACCTCTCAATCTTATGTTGTTTTTCTTTGCATCGTCTTGTAGCTTTTGAATTCTTATTTCCTGATTGCTTGTTATTTTTAAAAGTTCTTTTCTTTCCTGTTCACGAGGTGCAATCTTGTCTTTGAGGTGTGAGAGTCTATCTTCCCTTTCAGAGTTAGTTTTTGCCAACTTTCAATGGAATTTTTTATTTCCTGTATATCTCTTTGAATCAGTTTCACGCATTCTCCTTGTTTCTTATATTGTTTATTCAAGATTCACATATTTTTGCAGTGTTTCTCTAATTTTTATCTATGTCTTCTTCAGATGTGTTCAGCATTTCTTTCATTATGTTTATCATTTTTACTTTTACTTGGGAGATTATTTTTGATCTGAGTTCCTTTACAACTTCATGGAGTTCTTTCTTTACTTTAGTTGCTATCATTTCAGGATTTTCAGGTGTATGTCTTACATTTTGTTCTTTGTCCATATCTCTTAGGCTTGCTTGGGATGGGCTGGAGGTTTGAGATTGCATTTTGGTCTTTTGTTTTGTCATTTATTTATTTATTTATTTATTTATTTGGTACCAGGGATTGAACTCATGACCATGTGTTTGCAAGACAGGCACTTTTGCTGCTGAGTCAAACCCCCAGGTAACAAAGTCTTTAGTGTATATGAATGCAAAGTCAACACTTAAAAATCAATGATTCTTTCACACAAGCAACAAAAATTCCTTTTCAGAAGCAACAAACTCACTGAGAGAGAAATTAAGAAAACCACACTTTTTGAAATAGTTTACAAAAAATTAAATGCTTGGAATTAATTTAAGAAAGGAAGTAAAATATCAATACATTAAATATTACAGTAACATTAAAAATGAGATCAAACACAATATCAAAAAATTTAAATAAATCAATTACTCATAGATTTGAAGTACCAACATAGTGAAATTGGACATACTTCCAAAATTGTTACACAGATTTCATGCAATTCCAACTAAAATTCCATTATCATACCGCACAGAATTAGAGGACACATTCCTAGAATTCATGTAGAACCAGAAGACATAGAATACAAAAGCAATTCTGTGCAACAAAGGCAAGAATAGGGGCATCAAAATTCTTGACTTGAACTTACACTACAAAGCTACTGTGATAAAGTAAGCATGATATTGCCAATAAAACAATCCTTAAGATCAGTGTAACAGATTAGAAGATGCAGGTACAACCATAAAAATGTTTAGCCAACTTATCTTTGACAAAGAGATCAAGCATGTCCACTTAAAGAAAGATAATGTCTTTAATAAGTGGTGCTGGAAATACTGGCTTTCCACATACTGATGTCACAAACTAGATCTATGTCTATCAACACGAATTAAGGTAGAGTCAAAGTGGAACAAATGTTAGATAATAAACAGGAAGGCTATATCTAGTTGAAGAGAAAAGAGGCAGAAAACCTGAAGACAAAGATGTAAGCAGGCATTTAATGAACAAAATCCACACTACATGGGAAATACTACAAAGACTCAACAAGTAGGATCTCACCTTATTAAAAATGTTTTGCATGACAAAAGAAATTATCAACAGAGTGAAAAAGAGACAGAGGGAGAGTGGATCAAGAAATAAGATCCATTGATATACTGTATATAAGAAATACATATATATCAAAAAGAAATTCATAGAATGAAAATCAAAGGAGAGAAAAAAAAATGTTCCACACAGGAGGTGACCAAAAAAGCAAGGATAACTTGGGTATCAAACACAGAATGGTTAAGAAAGATATAGTACTTTCCTACTGTGGAAAGCAACACTGCTATAAAGTAGGACAATCTTAAAGCTCTTATAGGTAAATGGAAGCAACTGGAGATCATGTTATGGGTGAAATGATTTAGACTCATAAGAGTGAACACTGAGTTATCTCCATAGTATAAAAAAGAAGGAGTTAGTGGGATCCAAAAACACAGTAGATATTATAAAAGTGATAGTGGATGGAAAAAAGGGAAAGTGGTAACCACTATTAATTTCCTATTGTTTTTAATTCCTATATCATTTTCATAATTTTGTTAGGTTTGGTTTTATTCTATTTTGTTTTGTTAGATTTTACTGTGTATGATGATATGGGAAGCGATTTTGAAAGTAACACATTGGATTGTGGTAACCATTTTTTATTTCTTATTATCTTGTTTTGAAGTCCTATAATGCTTTCATTCTTTTGTCTTGATTGATTTGATTGATTGATTCTTTTGTCTTGATTTACTCTGTTTTATTTTGTTTGATTTTATTATGTGTGATGGTATGGGAAACTATTTTGAAGAAAACAAGACATTATGGTAGCCATTGTTGATTCCCTATCATCTTAGTTTGAAGTCCTATGCTGCTCCATTCCTTATTTTGATTGGTTTTTTCAGTTTTGTTTTATTTGATTTTATTATATGTAATAGTATGGACAGCTATTTTGTAGAAAATAAGAGACATTGTGGTATCCATTGTTGATTATCTATTATATTATTTTAAACTCTTGCAATGCTTTCATTCTTTTCTTTTGATTGGCTTTGTACTGTATTGTTTACTTTTACTATGGACAGCTATTTTGAAGAAAATAAGAGACATTACTGTAGGCATTATTGCTTTCTTATTAAAGTCTTGTAATGCTTTACTATTTTATTTTCATTGATTTTATTCTATTTTGTTATGTTTAAATTTACTATGTATGAAAGAATGGACAGCGCTTTTGAAGAAAACGAGAGAAACTATGGTAGGCATTGTTTATTTCCTGCTATCTGATTTTAAAATCCTGTAGTGTTTTCATTTTTTGTTTTCATTGGTTCTGTTGCTTTTGTTTGTTTTGTTTTATTGTGTATGATTATATGGACAGCTGTTTTGAAGAAAAAAAGAGACATTGTAGCCATTGTTGATTTCCTGGTGTCTTGTTTTAAAGCTCTGTGTTGATTGCATTGTTCTGTTCTGATTTGCTTTATTCTAGTTTGTTATGCTTTATTCTCTTTAAAATAAAAAAAATTACAAATAATGTTCTTCAAAGTATTGCAAATAATGTAAAACAGAATAAGATATAAATGATAAGAAACAGAGATGCACACTTGTAAGCATGTGATGGTGATCTTGGGATGTAGGGCGATGGAAGGGAGAAGTATAGAAGAGCAAGTTAAAAATAAGATTTGATATGCATTCATACCAGTTCTTGAGGATAAAGATATTCATTATGTACTATTGCAATGACAATCTGAAAAACCACAATGATACCTATGATTTGGAGGAAGATTTTATTTGGTGGCTACTAATTGAGATCATTCCCAAAATATCAGACCCTAGTACTTCACAGCTAGGGGCCTATATGAAATAAGCAAGCAGGAAGTAAAGAGTCAGAGTACTTGGTGAATATTTATTGGTTTTTATAATTTGCATTATAGTGGCCATATATGCACCACAGTGACCAGCTGTGTCTAAGTGACAGAAGTAACAGAAAACTGTAACAGGAACTGTGATCTGCACAAATAACAGACTGGGTGGGGGACATTTTCTGCAACATTTCCTCCCTCATTTAGTTCCTTCAGCAAATCTTTTTATGGGCATGTTACATGCAGTCTTCTGTGATAAAACCCATTCAGTGCTCCTATGATGGGCCTTAGCTGAGGTACCCCAGACTGAAAGTTCAACCACCAGGAGTTTGTGGTTTATTTACCTCATTCTAGTGTTTCTCCCTAAGTTGCTTTTAGAAAGAGGTTATTTTTAGCCCATTTGTTCTAAAACATTACTCTGGCAAGGGAGTGAAAGAGTTAATATGCTACACAGCTGAGACAAAAATCGTGCTACTAGGGTGACAGGGAAGCAAGAACTGGGGTAAGCATCCTGAAAAGACACAAAAATCAAGAGGCCTGTGAACAGTGTCCACAGGCTTCAGCTGTACAATGACTGCTCAGCATTCATAGTGACTGGAGCAGGGCTTTGTGTGCATTGTCTCTTCAGAAAGCCTTTGAGGAGCTGTCCAGTTCAGATACACTCTCCAGAATTCTGGAATGGTGAATCTAAAGCTGAATTTCTGAAACTTGTAGAGTTAGCTAATATATAACTGGGTTATAGGTATGTCTAGGCGTGTCTGTATGTATGGCTGTATGTATGACCTCTAGATAAACTAGTTTCAAGCTGTTCCTGTAGGGTTATGATTATTTATTTATTTATTTCAGAACTTTATAGCCTGTATGGTACATGCAATTTTTATGCAATCTTTAATAGTTCTGCCAGGGTTTTATTTACTTTTAAAAATTAAGGCCCTTTATCACTGTCAATTTTCAAGGATATGCCATAACTAGGGATTATTATTCATATCAGAGCCCTAAAAACAATTTTTTTCTTTTCAGCTTGAATAGGAAGGGCCATAAGTGATGCTCAGTAGGTGCAAATGGGCATTAGTACACTGGATTGTTTTGAGCAGGGATTTGGCATTGTTGGATTACAACAGAAAGCATTAGTATGAGTTCATTGTGTAAGTCTTGGCCAAAATAACTTTGCCCATGCTGACCACTTTGTATTTAGACCATTGGACACCATCCATAATAGAGCTCCTTCCATCAGTACAATTGTTGTACCCAGCATCTGTCAGGGAGATCTCTTTTAAGTGTGATCAGCTTAAAAACAGTTTAATTAATAAGTTCCAGCCAATCATGGTCTGTTGGACCCAGCTCCATGGTCAGGTACAAGTCAAGATTGCACCACAAGAGTTAGTCAGCATTTTTTTTACAAAATCAGGTGAAATACAGTATGTAGCACTTGAACACTTATGTCTCAGATAAGCATGTCAGTATTTTGATCAGTGCAGGTTTGAATAAGAGGGAAACTGGATGATTTCATGATACAAATTCATGTTTGATGAGATGCCCTCCAAGGCTGTAAGTTTGTTCCTGGAAGAAGGGATGAGAGGCCAGAGTTTCAGTTGTTCCAGTATTGGTAAAGTTTTTCTAACTGAGAGAAAGTTTGGTTTTTGTTCTCACTCTTCAATGTCTTTGAGAAGTGCTTCTCTAATTTTATTCTTCTAGGTGGGGTGAACTGTGAGAAAACCCAAAATAACTCATTGATCAAGACTTAAAATACAATTTTTTTCTTATTCAAAATGTGGAACTCAAAAGATTTGCTGACAGTCATCTTGGGTGAGCATTAGATGATTCCATCTGACAAGAACAGAAAACAGAATGTTTTGGAGTGTGGGCTTCTACGGCCAAATGCAGACAATAGCTTGCTGGAACTAGTTCAGTTGACTGTAAGTATATGAGTTAGGAGCAGGGAGATAAGTTCTAATTGTTGGCAGCAATTGTGGCAGGTAGTGATAGTGCTCTTTTAGAATTCTCTTAACCAGTGGACCTCTGTTTGTTTGTTTCTTTATTTTTCTTTGTATGGTTTGGTTTCATTTTTAACTCCATAATCTAAGAAAAACCCTTTTTCCTTCCTTCAATGGCTTTGGTTTCTGTCTAATTCACTCCCATTTATGACTTATTTAGTTCCTACATATGTGGTGTGTAGCCTTGAATACTGGCACAACAGACAAAAGGTAGATGCCCCTCACAGACAGACAATTCAGATTCCGACTTAGTGATGACTTTTGTGGGAACTTAGGCACAACTTAGCTAATGAGGATATGAGGCTACATTATGCCACATGTTGATCACCATGGAATTGTAGGTGAGAGCCCAGACACCACAACCAGTGCTTCCTAGTCTTGGTAGACAGGATAGAAGACTATTGCATTTGCTGTCCAGTCCACTCATCACACATTCATTTAGCAGTCTTTCAGAGATTAAATATTCCAATATCCTTTGCGCAAGGATGATTCTGACAAAAGAGTTAATCAAACTTTCATTCTACTTGAGCTGAGCAGGAATGACTGACAGACTAACTGGGGTGCCCCTGGGATCTTACATTATCCCATAGCCAGATCAGACTGCATCACACTACCTTTTGGGTCTGATGTTAGCTCCTCAGCAGTGAGCTAAGAATCTCCTCCAGGTCTTCAAGTGAACTAAGAAATTGCAATGGTATGCTTTGCTATGAGGATCTGGAGGGGTCCTTGCTCTGTATGCAAAGGATACAACAATGACCAATGAAGTCAGCAGGATTGGCATTCTGGGCCAATACATCAAATGCAATGGCAAGCAGAAACACTGAAATGACACTTAGGATTTGGTGACAGATTTATTTTTTGACAGGCACTGACTGGGATCATTAACAAAATATCAGACAATGATTCTTGGGATAAACTAGCTAAAAGTTCAGCAGCATAGTATTTAGTGGATATAGATTGGTTACTACAATATGCATCATTAGGGGCCAACTATGCATCATAGTGATTAGCCATTTGTAAGAAGGAAAAATAACAGCAAACTTGTAATAGAAACTATTACCTGAGCAAATAACAGACTGGATAGGTGGATGTTTTTGCCTAAACTACAAACATATACTGTACTAATTAAACAAAACAAATATTATATGGAAGAAAAAAAAAAAAAACCTCCCAGAATACCCAGGCTATCCTAAGCAAAAATAATGATGGTACATATATTACAAAACCAAATTTTAAAATATAATTTGAGGGCATAGTAACTAGCAGTATAACACTGACAAAAGTACACATAGTTTTCAGGGAATAGCATAGAATGTACAAAAGTAATACCATGCAATTATAACCACCAGATCCCCGACAAAGTTGTCAGACAAGTAAATCAATAAAAAGACATCCTCTTTAATATGGGGTGCTAAGAAAACTGGATATCTAAATGATAAAGATTGAAACTATATTCTAATTTATCATCATGTACAAAAAGTAATACAAATGATCACATGCCAATGTTTAATTTATGAAATTTTGCAAATGTTAGAAGAAAATTCGGAAGAAATGTTTCAAGTCATACTCAAAGGTAATAAATCTCCAAATGTGATAGCAATCACACAGGAAACAATAGCATGAACAGACTGATGGGAATATATAGTTAAAAGACAACTGTATACAAAGAAAACAAGGTGAATATACAGCCCACGCAAAAGAGAAAATATTTGCCAAGTATTCATCCAATAGAGGATTGCTACCAAAATTGTATAAATAATTTAATAAATCTTATGTCACATAAGTAATTCTACCAATTAATGAGTAAATAAACTGGAAAGACTCTTCTCCATAAAAGAATGACTAGCCAATAAATTTATAAAAATATTTTACATCTTTAACCATCATGGAAATGCAAATAAAAATTATACTAAAATTCCACAATACCCTAGTCAGATTGACTATGAACAGAAATTCCAAAAACAGACAAACAACAACAAATAATAGAAATACCCTTACAATGCAAAGATATTGGAAAAAGGAACAGTTATATACTCTTGATGTCTTTAGGAACTAAAAATATAATTTTTTAAAAAGATATTTCACTCATTAATTTGGACATCATTTTCTTTCACTACATAAGAAAAAAAAATTTAAATAAAATAATTTTGGTATCCAAATATGTCTATTAACAATTTTAGAGAGATTCTACTGTCTTCAAAAGAACAGCCTGTACACTTATTATTTTTGTACCTATCCTGTAAAAATTATGAATAAATGAAAAATTGTCCACTAACAAGAATTTTCCAGCTTTCTTCACTCAGAAGGCTAATTAGAAATGGAGATTATGTTTCTTTCAAAGATGAAAATCAAATAACAGTTAAACATTTAAAAATCATAAGTCATATAAAACATCTATGAATAATAAAAACAGCACAAAATACATGTAAAATGCTCATACACATTAACCATAAAACACAGGAGATTCAATGCAAAACAAAATAATGCGAAAATCAATTGGAAACACCATGGAAAACAATATGAAAAGACCATACATGGTGTAACCACAAGATACATAATTCACTGCCTGTCTCCCATAGAACAAAAGCAAATAAGAGGTCCTCATAATATATGTCTGAATATTAATTATCTCACTGTTAGTATATATATATATATATATATATATATATATATATATATATTTATAGGAAGTAAAAGGATATTATGTGTATTTACTTTTAAATCACTAAAATGAATGTTATTGGGGAGTAAGAAAGAAAAAGAGATATGGTAACCTAAATTCATCTGAAAGTGAACTCAGGATATAATATGGTTTATTGTACCATAAGTTTCAAGTTGCTCCAATCTTGTACTTCCAAAAAATCTGCTCCATAATGAGGTCTAGTAGCTACAAAATTCTTCCATGTTACTGTTCTACTATTTTTTCTGGCTAGTGCTGATTTGCTATTTAACTGAAAAAACAGAATCCTGGAAAATTGATTAGAATGAGACCACACTAACCTCATCAATAGTTTAATTCATTCACAAATGCATAGCCTAATAGGCTATAAATAAATGTTACCTTCTTGGAAGAAGTAGGTGATTTATATGTGACTTGTGGACTATATCTGTCCTCTGACATTTTCCTCTGGCATTATTCACCTTGGTAGTTCCTTGCTACCATTGTTGGAGAAGGTTTCCTCTCTACCATGTTGGAGAAGGTTTCCACTCTACCATGATGTTTCTGCCATTAAGGCAGACAACCACAAACTACTAAACTGCAAAATAAACCTCTCTTCATTTAAGTGTGGGTTCCACGCATTTTGTTCTCAGAAGGGAATTGATGATAAGTAAAGAAAATTATTACTGAATTGGCGACAAAATTTCTATTTACATTTTATCTTGTTTTTAAGAAACATTTGGAGCTAATTTAAGAAAACAGAAAAATGTTTGTGGAACTGCACTATAAATGCCTAGATACCACAGTAGAATCTTCATGAGTGATTCTGATCAGAACTCAGAATATAAGATTTCAGACAAGAATATAGAAAGAAACAGTCTCAAAGGTTTACAATTGGAAAGAATAACTACACTGGAAATTGGAAAAGAAATGCTACATGTTGCAATTTAGGAAAACATTGTCTACATCTTTCCTGTGCCTTCACACTTTGCTGGAAGCTGAGTTTAATAGTTATGGGCTAATAGATCTGAAGGAGAAAATTTCAAAGGCCAATGTTCAGGTTGTGGCAACAATAATGACACCTTCTTTTAAACAGATTTATAACATGAATCAGGAACAAGATACAAAATGCAAAGATTTGAAAAATTTAAATCTGTCTTGAAAATTAACACATGTAAGATTGGAGCCAAAGAGAGGAGGAGCTGGGCAGATCTGGGGTGCCCTCACTGGCCTCTCTGCGTGTCTGGAGGACTCTGGATTTCTGCACCCAGACTGCTGGAGTTCCCTCAGGCTTCCAGGTGCAGTGAAGGAGAGAGGTGGGTTTGAGGCTTCCACATCAGCCTCCCCATTCCCGGCTTCATTTGGAGACCTGCTGAGCTTCCGATAGGTGGGCTGGCCCACACTACCAGCCTAGCCCAGCCTGTTTAGCAGCCGCACCTGGCCATAGGTCTGCAGAGGAGGAGCTGTGCAGATCTGGGGTGCCCTCACTGGCCTCTCTGCGTGTCTGGAGGACTCTGGATTTCTGCGCCCAGACTGCTGGAGTTCCCTCAGGCTTCCAGGTGCAGTGAAGGGGAGAGGTGGGTTTGAGGCTTCCACATCAGCCTCCCCATTCCCGGCTTCATTTGGAGACCTGCTGGGCTCCCGATAGGTGGGCTGGCCCACACTACCAGCCTAGCCCAGCCTGTTTAGCTGCCACACCTGGCCATAGGTCTGCAGAGGAGGAGCCGGGCAGATCTGGGGTGCCCTCACTGGCCTCTCTGTGTGTCTGGAGGACTCTGGATTTCTGCGCCCAGACTGCTGGAGTTCCCTCAGGCTTCCAGGTGCAGTGAAGGAGAGAGGTGGGTTTGAGGCTTCCACATCAGCCTCCCCATTCCCGGCTTTATTTGGAGACCTGCTGAGCTTCCGATAGGTGGGCTGGCCCACACTACCAGCCTAGCCCAGCCTGGTTAGCAGCCGCGCCTGGCCATAGGTCTGCAGAGGAGGAGCTGTGCAGATCTGGGGTGCCCTCACTGGCCTCTCTGCGTGTCTGGAGGACTCTGGATTTCTGCGCCCAGACTGCTGGAGTTCCCTCAGGCTTCCAGGTGCAGTGAAGGAGAGAGGTGGGTTTGAGGCTTCCACATCAGCCTCCCCATTCCCGGCTTCATTTGGAGACCTGCTGAGCGCCTGATAGGTGGGCTGGCCCACACTACCAGCCTAGCCCAGCCTGTTTAGCTGCCGCGCCTGGCCATAGGTCTGCAGAGGAGGAGCTGGGCAGATCTGGGGTGCCCTCACTGGCCTCTCTGCGTGTCTGGAGGACTGTGGATATCTCTGCAACCAGGGAGGGTCCACAGGTTCCTGAAGCACTGCAGCCTGTGGTGAGTACCCTAACCTGGCTGCGATTGAAGAACTGTGGAGCTTCCAAGGGGCAGGTGGGCGCACAGTGGCCCTGAGGCCCAGCTTGTCTGGAACTGCGGAGTTCTGAGCAGGCAGAGGAGGGCCACTGGTTCTGTAGGCCTAATGGCTTGGAGTAGCGCGGCGCCAGAGTCCCAGTAGCTCCAAACATAGAAGGGGATTTTCAACAGATCCTGAGGAAGCTTTCAAATAACACTTGAAACACAGAAATATAGGAAAATGACAAAACTAAAGACCAAATTACAACCTCAAACCTCCAGCCCATCTCAAGAAACCCTAGGAGCGATGTATATAGAAGAAAATATATCCCATCCACCTCATATATCGGACACAATAGCCACTGAAATTGACAAGCAACTCCAGGAAGCTTTAAAGAAATTCAAACTCGAAATAATCTCCCAGATAAAAGAAGAAATGATAAAAGAAATGAAAGAGATTCTAAATATATCTAAAGAAAACACAGATAAAAAATTGGAGGAACTAAACAAAAAGATAGATTCCCTAGACGAGCAATATAAGAAACAAACAGAATACATAATGCAGATGCACAGAGATATACAGGAAATAAAAAACTCCACTGAAAGTTGTAAAAACCACCTTAATGAAAGTGAAGATAGAATTTCAGACCTTGAAGACAGGATTGCAGCTAGTGAACAGGAAAGGAAAGATCTTTTGAAAATAACAAGGAACCAGGAAACAACAATTCAACAACTGCACGACGATGCAAAGAAGAATAACATAAGAATGATAGGGATTAATGAAAGAGAGGGAGACAACATGAAGGATGTCAGGAGGATATTTAGAGAAGTAATAGCTGAAAATTTCCCAAGCATGAGATCAGAAACTGACATCAGGATCAGTGAAGCATATAGAACTCCAAACAGTCATAACCAAAATAAAACTACACCCAGACATATAATAGTCACCATCCCAGAAATCCAACACAAGAATAGATTATTAAAAGCTGTCAGAGAGAAAAGACAAATCACTAATAAAGGAAAACCTATCAGAATCACAGCAGACTTCTCAGCACAAACGATAAAGTGAAGAAGAGCATGGAGTGAAGTATTCCAGATCCTAAAGCAAAATGATTTCCAACCAAGACTGATATATCCTGCAAAACTATCATTCAAAATAGATGGTGCAATACGATACTTCCATGACAAAGAACAGCTGAAGAACTTCATGAACACCAAACCAACCCTGCAAAAAAATATTGAAAGACAGTTTAGATACACAAAGGAAAAAACCACTAAGCAAAGCAAATAATTAAACAGAACCGAAAGATAAAGATGCAACAGCAGAGAGATAACATTCCTACAATTAACCAGCATTTAACAGTAATACCCATTAATGTAAATGGTCTCAATGCACCAATCAAAAGAAACAGACTAGCAGAATGGATCAAGAAACAAAATCCAACCATATGCTGTTTACAGGAAACCCATCTAACCCAGAAAGATACTCACAGTCTGAAAGTCAAAGGATGGAAAACAATTCTTCATGCAGCAGGAATCCAAAAAAAAGGCAGGAGTAGCCATTCTGTTTGCAGACAACGTGAACTTTAAACCAACAATGACCATAAAGGACAAAGAAGGTCACTACATACTCGTAAGGGGAAAACTCCAAGAGGAAGAGATAACTATCTTAAATATATACGCACCAAACTCCAGAGCACCCAGTTATATAAAACAATTATTAACAGAAATGAAAACTCAAATTATCAGTAACACAATTGTAACAGGAGACCTTAATACACCACTGACACCAAGGGACAGATCAACCAGACAGAAAATGAGCAAAGAAATAACAGAACTGAATCACACCTGTGAACAAATGGGTTTGATAGACATATACAGAATGTTCCACCCAACAACATCAGAATACACATTCTTCTCAGCAGTACATGGATCATTTTCTAAAATAGACCATATATTAGCTCACAGAACATATTTAAGCAAATGCAAAAGAGTTGAAATCATCCCTTGAATATTATCGGATCATAGCGCTCTGAAATTAGAAATTAATGACAAAGGATACTGCAAAAATTCCGCAAACACATGGAAACTGAATAACACACTCTTGAGTAATCAGTGGGTCACAGAAGAAATTAAAGAAGAAATTAAACAATACCTAAAAGAAAATGAAAATGCAGATACAACTTACCGGAATCTGTGGGATGCAATGAAAGCCGTTCTGAGAGGAAAATTTATTGCACTGAGTACCCACATCAGGAAAACAGAACGAATACAAATAAATAACTTGATGCTACACCTCAAACAGCTAGAAAAAGAAGAGCAAGTCAAGCCCAAAGCCAAAAGAAGAGAGGAAATTATAAAAATCAGAGCAGAAATCAATGCAATAGAGACTAAGAAAACAATCCAAAGAATCAACGAATCAAAGAGTTGGTTCTTTGAAAGAATAAATAAAATCGATAAGTCCCTACCCAACCTTATTAAAAAAAGGAAAGAAAAAGCTCAAATTCATGCAATAAGAAATGAAAAAGGAGAAATCACTACAGACCCAATAGAAATACAGAGGATCATCAACACCTATTTCGAAAACCTCTACTCTCAAAAGTTTGATAACACAGAAGAAATAGACAGATTCTTAGAAGCATATGAAGTACCAAAGCTAGATAAAGAGGATATAAAACTGTTGAATAACCCAATCTCTGCTAATGAAATTGAGAATGTAATTGGGTCCTTGCCCACCAAGAAGAGCCCAGGCCCAGATGGATTCACTGCAGAATTCTACAAGAAATATAAAGAAGACCTAATGCCGACACTCCTCAAACTATTCAATGAAATTGAAAGGGAAGCAATCCTTCCTAAGTCATTCCTGGAAGCAAATATTACTCTAGTACCAAAACCTGAGAAAGACCCAACTATAAAAGAGAACTATAGACCGATCTCCCTAATGAACACAGATGCAAAAATCCTCAATAAAATATTGGCAAATAGGATCCAGCAAATCATCAAGAAGATTATACACCATGACCAGGTGGGATTCATCCCAGGAATGCAAAGATGGCTCAACATACACAAATCAATAAATGTAATCCACCATATCAATAAAGCCAAAAATAAGAATCACATGATCATCTCTATAGATGCAGAAAAAGCCTTCGATAAGGTCCAACACTTATTCATGATAAGAACTTTACAGAAAATTGGAATAAATGGTCTTTACCTCAATATAATAAAGGCCATTTATGACAAACCAACAGCCAGCATCATACTAAATGGCCAAAAATTGAAAGCCTTTACTTTAAAATCGGGTACAAGACAAGGATGTCCTTTATCACCACTCCTATTTAATATAGTACTGGAAGTACTAGCCAGAGCAATTAGGCAAGAAAGAGAAATAAAAGGGGTAAAGATAGGAAAAGAAGAAGTTAAATTATCATTGTTTGCAGATGACATGATACTCTACATAGAAGACCCCCTAAACTCCATTGAAATACTCTTAGATACAATAAATAAATTCAGTAATGTGGCTGGATACAAAATCAATACTCAGAAATCAATAGCATTCCTATACACAAACAACAAAATTACAGAGAGGGAAATAAGAGAAACTGGACTATTCACATTAGCAAGCAAAAAAATGAAATATTTAGGAATTACTCTTACGAAAGAAGTGAAAGACTTATACAGTGAAAATTATAATACACTGAAAAAGGAAATTGAAGATGATCTCAGAAAATGGAAAGACATCCCTTGCTCATGGATAGGAAGAACAAACATTGTGAAAATGGCCATTCTCCCAAAACTGTTATACAGATTCAATGCAATCCCAATAGAAATACCATCAACATACCTTATAGATCTAGAGAAATCACTCCTAAATTTCATCTGGAACCAGAAGAGACCTAGAATCGCAAAGGCAATTCTAAGCAGCAAAGACAAAGCAGGAGGCATCACAATCCCTGACTTGAAGTTATACTACAAAGCAACAGTAGTAAAATCAACATGGTATTGGAATCAAAACAGAGCTGAAGATCAGTGGAATAGATTAGAAGATACAACCACAACTACGAACACACTCAACCACCTTATTTTTGATAAAGGAGCCAAGCAGGTTCACTGGAAGAACGACAGTCTCTTTAATAAATGGTGTTGGAAAAACTGGCTCTCCATTTGCCGAAAACTAAAGCTAGACCCATGTCTATCACCATGTACTAAATTAAAATCTAAATGGGTCAAAGATCTGAATATTAAAACAGAAACACTAAATCTATTGGAAGACAAAATAGGTAGAAACCTTGGAGACATAGGAGTAGGTAAAGAATTCATGAACAGGACTCAAACCGCACGGGAAATACTTCCCAGAATCAATAACTGGGACCACTTCTTATTAAAAAGTTTCTGCATGTCAAAAGAAATCTCCAGCATAGTGAAAAGAAAACCCACAAACTGGGAAAAGATTTTAGTGAACTCTCTCTCAGACAAGGGCCTCTTGTCTAAAACATACAAAGAATTAAAGAAACTCAGACCTCCGAAATTCAAAGATCCAATCCAAAAATGGGCATCTGAGATGAATATGCAATTCTCAGATGAAGAAATGCAAATGGCAAATAAATACATGAAAAAATGCTCATCATCATTGGTCATTAGAGAAATGCAAATTAAAACCACACTGAGATACCATCTCACTCCTGAAAGAATGGCCAGGATCAAGAAAACCGACAACAAATGCTGGAGAGGCTGTGGGGAAAAAGGAACTCTCCTGCACTGCTGGTGGGAGTGTAGACTGGTACAGCCTTTGTGGAGATCTGTCTGGAGATTTCTCAAAAAGTTGGGACTGGAAATCCCATTTATTTCAGCTATTCCACTTCTAGGCATATTCCCAGAAGAACTGAAAGCATCATACCACAGTGATATATGTGCACCTATGTTTATAGCAGCACAATTTGTAATCGCCAGATCTTGGAAACAACCCAAGTGCCCATCAACTGAGGAATGGATAAAAAAGTTGTGGTATTTCTATACAATGGAGTATTATTCAGCTACAAAGAAGGATCACATTGAGATATTTATCAATAAATGGGCACAGCTTGAGACCATACTCATAAGTGAAATAAATCAATCTCGCATGTGTGAATACCGAATAGTTTCCCTAATGTAAGTAATGATTCAAATATATAAAAATATGTGGTAATCATGATTCCCCATTAGGTGGCCTTGAAGCCTTATAAAGTTTTCACTCATTAATTAGAAAGGCTTTATTCTGGGCTTCTTGATATGAAAATATTTGAAGCTAGAGTATATGAAGTTTTACCCAAATATTTCAAGGAAAAAGACACTATGGTAACTACTATTAAGTCAGGTTATAAGGTGGTGAAGTACTAGGTTATTGAAACAGTCATGCTGTGACCTCTATTGTTATATTGTTATGTCCTGTTTTATCTCAATCTCCCCCTTATTGTTTCAAAAAAAATTATTTAGTCATTTCTTATGTTTGTCTTAATTAAAGAAAAAATTAAAAAAAAATTAGGATATATAAATAGTAACTCTTTTCGATTTCTTATTAACTTGTTTTGAAGTCCTGTAGTACTCCCACGATCTTGTTTTGACTGATTAGACTCTGTTCCATTCTATATGATAGTATCAAGTTTGAAGACATAGGCAACTACTTTGAAGACAATAAGATTCACTAAGATACCCATTCTGGTTTGACTATTGTCTTCTTTGGAAGTCCTGTAATGTTTACAATGCCTAAGTTTTATTGGTCTTGTTCTCTACTGTTTTGTCCAACTTTATAATATCTAATAAGATAGACAATTCTTTTTAAGGAAACAAGGGACAACGTTGATAACCATTGTTGATAAACTTGTACTCTGTTCTGCACCATGTGCTATGTCTATCCTTGGTATTGACTGACAGCTTTGTTTTGCCATATTTGACTGTATTCTTCCCCCCCCCAAGAAAGTAATAAGCACTAAGGAGTAATAAAATCCAAGATGTGTAAATTTTGTTGTAAAAAAGAGAGGGAAAAAAAAGAAAAAGAAAAAGAGCTCTAACGGATATAACAGCAATGTGTTTGGGGGTGTTAAATAGCTGACTTTATCAATGTTTTTGGAACATTGAACACAGCTGTTTGCAGTCTCCCTGTTTGAATGTCCACCTTGTGTTCTTTGATACTGTGATTTGAGGAACTATTTTCAAGAAAATAGTGTGTAATCTACTAGCAGGTAATTTCTTACTGTTATGGTTTTTTGTTTTGTTTTGTTTTGTTTTGTTTTGTTTTGTTTTGTTGTGTAGTTCTGTATTGCGTGTACCCTTACGCCGCTTTGGTTTGTTTTGTGTTTTTCTCTTTTTCCTCTTAAATAAAAAAAAATAAATAAAAAAGATTGGAGCCAAAGAATTTATAGTTACTCAAGTGACTAGTGACATTAAAAACAAAAAACAAAGTACTTTGAACAAACAAAAGAAAAGGAGACTTAAAACATTCCTGTTGGTTTGAATAACCTGTAGTACATACAAGACTCCCATCCAGTGGTTTGTATCTCCACCAAGTAAGCCATATGCTAAAAATGGAGTTTCAGAACTAATTTCCCTACTCTTTTTGACTTTTGTTGTGATACGATTATTTTCTATTGCTTTATTTCCTCCTCTTAGAACGTTTACATTATGTCATTGTAAGGGTAGAGCACATGATTTGCTTTTCAATTTTTATAGTGTTAACAGATAAGAGTGTGCCTTGAGAACTAGCAGAGTTTTTGGACTTGGATTTTGAATAATAATAGAGCCATTTAGATGTCAGGGAAGATATGTCTTATTTTTTGGTTACATGAGGGCATAATTATATAACATTAATAAAGGTTATAATGTTATTAATGAATATATTTTAATATTAAATATAATTTAAGAGCTGTGATCAGGAGTCAAATTGAAACGATGAGATGTTTTTGGATAATATTGGGTTTTGACTAAGGAGAGTCATAAAAGAAATGTAACTTCATCAATAGATTAACCCATTAAAATGTGCATAAGTGAATGGACTATGTAAGTAGATGTGACCTAATTAAAGAAAATAAGTGGTAGAGATGTGAACTGGAAAATCATATCTAGAGTGCCATGAGTGAAAGACCTTCACAGCAAACTCCACTTAGCTGTGCAATCTCAGCACCTTGCTTGGAACATGGTAGGGACTTATGTAGCATCCCCCAAAACATCCAGGGACCTTCAGTAGATTACTTGGGTCCTGGTTGTGCCCCATCCAGCTGCCACAAGTGGCAGGGAAATCTATGCCCAATGGCATGAGCAGAAGCCTTGCACAGAGAAATCCACCTACACATGCAAGCTTGTCACCTCACTTGGAACCTAGTAGGGCACCAACTAGCATCCCTAAACAGCAAAAAAAAAAAAAAAAAAAAAAAAAAAACCTCAGAAACTGGTAAGAGTCTCACCCAACAATCTCAAACAGTAGGGGAGCCTCTGAATACCATGGGGAGGGTGCTGAAGGTTTTCCCAGAAAACCTCCCCGACTTGAGGACAGTTTGAGTGCACCTAGTAATGCCTTACTAATGAACTTTATTTAACTGTGGGAACTCCATGCAGTAGGGACAGAAAAACCTCAACACAGGGAGCAACTGAGACCTTGAATGTGGCTTGACAGTAGAATATGGAAAATGACAAAAGAAAAGAGCAAAATGCAGTCTCAAAATTCCAGCCAATCCCAAATGAAAAAGACCAAAAAAAAAAAAAAATAGTGTAAGCCATACATGTGGAACTTCTTAAATGATAGCAACTGAGGCAAAGAAACAATTCCATGAAGCTGTAAAGGAACTTAACTCAGAAGTAACCTCCCAGGTAAAAGAAAAAATCACAAACATAATAAAATAAATGTTGAACAAATTTAAAGAAGAAAGACTTGAAAACTTTGAGGAGCATGCCAAAGGATGGAAATCTTGAATTAACAATATAAGAAAGAAGAATGCATGAAACTGATTCAAAGAGATATCTCAGAAATAAAAAAAAATTGCATCAAAAGCTGGGAAAACCATATCAATGAATGTGAAGATAGACTTTCTGACATCCAAGAAAAAATTACTGCTAATGAGCAAGAAAAGAAAGTTCTTGGTAAAATAACAAAGCATCACTAAACAATTCTACAGTAGCCAGATGATACAAAGAAAATAATATAAGATTGATAGGTGTAACTGAAAAAGAATGTGACAACACAAATAAATTAAAAAGTCTATTCACAGAACTAATAGCCAAAAATTTCCAAACATGGGAAAGGAAACTGACAAACACATACATGAAGCATATAGAACTCCAATTAATCATAACCAAAATAAATCTACTCCCAGATATAAAACAGTCAATATTCCAGAAAGTCAATATAAGAACTGAATACTAAAAGCTGTTAGAGAGGAGAGATAGATAACCTATAAAGGAAAACTCATGAGAATCATAGCAGACTTCTCAACAAAAATATTGAAGTGAAGAAGAGCATGGAGTGAAGTATTTCAAATCCTAAAGGAAAATGATTTCCAACATATATTTAACTACACTGTGAAAGTTCTTCAAAATTAATGGAGAAATAAGATACTTCCATGACAAAAACCAGGTGAAGATCTTCATGATCTTCAACCAAAACAACCCTGCAAATAATAGTGAAAGATATTCTAGCTAGACATGAAAATATTACAACTTCAGGAACCACATCAGGAAGAAACCACTAAGCAAGACAAGCAATTAAACAGATGGGAAAGTTAAAGAATCAACATCAGAAAGATAACAAGACAAAAATAAGCCAATATATAACAGTTATAACCATTAATGCAAGCAGCCTCAATTCAACAATTAAAAAGAACAGTCTTGCATAATGGAACAAGAAAAAACATTCAACCATGTGATTCATAAAAGAAAGCCATTTAAACCAAAAGGAAAATCATAAAATGCAAAGTCAAAAGATTAAAACACTACATCATCAAACGGGGAAGACAAAAAAAGGGGTAGCTGTTCTGTTTGCAGACAATATGAACTTCAAATCAAGAATCATCCAAAGAGATAAAAAAAGGGGGGGGCACTACAAACTACTTAGGCGGAAACTTCAAGAGGGAATGGTAAAAATCCTAAACGTATATGCACAAAATATGGGAGCACCTAGATATGTAAAACAAAATTTTATATAAATGAAAAATCAAATAAGCAATAACACAATTGTAACAGGAGACCTTAACACCCCATTGACAAAAAAAGACAGATCTATTAAACAGAAAAATCAGACAGCATGGAAATAATAAAATTGAATCAAACATGTGAAAAATGGTCTTTGTTTCCATGTAGGAAGTGTTCCACCCAACAACACCAGATTATACATTCTTCTCAGCTGCACATGAGGCATTCTCTAAATAGTTTGTATAATAATCCATAGAATATGCTTAAGTAAACACAAAAGAATTGAAATTACCCCATGCATATCATTTGATCATAGTGCCATAAAACTAGAAATTAATGACAATGGAAACTGCAAAAACTCCATGAACACATGAACACATGCAAAAACTCCTGAACAACCAATGGATATCAGAAGAAATTAAGGAGCAAATTAAACAATATCTAAAAGCCAGTCAAAATGCAAACACAACTTACTGGAATTTTTGGGATACAAGGAAAGCAGTCCTCAGAAGGTAATTCTTTTTGGTGAATTCTCAAATCAAGAAAACTGAACAAAAAAATAAAAATAAAAAACCCTGATGCTACACCTCAAACATCTAGAAAAGGAAGAGGAAGTAAAGCTGAAAACACAAAAACAGAGGAAATTATTAAGGTCAGAGGAGAAATAAATGCAATAGAGGCTAAGAAAATGATACAATGATTCAATGAATCAATGAGTTAGTTCTTTGAAAGAATACATAAAATTGAAATGCCCCTAGCCAACCTTATTTAAAAAAAAATAAAGAAAAACTCAAATTAATGCAATAAGGAATGAAATGGGTGGAAAAAAAGAGTCTTTAGAAATACCGAAGATCATCAATACCTACTTCAAAAATCTTTATCTCATAGAATTAATAACACAGAATAAATGGACAGGTTACTAAATACATCTGAGTTAGTAAGTCTGTACCAAGAAGATGTATAAACTGCTGAATGATCCAATTTTAGTTAATTAAATTATAAATGTAATCAGAATCTTACAACAGAGAATATCTAAGGTCCTGAAGAATTCACTGCCGAATTCTACAACAAATTCAAGGAAGACTTAATTCACAACCCTCCTTAAATTTTCAATGAATTTGAAAGAGAAGCAATTCACTCTAGCTCATAACTGGAAGCAAATATTACACTAATATTAAAACTAGAGAAGGACTTAACCAAAACAGAGAACTACAAGCAAATCTCCCTAATAAACATAGATGCAAAATCTTCAGTAAAACACTGGAAAACAGATTGTTTCAAGACATCAAGAATATTATAAAGCACAAGCCAGTGGGATTACTCCCAAGAATGTAGGGATGGTTCAATATAAGAAAATCAATAAGTGTAATACACTGCATCAATAAAGTCAATGGAAAGATTCATATGATGATTTTAATTGATGCAGAAAAAGCTTTGGATAAAATACACTTACTGATGGTAAGAACCATATGACAAATCAGAATAGGATGTCTTTATCTGAATATGTTAAAGTGATCTATGACAAACCAACAACCAGAATCATATTAAATGTTCAAAAACTGAAAACTTTTATACTAAGATCAGGAACAATACAAGTATGTGTATTATTACCACACCTATTTAACATAATGCTGGAAACTTTAGCCAGAGCAATAAAATAAGAGGAAGAAATAAAAGAAATGAGGATAATAAAGAAAGAATTTATTTTTCATTACTTACTGATGACAAGATATGCTATGCAGTATACCAGCAAAACTACATCAAAAGTCTTTTAGATGGAATAATCAAATTCAGTAATATATCTGGATACAAAATCAACACTCAAAAGCCAATAGCAATTCTGTACACAACAAACTCACTGAGAGAAATAAACTACTTCCTGCACAATAGCATCCAAGAAAAAATGAAATACCTACAAGTTAATTTTTAAAAGGAAGTAAATTTCTATTCAGTGCAAATTATAGTACTCTGAAAAAAGTAACTGAAGAGGGTCAGAGAAAGCTGAAATATATTCCTTGCTCATGGATAGGAGGGAAAATTGTGAATATTGCCATTGTCCCAAAAGTTCTATGCAAATTTAATGCAATTCTAATAAAAATATCATTAACATACCTTGCAGATCTGGATAAATCATTCATAAAGTTCATCTGCAAACTAGAGCTAGAACAGCAAAGGCAATTGTAGGCAACAAAGGCAAGGCAGGAGGCATCACAATTCCTGACTTGAAGTTATACTACAAAGCATCTGTGATAAAATCAGCATGGAAGAAGAATAAAAACAGACCCGAATAACAATAGAATATGTTAGAAGATACAACCCCAACTGCAAACACACTCAACCACCTTATCTTTGACAAAGAGCCATATATCTTCTTTGGAAGAAGGGCAACCTCTTTAACAAATGGTGTAGTAAAATCTGGATTTTGATATGCTGAAAATTAAAATAGACCAATGCCTACCATCATGCACTAAACTAAAGTCAAAATGGATCATATATCTAAATACTAAAACAGAAATATTAAATCTGCTGGAAGACAATTAGACAGCAATCTTGAAGACATAGAGTTAGACAGAGAATTCATGAGCAAAAAACAAACTGCAGGAAAAATACATCTCAGCTTCAACACCTAAGATCTTGTCTTAAAAAAATTTTTGCATGTCAAAAGAAATCACCAACAGAATGACAAGAAAATTCATGAACTGTGAAAATTTCTTAGTCAAATGTTCCTCAGACAAAGGGTTTCTATCTAGAACATGTGAAGAATTAAAAAAAAAAACTTCAGACTCCCAAAATTCAAAATTCCAACACAAAAATCATCATCTGAGATAAATACACATTTCTTAGATGAAGAAATACAAATGGAAAATAAATACAAAAAAAAGGTTTAGCATCACAGGTCTTTAGAGAAATGCAAATTAAAAGCACACTGAGATTTCATCTCATTCCAGAAAGAATGGTCTCAATCAAGAAAACTACAAATAACAAATGCTTGAGAGGATGTGGGGAAAAAGAAACTGTTCTGCATTCTTGGCTGGAGTGTAGCATGGTACAGTCCCTCTGGAAATCTGTCTGGAGCTTCTTCAAAAGACTGGAATTGGAAGTCCCATTTGACCCAGATAATGCATTTCTGGGCATATTCCCAGAAGAACTTAAAACATCTACCACAGTGTTATATGTGAACATATGTTTATAGCAACATGATTGGAAATAGCCAAATCTTGGAAACAACCTAAATGCCCATCAAGTGAGAAATTAATTAAAAAGTGATGGTACTTTTATACAATGACGTACTTCACAGCTATTAAGAAAGATTCCAATCAGGTTTTCATTTGTAAATGGATGTGACTTGAGACCATATATATGTGAAATAAATCAAACACACATGTGTAAATACTGTATTGTCTCCAAGTGAAAGAAACTGAAATAGTAAATAAGATAGAATGTCCTCAATGATCATTATGAAATGATAAGAAACTATTCAAAGGGGAAAAATAACACAAGGAAATAGTCAAAGGAGGAAGGGAAAAGAATGAATGTATAAATTTTTATATATAAACCTAAGATAGCTAAGATAAATGCACCACTAATTCTATTAGTTCTTGGAACAAAATAGCTAATATTTATTGGATTAGATCAGTTATCTATGTTTATATCTGTTAATCTGAGTAACTCTTTTGAAGACAATCATGCAAAATAACAACCTTAGTTATATTCCTGCCACTTCTTTTCAAAGGCCTATATTGTTACTTGGGGGGCTCTTTCTTATTGCTATTTATGTGTATCTTTTGTTTCCTGTTTTTATGGTAATTTCTTTTGTTTTGTTTTTCCATCTAATACTAAAAGGATAGAAATACATGTATAGGTTTATTCATGTCTTGAACTTCTCCTAAATTATTTAAAAGAATAGATATTATTATTTATAAAGGTATGAACAACTATTTTGAAGAAAATAATATATTATATGACATTCTTGATTTTTTATCATCTTATTTTGAACTCAAATAATATTTTATTCTTGGTTTTGATTCATTTTATTCCATTTTCTGTTACTTGATTTCAATATATATGAAGATATGGACAGCTATTTTGAAGAGAACTTGAGTTATTATGGTAGCTATTGTTTATTTTCCTATTGTCTGGTTTCGAAGGCTTGTAATGCTTTAATTCATTTGTTTTGATCAGTTTTATAGTGTTTCATTTCAATTCATTTTGTGGATAACTATTTTGAAGAAAATACAGACATTTTGGTAATCAGTCTTGATTTCCTGTTGTCTTGTTTTGAAATTCTGTGTTGCTTGTATTGTTTGGTTTCTATCTGCGTTGCTCCTATCTGTTTTGCTTTGTTTTGTTTTATTTTATTCTCTTTAAAATTAAAAAAATTGATACCTGATCAGTCATTCCCTGCTGACTTCTTCCTAGCTAACACTGTTAGAACAAATTGTCTCCCCCATACACCCCTGCCATGATGTTTCTTCTGTGGAACCAGCCAACAACTTACTGAAACTTCGAGTTGAAATAATTCTTTTATTTTAAATTGTAGATTTCTATTATTTTATTTCTACAATCATTAAAAACTGACTAATACAATTCTCACTTTTCAAAAGTTTCTGTAACTTTGTCAATTTTGTGGAAATCTATGATTATACTGTTTTCCAGTGATAAAATGGTGGAGTTGTTCGTGTAAAAGCAGTATTGTCTCAGACTGATATTTGTTAGATTAATTCATCATTCATGATAAATTTATTTATTCAATTTCAATCTATTTCTCACCAAAACAGTACTGTTATGACACATAAACTTTCAGTTTGTTTTCTAAATGGTCTTTCGTCTTCATGATTTTTGAAAACTACTCAGTAAACAAAAAATGGTTCTGTTTTACTGAATAAATATGGCATGCTGTAATATGTGTATAAGCTGAACAAATATTTTAAATATGCATTGTCCGTGTATTGTGAAATGTAAATAAATGATGTTACAGTCTTGTTTTCAAATTTCTAATTTTCAAATTATTTAGGTATAATATGTTATAGAATGGTACAACCTGCACCACAAGCGAAGTTTTAATAGAATGAACATAACTAATAAGTTTGCTTCCACATTTATCTATAAAAAATTTTACATGAGTCAAATCTTTAAGCAGCATTTAGTGTTTTCTTCTTAATTGTATCAACTCAGGGTAAAAACTGTTATACTTGCACACTCCAGATTCAGACAGAGGGAAATTATTCTGAAGACACAAAATTAGAACAATCAAATTTGAATATGTAGTCCCAAATGAATTGTCAAAGCACATTTGAATTTACTACTGCACAATAATGTGATTCATACTCTTTTACAACTGTTGGATCTTAGGAATTTAACAATACCTTTTAGTTCTATTAAGAATAGTTACATATAACACAAATTTTCTTTTAAAGTGTGTAATAAGAATATCAAATTCCAATTCTGAGCTATTTTCCAAGATCTTGAAAATATAGTGATGATAATTATCACCCCAGGAAAATATAAGAAAATATAAATGCATGAGTTACAAATTTTTGTTATACTTTCTGCTAATTATTAACTTTGTTATAGTTAAAATGATTTGTGAAAACAATGTACTATTTTAAAACTTACAAAATTTCTATCTTCAACTTTCTAGATAAGATCCAAATATATTCTCCATTAAGAAAATGCCAGTAGCACTTTAAGAAATAAAATTACTCAATTATGAAATACATTACATAGGCATAAACATTGATTGTGGATATTTACCATAAACTCTCTTATCCTCAGATGTAGGTATGAAAGTAAGTTTTATATTTTGGCTAATATTATTGGTGCCATCCAAGTACATATTAGTCATCATTGTTTTCTTTTTACTAAGATCTGCATTTATTTCCAAATTTCAGTGATGCATGATGGGAGACAACTTCATCCCACTGTAGCTCTGTACTTCAGAAAAGCTTTTTTTTGCATCAATTTTCATCAATTGAAATAAAAAAGTCAGAATAACAGTAGGATCAATTTTAAAATTACATTAAATTTTCAGATAACAATTATTATTGGATTTAAATTTACCAACAGAATATTTTTCAATCTATATGCTATTTTATCAACATAAACTACGTGAGAAAAACAACAAAGTACCTTATTTTCTTGAAATTCATACTGTATGTTGAAGCACATATGTAAACGGTAAAGTTTTTTTGTAGTACTGAGAATTCAACTCAGGGTCTTTGAATTGAGCTACATAGTTATATTTATTAGTTTAAATCTTGAGACAAGGTTTCATGAAGTTGCCCAAGCTGATTTCCAACTTGTGGTGCTTCTTCATTAGCTTTCTAATGCATTGGATTACAGATGCACATGATGAAGACCAGGTAAATAGCTGTGTTTGAGTGAAATATATCTTGCAATATATTTCAGGCATAAATGATGATTACATTATTGATAATACAATATTTAGTGAAAATTCTAATATCAAGTAGGAAATATAAACAACAAAATGATACTTTTAAGAACTTCCAAAACTTCAGTGAAAAGTGGAAATACTCAGCAAGCTAAAATATAGTTATCTGCCAACAATTACAGTCAAAATGGCAAAAAACAGATATTAAGATCAAATATATAAATTTGAATATTTGCATTAAATATAACATGAAATCTAATTGTGGTGGGGAAGAAATACAGGATTTATATTCCATGCAATAAAAAGAAAAGAATCATAGAGCAGTGCCTTAATATGACTATTTTTAATTAAAGATGAATTCTATCTTAATATTCTTTTATAATATTTTTGCTAAACCACTCTTAAAGTCAGGTTTTTATTACTGCCCCTCAAAAATACACATTATAGTTATATTTTCATGTTAATATTTTAAAACATACTTGTAAATACATAAGTATATTAACTGTACTAAAAATTTTATTTCATCTCCTCCGCTATAATTTATTAATATCTGTAAAACAGATTAGAAATGTAAACATTACCACTCAAACATGCTTGAAAATGTAATTTCCTTTACATTCTCTGAGTTCCTTTTAATATAACATTCACATTCATGGCAATAGGAATGCATGAGATAAGGAACATAGAATCCTATAAGCCAGAAGAGAAAGGAAATATTACCAAGATGATTTTAAGGTATACATGTTAATGCAAAAGATCCAGAACAGCCAGAATAGTGAAAGACATGAAATTGGTTAGAAAACTGACAATATGTGATTTCAGGCCTTATATAGAGATTCTGAAATCAAGAAAATGTGGTTTCACAAGAATTGACACAGTGATCACTGGGATAAAATAGAAATCCATACAATTTAGACAACTGTTTTGATTCTTGATAAAATGAAATATGACTTTAATAGAGAAAGCATATTCTTTAAAGACAGAGTTTTAAGAAGTGAGCACTCATATACAAATAAAAAGATTTTATATATTTCATTAAAATTAGCTTAAAGTAATGCATAGATCCAAATACAAGACGTAAAGATATAAATCTCTTAAAGGAAAACATAGGAGAAAATGATCTCGATGATCTCTGATTTGAAGAAGAGATTTTTTCTGCAACATCAAAAACAAAATTTATTAAAAGTTTATGTAAGATTATTTAAGTTAAAAAAGTACTCTCTGCAGAAGACACTGTTAACTGGATGAAGATAAATTATTAAGTAGGAGAAAATCTTTACAAAACACACACCAGATGAAAGACTAATGCATACACATATATGCAAACGTTAATAATAAGAGGTTAACAAATAACCTTGTAAAGGTTAATAATAAAACTACAATTTAGTTACAATGGACCAAAATCTTGAAAACATGGCAAAAATGATGTTTACATAGGAAACAAACATATTAAAATATGTTTGATAAAGTTATTAGAGGATTGCAAATTACAGCATTGTTGTATTACTACATAAAATACAAGAGTTAAAATCAAACCTGTGACAATAAAGGATGAGAAGAATGTGGAGCAATAGGAAAATATATTTGTTTCTTGCAGTAATGAAAAATAATAGTCATTTTGGAACATAGCTTGATAGTTTCTTAACTTTTATATATGTATGAAATGTACCGCAAATTTTTAGGAAAGTATAATATATTACATAAATCTACTGTTGTGTTGAAATACTTTTAATATTTTGATAGTTTCTCTCCATATTGTTTTCCAAATACAATCCTGAAATTAACTTCTTACTCAGTCTACCCCTTGGCAGTGTGTTTGATTTTACATTTAGACAAAATACAAAAAAAGAAACATAGCTTGAAATTGTTCTTCTTGTATTTGCATTGTTCTTTTAGAGTAACTTGTCTTTCAACATATATCACATAAGCCTGGTCGAGTATTGTGTGCTACTGGTTGGGTGGTCACCTCTAATTATGGGGTTCAGTGGGTAACCATTTTAGATTGTGTGTAGTACAATGTGTATCACCTTAGGTATTACTAGCTAAGTTACATTTTGAAGAAGTTAAATATTGGTGCTTTAATAACAACATTTCTATCAGTTTGTTCAGAATTTAGGCAGTGGGTATAGGTGCAGTTTGTTACAGGCCCTTACAATGACACAGTTATGGTTTATAATTAATGTGTCTCTCCAAAAGATGTCTCTCCACATCTCTCCGTATGTGTTGGAAAGGTGATTATACCATGGAGGGCTCTATACCCATCAGTATATTCAAACCCTGAAGGGTCCACAGAAGAATATATCATGTGGAAGTGGATATGGTTGGATGAGTTGGGACACTGGATGTATGAATCTAATTGCCATCTCACTCTTTCATTCCCCCTATCCTCCTCCTGACTGATAAAACATGAGCAGATTTTCTCCACAGCAGACCCTTCCATAATACATTTTCTGCTTTTGAACCCAAAAATCATGGACTACATATTTTTCTTCTATGAGCTGAAGCAAGTGATTCTTCCTTTAAGCTATGGGTGTCAAATATTGTGTCACAGAAAATGGGAATGTGACTAAGATGATTCTTCAAAATGTTCCCCCTGATGAAGCAGAAAGATTTTTAAAATTTTCTTACTCGGTGAAAATAGTTCTGCTATGTATATTTTTATGGAAAAGAATGAAACAAAATTTCATAACAAAACAATAGGAGAATAACAGGTCAATACACTGAGTATTGTTATCTTGAAAGTATTCATAGTACAAGATATAGGCATAACAAATTTGCTAAACAATATTTGTACAAACTTTTATTAAGAGAAACTAGTAGCATAACTCTCCTATATTATTTTCCTTTTTCTGTCCTCCTTTTCTTTTTTCCCCATTCTTAAATCCTTTTTATTTTTGAACAATTTCTTCTCATTTCATAATATCTATTATATATTTTGGAACTTATTTACTCTTTCAGCATTTCACATCATGGAGACAACGCAATGTTTGTACATGCATTGTCTAATTTACTTCACTTATTATTATGGCCTTAAGTTGCATCCATTTACTTATAAAACTTTCAAGGTTTTCCTACTTTATGGCTGAGTTGCAGACTCTTGCATAAAAAGAGCATATCTTTTTTGTCCATACATCAGCATTTGGTTTATCTTCAAGATTTATCATCACAAATTGTGCTGTTGTAAACATGTGGTGTGATATTTCTAATTCTAGAAAAATACCCATAAGGGGAATAGCTAGATTGAATCCTACTCTTTGATGAAACTCCATACTGATTTCCACAGTGATTACAATGGTTTGCATCCCCACCAACAGTGGAGAAAGGTTACTTTTCCCTATAATCCCTCTATCATTTGTTATAATTTGATTTCTTGATGATAGTAATTTTTTGGAGTGAGATAGAATCCTAGTGTTGATTTACTTTGTATCTCCCCATGACCAACAATATTAAAATTTATTTTTATATATTTATTTACCATTTGTATTTCTTCATCTACGAAGTACATATTCATCTCAGATACCCATTTTTGGAGAGTATTTGAATTTTGGAGGTCTTATTTGATTCAATTCTCTATATGTCCCAGATATAAGTCTTTGAAGGACAACTGGCTATAATGTTATCTCAGTTTATGGGTTGGCCTTTCAACCTGTTGGTAATTTCTTTTGATGTGCAAAAGTTCTTTTTTTTTTTTTTTTTTTTTTAATGAGATGCCATTCCAGTTGTTGTTTCTTTTAAGTATTTCCAGTTTGGTCTCAGTTTTTTTTTTTAGGAATTCTCTGCGAACACCTTTGTCTTCATGATTGATACCTGATTTCCTCTTCCAGTAGATTTAGTGTTACTGTTTTAATACTTAGATCTTTGATCCATTTTCATTTCAGTTTAGTGAATGGGTATACACATGCATCTCTTTTTAGTCTTTTACATGTGGAAATTCAGGTTTTCCAGCAGCATTCATAAAATGACTATCTTTCAATCAACATTTTCATACTCTTTGTCAAAGATAAGGTTGCTTAATGTGTTTAGAGTTGTTTCTGCATCTTCTAAAATGTTTTACTGATACTCATGTCTGTTTTATTTTTCTTTCTTTCCTGGTTTTTGTTAGTAACATGCTGATTTTATCACATTAAAATTGTAATATAATTACAAGACAGAAATTATAATGCCTGCTGCATTTCCTTTGATGCCTAGAATTGGTTTTGCTCTTATATATGTCTCTTCTAATTCCAAATGAATTTTAGAAGAGTTTTTTCTAGTTCTATGAAGAATTCTAATGGTATCTTGATTGGAATTCCATTAAATCTGTAAAACAATTTTGGGAATATGAACATTTTCACTATGTTGGCTCTTCTTATCCACAGGCAAGTGATATCTGTCCATTTTCTATAACCTCTTTGATCTTCTTTTTCAGAGTACTGTAGTTTTCAGTGCATTGATTAGATAGATTTCTAAGTTTTTCTTTTTCTCAGAGGCTATCATGAAAGATGTGATTTCTCTAATTTCTCTTTCAATAAATTTGTTGTTCACGTACAAGAATACTATTGATATATATATATATATATATATATATATATATATATTTTTTTTTTTTTTTTTTTTTTTTTTTTGTACCAGGGATTGAATTCAGGACCTTGTTCTTGCCAAACAGGCACTTATGCCAGTGAGTTAAACTCCTGGCCCTAGAGTTCTATAGATTTTTGGGTATTGATTTGTATTCAGCTACATTACTGAATTTGGTAATTAAATTTAGAAGTCTTTTGGTGCAGTTTTTGTAGTCATTGATGTAGAACATAATGTTATATCAATTCTTTCATGTACTTTTTTATTACTTTGTCTTGTTTAATTGCTCTGGTTGACATTTACAGAAGCAAACAGCAGAAGGGTGGATGTATGGAATATCCTTGCTTGTTCCTCATTTTAGAGTTGCAGCTTAAGTTTCGACCATTTAATATGATGTTGGTTATTTGTTGGTTTGTCATAAGTTACTTTACAGATTGAGATAAAGACCAATCTCCTATTTTTTCTAACCTTTTTGTTATGAATGGTTATTGGATTTTGTCAAATGTTTTTCTGCATCTATTGAGATGAACGTGTGGTTTTTGTCTTTGCTCCTGTTAATATGGTGTATTACATTTATTGATTTCAGTATGGTGAAATCATGATGCAGAATCAGTGCAGCCCTGGGGTGAATCATATTTCATCCTAGTGTATAATCTTCTTGATGATTCATTGCATTGTTTGTCAGTATCTTACTGTGGATCTTTGAATCTATTTATACTGATGTTAGCCTATAGTTTTCTTTTTTGGTTGAGTCTGTATTTTTGGTGTCATGGTAATACTTGCTTCCAGGAATGATTTTGGAACTATTGCTTCCTTTTCAATTTAATTAAAGAGTTTCAATATTAGTAGCATCAGATCATCTTAAATTTTTTATAAAATTCAATAGTGCATCCATAAAGACTTGGGCTTTCCTTCATTCTAAGATTTCAATTATATTTTCAATGCCATTAACTGATATAGGGTTATTTATAATTATTTTTATTTTCTTTATTCACATTTGGCAAATTACAACTTTTACTAAATTTTCTTTTTCTATTTTTATTTTATTTTATTTTCCATATCAATTCTTGTACCTTTCCTAAGTTGTATAGCTATATCCCAAGTTTTGGAGCTAACCTAGGAAACATTTTTCTCAGGAATGTCTTGTTGTTGTAGGTGGTTTGTGGCCTTCATTTCTATCTGAAGAACCCACTTTACCAATGTATTGAGAATGAGAAGTTGTTATCTATTTGTCTCAGCACCAAGTTCTATGTTACTAGAGTACTGTGATGATTATGTCCCCATGTAATCACAGTGTTGTCAGAAAGAGGAGACAAACTGATCATAATGGTGTGACATCCTGAAAAATGTAGTACAATGAGCCATAACAATAGTCTTTAGAGAAGCCTGAGTACCGACTAACTTTGGCAGCTATTAACCTGATACCATTAAACATAAGAAAAAAATTCCACAGTTATATAACCATATGCACTTGTAACTTGTATGTAATGCTTATACACTTAGTGAATGGATTTTATCCTGTTGTTATTTGGAGGATTAAGAGGAATGTGACTGAATTACTGTGAGGCAGGAGCAAGGCTTCAGGGTAATGGCTGATCATTCAAGTTATGAGAAAGTGAAGGACACAGAAGGAAAAGAATGGAAAAGAAACTAGAGGAATATTGAAGTGATCCAGAATAAGAGGAAACAATTTTATTCACATGAGAATATCATGAAATCAAGCAAGACAGTTGGTGAAAGAGAGTGAGAGTATAAGTAGAAGAAAACCAAAAAGGTTATAAATCCAAGTCATCACAGAAAAAAATTAAAGGGAAAATAAAAACAACAACAAATCTTTCAATTTACCTATCACTTGATATTTGCAGTTGATACAATCATTCATTTGTTGCCCAGGCCCTAGTTACATCTTTTTCCTAGAACATAAGGTAGGGATTTATAACTATTGTGTATTTAAAATGGATTACTGAACTTGGTTTTCAGCTATGATGAATTTAGTAATCTATATGCTTTGCCTCTGTTTACTATGATATAGTAGTCTGTTTTAAGCTTTTAACTTTTTTCAATCATTATAGTCTCCAATCTGTCTTTATATTCTAATAGAGCTACACTTCTCTGTCCTTACTTTTGCTACACTCAATTAATTGATATCATTTTATCATGTTTTTAATTTCATGAATTTAACTTTAAACTTTTTTTTATTTTAAAGAGAATAAAACCAAGAAAAATAAAACAGAATAAAGCCAATTAAAACAAACCTGTGCAGGTATGTTAGGGCTTTAAATCAATTAGAAATTAATTATGATTACCATAATGCCTTTTGTTGTCTTCAAAATAGTTATAGAGGACAACCTGCTCGGGACCCCTTCTGTCTCTCTCTCAGGTAGAAGCTTTTTTTCTCTCAATAAATATATTCTACTCTTTAAAAAATCTACAGATACCTTCACTCATAGTAAAAATCAAACAAAGCAAAACTGAATAGAACCAATAAAATCAAAATAATGAATGAAAAAAAATATTTCAAAACAAGATAATAGTAAATCCAAAATGGCTACCATAATATATCTTGTTACCTTTGAAATAGCCGCCCATGTCATTTGGCATATTAAATTCAAACCAAATAAAACAATAAAATCCAAACCAACAAAACAATGAAAATTATACAGGACTTCAAAAAAAGATGATACTATTTCATTGACTTTGTAGGTCTAAAGCCTGTAGTCTGATCATCTATTCAAAGAATAAAAATACACAGTGTATCATGTATAGGGAATCTCCTTCTGAAGGTGGTAACTGTCGTTAATTCAGTATCATCTTTTTTATGTATGTTATTTTATGTATCAGTAATGTATTTCTCTCTCAACAAAATTATCCTCTTTTGTAAGATGTATGCAAAAGTGGAATTGTCTCTTGATAAATTTTTATCATTTCTAAATGTTCTGTAAATTGCTGTCCTTTTATTTAGAAATTAAATGGACTTTAATATATGAAAAGTATATGAGTTTCAGTAAAATATGTGAAAATATTGTAATATGGAGCCATCACATTGTTTTCTTAATTCTTATTTTAGCTTGGTTAAATATTTCTGTTCTGGCCTGTGTTGTTATGTGCTCTTTTATCTTAATATCCTTTTTTAAAAATTAAGAAATTGAATAGCAGACAGGCATGTTTGTTTCAGATGTTTGATATCATATGGTATCAATTGATATGTATCTGAAACATTGTAAGAAGCCCATAGTAAATGTACTTGGACTCTATTTTTAACCATATTTGTTTAAGATTTTTTAGTAGTCATATATTAAAAGGCATATGAACAAAAAATTCTTATTTTAGCTGATACAACTTTTAAAAAATATTAATAATTTGTAGTTAGGAGTTGTGCAGAGAACAGTTAAAATCAGAACATGGGACTTATAATATTATTTTGTGATGGTCACACAGAGTTAACACAAGAAAATGCAGGAAATCTACCCACAACACTAAAGATATAGAATATTTAGCCAAGGGTTTGAATCCCACAGCAATGCTCTACATGAGTCCTGATGAAGAGCTAGAGCTCATGACAATGCCACTTGTGAGCCCAACTGGAGATCTAGAGCCCATAAAAGGGACTCATGCCCATCTCTTTTATGGATCCATGCTGGGAAGGCCCAAAGGTCAGTGCTGGAAGCTAGAAAATCTATGACAGCAGGGTGAAGGAGCTGTGCTGAGTAGGTTGAGTGTTCTATGCCAGGGCTGAGAAGTCACATTCAAAACAAAGACCAGGGATGACCCGAAAAGCCCCACAGCTATCCTCAGCTACACAGAGGATCCAAGCTCCTCGGACGATAAGCACAGTCAAGTACATGTCAGGAAGCTACTGTGAGGGGTTCCTCCTGGAGATTAAATGACACAAGTCTCATCCAGAGCCAGGAAACAATGCTTGAACTAAGGACCAGAGCTTCTCCAGGAGAATGAACAGCTCAAACAGTAACACATAGGCGAACCCACAATGTCTCAATATCTCACATCCTTCTCCACGTTGTATTTATGCTGGCAACTTTCTTCAGATGAAAGATCTATGCTCAGCACCATGATGAATTAATTCCCCTAGTGTTAAGTTCGCCAATAATTTCCAATCCATAACAGCTGTCATATATTTTTCTTTGACTCTTCTGCAAAATATTTTTATGTTTATAATTAGAAAGAAAATGAGTATTCACAGTATACTACGCTTTTAAATCACTATCAGATATGAAAGTTGGGAATTTATCTTCCAGAATCCATGCAGTCTTCTCAGCACAAGTATATATATATATATATATATATATATATATATATAGTCATTATGATTCCTTTTTAAGGCTACAATAAAATGTATACCAATCAAAAGAAAGAAGATTGTTATATCTATACAGTTATTTTTTTTTAAATTGGAGGAAATTTCACATCTCCATTTTGAAAGAAAGAAAATGAATTAAACAAAAATGACGTACTGAAAAAGAAATGTAGGCAAAAGGGTGATATTTGTTCATAAATGTTATTAAATATCATTCATTGAAAATACAAGTTAAGTCAAGTAACTATTGCTGCCATTGCATTACATGTATATTTAAAAAATCACTGTGTATATCTATTTGATCATTTTATTTGAGAGCTCTGAGGAGTCACTGACCATTAACTAATAAGATGTTAATTATTCAAATTACAAAAAATCTGTGACAACCATAAATTTATTAAAGTATATTGGAATTCTATCTATATCATACTCTTGTGTATCATTGTCTACCTATAAAATCAAGCTTTCTGGAAGAGTGATCCAAAATCCACATATTTTGTGAATTGCCTATTTCAATTTTTATTTAACAAAACCATCATAGTTTTAACTGACATCTCAACTTGATCATTAATTTTTAATTGTCTTGTTGCTTAAAGAAGTGATTTACTTCTTCATTACAAGTATCCCTCAAGATTCAAAAGATTTGAGTTTTAAACCACAACTTATAACCAATGTACTAGTGAGATCACATTTGTTTCTACTAAAGGAAAATTATTCAGTTTAAATATCACTAATTATCTAATCTAGCAAAATTAACATAATTAAGCTAAGATTTGTTTTGCCTTAAATAAAACATTTTGTTTCCTCAAGTGTCTATCAATATAACTTCTTCAGCACATTTTAAGATTATTTTTCTTATTTATATACATGTATATTATTCATAATATAAGAACTGATTTCGCTTCAATAAATTTCAGACACTAGTTTACATTTTTATTTTCCTGATCTTGGATAAAGTTGAGGGACATCACTTCGAACTCTGTCCTCAAACTTATTTATTTGTGATTTTGAGACAAGTTCTTACCACGTCACCAACTTGTCCAAGCTAGGATTAAACTGGTGATCTTCCAGTTTCAGCTTCCCAGAAAGTTGATATAACAAATGTGTCACCAATCTTGGTGCATTACTTATTGTATTTTGCATTGAAATGTTTGGTGGAGGAGCATATCTTGTCTGCAAACAATATCAGCTGTAAAGGGTGCTATATGTATGAATAACAATTAAAAACAAAATAAGAATATTGTTGAGACCTGGCTTCCAGTCACAATTATCTTCATAATATTTCCTAAGTAAATGCAGATTGTATGGTCTAAGTCTAGCATCACTGTCTTAGTTATTTTTTACTTGTTGATGAGACAAAATACATGAAGCCCAAGTTGGGAAAGAAAATATTTACTTCTTACAGTTTTTGGAGGTTTCAGTCCACACTCAGTTGGCTCCAAGGCAGGTGGGCATGGCTGGGCTACAGTTGATGGCGGCTGCAGACAGCAAGCAGGAACCAGCAAAGAGCAAGACACACCTTCTTCCTGCCATTACATCACATCCTGGCTCCACTCCTATGTGGATGTAGCACTGACATCATCAATCCAAGCACTAGACAATGAACCAATCACAAATGCACAATGCAAACTCATGAGGCCTGGAGTTCACAGACATAAACCATGACAATCACCATATATTTTTCAAGGGAGACTTGTTGAAGTTTTCATTTTCCATCAGAATATTAAACATATTTAAATACTGGAGGAAAATACAAATTATTACCATGGATTATTTTTTTTCTCATTTCATGAAATAAAATCTTTTAAATGTATTGTTTTACTTTATTTCAGTCATAGACAACTAACACTTATTTAGGTGTGCAAATCATCTACATTTTATATATAATATTTCTGTAGGTCAAAATTCTAGCCGGTCCAACTAAATTAGCTGCTCTCTGTCTCACCTGGCACAAGTGAATGTGTCAGTTAGCTGACCTTTTAACAGAATACCCTGGGATTTATTGTCTTCCAAGTTCATTTAGATAAGTGTAGGCCACATTTCCTTTAAGCTATAGGACTGAGAAAACTTTCCTTGCTAAATATATTGTGGATGCTACCATTACATTATAGAGACTTCTCTTCATGCCTTCCATATAAATTTGTTCATCTCACATGTAAAATGTTGAATTCAACATTTCCACTGTTATATCACGTACTTTAGCTACAGAAACTTCTCTTGTTTAAGTAGTATTTTAATTATCAGGCAGACCGAGCCTATCAAAGAATATCCATTATTATAAGGTTTTAATATTATACCTACAAATTCGCTTTGGCACTATAACCCATCATGTTTTAGAGACTCTAACATATATGTCTCAGGAGGAGTCATTCTGTGTATTAAAGCTACAAATGAAAATTATCCAAAATATAACATCTATATATTAAGCATAAATGTAGAAATCTGCAGTGGTGAAAGCACTAGTAAAAATATGTATTTCCCCCAAAATAAAGAGAAAACAATTGGAATGACTGAAATTGTCTGAATATTGTCTGAAATGATTATTATATTGAATGGCTATAAAAGACTTATGCAGACTGCCTACCAATAACCAACTCAGGTTGAGAGGCAGAGGCAGGCCCTGCCCCCACATGCACTCCAGTACCCATCAGAAGACATTGTACACCAACAGATGCCCACACATCTGCAAGCATTTCAGCAACACATGGGATGCTGCTGCTCCACATAGCCAGCACACACTGAGAAAAACAGCAGCCAGCCCTGAATCAGCACACTCAGTGGCCACCAATATCTGTTGACAGCACTGGCCAGAAGAACTAATCCATATCTGGAGAAATTGTAGCAAATTTGGGATGTGTCTAGGATCCCACTACCTTCTTCTTTGGAAGAACTCAAGAAAATATCAAGACAAAGAAGTAAAAGGAAGTTCCTGACTCCACCCCAAGCAGAGCAAGTCCAGGAAATGAAAACATGGGTGAGATCTAGAGTCACACACCTTAAGTTTCTGAACTGATGGTAACTAAAGTAAAGAGACAATTTCATGAGGGTATAAAAGAAATTGGATCAGAAATACTATCTTAAGTAAAATAAGGAATGAGAAACATAATAAAATTGCTAAGAATTTCTAAAGAAGACATAAATAAAAATAGAGGAGCACAGGAAAATGATGGAAACCATGAATGAACAATATAAGATAGATTTAGAATACATGAAACAGATTCAAAGAGACATCCAGTAAGCTAAAATCTCCGTTAAAAGGGGCAAAACCCCTTGATAGGAAGTGAAGATAGACTTGCAGATGTTACAGACAAGTGTGCAGTTTGTGATCACAATAGGAGTGATTTCTTAAAAATAACAAGGAACTAGGAAAAAGTTAAATGATTGCAAGATGATGCAAAGAAAAATAATTTAAGAATAGTAGGTATCAGTGAAAATTCATGAGTCAACAAAATGACATTAAAATTCTATTTACAGAAGTAATTGCAGACAATGTCTCAAACACAGGAAAAGATCTGACATACAGATAAGTGAGGCATATAGAACTCCAGCTAGAATAACCAAAATAAATCTGCACCCAGATATATAATAATCAAAATTCCAGAAATACAACAGAAGCACAGAATATTAAAATCTTTAGAGAAAAGAAGCACATATAAAGGAAAACTCATCAGAATCAGGAATACTTGTCAACACAATCCATCAAATCAACAAGACCTTGGAGTGAAGTATTCCAAGTCCTGAAAGAAAACAATTTCCACGACAGATTGATCCTGTGCAACTATCTTTCAAAATTAATGAAGAAGCAAGATAATTCCCTGTCAAAGAACAACTGAAGGAATTCATGACCACCAAACCAACTCTATAAATATTACTGAAGGACATTCTAGAGAGAGATAATAAAAGACCATGGTTACAGGAACAGTGTCAGAGGAAGATCACTGAGAGGGACAGGTAATTGAGTAGTGGACAAAAAAAGGCAGTCAATGTCAGAAAATTTGAATGATAGAGAGAGTGCATGTTGGTCATAACAATGTAGATGGTCTCAATTCACCAATTCAAAGAAACATAGGCAGAGTGGATCAGGAGAGAAGTACCAACAATACGCTTTATTCAATAAACACACTTAAAAGAAAATCTATAAACTAAAACTCAAAGGAAACATTGCTTAGTGTGACAGGGAATCACACGAAAAAAAGTACGTGTAACTTGCCCATCAGTTTCAGAATGGATAAGAAAGATATCACATTTCTATACAATGGAAAGCTATTCATATATAAAGAAGATAGTCTTGAGGCTCTTGTAGGTAAATGGATATTACCTGAGGTCATTCTCATGGATAAAATGGCTCAGAGTCATGTGAATCAACATTTTGTTTCTTGCTAGTATAAAACTAAAGGAGTTAGTTGAATCCAAGGTGCACAATAGATGTGAAGGTGAATGGGGAGGAGATGTCTAGAGAAAGAAGTCAGTGGTCATTGTTAACCTGTATCCTGTTTTAAAACTCTGCATTGTTCTTTTTGTTTAGTTTGATTTATGTTTTTATGCAAAACAAACTATGGTAGCCACAGTTGTATTCTTATTTTATTTTGAAGTCCTCTATTACTTTCATTGTTTTGTTTTCATTCTGCTGTTTTGCTTGATTTTATTATCCTTGGTATAGGAAGTTATTTTGAAGGCATGAAGAGCCATCTTGTTAGTGGTTGTTGGTATTCTTTTAAATGTTGTGAAGGCTTGTATCATGTTCATTGTTTTATTTTAATTGTTTCTGTTCTGATGCATTTCTTTCAGTTTTATTCTCTTAAAAAGATACTGAAAACAAAGCAACAATTAACATTTAAATGAGAAAATAAAAAATTTGTGAATAACAATCAAATAGTTAATATCCTTAGCTGATCTAACTATTTCAATTAATAGCAAAATCAAAAAGTTGAGAAAATCAAAAAATATAAAGAGCAACTTACAAAATAAAACACATTAAATATACAAAATATGCATAATATTTATAATGCACAGACATACAACATAACAGTGAAATATCGTTTCATCAAGTAATTCAGATATTAAATAAATTGACAATAATTTATGTTGCAGAAAAGCTGTGAATTTAGTACATTTTTCCAAAGCACAGTTTATTCAAAAGTAAAGTAACAAATTTATATTTAAGAACTTGAAAATAAAATTTTGATCTTTGAAAGATATGTTTCAGAAGGTATTAGCATAGGGAAATACTTGAAAAATATTTTATCTGGCAAAATATATTTAAAATATATAAAGAAAATGTAAACTCGTTAAGAAAAACAAGATTATTTTAGCAAGTATATTTTAAAATTTATACTGGTTCAATGAAATAGAAAGTAAACTTTCCTTTAAATGAATCCAGCAGTAGCAGGACGGTATTTGTTTAATAGAGTTTGCAAATGATATAAATGTGAACCTAAAATAAGATTAAAAAAATCTTTTTTTTAATTTTTTCTACACCATTCTCAAATTTGTCTACATTTTATGTAATGATGTAGAAAAATGATGTTTCTAATTGGCATTTATTACACTTTTAAAATAATAGTTCATTAAGTTTTATCTTTAAACATCTTTAAATAGTTCTCATATAGCTGGAAAAGAAATGACAGCTATTTCATGTTTCGGATCAAGTATTTTTATGTTATCAGGGTAAATTATATGAAATAAGATAACAGAAATAAGTAAATTTACTTGTACCCCTCTAGAATATTTTAGAAGATAGATTAAGATAGAGAAATGTTACAGAATCAAAATCAGAGGTCAAAAGTTATTGGAAAAGCTAAAACAAGATTTGTAGGAGGATAAACACAGTTCAGAAAATTTACTAGAGGAAAATTCAACAGTGATTGTGCACATAATACTTGTTAAACAGTTTATTCTGCAAAACTGAATGCTGCATCAAAAAGTAGATTGAACAATAAAGGAGAAAGGGGAAAAAAACCTAAAAACAAAACTTCTATCACATGTAAAATTTTTGATAGTACAGTTGTACACTGTTTTTAAGACATATGATTTTATTAAATTTTAACAGAAATTTTGGAAAATGTGATTTATGAGCACAATCCTTACTCTACATGTGTGGTAAGGCATTATTTACATATTTCATGAAAAACTGAAGAAAAGTAAGTACTCTTATATAGAGTAGTATAAGTGCTCTTACATAGAGTAGCAAAGTATGCACTTCAATCAATAGATTTTTGTGATAAGGTGGACACCAAAATTAAAATAATGAAATAAATGTGGAATTTCATGTTAAGGAAAAGAAAATGAAGTCTGCAATAGCATTCCGAAGGTATTGGAACTTAATGTAATTATAAATAACTTCAAAAAGTTGTATCATACATCAAATTTTTCCAATAAGTACTTTTCCACATGAAAGGATTGTTTTTTTTCGATATCTGATAGACAAATTTAAGAAACATGGATTAGTAAATAACCATTTAATATTTAAATGACAAAAGAAATAAAAATTAGTATTTTAAATTTGAGTTAGAAACTATAATTTAAAGTGTCCATATATTCAGATAAATTAAATTTGTTTCCAAATAAATGTAATTTATTTCTAAAATATGAATTTAAAGATTGCATGTACATTTTTTTGTTTATTTTATTTTAAAGTGAATAAAACTGAACTTAACAGAATAATGTAAATCAGAACAGAACAATGCAAGCAACACAAGGCTTCATAATAAGACAAAAGAATATCAACAATGGCTACCATAATGTCTCTTGTTTTCTTTGAAATAATTGTCCATACATTCACATACAAAAATATCAAACATAACCAAATAGTATAAAACCAATCAAAAGAATGAAATCATTACAAGACTTCAAAGCCAGATAAGAG
Source organism: Cavia porcellus (assembly GCF_034190915.1). Classification (NCBI taxonomy): domain Eukaryota; kingdom Metazoa; phylum Chordata; class Mammalia; order Rodentia; family Caviidae; genus Cavia; species Cavia porcellus. The sequence goes on from NW_026947486.1 coordinate 52,787,536, forward strand.
GAAATGAAAAATGGGTACTATAATATCTTGTTCTCTTCAAAAAAGTCATGTATACTGTCACACATAATAAAATATTATAAAATGGAAAAGAGTAAAATGATCAAAACAAATGAACAAAAGAATTATAGGACTACAAAACCAGACAATAGGAAATCAGCAATAGCTACCATAATGTCTTTTTCTTCAACATACCTGTCCATACTATCACACATAATAAAATCAAACAAAACAAAATAAATAATACCAATTTAAAAAATGAGTGAAAGCATTATAGAAACTCAAAACAGTTTAATAGGAAACAAATTTTGATTAGCATAATACATCCCATTGCGTTCAAAATAGCTGCTCACATCATCAAAGTAAAATCTCACAAAATAGGACAGAACAAAGTAAACCCTAACAAAATTATGAAATCAGTGCAAAAGTTTAAGAGAAGACAATGAAAAATTAACAGTAATTACCACTTCTCCCTTCCCAGATGTTTCCTCCTCTATCACTTTTTCAATATCTATCGTGCTTTTTTGGAACCTATTTTGGAATCTGCTTAGCTTTTTTTCTGATCTCCTGTTACATGGAAAATTTGTTTACTCTCCATTGGTTTTCAGTCTATGAATTTCCTTTTGAGTTAAAGGTACTTCTTTTACATAGCATATTCATTGATCTTATTTATTAATCCACTCTCCCTGTGTTTATTTTTAGTATTGAATTGAGGCCATCTACATTAGTGGTTACAATCAGCATACATTGGTTTGTATCTGCTGTGCTGTTGGCCCTCCACTTTTCCCCTTCATTCTGCCTTCATTTAATGGTTTGGTGATCCTTCTTTGCTGCTTATCCTGGGACCATACTTATATTTATCTATCTCTGGACTACCCTTTAGCAGTCTCTGTAGGGTTGGTTTGGTGGTCATGAATTCCTTCAGTTTTTCTTTACCATGGAAGTACCTTATATTTCTATTAATTTTGAAGCATAGTCTTGCAAGATACATCAATCTGGGTTGAAAGTTGTTTTCTTTCACTTCTCTCCTTGGTCTTCTTGATTTGATAGTTTGCATTGACCAGTCTGCCATGATTCTATTGGTTTTATTTATTGGTGGTCAGCTTCATTTAGCTAATAATTTTCAATATTCTGTTCTTGTTCTGAATTTCTGTGATCTTGATTGTTATATGTCTGGGTGTAGATTTACTTTGGTTATGGCTCACTGGAATTCTATTTGCCTCACTTATCTGGATGTCAGATCCTTTTCTATAGTTTTAGAAGTTTTTTTCTATTACTTGGGTAAATAATATTTTAATTTCATTTATATTGACCCCTGCTTTTTCACTGATACTATCACTTTTAAATTATGTTTCTTTGTGAGGACTTGCAACCACTGAATTGTTATTTCTTGGTTCCTTTTTATATTTAAAAGGTCTTTCCTTTATTGATCAATAGATGCAATCCAATTTTCATGGTTTGAAAGTGTATCTTCAATCTCTTTCCAGCAGTTTTTCCAGGTTTCAATTGACTTTTTAGTTTCCTGGATATTTCTTTGCATCAGTTTCATACCTTGTACTTCCTTTCTATTGTTTGTACAAGGTTTTCATCATTTTCCTATGCTCCACTTTTCTATCTCTCTTTTCTTCAGACAGTTCAGTAATTCTTTCCTTATGTTCATGATTTCTTTTTTTCCCTGAGACATTATTTTTAATTGGATTACTTTTAAAAATTCATGAATTTTCTTTAATTAATTTGCTATCCTTTCATAGATTTCTGGTGTGTGATTTCCAGTTTCCTCTATGACTGTATCTCCCAGTCTTGTTCTGTGTGGCATTGAGGCTCAAGATTGTCTGTTTTTCTTGAAATTGACCTATGTTCCTCTGAACATGCTAGCTGTGAGATGCCAGGAACTTTCCACTTGGGCCACCCCTCCACAGTGTAAAGGAATAGAACAGGCATCTGGATTCCTCTGACCCCAAATTTACAATGAGTTAGCAGAACGTGGGTTTTTTCTCCTCCAGATCTATGCCTGAGTTTTATGGTGGTGCAATTGCTTCTCTTAGCCTGCGTGTGTACACCAGGACTGCTGTGATGGTAGCAGGCACACAGGTGTGTTTGCCTGATTTTCATTGTGGGTGATAACTGCCTGAAGGAAGCAAGTACCTCCAATGTTAGCCTACAGGTGCACAGATCTTACCTGGCTGCATGTTCCTGCTCCTGCTGTCTGTCTTCAGGAAGGAGACTTCCAGTGCTGCCAGCTGTCAGATGGAGTTGGGCCTGCTGGCTCTCTGCCCATGCTGGCTGCCTGTAGGAAGCAGCCTCCAGGTAGTGGCAGCTGGAAGACAGAGGTAGATCTGCTGGCACTCTCTGTATACGTGCTAGATCTCTTTGTAAAAGCAATCCAAAATACATTCCAGCACATTCTAGTATACAATATTAACTTCCTTAAATAGTTCTCGACTAATTGTTCAGTACATATTGTAATTTGCTTTACAAATGTTTTACTTGCACTTCTAGTTACAAATGCAGTATCAAATAATTATATTAATGTACTTCGCTAGATATAAAGTAATACAAAAATGTAAAATATTTTCCTGCAATAAAATGTTTACAATTTACTAAGTTAGGTTGATGAATAAAGCAAAAATCACTGTTAATTATTGTAACAACAAGTAGATTGAATACAATGAAACTGTGGGATATAGAATGGAGGCATTTAGGTAATATAGGAAGAATAAGGGGCATCACAGGTAGCAAAAAGAAAAGTGAGATTTGGAGGACAAGTAGGTATAACAGAGAATAGTCTAAAGCTAGTATTGATCACAGAGGATAAGACAAAGATCAGTAGCTTCCAAGTGGCATTGAGGTGGTACTTTACAAAATCCATTGATGTTAAGTAATGTGTGTTAATTGAGGAGAAGGCTACTGCAGGCATAAGATTGTGAAGAGTGTTGGATCTTGCTGAGCAGTTTGACCATCATTATCTCAGAGATACATAGAAGACATTGAAGGATTAATATTAGTTTTCACTTTATAAAAGTTACTCCAGTAACTATTTCAATATGTGGCAATGGAAGATAAGGAGAAGTGAAGTAGGATGTGTTATATGGTTAAGACTGAAGACAAAAACAGACATATAACAGTTTCAATATCCAGGAGACATGCCAATAGCACAACTATTGCAGAGTCAGTAGTGAATTGAAGGGACTAAATTTAAGATGTAGAAGGAGATAAAATTTAATATAATAAACTATATTATCTCCACTACACTGAGCTCTGGAATGTTCCTTCAGAAGCACTATGAAGTCTACACAAATGAGAAGAAAATAGATAGCTGTATTGCTCTAGAGAAATATAATTTGAAGGTGTTTAATAGAAAATTTTGAAAGCAAAATGAAAATACCTGTGCAAAAGTAGATAAAATATTTTAAAATAATCGTTAGGCATTTATCATGCAGTTTATACATTTACATATTCTAGATACATTAAGTACGTTTCATTATTTTGGAGAGGGAAGATTTCCTGAGTCATGGAACTTTTGTACATCCCATTTGGCTGGTTAATTTTCTCTCACTGATGATACAATTTATTTGACACCCAAAATGGTGGAAGGAAAAGTTTATTTAGCTTACAGTTTGCAGATATTTTAGTTCATGCTCAACAAGTTCCAAAGTAGGAGGGTGTGGTACCAGGTCAACACTTCAAGACAGTAGCCTGCAATGCAGCTAAATTAAAATTGTGGGAGGGTGAAACAACTCTGTTTTCCATCCTTATATTGTATGAAGGCTATCCTCCAACTTTTAGGTCAGATATAGTACTCATAAAATTTCTATGATGTCCTCTTGCACATGATTAGGATATTTACAATGTAAGGATCTTAGATCCCTGCTGAGTCTCTTAGTTAAATTTCTAAACACAAATTGACACAATGTGTAAAACATGACAATCCACCTCTTGTCAACTTGGCAACCAGACACATTTCTTTAAACAGATTTCCAGATACAAGATGCTGATTCTTAACATTTCACAAGTTGAACATTTTAACACAGGTTTAACAAACCTTAGAATCAGAATTACATCTCATAAATAACACTGTATTACTTTAGATACATAATATTTTGTCTTTGTCCCCCAAAGACTCATATGTGTTCCTCTATGCAACAGTCATTTGGTCCACCTGCAAATGTAGCCAAAAACTCAGTTTCAGCATCGCTGAGAAGTTCAAGTCCCAAGTCTCCTCTAAGATGTAAGTCAAACTTTAACTGCAAGCTTCTGTACAAGTGAAAGTGAAGTTAAACACTTCCTACATTCAATGATACAAAAATAAACATTAATATTCTATAAGGTACAAACAGTAGAATACAAAGAAACAGGGTCAAAACAATTCTAAAATCTAGCAAGGCAATGATCAATCCCTGTAATTCCATATGAGACACCTGAAGCAATCTGTGGGAAATTGTGCGCTCAAAATGGTTTGTATGACTAACCTTATGGCACTTATAGGGGTTGTAGCTCCTGACACTTCTCCCTTAGGCTCATTCTGTTCCATTCTTCCAGTTTTCCTTAGATGACTCATATTTCTGGCTTTTCCAAACTTCAAGGGTCTTCACAGAACTTTTGGACTTACTCTCACACTTTTCCTTAGATACCTCATATTCCCTCCTTTTCCAAAATTCTTGGATCTCCACAACTCCTTTCAATTTACTTTCACATTTTCATTAGATGACTAATATTCCTGTTTTTTACAAACTTCTGGGGTTTCCACAGCACCTTTGGATTTACTCTCACAGTTTCACATACTTCCCCCTCAGGAGCATACATTCCGGGATACCAGACCTTCTGAAATTGGAGTGGAAGCCCAAATTCAGTATTCTTGTATTCTTTATGTACCTAAAACCAGCACCATATGAATGATGCCATGGTCTGCTGCAAGCTGGAGCAGTAGCTAGGCTCTGCTCTCTTTGTCCGTATTCACAGAGAGCAAAGAGTCCCTGGATTGCTGAACACTCTGAATCCAATTCTGAAATACAAATTTTCTAAGCCACTGCCATTCTGAAACATGGTGCAGCTACCACCATTCCACAACATTGTGCCCTGCAGCTTTTCCTCAAAGCAAATTCTTTTATATTTTTCAGTTTTGTGGCTACAAATGTTCAAGGATTGCTGATTTTTGTGATGGTTTCAGGGCATCTTTTTTATTCTCCCATTAGTTTCACCAAGCAAGATTCTTAGATCTGTCTTTGCAGTCCATAAATTTATTGCAGCTTCCTTTCTGGCCATATTCACAATGTTTTAAATCATCCTTCTGGGCTCTTTGCTCTTGATTTGCAACATAAATCTGGATAAAATTCTTCAACAGTAGCCATGCTATCACCTCAACATTTGACTGCCTTGAAATTTCTTCCCCTAGATTAATTAGTCCATCACCCTTAATCTTCATCTGAGGTAAAGCCTTAGGACATGAGCAAAATTGAGACAAGTTTTTGCTGAGCCACAACATGCATCATCTGGAGTGCAACAACCAATGCAGTCCTTTTTCCCAACAGAAACTGCAAAAACCTGGTTTTTCCTGAATTTTTGTTTTTCTGAGCTTTGACCATAATCTCCTGTACAGAACAGCCTAAAGCGTTCCAGCTCTATGCTTTCAGGTAACATCTCCAATCCTTTCTAAAGTCTTCCCACAAGGCATTTCCAAAGATTCTTGAACCACATGGTAAGGTACAGTCACGGTATTTACCCCACTCCACTGGTACGAAATTCTGTCTTGTTTACTTTTCTCTCGTTGCTGAGACAAATTACCTGAAACACAAAGTGAAGGAAGGAAAATTTTATTAACTTACAGTTTTTGGAATTTTCAGTCCATGCTCAGCTGTCTCCAGAGCAGCCTGGCATTGCACCAGTGCAACACTTCAAGGCAGCAACCAGAAAAAGCAGACAGAGTAAAAGTGTGTTGGGGGAGCAACCCTCTTTTCCATCTTTACATTGTATGAAGACCACTTTCCACCCTTCAGGGCAGATGTAGCTCTCACAGAATCTCTGTGACCTCCTCCTGCAAAGAATGAGGATATTTACAAAGTAAGGATCCTGGCTCCCTGCCTAGTCTCTGAGTTAAACTTCTAAATTTCTCAGGTTGACCCAATGTATTAACCATAACGCCATTCATATTGGTGATTATATATAACTATGGATGTGTTTAAAGTCATACACTCAAAATAGTGAATTTGATTTTTTCAAATTTATAGAATAGCTTTGTAAGACAGATCATTCATGAGAAACTAAAACTTTAAAATTTACTTTCACTTTGGATATTTACAAACATTCAACCATAATGTAAAATTTTCCATTATTCAAATGACTGTATCTTCAGAGTTTTTGAATTGTAATTCATTACAAATAAATATAATTTTTGCATTTGTAATAGCCTTTTCACTTTTCTTATACTTGATTTTATTTTATGTGGTTTCGGTTGGTTCAGTAAAGTGTTATGCAAAACAATATTAAAAGGAAAATTTCAGAAGTAAATGATTTATTATTATATATTTTAAACAGAAAAATGAAGACTCTTTGCAATTCACTCCATCTTTCCCAGGTATAATGCACCTATTTTATTCATTGTATACATTATTCACTTGGTAGTTAGCTCAGTTATGAGGTCAATAAAGTGCAAAACTCAAGCTTAGTATTGGTAACTTTATATTTGCATATTGATAGACTTGTTCAATGTTATTATTTATCTGCTATATTGCATAATTAATGGTCTCGACTTTATCCTGGATATTAATGCATTAAGTAATTAAGCTATATATGTGTATAGATATATACATATATATGACATTCCCTTCTGTTTGCATTTTTAGGCATCTACAATATGTCTTAGAATACATTAGCGCATAACTTTGAATGCATTCACTTTGTGAATTTATTCATCTAGTTCTACTTGATATAGATTTTAGATTATCTATTTCATTTTAATGTTATGACTTAATTAGAGTATGAATCTGAAAACACAACATCGCAATGTTTATTTGAAAAGTTGTCACAAATTTAGACCTCTCTGATATAGCAATGCTGGAATTTTAATACCTCAATAATGCTGTCAATCAAGATAAATGCTGCATTTCTGAGTTATCATAAATATATGCAGTCCAAAAAAAGAAATAAAAATGGAAAGTTCATGCATCTTGTCTATCTTTGATGTTTATATTGTAAAACTAAGGATTCATGTGAATGGTATGCATCACAACTTTGATCTTAAAGTACACTTAATTATTTTATACACATTTCATCATTGTTAATCTTACAATTATTTAGTTATTCTACTTTAAAAGATGTGAAACATGTATTATTATATGAGACACCTACTTTTTGGGAGAAACATAGTGACCCTTTGTCAAATATTTTATACACTGTTACATTAAACATGTGCTAATAAACTTTGTTATGATAGAAATGTTCACAATAAACACTTATTTTGCCAAAGTAAGTGATTAAATACCATTTAAAGATACTTTTTTAGACTTATGAAAACTATATGTATATTCTGTAATTTAATTTTAATAGCTATGAAATAATGCTATATATTGACTGAATCAAATGGTAAAATCTAACTGTTTTGATATGTATCTTTGTATGCCTTTGTACTGTAAAATAAACTCTCTCCCATATATATATAAGCTAGTACACAAGTCACTCTTTATTTGGTCTATCATTTACCATTTAAAAACTGAAAGTAAAGAATATAACTTAGTTTTTAGTTTTGAACAAAGCATGGCTAAATGGCTCTATATTGAGGCTAAACTTTCAATTTAGTGTTGGTTAGAAGGACAGAGGAACCAGGAAAAGTTCCCTAACATGTATTCAGGCAAGCTTTTCTTCCGCTGTTTTTCTTAGTCTTTCAATATGGTAATTTTCTCCTTCAGTTTTTTAACACTGTGTAAAAAATGGTTAGAGTAATTGAAAGTAATGTGATAAATGTTTGAATATTTGCATAGGCTTTATTTTTGTTTCAGTTTATGATGAAATGAAAGTTGCATAAAAGGAACATAGAATATTTTAATATATTGGATTCCATGTTAATATATATTAAACTATTATTTATGAAATGTTGCACTGCCACTACATTATAAAATATTAAATTTATTTAACATTTTTTACTACTACCAATATAGAACACAATGAGAAGGAATACTATTATAATCTATTTTCTAGATAAATAGAAAGAATTGTTGAAATCTGAAAAGAAATATGATAAAAGACTCAAAATAAGTTGTTTTACTGAAAAAACTGAAGCGAAGTGATACATATGATTTAATTCAAACTTTGGGAAAAATAAATATAATTTTGAAATATACTTGATATAAAACATTTAAGACAATATTCAGATCAACAACTTCCTATTGGTCACTGTCAGAAAATTTTGCATTAATACATTTTAGAGAAGGAGAATTCAATTAATTTTCAATGGATGTGCCTTAGCTATGAGAAACATTAAAACTTAATTCATTGTCAAAAATACTCTAAGAAATAAAGAACACTAAAGAGTACTAATCTGTTCCTTACTATGGGAAAATATGAGTATGTTTTCACTAAGATAAATTCAAAAAGGTACTAAAATGTAATCATCTGGAAAACATAATGTTGAGTGAAATAAATCAGATACATAAAATTAAATACCAAATGATATCTCTCATTTAAGTAAGACAAAGTACAAACAAGGAGCATAATAAGGGATGCACAGAAGAAAACAATAGGACAGTTCTCTTATATATAGGTAAGTTACAGGAATATGAGAAAAGTGGAAGAATGTGAGGAAAGACTATGTAAACATAATAAATATGTGCCATGTACTAGATCATGATATTCTCAGTGAATGCAAACAACATGTCATGAACATGAACTAAAATTAATAATATGAACAAGAATGAAAATAAGGAAAGAGGATTTAGGAAAAGAGGGAGTGAGGGAGTGGAAAGGAGAATGTGATTTTAAAGGAAGAAAAATAATTATAATTATATATATATAATTACTATATATATATATATATATATATATATATATATATATACTTCCCAAGAGGAATGCACATTTCACATGCTATGAATATGTACTAATGAATAAATAAATGAATATGAAAGAAAGAAAAAAATTAATACCAATGTAATTTCAAAATGGACTCTGAAACACTCAGATGACAGCCAAATACCATACCAGGTACCCTATTAAAAAACAAGTCTAGAAGAGTCTGAGTTCAAGCTCCTGTCTTCCTCCATTGCCCTGTGATGTTGCAACTTGTGAGAGGAGGATGAGTTTGCTCTCCTCTCTTCCTCCACTGTTCCAGAACTGTGCAGATGGCAAGATGAATCTGATTTCACTTCTTCCCTTTCCCTCCTGACCAAAATCTGAGCTAGTGAGTAGAGTGTGATTTTGTCTACGACTCTTCTCCATTAACACAGGATGTGATATTATGTCTGGCAAGAGAAGTCTGATATCTATGTCTCCCTCACTCAGTGGAACTCAGTGTCTGGGGACATGTGGAAGTACCACCAACAGATCAAGTCTCTGGGTAAGGCACACACAATGGAAAGGCAAAACTAGAAGTGTGGAAATATCCTATGCAACACTAGTAATACAAACCAACAGGTGATCTCCAACTTCCCTTCATATTTTATCCTACTCATTCTCTTCATTTCTTTCATCAGTTATCTTATTTGATTTTATAACACTTTCATGCCAGCAAACATTGTCTTTTCTTTTTCTGATTCATGTTTAAATTTCTACTCATTCTCTTCTAAACCTTCCAATCCTCCTTTGTTCTACAATTACCCAAAACCTGGGTGATCATCCTTTGGCTTCCAAACTTCCTGCTGCTATAGTTAAACTCATTTATCTCTCCCTAGCCTCCTGAAATCACACACAACAGGATAAAATTATTCTATGAAGTGGAAAATCATTGCATATAAAATCCTAGTAAAAGTTGCATTACATTATATTTCTGTAGACCTTTCTCCAATGGTTATAGATAGCAGGCTAAACAGTTATAACCATTTGCCAGGAGGTACGTTATCTTGAATCTATTGTTAAAAATCCAACCGAATTGCTTTAACCAGTATGCCATACTTGCTGTAATGACTTTTTTCTCTCTCTGTATGACAATGTTGTGATTGTAAGGGCTCACAACCAGCACCATATCGTCCAAAGCAAAAGGAATGGATCCTAAGGTAAACAAATTGCAACTCCTTAGTATTAATACTTTGGAAAGATATTCTTGGGCTAGAAATAAAGATCAAGTGTCACCTATATCTAAAAGACATCCTGAGGGGCATATATGTCCTATGAAAGCCTCAACACTAGTGATAAGCCAATGTACCATAATAAATATAAACACATCATCAGAGGAAACAAAATAAAATAGAAAATAAAAAATAACAAGATGAAGATGCAAAACATAATCCAAATGCCCACCCAGGACAAGTCCAGAGCAGAAAGGAATTTCAAGCTAAGAAATGGAACTCTCTGAAATGGTAGCATCACAAATGAAAAACAAAATAAAAGTGGCCACAAGAAAAAAAATAAACTCTAAGGTGAAAAAAATTAATATCAAAATAAAAGACATTAAAGCAGAGCCAGATTTTGAAAAACAAAGGAGGAGCTCAGAAGAATCATGAAAACCATGAATGCCAATGATAGACAAGAATAACATTGAATGAAATAGATCTAAATAGAAATGCAGGAGACTAGATAAGCCACTAAAACTATATTATGGGATGGTCTGTGCACCATCCTAAGCCCGTGTGTTTAAGATCGTTGCTCCCAGGGGTCAAGGATCTCCCTAGCTTCCTGCCACACTCAACCAGCTCCAGCTCCATAGGTTTTCAGCCTGCCTGTGCAACCCCCAGTGACTCTCTCTCAATCTGGGGAACTGGAAAGCCAGAAGTGAGTGTCTGTGCACCATCTTGAGACTTGGGAGTTTAAGATCCTCATTCCCAGTGGTCAAGAAACCTCCCAGCTCCTTGCCACACTCGACCAGTTCTGCAGGATTTGGGCCCACCTGGGACACGCAGTGAACTTCTCTCAATCCAGGGACCTGGACAGCCAGAGTCCCAGGAACGGAAAGCATACAAGACAATCTCAAACACGCCCAGAGGAAGACGTAGAACTACACTTGAAACACGGAAATATAGGAAAATGACAACACAAAAGACCAAAATGCAGTCTCAAACCTCCAATCCATCCCAAGAAAGCTTAGTAACTATGTTCACAGAAGAAAATATATGCCATAAACCTGAAATACCTGAAATAATATCAATTGAAATAAAGAAGCAACTCCAGAAAGCTTTGAAGGAATTCAAACTAGAAATAACCTCCCAGGTAAAAGGAGCAATGATAAATGTAATAAAAGAGATGTTGAACACATCTAAAAAAGTCATAGTTAAAAAATTAGAGGAACAAAATCAAAAAATAGAATCCCTGGATGAACAATATATGAAACAAACAAATACATGAAGCAGATTTAAAGAAAGAGATGGAAATCTAAAATTTCACTGAAAGTTGTCAAAACTTCACTTCAACAAAAGTGAAGATAGAATTTCAGACCTTGAAGACAGGATTGCAGCTAATGAACAGGAAGAGAAAGATCTTTTAAAAATAACAAGACATCAGGAAATAATTCAACAGTTGCAAGATCATGCAAAGAAAAACAACGTAAAATTGATAGGGATAAATGAAAAAGAAAGGGATAACACAAATGATATGAACAGGATATTTAATGAAGCAATAGCTGAAAATTTCCCAAACATGAGAATGGAAATTGACATTAGGATTAGTGAAACATATAGAACTCCAAATAGCCATAACAAAAATAAAACTACACCCAGATATATAATAATCATCCTAGAAATCCAACAACAACAAAAAAGAATACTAAAAGCTATGAGAGAGAAAAGACAGATCACCTATAAAGGAAAACCTATCAGAGTCACAGCAGACTTCTCAGCAAAAATAATAAAATCAAGAAGAATATGGAGTGAAGTATTCTAGATCCTAAAGGAAAATGATTTCCAACCTATACTGAGGTACCCTGCAAAACTGTCCTTCAAAATGGATGAAGAAATACTTTCGTGACAACAAACAGCTTTAGAACACCATGGTCAACAAGCCAACCCTGAAAAGCATACTGAAAGACAGTTTAGATACACTCAGGAAAAAACCACAAAGCAAAGCAGACAATTAAACAGATTGGAAAGATAAGGATGCAACAGCAGAAAGATAACATGTCAACAAAAAAAACAATATATAACAGTTATAACTATTAATGTAAATGGTCTCAATTCATCAATTAAAAGAAACAGACAGGAAGAATGGATCAAGAAACAACATCCAACAATATGCTGTTTACAAGAAACTCATCTAACCCTAAAGGACATTCGCAGACTGAAAACAATACTTCAAGCAGTTACTCAAAAAGATGTGGGCATATCTATTCTGTTTGCAGGGAATGTGAACTTAAAACCAAGAATGAACAAAAGTGATAAAGAAGAACATTGCATACTGGTTAGGGGAAAATTTCAGGAGAAAGAGATAACAATCTTAAATATACACACACCAAATTCCAGAACACCCAGTTATACAAAACAAGTATTAATAGAAATGAAAAATCAAATAAGCAACAACACAATTAAAGCACAAGACCTTAACACACCACTAACACCAAGGAACAGATCAACCAGGCAGAAAATCAGCAAGGAAATAACAGAACTGAATCACATGTGTGAACAAATGGACTGGATACATATATACAGAGTGTTTCATCCAACAACACCAGAATACACATTATTCTTAGAGGTACACAGGACATTCTCTAAAATAGAACATATACTAGCCCTCAGAACATATTTAATTAAAAGCAAGATAGTTGAAATTATCCCATGCATGTTATTAGATCATAGCACCATAAAATTAGAAATTAATGATGAAAGAAACTGCAAAAATTCCTCAAAAACATGGAAATTGAATAACACACTCTTGATCAATCAGTGGGACACAGAGAAAATTAAAGAAAAAGTTAAACAATATCTACAATGAAAGAAAAATACAAATACAACTTACGGAATTTCTGGGAGGCAATAAAAGTGGTCCTCAGAGATTATTGCACTGAGTTCCCACATCAGGAAAACAGAATGAATACAAATAAATAACCTGATGCTACACCTCAAACATCCAGAAAAGGCTGTAGTTAGGGGTTGTACACAGAGAACAATTAGGATCAAGACATGGAGTATATAATATTATTTTTATAATGGTCACCAGAAGTTAACACTGGAAAACGCAAAAAATATATCTACAACACTAAAGACGTAGATTATTTAGTCAAGAACCTAAATCCCACAGCAATGTCCCCCATGAGTCCAAATAAAAACTCAGAGCACAGGACAATGCCTCCAACAAGCCCAATTGGAGGTCCAGAGCCCAAAAGAAGGACTCACACCAGTCTCTTTTACAGAATGGTGCCGGGAAGACTGAAGGGTAAGTGGTGGAAGCCAGAAAGTCTATGCCAGCAGGATGAAGGAGCTGTGCTAGTGGGATGAGTTCACATGTGTAAATAAATGGACTTGATACATATATAGAGAGTGTTTCATCCAACAACCTCAGAATACACATTCTTCTTACAGGTGTATTCTGGACTTATGCTGGAGCTGAGAAGTCACACTCATAACAAAGACCAGGGCTATCCTGAAAGGCACAACAGCCATCCTCAGCCACACAGATTCCCAGAGATCTTCCTCCGACAAGCACATTAGTGTACATACTGAGAAGTAGCATGACAAGTAAATCCAGGAGACCAAGCAGCACATGTCTTCCCCTCCAGAGCTAGGAAGCAGTGTGTGAGGCCCAAAGCTTCTCAAGGAAAACCAACAGTTCAAACAGCAACTTGTAGGAGAACCCACAATGCCTCAATATAGCAATGCATTAACCCCTCAATACTCAACACCTTCCTTCTCCACCTTTTTATCCTGGCAAATTTCCTCAGGTGGAGCATCTTTGCTCAATGCCATGCTGATGTAATACAGCTGGCGTTAAGTTGACCACCAGTTTTTAATCCATAACAGAAAAAGAAGAGCAAGTCAAACCCAAAGGCAAAAAAAGGAGGAAATTATAAAAATCAGAGCAGAAATTAATGTAAAAGAGACTAAGAAGACAATCCAAAGAATCACTGAATCAAAGAGTTGGTTCTTAGAGAGAATAAAAAAAAATTCATAACCCCTAGTGAACTTTATTTAAAAAGGAAAGAAAAAGCTCCAATTCATGCAATAAGGAATGAAAAATGTGAAATCACTACAGACTCTGTAGAAATATGGAAGATCATCAACACCTATTTCAAAAACCTCTACTCTTATAGGTTTGATAACACAGAAGAAATGGACAGATTCCTAGAAACATATGAAGTACCAAAGCTAGGTCAAGAAGATGTAAAACTGCTGAATGACCCAATTTCTATTAATGAAATTGAAAATTTAATTAAGCCCTTACCTAAAGAGAAGAACCCAGGCCCAGACAGAGTCACTCCAGAATTCTACAAGAAATACAAAGAAGACTTAATGCTGACACTCCTCAAACACTTCATTACAATTGAAAGGGAAGCAAATATCACTCTAGTACCAAAACCTGAGCAAGAGCCAACTGAAAAATACAACTACAGGCCAATCTCCCGAATGAACACAAAGGCAAAAATCCTCAAATACTGGCAAACACAACACAGAAAATCAAGAAGATTATACACCACAACAAAGTGGGATTCATCCCAGGCATGAAGGGATGGTTCAACATATGTAAATCAATAAATGTAATCCCCCATATCAATAAAGTAAAAAATAAGAATCACATGAATATTTCTATAGATTCAGAAAAAGATTTTGATAAGATCCAACATTCATGCATGACAAGAACATTACAGAAAATTGAAATATATGGTCTTTACCTCAATCTAATAAAGGCCATGTATGACAAACCAACTACCAGTATCATATTAAATGGACTAAAATTGAAGGCCTTTACCCTAAAATCAGGCAAAAGACATGGGTGTCCCTTATCACCACTCCTATTCAATATAGTACTGGAAATACCAGCCAGAGGAATTAGACAAGAGAGAGAAATAAAAGGGGTAAAGATAGGAAAAGAGGAAGTTAAATTATCATTATTTGTGGATGACCTGATACTCTACATAGAAGACCCTCAAAAGTCCATTGAAAATCTTCTAGATACAATAAATAAATTCCACAGTGTAGCTGGATACAAAATGAATACTAAAAATCAGTATTATTCCTATACCCTAACATCAAAATCACTGAGTGAGAAATAAGAGAAGTCACAACCTTCACAGTAGCATCTAAAAAATGAAACACTTACGAATTATTCTGATGAAAGAAGTTAATTATTAATGTAGGAAAAACTATAGCACTCTGAAAAATGCAATCGAGGAGAATCTCAGAAAATGGAAAAACATCCCTTGCTCATGGATAGGGAGAATAGACATTGTGAAATTGACCATTCTCCCTAAATTGTTAATACAGATTCAATGCAATCCCAGTAAAAATACCATCAATGTAACTCATAGATCTAGAGAAATCACTCATAAAATTCATATGGAATCAGAAGAGACCTAGAGTAGCAAAGACAGTACTAAGTAGCAAAGGCAAGGCAAGAGGTATCACAATCCTTGATTTGAAGCTATACTATAAAGCAACTGTAGTAAAATCAACATGATATTTGAATAAAAAGAGAGCTAAAGATCAATGGAATAGATTAGAAGATACAATCACAACTACAAACACACTCAACCACCTTATCTTTGATAAAGGGGCCAAACAGGTTCACTGAAAGAATGACAGTCTCTTTAATAAATGGTGTTGGAAAAACTGGCTCTCCATTTGCAGAAAACTAAAACTAGACCCAGGCCTATCACCATTTACTAAATTAAAATCTAAATGAATCAAATATCTGAATATTAAAACAGAAACACTAAATCTATTGGAAGACCAAGTAGGTAAAAACCTTGAAGACATAGGGGTAGGTAGACAATTCATGAACAGGAGTCAAAATGCACAGGAAACACTTTCCAGAATCAATAAGTCTGATCAAGTCTTACTAAGAAGTTTCTGAATGTCAACAGAAATCTCCAGCATAGTGAAAATAAAACCCACAAACTGGGACAAAAACTTAGTGAACTGTCCCTCAGTCAAAGGACTACTATCTAAAACATACAAAGAATTAAAAAAAAGTCAGACCCCCAAAATTCAAAGATCCAATCCAAAAATGGGAATCTGAGTTGAATACACAGTTCTCAGATGAAGAAAAACAAATGGCCAATAAATACATGAAAAAATGTTCATCATCATTTCTCATTAGAGAAATGCAATTTAAAGCCACACTTAGGCTTCCAGCTAAAGATAGCAGATATTAACATCAGGCTACTGATTCTCCCTGAGATAGGCTATTTAGATTCCAAAGTAATATATTGTGAAGAGTGTCGAAAACAGAGAGATGGATCACCTCATCTCTGGAAAAAACTAAGGTGAGAAGAACCAATCAAACATACAATCCTGGTGCTACTATTGGAACAGCTAAAGATTTGATGCTCCCATTGCAGTGCTCGAACTCACACTGCCACGACTTACCAAGTCACCCGCTATTTCAACTCACTGGAAATGCAGTCACACTAAGTTCAGGGGTTGGTGAACTGAAAGGAGAGCTGAACTGTTGGGAACCTGCATTGACCTGTGGTGAGTACCAAGAATAAAACCAATTCACAGAAAAAGGGGGCTCCAATGAATGACATTCTGGGACTGGGCAGAAGGGCAACAACAAGGAGTAGCAGTGACATCAGTCAGCTCCGCTGTGCCCCAGATAGCATTTGTGAGGTGTGCTTGGCATGGATCATGCCCCTAGCTGAGACCAAATAAGCTATCCGATACCAATTCTCCCCTCTCTGCGGTGCACACTAATGCAGTGAAGGCCTCAGCAGTTCCCAGAGGGAGGGGCCAGCATACAGGCTTCAGGAGAACTGCAACCAAAAAAGAAAGCAACGGGGACTTCCTATATATAGCTTTATAGAATAAACAAAAAAATATGAGAAGAGAAAGCAACAAGAAAAAGTCCCCAGCTCCTATTCCTGAGATCACTGATCCCGGAAAGGTAAATACAAAGGAGACTGAGGACAGCAAACATGCAATATCAGACACAGCACAAGTAGACATAAAGATATATCTTCAGGATCTCATAGACTAGTTCAAATGTGAAATATTTAACCAAGTAAAGCAAGATATAAATAGATTAATAAAAGAAATGTTAAACACCTCTCAAGAAGACACAGATGGAAACATGGAGAAACACAAAAATGGGGAGAAACATCTGATGAAAAATATAAAGAAATCATAGAATACATGAATCTGTTTCAAAGAGATTACCAGGAAATTAAAAACTCCAATGAAAGCTGGCAAAACTGCTTGAAAGAAACGAAAGATAGATTATCCAAACTGGAGGACAGGTATGCAATGTGGGATTATGAAAGGAAAAACTTTTTTAAAATAACAAGGAAACAAGTGGTTAAAATACAGAGGCTAAAAGATTACAAGAGTATCGATAAGTTGAGAACAAACAATGTGAATAAAGAAGCAGGGTTACAAACAAAGGAACTACAAAAGCTTTCATAGAAATAATTAAGGAAAAACTCCCCAAACATAGGAAAAGGAAATGATATTCTTATGTATGAGGCATAGAGAACTCCAGCCACCTAGAACCAAAACAGAACTACACCCAAGGATATAATAATCAAGATCCCAGAAATCCAATATAAGAACAGGATGTTAAAAGCTGTCAGAGGCAAAAAACAGATTACTTATAAGGGGAAGGCCATCAGAATTACCATAGACTTCTTGACACAAACCATCAAATCATGAATAGTGTGGAGTGAAGTATTTCAAGCCATGAAAGAAAATAACCTCCATCCCAGATTGATGTACCATGAAAAATTATCTCTAGAAATTGATGGAGAAACAAGATGCTTGCAAGACAAAGAGAAATTGAGGGAATTCGCGAACACCAATCCAACTCTACAGAGAGTACTGCAGGACATCCTAAAGAGAGAGAAAAGTATCAGGATTCCAGAAAAAGTGGCAGAGAGGCCTCAAGCAGAAAGCAAAATGAAGATGACAAACAAGCAACTAATGGCAGGAAAACAGCACTACAGAAATGAGGCAGAAAAGGTTGGCTATAATCTCTAATATAGATGTCCATGATACACTAAATTTAAAAAAAGAAAAAGGAGAGAATCACAGGCAGAGTAGATCAGGAGGTAGGGTCCACCGAGATGCTCTTTTCAGGAAATATATTTAATCTGAAAAAGAATATGTGGACCAAAAATCAAATATGAGTGAACAATGCTCTATGTGACAGGGAATCACAGAGTAACAGGGGCAACTACACCAGTGTTTGTACATAGGTTGGAAAGATAGGCTTTAATAGGTAAAGGAATACAACCAGAGATCAAGTTCAGGAGGAAGAAGGTTAAGAACCACTTAGGTAAATAGCAGGTTGCCACCCCCTACCCCAATTTAAAAAAGAGGGTGTTGATGAGACCCAAAAATGCACAGTGCACCCTGGGGGAGTGAAAAGAGAGGAATATTCTTTTTTTAGTTTTATTTAAAAGGAAAAAGAGAAAAAAGAAAACAAAACAAAGTGGTATAAGGGTACAAGTAATACAGAACTACCAAAAAAAAAAAAAAAAAAAACAGTAAGAAATCACCAGTTAATAGATTACACATTATCATCTTAGAGGTAGTTGCTCAAGTCACAGTATCAAAGCATACAAATTGGACATTCAAACAATGAGACTGCAAACAGTTGTGTTCAATCATCCAACCAGAAACCTTAATATGGTCATCTATTTAACACCCCTAAACACACTTGCAGTTGTATCCTTTAGAGCACTTTTTTCCCTCTCTTTTTTTGCAACAAAATGTATACATTTTAGGTTTTATTACTCCTTAGTTCTTATTACTTTTTTTGGAAGAGAATAAAGTCAAATATGGCAAAACAAAGCTGTCAGTCAAAACCAAGGATAGACATAGCACATGATGTAAAAACAGAGTACAAGGTTATCAACAATGGTTACCATAATTCCTCTTACTTCCTTAAAAAGAATTGTCTATCTCATTAGGTATTATAAAGTTGAACAAAACAGTAGAGAATAAGACCAATAAAATCTAAACAATGTAAACATTACAGGACTTCCAAAGGAGATAATAGTCAAACCAGAATGGGCATCATAGTGAATCTTATTGCCTTCAAAGTAGTTGCCCATACTCTCAAACTTGATACTATCATACAGAACCACAGTGATATATGTGCACATATGTTTATAGCAGCACAATTCGTAATCACCATATCTTGGAAACATCCCAAGTGTCCATCAACTGAGGAATGGATAAAAAAAGTTGTGGTATTTCTATACAATGGAGTATTACTCAGCTATAAAGAAGGATCACATTGAGATATTTATCAGTAAATGGGCACAGCTAGAGCCCATACTCATAAGTGAAATAAATCAATCTCGCATGTGTGAATACCAAATAGTTTCCCTAATGTAAATAATGATTCAAATATATAAAAGTATGTGGTAATCATGATTCCCCATTATGTGGCCTTGAAGCCTTATAAAATTTTCACTTATTAATTGGAATGGCTTTATTCTGGGCTACTTGATATGGAAATATTTGAAGCTATAGGATATGAAATTATATTCAAATATTTCAAGGAAAAAGACACTATGGTTACTACTATTAAGTCGGTTATTTGGTGGTGAAGCACTAGGTTGCTGAAACAGTCATGCTTTGACCTGTATTGTTATGTTGTTAGTCCTCTTTTATCTGAATCTCTCCCTTGTTCATTAAAAAAATTATTTAGTTATTTTTTATGATTTTTTTAATCAAGGGGAAAAATAAAAAAAATAGCAGGATGCATTATAGTAGTTTTTTTGATTTCCTGTTAACTTGATTTGAAGTCCTGTAATACTCCCACTATCTTGTTTTGACTGATTAGACCCTGTTCCTTTCTGTATGAGAGAGGAACAATATTTAAAATGATAACAGAAGTCATTGTTAATAGTGTATCATGAACTAAGCCCATTTAACACACACCACTCTGCTTAGAGAGAACTTATTCTGTCCCAGTTTGTCTACAAGCACTAGATCTGAGGGCACAGACAGATATTCCAAATATATAAGGGTATAGCACAATATTCATCTTTAAGTTCCTATTAACTTTATCTGGAGCCCTGTATAACTTATACTGATTTATCATGACTGGTTTTAGTTAAATCTGGTTTGTTTTGATTATTATTTGTTATTGAAAGATTTTATTCAAAACTGCTATGATTGATAGTATCAAGTCAGAGAGTGTAGACATCTACACTGAAAATGACAAAATTCATTATGATACCTATTCTGGTTTGATTACTACCTATTTTTGTAGTTTTACACTATCTATAAAGTTGTGTTTCTATTAATACTGTTATGTATTGATATATTCAATTATATTATATCTGATGATATAGCCAATTCTATTGAAGATAATAAGAGACAACACAGTAATCATGGTAGAACTCCTGTACAGAGGTTTTATGTGCCTTTCACTTTATGTGTCTATAGGAATATGTTTTGTTCTGTCCTGATTTGTTTTGTTTCTCTCTCTAATACAGAAAGGATAGAAATACATGTTAAGACTCATGCATACGTAGAACCTATAAAGTTTATGAGAACTGATCTTATGACACATGATGAAACGAACAAATACTTTGAAAGAAAAGAGACACTACAGTAGCCAGTGCTAATCCCATAACGTCATGATGTGAAATGCAGCAATAATATGATTCTTTGTTCAGAATGGTTTTAGCCTGCTTTGTTTTGTTCAGTCTCATCATAAATGAAGATATGGGTAACTGCATGTATGTTTAAATGTATATATAGCATATATGTTTAAATGTATCAATAGCATTGATAACCACATGTTGCTAAGTTTGTGTTGGATAGTTGAACAGAACTTTCTATAGTCTCACTGTTTTAATTCCCACTTCTATGTTCCACTTTTGTATCTTGAACAATTACGTGTGAGGACAATACGTAAACATCAACTAGTGATTTATTGCTCTTTGTTTTTTCTTTGAAAGTGTGTATTATTTCTACACATTTTCTGTTTTGTTTAGTCTTTCTTTAAATAAAATCATTTTTAACAATTAAAAAATAAAATAAAAAAGAAAGTGAAAGGGGAGCAATTGGCTAAAAAGGCAAAGCAGTGGCCATTGTTTGTCATTTGTCATGATTTGAAATCCATATTGTTTACATTAATCTGTTTACTTTTGGTTTATTCTGTTCCAGTTTGTCTTCTTGTATTAGATTTGATGGTATGGACAGCTATTCCAAAGATAGCAGGATGCATTATGTGTCTAATTGGAGGATATAGGAAGCTACTTTAAAGACAGTAAGATTCACTATGACACCCATTCTGCTCTAACTATTAACTTCCCTTGAAGTCCTGTAATATCTCCAATGTTTCATCTTTATTGGTTTTGTTCTGTACTGTTCAATTTCATGATACCTGATGATATGGGCAATTCTTTTGAAGACAGCAAGAGGGATTATGGTAACCATTGTTGATCACATTGTATTTTGTTTATACATCATGTACTATGTCCATCGTTTTATTTTGATTGACTATTTTGTTTTGTCACATTTGGTTATATTCTCTTCAAAAATTAATAAGATCTGAAGGAGTAATAAAACCCACGTTGCATAATTGTTATTATAAAAAGAGGGGAAAAGAAGTGTTCTAAATGATATAACTGCATGCATGTTTATGTGTGTAAGATAGACAAACATATTACTAAGTTTTTGCTGGATCGTTGAACAGAACTTTTTGCAGTTTCACTATTTGAATGTCCAATTTGTATGTTTTAAATTTGTAACGTGAACAACAATTTCTAAGATGAAAATATGTAATCTATCAACTAGTGATTTCTTCCTGTTTATTTTTTTGAAATTCTGTACTATTTCTACATTTTTCTGTTTACATTTTTTCTCTTCAAGTAAATTTTAAAAAAACACACTGAGATTCCATCTCACTCCTGAAAGAATGGCCAGGATCAAGAAAACTACCAACAACAAAGCTGGAGAGGCTGTGGGGAAAAGGAACCCTCCTGCACTGTTGGTGGGAGTGTAGACTCGTAGAGCCACTGTAGAAATCAGTCTGGAGATTTCTCAACCACCTGGGATAGGAATTCCTATTTGACCCAGCTATTCCACTTCTAGGCATATTCCCAGAAGATATAATATCATACCACAGTGATATATATGAACCTGTGTTTACAGAAGCGTAATTTGTAATAGCTAGATCTTGGAAACAACCTCAGTGTCCATCAACTGAGGAATGGATAAAAATGTTGTGGCATTTTTATACAATGGAGTACTACTCAGCTCTTAAGAGTGATTACATTGAAATATTTGTAAATAAATGGATGGAGCTTGAGACCATACTCATAAGCAAAATTAATCAAACTCACATGTATAAATACTGTATAGCTTCCCTAGTATAAGAAATGGTAAGAATACATAAAAGTATATGGTAATCATGATTCCCCATTATATTATTTTGAAGCCTTATAATGTTTTCTTTCATTAGTTGGAATGGTTTTATTCTGGGTTGTTTGATTTTATTTTCTGTGATGGTATGAATAGCTATTTTAAAGAAAATAAGACATTATAATAGCTAGTGCTGATTTAAAATCATCTTGTTTTGAAGTCCTCTCATGCTTTGGTTCTTCTGTCTCCATCAGTTTCATCATGTTGTATCTTGTTGGGTTTTATTAGGTGTGATAGTATGAACAAAAATGTTTATGGACAAGGAGATAATATAGCAATCATTGTTCATTTTTTGTTATTCTGTTCTGAATTCCCTGTAATACTTTCATTCTTTTGAATGGTTTTATACTGTTTTGTTATATTTGTTAATATAGTGTATGAGGTGTACTCAAATATTTCAAGGAAAGTGACATTATGGTAGCTACTGTTATGTCGAGTTGTCTTGTGATGAAACATTTTGTTGCTTAAATTGTTCTGCTCTGATCTGTTTTGCTATATCCTATTTTATCTTAGTATTTTTAAAAATAAAATAGAAATTATATTAAACAGATTGAATGAAGGCATGGAAAGAATATGAAATCTAGGAAAAAAGAATATTACTAGAGTCAAGGAAAAAAGACATCTTAAAAAAAAATCACAAGAGACCACAAAAAAACCATTCAATAGCTACAAGCTGAAATGAAGAACAGCAACATAATTTTGATTGGAATCATTCAGAAAGCAGAAGACTGAAAAGGACATTAAAATCCTCTACACAGAAATGGCAGCAGAGCTCAATGTGGTGGTGCACGCCTGTATACCCAACATTAAGGTTGCTGAGGAAGGAAAATCATTGCAAGTTTGAGATCATACTGATCTAGTAAGTGAGCTCAAGACCAGCCTGAACTGTAAAGTGAGAATTGTATCAAAAAGAGTAAACAAAACATAAAAGAAACAAAATAATGGCACAAAACTTCCCAAATACAGATAAAAACTTTAAAATTCAGCTAAACGAAGCATGTAGAACTACAAAAAGTCATGACAAAATAAATCAACACTAAGGCATATAATAATTAAAATGCCAAAAAATCAACAGAAGAACAAAATAATGAAAGCAAATAAAAGAAACATATCACCTTGTTATGGATTAAGAACTGGTGGTCAACTTATATCAGCATGGCATTGAGCAAAGATGCTCCACCAGAGGAAATTTGCCAGGATAAATAGGTGGAGAAGAAGGGAGGTGTTGAAGCATTGAAGTATTGGTGCATTGTGGGTTCTCCTACATGTTGCTGTTTGGTCCTCATATCAAGCATTGCTTCCTGGCTCCGGAGGGGAAGACATGTGATGCTTGGTCTCCAGTATGAACTCATCACATTGCTTCCTGGCATATACCCAACTGTGCTTGTCATCGGAGGAGCTCGGGGCCTCCGTCTCACTGAAGATGGCTGTGGTGCCTTTCAGGAAAGCTCTGGTCTTTATTGTGAATGTGACTTCTCGGCTCCAGGGTACAGTCCTCATCCCATTAGCACAGCTCCTTCGTCCTGTTGGCATGGACTTTCTGGCTTCCACTGGTGACCTTTGGGCCTTCCCAGCATAGATCCATAAAAGAGACTAGTGTGAGTCCTTCTTGTGGGCTCTGGACCTCCAGTTGGACTCATGCGAGGCATTGTCATGAGTTCTGGGTTTTTATCTGGACCCATGTAGGTTATTGCTGTGGGATTTAGGCTATTGACTAAATAATCTATGTCTTTGGTATTATGGATAAATTTCCTACATTTTCCTGAGTTAACTCCCGGTGACCATTATAAAAATAATATTACATACTCCATGTCCTCATCGTAATTATTCTCTGTGTACAACCCCTGAGTACAACACATCTCTAAAGGAGTGCTCAGAATCAAAACAGTTGCCTTGACACAAACACTCAAATTAAGGAGAGCTTGGAGTGAGGTATTTGAAGCCTTAAATGAAAACCATGTTCAGTCCAAATTGATGTATTCTAAAAATGCCTTCAAAATAAATGAAGAAATAAAATAATTTCCATGATAAAGAAAATTGAAGAAATTTATGACCACCAAACCATCTGTACAGAATTCTCTGGAATACATAATGAAGATCCCAAACACATAAACACCAAGAGAAATATAGGCAGGGCAAACAATTAACAAGAGGTGAAAAATAGGATCAAACAACAGTAAAATGATATGAAAAAGAAAAGATACCACATATCAGTTATAACCATCAACATAAATATTTTCTACTTGACAATCAAAAGAGACAGGCTGGCAAAATGGATCAAGAAACAACATCTAAAACATGTTCCATTAAACCAACACATTTAATTCAAAAGAAAATTCATAAACTAAGTATCAAAGAGTGAAAAACAATTATCCATGGCACAGGAATCCAGAAAAGGTAGGAGCAGCTATTCTACTTTAAGACTGTACAAATTTTAAGCCAAAATCAATCAAAGGAGACAAAGAATGTCACACTGCATACTTGTTAAATAAAACTCCAAGAAGAGACAAAAATCACAAATACTTATGCACCAAACATAGGATTGACAAACTACATAAAACAAATAATAGCAGATATGAAAAACAAAAGAAGCACTAAAACAATTGTAACTGGAGAAATCAGTATTCCATACTTACAAGTACATAGATCTACTAGACAAAACATCAACAATGAAATATCGGAATTAAGCCAACCCTGTGAATAAATGGCTTTGGTAGAGGTGTACAGTATGTTCTATTACACAGCATCAGAATACACAATCTTCTCAGTTGTACATGGGATATTTCCCAAAATACACAATATAATAGCTGACAAAAAGTTTTAATAAACGTAGAGTATTTGAAATTATGCCCTGTATAATATCTGACCATAACACAATGAGACTGGAAATTAGCAGTAGAGGAAGTCACAAAACTACATTAACAACTGAAAAAAAGAATTAATTATAGAGGAAATTAAAGTCAATTTTAAACAGTATATAAAACTACATGATAACACTGATAAAATGTAACAATATATATGGAATACAATAAAAGCAATCCTATGAGGAAAATTTATAACGATGAACTCATATATCAGGAAAATAGAACTAGGTTAAATAACCTCAAATTTCTAGAAAAAACAAGAACAAGCAAATACAAAGCTCATATGAGAGAAGACATTATAAATACAAGAACAGGAATTAATGCACTAGAGAATAAGAATATGATAGAAAAAATCAGTGAATCAAAAATATAGTTATTTGAAATAATCAATAAAATTGATGAACCATTAGACAACCTCATCAGAAAGAAAAAAGAAAAACATAAATTGTAGCAATTAGGAAATAATAAAATTGATAAACCATTAGACAACCTCATGAGAAAGAAGAAAAAACACAAACTGTAGCAATTAGGAAATAAATCATCATGGATACCCTAGAAATCCAGGAGATCATCAATACCTATTATGAGAACCTATATTCTAGTAAGATAGAGAACACAGAAGAAATTCAGATTTATGGACATGATTGAATAGGCTAAACTGAATCAAGAAGACAAAAATTCTGTATAATCTTATATCAGTCATTCAATTTATAAATATAATTAAAACTTACCAACAAAGTAAGGTTAACACCCCAACAGTTTTACTGTTGCATTCTATTAAAAATTTAGAGAATTAATCTCACTAATGCTGAATTTTTTTTAAAAAATTTGAAAGGGAAGCAGTGTTTCTAAAGTCATTCCTGGAAACAAGCATTAGACTGATTCCAAAGCCAGAGAAAAACAGAGCCAAAAGAGAAAACTATAGGCCAATCTCCCTAATGAACATAGATGGAAATTTCCTTAATAAGATACTGGTAGACTGAAAGCCTCAAATCATTAAAAAAGATTATACATCATAACAAAGAAGGATTCCTCCCAGGGATTTCAACATATGTAAATCAATAAATGTAATACAGCATATTAACTGAATGAAATACAGAAATTACAGGATTATTTCAATAGGTGCAGAAAAAGCATTTGGCAAAGTTCATCATACATTCATGATAATACCCTACAGAAAATTGGAATAGATGGTCTTTGCCTCAATCTGATAAAATCCATCTGATACAGATCAAAATCTGATATATGCTGCATGGTAAAAAACTGAAATCTTTCACTCTAAACTCAAGAAAAAGGCAAAGATGTCCATTAGCACCACTCCTATTCAATATATTTCTGGAAACTTTAACCAGAGCTATTAGAAAATAAAAAATAGTAAAAGGAAGAAAGAAAATTTAAACAAATTCAGCAATGTAGCAAGATACAAAGTCAACATAAAATTCAAAAGCATTCCTGTACACAAGCAATAAACTTACAGAAAGAAAAATTAAGGAAAGTACATACCTCAAAATAGCATCCTAAAAAGTGAAATACTTGGAAATCAATCTAATAAAGGACACAAAGGAAATGTAAATTGAAAGTTACAATACACTGAAGAGTAGATGCAAAAGAAATTCAGAAAATGGAAAGGTATCCCTTGAGTTTAGATATGAATAAATAAATGCTGAACATGGGCATACTCAACAAACTGCTATTCAGACTTCATACAATCGCAACCAAATTATCTTTAGTACACATTCAAGATCTAGAGAAAATATTTCTGAAATACATTTGAAACCAGAAGAGATATAGAATAGCACAAGCAATTCTGCACAATGAAGACAACTCAGGAGGCATAACAATACCAGGCTCGGCTAAAATTATACTACAAAACTACTGTGAGAAAAATAAGAATGATGTTGATGACAAAACAGGTCTGAGGATCAGTAGAACAGAATGGAAATGCAGTCATTCAATCAGTCACTTTATCTTGGACAAAGGAACCAAATATGTTCACTGGAAGAAAAACTGTCTAGTAAATGGTGCTGGATAAAATGGCTTTCCACATGCTGAAGACTGAAACTAGAGCCATAACTATTATTTTGCACTAATAATGTCAAAATTGATCAAAGTTTTAAATATTAAAATAGAAAAACTAAAATAACTGTAGGAGAAATTAAATAGCAATCTCAAAGACATAGGTGCAGGCATAGACTTCCTGAACAAAACACAGATTACAAGGGAAATATTTCAAAGAATCAACAAACGAGACTTCAACCTGTGAAAATGCTTTGCATAATCTAAAACATCACCAACAGAAAGAAAAAAAAATCATAAAGTGGGGAAATCATAGCCAGTTTTCTGTCAAAGGACTTACATTTAGGATAATCCAATAATTTAAAAAAAATCAGACCCCAATTCAAATTCAAAGACCCAATCCAAAAGTGGTCATCTGAAATAAATACACACTTTTCTGATGAAGAAATGCAAATGGCAAATAAATAAATATAAAAAATATTCAGTATCATTGGTCAGTCAAGAAATGTAAATGAAAATATCAATGAGATTATATCTCACCACTGAAAGCATGGCTATCATAAAAGTATGAACCAATAACATATGCTGAATGGACTGTGTGGGGAAAAGGATCTCTTTTCTATTGTTGTTGAAAGTTTAGATTGATGTAACCACTGTGGAAATCAGTGTGGAAATTCCTTTAAAAACCTAGAATTAGAGATCCCATATAACTGAGAAATTCCCTTTCTGGATACATTCCCAGAAGTAAAAGCATCATACCATACCTCAGCTATCTATGTGCACTCATGTTTATAGCAGTACAATTTGTAATAATTAAACCTTGGAAACAACTCACATGGCAACCAACTGAAGAATGGATAAAAATGATGTGGATTTGTTGTATAATGGAGTACTACTTAGTCACAAAAAAGGATAAATTGGAGGCTTTTATAGATAAATGGATGTAACTTGAAACTGTGCTCAGAAGTGAAATAAATGAGATTGATATGTGTGATGACCATGTAGTCTCACCAGTGTGAGATATTTAATGAGTTAAAAGATCCAAAATTTACTGTAGATATTGTGAATTGGGAAGAATCTTTTCAAAAGTAAGGAGAAACTACAATGAGGAAAAGGGAAAGGAAGAATGGGAAACAGAAAAATATATTTGTATACAATATAATGCTGACAGTTTTACAGATAGTTTCTTATTTCATTCAAAAGAAAATTTTGTGGCTATATTATTTGGAGAAGATGTCATGCCTATATCTTGAACTCTGAATAATTACCACAAAGACAATAATATGCAATGCATTAATTATTTTAACATTCCTACTAACCGGTTTTGAAACTCTTTTTCATTTTTATTTTTATTTTTTCCCTTTAAATTATCTACATTGCTAACTTTGAAAAACATGCAAAATTATGACACAATTATTGAGTTTTGCTTTTGGCATTGAATCAAAGTAAATAGATGCTGTTAGTCACAAAAACACAATATCCTGGACAAATAATATCCTTAGAAATTGACATTTTAAATTTGAAACTCACTTTTGGAGCAGAATTCTGAAAATCTTAGCTGCTTTCTGTAAGAAAGAAAGAGTATTACTTGTGATTCAAGAAGTTTAAATATCATATACTTTTAAACTTAAAAATGAAAGCTAATTTGTTCAGAAATATTTGTAAAAAATGTCTATATTTTTGTGGTAAGATATTTAATAAAATGTTTTTTAATTATGGCAGAACTGCATTTCAATCTAAGACTAATATATAAGAAAACGTGAAAAAAATTGAATTAAAAAGCAAAAATATATATATTGAGAAGAATCTTTAATGATAAGTATTTATATCCTAGGCTGGCATGCCTATGTGAGAAATGGAATCGGGATTATTCTAAGAACATTTCCTGCAAGGTATCTATTATAATTTATAATCTTATAAATTATATGATAATTTATAATTTATAATCTTAATTTTCTCCACTGTATTACTTTCTCCAGTTACAACTCTTATATGTGGCAAAAGTGAAACAGATTGCTTATATTTTTTAAAGAATTTTATTTAAAGAGATAAAAAAGCAAAACAAAAAAGTGAAATTAATACAGAATTTTAAAAAATAGTAAGAAATCACTAGTTGATAGATTACATATTGTCATCTTTGAAATCGCTGTTCAAGTTACAAAATTAAAGCATACAAGGAGACTTTCAAACACTAAGACTGCAAACAGTCCTGTTCAACGATCCAACAAAAACTTAGTAGCATGTTTATCTGTCTTACACAATTAAACATGCTTGCAATTATATCTTTTTGAGCACTTTCTTTTCCTCTCTTTTTTTATAATAACAATTACCCATTTCAGGTTTTATTACTCCTACAGTTCTTATTACTTTGTTTGAAGAGGATAAAACCAAATGTGACTAAAAATGGAGTAAATTAAAACAAGGATAGACATAGTATATGATGCAAAAACAAAATACAAGGTGATCAACAATGGCTACTATAATGCCTCTTGCTATCTTCAAAAGAATTGCCCATATTGTAAAGCAGGTAAGATTAAACATAACAAAACCAATCGCATGGAAATAATTTTAAGAAGCATGGAATTCAAAGTAAGTCCACTGGAGATGTTCACTGTCTGTCTTATTGTCTATAGTATACTTTCAAATAGTTATCCCCATATTCATATGCAATGAATACATATTGAACATTGTAGTACTAATCTAATCATAACAGAATGATAAAGACTTTTTAGGTCTTGAAGACCTGACATTAGGGAAGTTAATAGTGACTGCCATAATGTCCCTCATTCTCTTCATAGTAGCTGTCCTTATCTTTACATATGCTGAAATTGAACATAAGAGACTAGACTAATATCATTCTGAACATGGAGTAATAGCTTTGCTAGATTTTATATCATACTGTAACAGAGATAGCACTGGGTTTCTTAGTGTCTCTTCTTCAGAGTATCTGTTTGCTGCATTGTACATTATATACTCTGTTTCTGTAAACTGTTTAGAAATTCTTCCCATGTGTGAATCTCTACATGTTTATCTACCCTTTCTGTATTATAGGGAAAAACAGATTATAACACGATAAAAAAATTCTTAGAAAAACATGGAATGAAAAAGGCATATAAAACCTCAAAGTTAGGTAATCTACAGTAGTTACTGTGCTTTCTCTTGTTATTTTCAACAGAGTTGTCCATATCATCAGACATTTAATAATTGAACATAGTATTACATAGTTATTTTACTGAAAACACAACTTTGGAGACATTGTAGGACTTCAAAAGCAGTTAATAATCAAACGGGAATGGGTATGTTATTACAACTTGTCATCTTCAGAGTGGTTGACTCTACTCTTAGGCTTGTCACCATCAACCATACCAAATTTGAATAAAATTGGTCAAGGCAAAACAGCAGTTTAACAAACCAGCTTCAAATAAGATCAGTCATAGTAAGACAATGTAAGTAATACAAGGACTTCAGTTTAAGTTAATAGGAAATTAAGGATAGTTACCATGGTAGGGCCTGCTATTTTGGGGATAACTATCTGTGCCCTCAAATCTAGTATAAGTAGACTGACCAGAACAAAATAAAATCTAACTAAGCAGAGCAATAAGTCTATTGTGGATTTTAAATCCTGATACACTATTAACAATGTCCTCTGCTTCCCCTTTTCAGGCAATTCCTCACCTATCCCTTTCTCATGATGGTTTGTATATTTTGGGTCCCACTAACTCCTTTAGTTTTTAGATTAGGGGGTCTACCCATTATCTATCCGAGTGGTGCTGAAGCTTTTTAGCCCTGAGCTTGATCTTGAGCTGTATTGCTTTAATTACTACAGCCACAAGGTTTTCTTTCCTTCTAGCCTTGTTGTTCTACACTGCACAAAAGTGTCATAACTTTCCAACCTATCTGTGTTTGCTGGATGAGTTGTCCCTATTTCTCTCTGGTTCTCTGTCGCTTAAAGTTTTTCATCTTTGACTTTCAGTTTATTAAACTTCTTTCATGTTGAGTATATTTCCTACTCAGAGCATCTCGATGGATCCTGCCTCCTATTCTACTCTGCCTGTGTTTCTTCTTGTTAGTGTATCTAGGATATCTATGTCAAAAATTATAGCCCATCTTCTCTGCCTCAATTCTGCTATTTGTCTGTTATGATTTGTCCATTTTTCTACTTCATTGTGTTGTCCTCCCTGTTCATTGAGGCCTCTCTACCACTGTTTCTGGAATCCTGGAATTTTTTTTTTCTCTCTCTCTCTTTCTAGAATATCCTTCAGTATTTTCTGTAGGGTTGGGTTGGTGGCCATGAACTCCCACATTTCCTCTTTGTCTTGGAAACATCTTGTTTTTTCATTAATTATGAGGGAGAGATTTTTTTCAGGGTACATCAGTCTTGGTTGGAGGTTATTTTCTTTAAGGGCTTGTACTATTTTCCCTCAGGCTCTTTTTGAATTAATAGTTTGAGTTGATAAATCTGTCATTATTTTGATGATTTGTCATTTTTAGGTCATCAACTTCTTTTCTCTAGTTGCTTTTAATATTGTATTCTTGTAGTAGATTTCTGGAATCTTGATTATTATATGTCCTGTTGTAGATCTGTTTTGGTTATAGTTGGCTGGAGTTCTGTATGCCTCATTTATCTGGATATTATTTTTTTCCTATGCTTGGGAAGTTTTCCTTAATTATTTCTGTGAATAGTCTTTGTAATTCATTTGTGGTTACTCCTGCTTCTTTGTTTATGTTTTTTATTCTTAATTTATAGATCCTCTTGTCATCTTCTAGCCTTTTAATTGTTATTTATTGGTTACTTATTATTTTTAATAGGTCTTTTCTTTCAGGATCACACATTGTAAATCTCTCTTCAAGTTTTGAAAGGCTAGCTTTGTTTTTGTCAAGGCATTTTGCCAGCTTTCAATGGAGATTTTAGTTTCCTGGTAGTCTCTTTGGATTTATTTCATGTATTCTGGGTTTTTTATTTATATTCTTCACCAAAGGCTTCTCTTCCTTTTCTGGGTTCCTCCCTTCCTCCTTCTGTGTTTTCTTGAGAGGGGCTTAGCATTTCTTTAGTCAACCTTTGTATTTTTGCCTCACTTGTGTTAGAATTTCAATGTTAAGTTCATCTATGAAGTCATGAATGTAATTATTTATGTCTGCTGATGTTGTGGCTAATATAGCATTATTGCTGGATGGGTTCTCTTCTGTATTTACCTCTCCTGGGCTTTCTTTCTAAGGATCAATGGCTGGAGGTTTTGCCTTATGTTTTGTTCTTCTCATGTTTCTGGTTTCTTTCAGACAGGAGTGTGGAGGAGATCTCAGGCCCTCTTTGTATTACTTACAATTTTTCTAAAGCATGTTGGCTGGGGGCTTGTTGCTTTCTCCAGTTTGCTGATATCTGAGGTGGGTGCAGTGATGCTGCATGCTAGCCCATCCCCTCTGAGCCAGTCAATCTGCAAGTGCCGTTTAGCTGTGCTATAGTGGACATCACAGGGTTGGAACAGTTTCACACTTGGCTATTGGTTCATGACCAGCAGTGTGGTTCAGCTCAAGCTGCTCCCACCAGTCCTCTCTGGGCCAGAGGTGGTTGAATGATACCACTATGGTGCCAGGCTCTTTCCTACTCCAAGATGTCTTCTAGTAAGCCACCTATGCTGCAGGACCCAATTTCCATCACTCACTGTCAATAAAGCTCTCCACCTTGGATCCACTCCACACTGCATCGCATCCTCCCACCAAAGGCTCAGGACTCACCCACTCCATTATCGGCAGCTGTGGCTTCAGCCCAATCTTGAATGGTTCAAATCCACAGTGCACACAGCACAGCATGGAATTCTTCTCAATGAGCAGGTAGGATTCAGGCCTCCACCCACACTTTTTCTTCCTCTTCCTAATTTTATTTTTCTGTTCAGTTTCCTCCTGTGTTCGTGAAAATTGCCCTCCAATCATCTGGTCCTTTCTATGTTGTCAAATTCTAGCATCTGAGCTTTTTTCCCCAGATAGTTCTCTATCCAGCTTCCTAGCAAGCTGCCATTTTTTTCTCCAGTTTGTGGAGAAGTCACTGGATGCTCAGTTGGCTCCAAGTCAGAGTGGCATAGCATGCCAGTGGGACTTTCAAATATCCCAATCTTGCCAGCCTCCAACATTTGGTACAGCTCTGCCATTAAGTCCATCTGGATGGCAGAAGGTGGGAAGGGAAATGGGAAATTGATGCCACTTCCTTCCTGGGTTTTATCAGCTAAGGTTCTTCCTGCTCACTCCTGGACAGCCCCACTGCACTGGCTCCAGGCCTCAGAGAGATGTCAGGACTGAAGAGTCTATTAGAATCACACGCCTCCTCAACCTCATCTCAGAGCAGCGCAGACCATGACATTACTCACCAGATGGTTTATATTTTAAATAACCAAATTCATGCTTCTGTTAAAATAAGGCATACACACACACACACACACACACACACACACACACACACACACATACATACAATCTCATCAACCTCCTAACAAGTACATAGACAACAATGTTCATTATTTTAGGTTTCAATTGTGTTGCCACTGAAGCAATTTACATGATATAAATACATTGTACCAATATGTAAAAGGCTGATTTATCAACCAATATCAACACATGAAACTGGATTGATGAGATTCTAAATGAGACTTTTCTATTTTCTCACATGTATTTATTTATTCACTTATCACTGATTTCTTAATTTTTATTGCTTTCCTCTTATATGCTGGTTTGTGCTTGATATGGAATGTTTGTCTCTATACATTTTATAAAACAATCTTTGTTTTGCCATTTTTGGCTCTTTAACTCTCTAATTTATTTTTAGTTTCAAGTCAGTGTAGATCAGGAGAATCACTACAGTTATTAATCAAATACAATTTAAAAATTATACTTAAGTTCAGAAATCACCATTGCCTCTTCACATGTGTGCAACTTCCATCATGACATCTTACTGCCTTACTAAAAAGTCATTTGTTTTCATCTACATGTCAATTAATCTTTAGTTTTTCAGTCCTTTGTAAGCCTTTGTGTGGCCCTGAGAAACTGATCCCCTTAGAAGCTGTGAGTCATGTATGGAACACCATATACTCCTCTCATAGTAATTCTAATTCTTTCTGTAGGCTATAAGAATTCTTTTATATAGAAAGATATTATGCTTCCAAATTCAATTGTCAAGTCACAAAGAAAAACACCATTTTACTTAGGATGCATCTTTGTAACATTATTCAATATTTTCATAAAAAATTAAAATAATTGCCATAATGTGTCTTTTGTCTGGAATGAATAACAATATTCAGCATAATTTGTGCATCAAAATGTCTCCTAAATTTCAAACAAATTATTAACAAATAATTTTCCAAATTAACATTTGGAAAAGCTTGATTTTATATTGGTTCTATATAGTCTAACAAGTACAGCTGTATAGTCTAACAAGTACAACTAACAAGTACAAACTGTTTTTCAAAAACATTAGTTGGGCTGCATTCAAATTTGAATGATTCATCTTTATGCCAATATTAAGGAGATATCTTGCCTAGGTAATTTGTTGTAACAGAAAAAGGCCCATAAAACTTAAATCATATTATAATGAGTGATACAATAGTATATATGTCAGAGTTCAATAAAATTCCAGGTGCTGAAACATTTGGAGACTCAGTATCTAATGGGTAATTTTCACATAATCATCAGGCACATTGTTTTAAACAACAGCATTGCTTTCATCTTACTGTAATAGGAATATAAGTAATATTGTTCATGAGGAAGTATGTATTTAAACATGTCAGAAAATGATTAAGCTTCATAGAAATGTAGACACCTATTCTCTAAACTATGTGACAGAAAAGTAATTCAAGGAAATTTGAGTTACTCTAGGCTATAATGAGAGATAAGATTATCATAGCTATAATAAACAGCCTAAAGTATCATTTAATGCTAGATGGGCCAATTATGTCAATTGTCTGAAATGAACATGTATAGTATAACACACTGGAAACTTGAAAATATTGAAATACATTTTAACAGATGTTATCTGTGATCAAGAAACCAGAAGTTCATAATATGGTCCTTTTTATTCTATTCTCAAGTGATTATTTCTCTTCTTGTTTGTTATTATATTTGTGTGGTTAATGTGCTCCTCATTAGGAAATGACATGCTTAAATTTTATGTGTAGCACAGAGTGGACAAGTTGAATATTAAGCAGACAATTACTTTCTGCATATTCTGGCCCAGTTTAAATTTGACTAGATGTTAGCCAGTTTTAAAAGTAACAGATTTGGGTTTAATATTTCTTGTCAGGTATGCTTTTTAATGGAGTCAGTTATCACACAGTTATCACAGTTAGTATTTTTTCACATGGTAAGTATGAATAGTGGAATCTGAGAAACCTGTATCTTCATAAACAAAACATGCATATTGAGATTAAAAACAAAAAAATCTCCTATCACCACTCTTGTTCAACATGATACTCATAATAGTAGCTAGAGGTACTGACAAGAGATAGAAAGAAAAATGAAGGAAACAAAAATGTCAAATTGTCATAATTTGGACATAATATAACCCTTTACATAGAAGAGCAAAGAAAACCTACTAAGATTCTTAGAGTTATTAGTCAAAGCCAGAAATGTTGGAGGAGGATACAATATCTACAAAACTAAGAAGCATTATTTTACATCAATGAAGAACTGAACAAGCAATATATTAGAAAATAAATACTATTAGCAATAACATCAAAGCTAAACAAATAAATAAGAATCAACCTAACAAAACAAAAAGACCTTTACAACCCAGTGACCCACAGTCATTTGAGAACCTTACTTGAGGCCCACAAATTTTGGAGTCTGTGTCAAACAACCTACCCACATCCAGGACATTATTTCTTTGGCCTGCAGGGACTTGAAGTCTGCACCCAGCAATGTGTGGTCATTTGCAAACCAACAGTGAGGCCTTCAAGGACAGAGGAGCTGTGCCAAATGACCTTTCCATGCAAAGGAACTGTAGATGAGGTTCTTGGGGACTGGGAAGCTGCATCCAGTGACCCATAGTAATTTTAGAACCGTGTCTGAGTTCCATGGCATTTGGGAGTCTGTATTCAGCAAAGGGAAGTCATCTGGGAACCCACAGTGAGACCTACAGGGACTGGCAAGCTGTGTACAGTGACCTATATGCAAACAGAAACCATAAGTGAGGCTTTGGGGGACTGGGAGGCTACAACCAGTGATGCACAATCATCCAAAATCTCTCAGTGAGCACTCTGAGTTTTGGAAGTGTATGATCCACAACCCTCTCACACCTGCAAGCCATCTCTGAGGCCAGAGAGGATCTGGAGTCTTCACCTAGTCACCCACAGTCACAAAAGAACCCTTGCTGAAGCCCACAGGTATTGGGAGTCTGCCCTTAGCAACTCTTCCATATCTGAGAACCATCTCTGAAGTCCATATGGAATAGGGTCCCACATCTAGAGACACATAGCCATCAGCAATCTTCAGTAAGGCACACTGCCAGATGGGTTGCCAGTGCAGAAAGCAACTAGGACTGAATCACAGGAACAAAGGAAAATACCAAGATGAATGAACAAAACGAAGTCTTAAGCTCCCAGTGCATCCAGATCTAGAACAGGAGACAAAGACATGGATAAAATGAGAATTTAGGCACCTGAGATTTCTGAAATGGTGGCAATGGAAGTAAAGAAAGAATGCCAGGAAGCTCTAAAGGAAATCAGATCAGAAATAATCTCTCAGGGAAAAACAGAAATGTTAAATATAATGAAAAAACCCACAAGCATATCTAAAGAAGATTTATATAAAGAAATAGAGGAGAATTGAAAAATTATGAAAGCTTTGAATGAACAATACAGGAAAAATTAGAATACATAAAACAGATTCAATGAAATAGCAAGGAAATAAAAAATTTCACTGAAAGTTGACAAAGCGACATAAATTAAATTGAAGATATATTCTCAGACATTGAAGACAAGATTGTAGCTTGTGATCACGAAAGGAAATATCTCTTTAAAATAACAATCAGGAAGTAACAATTTAATAGCTGCATGATAATGCAAACACGAACAATACTGACTGGTGTAAATTAAAAAGAAAGAAACACAATGATATAAAAAGATTATTGCAGAAGTAATGGCATAAAATTTTCCAAATATGAGAAAAAACCAAACATGCAAATAAGCAAGGCATATGGAAACCCAATAAGCCATAGTCAAAATACATCTAAAACTCACTGTACAATAATCAAGATCCCAGAAATTCAGCATAAGAATAGAATATTATACAATGCTAGAGAAAAAAAAAATACAGACTGCCTTCAAAGGAAAGCCTATCTGAATCAGGGTAGACTTCTCAATACAAACCATCAAGCCAAGAAATGCATAGAGTGAAGTATTTCAAATAGTGAAAGAAAACTTCCAACACAAATTGGTAGACTCTACAAAACTATCTTTGAAAATCAATAGAGAAATAAGATACTTCCACTATAATGAAGAACTGAAGAACTTCATGACGACCTAACCAAACCTACAAAGAATACTAAGATACATTCTAGAAAGACATAAAAGACTACAATTCCCAGAACAACAGAAACAAAATCAAAAACAAGACAAGCAATTAAACAGAGGGAAAGAAGTAGAGAATGAACACCAGAAAGAACATGACAAAGATAACCCAATATATATCCATTATAACCACAAATATTAATGCCCTCAATTCACCAGTCAAAAGGAAGAGAATGGAAGAGTCTATCAAGAAACAAAATCCAACACAATACTGCATACAATAAACACATTTAATACAAAAGAAAATTCATACACTAAATGTTAAAGGACAGAAAACAGTAATCCACACTACAGGAACGCATAAAAAAGAAGGAGTATGTATTTTGTTTGCAGACAATGTGAACTTCAAACAAAGAATGATCAAAAGAAATAAATAAGGTCACTAAATACTTTTTAGGGTAAAACTTCAAGAGGAAGTAATAACAATTATAAATATACATGCAACAAATACAGGAAAATGCAAATATATGAGACAAATATCAATAGACATGAAAATCAAACAAGCAATAATTCAATTATAATGGGGCACTTTAGCACCCCATGGACACAACAAAACAGATCAAGTAGACCAAAATTCTGAAAAGAAATAACATAATTGAATTGAAATTGTGAACAAAGGGACCTAGTAGACATGCACAGAGTGTTCCACCCAATAACATTAAAATACACATTCTTTTCTGTTGCACATGGGTTGTTCTCTAAAATAGACCACCTACTAACCAGTATAACATGCTTATGTACAT
Source organism: Cavia porcellus (assembly GCF_034190915.1). Lineage (NCBI taxonomy): Eukaryota > Metazoa > Chordata > Mammalia > Rodentia > Caviidae > Cavia > Cavia porcellus. The sequence continues at coordinate 52,826,373 of NW_026947486.1, forward strand.
GCAAAGGAGCTAAAATTATCCTACGCATATCATTTGACCATAGTGCACTGAAATCTGAAATTAAGGGCAAAAGAAACCATAAAACCCCATAAACACAGAGAGGTTAAATATCACCCTGTTGAATAGCCAATGAATCATAGAGGAAATTTAAAAAGAAATCAAACCATATATGCAATCAAATGAAAATGCAGAAATAAGTAGCTAAAACCTGTGAGATTCAATGAAAGAAGTCCTCAGGGGGAAATTAATGACAGTGAATTCTCATATCACGAAAACACACACACACAAAAAAAAAACAAACAAACAAAAAAAAAAAAACAAATAAATAACTTAATGCTGCACCTCAAACATGTATAAAAAGAAAAACAAATCATATCCAAAGCCCAAAGAAGATAGGAAATGATAAAGATCAGAGCAGAACTCAATACAATTAAGAATAAGAAATTAACACAAAGAATTAATGGAATGAAAAGCTTTTTCTTTGAAAGAAAAAGTGATATTGATAAATCAGTAATTGTATTTTTCATAAAAAGAAAGAAAAAACCACACATTTATGCAATAAAAATGAAGTGTAAAATCACTACAGATAATGTGGAAATAAAATGATCAATGACTACTTTGAAATTCTTTACTCTCGTAGTATCAAAAACACAGAAAAATAGAGATTCCTAAAAAGTTATGCATTACCAAAGCTGAATCAAGAAGTTATAAAACTTCAGAATAACCCAATATTATGCATTGAACTTGAAATCATAATTAAAAATGTATTGACATGTGATGTCATTTTTTGAATGTTTGATCATTTTTTGATGCCTAGACCTTCCAACCTGAAAAACTACTTCTAAGATAACAGTATGCATTATACTAACTAGTATTAATTTCCTACTAGTTTTTCAAATTACTTTATCCTTTTTATGCTTTTTTTTCCTTTTTGCTTAAAAAAACCTTTACCAACAAAATAGAAGATGAAAACTTAATGGATTCACAGCTGAGTTCTGATATTAAGAGGTGATTTAATACCAATACTCCACAAACTCTTTAATGAATTTGAGAGGGAGATAATTCTCACCAGTTATTACTGGGAGGCAAATATTTCCCTGATAGCAAAACCAGAAAAAGACACAACCAAAACAGAAAATAATATGCCAATCCATCTAATAAACATTTATGCAAAAATACACAATAAAATACTAGCAAAGAGAATGCAGTTAATCATCAAAAATATTTTACATGACCAACTTGAATTCATCCCTATATTGGAGGGATGATTCAACATATGCAAATCAACAATTAATGCACCCTATGAACAGAGAGTCAAAGACAAAAATCACATGATCTTCTCAATAGATCCAGAAAAAAGCTTTTATTTATGTCTAAAACTCATGCATGTTGAAAACTCTAGAGAAAAGCAGAATAGACAGTATTTATCTCAATTTTATAAAAAAAAATCTATGAAAAGCTGATGGCCAACATCATACTAACTGGTCAAAAACTGAAAGCTTTCACTCTAACATTAGGGACAAGACAAAGTTGTCTACTATCACTACTCCTAGTCATTATAGTGTGGAAAGTATTTGCTAGAGCAATTAGACAAGAAACAGAAATAAAAGGAATAAATATAAGAAATGAAGAGGTTAAATTGTCAGTATTTGCAAATGACATCACAATGTATATAGAGGGCTCTGGTAACTCAAACAACAGGCTTCTAGACCTAATCAGGAAATTCATCAGTGAATCTGAGCACAAAGTCAATACTCAAAAGTCAATACCATTCTTGTACATAAACAAGAAACTCTCTGAGAGAGAAATTAGGGAACCCACACCCTTCACAATAATATAAAAAAAAAAAAGAAATACTTATGAATCAATCTAACAAAGAAAGTACAAATTTATACATTGAAAATAATACACTGAAAAAGAAATTGAAGAGGACTTTAGAAAATGAAATGATGTCCCTTGCTCATGGATAAGAAAGATCAACATTGTTCAACATGGCCATAACCTCAAAAGTTTTATACAAATTTAATGCAATCTCTATCAAAATACTATTAATGTACCACACAGATCTTAAGGAAAACATCCCTAAAATCCATTTTGAATCATAAGAGAACTACAATAACAAAGGCAATCCCAATTAAAAAACTCAAGGCAGGAAGCATCACAATTTCAGACTTGAAATTACACTTCACAGGTGCTATAATAAAATCAGCATGGTACTAGAAAAAAAAAGCTCGAGGATAAATTTAATAGAACAGAAGATTCAGACACAACATCAGGCATGTTCAGCCACCTTATCTTGGATGAAGATTCCCAATGTATTTCCTGAAAGAGAAATACTTGCTTTAATAAGTGGTGTTGGAAAAATTGCCTTTCTATGTAGCAAAGACTTAGACAAGATCCATTCCTATCACCACGAACTACACTAAGGTCAAAATGGATCAAAATCTAAATGATAAAAAAATACTACAAATGATTGAAGACAAAGTAGATAGATATCTCTAGGACATAGGAGTAGCCTGAGAATTCCTGAACAAATGTCAAACAGCAAGGGAAGTACTTCAAATGATCAACAACTAGGATACTGTCTTATTAAAATGTTTTTGCACATTGAAAGAAATAATAAACACAGTGAACTGAAACCCCACATCCTGGGAAAATATTTTTGCCAATCGTCCCTCAGAATAAAACTTTTATCTAGAATACATAAGGAACTGAATAAAAATCATGCCGGCAAAATTTAAAGATCGAACCCAAAAATTGTTATCTAAGATGAACACAAAATTGTCATATGCAGAGGCAAATAAATACATGAACAAATCTTCAAAATCTTTGATCATTTGAGAAATGTAAATTAAAAACTTAAATGAGATGGCTTCCCACTCCAGAAATAATGGCTAACTTCAAGAAATTAACCAATAACAAATGCTGGTGGAAATGTGGGAAAAGGAACCTTCTTCATTATTGGTGGGTACACAAACTGAAACAACCACTGTGGAAATCCATAGGGAGACTTCTCAAAATATTGGGATTAGATGTGCCATTCCATCCACCTACTCCTCTTATATTTTCCCAGAAGAATTTAAAACATAATAGCATAATGATATATGTGCACCCATTTTTACATCAGCACAACTGGTAGCAGATAATTCTTGGAAAGCTCTAACTGCCTATCAACCCAGAAATGGATAAAAAAAGATGTGGTATTTTTATATAGTTGAATACTATCCCATAAAGAAAAATAAACTTGAGATTTCTTACAGGTAAATGAACGTAACTAGAAACTATTGTCATATCTGAAATGAATTAAACTTACATGTGTAAACACTGAATTGTCTCACTAGTGCAAAAATCTGAAAGATTAAGTAACATCCAAAAGTTTCTACAGATATAGTAAAAGGGAAAGAAACTGCTCAAGGTGGCATTTTATTGTTTGATCAATATCGCATGCCTGTATGTTATAACCTGAGCAATTACTTTAAGGAAAATTATACACAATATAATAACCATTGTTAATTTCCTATCATATTGCTTCGGAATTCTATATTGCCATTATTTTTTCATTGTTATTATTGTCATTTTACTTTTGGTGTTGTTTCTTAATTGTTTGTTATTGATTTTTCTGTTTTTTCTCTTTAAATTAAAGAAAGACTTTACAATAAAAACAGTAGTCCTTTGAAAAAGCAGGTTAAATAGAACATCAGAAAATGGAAAGACACAAGATTTTCTTGAAAATTTAGAACCTATATTGTCAAAACTTCTCTTTTTTCAAAATTATATATAAATATAATGGTACCCCAGTCAAAATATGAGAAACATTCCTCACAGAACTCAAATGAATCATTTTACATTCTTAAGCCAAGAATATCAAAGGTAAATTCTGGGCAGAATAGCAAAGCAGGAAGCATCACAATTATAAATTTGAAGTTATATCACAAAGCTACATCAGTGAATTTGTTGTGATACTGGCACAAATCTTTAAGAAATAAGCATAGGTAGAGATTTTTCTGAACAGAATTCAAATTACATAAGAAACAATATTAATAATCAACAATGTGATTATATCCAATTGAAAATACTCTACACAACAAAGGAAACAATGAAAAATATGAAAAGAAAACTTTCAGAATACAATCTAAATCTCAGTTAAAGAAGTAATATCAAGAATATAGAGAATGTATAAATAATTTAAGTTAATCTCACACCCACCCACACACACACACACACACACACACACACACATCCCATAATTAATTGCATGGAGCTGCTGAAACTGGAGATTGAACATATGTGTGGGGGCTAGCAGGAAAACAATGAGCACCCCTGGCAAATAAGTTGCCCAAACCAAGAGAACATCAAGCCCCAAGGCAACCAAAGAAATATGTAGCTAGGCAAGGGATGTCACAGCACTTTATCTTGCAAAATGTATAAATAAATGCCACTACAGTTGTTGAGCATTTCCTTTCTTCCCATCAGATGAGAGGGCTCCATCTGACCCCATATTTCATCTATTTTCATTATTTTTTCAACCTCTTGTCATCTTTCCTCCAAGAACATCTAGAGCTTCAGCCAGACAATATAATTATTGAGAAAAAGAAATGAATAAGCATTTCTCAGGAGTGCAAATGACCATTAAATGCATGAAAAAATCATTCACCAACTTTATTCATTTCAAGAATGGAAATTAAAAGAACACTGATGATATGGGATAAAAGGTAGAGTGATAAGTTACAAACATTCACCCTTTCTTAGATACACAATCCAGACAATGGAACATAACAACTTATGGAAGGCAAAGAAAAGAGAAGTAGATCTTCACAAATTGGGAAGTAAATGAAAACTAAAGTAAAGGAAAACTAAAAGCTTCAGAGAAGATGAAATTTTGGAACACAATGTAGTACAGGGAAGAGAGTCTGGACTTTCTACCTAGCCTGACTCTGTAGAAATGAAGTATGCATTGGATGGCAGAAAGGCCCTCTGGTGAAGTGACTTGCCAGTTAACTGTGGCGTTGAAGCAAACAGTGGGGACCTTACCCCAACTAGAGTCTTTCTACAAGTAATACCTGGTGTATGATCATAGTAGCAGTGTCCACCATATCCCTTGAGAGAGTGATGTGTTTCTCATTGCTCCAGGAAGTGTTGAATGTTTGAACCTGGGATTAAGAGCCCTTGCAGGACAGATTGCAGATTGCCTTCAGGGTTTCCAATGTTATCCTCTTAGTGACTGGGTATGTGACACTATAGAAGATACCTCAGCTACATGCAAGGTAAAGACTAGTAAGGTCACACTAGTAAGGACTCACATGTGTGACCAATAGCTGGAGCCTGGGAACAGGTTTAATTTTTCTAGGTTTGAAAGTATACGTTTTGCCCTACTGTGTGCATCCAGAATGGATCTGGATTTCTTCTTTCTAATTCTGTGAGATTAATATATAAATTTGACATAGCCAGAGCCCGCATAAACAGATTGACATTGAATGTAGGGGCAACTCAAGAAACCATGGCCCTTAAAGCTATGTGTAGAAAATGAGAACTTCTAGATTGCAAAGTTAAGGATTTGGGGAGGAACCCACTCAATCAAAAATCAATATGTTTTATTTAATATTTTTACCTCCTTTTCCTATTTCTTCTTTATAGGTTTATTAGGCCTTGGGAAATTTTGCTTTGTCTTATATTTTGATTTTCTTTTTCTATTTTATTTTCCTTTTCTTCTTGTTTTTATTTTTTTAGTTTACATTTATTCCATTTCCCTTTTGCTTATTATTATTCACCATGCTATGCATTTTTGCTATTTTTATCCTTGTATTTCTCATGACTTTTTCTGTTACATGTCCATATTTTATAAATATCCTTCTAATCTTTGATGAGATCCTTTATTACAGGTCTCTGTTTGACTCCTCTTCATGTATATTTTAAGATTTCAAATTTTCCTTCTTTAATTCACCCTTTCCCAACACTCTATCTGAAAAAGCATGTCAGTTATGCTTTTTAAAATTTTTTAGATAATTAGTTATCTCTGTATAATTACCATTGAATTATTTTCTACTTTATTTGGAGATTTATGTAGCTGTTGCATTTAGAAAATATTAACTGTATGTCAATATCCAGGTTGATTTAGTGTTTATAACATAGTTGTGTGTTTTTCTATGCTTAATGCTTATACATTATTGGTTGTTATGATATGCCAATATCTATTAGTGTCTTCAAAAACACTGTTGAATCAGATAAATTTGATCTTGCCAAGGTCACATAATTGTTACTATTTTGAGGTTCTCTCTATATGCCAACACACAAATTAATTCTTTGATACTAACAATGCTGAAATCTAGTACCAGAGAACTGGATATCAGACCAATTGCACTTATTCTTCCCCTCCTAAATTAACAAGGTGGTCAGATGTTTCTGCAGAATCCAAGAAGTATATTTAGCCATACCCAAATTACATCATATAAAGCAGACTAAATAGAGATAGATTCATACCAGCAGCAAACTTTTCCCATTTTAGGTGTCAACAAATCTCAATACAAAACAAATCAAAACAAACAGAGAAAAACGTTAAGAATATGAAAAGTCAAGGGAACAAAATATCTCAGAAAATCCTGTGTCCACAATGCTAATCCAGAAGCCACTGTGGAGGAGATTATAAAAAATCACGAATAAACATTATTAGAAAAGATTTTTAGAAGAAATTACAGAAGAAAAATTAGAGGTCTTTGACAGAATGGGTAAAGATATAATTAAACAGATAACATGGTTAACAAGCAAAATAATCATGGAGTTCTCAGCTGGCTCATGAAACCTAATTGAGCTAAATAAGTCAAATGATGAAAAACATCAATGATGAACTGAAAAAAAATTAGGTCTATAAAATTATATCTATATGACGACTATATTTCCTGCCCAGAAACAAAGGCTAAGACCTTAAGTGGCCGAGACAACCAACCAGTGACATTGTTATTTTGAGATAAAAGCTTTTTCCTCTAGAAATACGGGCATCCTGAAAAAGATATTCCCTATCTTTTAGCATAACTTTGCTGCTAAGATATTTTTCTTTCTGCTTGTTATTTTGAGAAACAATCTTTCCTCCATAAATATGAAGAACATCTCATACTTTCTGGGCATCCTAAAACAGATGTTCCCTATCTTTTAGCATACCTTTGCTAAATGTTGAAGAAGTGTTTCTTTCATCATTTATTTTAATTTTCCCTTCCTTCTTTGGCACCTCCTCTGTCCCTATGTCCCCTTTCTTTTTGGGTAATTTCTTCCCATTTCACAATATGTATTATATATTTTGGTGCTTATTTACAGTTCCAGCTTCTCACTCCAAAGAGGCCATTCACATATGAATGATATTTTCACTTTTAAATACGGTTCCAAGTTGCATTCATTTACCTGGAAATGTCTCAAGCTTGTCATTCTTTATGCCTGAGTAATACTCCAAATGCATTAAAATCACATTTTTTAAATCCATTCAGAAGGTGATGAGCATTTGGGTTGTTTCCAAGATTTATCTATTTCAAACTGTGCTGCTATAAACATGAGTTTACACATATCAGTGTGAAATGATGATTTGAATTCTGTTGAGAAGACACCAAAAAGATGAACACATGGATCAAAGGGGACCTCTCATCCTACAATTTTAAGGAATCTCCACACTAATTTCCACAGTAGTTGCACCAGTCTATACTCCCATCAATATTGTAGAAGTGTTACTTTTTAAATAGATCTCCACAAGAATGTTATCAGTTGATTTCTTGATAATAGGTATTATTTTTAGAATATTAGCATAATTGGCATATCTCAATTGATAGTAATGTTAAATATTTTATGAATTTATTTGCCATTTATAATTCTGCATATGAGAAGTGTGTATTCATCTCAGGTGCCCAATGTTGAATTACACCTTTAAATTTTGGAGGGGTCTGATTTTTCTTCAGGAATTTGTATACTGTAGATATCGGTCCATTAGGGAACAAATGGCTAAAATTTTTCCTATTCTGTAGGTTGCCTTTTCAATCTGATGATGATTTCCTTTATTGTGTAAATGCTTTATAATAAGGTGAGATCCTGGTTGTTGACTGTGGTATTTCCTTTGCATTTAGAGTTTTGTTCATGAAGTCTTGTCATACAGTGAAGAACAACTGGTTGAAACAAGTATGACATCCTAGCTAAAGTAGTACAATTTACAATAACAAGAGCATGAAGCACAGTTTAGAAATTGATAAAATGTGATAACTATTATTTTAGTACCTTTAACCATAAGAGCAAGGTAATTGTTGTTATATAAATTCTAATATAATAATTTGTATGAAATGCGTTTCTCCATAGTAGAGTGATTTTACACTATGCTAGGGAATTTTCTGAGGGATTAAGTAAGAGAAATATAGTAGAAGCAAGTATAGAAGAAAAAGAATGATCGCCTAAATTTGGGAAACTGGGAAAGAGGGCAGGAGAGAAATACCGAAGGAGAAAGAAAAAGATTATTGAAATGAACTGGAAAGACTAGAGATAATGTTTACTTGTGTGAAAATAGCATACAACAAGAGAGATAGTTAAAGAGACAAAAAAAAAAAACACAAAGAACAGAACACAAAGCAGTAAATACCTAAGCAAACTAATAAAAGAAGAAATAAAGAAAAACAACCAGACAGAAATAGGAAAATGAAATAAACAAACAAAAGAAGAAAATAAAATTTGTCTGGTGCCCAAAGTTATGTGTTAGGGTCTCAGTCAGTGGCCCAAACTGCTAGGTAACCTGGTCAATTCAGCAATATCATTAGTGCTGGGTAGTGGGCTGATCTTGGCCCCTGGAGTTGGGATCTTAGGCTCATTTTGAGCCAGCTGCTTTCTTTGTGCCTTGATGGCTCATATGAGTCTCATTTCCCTTGTTGTTTCTATGTCACTCTTTCAGTTGTTGTGGAGGCCTCAGAGAGAGACAGCTGAGAGCTAATCCTAGTCCAGTATACAGTTGGCTCCTCCCAGTACATGCTCAGTGGCATCGTTTGTACTCTCACTGGCACCATGCTACCCTGTCACAACTTGTTGGGGGAGTTCTGTCGCTGTTGTGGTTTGGGGAGGTCTGTTGCTGTTTGGGGAGTTCTGTTGCTGTTATGGTTTCCAGTCCAAAGACTATTGGGTCTACCTCCAATCAGCCTTTCAGTTGAACTGAGTGTTGACCTCTCAAAGATGCTGCAATCTCATATATCTATATCCCTTTCACAAGCCCCTGGTTACAAAGCAATAAGAGTCATGCACTTCCAGCTTTGCAATTCTTAACCTTATTGTTGTTATGTGTTCCATTTACTCACTCAGGTACATGGGAAAAAATGAAAAGAATACTTGGCCACTCATCAGGGAAGGACTAGTTTCCTGGTCACTGACTCATACATGCAGGTGAAGTTTGCCACCAACTACAGTGTCTTCTGTGTGGAGAAAGACAAAAGAAGCAAAGGATCTTATATCCCAAATCTATCATTTGTGGCTTGAGTTAGCCTCACTTTTGAAGTTCATCAGTTTCTTAGGGACTTCCTAGTATGCTAATTCTTGTTTGGCATGCAGGCACAAGTACCAGAGGAAGACCTGTGATATGCTTTGCAGGTTTATATCATACTATGTTTTAAAAAATATCTATATTTTTCTTGATTTACAAGTCTCTTATTTCAGTCTGATTTTAGTATCAGGGTGTATGTACCTCGCTTTTATCCAATTACTTGTGTTTTTAGTTAATTTTTCTCTGAGTAACTCCACTTATATTCAGCCATTTTGAATTCTCTCTTACATTACAGTTAAAATACAAATACTCCAAGACAGGATCAATACGTTAAAAGTGATTAGAGAAGAGTATTTTAAATCAATACAATTACAGTCTACTTCTCAGCAGAAATCTTAAAGACCAGGAAGGTTTGAAATGCAGTGTTATACGTGTTGAAAGATGACAAATTGCAACTCTGTCTTATATATCCTAAAAAATTTTGCTTCAAAGTTGATGGAGATGTCAGGTATTTCCATGACAAAGTGCACTTTAAGAAAATCATGCCTAACAGCTCCTTTACAAAAATGTCTCAAAGATAATGTAGGAAAAGACAATGAAGTCAATAAGTAAAGTAGAATGAATACAATTTGCAAGTTGAGAGATTAAAAATTAAAATAAGAACATTATCAAATGAAACATAATGTAATGAGAAGAATGTAATGTGAACAGTCTCAATTCTTCAGCCAAGAGATAGACTAGAATAAGAAACAATCATCAATTATAAGGAGTATGCAAAAATCCATTTCATTCAAAAAATTGTAGGTTAATGTCAAGGTATAATAAATAAACAAAAAGCAATGTTCCATGAACAGGAAATCATAAAAAAGCAGAAATTATTATCCTAATTTCAAAAACAAGTAGGTTTGAAGCCATAACTAATTAGAAGAGACAATGAAGATCAATATGTATTGAAAAAGGGAACAGTTCAAAGAGAAGAGATGACAATTGTAAATATATAAACATACATACACAAAATGCTAGTATGCCCAACTTCAATACTAAAAAGCTACATTGAGAGAAACAGCTTGACTTTGTAAAAATGTTTTGTGAACCAATGAAACAGAATAGAAAATGGAGTAGGAACCACAAAATAGAAAACTGCCTGATCTTTGACAAGGTAGCAAAAAGCTTTTGCTAGGGGAAAGATTGAAAGAGTTTTTGGTGTGATAAAAGAGACAATATAAAGTAAAAATAGCCACTATTCAAAGGGCATTGAGAGAACTCCATGACCGCCTGCAGCTTGGCTTTCTCTGGCCAGAACCCGGGGCCTGAAATATACATATAACCTCTGACCAAAGGCTGTGCTTAGGGTGGGCATTGATGATGCATAAGGAGCCGAATGAAGAGTTTTTGCATACAAACAGGAAGAGGAGTTGCAGTTAAGGCTGAGGAAAGCAGGAAGTGGTAGGCATTCCCCCATGTAGAAGCTGGTACCAGGTGTTTTAGCCACGACAACTTTATCATTGTTGAATGCCCACATCTTAGACTGGAAGAAACAAAGAAACAAAGTGCTATGAGGAAGCAGGCAAGTATCATAGTTAAGGACCCAGGGTAGGTAGAAGGGAAAGTGTCTTTAATTTAAATATGATGCTCCATGTGGACCACGGTGAGGTAGAATTCTGAAAAATAAGTGGGAGTGGGAGTTAGGAGGAGTGAAGTTATGAGAGGTGATTATTTGTTTTATCTGGAAGAGTAACACTTAAAATTGTAGGTATGTAGGGCATCTCTCTGATCCAGGAGTAGAGCTGGGAAGAATAACAAGGGTGGGTAGGAGCATGACTGTTTAACTATAAGGGAAAAAAGAGCCTAGGCCCACAGGGATCTCATGTTTGACTAAAAAGATGAGGGTAGAGAGAACTAAGACAGTTGTCACTTAGAACGACATGAAGACAATTTTACACATGATTTGGGAGTCCTTAGGAAAGACCATCAAGAGTCTTGCTGTAAAAAATAATTACTTAATAGAATATAAGGAATTAGGAATAAAATTGGATAACAAAATATGACTTGACCTGAGCAATGTGGCTGTGATGCCTTGGTGAGATGCAGACAGGTGGGAGATAGATGAGATGACCACTCAGGTTGGTTAGATTTAGGGTTGAGAGGGCACCGCTTAGCTTGAGTGATGTGGAACCATGATGGCAATCCAGGAACATTGACCACTGTTGGGGTTGAAAAGAAGACCAGGTAGGGGCTGCTCTACCTTGGTTGTAGTCCTTGGGATTTCCTGTAACAGGACTTTAGTAAATATATTAGCAGTTTCCCTGGTTGTGGGAAAGGCTTTTATCTATCCTGAAAAAGTACAAACAAATGTGAGAAGATATTTGAGAGATTTATGGCAGGGCATGTGTGTGAAATCTACATGCCAGTCCTGACCACGGTTTTGTCCACAAAATTGATGAATAGGAAAGGAAGGTGGTGCTATGTGTCCCTGAGGAGAAGGTTTACTATAGAGATGGCAGGTGAAAGTCTTTGAGACCTCAGAATGTCTGGGTCAGTCTGCATAAACATAAAGGAATAAAAAAGGCATTTTTAAGATCTATGACTATAAAGTGAGTGGTGGAGGGAGGGATATGAGAGAGCATGGTATAATGGTTTTGCAACACTGAGTGGATTAGAGTGATGGCATTATTGATTACTCCAAGGTCCTGTTCTAGACCACAATGTCCATCAGGCTTGAGTACCAGGAGAATGGGACTATTATAGGGTGAATGGGTTGGTTTAAGAACACAATTGTCTAAAAGGCACTTAATTATAGGTTTAAGTCCCTGTAAATGTTTAGGAACTATGGGACCTTGGGAAACACAAAAAAAATAGAGGGATACCTGAGATGAATTAAAATAGGCATGGCATGGGTAGCACAGATGGGATTGGAGGTATCTCATACTATGGGATCGACCAGAGAAGAAAGGAGTCTGGAACCTGCATGGAATAGGCCCTGTCTGCAAAGGGTGCATATGTTGGCTGTCAACACCCACTATAGAGTCTGAGAACTTAATATCATGGCCTAAAAACTTAGGAAGAACACTATATATGGCCTCTATGTCCACAAGTAGAGAGAATGTCTTATCTGAGACCTCCAGTGGGACTTGGAGCTCTGAGAAGGATAACTTAATGGAGGGCTGTGGACCCTGAGCCCCGTCAGTCTTCAGGAACAAGTCTGAGTAGATGAGTCAGCTATGAATCTGGTGGTGATGAGATCTCCTATGAGGGCAAGGAGTTACAGGATGGCTTATCCATTCTCCAGTGGCTAGGACAGTCACTGTTCCAATAGCCCTTGAGATTGCATTAGGGGCAAGGCCCCAGAAGAAAGCTGGGGTTGGGGTACTCTCTTGTCCAATGTCCTTTTTTGTTGTACTTAAACCACTGTCCAAGAGGGGCTCAGGCAGCTCCACCTTATGTCAGTTTATCTGTCTCAGAGCTCCAAGTGTCACTGCTAAAAGATCAGACCGTTATTTTTCCTTTTGATTTTTATCTCTGTTATTAAAAACATGAAAATACAAATAGAGAAGGTCTCCCTGTGGGATTTGAGGGCCAGGTTTAGCTTTGGCTTGGGTTCTGGCACACAGTGGAAGGTATGTCTCCTCCACAGTCACAAGACTTCTGCTTTTTATCTTGGGTGCGTGTACAGCTTTAAGTCTAAAGAAGACAAAGGCAAAGAATCAATTAAGTAAGCTGGAAGCAAATTACAGAATCAACAGGATATTTATAATTATAACTTTAGTAATGGCTTTCCATAAGGGGGATAAGGATAAGGTCTGGGAAAGTTTAGAAAATGAAAAGGCATTAATTTGTCATTACATAATAAAATAAAATAAATTGTCATTACATATATTTATGTTTTATAATTGTGTAAGTATATCATGTTGTTAGAATGTTTAATGCCATCTGATTTTTGGAGAATGGCCTGTTTTCTTAATTTTACCTGTTTATTTAGGAGAGAGATCAGCTGCAGTGTCATTTACTACCAGTTGAGTATAGTTAATTATGGCTCCAATATACATCTTATAATCTTTTTTGGAAAATATCTGGTGGAACCCAGCAAAAGGAATCCCAAAGAAATTTATAATTATCTGCTAATTTTAGTTGTTGAGCATCCAGAAGATTGATAACAGTACAGTGCAGTAGAGGCAGTAAGCTTAACATAGAACATTAAATTTAACCATTATTTTGTGTTAACCATGCGTGTTTTAACATTTGAGCACTGAAGAAATTTGTGACATTGTTTTGACTGCTCACCATTGGAGCATATCTAAGTATAACATATACATTATTTAATTTTTTGTTTAAAAGTTATCATTTGACTGGAGAACTCATGTTGGTCTGAGCTGAATCTCCTGGCTGGAATGCAAGAAAATGGCAAAGATCTGGATCTGAAAGAAAACGCTTTTCATCATAATCTAAATTTTATATTTGAATGCATGAATATACCATCACAACAGCCACAATGAATTGTCTTAGTCATACAAACTTTAGTTGAGGTGTCTCCCATAAGGCTATGAAGATTATTGGGGCCTCCAATTAATGAACAACAGCTGGTTAAAGTTAACATGTGGCCACTTTCTTGTTTACCAATTGGAGTCCTGTGCAGTGTGTTTTCAATCCAACTGACTTTGTTTAACCAATTTTAGCATCATTTTGACCAGCTGGCAACCTAGGTGGAAGCATGCTTTTTAAATCTATAACCCAAATAAACCTTGTTTAAAAGATCTGAAAATGTAAAAGAGGAGGAAAAATTATTGAGCTCAAATGAAAGGAAACAGCTGTTTACAGGGCAGGCAAATGGACAAACAAAAAACAGATATATAGATGACAATCATTTTATAAAGTCAGAGTGTACTCAAATATATTTGGCCAATTTCAACTATAATAAATAGACTAGTGTGAAACTTTTTGTAGATCAATTAAGAGAGATATCTTGAAATAAGAATACCAGGAAAGGAACGTAATTTATGGCTAAGTGAGATAGCTCAGAAAGGAAAAAAGAACATAAATATTAGCTAATCCCTCAGGATTGGGCCCAGCCTGTTCCCAAAGCAGGAGTAGAGACTGAGACTGAGAAGGTTTTAGCCACTGAGTGGCCAACCATCCAGCAGGTGTGTGTGGGCACTTGCCTGATGATTGGCTATAAAACAGCCTCTCATCACCATGTGCCAAGGAAAAGTAGGCTGTTGGTGCATCACCATGTGATCCACAGAAGTATAGCTGTTGCCTGTAACACAGTGAGGGAGTGCAAGATGGTGGCTGGTCATCATGTGACCTGCAGCTCCGTAGCTGCTGCTGATCCCACGAGGGTCCACAAGGGGGTGGCCATTAACCCTGAGACCCATTGCAAGATGACATCACCCTTCCTCATGGCCGAGGGCTGAAATTCATGGCTGTCCTCCATGCAAACTGCAGCAACATGGCTGCTGGCAACCATGTGGCCTGTCAGAACACTGGAACAACAAAGACCATGTATGGGGATCTGGCAGAGAAAATGGTGATGCAGGAGAAGGGGACGAAGAACCCTCAGATGGAACAGATGGCTTGGATGGTGGTGGGATTGAGAAGTTGGAGACTGGGAAGAGACACTAAGAAAAGGATTAGAGGCCATTTGGGTGAAGGAGGAGAAGAGGATAGTGCAGGGGGCAAAGAAACCTCTGGCTGAGAAGGCTGTGGGATTTGATATGCGAGATACAGGGGAGAAACTTTAAAGACAGGAGCCACATCATAAGTGTGGGGAAGGGGAGAGATCCTGGTGCAGCAGAGCAAGCCAGAAGTATTTGGAACATCATAGAAGACAGAGAGAAGGGTATGTCCTTAAAGTGAAAAAGGCCTAAAGATGAAGGGTTTCCACCGACTTGCCACCATTTTGACAAAAGCATAATTAAAAGTTCAGCTTTTTGGTTTTTGTAGCCTTTTAGAGGCCAAGAACATCATGGTTATGAACCAGGCACCCCAGAGTGTGTTTTTTGAGAGGAAAGGAAACAGTATTTCCAATGACTGAATTAAAAGTGAGCCAAAAGGACAATTTTATTTTAAGGGATGAGAGCTCTGGCCCTCTCTCAAGGAGTGTGAAAATTGTCCCACATCATGCCTAACAAAATGATTGTCACATATTTTGGAAGCATGATTAAAATGGCTCCAACTGGAACCTGTTTGCCATCACCAAAAGGCAAGGCTCAGGATCCAGGGGACCATAGTAATGGCTCTGTCTTGGACTGTCCAAGTAAGGTGAGAACTGCTACCTCAGTCTAGGGACAGAATGGATAATCCAGTGTCAGACCAGCCCAAGGCAACAAAGAACCCCAGATAGAAGTTGGCTCATCTGAGGTAAATGAACTAGGCTGGTGGTTTTTGCAGACTGGTGGTGACAGGTTGAACAGCTCCTGTGTGTTGAGACAAGAGGAATTAATCCAAGATACAGTCTGATCCATGAATTAGCAGGGAGATTCAAACTGGGAGGACCATAGAAGTCACTCACACTGCCTTCCATGTCAGGGAACAAAATGACAGGGTTTTCAGCATGAGGGAAAAGAAAAAAGAATATAAAGAAACAGTAGCCTTTATTTTAAGGATGTGGAGAATTGCCCCACAATCAAAGATGGCCAGGCCTCTCCTGATCGCGACGTGGGTATAGAGATATGCATGTAACCTCTGACCAGAGTTTGCACTTACACCAGGCATTGGTGAGACACAAGCAGCTGATTAGGACTTTTTTTGCACCACTGATAGAAGGAAAAGGAAGTTGTCATAGGGGAAGGAGGAAATAACCCTGAGGTAAACATCCCTGGATCCCACCTCCCACTGCTGTAATACCCTATCTATGGCAAATTCCTTTCACAGTGTACCTTTCTGGAGCACAGGTAACTGAGTATTTATACCTAAAATATAACTTTACATTATATTATGAAAAATTGGGACCATTTTAAAACAGAAAATTTTAAAAAGAAAAACAATATTTTTTCTTTACAACTCAGTATGGTGTAAATATAAGTTCAAATTTTGAAAGATATAGCCTTTGAATCACACCTTAAATTTTAATACAATGTTCCAGTTTGATCTATTTTGTAAGAAAAAGTTAAAATTGACAGAATTTCTTTATGTCCAGGTTGTATGGGCCTGTATCAAGACTCAAAATTATATGGATCCTGTAAAGCCTGTTAGGTTTGTGTGCCACTAAGATCTGATAAAACATAACCGGACCTGAAGAAGCAATTGAACATTGGGATACTCCAAACAGAATACCTCAAATAACCATAGCAATTGCAACAGAGCCAGCAAAGGTTTTGGAGTCCACATATGAAGGTTCAAAAACTACTTTATCTCTGTGCTCTACTAGATCCTCTCTTAGGGTCACTTCTCTAACCCCATGTCCTTAACAACCAATCTACCCCCTTTACCAAAATATCCAGCTCCACTGGTATAACAAGAAGTGACACTTCTTACCATCCCAGTGATTCAAAAGCTAATATATACCCACTTTAAGAAGTCTCAGGTGGGGACGAATCGTAATAAAAATGCATGTCGCCCTTTGCCATGAGTAATCTGACCCAAATTAAACAAAATTTGAAGTGGTTCTCACAAGATCCAGACAGATATATAGATGAATATCAGACATTTTGTATAACGTATGGTCTGACTTGGGCAGATCTTCATGTACTGTTTCCTACTTTCTGCAATTTTGAAATAAAAAAAAAAAAAACAGCACAGGTTAAAGTCGGTGAAACACATGCTCAAAATATTTACAGGGTTGACATGCCTGAAAGGAACTCTCATTGCCAATAACCAGAGATAAAGAATGGAAAAATATGTTAAAGTGATTACTCATTTAACAGTATGAAATTAGAAAGTACATGAGAACGTTAGTCAATTGTGAAAAGATTAGAAAAATTACTCAGGACAAGGCAGAAAACCCTGCTTTATTTCTGATACATTTAACTGAAGCAATTCATAAACGTGCTAATATTGAGCCTTTGAGGTTACATTTTTTCAATGCTAAGACAAAATACTTGATGCCTATAATGAATTAAGGAAAGGTTTATTTAGTTTACAGTTTTTGGTGTTTTCATGCCATACTCACCTGGCTCCACTGCAAAGTGGTATAACTAAAGGGCAGCAGTTCATGTCGGCCACAAGCAGCAACAGCAAAATGTGCAAAAAAGGAGAAAAGTCCTCCTCCTTTTGTCCCTTATATTGTATATTAGTTACTCACTCTGGGGTGAGTACAGAACTCATATCACTAGTCCCAGCACTAGACACTGAAGCAATCACAAATGCTAGATTTAGCTACCCTACCACACCTCCCATGATCATATGAATCTTTCAGGGGATATTAAAAACACACAT
The DNA here is from genome assembly GCF_034190915.1 of Cavia porcellus. Lineage (NCBI taxonomy): Eukaryota > Metazoa > Chordata > Mammalia > Rodentia > Caviidae > Cavia > Cavia porcellus. Next base: position 52,844,233 of record NW_026947486.1, read on the forward strand.
ACACACACACACACACACACACACACACACACACACACAACAGGGCCCAACTTGCAAGCCAGAAAAGTTTTATAAGCAAAATATTTTATTAGCTAGTCTGCTCTAGATATTCACAGAAAATATTAAAAGCAATGACAAGTCCTAAGAAACCTTTGAACTTAGCCTTTGATATCTTCAGCCACTGGGACAAAAAGTGTCAGGTGCTTATTCCTGCAGAGATGACAGCAGGAACAAGAATCACCCCAATTTATTGATTTGATGTTAGAAAACAACAACTTGTCTCCTCAGAATGACTCAAGGGCTCCACCCATGAAGAGGAAGAAGAGACTAGATGACTGCAATCATTATGCACAGCCTTGCACTTGCAAAAGAACTGCAATACGCTGAGCTATTTTCCACTTGCTATGTGCCCCTATTGTAAATTTGGAAGACACTGGAAGTGAGACTATCCTCTCCTCCAAAGGGGAAGAGTCTGCCTAATACCATAATTGATCCCTCAGAGAAATGAAGGTGCCTGAGTTCTCTCTAATCCCTTATCAACTTAAATATAACACTGGATAAGCCTCAATTAATTCTTTATGTGGCAGGTAAAAAAAATTATTTCCTTTTGGATATTGGGGCTTGTAAATCTATCTTAATTGAGTCGATTTATAACAAGACCTGTGTTTGACTTATGCTGATGTCATCCTTAGAGCCAGGCACTCTATAGTGCCTGTAACTTGCAGATTTGGGGAACCAATTTTCATTAAGACATTCCTAGTTTTCTAGAATATCCTACTCCATTAAGAGGAAGAGGTGTCTTCTTTTTCTCTTTTTTCCTCTTTTGGGGCAACTCTTTCATCTGGCCCCATTATATTTGTCAACATTTTGTGAGCATTAGTATCAAGACCACAAGTCCATATACTTAGAAACATACCTAGAAAAATTTTATCAGAGGTTGATTCACAGGACTGAATTATTGAAACTCTTGGAAGTGCAATTCATGCTGCACCTACTGTCATTTCCTTAAAAGGCCTGATTGTTGAAGTCACTAAAATAACTTTTGAGCACTCAGTAGAGGTCCAGGCTCCCCATTAGGTTCAAAATATTCTTGAAACTATAAGATAACAATCGCTAACAGGAAGAGTATCATCTAGATATCAAACTATCATGTTAGAAACTCCAGAGACTACTTTCAAGATATGCTGAACTTTAAATTGAGCAACTCTGTTACCTACCCTAGGGGGATAAACCCTGCAACACTCCTGTGTAGAAACTGTAAAGCAATATTACTCTATGAGACTTGATTTAAAGACTAGCCTTTAAATAACCTTGCTGAAGACTGGTTCATTGAGTGGTTATACAAATAATGGTGCTTTTAGGGCAAGTTATGCAGTTGTTAACCTCCAAGAGGTGACTGAAGCAAAGTCACTTTCTTCAAACACTTCAACAAAAAAGCTAAAATCATTGCCTTTACCTAAACCTTGTGGTTAGTAAAAAACAAGCAACTCAACAATAATACTGACTTCAGATATGTTTTTTAGTTCTTCACATCCAAACAGCCATATAGTTTCAGTCTTCAGCATGCGGAAAACCAGTTTTTCAAACATTTATTAAAGAGGCTATCCTTTTCCCAGTGAAAATGTTTAGCCCCTTTATCAAATATCAGCTGACTGAGTGCCTTTGTAGTTGTGTTTGTATCTTCTAATCCGCTGCATTGATCTCCAAGCCTATTTCTTTGCCAGTACCATGCTGATTTTATCACTGTGGCTTTGTAGTACAGTTTCAAGTCAGGAATTGAGATGCCTCCTGCATTGTCTTTGTTGCCCAGAAATACCCTTATTATTCTGGGATTATTTCTGTTTCCAAATGAAATTTAGGATGTGTCTCTAGATCTGTGAGGTCTGTTAATGGTACTTTCAGTGGGATTATATTAAATCTGTATAAGAGTTTTGGGAGTATGGCCAATTTCATAGTGTTGCTTCTTCCTAGACAAGAGTAAGGAATATTCTTTCATTTTCTAATACTCTCTTTAATCTCCTTTTTCAGTGTAGCATGATTTTCAGCATATAGCTCTTTTCCATTCTTAGCTACTTTCATTCCTAAGTATTTCATTTTTTAGATGTTATTGTGAAGGGCAATGTTTCCATAATTTCTCTCAGTGAGTTTTTTATTTGTGTACAGGAATGGTATTGATTTTTGAGTATTGACTTGGTGTCCACCTACATTGCTGAATTTATTACATCTTGCAGTATTTTAATGGAGTTTTTTGGGTCATCTATATAGAATATCATGTCATCTTCAAATAGTGATAATTTAATTTCTTCCTTTTCTATCTTTATCCCTTTTATTTCTCTCTTTTGTCTGATGGCTCTGGCTAGTTTTTCCAAAACTATATTGAATAGGAATGGTGATAGTGGACATCATTGTCTTGTTCATGATTTTAAAGTGAAAAGTTTCAGGTTTTGTTCATTTAGTATAATGTTGGCTGTTGGTTTGTCATAAATGGCCATTATACGATTGGGGTAGACACCATGTATTCCACATTTCTGAAGGGTTTTTGTCCTGAAAATGTGTTGCACTTTATCAAAAGCTTTTTTTGCATCTATTGAGACGGTCATCTGCTTTTTATATTTGGCTCTCCTGATGTGGTGTATTACATTTACTGATTTGTGTATTTAAATCATCTTTGAATTCCTGAGACTTATCACACTTGATCATGATGTATAATCTTCTTGATGATTTGCTTCATTCTTTTTGCCAGTACTTTAAAAAATAGCAATTTGATTCATTAATTCTTTGTATTTTTTAGTTTCAATTGCATTCATTTCTGCTCTAATTTTTACAATTTCCTCTCTCGTATGTGCTTTGGGTTTGACTTGCTCTTCTTTTCCTAGAAGCTGGAGATGAAGCATTAGGTTATTTATTTGTGCTCATTCAATTTCCTTGATATGACAATTTATTGCAATATATTTCCCTCTTAAGACCAGTTTCATTGCATCCCACAGATTACAGTATGTTTTTCCTGCATTTTTATTGAATTGTAGGTATTGCTTTATTTCTTTATTATTTTCACCAGTAGCCCGCTGGTTGTTCAATGGTTGTTATTTAATTTCCAAGTATTTATGAAGGTTTTGCAGTTTCTTTTGCCATTAATTTCCATTTTCAGTGTGCTATGGTCAGATATTAAGCATGGAATAATTTCAATAATTTTGCAGTTACTCAAGTGCATTTTATGAGATAATATATGGTCTATTTTGGAGAATGTCCCATGCACAGCTGAGAAGAATGTGTATGTGTAGTCTGATGTGGTTGCCTGGAACACTCTGTAAACATCTACTAAGTCCACTTGTTCACAGGTATGATTCAGTTCTGTTTTTTCTTCATGGATATTTTGTCTAGTGGATCTATCTCTTTGTGACAATGGGGTGTTAAGGCCCCTTGTTATAATTGTGTTCTTGTGTATTTGGTTTTTCATGTCCATTAGAATCTGTCTTATATAGTTGGGTGCTCCTGTGTTTGGTGCATATATATTTATAATTGTTAGTTCTTCCTTTTGAATTTTTCCACTAACTAGTATGTAGTGACCTTCTTTATCTTTTTTAATCATTTTAGGTTTGAAGTTCATGTTGTATGCAAATAGAATAGTTACCCCTACTTTTTTCTGGGTTTCTATTGCATGAGAATACTTTTTTTTCCCATCCTTTGACTTTTAAACTATGAGTTTCCTTTTCGGTCAGATGTGTTGCTTTTATCCAGCATATTGTGGGATCAGGTTTCTTGATTTTCTGTCAACCTGTTTCTTTTGATAGGTGAATTGAGCCCATTTACATTTATAGATATCCCTGTACTGGCTTGACTTTGCCATGTTGTGGTCCTTTTGCTGGTTTCTGGCTTTTCTCCTTTGTTTATTTTCTTGTCCAACCTGGTGGTTTCTTTCTGTTGTTGTTCTGGAGATTATGGTCATTTTAACTCTATCTAGCATATCTTTCAATGCTCTCTCTAGGGTATATTTCAGGAACGTGAATTCCTTTAGATGTTCTTTGTCATGGAAGTATGTTGTTTCTACATTAAATTTGAAAGGCATTTTTTTTTTTTCTGGGTACATCAGTCTGGGATGAGAGTTGTTTTTTTCAGGGTTTAAAATACCTCACTCTAACCTCATCTTAACTTGAAAATTTGTGCTGCAAAGTCTGCTGTGATCCTAATAGGCTTTCCTTGATATGTGAGCTGTTTCTTTTCTGTATCAGCTTTTGGTATTCTGTTTCTATCCTGTATGTCGGAGATCTTAATTATTATATGTCTGGGTATATATTTATATTGGTTGTGACTGCCTGGAATTTTGTATGCCTCACTTATTTATATAACAGATTTTTCCCTATGTGTGGGAAATTTTGTGCTATTACTTCTGAGAATAGTTTAGTTATGTCATTTGCATTGACTCCTTCATCTTCAATGGTGCTTATTAGTCTTATATTGTTTCCCTTGGCATTGTCTTGAAGGTGTTGGATTGTCATTTCATGCTGCTTTGTTGTTTTTATATGTTCTATTCTTTCAAGATCTCTTTTTGTGATCCTGTCTTCAAGGTCTGAAATTCTATCTTCAGCTTCATTTAAATGGTTTTGTCAACTTTTAATAGACTTTTTTGTTACTTGGATATATCTTTGAATTTGTTTCATGGATTCTGCTTCTTTTCTGCACTGTTCATTCAATTTTTCAATCATTTTCCCATGCTCCTGTATTTTTTTAAATCTATTTCTTCTCTAGCTGTTTTGAGCAACTTATTTACTAAGGTTGTTATTTCTGTCTTTACATAAGACATTATTTCTAAACTGATTTCCTCTATAGCCTCATGGATTTGCTTCTTTACTTCATTTCTTATCTTTTCAGAGATTTCTGGTGTATGACATTTACCAGCATTCTAGCTCAAATCATGGCTGTAATAGTTGCACCAACTATCACCAAAGAGCCTCTCATCATGAATCATGAGAACAAGACTTATAGCTACTGACAAGGCAGACAGAGCTGTTAAGCCCACATTTCCTGCCAAGTGCATGCAGGCGGAATGGATCTTATCCTTCACATGTTGAGGCCAAACTACAGCCTTTTCAACCACTCCTGTCTCATTAGACATGGCCAAGCCAGAGTAGCACAATGTTTCAAGACTCATTGCAGCCCCTCTGGCAATAAAGCATTTTCCTATTTGTTCAATTTTATATGCTTTTTCTACAGATGGTTCCATTGCTGCTTCTTTGAGTTCCTGGGCAGTTTTCCTCCAGTGGATTCTGAATCTTGACCTGGTGGCATGTTCCCTGCTGGGTGTTAAGAGCCACTGATTCTTCGTGATGGAATTCTTCACAGTGGGGGAGGTGGCTTTGGTGAATTTTGGGCGCAAAACCCTAGAAGGTAGTGTCTAGAGACACAGGATCCTTACAGCCAGCATGGTGATGCACTGATTCACCAAATAAATCTGAGATGCTCAGCTCCTGATCATCTCCACCTCCCTGTTCCCCTTTCAGGCCTGTGGAACACTTAAGTGCCAATTAGCTGACCTTCCACCTGCTAGTCTCTTAGAGCTGTTGCGTGCAATGCCCGTCACACAACTTCCAGTCCTGGATCTACTTCTGACTCCAGAGTGAAAGAAGAATTTTCACAATCCTTAGAAATAGCTTATTATCTTCCTAATTCTTGGCGTCTTCAGGAAAGGTTGAAAGGGATAATTTAAGTATTAAAACCACCTTGGCAAAATTATGCCAAGAAAATTGAGACTTGATTGAAATTGTTACTTATACCTTTCTTAAGGATTAGAATTGTTCCTAAAGCCTCTCTCCAGCTAAGTCCTTATGAAATGATGTGTAGTAGGCTATTTCACCTTCAGATATAGTCACAGACCAAGGAAATGATTAAATACACTATCAGTATATATCAGTTACAGAAGGCTTCACTAAAATACGGCAATAACATCCTTCTAGCAACAGACTCAGAAACATATATCTCTAAAATTCAATCCATAGGGTATGTGCTACCTTGAAGTTTGGAAAATGGAGTCATGTTTGCAACATCTCTTCCTTAAGTGTAAAGGCCACAGCAATATTATTTTAAGCATACCCATGGATATAAAATTACAAGGACATATTTTTGGATCTATCTATCTAGAGTTAAACCTGTTCATTTTGAGACTTCATAGGATTGAGAAGAAAAGAAAACAGACATCTGTGATCAACGCTCCTGTGAGCTTTGGGAAGACTTACGAATACTGCTTAGGAACAATAAGGAGGCTGATTCAAGATTAAATGGATGTTTATTTGGCCAAAATATGTTCTCTTACAACACTATTATGTCTGTTAAAATCAAAATCAAACTATTATTTTCTTAAGAATTATATGATTTTCCAATGGGAGTAGTAATGTTTTTCTTGTCTGGGCCAAGCAGTTTGCCTAAAACATTAGCAAAGATATATGCTGGATAGTTAGACAGTTGTCTATTTATAGTGTATCTGGGCTATATTGCCTTTATAAGGAGATGATTAAAAATTTTTTAAAAGTCTATAGAGCAGCAATGAAGAACAGCAACAATTTTAAAGCTTAAAATCAGGTTTAGTGTCTCTCAGTGGTGAACAAAAGTCATTCTTCATCAGAAATGTCATGGAAAAAATTTTCTCTCACCATAATTAATATTCAGATATGGAAATACAGAAGTCTAGATTCATCCCACCATCTTAAACTCTCATAATGGAAGATAAACAGCTGGTTTTTGTGATATCCTCAGTCCATCTTTTCTGTTATACTCTTCTAAAAGAGTTGATTTGTTCTTGCTATACTTTCCAGTGTCCAATTTTTCCTCCACTGAATCTTTTCAGGCCATAATTTTACAGGACCTTACTTAATAGACAAAAATAAAATAAAAAGTTTTAAATTATTCTGTTGGGTTCTTACCATTTGTTCTCAACATAAATATTTCTAAAAGTCATCAACAGTAATAATACCACAGGCTTAGCATTAGACTGGATTCAAATTTATTTTATCCGATTATCTAAACCATTGCACTTAATCTGAACCTCATGGAAAATCTCTGGACATGAGAAACAGGAAGACAAGATTTCTGCCAAACAATAACACACATTGTCTGGAGTCCAACAGCCATTTCAGTCCTTCTTCCTCGCAGAAATCTCCTGAGCCTGGTCTTTACTGGCAGCATTTTTTTCATAAATCTGGACTCCTAATCTCTGAGAAGACTCTCACATCAAATATAGACTCAGGCAGCCCAGGAATGCTTTTTAAGCCAGCTTCTCTGAACATTTCTAAATTCTTATTGCAAGTCAATTCTGAAGACACTTTAGCCACGTGATCAGGTACAGTTACATGAATGACCCAACATCTGTCTTACCAGAAGCAAACTCAATTAGTTACTTTACTCATCACTCAAACAAAATGCCTGACATCCAAAATTAAAGGCGGAAAGTTTTATTTGTCTCATAGATTGTAGAGGTTTCATCAGATGATATTTGAATGAACCCAAGGCAAGTTACCATGGCAGAGGAATGTCACAGATCACACAATAGAAAGCAGTAAGCAGGAGCCAACAAGCATGGACAAGAAACTTCCTTCTGTTCAGTATATTTTCTCCAACCTACAAGTCCATAAGGTACATAAATCCCACTCCTGTAATCCTAAGATTGTAAATTTAATCAATCCTAGTATCATTGAAACTGAGTTTAAAAGGACAAAAAGTCAAGTTTTCCAAATCTAAGAGGTTTTCCTGGGACGCACCTTCTCTGTGATTACTGTCAAGGTGAAAATTTGTAACAGCATGACTCCTGCCTTTGTTCTACCTCTTCAAATCTGCTTTCCCACTCTCAAGTTTCATATAACCACGAAACCAACCCTTTTGGCAACATGTATAGCACTGAAGCCTTTCTTTTGTTTGGGGCTTAGATTGTGGACATGAGTCCACTGGGATGGTGTTCACCTAAATAAATCCTTCTGTTTTGCTCCTTTTCTCTCCAGGCTCTTAAATTCTACAGCATTCTCTGGCCACCCAATTGGGCCTGGAGACAACAGTCATGATTTTGCCTGCAGATCCAGGGGATCTGAGCAATGTTATTCCCCAGACACCTGATGCCATTGGGGAGACCTGAACTCAGAGGAGGCAATATTCTCTTTTGCAGGCCAGTGTCCTTCTATGGAAGCTCTGTAGCTGAGGGGCTACAGAGAAATTCTGGAATAGCCAACTACCAGACAAGAGTAAAGTTTTGTGGTCCAAGATAGGAACTTTCTCATAAAGATGGAAAGGGAGCTTGATCACATTACAGGTTGCACCACGTAATCCAATCCAATCAAGTTCATATAAAACCTAAAAACCCAAGTGTGGAATCAGGGAGTGGCCTGCAGCAAGAGGAAGCATACTGAGTAACCTGACCCAGGTAAGATTCAATAAAACATAAACCCAAATTGGTAAAAGGAACTAAAAACAGGGAAGTCTATGACTGAGTATGAATGGGCAGAGTGAAGTATGTGGTGTTGAAGGTCATCAACTGTAGGGTGTATGTTCCAAGAAAGTGTGAGACCAACTGAGAATGAAATAACACCAGAATTGCTAGCTGTTCTGGTGGCCAGTCAGTGGCTGGGGTGCAAGTCCACGTGTTTTAGAACTAACTTTGCCTGGAAAGTTTGGAGAAGAAATTTGTGTGAACTCTTTAACTTTGAGAGAGAAGGAGGAGCTAGATATTGCAGGGGAGAGGCAAGAGCCATGCAGTCTCTTCCTCTTGCACTCGGTGAAGTCCATCAACAATCCTGCTCCAGACATTGTCTCACTTGAATTGATCTGGGGCTTGGAACACATTGTTGACAGAGATAAGAACCAAGACTCTGGCTTCATTTGCTATGAGCCCAAGATACTGAAGTGGGCAGACAGGGAGTGAAATGCTCTGAGTGCTCAGGAACTGAGCATGGGGACACTATTCTGACTTGAACCCAAGAGCTAGTGGCTGTGGGCTCTGAGATCTTAAGTGCAGGGAGGAAAAGTGTGGGCTATAGGATCTCCTTCAACCAGTTCTGGTTCTCCTTCTCCCAGACTAAGTACTTACTTGGTATCACCAGCCTTGCACTTCCTGCCAGCATCTGGAAGCCAGAGTAGCCCTAGACTGGGACTGGGTAGCTGGACTCAAGAAGCCACAGCTGCATATTGTCAATCTTGGAAAAAGTTTGCAGGAGTATCAGTGAGGACTGGGAAATGAGTTCAGGATGCCAGAGACAAGGGCACCATGTTCAGGACTTTAGCTAGTGGATGAATAAAAATTTGTACAGATGCTGGATTTGTGTGGATATATGGGGATCTTTAGTGAGAGTAGAAGTAGGGCCTGTGGCAAAGCTTAGTACTCAGGGGAGTACCTGGTTAAAGAAATAGGGGATAAATTTATTAAAAGTGTGGTCTAAACAGTCTAAGGCAAATGTAGTGAGTAATTCTCACCACAACAGAGAGAACATAAGAGGAAAAGCACCAAAATCAACCCCTTTAGAATGAATGTGAAATACCAACCACATCCTGAGTAAAACATCTTAAAAATAAATAATACAGAAATTGAAAGGTGCCAAAAGATGCTCAGCATTTTCTATTTCCTCAAAGAACAAAAATGCAACCAAAGGGGGTTCATTATGTCTTTTACATGAGGGTAGTTTCCTTAGTCAAGGGAAAATCATGTTATAAATTTTAGCTGATATATGTATTTTGGCTTCCAATATGCTTTGGTATTTTTTTTTAATATGCTTAAAGCTTTTCTCCTTCATTGTAAATACTTAAACTAAAATTACAGGATGAAATTGCTCTTTTCTTTATTCTCTGCTGGACTAAAAATAACAATTATTCAAGGTTATTTGAAAATCTCTTAGCAGCCAGTCAAATTGAAAATGTAATGATCTGCAAGCAAAGAATAAAAAAAAAAGACAATGACACTTTAAAATCCAAACAGTTCCAGCCAAATTTGTAATGAAAAGTTTATATTAACTGGGACTGAGGAGAACAGTCCTGTTAAAAAGAGACAGAAATAACAGAAATACTGGAATGTCACACAGGTTGAAGAAAAAAATATATATATACATATATACATACACGTGTATGTATATATGTATATATATATATATATATGTGTGTGTGTGTGTGTGTGTGTGTGTGTGTGTGTGTGTGTGTGTTGTTATTGCCTTTGGTTTGTTGGAATACAGGCTGTTCTAAAAACTTCCTGTTGTGACAAAGAACTAGGGGGTTTATGGGAATGACTCTATTAGTGTCTATTAGTCTCCAGTCTCAGCACTCTTCTTCAATTGGCTTAGTCTATAACAAACAAAGGAAAACTGTAACCATATATTCACTTTGATTAAATGAGTACTTTGTAATTACATGCATGAGATATATACTTATATGTAATAAGTCTATGTGTAGTCATTAAACTGTTTAAATTTCTTTGCAAATTTGATTTCCCTTCTTTGATTTTAGATAATTAGCCAAAGTGATGATGGATAGGGGATCAATTGGGCATGTAGTCTATTATGGAGGTGGTGACTGAAGAAAAGAACATCTTAGAAATCTAGAATAATTTCCTTAAAATTGACTAATGACTTAACATAGTCTAGACTCAACACGATGGCCACACCCTGTCTGACCCAAAAATATGACCAAAATTAATTAAACCTCATGGTTGCCACATGGATACAGGGAAGGAAACAAAAGCAAAAACAAACAAACAAACAAACAAACGAATGAATAAATGCAGGCAAATTATATGCTTCTTAAAGAGATTCTTTCTACACTCCAATCTGCTTCTCTTGCCAAGTCAGCCTGTGAGGAAGTAGAATCAGAGGGTACCAAGTCCCAGACATCATCTCAGAGGGAAAAGTCAGTACTATTGCTCCATGTGCGAAATGAGGAAGGAAAAATGATCAAACAAGCAGCCTCTGATTGGGCCATGCAAGAGCTTTACAGATGTCCTTTTGGCAAATTAGCAGGGCCTTTTTATTATGGTATCAAAAGTTAGATCTAAATAAGACAACAGAGCTTTGCCAATCTGCCCTTTTAAATCATGGAATTCCTTAAAAAAAAAAAAAAAAAAAAAAAAAAAACACTGTACTCCCTCCTACCAGGATAGGATTTCGGTCCTTACTGATTTGATGTAATGCATCTTCCAGACACACCACCCAACAAGGCCAGATAGAAAACAGTTGTTTCTAATGTTTAACACTGAAGAGCGCTGGAGAGTGGCCAAAGCAGACTTCACTGGTTGGAGGACAATGCACCTGCAGACATGATAAATGTTCCAACATATGCCTAGGAGCATTTTTTTTTTTTGAGACAGACCATCATTGAGAAACAATTGATGCATCTCAAATACAACATTTATAGAGGTAACAACAGGCTCACTTACCAGGTCTAACAGTGGGCAAAAAAAGAACAATCAATATAAGAAAGATCTTAGAAATACTCCAGGGAACTGATGAAAGTCCTAGGAAGCTTCATGAGAGGCTCTGTGAGGCATTCCCACTCTATACTCCATGTAATTCTGAGGCCACTGAGAGTCACTACTTCACAAACACAACCTTTGTAGTGGATGCTTAGAGAAAAATCTGGAGAAAACTACAGAAAATATAAGGTTTTTCTGGCATGAATGTGAACAGAAGGCCAAACTGGAAGGTATTTGGAGGCTACAGGAAAGAGAAGGATCTGTTGGTGTTGGTGCTCACAGAGAGGAGAACAGAAGCCATGAGGACTGTGAATGTTGTCAAGGAAGGGGCTAACTCAAGCAGAAGCCTGAGTATTGCCCAAGCTTAGCCTGCAATTTTGATAATTAAACCCAACATGACTTTATATCAATATATTCTATATAAAAATTTGTGCATAACTCTGGAGACAGTGAACACTCTTAACCTTCCTATTTTCCTCCCAGTCAAATCAGATACTTCCTTTTCATAATTGGGTGGAAGTCATGGACAAGTTATTCTCAGAGATCTTCCATGCCAGAGACTCAGATGTTGAATATGTAACAAATAGAAGCAGTTTTATACTATAAGAGGTCCACTTGGCAGAATATACTGTGGTACCACTGGACTCTGATGGAAGCACAGCCTCTGACTGCAAGAATCTCATCCCAGAAGACAGGGTTTATAGCCTTGTCAAAGGATCTTTTGTTGACAAAGACCAAAAGGCTATACTGATTCCAAATATGCCTTTGCTACGCTACCTGTTCATAGAGCCATATAGAAAGAGAGAGCATTCCTAACTGATGGGGTAAAAATAAAGTACAAAAAAACATATTTTAAGTTCCTGGACACTATATGTGCCTCAAAGGATATGGCTTTACTTACTTCAGGGAATACAAATGGACTACAATTGTACAAGTCAGAGGAAACCAGAAGAAATACAAGGAAACAAAGTGGGCTGCTTTCACAGCCCCACAACGCAAAAGAGTGGCCTGGCTATGCAGGTCATCCAAAGCCTCTTCTCCTGGAGGCACATTATTGACCTTAAATGAAAAACCTAGTTTTCCTGAAATTACTAGAATTATGTCAATGGAGGACAGTAAAACACCTCTGATAGGACTGACCATCCTTTAAATGATGATGCTCAGGATTTAAGAGATTTATCAAGGTTCTGACATGAGAAAATGTACACTTGAGATGTTATTAGGTCATCATTTTTATATGCCACAGCTCACTGCCATCACCTGAGCTGTTTTTGAGGCTAACCTGTGCTCAAAACAACCCGAAGATGGGGCCTAGTTGGTCTTAGATATTCAAGAAATGGGTGATGCCACTTGTGAAAACTTGCTTATGGACTGCCCTGAGCTGCCTTGAGTGGGAGGCTTTTGATATACATTTATGCTTATGTTAATATTTTCAGGATGGGTTGATGTTTTCCCCAGCCAAACAGAAAAGGCACAAAAATAGGTAAAGGTACTGATCTAAGATATCCAAAAATTCAGACTGCACCTGAACTGGTGGTCAGTTAATGGAGAGCATTTATATCCAAGACAGTCCAGCCACTCAGACAGATGTTAAAAATGAAATGCAAATTACATACAGCATAATAGCACAGATATTTTTTTAAATGGAGCATGTGAACCAGACAGTTAAAAAATTGCTGAAAAATATTAATATGTACCTCACTTGAGTTGGGATCTGGACCTACCTGTAGCCCTCCTCTGAGTGAGGAGGTATCCCCAACAAACAATTTCCCTTAAGAGATCTTGTTCAGCCAGCCACTCCAAACCATAGGTCAAGTGAGGTATGATATATACAATCTAAGCCAATTGATGCTAAAAAGACAGATGCAGGCTTTGGAAATAACCATTCAAGTTATCCATGGCTGGTTGCTGCATCCAACACAGGTCTCAAAGTTCCCAGGGTAAAGGATGGAGAAATAAATAAAAGAGAAAATGTACAGAAACCTAAAGCTAGGTGGAGCCCTCTCTCTGGATGGAAGGAAAGGAAATCCTAAACCACCATAGCACATTTATTTATTACATTTAGCAGGCTACATGACACTGTCTAGCAAACAACTGTTTATACTGCCTCAGGGCTTGGTATTCTCTTGACCGAAGCAGAACATCCACATGAATTTCCTTAGGTTCTGTTTACTCTCAGGCCCTTGCCTTGTCCCTGCATATGTGGTCAGTTTCCACCTTCAGCTTTTTCTTGCATCTCTCCCTTTTCCGTTCTGTAGTTGTAAGCAAGGGGTGGCCTGTTGGAGCTGGAAGAGGTCTGTTTGGAGGACTTTTGTGACAATTTTCATTTTTGTAGTTATAATTTTCTCCTGGATATTCAAGACCAAGATAAAGTGAGACATGCACAAATTAATTTTTGTTAAGTATCAATGTCAGTTAATTCTCCTCAGGAGAATTACTTTGGAAACTTTTACAGCACCACTTAGTTTTTTTGTCAGTGTCAGTGTCCATGATCCTCATTTATATCAACTATACTTTCTTCAGACAACGTCTGGTGTCTTTCAAATTTGCAATACAATCAGGTTAGCATAATACCATCAATTCAAAACAGTGACATAGAATGTGGCTTAGCCTCAGATGTCACCAGGCCATGACACAAAGTTGGGCCATGCAAATACTCCTTTGGCAACATCTGTAATGTCCACTGCCTGCCATCTTATGTGAAAGTAAATTGGTCCTGACTGTCAATATCAGGGTGAGACTTCACAGTCTTTTGCTATGATACATCTGGTTTTAGTACAGGCCATCCAGGGAATTGAAAGAGCTCTCTGTAAAGAGCATATCATCCCTATTTTTTCTAATTTCAAGACAGTCCGTCCTGTCTCCTCATGGCCTCCAGGTAGCTTGTATTGCTTCATACACACAACCCATGTGGCCTGCAGGAGAGTCGGTGGTGTATGGTGTGGTTGGTCTTGGAATAAGTTTTTACCACAGAAATTTGAAACTGGAATTTTTACTGCATTGTCTTAGCCCAAAACCAATCAGTATGTCCATTGCCAGTTTGTGTTTAGCAACTAAGGAAACATTAATGTCATACAGGCTTAGAGGAAAGTACCCTATACACAAAGTCACCTGAACCTTCTGAAGTCATGATGCAGTGACTTCCATACACTTTTATGTATGCAGTAGGTCCTGTAAAACAGTCTGTATTGCTATACATTAGCACTGACTTAGCTCCAGTATTCATCAACACTAGTAAACGCTGTACATTCTTTGGGGGCAAGTAAATAGTCAAATTCACATGTGGCCTCTGGTCACTTGTGATTCCCCCAAGACCAGGGTACCAAGGCTTGCCTTCTAGTTGGAGTAAAGGGAAGCTAGTGTCATTTCTTCCTGATTCAGTGTGGTAACTTTGGCTTTCTGGCCTTGAGCCATTGTCTAAGGCCAGTGCACTGACAATTTGAAGATCTTGAATTGACAATACAAGAAGGGAGATGTATTTTAGCAATTTGACAGTCTAACATTATAGTGATCAGTCATTTTTTAGAGACAAAAGCAACTGGATCTGGATCAGTAACTATTACCTGTGATGATAATAAACTGAAGTATACTGACAAGAGGCATTAGTAATGTAGTGTATTTAATTGTTATAATTTTATCTAAATATCAAGCACTTTGAAATATAAGATATAGAAAAGGACTATTATTTCTTACCAGTTATAATTTCCTTAGTTGAATAGAAAGCAGTTCACACAGTTTTGTAAAGAAAGTATGAAATCGGGCTAGGGATTTAACTCAGCAGCATAAGCACCTGCCTTTTGCAAGTGCGTGGTCGTGAGTCCGATACCTGGTACCAATCAAAAAAGAAAGTCTGAAATCAAGAATCACATATCATATTTAAATATCATCTTAGTATTAAGTAGAGTAACATGAAGTGTATATATCATATCAGATTTTATTTTTAAGGCTATTATTTTACTGGTAATCTCATGTTGATTTGAACATTTCCCTCATAGGGATTTTAGAAGGAACAATCTGAGCTCCACCAAATTAACAAGTGACCATATATATTTTCAATAAACTATTTCCATAAGCTTTCCTCAGAATATGTAATCTCTGTAGTCTTCTCATTACCTCTCATATCTCTTTAACAGAATAAGACTTTTTCATACAGTATCATCTTTTGCCAAAAGTATAACTCTAACTCTTAAATTTACGAACTTCTTAATATTTTTCCTCTCCCACTTAAAATAACTTTCTTTAACAAACTTGACTGTGGCTGTTTCAATTTTAAAGTGTCACTTTTTAACTCAGATAATAAACTTGGTCAATTACCAACAGGTCTTGAATCAGTGCTTTTATTTTAAAACCACCACCAACAGACTCAAGAAAAGAGTGGGTTAATACTGTAAGCTTTATAAAGTATATTCTATATTCTAAACTTTATAAAGTACAAGAAATGTTTTTTGCATATCAGCTCAAACTGAAAACCAAAATTATAATTACCAGTTGGTTAAAATTTGTAATTTGATTTCTCCTGTAAAACGTTTTTTGGTTTGACAAGACTTTGGCTCTTCATTTCAGGCTGGAGTTGCTCCAGCTTTCAGATGCTTGCAGGCAGCATCAGACTGGTGATGCCAAGAAAGAACTCGCCTTGGAGCTCCCATAGCTGAAGGAAAGCTTGAGATCTGTCTTGTTACCTTTCATTCTTTGGAATGAAATGGCAATTCTTGTTTTGCCTAGCCATAAGGCCAGATCACTTTTTAGGTGTACAGTCTCTGTCTGTGTCTGTGTCTCTCTCTCTCTCTCTCTCTCTCTCTCTCTCTCTCTCTCTCTCTTTCTCTGCCTGTTTAATCACTACATCTGTATATTCTTATATTCTGGTATATTAAAGCTAAAGCTAAGAAGCTTTTTAAAGACTTTGCTTATTACAATGAAAATAATTCTTCAATTACTTTTGTTTTTAAATTTCTGGTTTTTTTTGTTGTTTTGTTTTTTTCAGTTTTCAGCTGAGTCCAGGAGATTTTGGACTTATGTATTTTATTTTGCACACATATATACACACATTCACACACAGGCAAAGGGAAGTTAATTCATTCCTATCCCAAGCCCATGGGAAAAAAAATCTAACTGGAACAGCAGCTGCAGGTGATTACTCTGACTAAACCAGGAACTGGATTCCAAACAAGTATCAGATGCAGATGTCAAGGAGTGATTGAACCCTCCTTTGTCTATGGTGTGGATGGAAGTAAGCAAATAACAAGCAAGAAAACAGGATAATTGTGGGAATACTTTCCTAACCCAACCTGGGCAAGTCTGCCTGAAACAGTAGCTGCCACTGAAGAGGAACTAGAATCTGAACAGGTGACCTATGAGACTAACTTGAGGAGTGAGCAGATCCTCATTTGCTGACAGTGGGGACAATAAGAGGGTTACCTAGCTTAACTGCAGGACATGACCTGGGGCATTCCTACCATATCTGAAAGTCTGGTCTGCATTGCATTCTGACTCCTCCAGGGTCCTATCAGATCTCTGCTGTCACAAAAGGTCTTCATCTCTTGGCTGCTGAGGAGATCCAAAAACAGGTTCAGAAGGCATGCTTCTTGTCTGCAGATGTGGAATGAGCACCGGTAGTGAGCAGCAGGCCTACACCAGTAATCATGAGTGGTCAGCAGTGTTTTCCTGGGCAAGACATCAGATCGTTGCATAAAAAACAATATAAAACAAATGGAGAACTGCCCTGTGGAGTTAGAAGGCAACTCTTTCATTTGTGGGCTAGTGGGACCAACTGCAAATCACTAGGCCTGAATTGAAGTTTCGAATCATTTATATATGTTTTGAAAAGTAAGTATAAAAGACAGATAATATAATATTCTATAATTGCTTATACATGTGCTTATCATCAATTGCTAGAAAGAATTCACTTTTAAAGAAACAGCAACTATATGAGTTTTCTATTATAAAACACAAAGAATTCATCGTTTTCTGAGATCTGGAAGAGGTGGCTTTTAAATGATATCTTTCTAGGACTTGAAAGTTAGAGAGAAAAAGATTCTGTGTGTCTAAGCAACTTATCTTGCAGTTGACAACCAGAGTGTCAAAGCTTGTTAATTTTGTAGCTTTGTAAACACGGGAACAGGCGGTGTTTCCCAGGCTCATCCTTGAACAATGCTAGAAATATGCTTAATGTTAGAAATATAAATTTCAAAATTATCTCAGCATTAAAATAGCATCTACATTTTGCAAGACTTTTCTCTCTTGGTAATTCTCCTTAGGCAACCTATACATCATTGATCACTTTCCTCTGCTGTTCCACAATCTGCTTGGTCAGAAGATGAAGGAGTCACTGGGTTATAAGGTGTCACATAAGAGGTTTTCTTATGTCTGGCATCTTCATTGATGTTGAAGGATTAAGGCCAACACTATGGCTGTACTCCTAGCCCATCTCTTTCTCTAGTTTTTGATCTCCAAACCTCAGTTATTGATCTTCCACAAGAGAATGTTGATAACATTACAGTGTAATACAGGCACTAAGATTAACATTACTATCTTCTCTTGATATCAGGCACCTTAGAATATAAAATGAATCCATTATTTTCTAACGACCATGGATGTTCCAGTATCCAAATTCCTATAGAATGTTAACAAACAGTAACACATCTTACACAGAAATTTAGAAATCAATTCTATACATAATATTGTAGTATAATAATCATAATGACATTTTTGTACTGGGAAACAAACTCTGAACATCTTGCTTTTTAGGCAGGTGCTGTGCAACTGAGCTATAAACCCAGCTCAATGATGACATTTCTGTAAATCAACTTAATTTCTATTTTAATGTAAAATATCCTTTTTAGCCCACCATCCTGTCTAATACATAGGAAGTTTTACCTAATTTGTTGACTTACAGTGAGATGTATATCTCATAAATTTTTGGTAAAGGAAGATGTCTGAATCTGAAAGAAAATTCTATCACCATAAACAATCCTCATCCAACCCTTCAGAAGACAAACACATCAGAAGGCAAAAATACACCACCAAAACCATTACTTATTGTTACTGTCATAGGCACATGAAAAAGTTTGTACTACAGCATCTTTAAATCAAAAAGCTTATTATCTAGAAAACTTAATTCTTTGAGGAAGGAGCAATGCAAAATATTACAGTAATATATTTTAGTAACATTTATTGGGCTATCTCTCATAAGGATATCAAGATCATTTGCACTTCCAAACAATTAATAAGAGCAGTTTAATGCTATTCCATGCAACTGTTTTCTTATTCATCAATTGGAATCCTGACCAATAATTTCTCCAAGCCTAAAACGTCCCCTTATTTACCTTAACAAATATCTCATGACTGCTGAAAAAACAAGTTTTGATATCAAAGTGAAAATCTGTCAACCCAGATGGAAGCATGTTTTTAAATCTCTAAGCCAAATTAAATTTTGAACAAATGAGCTAAAGATAAAAAAAATAAAGGAAAATAGAAAAAACTGCTGAGCTCAAGTAAAAAACACTTGTTAATTTTTTGGCAAATGGACAAACAAACAAGTACAGAGCTTAATAGATTAAACAAATGGACAAACAGTTGAATAGGCAAGCTGAAAAACAATTCACCTATAATACCAGAGTGCACTCAGATAAAATTTTATTCTAATTAAATAATAATAAGATTTTACAATTTTAGAAATTTATGGCTGTGGTCAGATAGTCATATTTTGTTTTAGGCCAAATAGCAGAGACCTCTTAAGAACAATTTGGAAGGGATAAAATCTTTTATCTCTAATTAGTATATATTTTTGTATTTTAACTTGCATTAAAATACTGGCAACTTTTGTTTCCTTTTCTTTTATGTAAATTTTAGATTTGCTATATTTGTATTTTCTACCCCTAGTCAGACCCTTGATTTCTATTTTTGGTTACCATCTTCTGGGCATCCTGGGTCAGTTCCTTAAGGCCTCAGATCACATCTAGCCCAATCTTTGTCTATTGGCTCTTTTGTGATCTCTGGGACATCACTGTCATAGGGCTGAGCAACAGCTAATTGAAAGGCAATATCAACTCTTTATCTCAGTCTGGGTCCATGATATAGTCAGGCAGCATGATCTGGCACCCTGATAACCATTCAGTATTCTCTGAAAAAATGCAAGCACGCCATCTACCCTAAATGAGTAGTGATCTAGGACCCTTCCTGGGATTTTTCCTTTACCTGACAAATTGTCTTTCTCCTGTTGAATTTGCATTCTCAGTATGTTTTAAAAAGTGAATAATATATAATGT
The DNA here is from genome assembly GCF_034190915.1 of Cavia porcellus. NCBI lineage: Eukaryota > Metazoa > Chordata > Mammalia > Rodentia > Caviidae > Cavia > Cavia porcellus. The sequence goes on from NW_026947486.1 coordinate 52,863,925, forward strand.
CAAGTGAAGTCTTATTATGAGATACAAATTTTGTAGAGAAGGTTTGCCCTTTTTATTTTTGTACTTGAGTTTTGAGTCTATGGTGAGATCGTTCAAAAATTACTTGACCTAGAGGGTTGTAAGGAATTCTCTTAGTAAGGGAAACAAGAAAAACATTTACAAAGTGTTTGTAAGGTATCATTAATATATACTGGATGATTTTCAATCTTATTTATACAAAAAACCCTATATCCAATATTAAGACACTTAGGGCTCCCACTCACCACTTTTGCGTCTGGCTGTGGCTCCAACTTCACTGCCTTTGCATCCATACCATCTTTTAAAATAGAAATTTATTTCAGCTTACGTGGCCCCATGTCAAGTGCCATGTCATTGGTACAGCAGCAGTTTAAAGGCAGAAAACTTTGCACAGCAACACATATAAGGCAGGGATACTGGGCTTTCATTCCTTTGATCTTCACAGCTGAAAGTAGTAACATTGTTCTTTTAATTTCCTTTAGGCTGTGGAAGAATAACCTGAGTGATAGCTGCTGCCAAGGCAATGCCCTGTACATATGAAGGGCAAATATTTGCACAAATCTGCATCAACTCAGACAGTGTAACCTGTTTTTCTGAGCTCCTAAAGCCTCTTTATACAATTTATTTGTGTTTTCACAGGCCAGCTGTTGAACTCTTCAATTAATGGATGACTCTATGAAAGGTGTAAATCTCAGACTATGATGGAACAAAATTTCCCTGTGCTGGGAATCTGAAAGTTGCCATTTGAGGCTCAGTTAAGAACATTGGAGTGGTTGTTATTCTGCCATCTTTTTCCTGTATAAGACTTGATTTTAAAATAGTGCTCCAAGCCAAATTCTTTGTGGCCATCTCTATAATCTTATGCCCATTAAAACAGTCTAATCAAACTGCACAGAAAAGTAAATATAACAATCAATAATACAACAGTCATCACTATATACACCTGTGGTTATTGAGAGCCTGTTTGCCTCATGTCTTATACCTGATGATATCCCTGTCATGGCATCTCTGTGGTTAATATTAACACTATCAATGTATTTCTCCTTCTCTTTTTTACTTTTCTTTCTTTTTTGATATGCACAGGGAATTGAAATCAGGACCTTGTGCTTGTCTGACAGGTGGTGTAATGCTGAACTATACCTGCAGCCCCCCCATTTCTCCCACTTTTCCATGCACAATGAAAAGTGTTTCTTCACCCAGTATTTACACTTACACTAGCCATGATCAGGAAAAAGTGTCACGTCCAGTGTAATTCTCCAAATTCCCAGAGGGAAGGGCAACAAAAATGGAGAAATAAAATAAGAAGCAATTTACAGAAAGCTGAGGTCAGGTGGAAAACTCTCTCTGAATAGACGGAAAGGTACACCTCAACCACTGTTGCGAGCTTTTCTTTATACATTTGGCAGTTTGGAATCATGTGACACTCCATTTACTTAGCAACCCATTTCTTGGATTGTCTTGGTACTTGGGGTTTTCTGGACTGAAATAGCTCATTCACACTCCAGTCTCAGATGGTTTTTGTTCTGGGACAATACTTTCCTTATCTCTACACATGGGATCAATTAACTTCAGTTGCTCCCTACAGCTGGGTACAAAAAATATCCATAAGTCGGACAGACTCAATACATCGATTCAAGACTGAGGGCTTTGTATGGGTCAAGAAATGGAATCCAACTACACTGGGACCCATATAGGATAAGCTCCATACTGTAATTTTGTCCAGCTGCACTATTGTTAAAATTCAAGTAACTTTACATTAAATCCACCATAATCGGCTCAAACTGACAATCGCAGGTAAATGAATCAGCAAACAGGATCATGACCATCTGAATGGACTGATGCTATGGCATATCCAAGCCACCATCAGAAATGACAGCCCTGCTCCATTTATCTCAGGAGCTGATTAATATACACCTGATTGAATCCTAATGAAATAACAGCCCTGCTTTTGTTACTCTCAAAAATGACCAGTAAATTCAGAGCCAAAGATTGAGGATCAGCATGGCGTTATGATGATAGAATTATTCTCATTTCCTTTTTGTTATATTTCTCCCTCTTCCACTACAAGGAGAAAAATCCCTAGTGGGATGATTTCCCTTCATCTACACCACTCTGTCAGGTAGCATCATAACAAGGACCTTGCTATAGCATATCTATTATGAAAGTACATGCATGAACTGGGGAATTTATACTCATAACCAAGTAACCTACTAAATCTTGGACCAAACAAATAATCAGTATTACATCTGTTATGACGCTAAGTTTTTCTCTTATAAAACTTTGTTCAAGGTTCATGGTGGGAAACAGAAAAAGGTGAAAAAGTCGTCTTAAACACGAGAAAGTTTCATCCAACACATAAAGGGGCCACTATGTGTACTTTGAGAGTACCTCTTGGCCCTGAAAGAAAACATATTCAAAAAGTTCAATCTAATTATTGCCTCGAGACTGATGATAGTGAAAATGTCATCAAAGACATTACTTCCAGGATTCAGAAATTAGACGAATCCAAAAATGGAAAGGATGCTCTCCAGATTCTCACTTCTCAGGCTCATTTTCACCATTTGGAGGATTCAAGACCTTGATAGGAATATTTCTATCTGTCTTATCATATTTACCATTGCTTCTAACACCTACTTTTCAGAAATATTCAGTCAGTGATTGATACTTATCACCACTTCACTAGCTCTAACCAGGTATCAACCTTTCCATAATAATATATATATATGATAATGATAATGATAGTGATGATGCTCTCTGTTAAAATTCATTTATAGAAAGCATCAAAGAGGTAAATGAAATAAAATTTAAAAAGAAAAGCCAAGTTTTCCCAATCTTATCAGTTTTTCCCTAGACTTTCCTTCTCTATGGCTCACGGTAAATTATAAAATTGTCACTGCTTTACTAACTGCCTTTGTTCTGTTTCTGTAAACCCACTTGCCTGCACACAAATTTCAACAGCATTTATAAAACTAGCGCTTTTCCTTTTTTCAGGGCTCAGACTTTGGACAACAGTAGAATGACATAATTTTCACCTAAATAAATCCTCCCGTTTCAAGCATTGGCCTTTCTGCTTTTTTTTTTTTAAATTAAGGAACATCACATCAATGATTCTAGCAGCACACACCATAGATCCAGTCAATCTCCAAAAATCCTCATCTATGACCACGTAAGTCTTTGGGCAGACATCTAGACACAAGCCATAAAAGAAATGATGCTAGAAGTATAACAGACCGATATTAGCAAACTTTCAGTCCTCGTTGTCTATCTCCAGAAACATTCCCTTTGAAAGACCTAAAGCATAAAGTAAGACATATAGAGGCAATCATAGGAGCTACATAGCAATCACTATACTGGGAATCCCACATAAACATAAAATGTTGAACTGCAGCAAGCCATTTCAGCCTTCCAACCATTAATCCTAATATATCAGGCATGTGATTGAAACCTTATTGGATATTTTAAATCAAATCACTTCTCAAATGAATTCCACTAAATAAAGTTGGGAGAAATTACACGGAAGAGAAGAAACATAAAAATTAGTTGTTAGAAAAAAGACACTTGAACCAAAATTTTATTATGTCCATCTGATGCCACAACTTGATGAGGCTTCATTCAACTACATAAATAAAACTTTGACTCTCTCTGCAAAAATAACTCTCTACATACTTACTGGAACAAGTACTAGCATAGTCTCTAACATCTCAAGGCTTCCCAAAGTTATTAATCCTTTTCCTGAAGGTGGAGTATGAATTTTTGAGAACAGACAGATTTGCACAAATCTGATATCAGTGTGAAGTTTCAAATTCAGATGGATTTACACTAACCGAACACTCTTTACTAATTTTTCAATACTTCCCTGCATCTCTCAAAAAGCAACCACTGTCTACCTTATTCATTAATCCTCCCTTAAAATGCCAATTCACCTCTATACATAAAGAATTTTATGTTAGTTGACTTTGTAATTTCCATGCTGCAGTACTTATTTCTGATTAAAACTTGTTATCATAATTTTGACTATTCTACAGCTTTGTTTTTTGATAATTTTCACCCAAAAACTACTAAAATATAATAAAATGATATTTTAAAAATATTATATGTTTTGAGGAAAAGTATGGGCAAAAGAAGGAAATAAATTTTTAAAAAGTCATTTTTCTGGACTTAGCAAAGGATACCTCTTTTGCTTTTTATATCTGTATGTAACCAGAATAATGAGAAAAGATATTTTATGGTAAATTACTAATTGCATATTTTAAATATATATTGTCTATTTGGGAGGAGATAATATTCTGGAATGGTGGTGGATGAAACAATTTGAGTAGATAAAGATAGGTGCAATTATGAGAATATAAATAAAAATAAGATAGGTAAGGGGAGAATACAGGACCTAAAATATATAAACAAAGGCTCTGATTTTAGATAAACAGCCAAATAGCTTAATTACTAGCTTAAGCATTTGGAAAATATTTTAATGTTACTATTGTCTATCTTTATTTAGCTCATCACTCAAATATTGTATAATAATCAAATGTATTCATTTAGCTACGATTTGGAATAAACAATGAGAAATAATGTATACAATCTGTCATTTTTTAAGAATTCAATAAATGATACCAAATATTATTCTGAGTATTTTCATTATGTAACTGTAAATATACAAAAGAGAAAGTTACTCTAAATTTTAAGTTGGCAGAACATACATGTGGCTGAAATTACATTGAATGCTGAAACTTCTAACAAATTATACTAACCGACACATTGTCATTAATCTCCCTCCAATTATTTCCTGTCCCTTGAAACATACTCAATGCATTGTTTTTGTAACTTTATGAAGGAGTTTTAGATGCCTTCACCCATGAGTGCTTTTAGTTGCTCCATCATAGCTACCCCAATGTCTTTAAATGATTCAAAATTTTCACTTTTCATTGTTATTTTCACTTTTGTGTAGTAGGAGAGGCCACACATACTTGGTAGTAAGAATGAAGTGGATGACACACTAATATATTTATAAACTTCCCTTTCCACAAAAAAGCATTCAACAACAGCATTAACCATATTTTTTAACACACCTGGCAGATACCCATGCAGAAAGTTTTTCATATATACTTCAGAAAGTATCAAGGATGATGGAATAAGTGTTGGAAGCAATGGCAGTATTTTAGGGGGAATTAGTGTGAATATACCTGTTATTATATGTTCACTGCATGGTTTGATCACACTACATAAAATGTGGTAAGCAATTTAGATTAGCTAGACAGGTTATATCATTAAACTGTGTTTTTATTATATACTATTTGAAGGTTCTAGTTTTCTTTCAAAAGTCACTTGCCCCAAAGTCCATTTATAACATCCAACTAGAGTCCTAAAATACAATGACCAGTCACTAATATGTATTTAAAAGTCATTGAAAATCAGCTGGCATTATCATCCTATTTTTATATTCCTCTTTCATGACAAACAAAAAATAGTCAGTGCTGAAGCAACTATTCCACAACCATCGCAATGAAGTACAACTGCTGAAGGTGACTATGATCATAAGCTTTGATATTGTTATATCACTTGACTGAATTAAGAAACAAAGTCAATTAGTAAGAAAAATGTTTCCATGTCTGTGGGGCATTTTCAAAAATGACTGGCATATAGCCCAACAGACTGACACAGTTACTGGATCCCCTGGCTCTCCATTATTCATATGACACAGACATTGTAGATTCTCCCTCTGATTAGTGAATATTTTCCACTAGATAAATACAAGCAATACAACTTTTGATGGGGGATTGTTTTTAGAAAAATGAATTTTTTTGGGGGGGCGGGTAACAGGGATTGAACTCATGACCTTGCAGGTACTTACACCACTGAGTTAAATCCCTGGCCCAAAGAAATAGAATTTTAAGACTGAATTTCCCTAATCATTTGAGTGGTTTCTGAAGTTGGCTCTGTAAATTGAGATCTGAATTTGAAAAGTTTTTTTAAACTTCTAATAATGTAGAAATAATTGATAAACTGTAGTGTGAGTTTTTAAGAAATATGGAACATGGGTCATGCACAGGCTGGCATCACACTGGTAGACAGACACCAGGCTCTTCCTGTGAGTGAGCACCATGTGTTGACTGGGGTGGAGAGAAAAAGGTCACATCAAGAAGCAAGCCCAGTCTGAGAGTCTGCAACATGCATAGGCTGCTGCCAGATTGGAACAGACAGACCCCATCCTCTCTCCATAAGTGAGCACCATTTGAAGACTGGGTTAGAGAGAAAAAGGCCATAACCAGACAAGGCCAGTCTGGGAACCTACACCATATGTGGGCAACTGCCAGACTGGAACAGGCAGACCCTAGCCCCTTGCAGAATGAGGGCTGCCAAACAAAAAGTACCAACACCCCCAACCCCCACCCCCACTGCTGACCAGCTTATCCAGAGAAACACAGGCTGTGATAAAAATCTATGGGAATGAAATGCAATTGAATGCCTGTAATGCTTTGGTGTTTCACTAATATTTTAGGTCTAAGGCCAGTGGTCTGATTATAGGTTCAGAGGATAGTGGTAAGGAGTGTAGCATCAAGGGGATTCTCATTCTGAGGGTTGAAGCTGTTGCTTATTCCCTATTGTTAGAAATATTGGCACAATAAAGGAGCAGAATATAAGAAAATGTAAAAGTGGCCTTTATTCCAAGGATGTGAGAGGATCCTGCAACCAACAGTAGTCTGGATTTCTCCTATGTCTGGATATGGGAATATGGGATATATGTAACCTTTGAATGGAGGTGGTGTTTAGGGTGGGCATGGATGACATGCAAGGACCTGATTGGAATGTTCTTACTGTGCACTGTGAGATGAAAAAGAAAGTTGTAACAGGTGAAAGAGGAACTGACTGTAAGGGTAAACATCTCTGATTTTGCCTTCCATCATTATAATGTCCTATAATTTATTCTAGGTCAAAAGTCTTTCATTCTTGTCTTTTTAATGTGATGAAAAGGGCAAAGACTTTCTCTTACCTTCCTGCTGAAAAAGGGTGCTGTTTTGGGGTTCAGGAAGGTTGACAGGATGATGGTTGATGCTCATGCAGAAGCTGGTACCAGGTGTTTCAGTCAGGACAACATTATCATTGGTGAATTATCACCTCCTAGATTGGAGAAACAAAAAGAGAGAGTGCTATGAGGAAGCAGGCCACTATCATATTTCAAGGGCCCAGGATAGATAGAAGGAAAGGTGACCTTGATCCAAATGTATGGTTGCATCAGAGCCATGGTGAGGTAGAATCTGAAAAATAAGTGTGGGCTTAGGTGCAGAGTTATGAGAGATAATTATTCCCCCATCTGAAGTGTAAAAGTTAAAAGTGTAGGCAGGTATGGCTTATCCTTTGTCCATAAGTTTAGCTGTAAAGAATAAGAAGCATGAGAAATATAAGGCCTGGCAGTTGAATCGTGTTTGGGAAAATATAGAGTAAGGGTGGAGAGGGTTGTCGCTGTGTCCCTCTAATGCAGTTGAGAGCCTAGACACATAGGGGTCTCACACTTAACAAAACAGCTGAGGGTGCAGAGAACTAAGATAGTTGTTATGTAGAACAGCATGAAGACAATTTTATGCATGATGGGGAGTCTTTAGGAAAGACTGACAGGAGTCCTACTGTAAAAAAATAATTAATAGAATGCAAGGGATCAGGAACCAAATAGGATAACAAAACATAACTTAGCCTGAAAGTTGTAGCTGTGAATCCTTGTTGAGATGGAGATGGATGGGAGATAGAAGATGAAATGACCACTCAGGATGTTTCGATTCGTGGTCAGGAGGGCACTGCTTAGCTTGAGTGATGTGTAATCAGGATGGTAGTTCAGCTACTTTGACCATGTTGGGGTTGCGAGGAGACCAGGTAGGGGCCACGCCACCTTGGTTGTACTCCTGTGAATATAGAAGACTTGAGATAAATTAGATCTCCTGGGGATATGAGAAGATCTGGTTTGGTCCCATCAGTGGGTTTGGGAAGCCAGAGATCAGCATGTTGTCATAACAGGTGTCGGAGGAAGGAGAGGATTGGGATGTAGTAAGAAAGAGGTGGGAGACTTTGATGGGTAGGAAGATTGTGGAGTAGGAATGGTTTGCTATGCCTGAGTTCAATAAGATTTTACAATGTAGGAGTCCAGGAAAGTGCCCTGAGCATGGCTAAGGTTAGGGACAGGAGTTGATGCAAGGTTGGTGTAGTTCTAAAATGAATTTTGTGGATGCCAGGTAATGTGCAAGCTTGAGGATTCCTGTTGAGTGACTTAAGAAATAAAGCCTGGGCCATTATCTGACTGAACACTCTGATGTAGACCAAACCTTGGATGATTTCTTGTAATGGAACTTTAGCAACTACATCAGCAGTCTCCCTGGTTGTGGGAAAGTCTTCTATCCATACTGAAAAAGTACAAACAAAGGTTAGACTACATGTTAGAGTTTTGTGGTGGCACATGTGTATAAAATCTACCTGCCGGTACTGACCAGGGGTGTGTACATGAAATTGATGAGTAGGAAAGAATGGGGGTGATATGTGTCCTTGAGGAGAGGTCCTAGCACAGAAATGACAGGGGTTAGTAATTTGAAGTATGATATCCCTCAGAGAAGGATGTGTAACTACTGGGACTAAGAGTATGTATAGGGCCATTATTCTACCTGGAAACAGTTGTGCAAGTCAGTGATGATGTCTAAGGCCTGCTGATCTTGGAAAACAAGTTTTGATCCCTTGGAAAATACATCCCTGATGGTTTTTTGTGTAAGCTAGTCTATAAAGTAATTGTAGATGCTTTGGTGAATAATTAGGTTGAGGTAGTGCTTGGGACTAATACGAGAAAATGAGAATGATAAAGCCTTTGTACAGATAACTTGGATCATGTATCTGGAAAGGCATTGCCTTGTGCATTGGGATATGCAGAATTATGGTGTCCTCTACAATGAATAACTGCTGCTAGCTTTGGGAGTTGGGCTATTTCTAGGAGTTTAAGGATAAGAAGTGCTTTAATGATGGGAGTTTCCTGAGAGTTGATGAAACTCCTTTCTTGCCAGATAGCAGCATTGGAGTGTAAATTGTTAAGTGTATACTTTGAATCAGTGTATATATTTATGAATTTGTCCTTTGCTAATGTAAAAGCCTACATAAGGGCAATAAATTCTGCCCTCTGGGAAGATGTACCAGGTGGCAGTGGATTAGTCTCTATGAGTTTTGACTGGTTAACTATTGCATATCCTGCTTTGTTTTACTTGCCTGTGCTTGTTGAACTGCTATCTATGAACCATGTGTCAAAGCCTAAAGAGATAGGTGTGTTACTAATGAGAGGGAAAAGAATGGCAGTCATCAATGAGACCTCAATATATTCATGGTGATGGTGTTCTTCTGAGGTGGAAAGCAAAGTTTCCAGGTTAACAGGACACTAGTTGTAATAGAGAAAGAAGGGTCCTGAGAGAGGACTAGATGAACCTGTTTAAGGTGAGAAGGGGTCATCAGGCCAGGGAGTGTTTATGTGAGATAAGCTCACTTAGATGATGAGATGAGTGCACCGTAATAGACTACCTTAATGGAAACTTTCTTGCTTCCTTTGTCAGTATGGCTGCAGCTGCAAGGGCTCAAGACAAGGTGCCCATCTTTTTACTGTGTTGTTTAACTGCTTTGGCAAGTAGGCTATCACTTGAATGCAAGATCCCTTTTTGTGTCCTAGTATACCTACAGAGTTGTGACCCTGAGGTATTGTGTAGAGTGAAGGGTTGTGTGGGTTTGGAAAGGATAAGGGCTGGAGCCCTTAGGATAGCCTCTTTCAGTTTATGAATAAAGGCATGTATGTTCATAGTGGAGTCTAGGGGTTGTGATAAGTGGCCCTGAGAAGCTTTGTAGAAGGATTGGGCTAGATCTGGAAAGTTAGGAATGCAGAGACAAAAGAAATCAGCTAACCTTAGAAAAGATATAACCTGTTGTTTAGTTGTGAGAACCTGGAAATCCCAAAGAATCACCTTATGATCTATAGTGATGCAATGAGTGGTAGGAGTGAGAGAGAGACCTAGATACTTGACTTCTGCTGAAGCTATTTGGGCTTTAGCAGGAGGAACTCCATACCCACTACAGGTGAGAAAATTAAGGAGACTGGATGAATGCTGGATGGCTAACATATGGGGTGGAGAGCACGAGAGAATGCTATCAATGTATTGAAGGAAGCTATCGAGGTCAAGTGCTGCAAGGTCAGCAACAAGAGCTTGCCTAAAAAAAGAGTACTTTCTCTAAAAACTTGAGGGAGCACTGTCCAAGACACTTGTTGAGATCTGAGAGTGTCTAGGTCACTCCACATAAGTGCAAATAAATGCTAACAATCATGGAGTAGGAGGATGTTAACAAAGGCATCTTTAGGATCTAGAACTGTAAAGTGAGTGGTGGAGGGAGGGATATGAGAGAGCATGGTATAAGGATTTGGCACCACAGAGTGAATTGGTATAACAGCACCACTGATCATTCTAAAGTCTTGTATTAGATGATAAAACTGATCAGGTTTGAGTATCAGGAAAATGGGAGTATTATAGGGTGAATGGGTAGGTTTAAGAAAACTGTTGTCTAAATGATGCTTGATTATATGCTTAAGTCCCCATAAATGTTTTGGAGCTACAGGATATTGGAGAATTCAAGGAAAAATTGAAGGATCCCTGAGACAAATTAAAATAGGCATGGCCTGGGTAGTGCGGGTGAAGTTGGAGGTATCCAAAACTATGGGATTAACCAGAGAAGAAGGGAGAGGAGGGGATGTCTTTGCTGCAGCATACACTGAGGGTACTTGTAAGACTAGAGCTGTGGGGAGGGAGAAGATAAAGAAGTTAAGCTTTTGAAAAGGATTTCTACCTAAAAGGGATGTGAGACATGTTGGAATTACTAGAAAGCTATGGGTAAAGAAGACAGTCTGGAACCTGCATGGAATAGGCCCTGCCTGAAGAGGCTGTGTATGTTGGCTGTCAACACCCACTGTACCAACTAAGGACTTAATATAATGGCTGGCCTGAGAACTCAGTAAGTACACTATAATTTTCCCCTGTCTACAAGTACCGAGAGTGTCTTACCTGAGACTTTCAGTTACATTCATGGCTCTGAGGATACCTTATTGCAGGCTGTGGGCCCTGAGCCCCGGCAATCTTCAGCAGAAAGTCCAAGTAGATCAGCCAGCAATGAATCCGGTTATGATGAGATCTTCTGTGAGGGCAAGGAGTTAGAGCATGGCTAGCCCACTCTCTGGTGGTGAGGACAAAAGTTGCTCTTCCAGTGGCCCTTTAGATTACAATACAGGCAAGGTGCTAAATGAACACCTGGGTTGCAGCATTCTTTTGCCCAGTATCCTTCCTTGTTTCCCTTGAAGCATGGTCCATTAGAGGCTCAGGAAGCTAGGCCTTATTTCAGTTTTCTTGATTTGGGATCCTCAAGTGCCACTGCTAAAAGATCAGATTGATAATTAGCAAGTTTCTATTTTTGTGCCTCTTTTTCCTCCTTTTGAGCTTTTTCTCTGTTGTTGAAAACTCAGAAAGCCATATATAAGCTCTCCCTGTGGGGTTTGAGGGTCAAGTTCAGTCTTTTTATACTTTTGCATGAATATCAGGAGCAGACTGAGAAATAAAATAAGAATTAATAACAGTTGTCCCTTCATGAGAGTTTGAGTTTAAATTAGTAAACTTAATTAAGGTGCTCTAAGCTGACTTAAGAACACAGCTGGATTTTCATTAAACTCTTGTACCTGTTCTAAAAGCTTATTATAGTTAGTATGTTTGTGATCTAATTTATTAAGGAACACAATTATATATTCAATCATCTTATGTATTTTATAAGAAACATCTCCATTTTGATAACTCCAGTTAGAATCCTGTTCAGGCACTGCATTAAGCCCAGGGTCATTCTCAGCAGTCTTCAGAATTTTGTCTATGATCAACTTCTTGAGCTCCTTGCCACAGCTGAGCTTGCTCATGTGAGCTGAGGGTGGTGTTCAGAATCACATAAATATCATATAAATATAAGTCATCATAATAAATTCAAATTCTCAAATATAGTTCTGTGGGTTAAGAGAGAAGCAACCTAATTTATGGCTAATCTGAGATAGGTCAGAAAGGGAAAAAGGAACATGAATACAAACTAGCCCCTCAGGGCCAGCCTCTTCCTGAAGCAGGAATAGGGACTGAGGCTGAGAAAGCTGTTGAATGGAAGGTTTAAATGGCCACTGAACAGCCAACTGCCCAGCAGGTGTGTGAGCAATTACCTGGTGATTGACTACAAAATGCCTGCTTGTCACTATGTGACAGGGAAACAAGAGATGTCGACTGGTTACTGTGTGACTCACAGCAAGATAGCTGCTGCTGATGATACAGTGAGGGAGCACAAGATGGCAACTGGTCATCATGTGACCCAAAACAAGATGGCTGCTGCCAATCTCATGATGAGGGACTGCAAGATGGCAACCATTGTCTCGGGGACCTGTTGTAAGATGGTGGTACACTGTCACGTGGAGGAGGGCAGCAAGACAGTGGCTGCCCTCTGCACGAGCTGCAGCAAGATGGCTGCTGAGAATCATGTGGCCTTCTAGTTGGCTGAAACACATGAGACTGAGTATGGTAAGCCAGTGGAGAAAATGGCCATGCAGCAATAGGGGACAAAGAAGAACCATCCCACAGAATTGATGGTTCAGCTGGAGGAATTGAGAAATCTGAGACTGGGGAAAGACAGTAAGGGAAGGATCAGAGGCCATTGGTGTGAGGAAGAGGGAGAGGGCAACACAGTAGGCACACAAACCTCAGATTTAGAAAGCTGAGAGGTTTGACCTTGGAGATATGGGGGAGAGGAAGTAAAGACAAAAGGCACATCATCTAAGGGATCTAGTGGGGAAGAAAGGAGAGTTCCTGGTTGTATGCATTTTGAAAAATACAAGGTCAAAGGTTCCCCACTTAGGCCCTTGGCTACCATTAAGCTAATAGGTTGGGCAAGCCACCTGGCAGTAAAAGATTAGCTTTTTGAGTTGTATAGCCTTTTCTAAGCCAAGAGCACCAAGGTTACAAACCAGGAACCCCAGAAATATGTTTTTTTGGTGAACAGGAAATAGTACTCCCCATGACCAAATTAAAAGTGAACCAAAAGAACAACTTTGCCTTGGGATGTAAGAGCTTTAGCTCCCCCCCTGGAACATGAAATTTTTCCTGGATCACACCTACCAAAAGAAGTCATCACCCATTTTGGAATCATGATAGGGAAAGTTCCAATCTGGTCTCATCACCTGTCACCAAAAAACACAGTTTGGGGTCCCAGAAGACACTTTTGATCTTGTTTTGAATTCCTATATCATTTTCAATGTTTTCTTTAGTTGGATATTATTTTTATTATACCAAATCAGATGGCAGGAGATGATATTTCAAAGATAGCAAGAATATTATGGCAGCAATTTTGGACTTACTATTGGTTTTTTTGAAGTCCTTTATTGCATTCACTGTTTTGTTTATATTGTTTCTGTTCTATTCTTTTCCAATTGATTTTTAACATGTCTGAAGTTATCTGCTGTTATTTTGAAGACATCAAGAGTCATTATGGTAACTATTGTTAATTTTGTAATATTTTCAAGTTCTGTATCTCTTACACTGGTTTGTTTTGACTTTATTCTGTTTTATCCTTTTTAAAATAAAATTCAAAAAAAGAAATATGAAGCATGAATTTGTTTTTTTTTTAAATTTTACTTCAATGTATATGAGATAAAAGGAATTTAATCATTCAAAACACTGATTTTGAGAATTTTTAGAAGAATACAAAATATAACATTGAATGGTTGTTCTTAAAATTTGTGGACAAAACACTAAAGGGAAAATTCAGCTCAAAATCTCAATTTTCCAAATCCAGATAGACATAAGAATTTACATTTCTGTAGGGTTCAGGTTTCTTGAAAACCAAATATGAGCACTTACTATGAAATTTGCTGAATATCAGAACAAGCTTAACCCCCAGTCTCAAGGATGATCAGTAGGAAAGGCAATGATCAGTAAAGAATGGGATTCCATAAACTGGGATGAACATTATTGAGAGGGATCTGATGACACTGAAGACACTGAATTCTTAAATTCTAATTCTGATGAGCTTATTTTTATCAGAGAAAGCAATTTTCCTTACACTCAGTAGTAGTGACTTCTCCACTCCAGCCCCTTAAAGTATCAGGCTTTCTACATTTGACATTTGTCTGAGCCTATATATTCCAGTATCATCACTCGCTTTTGCCTTTACATCTACAGTCATATAAGTTACTCCACAGAGTTTTTCCTTTTATCTGCTTTGCAGTAGCTGCATTTGGTCCCTGAATCTCCCTCTGTTCATTTCTCTCATCCCAGAATGCCTAATAAAGACTGATATGTGCCACTATAGTGAGAAATACAAAATAAAAGCAAGTAGAATTACCACTCACTGTAAAAATAGCAAATCCAAAGCAACTTCACATTTATGAAGGGATTTAAAAGATAAGAGGCATCATGAGGACTTGACACACGCAGAGACAGTAGTTTCCACCACATCTCCCTTATATGCACCAATTTACCCTATGCAGAAGTTAAGTGCATTTTGCAGAATGATGCTGACTTACCATAGCTTAAATTTTTGACTCAAATTGCAGCTGTTATACCAGCTGAATTTAAAAAAGTTACAGCACCTAGCTCTGCAGCTCAGAGTGAATTCAAACTCATTATGTAGCCTAGGATAGCCTTGGATTTTCACCAGTCCTCATAACTTATTTTCCCAAGTGCTAGGTTGACAAATTTGTACCACTCCACCTTGCACTGGTTTTCTTTATTGAGCATTTTAGCACATATCCTGGCACCTGATATTTTATTATTGACTTAGCAAACATCTTTAACCCATAGCTATCTGTCAGGCCAAGAAGAAGCAATTTGCTTTCAGGTATCAAACAAAAACCACACTTTCTCTATCCTACATCAGAGTTATATTAAATTTCCAGCCCTGTGTACAATTTGGTTCACAGAAATATTGATAAAGTTTCTCTCCACAAGTTATTATTGCAGTGATCCACTGTATTGATGACATTATACTAACTGGACCAAGTCAGTAAAATTTATCAACCACTCCAGTCTTGTTGGTAAGGCATTTGTGTCTTAAAAGATGAAAATAAATGCAATTAAAATCCAAGTGACCTCTAAATCAGTGAAATATCTAGAAGTTCACTTGTGAGGGAAATTGAGGTATAATCCATATAAGGTCAAGGTAAGATTTCATTTCACATCTCCAACAATGAAAAAAAAAAGGCTCAGCATCTAGTGGGCCTATTAGAAATTTGGTAGCAGAACACTTCTAGCTTGGGAGTGATGCTCTCATTCAGTGAGTCACATAGGATGTTACCAGTTTTGAGTTCAGCTCAGAACATGGAAAGGCTCTGTAACAGATCATGGTTATTCTGAAGGCTAGTCTGCCTATTGGTCTATGTAATGCAGAATAGACAATAATACTTAGTGAGTTAGACGAAGATGAATCTATTTGGAGTCTTTAAAAGAATCCCACAGGTGAATCACAGTGAAGACCCTTAGGGTTTTGAAACAAATCTCTGCCATTTTCTGTAGGAAAATATTCTCCTTTTGAGAAATGTCTCCTGGACAGATATTAGTCACAAGTGAAAAATGGCCACATGTGTCATTACGTACCAATTCATGGGCTGCAACCAATGATCTGGTTGATTCTGGGACTTATAAAAAATATGACCAGATATTTGGCAAAAATTCATTTGAGGAAGAGTGTCGTGAATTCATCTCTCCATACATTGACAGGATGTGAAGCTATTTCTACCTAACAAAATTTTATTAAAATTTGAAAAACTGAAGGACTATTAATAAAGTGGTTAAGATTTTTCTTATGTGGCTAGCAGTCAACCTCTTTCCTAAGTGATTCCTGTCCAACGGTCTTATGAACAAAGTGGACAAATTAGCAGGAATATAGGCTAAGCATGGGTTCAACAATGTATACTTAGACTCATCAATGCTGACAGGTTCAACACTATTGTGGTATGCTCAATTTACCAGCAGTAGAGACAAACACTAAGTTTCTAATATGGTGCTATTCTCTGATGTTATCAGTCTCAAACCACGTGGGAGGTTAATTACATTAGATTATTTTTATCCTAGAAAAAGCAGCTCTCTGTGCAACTTACACTTATTCTGGGTATGGAATTGTTTTCTTGCACATAATAAGCTTTCCTATACTGTTTCAAATTATTGCAAATGTCAGTGCTCAGTTTAAGAACTGTAGTTTATGGTCAAAGAAGAGTGGCAATGAGTTCATTCTCATGGACTGTACAGGTCTTGCCATATTTTACAGGTCTGAAAATTGAAGGCTAAGACTCACCCCAATTGTAAGTAGATTACACAGTAAGCTTTTACTTTGTATATAATAAAAGAAAAAAGAGCAAATTGAATTGTATGCATGTATAAAGCAATCCAGTCTGCTGGAGCAGGAACACCTTTTTCTCTTCTTGCCTGTTCATAGTCTTCTCTAGTTTAATAAACCTTCCTACTCAGAGAGATATTACTGAGTCTTCTGTGAACTTTGAAACACATACGCTCAGACAGGTAGTATGTACTTTATCCTTGTGTTTCAGTTTTTTCTAGCTTCTTGTACTTAGCAGTTACTAGTTCATCAAGTTACCACATGGAAGACTACTGTGGACCCTTCAATCTCTAATCCTATAACCTCCTATTTTTAATCTCATGCATAATACAGATGTTGATGTGAATATAGATATACATTTGATCTTCTAACTGAAGAATACAGGAAATGAGAAGTCAGAAAAAACAATCTTCTCACAGCTGATAAACAAGGATAGATTTAGAACTAACATGGGGCAAATTAGAGGAACTGTCCCAGGATGATTAGGAGATAATAACCAAAAATAGAAATCAAAGTCAGTAAGTTGTCCAGTGAATAGAGCCAATAACATATGAAAGAAGGGGACACAAAAGTTATTTTTATTCCTAAGAGAGACTAAAACACAATAGCATATATTGATTATAATAAAAGATTTTTTCTTCCCAATTGTTATAACAAATCTCTGTTAATTCAGTGAAATATTTTGACAGGGAAAATAATTAGTTGTCAGTCATATATAGATAAAAATATTACTGGAAAATATACAAAATGACAAACCATTAATAAACAAATCTAAATAGAAGTTTTACTTTAATTTAATTTTGAAAGTAAGTTATTTTAACTGCATTTGTTTTAATTTATAGATGAAAAATTCAACAATTTTTTTCATTAGAAGTAACTGATTCTTAGAAGAAAAATATTTACTTTTAGGAAGTAAGATGAAATTTTCAGATTTTCATTTTTTATTAGTATATATTGTTGTGCGTTATGTTTGCATTCTGTGTGGGGAATTGGCACATACATATAACACAGACCCTTTCCTACATGAAAACAAAAAAAAAAAAACAATCACCTTACATTTTGTTATATTTATTTTCTTCTTTATTTATTCTTTGGGTTTTCATAAGAGAAATCATGAAATATTTAACCTTCTTGTGTCTAATTTATTTCACTTAATATTATGGTCTGAAAATATATCTATTTTGCTACAAATGACTCCAGTTTTTCTTTCTTAACGAAAAAGTAGTACTCCAATTGAGTGTAAAATAAATACCATACTTTCCTTACTATTAATTTGTTGATGGACATATAGGCTTTTTCCAAGGTTCAACTATTATGAATTGGCTTCTGTAAACAAGGTTATGCATATATCTCTGTAACATGATGTTTTTAACTCTTTTGGAAAGATAATTATAAGAAAAAGTATGAGTCAAATGGAATTTCTACATTCATTTTAACATTATTTTTCTGTATTTTAGAAGTATTTACTCGTTAGAAAGTATCAGATATACCTTCCAACATTTCTATTATTGTCATTTGTATGAAAAAAGACAGTTTAAACTGACTGTCAGAAAAGGTAGAGAATTTGATATTTTAAAGTATATAACAGAGTAATACAATATATAGATTATTATAACTTAGTATACATGTATGAATAAAAATTACAGTAAGTAGCAAATATGAAAAGAGAAAAACACTTCATGCATAAACATCTTCCAAGATAAGGCTATCATCAAACCAACTACAGCATCAGTCTTTGAAGACCATCAGTGAAATTCTGGAGTATTTAGGTCTGGTGACTGACAGGCAGTTACGGAATGACAGAACATTAAATTGAATAACTTTTCTGTCTTTCAGAAAAGCCTCACCAGTAAAGATCCTATGGCTTCAGTTGTAAACAAAAAGGATAGGTAAAGCTGTTATTTACCATAAAACTTTGCTAAAAACTCAAAATTCAAAATTGTTTTGTGGTTTTAAGGCTCAGCTGATTTAGTTTTTCTCAGAGGCAATTGACAGTTAACAAAGTAGTGTGTATACAAAGGAAAATATAAGAAATATTTTAAAGATTTGTTTCCTTCCAAACAGATCAAGCTTTATATCTCAAGGTTATTAAGGAAGCAATATCACTTAGGAATTGGTCATAGATTTTGGGGCATGTCTACATTACAATTAATTTATAGCATGCACAGCACACTACAAGTCAAAAGCAGGAGAATGGAAATGTAGCAGTAGGGAAAATCAATAGTTTATATGCTTTAGAGTTCTGTTTTCTTTTCGAAGAACAGTCATAGACAATTTAAGAGTAATATTGTTCAAAAAATCCAGTGATTTTGCAGGGGCTACTGTAGCAAATTTGGTCTTAATGTTAATTAGAATATTTTATCATTCATAATAATGAAGTACATATTAAAAGTAACATAGCCTGTGGATCTAACTTTTCTGTCTTCTATCCTAATATATAGGATATACTGAATAGTATTAAATATACAACACTCTTTTAAATCTAATCCTAGCCCTAGATATTAATCAAATCCAAATTTTTCACAAATTTTTAAGTGCTCCTATATTTTTCTATGTATTTTGAGAATCAACCAATTATAACTAATTTAGTCTTTTGTATTTTCCAGTGTTTTCATTTTAAGACAGATTGAGTTAAAAAAGAACAACCACACTACTGTTTAAAGATTATACAATTTTAAGTCAGATGAATGATTATGAGACACCACTAACAAAATTGTGCATGTGTGGTGTGACAAAAAATAAAAGAGCATGGTTTTCCTAAAAGCATAAGAAAATATTTCATGGAGAGTGGAATGATAAATTGGCAAACCATATGGATAGATCAGGAACAGAGTGTAGTAGACAATCCAGTTGGCTACAATAACATCAGAAACTGAGTAACTGTAAACAATATAATTTTTTTCCTTATTTCTCGATGTCTTAAAGTCTAGTGTTTGTGTAACAAATATTTAGTATCTGGTATTTGGTATTCTGATCCATAGATGGCCATTTTACTTTGTGTCTCCATATGGCTGATAAGCTAGTATTCTGTAATATTTTAAAAAGAGCATAGATATGTTTTGAATATGATTTATCCCCTCTAATATTCATGTTGAACATTAATTCTCATTATGAAATATGAGGTAGTTGAAAAATTAGCAGGACTATTGTTTTTAGAGAGGGCTTATTTGAAACAACTAGGATTAGATAAGGTCCTCACTTGTAGAACACTAAGTATGACTCACTTAATAATAAGAAGGAGAGAAGTCATAGGATACACACACAAAAACACATGTGTCCACATGTGCTATTTTAATTTCTCCATGTGATTTCCTAGATTGCCTTGGTTCCCTGTTATTAGGAAGGTCATTACTATAAACAGGTTCTTAGTATTGAATCAGAACCAATAGCCAAAATAAACCACACTTCCTCAAATTTTTCCAATCTATTTCATTGATTGATTATAATATACAATTTATTTATACATAGAAATTAACCAAAAGTCATTACTATTCAAAGGAATCCCTTCCCAGTCCTCTTTGTGGTCAGGTGGAATTCATATTTGTATTTATATGGAAAAATGATCAGAATTTCAACAAGTAATTTCAATCTACCACTGCCAGTGCAATCCATTGTGAGAACAAAGAAATGAAAATGTATCTGTGTATGCAGAGAGCCAAGGGGATATAAAGTCCATTTAGGACAATGGCTAACTGGGACAATGGCTAACTGGAACAAGGGCATTAATCTAGCACCATATATTGGTTTCATTAATTCATGTAGACAGTAGTGGCTCAGGGATGAGAGATTGTGAGACAGATGGGAAGTCCAAGAATGGTCCAGAATGTGTGAGTTGGTCCAGGATGGAGGCGTAATAGCATCTATGCAATATACAGAGAGATATGCAGAAAAAGTAGGGATGTAACTTGTGTTTTGTAGTCAGTGTCTCTCTTTGATGTCTACCTTTCATGCCATGACATGTCATACATCCTTTCTTAATTCTAGATCTGAGCCAATATCTCAGTACCACTAGCTCATGCATACAACTTGGCAGCTATATCAGGGTATCACTGACCACTTCCTTAGAGGCTACAAATAAGTACCTTTTTTGGATAGACCCATTTGAATTCCTTAAAGCCAAATGAGAGGATAAAGAAATACCCTAGCCAACTCTGTACATATCAATACATGCAAACAGGACCAGGTTTAGTCAAAATGGAACTACATGCTCTTTTTGGAAAGTAAGCCTTCCTGGTGGTCCTCCAGATTTTTTTAATCACCTTCCAAATTTACTACCTCCTAAGGCTTTCACACTGAGGGTTAGGATTTCAATGTTGCTTTTTTATTTTTTGAGAAATGTAAGTGTTTAGATCATAGAAGTTTGGATTGTAAACTTCAATCATATAAGGTAATTGATGAGTATTTATTCAGTTTTATTCTACAGCAGTCATTAATAGTCCTAAGAAAGCTTTTTGTAGAGTGGTAATGATGAAGTCCTGTTTTGAGCAATATAATTAGATAATGATAGGAAAGAAATTAGACAAAGTAATTACATCAGATTTGTAGAGAAGTGCATCCATTACAAAAGGAATATCATCTATGCCAAAATACAGGTCAGATTATCAGATATGATAGAGGAAGAATGGAAAAGTGTCATTATATTTTTTGTTACTTTGTGTTATGAGGAAAAACATGCAAATAAGTAGTAAATAGTGTAATAATGCATCACATACTCACCAAGAGTCTTGAAACTTATCAACTTGTATCATCTCTATTCCAAAATACTCTCTCATTTTAAAATGCAACATGTATTACATAATTTCAGATATTTCATTATGAATATACATGAATATTCAAAAGATAAACAATCTTAAAAAGGTGGCCGCTATACTTTTCATTTGGAATGTATTCTGAAAGCCCGTTTGTTAAGGCTTAGTTCATATGTTGGAAGCTGTAGAAATTTTAAGAGGTAGAAACATAAGGGCAAGTGTTTTCATCATGGAAGGTATGATTTGAATGAGATAATAAAACTCCAGCCCCTTTACCTCCCTTGATTCTCAGTCATGATACGTATTTGTGACATTAACTCTCTGCTATAATGTGTTGAATGAAACAGGATGAAAAGCAAGTTCAAATAATAATGGAGTGAAATATTCAAAACTGTGAAGTGAAATAAATCTTTCCCCTTTTAAAATTATCTCAGGTATTTTAATGTGACAAGAGATTGACATAATCACAATACTATTAATTTATACACATCAAAAACATATATACACACATTAACACATTATATATATATATATATATATATATATATATATAGAGAGAGAGAGAGAGAGAGAGAGATGGAGACAAAAAGAGACAGAGAGACAAAGAAGGACTTAACTGTTTCAACTTTAGTAAGAAATGCTCAACTAAACTGGATTAACACAGCTCTCAGTGTGGTCAAAGGGATTTAATGATGACTGAAGACCCAACCCAGGGAATTTGGTCCCTTGAATGGTATAAAAGGGGAACAATGAAGTAATAATATCTTCGGTTTCTTTGGAGGAGCTCATGACTTCACTTTTACTTTGGATAACATCTCCTGCCTTCTAACACAGACTCTTAAGCCAATAGCACAGATGCTTTAGACTTCAGCTGCAGACTCTGAAGCCATACATTACAGAACTTTCAACCTCCTGATGTGGATAATCACATGATATTACAGCCAGCTCCAGGCCTTTAATTGTATCCTTTGTATCTCCAACATGTAGACATACCTTCTGCACTATTGTACATTTGACTCTGTGGGTGGCCATTGTAAACCAACTTTGTAAATTCATATAAATTTTTTATATCTGGCACTCAATGTGTTTCTATAGTAAGAATTGAGTGATGTAATATTAATATATGCAAATTTATACATCTCTTCTCCTTCTTTGGAAATTTCCAACATGTTTGATACACTGGAAATATTCTTTTAATAGCTTTCTCCATTAAGTAGGAATGAAATTTCTGTTTCTGATATTAAATCAACAAAAATGTGCTTTTGAATTAAGTTCTTTGTACTTTGGTCTGAATATACAGTAGTGAACAAGAAAAGTATCAATCCTTCCTCTACAATGTATAGCCTAACAAAATTTGTTCCTTTTATTTAATCACTGTGTAACTTTTGACTTTGTCTAGACATTGGAATAATATATAAGTGAAGAAGCTGTGCGGTTAAAGGTATGTTCTCTAGGAGCAGAAAGACTTGGTTTGTAGTGTAAGTCCTCTCTTTTCCTCATGTTAAGACCTTAGAAAATTTAACTTAACACCAAGAATATAGCTCAGTGGCACAGTGCCTAACTGGCAGATACAAGATTCTGAGTTCAACTCTTGATGCTTCAGAAAAAACATACAAAACAAAACAATACAACATTAAGAAAACTGATTTCTATCTAGAATATATAAAGAATTAAAAAAAAATATCAGGCACCCCAAATCCAAAGACCAATCCAAGAATGGATCTGAGATAAATATACATTTCTCAGATGAAGAAATATCAATGGCAAACAAATATATGAAAAAATGTTCAATATCACTGAACATTCAAGAAATGCAATTTAAATCAACACTGAGATTCCACATCACTCCAGAACGAATGGCCAAGGTCAAGAAACAAACTACATATAAATGCAAGAGGGGCTGTGGGGAAAAAAGAACTCTTCCACAATGTTGGTAGGAGTGTAGGCTAGTGCAAACACTGTGGAAACCAGTGTGAAGATTCCTCAAAAAGTTAAGATTGGAGGTTCCAACTGAGCCAGTTATTACAGCACTGGCACTTTTCAGAAGACCTGAAAACATCATGACATAGTGATATATATATATATATATATATATATATATATATATATATATATATATATATCGATGTTTATATCAGCACAATTTGTAATACTCAAAGCTTGGAAATAACACAAGTGTCCATCAACGGAGGAATGGCTAAAAAAGATGTACTATTTTTGTACATTGGAGTAATAATTAGCTATAAAGAAAGAATGCATCAAGGTTTTTATAAGAAAATGGACATGACTTTAGATGATACTAAGAAGTGAAATAAATCAAGCTCATATGTGTATTGTCTCTATCGTTTAAGAAACTGAAAGAGCAAATATGTTCCAAAATCTACAATAAATATTGTGCAAGAGTAAGAAACAGCACCAAAAGGAAAATTAACTGAGATCAGGAAAAGGAAGAGAGAAGGAAAATAAAAGGAAAAAGTCATATGTTTATATATATATATATATATATATATATATATATATATACATACATATATATATATGTAAGATATCTAAAGTGACTATGCTTCTAATTGTATTAGTTCTTAGAAAAGAGCAGTTAATACTCATAATTAGATCAATTTTAATTTTCTACACTTCATAATCTAAGCAACCGTTTTGAAGCCAATAATATGCAATATTACAACCATTTTAAAATTCCTATCATCTAGTTTTGAAAACCTATACTGTTATCGTTTTGGGTTTGTTGTTATGGTTTATGTGTTTGTGTCTTCGTTTTGGTTTTCCTTGCTGTGATTTTCTCTTAAATAAAAAACCATATATATATGTATAATTATCTACTTCATAGTGCCATCATGAAAAATTAATTACAGAATACATAAATATACACCTAGCACAAATATACTTGTTAAATATACTCTTAAGTTATATCTTTGGAAATATTGTATGGGTGGAATACAATTAGTTGAATATAGTCTTTATTTGAATAGTGAATAGAGTATCTTTTATGTTCTTCAGAGCAATTCATAACAATTTAATGCTTGGAAGAGTAGTAACTTTCAATAAGTACACTGAGAATAATTTAAGAAATGGCTTGTCTTTTCAGTATCTAAGAATACTTATTTGACTCATATAAAATTATACAGAAGAAAAACAATTTATACTCAAACAATTTTAAAACAGGGTTTATGCGTCAATGGCACAGCATTTGCTTGGCAAACATAACGTTATATTTTCAATTCCCAGCACAAAAAAAGGAAGGAAAACAGGCATAAAAATTTTCAGCCTTCAGAGCTAAATAGTTTCTCAATAAGAAAGATAACATACATTCATAACATGAATTTTAGTATTGTCTCAATCAGCTGAATAAAGAACAATTCCTAAGATCATTGTTTTCTTTGTTAATCAAGTTGTTTTGCATGTAATATAAATTAAAGTATCAGTGAAACATTAAGAAACTCATATCTTTAAGGATCATAATAAAACTGTATTTTAAAACTGTACATAAATTCTCAGTTTAAGATTATTTTTATAAATAACTCATCTTGAAAGAAGACATAAACATATTTCATCACTGAGTAATGAGAAGCAGCTTAATGATTAATCTCATTAATAATTATTGTTGCCTGTAGAATATGACAGAAACTAAGATGAATACTGTTGATGACGTTTCTTACAGAGTCTATAGAGTCTTTCCAATTATAACGTATACACTAATAACTATTTTAAACAAACACCTCAATGTTTATGTCATATAATCTAGATTTCTTCGTATATATATATATATATGTGTTGGATTAAAAACAAGCCCACAGTTTCATTTTGTTCTCCCAAATTTGTTCTCCCACATGTAATGCTTTGGAAAATATACCTTGATTTTTTGTGTAAACTACAGTAAATTAGCTATTTATTCTCAGCAGATAAATTATTTCCTGACTTTTTAAAAAAGTTAAAGAAATACGTATTTCATGAGTCACAATTTTAAAATAAAGATTTAATGCTTAAATTATTGTTTATGCAAGCGATTTGCTTGAGTCTGTGCTGGAAAACAGAGTAGATATTTCTAATTAATGAAAATCAGTTCTACTAGGTAAGCAACATTGTCACCAGTTTTACTGACAGGTATCGACAGTGCTAAGTAGAGCACTGAATGGTTTAGGGATTGTCCAGAGATTCCATTTAAACAACAAGAATCAAGTACAAACTTTTAAATGATTAGCTGCAGTAAGATATTTATATATGATAAAATAGTTAAAATATAATTAAAATAAAAGAAATTCAATTGCATATATTTTTTCTTAAAAATATTTTCAATTTCACTTGATAGCCTGCTCCCAAAATGTATGATAGTCTACATAGAGGATTTCAGGGAGCATATCTTAAGCTTATTAAAATCTACTAGCATTTTACCTGGAATTTTAATGTCTACCATTAGAACCTAATCAATTGCATTAGATAACAACATTCCAACCTAGATCATATTTTTGGTAATTATGTTTATGTAGAGTTTTTAAAACAGAGTATATACTTTAGCAAGTGATATTTTACTTTATTATACTTTTGTAGTATGATAATTGCTTTTATTAATAGTGGAGTTAATTATAATTGCTACATCTTCCAAATTGTGGAAATTTCAACACTGATAACTTGTTATGCATATACTATTATAATTGCTAACATTATTTTTGTGTAATAATTTTATTTTTTTATATAAATTTCATATGTCAAGGAGGAGTTTATAAGCAAACTTACACAGTGAATTAGTGAGAGCTATCATATATTGTCTATGGTGCAATATTATTATTGTGGTGTATGATTGTACTGTTTACAAAGGTTCAATATAATTTATGCTAACCTTATTGATATCAGTAAATCTAAGGATTTTCATTATTGTTGAAGAATTACTACATCTAGCCCAACAAGATAAATTTATTCTGCATGTTTCATTGAACATATTTGGGGTTACATTCTGAGATTATTCCTATGGTGTTCGCTTATCTGTTTGCATACTTTGCCCCTATCACTTTCATTCTTTGGAGCAATAAGCAAATTAAGTAAATATTGTCTAATATTTGAGTAAAATGTTGTAAATAACTGTTTTTCTCTAAAATCTTCAAAATATAAATATTATTTAGTCTTGAGTCTGGGAACCAATGCCATTTGCAGGCCACAGCCAGACTAGAACAGACAGACACCAAGAGCCCCTTCTGAGTCAGCACCAATTACAGATTTGTGGTAGAGAGAACAAAGCCACACTAGCAAGCAAGTCCAGTCTGACAACCAGTGCCGTGTGAGGGCACCACCAGACTGGGACAGATCCCAGCCCCTTCCAGCATGCAGGCTGGCAAACAAGTATTGCCACACCCCCAGCCCACTGTAGGTGATAGGCTTCTCTGGAGAAACACAGGCTGTGATGATAGCTGTGCAGGTGAAATGTAATTGGATCCCTGAGGTGCTTTGGTATTTCAATAACAGTGCAAATCTAGGGCCAGTTGTCTGATCATAGGCTCAGAGGATAGTGGTACATATTGTGACTTCTGGGGGAATCTCTTTCTGAGAGTTGCAGCCATTGTTGATTCCCTATGGTCTTGTTTTGGAAGTGCTAGATTGTTTCCATTGTTTTGGTGGGTTGGGTTTTATTCTCTTTTTTTTTTGTTTGTTTGTTTGATTGATTATGTCAAATCCGATGGCAGAATCAGGTATTTCAAAGATAGCACAATATACTATCATAGCAATTTTGGATTTGCTATAGGATTTTTTTGAAGTGCTTTATTGCAGTCATTGTTTTGTTTGTATTGTTTCTATTGTATTCTGTTTGAGTTTTACTATATTTGAAGTTATGTGCAACTAATTTGAAGGTGTCAAGAGGACTTATGATAACTATTGTTAATTTTATAATATTTTGAATTCCTGTATCTTTGACACTCTTTTATTTTGATTGGTTGTGTTCTGTTTTATACTCTTTAAACTAAAAACAATCAAATAATATATTGCATATAGGTCTTGTAACCTTAACAAATAATTTTAAGATAACAATACGCAATATATTAAAATATTGTGTGTAAAATTTTAGTACATTGTCTAAGCATATTGATTGAGTTAAAAAAAAAAGTTTTAGCTTTATTCCCCATGGATATACAGTGCTACATTGTAGTAGATCAGCTTACTGTGCAAAAATAGTTAGTGACTATTCTACATTGTATCTCTTTATAGTACATAGTATATCCAGGTCCTGCTCAATTCAGGAGGATTTGTACTTTGACCAGTAAAAAATATGAGTTGAAAAATGGGTTATTCTTAAAAGAAAACCTTTACATAATAATTCAAAGCCAAGTCTCTTTCTTCAGTAATGACTAAATAAGATTTTGTATAATTCTTTATCCTCTAGGAAGTAAGTGACAAGATCTTTATATCTTGCAGTAATTCCACCTAATCACAAGATGATTTTCTATGTAAAAAAGGAATATCAAACCACAACACTTCTACTTCAAGAGAAAGAGTAGACCAGTGTTGACCAGGGAACTGACGCCAGAATCATACTTGTGATTCATTCTATGACTCATATATACTTAGTCATTGTCAGCATTTGATAAAATAACTAAAATTTGATATAAACATCACCTTAAAACTCACTGATCTATAACTCTAGGAAAAAATCATTGTGGGAAATTTAAAACACCTACTATTGTACTTGGTAATTTCTGTGAATTTATCTCCCATATAAAGAGAATTTTCTATCAATAAGAAGGTCAGGCTTCTCCCATAGGTGTTAGGAAGTGTGTCATTTTTTATAGATGACTATTAACTTATCCTTTTATAACTTGTGATTTGGGGTGAAATGGCAGGTCTACAGGATATAATGTTATATTAAGGTTGTAGATAACATAATATATAATTTGTGTGTCAAACTGAGATACATTTGTCAGGGGAGACGCATCCTAACAGGGAAGCTGGGCACCAGTTTTCTATGTTTTATATTTCTTCAGTAATAGAACATTTAGTTGGGCATGGATGCATCCAGCTAAAGTTGGAATTTGTTTGTGGATTTCTGTCACAACCTTTGCAACTAGTTTTGAACACATGAGCAAGTTTTGTCTAGTGGGAGACTAGTGAAATGTGTGAGTGTGTGTCTCTTTGTTTTACTTAAGAGAAATGAAACATATCCTTCACTTGTCCTTGATATATTCTTTCTGGCTGGAATACAAACAAATTCACTTAAACTGAAGCAGTTGTTTTAAAGCAAGACAAGAGACACCCTGAATTCTCACCACACTGACGTATCAATCATGCTATGTTCAGATCACACTGTTAATTAAAAGTAAAATTTTTGTTAAATAAAAAATAAAAAACATTTAGTCTTCTAGGATGTGGCATCATTTCCAACCTATGGAATAGAGATCAGAAATCACAGAGTAGGTACTACATTTGCTTCCTAAAAATAATCAATACATATTACACTTAATTATTTTAAGAGTGAGAATTTATACTTAATTTAATAACACTTATAATAAGGTGTGATTTCTTTCAATGGCATGGATAAACATTTATTGTATCATATCATATTACATAAATATCATACCAGGTAGAAAAGAGCACATAAATGCAATGCTGTAAAATTAAAAGGGACCAATAAAAGTGAGAAATATGCATTTAACACATCTAACTTACAAAACACAGCGTTTAGTAACAAAGTACACTGTAGAGTACAGACAAAATTGTGGCTCAGTGTTGCTTCTGAAAATCATGCCAGTCTCATAACACATACTTTTAGCTTAGGGAAACATAAAAATTCCAAACTAGTATTTTCTACATTATCTCACTTAATACAATTCTTATTTTCCAAAATCTTTTCATGAAGAGAATAGAATTTGATTAAAGTTAGTTTTAGGAAATTAATTCCTTCATTATGGTTTTGAGAAAAAAGAATCTCTAATTGAGAGTTAGAGCTTATTAAGCTGATAAACACAAAATGAGAAACATGAATCATTACTGTAATCATATTAGATTGTGGAATATTTTCTTGAAATGCTAAATTATCTCATTCATTACACGTAGTCTTATGTAATTTTATTGGTCTAACATTTATAATTCAGCAGCATACTTTTATGAATCAATCGACTTTAAATTTAAATTTATCTACAGATGGAAAATGCTATGGCTTGTGTTTAGATGGCTCTGCAAAACCTCATGTGGTTAGAGGTGGGACTTTCACAGAGATGGTTGTTTCTAGAATGTGTGATGCTACAGTTGATTCGTGGTAGAACTCTAGGATCAAGGAACTAGGCTTACTAGTGTCAGTGCTACATGTGCTAAGTAGCTTGGATAAGATATAAGGGACAGAAAGTCTTGTGGTTATTCCTTTGTTGTTTTGCTACCTTTTACTCACCATGAACTGTTTTTTCTCTATGATGTATTCTTCTGTGCCATATGGCCTTGGAGTAAACAAGTTATTGACTGAAACTTCTAAAAATTCTGAGCTAAATAATAGTTTCATCCTTTAACTTTGGGTATTGTTTATTTTGTCTTGACACTAATAAAATTAACTAGAACAGCAAATTTTAATTCCTTATGAACAGGTGTCTGTTAGCAATAGCAATATCTCTTTAAGTAGGTACATAATCATTTATGTTCTCTTAGTAAGTACAAATATTCTCTACTTTGGCTAAAATTAAAATTTCCTAATAGACTTCTGCAAGAGTATGCAGAATTTTGTGTTTTCTTTCCTACCTTTTAAAATTAGTTTATACAATAATCCTGTTAAATCAGTTTAGAGAAAATCTCCCATTGTTGGCATCTGATCATCCCCAACAGCTTGTACCTTCGCTCACATTCAGCAAGATTTCTTTCAATTTAATTTAAGCACAAAGCAGTTCTATCTATAATTATTCCTTAATTTTTATATATACCCTAACTTCACTCCACTATTTGTTTATAAATTCCTATTTACCCTGATTAGAGTTGGAGATGAGTTCAATTGCCCTGTCCCACTCCCAAGACCCACTACAATACTCTATGTCACTTTCTCATCACTGATGGAGGCAGATTCAAGGAGGAATAATGCTGAGCTATATTTAATGTGCTGATGCTAGAAAATGTAAAAGAAACATGTGTACCTCTGCTGGCATTTCTGCACAAAAGTTTTAATTAATTCTACTTATTAAGGCTTTGCAATTTCCAAAGAAAATAAACAAACATCTATAATAGTTCTAAATATGCATCTATGGAGCATGCACTTGGAGACATTTGGAAAGAAAGAAGAATGTTAATTTCAGGAAATAAGTTGTCCCATGGAAATATTGAACGAACTTGAAACATTTACTTTATCACTCCAAATGGCTATTATAGACTACAATGAGCACACATAGGAATATATTAACAAAAATCCCTGGCTTTCAATGACAAAAAACAGAAAAAATCCCAAAACCTCCCACTGAAATATCAACTTCTGGGAACAAGCTTCTAGGAAAAGGCTGCTTACTGGAGCACTGATACATTGCTTCATTATGTCTAAGTTAAAGCATTATTGCACAAAGTGGGATAATTGTCATGGAGACCTAACGATAATGGGATGCTTTAATTATATTGAATTTTAATATACTCAATTTTAAAGCATTACATAGAGGTACACCTTACAGCAGGGCTACCGTAGCGTAAATAAAATGAGCTCATTCAAAAAAGTCACATCTTCAAAAGATTGCCCAAAACATTGTGCAACCACATATATACTAAATATACAACAAACTGGATAAAAACCATAACAGAATGGGGGGAAGATAATACGGAAATTCTTCCTTGAAGACTAGAAAATTGAGTTCACTCAGATGCCTAAAACAAATAGTAATTTTAAGGTTTTAAATGCTGGTGAATAATTTGTCACGATGGGTAAAGGAATTCTCCTCTAGAAATGAGAAAAAAATTCTTGGTCAATGATATCATTCCCAGTTTTGGACTACCAAGCCCTATTCAAAGGGATCATGGCCTGTCATTTATTTTATAAGTGACTCCAGAATGTGAGTAAAATGTTGTATAAAATTGAAAATTGCATTAGTTATGGAAATGACAATCCATGAGAATAAATTATATATATATAAAACAGAATTCTTGACTCATTTAAAGTTAATCTGAATTCTGCTCTGTTCCAAAGTAGAAAAATGTCACAAAGTGAATTTAAGTTGAATCTATTTTGAAATTGTGTACAGGGGACAATTTCTGCCTTATATAGTATGTGCCATACCCTTTGATTTAGAATTTGAAGCTAGGATCAAATAGTATGTACAACAATTGAGTCATAACTATTATGCATGAATTTTTAATTTTTTTTTTGTCTTTTTCCTTATCGGTACTGGGGATTGAACTCACGACTGCCTGCTTGCAAGGCAGGCGCTTATGCCACTGAGCTAAATCCCCAGCCCCCTATTATGCATGAATTTGATTTGATATTTCCAAGTTTGCATATATGAGGGATAAGCCATGTTCATCTTCCATATTGGAGGAAAAATCCTACTGAAAACCTAAAAAAACACAATAATTTGACAAACAGCTGACTGTAAGTTGGAAGGTCCCATATGATAGCCCATTAACTCTCTATATATTAAAGAGGTTGCAGCCAGTCTTGGATTCATCACTATAGAATAACATGAGATTCATTAGAGAAAATTATTTTCACCTGTCTTCAAATCATGCTAGATCTGGAATACTGAGGGATGATCTTAAGTATTTATTCAAAAAGAAAAGATAACTAATGTAGATAACTATGAATATGTTAATTCTCACTGTCCCTTTATTTTTTTTTAATTTTTCATAATGACACCTGAAAAGTTGAACAATGGTCTAATCAAAATAACTAAGGCTTAGTCCAGAGTTTAACAATCCAAGCCTCACTTGGTACAGGATCAAGGCAATCCTTTAAAAACCTTCTTACTTGACACATCCTGCTTCAAACATTATTGGAGGAGCAATCTTAATTTTTTTTTAAAAAATATAAGATTTGATTATGGGTGTTAAATTCACAGAAAGTTTTTTGGAAAAGACATTCACGTTTTCTCAAGATATTGCCCGAGAGTAAATTCATTTATAATAAAATTTCGTTATTAGGTCTAACACAACTGATGGTAATAGTAAAACCTAGTTTGGTTTTAAGAATATAGTATTAAGTTTATAACTTTTATAAAGTCTCACCTCCAAATTAACAATGAGGTTGAATCCCGTGGCTATTCCTCCCTTTAAAAGAATAAGTTTTACATCTCTTCAAGAACTTTTATTTGAGATATCTGCATACTTTGCACCTGTACTCATAAAGCAGCTAAAAAAGAGACTACACATTTTGTTGGTCTATACAAATAAAATGAAAGATTCTTAATATGGAGAATAATGGAGTTGTTTGCTAGGTAATTATGTGGTCAATATAATTTTTCATTCCTACACTTCTATACCAGTCATTTAATAAGTAATTTATTTTACATGATATTTTGTTTCCAAAAGAGACTCCTTTGAATCACTGAATTATAACGACATTATGTTTTTCACTTTGTTACAAATGTCTCAAAGGTATCCTTCTTTATAGCTAAGCAACATTTTCTTTGTCCATTCATCTGGTGATAGGTATATTAGTCTCTTCTAGACTTTACATATTATTAATTTTGCTGCTATAATTTTTGGTATGTATGTATTGCTGTAGTATGATATCTAGAACTTTTGGGAAAACATTCAGAAAGGAAATAACAGGGTTAAATGAAATTTCTAAATATCCTTTGAGAAATGTCCACACTGATTTCCATACTTTTATTAGTTATATTACCATAAATAAAGTGGTATAGTCCTTTTATGCTACAGCTGTGACAAATTTGTTGTTCTTTGAATCTTCAGTGATTGCCGGACTTTCTGCTGTAAGATGTAATTTTAGCGATGCTTTAATGTGCATTTCTGTAATGACCAAAAATGTTGAACTTTTCCCCATATTTTAATTGACCATTTGTATTTCTTTTTCTGAGAAGTTTCAGTTCATTACACTTGTCCATTTCATCATTGAAACTTTCATTTCAGATTCTTTTTTATGCATCCTAGTTACTATTCTTCTAAATTAAAGTTGGAAATACTTTTCCAATTTTGTTAGTTGTCCCTTCATTTTGCTAACTGAGGTATTGTTGTGCAAAATATTTTTAATTTTATATAATTCCATCTGTTGATTCTTGCTGTTATTTTTATCCATTTAGGGTTCTGTTTAGAAAATCCTGTCTTACAGCTATGACTTTAAGTATTTAATTTATATTTTCTTCCAGTAGGTTCAGTGTTTCAATATTAATGTATAGATATCTGAACTAGTTTGATTAAAGTTTAGTATTTGTGAGAGATATGGGTCCTACTATAATCTTCTGCAAACACTATTTGGTTTTATCAGGACAATTTATTTAATATGCCATAATTCCTCTATTGTATTCTTTTGGTCCTTTTATCAAGCACCAAATAATTGAATGTTTCTGAGACTGTTTCTGTTTCCTATATTTTTTCCTACCATTCATGTGTCTGTTTTTATGCTAGTAACATGTCATTTTCCTTGTTGCTTTGCAAGACGGCTTCAAGTCAAGTATTGTAATATCACTCACTTTGATCTTGTTGTACAAGATTTCTTTTGCTATTATGGGTCACTTGTGCTTTCCAATGAATTTTAGAATTGTTCTATTACTGTGGAATATGCTAGTCATATTTTGATTGGAATTGAATTGAATTTGTATTACAGCTTTGTGGGCATGGAAATTTTAAGTATATCTGTTCTGTTTCTGAAGGTAAAGGGGACATTTTTCTACTTTCTAGTGGGCTTTTAAATTTCCTTTCGTAGAGTTGTACTATAATTCTCTTTGTAGAGATCTTTTGATTTCATGGTAAGGTTAATCTCTAGGTCATTAGTTTTTTTGTTCATATAAGCATAAATGGCATTTTCATATTTTATTTCTCATTTTATTCATTATTGGTGCAATGAAAATGGGGAATAAGGATTTGAGAGAGGACAAATGGAGGTTCAGTAGTAAGAGAAGTTGAATAAAAATAGAAACAAGTTCTATTATGTAATCGTACCTAAGAAATGACAAGCAGAAACACTGAAATGACAAACAAGATTTGGAGGCATATTTATTTATATTGACAGGTAACAATCAGGATCACTCCCAAAATACAAGACCCTAATATTTGATGGTCTTGGCCTTGTTGGGAGCAGCTGACGCTAGGGACCAGTCACTCCTGGAGAGCTGAAGCAAGTCTGTCTGGAAATCAAAGAGAACCCATGGTGAGCCACATGAACAAGCTGCTCTAACACAGAGAACACCAATCCCAATGCAATCCAAGCAACAGATTGGTAGCTAAAGGGTGTTACATGATATTATCTTGCTAAAAGTATAAATGTTTAAACATATTGCATTGGTTAAGCTGTTCCTTTCCTCCTGTTAGGAGAAAGGGCTCCATTTGACCAGAATAGTAATCTCTTTCTTTATTTTTCCACATTCTTGTCATACTTTCCCTTGGGAACATCTGGATCTCTTTCTGGACACTACATATGGTACCTGAACTTGGGCCAGTCATACTTTCCCTTGGGAACATCTAGATCTCTAACTGGACACTACATATGGTACCTGAACTTGGGCCAGGGTAAGAAGACATAGTGTGTGTGTGGTGGGGAGGGAATTTCTCATTGTGAGCTCAAAAGAGGGAAGAAGTTAATTGATAATGTCAATATTCATCACACAAATATATTGAAATTGACATGATCATATGTTAAGCTTGAGGCAAGCAAATGAGTTCACTGGAGGCAGAGAGAGAAAAATGGGTTCACTTAGCATAGAAAGAGAAAAGCAGGTTCAGTAGAGCAAGAGAGATAATAGGCTTAGGAGAAGCCAAAAGGAAAGATATGCATTATAGAGCTTCAAGAACCACAGGTATATACAGATGTATATACATGTATATGAGAAGTTTTGTTGTTTGCTTGATTCCTTTATTCAGTTTCCTTTTGTGAATTTTGGCTAGTGGGGGATTTTACAACTGCAAAGGAATTGACTCAAAACTACTTTAAAACCAAGGCCTAACCAGAAAAAATATAGCAGAGGAACAGAAACTCTGATAAAGCGTAAGCCCTCTAGCCTTGCTCAATTAAATAAGGAAGGAGTGAGGGGGAACAAAAAGGGTCTTTCTTCCCTAGAGTAATGTTTAACATTTACGTGAGCCACAAGAGGCAATTTCTTCCTTCTCAGGTCAGGGAAATTTTATTAGATCACATCCTGATATTTCTACTCTTCATAATATAGAGTTATCCTTTAATTGTTCAATAATTGGCCTTAGAAAATGCAAATAAATAGTATATGACATGGAGAGCTACATTGCAGTGGCACTACCTCGTGGCTGGGTGCAGTGGAGGGGAAGCAGAGTTGGTGTTTGCATACCACTGTTACTGATGTTGGGCAGGTGAAGGTACAGAAACTAAGCTGGCCCTGCCTGCTGTGTGTGCATTATGAACACTTCATGGAACTTAAAATTTAAGTTATGTGTTCTGTCAGTGCTACACACTAAGTAAATGGCTGTAGGAGCTGTGCTTG
This sequence comes from Cavia porcellus, assembly GCF_034190915.1. NCBI lineage: Eukaryota > Metazoa > Chordata > Mammalia > Rodentia > Caviidae > Cavia > Cavia porcellus. Next base: position 52,899,668 of record NW_026947486.1, read on the forward strand.
ACCTTTTTCAGTCTTCCATTTAGGCTGATGAACCACTGCAGGCCCACAGCCCACATCCGCCAGGTGTGGTGATGAGCACCTCCCATCATTGCCTGGGGTCAGGAGGTACTGTGTACTTAAAAAATGCCACTGCACTGCAAGTGTGGCCCACTTCAGAAAGTAACAGGGCAACAACTGGATTTATTTATTTAATTTTGTGTACAGGGAACAAAACTCAGGATCTTGTGTTCACATAGATTCATAAAGACTCTCTTGCCAAAAGAGGGCAGGATTTTGACAAACTTTTCTGTTGGCTCCTTAGCCAAATCTCCTCATGCATCCTCTACTCTCTTGTTCATGCCTGGTACCCACCAATCCCCATGATGTTGGCTGTGCTACTGTACTGTAACAATGAGGCACATAGGATCTGGCTGTGCTAGATAGTGCTGCTCTGACTGCTGAACTCAGCACTGTGGGGCTTCAGGACAGTGAATTCCCTACTACCTCATTTGCTGACATGTGATGCTGAAGTGCCATCAGAGGAACTTGCCCACAGCCTGTAAGTGATGGGAGCCACATCCAAGAGTCAGAGTAGTGAGTGATAAGTGAGATCTGTGGGCACATAAACACCAAACAGCTTTTTTTTTCTCTTCACTTAACCACATGAACTCCTTATAATCTTTAAGATCTAAAAATTTAATTATGAAAATAAAATAGGGAATTTAACTAATGATGAAAGTATAGCAGCACCAAGACAATTTAATCAGGTAAAAGAAGAGAAATTAGGAAGCGTCTTAATGAAAGCAACCAAAATAAAACTACGCCCAGACATATAATAATCACCATCCCAGAAATTGTACATAAGAATAGAATATTAAAAGCTGTCAGAGAGAAAAGACATATCACCTATAAAGGAAAACCTATCAAAATCACAGCAGAATTCTCAGCAGAAAAAATAAAGTCAAGAAGAGCAGGGAGAGAAGTATTTCAGATCCTAAAGGAAAATGATTTCCAACCTAGACTGATATACGCTGTAAAAGTGTCCTTCAAAATAGCTTGAGAAATAAGATCCTTCCATGAGAAAAAAGATTGAAGAAATTCATGATCACCAAGCCAACCCTGCAAAGCATACTGAAAGAAAGTTTAAATACACTTAGGAAAAAACCACTAAGCAAAGCAGACATTTAAACAAAATGGATAGATAAAGATGCAACAGTAGAAAGATAACATGTCAACAGTAAACCAATATATGAGAATTATAACCATGAATGTAAATGGTCTCAATGCACCAATTAAAAGAAACACACTGGCAGAATGGATAAAGAACCAACATCCAACCATATGCTGTTTACAAGAAACCCATTTAACCGAAAAGTTAACTCAAACACTGAAAGTCAAAGGATGGAAAACTTTATGCAACATGAATCACCCAAAAATCAGGGGTAGCTATTCTGTTTGCAGACAATGTGAACTTCAAACCAAAATGATCAGAAGAGATAAAGTAAGTCATTACATACTGATTAGGGGAAAACCTCAAGAGGAAGATATTACAATCTTAAATATACATCCCCCTAATTCCAGAGCACCCAGTTATATAATTATTAATAGAAATGTGAAACCAAGTTAGCAATAACACAACTATAACAGGTGACCTTAACACACCATTGACACGAAGGGACAAATCAACCAGACAGAAAATCAGCAAAGAAATAACAGAACTGAATCACATCTATGAACAAATGGACTATATAGACATATAGAGAGTGTTCCATCCAACAACATCTGAATGCACATTCTTCTCAGCATTACCTGGTACCTTCTCTAGAATACATCATATATTAGACCACAGAATATATTTAAATAAATACAAAAGATTTGAAATTACCCCACTCAAGTTATCAGATCATGGCGCCTTGAAATTAAAAATTAATGATAAAAAGTACTGCAAAATTCCCACAAACACAAGGAAACTGAATAACAGTCTTGAGTAATCAGTGGGTCACAGGGGAAATTAAAGAAGAAATTAAACAATACCTAAAAGCAAATGAAAACACAAATAAAATTGCCTGGAATCTGTGGGATGCAATGAAAGATGTCCTCAGAGAAAAATTTATCGAATTGAGTTCCCACAGCAGGAAAACAGAACTAATACAAATAAAAAACCTGCTGCTACATGGCACACATCTAGAAAAAGAAGAGCAAGTCAAGCCCAAAGCCAAAAGAAGAGAGGAAATTATAAAAATCACAGCAGAAATTAATGGAATAGAGACTAAGAAAACAATCCAAAGAATCAATGAAGCGAAGAGTTGGTTCTTTGAAAGAATAAATACATTTGATAAGCTCGTAGCCAAACTTATTAAAATCAGGGAAGAAAAAGCTCAAATTCATGCAATAAGAAATGAAAAAGGTGAAATCAATATAGAATCTGTAGAAATACAGATCACCAACACCTATTTCGAAAACCTCTACTCTCATAGGTTTGATAATACAAAATAGGCTGACAGATTCCTAGAAACATATAAAGTACCAAAGCTAGGTCAAAAAGATTTAAAACTGCTGAATAACCCAATTTCTATTAATGAACTGAAAATGTTATTAAGTCCTTACCTACACAGAAGAGCCCAGGCCCAGACAGATTCACTGTGGACTTGTACAAGAAATACAAAGAAGACTTAATGTCGACACTCCTCAAAGTCTTCAACGAAATTGAAGGGGAAGAAATCCTTCATAAGTCATTCTTGGAAGCAAATATTACTCTAGTACCAAAACCTGAGAAAGGCACAACTAAAATAGAGAACTACAGATCAATCTCCCTAATAAATACAGATGCAAAAATCCTCAATATAATATTGGCAAATAGGACGCAGCAAATCATCAAGAAGATTATACACCATGACCAAGTGGGATTCATTGCAGACATGCAAGGATGGTTCAACATATGTAAACTAATAAATGTAATCCACCATATCAGTAAAAACCAAAAGTAAAACTAACATGATCATTTCTGTAGATGCAGAAAAAGCTTTTGATATGGCCCAACATTCATTCATGATAAGAACCTAACAGAAAATTGGAATAGATGGTCTTTACCTCAATATGATAAAGGCGATCTATGACAAGGCAAGAGCAGGTATCATACTCAATGGCCAAAAACTGAAGGCCTTTACCTTAAAATCAAGCCAAAGACAAGCATATCCCTTATCACCAATCCTATGTAATATAGTACTGGGAATAATAGCCAGAGCAATTAGACAAGAGAGAGAAATAAAAGTGGTAATGATAGGAAAGGAAGAAATTAAATTATCATTATTTGTGGATGACATGATACTCTACATAGAAGACTCCCAAAACTCAATTGAAAGACTCCTAGATATAATAAATAAATTGAGCAATGTAGCTGGATACAAAATCAATAGCATTTATCTACACTAACAAAAATATCACAGAGAGAGAAATAAGAGAAAACACACCCTTCACAGTAGAAACAAAAAAAAAATGAAATATTTAGGAACTATTCTCGTGAAAGTAGTGAAAGATGTATATAGGCAAAATTATAATACCCTGAAAAAAAATTGAGGAGGATCTCAGAAAATGGAAAGACATCCCTTGCTCGTGGATAGAGAGAATAAATATTCTGAAAGTTGCCATTTTTCTAAAACATTTATAAAGATTCCATTCAAATCCAATGAAAATACCACTAACAAACCTCATAGATCTAGACAAATCACTGCTTAAAATTCATCTGGAGCTAGAGGAGAACTAGAACAGCACAGACAGTTCTAAATAGCAAAGGCAAGGCAGGAGGCATCACAGTCCCTGACTTTGAAGCTATACTACCAAACAACTGTAGTAAACTCAACATGGTACTGGAATAAAAACAAAGCTGAAGATCAATGGAATAGATTACAAGATACAGCCATATTTACAAGCACACTCAACAACATTATCTTTGATAAAGGGGCCAAACACGTTCACTGGAAGAAGGACAGTCTATTTAATAAATGGTGCTGGAAAAACTGGCTCTCCGTATGTCAAAAACTAAAACTAGACCCTTGCCTTTCACCATGTACTAAATTAAATTCTAAGTGGATCAAAGATCTGAATATTAAAACAGAAACACTAAATCTATTGGAAGACAAGTTGTGCAAAATGTTAAGACTTAGGTGTAGGTAGAAAATTCAAGGATCCAATCCAAGAGTGGGCATCTGAGATGAACACACAATTCTCAGATGAAGAAATACAAATGACAAACACATGAGAAAATGTTCATCATCATTACTCATAAGAGAAATGCAAATTAAAACCACACTGAGATTCCATCTCACTCCTGAAAGAATGGCCAGGATAAAGAAAACTACTAACAACATTTGCTGGAGAGGCTGTGGGGAAAAAGGAACACTCCTGCACTGTTGGTGGGAGTGTAGACTGGTGCAACCATTGTGGAGGGCAGTCTGGAGATTTCTCAGGATCTGGGTTTGGAAGTCCCATTTGTTCCAGCTATTCCACTTATAGACATATTCCCAGAAGAACTAAAAACATCATACCACATTTATATATGTGTACCCGTGTTTATAGCAGCACAATTTGTAATAGCCAGATCTTGTAAACAACCTAAGTGTCCATCAACTGAAGAATGGATAAAAATGCTGTGGTATTTTTATATGATGGAGTACTACTCAGCTATAAAGAATGATCACATTGAGATGTTTATAAATAAATGGATGCAGCTTGAGACCATACTCATAAGTGAAGTAAATCAAACTCACATGTGTAAATACCTAATAGTTTCCCTACTGTAAGAAATGATAAGAATGCATAAAAGTATGTGGTAATCATGACTCCCCATTATATTGCTTTGAAGCCTTATAATGTTTTCATTCATTAAGTGGAATGGTTTTATTTTGAATGTTTGATTTCATTGTCTGTGATGTTATAAACAGCTATTTTGAAAAAAAAACATTATAATTTCCAGTGATGATTTAATGTCATCTTATTTTGACATTCCACCAAGGTTATCTTCTTCTGTCTCCACAGGTTTTATGATTTTGTATCTTTTTGGATTTTTTTACATGTGATAGCATGAACAAAATTTTCTATAGACAAGAAGATAGTATAGTAATCAATGTTCATTGTCTGTTAGTTTGTTCTGAATACCCATAATACTTTCATTCTCTTGAATGGTTTTACACTGTCTTTTTATGTTTGATACTATAGTATATCAAGGTATACTCAAATATTCCAAGGAAAGAGACACTATGGTAGTTACTGCTATGTCGGATTGTGTTGTGGTGAAACACTATTTTGCTTATATTGTTATGTTCTGACCTGTGTTGTTATGCCCTCTTTTGTCTTAATCTTTTGTTAAATAAAAATGAAAAAATGAAAATATCTTCATACTGAACAATGGAAGGAATGCAGCTCAGGGCTATTCTGGGGAAAATGCGAAGCTTGTATCTTCCCATAGAATGCTTAACAGACTATCTGTGTACCAGAGCATCCTGTACAGCTGTATCATGGGGCAGAGCAGTTGATTCTACTCTCTCAAGAACCTGATGATCAGTCCTATGACAGTGATGCCTAGACGTGGATGCCACAGCCAATAGACAAGTATGAGGATAGAAGTGACATTGGAACAATTAAAGTAATTGAGCCAGGATGTCTAGGAGATTGTAACCAAAGATAGAAATCAAAGATGTGAGTAGGTGGTAGAGTGCATAGATAAAACCAAACTAAATTTATGTAAAAGAAGTGGGCACAAAAGTTACTAGTATTCTTACAAGAAATTAAAATACAACATTATGTATTGATTATAGAAAAATAATGTTGTTCTTTCCTAATTCTTCTAAGAGATCTCTGCTGACTGAACAAGAACAAAATCTAAATAGTCTATTTATAGTTATAAATTCTAAAATTGTAGACAGTTATAACATAACTTGGTGAAAAATATATTTGAATGCACTTTGATTTTGTGTTCCAAGGTATTTAATAATTAGATAAGATAATAATGCTAAGCTTATTGCTTGTATTACACCATATTGTTGATCTTTTCTTCTGAATGTTCAACAATTGAAGTTTGGAGACCAAATAAATGAAAGATAGGCTAAGGAAATAGAAATATTTTGTCCTCAGTCCTCAGAGGTTAATGAGGATACAAGATGTAATAGAACTTCTGCTGTGGCATCCTTTAACTTGGTTGACAGTCAAGGAGTCTGTCAACCACAGAGGACAGTGATCTATAGAATCTAGAATCACTAAGGAGAATCATTGTGCAAACATCTATCAAAATACCTTCTAAGTTTTCACAGAAAGCAACTTGGTCAGGTGATAGCTGTATCTCATCCAGATGACTGGCAATTACAGAAGCACTATGAGGTGCTGTTCATGGTTCCATTAGGCCAGAATTACACACACACACACAGACACACCCACCCACACCCCATATATATATATATATATATATATATATATATATATATTCTTTATCCCTTTCATCTGTTGATGGGCATAGAGTATGCTTATACCTAAAAATAGGATATCTAAGTCAAACAAAATTTCTAAAATTTCTAATTACAGTTCTTTGAGAAGTCTCCATATTGATTTACTACGATGTTTGACTAATTTATATTGTTCCCCAAATTGTAGAAGAGTTCCTTTTTCAATAACAGCACCTGATATTGCTTGAGTTCTTTATAATTTTCATGATTTCTGTTGTGAGATGACATCTTAGAAGTGATTTAATTTTATTTCTTTTATGGTTATAGGGTTGAATATTTTTTTCATATATTTACTTGTACATCTGAAAAGTCCTACTCATTTCACAAAGTTCCTATTTCTTGATTGGGATTTTTAGTTTGTATGGTCTAAAATTTTGTGTACTTTATGTATTTTGTATCGTAGTTCTGCCTCTGAGGAACAAGTGACAATTTTTTTTTTCCATTGGGTAGGCTGTAACTTCAGTCTACTAGTTGTTTCTTTTGCTGTATGACTATTTCAATTTGATACTTTTTAAAAAAAATTTGCTGCAATTTCTTGTAATAGAGTTATTTACAGCATGCCCTTGTCTATGATGTCGAGTTGCCTGTGATTTCAAGAGTTTTAACTATTTTATTTTCTATTAATTTCACTTTTTATGTTTTAATATTTGAGTCTTTGATCCATTCTGATTTTATTTTAGTTCATGATAAATGTTGATTCAGCTTCTATCTTTGGTAAACATATAAGCAACTTTCTCAGCACCATTTTGAATACACTATGTTTCCTTCAATGTATATTCTTAGCCCAACGGTTGACATCATATAATTGGAATTCTCAGAATGTTTCTGTAAAATGTTAACATCATACACGATATACAATATAAATCATGGTTGATTTACCTTGAAGTCAGATATTGCTGTGTCTTTAGTTTTTCTTACTGCCTAGGATTTTTATTCTGGTTATTTTCTAGCTCCATATGAATTTTTACTATTTTTTGTAATGGGAATCTATTTCATTACCCTGTACTTGCCAAGATGTCACTTGTGCATCTGAGCAATATCTCTGATTCTAAATGTTACTGTTATTTTCTCATTGTATAATAAATGCTGTTGTTATTTAGATTGGGATTATTTTGAATGTATATATCAATTTGGGGAGTATGACTAATTTGAATATATTTGTTTGGCATCTCCAAGAGCACAGGATATCTTTCCAATTTTCAATAATCTCTTCAACTTTATTCAAGAATATTATATTTTTAAAGAGTCCTTTCATTTTTTGATTAGGCTAATTTCTAGGGATTCTTTTTAATGCTATTGCAAATAGTTCTGTTTTTCTAAATTTTTTCAACTTGAGTTCATTCTGAGTGTACCATATAGTTTTGATTTGTGTGTGTTGATTCTGTATTTCACTACATTACTGAAATTGATAATTAATTCTAAATGGAATTTCTTGGTGATGTTCTTTGGGTATTCTATGTAGTGTTTCATGTCATCTGCAAAAATAATTTGACTTCTTGTTTTCCTATACATATCACCTTTACTGTTTTTCTTTTATATATTTTCTCTGGCTAATGTTTTGAATACTATGTTATATAGAAGTGATGATACTGAGCATCATTATAATGTTCACCATTTTACAGAAAAGGCTTTCGTCCTTGCAACTCTGGGATAATATCTAATTGGTAGTGATATATGATAATTTTGATTATGTGTTGAATTCTATTTGCAAATATCTTGTTAAAGATCTTTGTATCTGTGTTCACTAAGTAGATTAGCCTTTAGTTTTCTTTCTTAGATCTGTGTCAGATTTTGGAATTAGACTGATACTGGCTTTAAGAAGTGAGCTTGAGCCTGGCGTGGCAGTGCACTCCTGTAATCCCAGCACTTTGGAGGCTGAGGCAGGTGGGTCATTGCAAGTTCGAGACCAGTCTAAGCTACATAGTGAGCCCAAGGCCAACCTGAACCACAAAGTGAGAACTTGTCTCAAAAAGATGAAAAAAAAATGAGTTTGGAATTACTCTAAACCTGTTCCCAAAGCGGTTAAGAAAAGGGTCATTTGGGACATATTTGTTCACTAAAGTGACCTTGGATTCATGTCTTAATGTCTATAGGCTCGATTTTTCTTGAGAAAAAAATGTACAGAGATTAACTGTTGACATACAAATGTCTGATCATTCACAGACCCTAGCCAGCCTTGGAATGGTCCCTTCCAGGCACACATGACTGTTGATCCCAAATCACTTTTCCTTGAACACAGTACTTTAAAAAAATGGAAAAATTGTATGTGGTGCATCATGTTCTCCCTTGCCTGACAAAGGATCCTTCTCATGCAAGAATTCATCCCCACAGGATTGCACTTCTCTTTGGTATTGTGCCTTATCTCCTTGTATGGTAACATAGTCTTTGACTATGTTCTTATCTGCTATACTTTTATGATAAACTGACTTTCATCTCTTTGTGATCCTCAATTCATTAGTTTGTAAACCTCAGACTTCTGAAGCCACATAAATCATGATTCCTTGGAGTCACAGTATCCTTTTACTTTAATTGAAATTTTGAGAAATGGTCATGATGTATCCTCTCTAGAGTTTCTGTATAATGTACCAGTGAATTTATCAGGTCCTAGATATTTCTTAGCTGGTAGGTCTTTTATTACTACATCAATTTCATTGCTTATTTATAATTTACTAAAAAAAATTGATACCAGGAATCAAACTCCCAGCCTTATGCTTCCAGGCTGGTCCTTATGCCACTGAGCTAAATCTCTAGCCATCAAATATTTTATATATTATTTGTTTACTTCTGATAATTTGTGTGAGTCCAAGATTCTATCCATTTGTTCAAGATTCTCTGATTTTCTGGATTAAGGATTCTCATAATAGTGAGTTTCTTCTGGATGTAATTGTGCTTTTTTGTTCACTTCTAATTGCAATGATGTGAGTATCAAACAGTGAGACTGCAAACAGTTGTGTTCAATACTCCAACAAAAACTTAGTAATATGGTCATTTATCTTACACACTTTTAAACATACATTCAGTTGTATCCTTTAGAGCACTTTCTTTTCCTCTCTTTTGTACAATAACCATTATACATTTTGGGTTTTATTACCCCCACAGTTCTTATAAATTTTTCTGGAAAACAATAAAACTAAATGTGACAAGACATAACAAAACAGGGTCAGTCAAAACAAAGGATGGACATAAAACATGATATAAAAACAGAATACAAGGTGATCAACAATGGTTCCTGTAATGCCTCTTGCTATCTTAAAAAGAATTCCCTATATCTTATGGTACAATAAAATTGAACAAAACAGTACAGAACAAAACCAATAAAAACAAAACATTGGAGATATTACTAGACTTCAAAAGAAGATAATAGTCAAACCATAATGGGCATCATAGTGAATCTTATTGCCTTCAGAGTAGTTGCCTATACCCTCAAATTTGATGGTATTAAACAGAACAGAATAGAGTAAAATCAGTCAAAAAAGATGGTGAGAGCAATACAGGGCTTCAAATCAAGTTAATGGGAAATCAAAAATGTTACTATAATATATCCTGCTATTTTTTATTTATTTTTTCACTTAATTAAAAAATAATAAAAATAAATTTTAAAAAGGAGATTGACATAAAAGAACACATAACATCATAATAACACAAGTCAGAACAGAATAATTTAAGCAACATAGTGTTTCACCACAATATAACCCAACTTAATAGTAGTTACCATAGTTTCTCTTTCCTTTAAATATCTGGGTATAACTTCATATACTATAGCATCAAACATATCAAGACAGTGTGAATCCATTCAAGAGAATGAAAGTATTACAGGGTATTTAGAACCAACTAACAGAAAATGAACAATGGTTTCTATATTATCTCTTTGCCTATACAAATTTTTGTTTATACTATCACATATAATAAAATCCAATAAAATACCATATGATAAAACCAATGGATATAGAAGAATAACAGCTTGAACGGACTTCAAAACAAGATGATATTAAAACAGCACTAGCTACTACAATGTCTTGTTTTCTTCAAAATAGCTGTTCATACCACCACAGAAAATCAAGTCAAGCAACCCAGAATAAAACTATTCCAATTAATGAGTGAGGGGCTGAGGATTTAGCTCAGTGGCATAAACGCTTGCCTTGCAAGCAGGCAATCATGAGTTCCATCCCTGGTACCAAAAAAAATGAAAAAGACAAACAAACAAACAAAAAACCAATTAATGAGTGAAAACATTAGAAGGCTTCAAAGCAATATAATGGGGAATCATGATTACCACATACTTTTATGTATTGTTATCATTTCTTACACTAGGGAAACTATTTTGTATTCATACATGTTAGTTTGATTTATTTCACTTATGAGTATGGTCTCAAGCTGTACCCATTTATTTATAAATATCTCAATGTGATCCTTCTTTATAGCTGAGTAGTATTCCATTTTGATGTAAAGCTGAAAACTCTTGTCTCAGAGCAGGTTCTTAAAAATAGAAGGGGTCCCAATCTACATCCAGCAATAAATGAGGAAATGCTTTCTGGGACAGAAATCCAGGTACCCCCTTCACCTAAAGGATCATTTGGTCTTGTGCTGGGAATTCCTGGTACCAATAAAAACAAAAAAGACCAAAAAAAAGGCTAATTTAAATTTAAAATGAGAAACTATTGTGCCTAGTGTGACTGATGGTGATTGTAGAGGTGAAATTCAAGTTCATGCATGTGCTATGGATTTCTGGATTTTTGAACAGGGAGACTACATGGCGCAGTTGATTTTGTTACATATAAGAAGTCTTCTTTGTTAAGTATTGACAGCTCGGGAGGGAACAAGACCCTCAAAGTCAAACTACAAAGAGAGAAATTTATTTTACACAGTAAGTGGTTAAAAACATACCTATGTGTTTTATGAAAATTAACGGGAAAGACCTTGAGTGTCTGATAGACACTGGTACAGATGTGTCTGCAATTACAATAGAACAATGGCTTGCCATGTGGTGGAAACAAAGGGCTTCCAAATCCCTTATCAGACTGGAGACCCCTCAGCACATTTTAAAGAGTGCCTCACATTTGCCTTATGAGGGACCAGACCAACAAAAGGGTTTCTGTTTACATTATGTGGCATCTCTTCCAGTTAATTTGTGGGGAAGAGATTTATTACAAAAGTGAAAATTAGTGCTGACCAGGGATTCTGATTTTAAAGCTGAACAAATGAATTCCAATGTGGGAACTGAACAAAGAGATTCAAATCCTAAAATTAAGAAAATGATGATTAAAATGGGATATCAAAAAGGCAAAGGACTAGGAAACTACTTACAGGGAAGCAAAGAGCCTTTTAAGATTACACATAAATATGACAGGCAAGGTATTGGATATTAACAGGTTTTTGGCCCCTTAAAAAGGAGAAGCTAACTCAATTACACAAATTATTCAAAAAACAGTTACAGCAAGGCCATTTAGAAAGGTAAGCCCTTGGAATACTCCTGTCTTTGTTATTCCAAAGAAGTCAAGCAAGTGAAGGTTGTTACAGGATTTAAGAGCTGTAAATACTGGCTTACTTTCTATAGGGGCGCTGCTGCCAGGACTGCCAAATCCAACTGCAGTTCCTAGAGACTGGTCTCTCATCATATTTGATTTAAAAGATTGCTTTTTAAACATTTTTTTTCCAACAGATGGACCAAGTTTTGCATTTTCCATACTTAATTTAAACTTAAAAAATCATTACAGCGAATACCGTGGAATCCAGGTTATGCTTGTGTCTTAACAGATGAAAGATACACAAGATATACACAACATTGCTGGGAGACACAACCAATGCTGAGCACAGCCTTAGGTGATGGCTCTATCAACCTGGGCCCAAAGAGACCTGCCAATCAGCCAGAAAATCAATCTCCAGCTCCCCCAAGAGACCAGGAGAAAAGACAACTGATCCAATGGAACAATATCCAAGCAATGATCCCTGAAGCTAGAGATATAGTCACCAAAAGGGGGATTCCACCAACCCCTCAAAATCTTTTGGTTGCCTTAATGGTCCTGCTGGTAGTATCTGTATATATGACCCCTATCTCAGGAGTAGAATAATGGACCTATGTCCCTAATCGACCATTACTCAAAACCATTACTTGGGCAAATTCTCCACTTGAGATTTATCATGAACTAGACTTGACTTCCTAAATTGTGCCATTACAAGGCTACTCGTTTCTGCATAACTCCCTTGCCTTATAATAAATCTATGCATCCTTGGGAGGATATAAAGAAACATATACAATGAGCTATCCATCAAAATATCACTATGGATATTGATGCACTCCAGATGGAAGTTTTGTCAATGTCCCAACAAAACCAAAATTTTGACAAACAAATTCAAGATTGGGACAAATTTTCTAATGCTTTAGATCAATTGAATCCATTCAATTATCTGAAAGCACATTTCTGGCTTTTTGTTTGTATTCTTGGAGTAATCTGTGTGTTTCTCCTTATTCTATTCATAGTCTGTTAAAGAGGAGCCAAGATATGCCTGCCAACTCCTAGACAACATTCAACCATGCCTCACCCTGATCCAGATGTTGTTACAAAATAAAAGGGAGGAGATGTTGAAGACCATTACAAAGCAAAGTGGATCCAAACAAGATTTAAATTTTATTAACTGGCTTTGTATGTTTATCTGTGAGTCTGTCCTAGGGCTAGGCCCCTTGCCTCGTGACAGGAGCTGATTCATAGTAAGTGAACCTCTATGAATCACTGGTCCTGGCTGAGGCCTCTAGTGGCCTGTGAGAACAGAGATACCTCAAAGGGCAAGATAAGGTAACAGCTGTGGACACTCTGGCTACAACCCCAATTAACGTGGTAGAGACTGCAGCTGCAAAGATTACTCCTACTCCTACAGTCTCACTTCTACCATATCTTCATGATAAGACAGTGCTACTAATTTGATTTGATTCATTACTTGGAGACATCCTTGAAGTGACTCCCAAGGTCCTGCTCACTGCCTGCACTTTCCTCAGTTTCTCCTAATATAAGAGAACTGACCCAGAGAATCCTTTGTCTTGACCCTTGAAGCCTCAAGCTTTATTAAAGGGTTTTGGTTCTCCTTGAGCCCTAAAAATCAGAACATTTGTCTCTTTTTATTTAACCTCCGCCTTACACTCATTTGGGGGATCGAGGACCTAGGACAGAAAATGATATTTCTGCTTTATGTTAAATATGTTCCATGTCTGTAGCACACACTGAGATTTTGTTCTTGATACATTATGCCAACTTATGTCTTTTAATGGAAGAATTGAGAGTTATTCTTACTGTCATTGCATTATTTTTCTACTGGTTATCCCATTTCTTTCCCTTTTAATTGCTCACACTGCCTAGGGTAATGGTCATGTTAGCTGTTTTGGACTCATTAGCTTCAGTATGTCTTTGCTGGCTAAATTTGAGAATTCTTTTGCAGTGCTTTCTTGGTCGTAATGATTTTTGTTAGGTGCTCTTTTTCATTAGAATGTCGGATTCCTCCATCAAATTTTCAAAAAGCTTGTGGAGTATATTGATTTTACTTGAAACATGTTTTGTTTCTGGACTTGAAACATGTTCCTCCAGTGACTAATGGCTCTTTATTAAGGTTTCTGATGGGAAGTCTGTTTTAATTTTAATGGATTTTTCTTTATAAGTTTTTTCATTCCTTTCTTCTATGACCTTTTATGATTTGTGTTTGGTTTGTGGGATTTTCAACTTACCATGATGTACTGTGAAGTTCCTTTCCTGTTCATGGCTACTGGGGTTCTATATGGTTCTCTTTTATGTATGTTAAATTTCTCCCCAAAGTTTCAAAAGTTATGTCTCATTTTGGAAAACAGAGTACTTATACAATTTATGCTGTCTATTCAGTAGTGTACTTCCAATTAACTTTAAATGTTTTTTCATCATTGAATCACAGATGGATCATTTTTTAATGAATTCTTTTTGTTCCTAGAGGTATTTCTGAGTATATGGAAACTGGCACCAGCCCTGTTCAGACCCTCTGTTCTCACACATTTCTCTTCAGCTGCCCATAATTTCTATAGAAGTTTTATTCTTGAATTAATTTTTGGTAGTTTGCCGGGGCTATAATTCTTTGCTAAACTGGTCATTCATGTGTCCTATAGTTGTGGGTTGATGCAAAGAGAATTATTCTTAAGCTCATAAAGATGAATAGGGCTTTCCATGCTGGGTTGCAAATATGCTTGAGATCATGTAATCCTTTTATTTCTTTAATTTTTACCCTTTTCATAATGGAAATATATGTTCTATTACTGTATTACTGAGTTTTTTAAAACACCATTTGATTCCTAGTTTTACAAGTCTTAAAGGGCAGATTCTTTTCCCCCAATATGAGGCCAACTCAAAGCCTCACCAATACCTTATTTAGATTAGCCAAGTAATGAGGCTTAGAATTGTTTAAATTGATGGTTTCGGTTAACAGTGTGCAATTGGAGTTCATTCTAGCATATATTAAACAGATGGAGATGTTAGAATGTGGAACATATATTTTGCACATAAATGAATATGAGTACTGCAAGAAAGAGGACAAATATAGTAAGTTGAAGAATGGTCTCTGCAATTTCATAGTGACTCAGAACTTTGAATTTTTTTCTTCAAAATAGTCCTTGTAAAGATAATCAATGCAGGATGAGACTACAGTGGATGAGGGTGAACATTTAATTCAATGCTTGGTATTATGGGTTAAAGAATGAAATTTGTAGAAACAAACAAAAAAACACATATGGGCTAAATCTATGTCAAAACAGGGATTGGACATGGGTATGCTTGTGCATGCCTGTAATCCCAGTACTAGGGAGGCTGAGGCAAGAGAATCACTGAGAGTTCAAGGCCAGAATGGGCTACAAAGTGAGTTTAAGGCCAGCCTTAACCACACAGTGAAAGTCTGTCTCAAAAAATGAAAACAAAAAAGCAAACAGCAATTGAGATGATGCAGCTACTGGAAAACAAATAAGAATTGCTGAAAAAATCAAAGCTAGTAAAAGGCATGTGCAGATTTTTTGATATGCTTTGCAAGTAAGGTGATACTGTCAATAATTGATTTCAAAATTAATCACCTGAGAGAATAAATTTATGTTCTTTCAAACAATCACCTTTGTTGTTCTCTGTTTTAACTCTCCTAGGAAACAGGTACATAAGGAGGAGGAAGAGGAAAATGAATAAGAGAATAAAGACAAGGTGGAGAAGAGGGAAGAGAAGGTGGAGGAGAGGGAAGAGGAGGTGGAGAAAGCAAGGACTGGGGACAGGGAATTGGAAGAGACAGAGGAGAGGGAAAGAGAGGGGAGGAAGTAGAAGAGAGGAATAGGAGAGGGAAGAAAAGGAGAAGGAGGAAAAGAAGGAGCCATACAAGTATTGCCCTATAGGGAGAAGAGGAAGATGAGAAGGGTAGAAAACTATATATCATATCATATTAGTAACTTTAGTAAAGTAATATTTTAATTAATGTTTGGGAATATAGACACAAATACAGGCATATATATGTACATATGTATATGCATGTATATAGGCATGATTTATGAGCTTTAGTTTAAAAAAAAAAAAAAAAAACTACAATGAATGCTACTTCTGAGAGTTCCATCCACCAGAAGGGAAGGCTTATAGGTAGAGTATGATGTGTCATCATCCATGGTAAAAGACTCTTTGTTTTTGCTCTTCCACAAAGTCAAAATGACCACGAAGTGTAAAAATTTTCAATGGATTCCTGGACAGCAACACATGTTGACACTCACAAATGAGGATTTGCACAACTGCTTCAAATATATATATGTATATATATATGCATATATATAATGTAGATATAGATATATACTTTATATATATAATGTAGATATAGATATATACTTTATATATATACTTTATATATGTATATATATATATATGTGTGTGTGTGTGTGTGTGTGTGTGTGTTATTGTCACACATAGAACTTGATCTTTCCACTTCTTCAGTTTTTAGAGATGTAATCATCAGATTTACCAGTTTCTCAGTTTTTCCCAGAAAACTGCTAGACACAGATTCCCTTTGAACATGGCCAAAAATTTAGAGCAGTAGCACAAGTGTCTGCCTAGCAAGTGCAAGGTCATTGGTTTAATTGCTACTACAAAACAAATTTTTCAATAGCTCCAGAAACCAATTCCCTGTCACGGAAAGTAAGTTAGTGTATCTTTCCAAAACTCGACAGAATGTACATCCTAGTATGATACATCATTTAAGACTCACACATGTGTGAGTAGGATTGGGGAATGTGCTGCATTTTTCAAAAATATCAATGACAAAATAAATACAGAAACTTGTAGGAGTGTTCTAGACTCAAGGACACTAAAAAGACATGGTAATGAAGAACAAGATACATGATCCTAGCTTGAATCTTTTACAAAGGTATTTTAAAAAATCAAGAGTATGATTTATCAAATGACAAAATGAATACCCCCAAAGTATTATTAGGTATACTGAATATTTCAGTGTTCAGTGAATATACACATTGAAGATAAAGTAATAGATTCTATTTTGTCTTTCCTTCATCCTGGTTCTGTCAAGAGATCTTCCAAAATCAAATTGGTTTTTACTCCAAATCTAATTTTTGCAGACTTTTTATCTTCATTAAATGTAAATTTCCAGCACAGTACAAAGATTTTTGAAAGTATTATCTGAATATTAAATTTGCTACAGTTACTTGTAGAGAGATTATTTGTTTTTGGGAAACATATATGCAGTTAAGTAAGGCTCATGATGTGTTTCAGTTACTCTCAAAGATATCTCTGGAGAGAAGACAGAGTTTAGGATAATGATGAGAGAAAGTGACTCTGAATGAGATGTACGGGATAATTCATGGAAATAATTTTATTTCTTTTGGTAACTGGGAGGCCCTACTTGCTTGTCCAAAGAGCAACCGCTGAGTGAGAGGTTTGGGAGCCACACCCACCTACAAGGCCAATCCTCTTATTTGCCCTGCCTTCAACTCAACTGAGTCACTCCCTGCCTGTTTATGACACAATCTCAGCATTACCTCTGTTGCCTCACCTACCAGATCACCAGCCTTTGTGAGGGCCTGGGTTCATGGATGAGACACAGCAGTGGGCTGCCATAGGTAGGAGCTCTGGCCTCACTCAGCAGTGCCCTCTGATCAGGCAGCTTCCTGATGGGCAGTGGATTATCACTCAAGCTACTTAAATCACATCAATGGCTGTGACCCTGAGCCACAGGTATCTGGCAGCAACCCAAGTGAAGTCGCGGGAGCACCCCAAGTGAAGTGGAGCAGTAGATCCCAGTTCTCCTCTCCTGCCATCTCCACTCCTGCCCGCCATTCCCGGCATCCCCTACAACAGGAGACAAACCATTCCTCCACCCCAGTACCTGTCAACTTGGCCTCTTGTCACTGCTCCTTGCGACCCAGCCTCACCGACACCTCGTCACAAGAGCCAGCCTTGATTCAATCTTTGGGCACCAAGAGTTGAGGAGAATGTCTTCTTTAAAGCGCCTTCAAAAGGAGCTCCTCGACCTGGCTCGTAATCCCCCAGCCAACTGCTCTGCCGGTCCTATGGGAGATGACATGTACCATTGGCAAGCAACCATAATGGGTCCCAATGACAGCCCCTACCAGGGAGGTGTCTTCTTCCTAACCATGCAGTTTTCTTCAGACTATCCATTCAAACCCCCCAAGGTAGCGTTCACCACCCGAATTTATCATCCAAATGTTGGTAGAAAGGGAAAAATCTGGATAGACGTGCTCAGGAACCAGTGGTCTCCAGCGTTCACCATATCCAAACTACTCTTATCCATCTGCTCCATGTTGTGCAATCCCAAACTGGAGGACCCTTTGGTCCCTGAAATCGCCGAACTCTACCTAAAGGACAGGAGAGAATATGAAAGAAGGGCTAGAAAATGGACTGAGAAGTATGCCACATGAGGCCCAAATGAAGCTCCTTTGCCAAATTAATAAACACAGCATTGGCAGTCCAGTTAATTAGTTGTCTCTTTCTTTAAACACACATCTTCCTCAACTTTGTGAGTACACAATGCACACAATTCATATTAGGTTATATGTGCAGAGGTATGGAAGGGAATGGATGAGTGAGGGGAGGCTGGGTGGCTGGTGGAGGAGGGGAATGGAAGTTAGGTGGAAACTAAATTAAAACAATGTTACATCCTATAGGATTAGAGGCAAAAGACATAACATTGTTTTAATTTAGTTTCAAATAAACAATTTCTTTATTAATTTAGGACTGGAAAACAAAGCAAAGGCAGTAAACTGAGACTGTATTGGCTTTGCCGCTAGAAGAATGACTTCACTTACCGAGGGTAATAATTTTAAGGTAGAATCTTCTAAACTACCAATAAGTAGGAAAACTTGAGTTCATGTCTCTAAGCTAGTTAGAGACCTATTTTAATTTGCAGCACCTGCACATTTAGATGTTTTATTTTGGACTAAGATTAGTATTCACTCATATCCTCTATTTTAAGGTTCAGGGTTAATCAAAATACAAGAATGTTTACAAGTAAAATGTTTCATTTCTGGTTTTCTACACCTGCTGGGTCTTGGATTCCCTTCATTTTCCCGCTTCTAGCACTTTGTCATCAGCCATGCTAGATGTGATGTGTGAAAGACTAGTGCCAAAGCTGAAAAATGAATCTAACAATAGTCAAGCAATATAGACAAGTTAAAAATTTATTGATGCACTGGAAAACAACAGCAGGAATACCCAAGAAAGGCCACTCCATCAAAGTAAAAGTTTAAACCTTTCATCTTTAACTTGAATGTGGGACTGGGGTTGGGCAACTTCATCCCAGGAAAACTTTTAACATGTTACAGTGCTTAATAGAAGCATCAACCATATAGATTCTAAGGATAGCAATCTGTTTGAAGATTGATGCAATGTTTGTGTTTTACAGGGTCCATTGTCCTTGCCACCATGAGTACTTGTCTATCTCAGTAAAATTCATTAACAGATGTGTAAATATGTGGTCAAGAGAATCAGAATAAAACGTGATTGTGCATGAAAAGGATATTTTTCACTCTAGAGTGACAAGAGAAGAAATAGTACTCTTTAAGAGATGGCAAGAAGGTAGATCAAATAACAATGTGTGTGAGTTTTCTGTACGGTTTACATGGTGAAAAGGCAACATTCTACTATGGATTCATCATGCAGTTGAAATGCAACTTTTAAAGATACAATAGTAATACAAATATTTATCCCTACACTGTCCCTTGGGCAGTAGATGACCTCTTAAGATATAGTTACTGGACTCAAATTTGTCATTATTTACCGAAAACTATTTTATGGTCTAGTTTGCAAGTCCAGTGATTATCCTGTTGAATTTTTTTCATCTTTGGGAAACAAGGTCTAGCTATATGGTTCATGCTGGCCTTGAAACTCACCTTGTAGCCCAGACTGATCTCAAATTTGCAGATTCACCTGCCTCAGCCTCTCTAGTGCTTGGATTGTAGAAGTGCACAACCTTGCCAGCTCCTGTGGCATTTTCAGTGGAAGGAATCCGGAGCTTGTGATTTAATTCAGTTGCACAAGTGCCTGGCTGGGAAGTGAGAGGGCATGAGTTTGATCCCCAGGAAAAACATCAAAACAAAACCAAAAATAAATAATAAGATAATTCACGTTTTAGACACAGTGCACATGCTTAGTCAGGACACAGCAAACATCATGAACTTCTGTCAGGTCCGGTTTCTTTGCCTGCTACATCCTGAGGCTATAGTGTGGCTGAACATGCCACCACACTAATGTGCTGACCCAGTGAGTGCTGCACTCACAGTGAGTTTATGTCATAGCTGACCAACCTCAGTTTTTAGGGACTGATCAAACATTGCCCCAGAAGGAAATGTTTTTATTAATCTACTCACAAAACAACAACAACAAAAAAATCTACCTTCTGCCCTTAGAAGGGACCTCTTTCTTGAAAGACCATTATATATATATATATATATATATATATATATATATATATGTGTGTGTGTATCAATAAAGGTGATTTTAAAAAGAAAATGCTTTCAACATGACAATGAACTTTTAATAATACCGTTGTACCTACAAAAACAGCCAGAAATCACAACTCTAAGAAAATTTACATTATTTAATTTGTTTATAAAATCTTCAATACTCAAAGATAAATGCACTCATAATGTATGCAGAATGTAATTTAAAATTGGACTTAGATAATTTTACTGACTTGGATGTATCTGTTCAGAAAGGTAAAATACATTTATGAAAATACATATGTTGAAAAGATCCCAATATAACACTTATGAATTCATAAATGTTTAAACAATTAAACAGATTATTATCACCATTCCCTTGAAAACCCTGTAATAATCTACTGTTTTCAAGAAAAGGGAGATGCAGTGATCTGAACATGTCACCACACTAACGTGTTGAAAGATAGTCATCAATGCAACTGTACTAATCAGTAGGATTTTTGAAAGTTAATTCAAATAAATATATGCCTCATGTGTAAAATACGGGCACTTATGAAAAGGACTCCAAAGAATGAGTTGATCCTTTCTGTGCTTACACACAAACCTCAAACACACACACACACACACACATATTTTACACCTTTAATTGTATTTCCTACCACAAAGATCTTCTTACTTTAAGCTTATAGGAGAACACACGGCTCTTCTATTTTGCCATTGCTTCTCCTCACACCCTTTCTTTGTGAGAGTGCAGTAAGAACAAGCAAGGCTTCACCAAGGCTGTGGAGTGATTTTGGACTTTGCAGAATGCACAACTGCAGGAAATAATTTGTATTGTACGTAAATTATCTAGTCTCAGGTGTTTTGTTATACCAGCACAAATGGACTGAGGTCTTTGAACTATAAAACACAACAGTAACAATGTTTTAATATTTTAAAGTACTTGTCAAAATAACATTAAAACTATACCAAGTTATGTTTTTGTACCAAAGATACTAAAGCTTTAGTCATAACATTTCCTTTTACCTGCATTTTCAGGCATTGCTACCAAATGGGAATGCTCTCAATCTAGATTATGCAATAGAGTAGCTACTACTCAGCTATAATTAACCATTCATTCACTCCTTGAGATTTCATGTGCATAAAGAAACACCTGCTTATTTCATTTATTTAATATTCATGAGTATTAAGTTAACATTAATAAAAATGGAATTCATTCAATTGGAATAGTGATCAAGGTCAAGTGGTTAGAATACCATAAAATTGGAACATAAGGTCAGAAATACCTATAACTTTTTAGATGTGTGCAACTCTTTTTATTAGTACATGTTTCCTTCCACTAAATGAAATTTTCATTGATATTAGAGAGTAGGTACATGCAGTAATACACCTTGATTCATTTTTATTTTCCTTCCCCTCCCCCTTCACCTTGTTCCCTCTGAATCTAAATGTGCCTTCTTCATTTTCATTGTTGTAGTTGTTATTTTAAAGCTTTAAATTTCCCCTTCCCCCACCCTTCACTGACCCTTAACCTTGGTATCCTGGACCACAACCAATTTGCAAACTATCTATCTGTGTCCCCTTTATTTTGCTCTTCATTTCTATTTTTCCTTACTCAAAGCAGAGATACAACAGTGTATATAAACTTGTATTTCTATTTGATTTAACATAGTACTTTCCAAGTGTAACAAGTTTTCTACAAATGTCTGCAATGTATCCTACTTTGGAGGCAAGGAATATTTTATTATGAACAGATGCCATATTTTCTTTTATCCATGTGTCAGTTGATGGGCATACTGCTGCTTTATTATGCATTGTGTACCAATAAACATTGTTAGGCATGTATCACTGAAATATGATACCTTTTGTTCTATTTGGAATATACCTGGATGAAGAATAGTCAGATCAAATAGAATTTATAAATTTAGTTCTTTGAGAAATCTCCCTACTGATATCCACAGCGGTTATACTAGTTTACATTCCAGTTATCAAAGCAGGAAGCATTGACTTTTTTTTTAATGCCATCTTGCCGGTGTTCATTATTTGTTTTCTTGATGACTGACATTCTTAGTGGTATGAGATGAAACCTTAGCATTGTTTTAATGTACATTACTCTAATAGTTAGAACTGTTGACTATTTTTGCATATGTCTTTTGGCTGTTTGTTCCTCTTTGAAGTGTGTATTCTCTTCACATGAACATTTTCTGATTGGATCTTTTAATTTGGGTGGTCTCATTTTTGGTGGGTTTATAGATTCTAAACCCTAGTCTTCTATCTGTGGACGATCTGTCATTTTAATTCCATTTTGCAGGCTGTCAGTTCTCTCTAAGGATTGCTTTCTTTGTTGTTCAAATATTTTTAATTTCATGGAATGCCATTTGTGGTTTCTTTTTGTTATTTCTTATGAAATTAGAATCCTGTTCAGAAAGTCCTTACCAGAACTTATGACTTCAAAATTTTGTTTATTTTATCATTCACTAGGTTATTGCTTTTGCTGTTAGGTTTAAAAATTTGATGCCTTTTGAGTTTAGTTTAGTGCATGTGTCAGATATAAATGGTGCAAGATATGGATCACCTTGTTCTGCATATTGATAGCCATTTTTTTCAACGTAATATGGTAAAGAGATTGTCTTCCCACCAATGTGTGCTTGTCTCCCCTTTGTCAAAGATCACATAGTTGATTATTTCTAAGGTCATTACCATATCTTTATTCTGTCTCACTGATCCAAATATCTATTTTTGAGTCATTGTAACACTACTTTTAACACCCTTGCATTGTAGTACAACTTGAATTCACTTATGCCAATGCCTTCTTCTTTGTTCTTGTTTTCCAGGGTTGATTTTGCCATTCTGGGTTTCTTCTGGTTCCACAATAACTTACAGATTGTTTTCTCTATTTCTTTGAGTAATGCTGTTCATTTTTGACTGGGATTGTTTTGAATCTGTGTATCAGTTGGGTAGTATGGTCTTTTTGACAGTATCATTTCTATCTAGTCAGGACAGGAAACATTTTACCATATTCTGATGTCCTGTTCAGTTTTCCTTTTCAGAGTTCACTGGTTTTCACTGTAGATAGTTTTAACTGCCTCAGTTAGCTTACTTCCAAGGCATTTAATTTTTTTAAATGCAAATGTGAATGGTAGTGTTTTCATAAATTCTTTCTCGCTAAATCCATTGATGTTTCACACAAAAATAATATCGATTTTTGTGCAGACTACACAACATTCATACAGGTTTAAACATCACTGAAATTAGATATTAACTATCAGGATTTTTGCCAAATTATTTGGGCCTTCTATGTACAGTATCATGTCATCTGCAAGTAATGATACTGCAAGTTTTATTTTCCTGTATGTATCACAATTATTTCTACTGTCTAACTTTGCTGGTTAATATTTCCAGGTATAAACATTTACCAACAAATGTGTTCTACTTATCCTTCTTTAGAACCAAAAACTGTCAAAATATGCAGATGCCACATTTTATTTACCATTCGTCCGTTGAGGGACTTGCATGCTGTTTCCAGAATTTAGCTATTTTGAATTGTGTTGAAATAAACATTGTTATGCATGTGTTATGGTTTGCATCTGGATGCTCACTCAAATTGTCATGCAGTCATGCAGTGATTTGGAGGTCAGGCATTTATGAGGTGGCTGAATCTATAGCTTGTGATTGGTCCATTTTCTAATGTTGAGATATTGAGTTGTGATTTCTACACTCATCCTAGGGCAAGATACCTGCATAAAATATAAGGGAGGAAAAGAAGCCTGCCCTTCCACTTTGTTCTTGTTGCTTTTGCCACAACAGCCATCGTGAGCTGTGGTCCCTGTGTAACATCACTCTTGGGGCCAGTTGACTATAGAATAAAACCTCTACAAACTGTGAACTAAAAAACCCTTACTTCTTTAATTTTCTGTGTCGTGTATTTTGTCTAAGCAATGAAAAAAAAAATAACTGAGACAGAATTTGTTACCAGCCATGAAGTTGTTACTGTGACACATTCAAATGCTTTTGGAAATAGACTGCAAAGTTTAGGAAATGTCACCTAAAACACTAGAGCTTGAATAACATAGGCTGTTCTGTATTGGTGACTGTGATCAGAGCTCACAAGACCAGAAGCATGAAAGCAATCATGCTTGTAAAGACCAAGTATGGGAGGATTCTACTGGGGAGATGTAATGCATTGGCTTTTGGACTCCAGATTTTACATATAAAAATATATAATATATAAATGTGTATAAATATATAAATAAAGTATATAAATATATATTTATAACATAAATATATATTTATAATATATAATACATTATATGAATATATTATATAATATATATATATTGGGAGATATATATATATAATATATATATATATTATAATATAATATATAAACATAAAAATAAATAAATATAATATAAATATATAGTAATATATATAAAATATATAAATATATAATATAATATATAATATATAAATATATACAAATATATAAATAAAATATATATAAATATATATTCATATATATATATATATATATATGGCTTACATACATATATGACATGGAAGAAACTTTATCTGTATTTTGCTTTTGTTCAGAGACTTTGCCTTATATTAAGATTAAGGGTCATGGAATGCTTAATCTGGTAGAAGAAATTTTGAGGCAGTCTAAAGTTGAGGCAGTGACATTACTCTTGTAGTGGGCATTCAGTGAAATTTATGTTGAGAATCAAGTGGAGAGAACCCAGCAGTGTGAATTAAATCTTGTGATTTCAGTCATAAAGAATTTGTGGACTACACAGATAGAGTAGAGGGCACCTTGATAGCTGAAAAGGAACAAACAACAAGAGAAAAGTCTGCCTGCATGTATCACAGAAAGCAGCACAATGCCACGATCCACATTGCAAATGTGAAGGACTTTTCTTTGACAAGATAGTGACAATGCACCATTTTGCAGAATGGTTACAGCATAGAGAACTGGTTCCTCAGAATTGGAGAACACAGATTTACTAAATGGATTTTACATAAATGGGTGCTTATTAGTATTTTGGGGCCAGGGATGAAATGATATCGTTTCTCTCTGGATGTCCACACAAAGCTTCATGTAGTGAGGGTGGCGGCATATATTTTGCAGGTGGCTGAGTCTGGTGTTCCTGATTCATTCATTATGTCATGCTGGGATTGGGTTTGTGAGTGTTATGAATGCTCTAGTGTATAGCCTGCAAATAATACAAAGGAGGAAATGAGGCTTAATAGTCACCTTTGCCCTTGTTGCTTTTGCTGTCCAAGGAATCATGAACTGCTGCCTCTATGACACACTGCCCTACCTTGGAGCCAGCTGATCTTGGTGTGAAACTTCTGCACACTGGGAGATAAATTAACTTTTCCCTCTTAATTTTTGGCATCAGGAATTTTGCTCAATTTTCAGGGTATGTTACACTACAATTGCTTCTCTTGTGTTCCTTTAACAATTAAAATATGCATGTTGTAGTCAGAGGATGTGAAGAGAACAATTACAATCAGGGCATGGAGTTTATAATGTTGTTTTATGATGGTCACCCAGAGTTAAAACAAGAAAATGCAGGAAATCTATCCACAACACTAAAGACTGATCTTCAAGACTAATCTTCAAGGCTGAGATAAGTGATCACTCACAGGCCCTCAATTAATCTCTTTCAAAATCCCTGCTAATGTTGGAGTAATATAAATGTCCAAATATTTGCTTATGACTCCACATAGTTTCAGTTTCTCTTTGAATGAAGACATTTAACATGCTGTCTTGAACACAGTTGTCACTCTATCAAGTGAAAAATTAATTATGTTGAGCAGGTTCCATCGGTTATCTGTGTTTAATGGCCTGTCTGTCTCTGTGAAATGTACTTCCAATGCTATTTTTTTTCTAAAAGAAATTTTTGAAATATATCTCAGAATTAAAGCACTCAGGACAGTGACATACCTTTAGAAAACTATCATATTTTTGTGAATAAAAAATATATGTTCTTTGTACGAATAATTTTATAGAAGCCCATGAGAAATTATCAGATAATTGCATGTATGTAATGTGATTCATACATTTATTCATAATGGCCAAATACTTTTTAGGTTTGGATAACATATTTCCACATTCCAATATTTCTGAATAGATGATATAGGGCATAGTCTTGCTTTTAAATATGATTTCCCTTACCTAGGTAGTCAAACCAGATAGCCATCTATCCCTTTCTATGATTTATTCAGGTTTGCTTACATGTTAGAATTTAAAGATTTCAATAATTCTTCATCTGTGTTATTTTTACCATTAAAAGTACATGTGATATATCTTCATACACATAACCTACTCCATACATATTCTTCTGAAAAATTTTAGATATGAAACTATTATTGCTGTTATCAACATAAATAGACTCATCAACCTGAATTGAATATCATCATGATTCATTATTTCTCTTCATCATTTGTTCTTCTATATCATCTGCTATTACATTACATCATCTATTTCCGGTACTAGCTGAAAAAGGAATGCACCGCACCATTTGAACTGTTATCTCCCCTCAACTTTCATAACAAATGTCCTTAGCAGCAAGCAGGGTTAACTCTTCACAAACAATAAAGGGCTTCTTAGCTTTAGAATTGTGGTTAACCTCCCACAATAGTGCTATCAGTGAAGATACATTTAATGAATTTTGGGGGTTGCATGACTGCACTCATTTGATTTTTCTCATTTCTTTTACCATTTTAAAAATATGGTACATCTTTTGTAATGTAGAGTGCATGATTTTCATGTGGAGAAGCAGTTTAGAAAATTTCATAGCTTTATTGGATAATAACTCACCAAATTTATAGGTATGCTTATGGAATGTGAAGCGCCAATAACAATCTAATAATAATTTAGGTAAGAACCTTGATATAGTCTTTAATATGCACTTTACTTTGTTGCCAGTTTAGAGTCTCCTGTCATGTCATCACTGAGTCTCTCCCCATTTTCTAAGAAGCTATACATAGACTTTTCTTTACAAATTTTAGCTATGGTTATCTTGTAATCTTATCAAAGCAGAACCTGAGACAGGTGCACAGTGGAGAAAGAGGTGCAGATGAAAGTGGTAAACAAAATAATCAGCGAGACACACATAGACTAAAATAAGCGTTCTTATACTGACCTAACTTCCCGTAAGACACACTTATATAATTGAAGCATCTTAATCATTTATCATTATATATGCTGAGACCAAATGCAGCTTGATTGTCACTTGCCACTCACAGATAGAATTGTGATGTAATTTAGCCAGCAACTGATTTTATTTTGGTCTCAGGACAATCAAACTATTCTGGTAATATTTACCCTACTTGCAGTCACTCTCTTTCACTAGAATCACAGCTTCAGCTTTATCTTAGATCATTAGGTAGCAGATTCTCACAAGAAGCATGAAATTTAAATCTGGTGCATATGTTATTCACAGTAGGAATTTTCCTTTTATGAGAATGTAAAGCTGATACTAATCTGAGAGGAAGAGGACTTCACAGGGTGACTCAAGCAATGAAATGCAGTTGAAAATACAGACAAATATTTATGTCCCTGTCCATAATTATACTTCTGTTTGTATGTCTCATTGAGGGATCCTGTTTTAAAGCTAATGTGATTTTTGTAATTCTAGGCCTCAACAAAGAAAAGACTTAATGTTTAATTTAAAATATTGATATCATTTAGAAGAATTGATACAGCCACTAGCCTCTCTCAAAAAGGTAATAAAACAAATAAATTTGGGTTTGCATGCAGCAAGCATTAAGGGAGAAAACATAAATCATCTATAAGTATAAGGTGGCTACGTATGAAATTGATTATGCATATGAGAATGTAGTATGTGTTCTTTCATTGGCAACTGACATAACAACTGCAGAATTACTCGAGTCTTTGAATGCTAACAGTTCATAAAAAGTGAACTGAAGGACTGGGGATTTAGCTCAGTTGCATTAGTGCCTCCCTTACAAGCGCGGGGTTGTGAGTTAAATCTCCAGTACGAAAAACAAAACAAAACAGAACAAAAAAAAAAAAAAAAAAAAAGAAAAGTGAACTGAAACAAATAAATATTAAATGAATACATGATTAAATGAATACATGTAGTTATATGAAATGTCGAGTTAGATATTATTTTTATACTACTAATGAAAAGTCACAATAATCAATTGAAAATAATTTGTGAAAAATAATGTTATTTGGAATATCTATTTTAATTTAAAACATATATATATATATATATATATATATATATATATATATCATGTTTCATCAATAGCATGCTCTCTGTTTAGAATATTGGTTAACATTTGGTCTTTAGTTCTGATTGAATACTCTAAATTTGTGGTTATATCAATTATCCTCTATGTAAAATTATGCAATATAAAATCTATTTTATATAATTTAAGGTGTCCTGACATAGCATACATAAATTTTTAGCACAGAGGAATAAATTTTGGCTTTAATATTGTTATGATTATTATCTGACTAACTCACTGATGAGTATTTATGCTCCATGTAACAACTTTTTTCTTAAAATTGCATATATGGGACCAGCAGAATTTTGCAAAACATCCAAAAATATACCACAATTGGAAGAGATCTGAAAAATTACTTAGTAAAATCCCTTCATTTTACAGAGGAAGAAATAATAAGAGAACAGTGACTTGCTAAAGGGTATGCAGCAAAAAAATGTAAAGCTAGGATTTCACTATCACCTCTTTATTTGGCTGCCGTTATGTTGAGAGCATTGTGCCTTTTTTCTGAGTCTAGTGCTACCCCCATTTCTTTATCTAATATGCGTTACTGGAAATACAAAAATAATCAGAAAGATTGTTGTTTTAGATACTTTCTCCTCACTGAGACACAATAATCAACACTCACATGTTATAGTATTCTACCTCACAGTTTGTGTATGTTTCAGTTCAGTGTCATCTATAAGAGAGAGCACCATTGCAGAAATTTAAGACTATGATTTAGAGTTTAAAAAGAGACTTTTATTAAGTCAATCTCCCTTAATCTGAGTTACATAAAATATGCAATGTAATATAAAATTCAAGATATATTTTAAATTCTTGACACTTGATCACAAAGTAATTCCATGATCATTCATAATTGTGACAGTCATTTGAGATCTCAACTTAACATTTACCTTTTTAAGAGAAATTCATGCTAAATTTGTAAACAAACATTTCTCATGAAAGAGTTATATTTTGGTGTGCTACTTCTGAATAAATAACACTGTGCCCTCCTTTAGGGAAACCAAAATTGCCTAATTAGTATGTCATTATGAAGAATTATTTCTACCTTTTAAAGTGAGGAAAACACTACACTGTGTATATGGTACTATCATTTATTATAACAAACAAGGCATTCAATGACAACACAGTTTTTAGTCTTTCACAAATGTCGTTGATATTTATCCTTAGTATTGATAACTGAGAAATACTAAAAGACAAAATAGTAAACATATCACTGTATTTTTGTAATTTATTCATTA
This sequence comes from Cavia porcellus, assembly GCF_034190915.1. NCBI lineage: Eukaryota > Metazoa > Chordata > Mammalia > Rodentia > Caviidae > Cavia > Cavia porcellus. Next base: position 52,929,583 of record NW_026947486.1, read on the forward strand.
TATTTTTTAGGCAAAAACTTGTCTCATCACGTTTTTAGTGAAAATGAATAAGGAAAAAACATTGTTATGATAATATTTATGATAAAAGTAAAGGCAGACAGATTGCTCATTATTCACCAGTTAATAGAAGGTTAGTAAACTCCTCTCAACTTGTATAAAAAGGCAAATTTTACAATAACTTCCTGAAATGTAATTTAAGTTACCTTCTGTTGAAAATTTTTACTTCACATTCTTATTTAATAAAAATAAACTATTTGTGCTGTATATTACTTACTTTGTAATATACAACAGGGGCTATTTATCAGTAATGTTTTATGTGTAGTGTAGTTTAGCTTCTTATATATTTTGATAGCACTGGACTTATTTTCTATTAGTTATCTAACCTAGGAAAAAGTGGTCAGACTTGAAAAATATTGATTCTAAATCTATTAAATAAAGCAAACTATATCTATTTATCTATATTGTGTGTGTGTTTGTATGTGTTTGTGTGTGTGTATAGTCATGTTGATCATATAATATCCATTATGCAGATGATTTAGTCTAGAACCTAGCAAGTAAAATAAAAAAGAAATCATAGGGCCCTACTTTTCCAAACATGTGGCATAAATCTGAGTCATATGTATTTAATATCATCAGATTGTTGACTGGTGAATCTGCCATAAATGGCTTGTGCATTTGTTATCATTTAGCAGATTATCTGAGGATATTTTTCATGAATATTAGTTAAGACAGTGTGGAAAAAAGTGTAAACTACTATGCCTTTAGATTTCTAGATTTAAAATAAATCTCTGCTACTTTTAATTTTTATTTTTTTTTATTTAAGAGGAAAAAGAGAAAAACACAAAACAAAACAAAGCAGTGTAAGGTTACATATAATACAGAACTACAAAAAAAAGCATAACAGTAAGAAATCACCTGTTAATAGATTACATATTATCATCTTGGAAATAGTTGCTCAAATCACAGTATCAAAGAATACAAAGTAGACATTCAAACAGAGAGACTACAAACAGCTGTGTTCAATGATCCAAAAACATTAATATAGTCAGCTATTCAACATCCCTATACACACTTGCTGTTATATCCGTTAGAGCTCTTTTTTCCCCTTCCTCTCTTTTTACAACAAAATTTACACATTTTAGATTTTATTACTCCTTAGTTCTTATTACTTTTTTTTGGGGGGAGAATAAAGTCAAATATGGCAGAACAAAGCTGTCAGTGAAAACCAAGGATAGACTTAGCACATGATGTAGAAAAGAGTATACGGTTATTAACAATAGTTATCAACGTTGTCTCTTGTTTCCTTAAAAAGATTTGTCTATCTCATTAGATATTATAAAGTTGGACAAAACAGTAGAGAACAAGACCAATAAAACTTAGACATTGTAAACATTACAGGACTTCCAAAGGAGACAATAGTCAAACCAGAATGGGCATCTTAGTGAATCTTACTGCCTTCAAAGTAGTTGCCTATACCCTCGGACCTGATACTATCCCACAGAATGGAACAGAGTCTAATCAGTCAAAACAAGATCGTGGGAGCATTACAGGACTTCAAAACAAGTTAATAGGAAATCGAAAAGAGTTACTATTATATATCCTAATTTTTTAAATTTTTCCCTTAATTAAAATAAACATAAGAAATAACTAAATAATTTTTTTAAAGAATAATAGTTACCATAGTGTCTGTCTTTTTCCTTGAGATATTTGGATAAAACTTCATATACTATAGCTTCAAATATTTCCATATCAAGAAGCCCGGAATAAAGCCTTTCTAATTAATAAGTGAAAATTTTATAAGGCTTCAAGGCCACATAATGGGGAATCATGATTGCCACATATTTTCATATATTTGAATCATTACTTACATTAGGGAAACTATTCGGTATTCATACATGCGAGATTGATTTATTTCACTTATGAGTATGGTCTCAAGCTGCGCCCATTTATTGATAAATATCTCAATGTGATCCTTCTTTATAGCTGAATAATATTCCATTGTATAGAAATACCACAACTTTTTTATCCATTCCTCAGTTGATGGACACTTGGGTTGTATCCAAGATCTGGCGATTACAAATTGTGCTGCTATAAACATAGGTGCACATAAATCACTGTGGTATGATGCTTTCAGTTCTTCTGGGAATATGCCTAGAAGTGGAATAGCTGGAATAAATGGGATTTCCAATCCCAACTTTTTGAGAAACCTCCAGACAGACCTCCACAAAGGCTGTACCAGTCTACACTCCCACCAACAGTGCAGGAGAGTTCCTTTTTCCCCACATCCTCTCCAGCATTTGTTGTTGTTGGTTTTCTTGATCCTGGCCATTCTTTCAGGAGTGAGATGGAATCTCAGTGTGGTTTTAATTTGCATTTCTCTGATGACCAATGATGATGAACATGTTTCCATATATTTATTTGCCATTTGCATTTCTTCATCTGAGAATTGCGTATTCATCTCAGATGCCCATTTTTGGATTGGATCTTTGAATTTTGGAGGTCTGAGTTTTTTTAATTCTTTATATGTTTTAGACAAGAGTCCCTTGTCTGAGAGAGAGTTCACTAAAATCTTTTCCCAGTTTGTGGGTTTTCTTTTCACTATGCTGGAGATTTCTTTTGACATGCAGAAACTTTTTAATAAGATGTGGTCCCAGTTATTGATTCTGGGAAGTGTTTCCCGTGCGGTTTGAGTCCTGTTCATGAATTCTCTACCTACTCCTATGTCTCCAAGGTTTCTACCCACTTTGTCTTCCAATAGATTTAGTGTTTCTGTTTTAATATTCAGATCTTTGACCCATTTAGATTTTAATTTAGTACATGGTGATAGACATGGGTCTAGCTTTAGTTTTCGGCAAATGGAGAGCCAGTTTTTCCAGCACCATTTATTAAAGAGACTATCGTTCTTCCAGTGAACCTGCTTGGCTCCTTTATCAAAGATAAGGTGGTTGAGTGTGTTTGTAGTTGTGGTTGTATCTTCTAATCTATTCCATTGATCTTCGCCTCTATTTTGATTCCAATACCATGTTGATTTTACTACTGTTGCTTTGTAGTATAATTTCAAGTCAGGGATTGTGATGCCTCCTGCTTTGCCTTTGCTGCTTAGAATTGCCTTTGCGATTCTAGGTCTCTTCTGGTTCCAGATGAAATTTAGGAGTGATTTCTCTAGATCTATAAGGTATGTTGATGGTATTTCTATTGGGATTGCATTGAATCTGTATAAGAGTTTTGGGAGAATGGCCATCTTCACAATGTTTGTTCTTCCTATCCATGAGCAAGGGATGTCTTTCCATTTTCTGAGATCATCTTCAATTTCCTTTTTCAGTGTATTATAGTTTTCACTGTATAAGTCTTTCACTTCTTTCGTAAGAGTAATTCCTAAATATTTCATTTTTTTGCTTGCTAATGTGAATAGTCCAGTTTCTCTTATTTCCCTCTCTGTAATTTTGTTGTTCGTGTATAGGAATGCTATTGATTTCTGAGTGTTGATTTTGTATCCAGCCACATTACTGAATTTATTTATTGTATCTAAGAGTATTTCAATGGAGTTTAGGGGGTCTTCTATGTAGAGTATCATGTCATCTGCAAACAATGATAACTTAACTTCTTCTTTTCCTATCTTTACCCCTTTTATTTCTCTTTCTTGCCTAATTGCTCTGGCTAGTACTTCCAGTACTATATTAAATAGGAGTGGTGATAAAGGACATCCTTGTCTTGTGCCTGATTTTAAAGTAAAGGCTTTCAATTTTTGGCCATTTAGAATGATGCTGGCTGTTGGTTTGTCATAAATGGCCTTTATTATATTGAGGTAAAGACCATCTATTCCAATTTTCTGTAGAGTTTTTATCATGAATAAATGTTGGACCTTATCGAAGGCTTTTTCTGCATCTATAGAAATGATCATGTGATTCTTATTTTTGGCTTTATTGATATGGTGGATTACATTTATTGATTTGCGTATGTTGAACCATCCTTGCATTCCTGGGATGAATCCCACTTGGTCATGGTGTATAATCTTCTTGATGATTTGCTGGATCCTATTTGCCAATATTTTATTGAGGATTTTTGCATCTGTGTTCATTAGGGAGATCGGTCTATAGTTCTCTTTTTTAGTTGGGTCTTTCTCAGGTTTTGGTACTAGAGTAATATTTGCTTCCAGGAACGACTTAGGAAGGATTGCTTCCCTTTCAATTTCATTGAACAGTTTGAAGAGTGTCGGCATTAGGTCTTCTTTGTATTTCTTGTAGAATTCTGCAGTGAATCCATCTGGGCCTGGGCTCTTCTTGGTGGGTAAGGACTTAATTACATTTTCAATTTCAGTAACAGAGATTGGGTTATTCAACAGTTTTACATCCTCTTCATCTAGCTTTGGCACTTCATATGCTTCTAAGAATCTGTCTATTTCTTCTGTGTTATCAAACTTTTGAGAATCGCTGCTACTTTTATGGAAAGATTTTCCCAAACTATAGAACAAGAGATGCTAGTAGATGCCTCCTCTTGTTGCAAGATCTGATGAATTGCATTATGATTTATACATTATAAATTTGACAATGAAAGAAAATTGCAACCAATTTATAATCAATCAACTATATATATATATATATATATATATATATATATATATTAATGTTAAAGTTCTATGACAAAATACTATTGAAGTTGTAAATGAAATAATGTTTTCTTTGGAATTTTTGAAAGAAGAAGGAGAGAATAGCAAGACAGTGAGATTTAGTCATACAAAACAAAGCAGTTTTATTTTTTTTTATTTTTATATATTTTTTTTCTTTTTCCTTTTTATCGGTACCAGGGATCGAACTCACAACTGCCTGCTTTCAAGGCAGGTGCTTATGCTGCTGAGCTAAACCCCCAGCCCCCCAAAGCAGTTTTAAATAATTCATTATTTCATCATATACTTACTGAAGATTCTTTATATCTCAGGACTTTGTATCATCATGACATAAATTTCTCTCCAGTTGCAAATATATGAAATTAAATAATTTATATGCTAATAAAATACAGCAATATGACAGATATTATCTCATTGGGGTTTACTCAGAAAGAAGAGATCATTAATTAGTCCCAAGTAAGTCTAGATCCAATAGAGAAAACTGGATCTGTGGTCCAACCTTCTTGAATCTCAGGGTTAGAAATCCCATCTTCACACTGGCTAAGCAAGTAGACCTGACTATGTAAAATTTGAGTATCCACATCTTTATGATTTATGGCTTTCTGCAGGAGCTCCACTTCTCTGGAAGCATTCAAATGCTGTCCCTAAGCTCACCCATGCTTACATTGCAAGTTAGCTGTGTTGTTGTTCTGGAGTTCAATAGTAGCATCACCATCACAGTTTTGCTAGGCATTGCCTATGTGGTACACCTGCAGTGGTGTCATGTTTGTCAGGACTTTTGCACTGTAGGTCTGTGATAGAAGAAGCAATCCTCATGATTTTGTAGTTGTCAGTGAGTTCATTTTTCCATTTTTAACAGTCTTCTATGGTAGATTAAACTCCTTACTGTATGGTCATTTAGCCATATATTTGGAAAGCTTTCGTGAATAAATATTTTCATGATTTATTGTTTTCTTCTTCAATGTTTTGTTCAATTTTATTATAACTGATGATATAGGCAATTATTTTTAAGATAGCAAGAGGCAGCATGGTAACCATTGTTGATCATCTTGTATTTTGTTTTTACTTCATGTATTATGTCCATTCTTTTGATTTGACTGACTGTGTTCTGTTATGTCACATTTGGTTTTACTCTCTTCAAAAAAAAAAAAAAAAAAAGTACTAAGAACTGTGGGAGTAACAAAACCCAAAATGTGTTATTGTCGTTGTACAGAAGGGAGGAAAAAAAGTGCTCTAAAGGATCTAACTGAATGTATATTTAAGTGTATAAGATAGATAACCATATTACTGTGTTTTGCTGGATCATTGAACAGAACTGTTTGCAGTCCCACTGTTTGAAAGTCCACTTTATATGCTTTAATTTTCTAACTTGAACAACTATTTCTAAGATGACAATATGTAATGTATTAACTAGTGATTTCTTACTGTTTATTTTTTCTGGAATTCTGCATAATTTGTACTCTTTTTCTGTTTTGTTTTCTTTTTATTCTTAAATAAAATTTAAAATAATAATTCAATAAACTGATAATTTTTATAGTTTTATGTTGTGCTTTCTTTTAAAGTGACATTTTTCTTTAATCTGTTTCTTTTTTCTTGCACTTCACTTTTGGTTATTACCAGAAGCCAAACCATACATATAATACTTAAACTAAAAAATTTTAATACAAATATCTAATCTTAATATTCATGAGCTCTCACTTTCAGAAAATAATGGACCAGTATAATTTTAGCCAAATTTTGTCACTTTTTGAGAGCAAATATTTTCCTTTGATTGCCCAAATATTGTTTTAATTTCCATCTGAGTTCTTAAAGAATGATCTTTACCAAGATAACAATATATAATTAACTAGTAATTTCCTACTGTTTATTTTTTCTGAAATTCTGTATAGCATGTACCCTTTTTCTGTTTTTTTTTTTTCTTTTTTCTCCTTAAATAAAATTTAAAAAAGAGTGATCTTTACCAATTCATGTTTCTATCTTCATGCATTTCAGGAACAATTAAACATTTTCTAAGTAGTTTGGTACTTTCTTTACACCACTTCTTTTCTTCCAAGGCCGTTCTAATAATGTACATTTATTTTAATATAGATTTTTTGAGTAAGAAGTCAAGTATCCCTCCCAATATTCATTACCCAGATCTAAGTCCTGTTCATTTGCTTAGTTGTTTGCTAAAATATTACCTGTACTTCTTGGTAGCACCATGTATATTAATCAGTCTCAGACGCAGCAACAAAATACCATATACTGAGAGCTTTTATACAAGTGAATTTTTATCACTAACTTTTCTCAGTGACACAATATCCAAAAGCCACCATTTGAAGAAACTTTTCTGGCTCTTATTCTTTATGATAGGTTTGGTTGATCCTCAGGCATCAAGCAAATGTTGGAAAGGTCTAATGGTGAAAAATTGCCTACATCACTGTAGCCAGAAAACAAAAAGCCAAGGAAGAAGTTAAGTTCGGAAAAAAATCCTTCTAGGAAACATGATCAGTGATATACCTCTAACAAGGCCCCATTCGCTAGCAGTACATTCACCAAATGAAATCATCAGTGTACCAATCCACTGAGTAATAGTGTCAGTGAAATGCAATCATTTTCCATACACAGAAATATTTTGTGGGACATTCCGCATCTAAGTGTCATCTTCTACTTGATTCACAAAAGACTTTTACTATCTGTTCTACAAGAAATGTATTTAATTTGTATCTAAGAGTAACAAAAATTTTACTTATTCCAATACTGTGGAGAAGTCCAAGTGCAAATTTCCATCTGAGACACCAGGGAAACTCCTGAGTCCTTCTAAAAATAAAAAGGACATTTAAATACTTCAAAATCATAATGGAAAAGGATAAACACTTAGAAGGGAAATATGGGGTAATATAATGAAGTTCAAGAAAAGCAAATCTTAAACTCTGTAGGACATACATATGTAGATGCTTGTATAGCACCTGGGTAAGCTTTGGTAAGTTGTAAGCTTCAAAAGACTTGGGAAGCCTTTCTTTTCCTCTATTGCCAGTCACACCACTTATGGCCTGTTTCTTGCACTGCCTTTGGTGAATATCTGCAGCTTTCTGTAGTAGATTATCCACATTCTTAAACACACAAATTTCCCTTTCATACCAGTAATTTTTCAGGTTTATGCAATGCACTCTGATATGCACATTATCTAACTTTCTAGGCCTTCCTATGAAATCTGCATTGAAGTTTCTCTGACTTCAAAACACTACATAATACATGATCATAAAATCAGCACAATTTGAATGATGACAATGTTTACTGCCAACTGAAAGAACAACAAAATCTCTTTAAATCATGGCAAAAGAGGTCTGCATGTGCTGGATGGCTGAATGCATAGAAAGAATCAGAAGTAATTAATTCTCTTCATGGTCATTCTGGAGAACCATTCCCAGAGGGTGTCTTCCTAAACAAATTCTATCACTTTTGATCCTTTGAGACAGTGAAGGGAGGAGTCGTGTTAGTTCCCAAGATATTCTCAAAGAAATTGTTCCATTGTGTTTATGCAAAGTATTTGGGTTCTTTTAGTACTAATATTTGCAATAACAAAATTCTTCTTTGGACAACATTGTAGATATTTTATTTAAGGAAAAAATTCAAACATTTCAAATAGATGATTTAGTCTTTATTCTCACTCTAACACCTGGCTGTAAATAGCCAGGACTACTTATGCTTCAGATAGAAAACTACACTGATTTCAAAATATTTCAATCATATCCCTTAGTTTTCCACCCTTAACCTCCATATCCCATGAGGTCTTAGAATATGAGTAAACAGTAGGTAAATTTTCTCCCAAAACATAATATCCATGGCCTCAAATTCAACTGTTCAGTACAGGCCTTGTTCCAGGCTGAAGTAACCTTAGCATTCTTTTTCTCGTTTACATTTTATCAATATTCTAGTCTATAGTACTGTGAACAACATTATTTATCAAGCTCAATTTACAGGATTGTAAGGATTTTATAGCCTAAATCTGCAAATATTTCCCAATTACTCCAACAAATATGTTTCAAAGAATTCTAAACCACATGCTCAAGTGTAGTTTTGACAAGCATTGTTTTTTTTGTTTGTTTGTTTGTTTTGTTTTGTTTTGTTTTGTTTGGTCTTTTTTGTTTTTATTGGTACCAGGGATTGAACTCACGACGGCCTGCTTGCAAGGCAGGTGCTTATGCCACTGAGCTAAATCCCCAGCCCGACAACCATTCTTGCAGTACAAAATATTTCTGCGTAACTTTGTTTGCTGTTGAGACATAACACCCAACACTCACAAATTAAAGAGAAATATATTTTACATCATGTTTTCAGTTCATGACCAGCTAACTTCGAGACAAAAAAAATTATGGGAGAAAGACACAGCAGAGGAAAACTATTCATGTATTGTGGTATCTGGCACTGAAATGTAGAGAAAGAACAGAAATTCCAGGAAAGAAGATACACTCTTCTAGGTCATGGCCCAGGGATTTACTGTTTTTGATTTGGTCATCTTCTGTTTTTTCATGTTAAAATAAATGTTGTATCTATCTAAGGTAACTTTTAGTATAGGCACTAGTTCCAGTTATATTTTTTTCACTCTCAATCTAATCATCTCACAAAATTACTATGTTCGTGCAATCTCCTTGGCACTAGGATTTCAACATATGAATTCTGGTGAGACCCAGTCATGCAGACTACAGCTAACAGATATAAAATTTTTAGAACTGTCAGAGTTAAGTAATAAAATTGAAAAGAGAAATACTTGTGAATGAATGTGGTGGAATTTGCAAGATGTTTAACAAAAAAATAAACAAAAGATAATGTATATCATAAATAACAACAAGCTAAGCAGCAAAGAATTCAGAAAATATATAACTTACCTCCAGTAATTTCACATATCTTGGCCTTATAACTTAATTCAGTGTTTAAAATCTAAAATGTCAAAGTACACATTACTGATAATGGCCAATATTTGTTACAGTTCTTAGACGTTTTGATGTGGCCTTAACTGTGTGCAATTCAAGGAAAAGTATCACTAATTTTTCTGGCAATAGAACTTCATGTTGGTTAATCTACTAAGTGATTGATTTTCATGGTTGTGCTATTTCTCTGGATGGATATACATTCCAAGTTTGACCCTCACTGAGAAAAAAATATCTGTCTTGCCTTATTGACAAGATTTTGCATAGTTATTGATTTCAACTGTGAAATGAAAGTTTAAATCGTAGTTACTCTACAGTGACATCACTCTATTTTAGTTGTGATTATACAAAAATATTAAAAATTTTCGATTTGAATATATCAAAAATATTCCAGTCATGGTTTAATATATCATTCCATAGAGTATTTTATTGGTGTGTCTTATAGATCTGATTATTAATATACGCTTGCACTATTTATAAAATATGAAAAGAAATAAAATATCTTGCCTTAATTTTTCTTTATTTTTCAATGTTTTTACATACTTGCTTAAATATTTTCACTGTATATTCTTCCCTCTATGACAATGTTAATAATGAAAAAATTTGTATTTCTTTTTAAAAAGTATTTGTACTATTATTTTAATTTTGTTTCTACTAAATGTTATTTAAAAATATTTTTCTCATCACATTTTAATTGTTTTTATTAAGAATACATAAAATGGCAAAACAGTAACAAAGAAATAATAAAACATTTTTCTAGTACTGCTTGTTAAAAGGTAGGAAGCATAAGATCAGAATTTCTTGAGTTTTCCTACTAAATAGTCGAAAAATTTTTGTCCTGTATTATCCTTTAAACCATTGAATATTTTTAGCTTACCTGTTTTAGCCTCTTATTTTTTCTTCAGCTTTTATTAATAGTTTATATCTTAAATAATTATTCATTGGGTATTGTATTCTTGTTCTCAAAGAGATGATTCCACAATTTATCAGTGTCAAAATGGTCATCATATCTAAAATTTCTATATCCTTGGAAATGATCTTAAATCCACCCTTTAATTTTTAGTTTATAATTCCTTATTATTTTGTTATTTTTAATGTGAAAAAAAATATTTGATTAATTTTTAAAGGTTTTATGATCATTTATTTATATTTTCCATATCAATCTGAATGTAATGTGAACCTTTGTTCATGATGCTTTATTTATTTAATTGACTGGTACATTAAAAAATATTTCTGTGCCTTTTTAAGCTTTCCATGGTCTACATATTTTCTCATAAGAAATATTTTTAGGACCAGAGAATAAGCTCAGTAGCTTACATGACTCTCTGGCAAGCATAAAGTCATGAGATTGATTCCCTGTATCAGAGAATTTAAAAAAAAAGAAATATATTACAGTGTTACTACTTAGGAAATTCTTAAACTTAATTTTGATGTAAAATGCATTCGGTATTTGAAATTTTCTGCTACTATTACTCTTCACATTTACATTTCTTCATTTAAGAGAAGTGATTTGTCTCTTGCCTTTTAATAGTAGAACATTAAAAGTTAAAATCGGGGCTGGGGATTTTGCTCAGCGACATAAGCGCCTGCCTTGCAAGCAGGCAGTCGTGAGTTCGATCCCCGGTACCGATAAAAAGGAAAAAGACAAAAAAAAAAAAAAAAAAAAAAAAAAAAGTTAAAATCAAACCAAGCAAGTGGTTCAGTATTACCCAATTAACATGACAAATGAGAGATGAGTTAACTGTAATTCTGCAGTTTTATTGTACTAAAGAAATGAGATTTCTTAAATCTAATAGATAAATTTACATGTTATAAATAGAATCCTTGAAAACATAACTTGATTTATATTCTAAGTAGTAATCTGTTGTTCTGAAAGTCAAAATGGATTTCCCTAAGGAAAAATCCTTAGGGAAGTTGATGTTAACTGGGAAGCAGAAAGATTACCTTGTTGCAAAAATGTGCTGAATTTATGCTTCGGAGTAAAATAATAGCAAAGAGAAATGCCAACCCAGGATGCAACAGCTAGGTATGTGACTGTATTTTAGAAGTGTTTTGGTATTAAAAGACACATCCATTAAAAGCACAAAAGTAACATTTATAGACTTACTTTTTAGACATTAAACCCAATTAAATTACAAGATTTTTATTGAACACCTGAAGATTGCACTGTAATATAAAACATCCATTTATATAGGAGAACGTGAGTTGTAAATAATAATCACAACGTGTAATATAATAATGTAAACCTGGAGCTCAAAATCTCTGAGGTTTGTACATGTATTGCAATTTAAAATTTATACTTTCTAGATCATTGTATTTTACATACTAATTATTTGTCTTCTTTGCTATATTGTTAGCAGGACGCTCCATTATACATGAATGTTAAGTGAGTATAACTTCACTTTGATAGGGTATTTTCTTGGTTAAAATTAACTTTGGTGGTTATTGTGTCTCAATTTACTGTGTCGTGTCTGTTAATATTTCATATTTCTAGTGTAGGACCATTTTGTAAGCTAACAAAACACATATTTTAAATGTTCCCCAGAAATCATGTCTATTACAAGTTTTGGCATCATTGGATTTTGAGAAAAGCAACAGCTAGAGGCATAAAAATAGGGCTAAGTCTAGGAATCACTGTTAATTTTATTCCAAATATTCACAACTACTTATTTTCCCTTCTTGCTTAGAAGCATATGCCAAATTTTGTATGAAACTATATTGTAATTCCCTTTGTGATGGGTCATAATTTATTAGCTTTGTAATAATTATGTTTCTCAATATTATAGCCAATGCTGTAGATGAGCGATAAGTTGACTGCATTTTATGAGTCTGCCATTATTAGATTCAGAAGGGCTTTATCTTTTACAGTTAATGAAGGTGAAAATAATGTTCTATTTTCTTTTTGTTTTCTTTCATTGCTCTGTACTGTATGTTAGTGAAATGTCTGGAAGTACTGCAGCCATCCTGAGACTGATAAAGGAAGCCACAGAGGTAGCAATAATGATAATTACCAGTAGCAACTTATTCTCTTAAAACTCTTGTTTGCCATAAAAGTAAAGAAAAATACTGTCTGTTAGCAACAGTATTTAATCATCATTTTGTCCACAGAGACTGTAATGATTATACCTTTTTCATTTCTTTTTTTTTTCATTTCTTATTTCATGAATTTGAGCTCTTTCCTTGTTTAATAAGGTTGCCTAGGGCTTATCAATTTTTCTCATTCTTTCAAAGAACCAATTCTTTGATAAATTGATTTTTGGATTGTTTTCTTAGTCTCTATTGCATTAATTTCTGCTCTGATATTTATAATTTCCTCCCTTCTTTTGGCTTTGGGCTTGACTTACTCTACTTTTTCTAGATGTCAGAGGTGTAGCATCAGGATGTTTATTTGTATTCGTTCTGTTTTCCTGATATGGGAACTCAGTGCAATAAATTATCCTTTGAGGACTGCTTTCATTGCATCCCACAGATTCCAATAAGTTGTATTTGTATTTCAATTTGTTTGTAGATATTATTTAACTTCTTCTTTAATTTCTCCTGTGACCAACTGATTGCTCGAGTGTATTATTCAATTTCCATGTATGTGTGGGATTTTTGCAGTTTCTTTTATCATTAATTTCCAGTTTCATGGCAGTATGATCTGATAACATGAATCAGATAATTTCAATTATTTCGCATTTATTTAAATATGTTCTGTGGGCTAGTATATTGTCTATTTTAGAGAATGCCCCATGTCCTGCTGAAAAGAATGTATATTCTGATGTTGTTGGAAGGGATACTCTGTAAAAGTCTATCAATTCCATTTGTTCAGAGTTGTGATTCAGTTCTGTTATTTCTTTGCTGATTTTCTCCCTGGTTCTTCTCTCCATTTGTGTCAAGGGTGTGTTAAGGCCTCCTGTTATAATTTTCTTATTGCTAATTTGATTTTTCATTTCTATTAGTACTTTTTTTTGCAAAACTCGTTCTCTGGAATCTGGTGCCTTTATATTTAAGATTGTTATCTCTTCCTCTTGAAATTTTCCCCTAATTAGTATGTAGTTACCTTCTTTATCCCTTAGATTCATTCTCAGTATGAAGTTCACATTGTCTGCAAACAGAATAGCTATCCCCTCTTTTATTTTTGGTTGCTGTTGTATGAAGTATTGTTTTCCAGCCTTTGACTTTTAGTCTATGAGTTTCCTTTTGCCTTAGATGGCTTTCTTGTCAACAGCATATAATTGGATGCTGTTTCTTGATCCACTCTGCCAGTCTGTTTCTTTTAATTGGTGAATTGAGAGCATTTACATTAATGGCTATAATTGTTATATATTTGATTTTTGTTGGCATGTTATCTTTCTGCTGATGAATCTTTGTCTTCCCATTCTGTTTAATTAAATGACATGCTTAGTAGTTTTTTCCTATGTGTATCTAAAATATCTTTCAGTATTCTTTGCAGAGTTGGTTTGATTATCATGAAGTTCTTCAGCTGTTCTTTGTCATGGAAGTATGTTGTTTCTCCATCCATTTTGAAAGACAAATTTTCAGAGTACAATAATCTGGGTTGGAAATCATATTCCTTTAGAATCTGAAATACTTCACTCCATGTGCTTTTTTATTTTATTATTTGTGTTGAGAAGTCTGCTGTGATTATGATAGGTTTTCCTTTATAGGTGATCTGTCCATTTTTCTAACAGCTTTTAACAGAATACTGTTCTTCTGTTGCATTTCTGTGATGGTGATTATTATGTGTCTGGGTGTACCTTTATTTTGGTTACAGATATTTGGGTACCATATGCTTCACTAATCTGTATGTTAGTTTCCATTCTCATGTTCGAGAAATTTTCAGCTAACACTTATGTAAACAGCCTCTTAATATCATTTGTGTTATTCCCTTCTTTTTATTTATCCCTATCAATCTTATGTCTTTTATCTTTGGATCATTTTGCAGCTATTGAGTTGTTATTTCCTGATTCCTCATTATTTTTAAAAGATTTTTCCTTTCCTGTTCACTAGCTGCAATCTTGTCTCTGTCATCTGAAATTCTATGTTCACTTTCATTGAGAGAGTTTTGACAATTTTCAATGGCATTATTGATTTCCTGTATATCTCTTTGAATCTGTTTCTGTATTCTGTTTGCTTCCTATATTGTTAATCTAGGGATTTTACCTTTTTGTTTTGTTCCTCTAATTTTTAAACTGTGTATTCTTTAGCTATGTTCAGCATCTCTTTCACTAGCTTTATCATTTATTCTTTTACCTGGGAGATTATTTCTAGTTTGAATTCTTTTAAATCTTCCCAGAGTTGCTTCTTTATTTCATTTGCTATTATTTCAGGTGTATGGCATATATTTTTTTCTATGTACATGGCTCCTAGGGTTACTTCGGATATTCTGGAGGTTTGAGATTGCATTTTGGTCTTTTGTTTTGTCATTTCCCTATATTTCCATGTTTCAATTGTTGTTCCATGGCTTTCCCTGGTTGAAAATTGTGTCCTATGCCCTCTGCTCCTGGGACTGAATGGATGTTGCTGACCATGGTTCAGTCAGGCCCACAGAACCTCCCATGCCACCTCCAGTGTCCCAGCAAGCTGGGTGGACACCTCTCCACTGTGGATGTGTATCTATGTCAAAATTTTAAGTCGTTATGTTGCCATGACAAGCTGTTCAACTGTAATTTTTATCACTGTCAAATATTAGATATAGAGGGCTGGGAATTTAGCTCAGTGGCATAAGCACCTGCCTTGCAAGCAGGTGGTCATGAGTTTGATCCCCAATACTGATTAAAAAATTAGATATGGAGAAAAATATGTTTACATTTGCTATCAATATAAATGATAAAATAGTTAACAGTGAAGCTAAAATAGTGCCTATTAAAATACAACAGTTTTATGTCATCTTATTCCTGGTAAGAATTAAATCATCATATTCAAAGTATATATTAACATATTTACAACAAGAGCTACAAAGTTAACTCCCATGATTCGTACAAAATGTGTCCATTTAAATCTCAATTTGGTTTGAAAATGAAATTTACAATCACAATCTGTTGGAGAATTGTTCTATTTGTTCTAATTGTTCTATTCTATAACTGAATGTTGAAATATGCTGAAATAATGATTAATATTCTCTCATACTCTAGCTCAATATTTTCTTATTTGCAAAAGTAAGACACCAGTTCAGTTTTCTTCTGTTAATAATGCACATTTGAAAGCATATGAAAATTTTATAGCTTTGCATTTGATATTTTAAAATCAGTTGAAATGGTTTAGCCAACTTAAATGTGACTTACTAAACATGTGATGAAAACACTGCATTTTATTACAACATTGAGGTCTATGGAATGAATTAGATATTTTCTTTGAAAAGTTTCCCTAGAGCACAGTTTTGAGATAGCAGTAGTACCTTAATCTACTCGTCCTCTTCTGAGTGAAAAACTTCTTTAACTATCTTCTATAATGCTGTTTTAGTGGAATTTTTTATTTTAAAGAGATTAAGATAAAAGAGGACAGAACAAAGCAGATCACAACAGAGCAATATAAGCAGCACAGCACTTCGCAACAAGAAAACTGAATATTAAGAGTAGCTACCCTAATGACCCTTTCGTTGAAATAGTTGAGCATACCTTCACATACAATAGTATCAAACATAACAAAATAGTATTAAACCATTCAAGAGATTTAAAGTATAACAGGGAATTCAGAACCAAATAACAGAAAATTAACAATGACTACTATATTATCTCACTTTCCATAGAAAAACTGTTTATACTTTCACACATATTAAAATTCAGTAAGACAAAACATGATAGATAAAATGGAGAAGGACAAAAGCATGGTAGAACTTCAAAGCAAGATGATTTTAAATCAGCAATGGCTGCCGTAATGTCTTGTTTTCTTCAAAATAGCTGTTCATACAACCACACATAATAAAATCAAACAAACCAGAATAAAATCATTCAAACTAATGAATGAAAATATTATAAGGCTTCAAAGAAATGTAATAGGGAATCATGATTATCATAAAATCTTATGTGCTCTTACCATTTCTTACACTAGGGAGACTATACTGTATTTATATATGTGACCGTGATTTATTTCACTTATGGGAATGGTCTCAAGTTGTGTCCATTTATTTATAAATATCTTCATGTGATCTTTATCGCTGAATAGTACTCCACTGCATAAAAATACCACAAGTTTTTATCCCTTCCCCAGTTGATGGACACTTAGGGGATTTCCAAGATCTCTCTATTACGAAGTGTGCTTCAATAAACATGGATACAAATATATCACTGTGGTATGACATTTTCAGTTCTTCTGCAAATATGCCTAGAAATGAAAAATGTCCCTTGGTGTCAATAGTGTGTTAATGTCTCCTGTTATAATTGTGTTATTGCTTATTTGATTATTCATTTCTGTTAAAACTTATTTGTATAGCTGCGTGCTCTAGAATTTGTTGCATATATATATTTTTTATTATTTTAATTATTTGAATTTTAAAAAATAGATTAAAATAAAAGAGGACATAACAAAACAGGTCTGAACAAAACAATTTAAGCAAAATAGTGTTTCATCACAAGATAACCCGACATAGCATTAACTACCATTGTGTCTCTTTCTTTGAAATATTTGAGTATATCTTCATACACTATAGTATTGAATAAAACAAGACAGTGTAAAACCATTCAAGAGAATGAAAGTATTACAGGCTATTCAGAAACAACTAAAAAATGATCAGTGATTACTGTAGTATCTCCTTGTCCATGAAAATTTTGTTTATACTATCACATGTAGTAAAATCAAACAAGATACAACATGATAAAACTGATGGAGACAGAAGAACAAAAGCTTGGCACGACTTCAAAACAAGATATTAAACCAGCACTAGCTATTATAATATCTTGTTTTCTTCAAAATAGTTGCTCATACCACTACAGACAATAAAATCAAACAACCCAGAATAAAGCTATTCCAACTAATGAATGACAACCTTATATGGCTTCAAAGCAATGTCATGGGGAATCATGGTTACCACATGCTTTTATGTGTTGTTACCATTTCTTACACTAGGGAAACTATGCCGTATTCATACCCCTGAGTTTGATTTATTTCATTTTTGAGTATGGTCTCAAGCTGGGTCCATTTATTTATAAATATCTCAATGTGATCATTCTTTATAGCTAAGCAGTACTCCATTGAGTAAAAATACCACAACATTTTTATTCATTCCTCAGTTGATGGACATTTAGGTTGTTTCCAAAATTTAGCTATTACAAATTGTGCTGCTTTATATGGGTTCACATATATCACTGTAGCATGATGTTTTCAGTTCTTCTGGGAATATGCTTAGAAGTGGAATAGCTCAAACAGATGGAACTCCCAATCCAAGCATTTTGAGAAATCTACAGACTAACCTCCACTAGGAGGTTAGGCTAGGCTAGGCATGGCAGTCCAATACAGGCTGGGCTCCGGGGATAGTGTGGGCCCGCCCACCCATCGGAAGCTCAGCAGTTTTCCAAATGCAGCTGGGATGGGGAGGCTGATGTAGAGGCCTCAAACCCACTTCTCCACTTCACTGCACCCGGAAGCCTGGATGGTCCTGAACAGTCTGGGCTTTGGGCAGAGTGCACTGAGCACTCACCACAGGCTGCAGGGCCTCTGGAACTTGTGATGCTCCACTGCCCATTGAGACATCCACAATCTTCCAGACACACGGAGAGGCTGATGCAGGTGCCCCAGATCCGTCCAGCCCCTCCTCTGCACACTGGTGGCTAGGTGAGGGAGTCCCAAACAGGCTGGCCTCTGTGTATAGCATGGGTCCTCCCACCCATTGGAAGGTCAGCAGTTATCCAAGTGCAGCTGGGATTTGGGGTGGATGTCGAGGCCCCAAATCCACTTCTCCACTTCACTGCACCCGGAAGCCTGGAAGGTCCCAAACAGTCTGGGATTTGGGCAGAGTGTGCTGAGCGCTCACCACAGGCCGCGGTGCCTCTGGAAACTGCGATCCTCCCCTGCTTGCTGAGATATCCACAGTCCTCCAGACACACTGAGAGGCTGATGCCTGTATTCTAAAAGTTAACTGAATGTATATAGTTTGTAAATATTTTCTCTGCAGATTTTCTCTACAATGTTTAATATTTTTTTCTCTGTAGATTTTTAATTTGGTTAACTCCCATTTGTTTATTTTTGCTTTGTTATCTGTGCTTTTTGGGTCATATCCAAAAACCTTTGCCCAAACCAATGTCAAGAAGCTTTTCCTCAATGATTTCCTGCATTAAGTTTAAAGATTTGTGCAATTTTAAGTAATCAACTTTATGTTTTGCTTTTTATAAGTTTTAAGATAAAATCCAATTCCATTATAATATGTAAATATGCCTAGTTTTCAAAGACCACCTATTGAAAGAGTTGCCATTTCACTCTTGTGGTTCTTGACAATTTTGTAGACTAAGTGACAGAATATGTGTGAATAGATTAGTGAGCCCTTTATTCTTTTCCATTGATTCATATTTCTCTTGTCTACAAGTTTCATCCTTTTTTGATTACATGTTTATAGAAAAATCAAGCAGAAAATTCAGAGCTATGTACTATTTCCCCTATCTTAACAATTTATCCTATGATGACTGTCATACATTTACTGAAATTGATTTAATACCATTGTTACATTATTACTATTAACTAAAGTTCATTGTTTTATATGAAGACTCATTATTCATATTTTACAATTATTTGTATTCTGGCAAATGTATAATGTCGTAATCCCATCATGACAATATCATACAGAAAAATTTACTACCTTGGGAATTCTTAGTGTTTCACTAATTTACCCTTTCTCTTCTTTCTCAAAAACGTTAATCAGGGGAAATGATTCTTAATTATTTCTGTCTATGGTTGTCTTTTCCACAATATAACATTCTTGAAATACTAATGAATAACTGTGGCAGATTGAATTTCTTTCACTTAATATTATGTAATCAAGTTTCATCCATCTCCTTTTTGTAACTCTGAATATTTATTAATTTCATGATTATTCCATGATTTTCTATAATTATTGAAGCACATTTTTGTGGCTTGCATTCTTTGACAATTATGAACAATGTATTTTAAACTTTCATGGAAAATGTAATCAGTGGACATAAATTTTCAATGCATTTGGATAAATACCTAAGAGCATAACTTCAGAACTCTACAATAAGTCTATAGTTAGTTTTATAAAAAGGATTCAGTTTTTTTCTTAACTATCTTTATTTGCCTGTGAACAAAGACATCTTAATTTTTCCCTACATGCTATGTACAACTTTTCTTTCATTTTAATGCATTTGCTAGAGTATCTTGTTCAGTGTTAAATAAATGTTGATAGGAGGAACTATTCTTATATTTTTTCCAATCCTATGAGGATGAACTATTTTCATTATTAAGTTTAATGTTATTGTACATAATTGAGAATGTCCTTGGTTAAGGAATATCCATGGAGGATATCATCTCTAATTCTACTTTAGTGACAATTTTTTTTTTTTACTAATAGGAGTTGCAGTTTGTGAAATATCTTAACTGAAAAGTTGATGTAATTGTATGACTTCTCCTCTTTAACTATTGATGTGAAGGATCCTACCAATTTATTTTCAAATATGGAATCAGAATCTCAGAAGAAATAAATAGATTTGGCTGTGGTGTATAATTCTTTTCACATATTGTTTGACTAAATTTGTGAATATTTCATTGAACAGTTTTTCTTCTGCTTTTGTGAAACTTATTATTCTGTAATCTTCCTTTTTTGCACATCTTTTCTGCTTTTTGTTTTAAGATAATGGTTATATCATAGGAGTTAAAAAGCATTTTCTTTCCATCAGTTATCTAGAATGTATTTAAAGACTTTGTATCTCTTCAACCTTAAATATTTGACAGAATTCACCAATATAACTATATGACACATACTTTATTTTGAAAAAATGAAATTACAGGTTAAATTTCATTTGTGGTCATAGGTATCTTGTATTATTTACTTTTCACTTCATGTTTTGATATGTATCATTTAAAATCTATTTCTTTATATTTTAGGAAGTATGTGGTCTCACAGTTTGTAAAAACATGTCTTTATTTTCTTATTAGTATCTATGAAAGCAAAGGTGGTCCCTGTTTTAGTTCAAGTATTATGAATTTATAAACAGCTGTGGTGCCTGTAGAGTCAGTCACTCAAGATCCTGAGAGAGGAGCACCAGAGCACAAAATTTGAAACCAACCTAGACAACATAATAAAACCCTTTCTTGAAAGCAAAAAAGAAATATGAACCAAGGTATAGTGACACTCAAATATATTCCCAACATTCAACAGGTCAAGTTAAGGAATTGTGAACTGGAGGCCAGTCTTGCAAGTTCAAGGTCATTCTGCATTACATATTGTGTGCCTGTCTCAAAAAAACTCACCAAATCGAAAAAGAAAAAAAAAAACATATTAAATATGTTAATTAAACACATATTTCTGGTTTCTTTCTTGAATTCAGTGAGAGGCAGAGAAGAATAAAAATATGTTGAATGCAGAATTTTACAGATGTTAATTCAATGTACTTAATAGATGTTGCCACTCAACTCAACAATATTCTTACTGATTTCCTGCATATTTGATACTTCAGTTACTGTTGGAATTTCTAATGCTAATACTGAAAGTGTTGCCCTGTCCCTGTATTTCAAAACCTTGACGTTTTGTTGTTATAATTATAGATTACCAGTCTATCTCTGATTACTTCCCTTGTTCTGAAGTCATCTTTATCTGACATCGAAGTAGGTGTTCCAGCATTTCTTTAATTAATGTCAGTAAGGCATACTTTTCTCTATCTAAAAAAAATATTTTACTTAAGTCTATAAAAAGGGGGATTCCTGTACAATTGTTTTTGATTCCTTATTTACTCTGACAATGTGTGCATTTTATTTATATCATTCAGGTTTAAAGGTTTGTGGATATATTTATATCTACCATATTTGTAATTGCTTTTTATTTATTGAATTTCCTTTCTCTGTTTTCATTGGTATTATTACTACTGCTGTTTGGTTTTTTGTTTGTTTGTCTCAAATTTTTTTTTTTGGCTTAAAAAATCTTTTTACTCGTATGTATTTGGAGCATTTGAAGTTTACCATCATTTTAGGTTGCGGATTCATTTATTACTTAAAAACAGCTTGATTCATTTTGATTTCCCTTACCCTCTCCACCTACCTTTTCCCTTAAATATACTACTTTTATACATTTAAATTATTATTGTTGTTGTAATTATTTTTGAGCTGTTGTTTGTAACATATTAAATAACATTCAATGTCATGAGTTGGAAAATATGCATTATGCATCTTAAATCACATTGTATCAATTTCCCTGTCTCCTTTCATCATTCTCTTAGACTCTTTTCCCTTTGCAAAAGATCTAACTCCGTGTTTCCTTTCACCAGCCTTTATTTTGTTCTTTACTTGTACTTTGGGTTAATCAAATGAGGAGCAATATAGTTTTTAAAATTATGAGTTTTATTTATTTCATGTACCTTTTGTCCAAGTTTCTTCTCTTTCCTAATATTGTCTCATGTTTATTCTTTTAGATAGCTGAGTAGAATTCCAATATATATAGATTCTGTATTTTCTTTATCTTTTGATCCATTGGTGGACAAACAGGCTATTTCCAAGATTTAATTATTATGAATTGTACTGTTATAAAAAATTAATGTGCATGTATCACCATGATATAATGTCTATCTTTTTTGGAAACTTTTCTAGAAAAGAAATAACTTGGTCAAATGGATCTTTTGTACTTAGTTTCTTTAAAAAATTCCATGTTCATTTCTATGATGGTTGTGCCAGTATACATTCCTTCCTGCAATGTACAAAACTTCCTTTTTTACCACATTTGCACCAGCATTTGTTGCTATTTCAGTAATTAATGATTGGCATTCTATCTGGCATAAAATGAACTAGTGATTTTTTTTTCATGATCACAAGGGTGTAATTTTTTAATTTTCACTGCCGACTGCTCTGATTTCAATTCCATCAACTGATGTTAAATAATTAAGCACTGGATAGGTTTATGCTACCCAATGGGACATTCATACATATACGTGGTACTTCCAGCCAGCAGGACTATGTTAATTTGCATTTGTTTAAAGCATTCTATTTAATATTTTCTTATGCTTATTGGCCAATTGGAATTATATTTCTTTGAAGGGTCTTGGTTTTGTTTATTGTTTATTTGGGTCTTCCATTTTGGAGAACTTTGTTGGAGTTCTTTATATATTTTGGACATTAATTGTTTGTCTGAGGAATAGATGGCAATATTTTTCCATTCTGTAGGTCATCTCTTCACTCTGCTTGTTATTTCTTATACTGTGTATATTTTTAATGTTATAATCACATATGTTGATTCTTGCAGTTATTTCTTGTGGAACTTGAGTTCTGCTTAGAGTTTTTGTTTATAACAAAGGCTTCAAATGTTTTAATTATTTTACTTTCCTAAAGAATATTCTTTCCTAAAAAGTATTCCTAAAAATAAATGTTTGTATAGGTATTTGATGTATTTTGACTATAATTCAAAAATATTGTGAGATACATGTGTCCAGCTTCAATCTTTTGCATAATGATAGCCATTTCCCCAGCACTATTTGCCAAAGAGACTGTTTTCTTTAATGCATGTTCTTGACCGCTTCATTAAAAATCTGAAAGTAGAATGTGTCTGGATTCTTTCTGCATCCTATATTTTAATCTAATTGTTCCATGTGTCTGTTTTTGTGCCAATATTATGCCATTTTTGTCATGGGAGCCTTATAGTATAACTTGAATGCAAGTATTATAATGTCTCTTACTCTGCTCTCATTGCCCAGGAATTCTTTTGCTAGCATGGCTCTTTGGGTTCATTATGAACTTTAGAATTGCTTTCCCTAGTGCTGTGAGGAATGCTGTTTTGATTCATGTTATATTAAATCTATTTATTGGTTTTGGAATAATGACTATTTTGACAATATTTGTACTGCTTATACAGCAGAAAGAGAATTTTCCATCTTCTTATGTTCTGTTTAATCTCCTTTTACAGAGTGTTGTAGTTTATTTTGTAAATGTATTTCACTTCCTTGCTTAGGTTAATTCCTAGATCTTTAATTTTTCTTGATGAAACTGTGAATGGTATCATTTTCTTAATTTATTTCTCTATGAGATCATTACTGGTGATAAGCTAGGTTAATGTTTGTGTGTTTAATTTCATATCTGCTACATTATTGAATTTGTTTATTATTTCTAGGACAATTTAGGAGGCATATTTTTCCTTCTTTATGCATAAAATGTGTAGTGTTTGATATATTGTATCAACTTGATAAATTTAGAAGCTTAACTAAGGAACTCAACTGGGAACCAAGAACCTTACATCATCATCCTGTGAAAGAGAAAGATGTATTGTAAGTGCTACACCCATTATAGGAATTGGTATCCTGCTTGAAATATGAGGGAGGAAAAGAGGCTTGCCCTCCAACTCCATTTTTGCACTTTCTGCTACCTTGAATTGTGGCTCTATGCCATACCACCCTGCTTTGAAGCTAGCTGATTATTGACTGAAACCTTCACAAATTGTGAGCTAAATAAACCTTTCCTTAATTAATTTTGTGTTTTGGGTATTTTGTCCCAGCAATAAGAGAAAAGTAACTAAGATAGAAAATGGTAATTATGGTAAGATAGAGCATGGTAAATTAATGGTAATTTGACTTCTTGTTTTTCAAGGAGACATTTTATTTCTTTTTCTGTTTGAATATTCTAGCTAATATTTCCAGTAATATGTTAAATGTCTTGTTCCTGCTTTAAAAAGAAAGTTTTTATGTTTTCCCCATTTAATATAATGTTGTCCATTGGTTTATAATAAATGACTTTTATCAGGTTCAGGTAAAGTACTTCTATACCACTTCTCTTCCAAGTTTTTCTCATGAATGTGTGTTGGATTTTCCAAATTCCCCTTGTATATCAATTGAAATGATCTTCTAATTTTAGACCTTTGATTATATGGAGTATCATGTTTATTGATTTGCATATGTTCAATCAGTCTTGCACTCCTGGAATGAAACTTATCTGATCATGAGATATGAGCCTTTTGAAGATTTGTTGCATTTTGTTTGCACATAGCATATTAAAGATTTTTGTACCTATGGTCATGAAGAAGATTGGCCTTTTGCTTTCTTTCTTTCTTTTTTAATATTTTCTGCTCTGCCCATGAAAATAATGTTGATTTCCTGAAAAGAGTCGGGAAATGCACTTTTGCTTTCAATTTCATTGACTAGTTTGTGAAGTATTGGTGTTAAATCTATTAATGTCTCCTGTAAGCAACAGTAAATCTGCCAAATTCTGAGCATTGTTAAGTTGTTTTTTTTTTTTTTTTCAATTGCTATTTTACTTCATTTTTTGTTGTTGGGTTGTAAAGATTTTTATGTTTTCTTTATCATATTTTGTAATTCAATGAGTCCAAGTATTAATTCAAGTTATTTCAATTTATTTGAATGCAACTTTTCATAGCAGTTAATGTCCTTCAATTTTGAACAGGTCTGTTGTGATTAAGATTCATTTTTTGATTTAATGTAAGTCATTTCTTTCTTTCATTTGGTGAGTTTGACTAATAAGTTGTTTATTTATTTTTTCTTTTACTTTTTTATCGGTACCAGGGGTTGAACTCACAACCACACACTTGCACGGCAGGCGCTTATGCTGCTACGCTAAATCACAAGCCCCTGTTTATTTTGTTTAATCTTTCAGATAACTAGTTCATTATGTTTATTCTTTCCATTGTTTTCTTATCTTTAATTTATAGATCTCCTACCAGATTTATCTCATTGAATTAGGTTTGAATTTAGATTGCTGTTGAATTTTAATTATTTTGTGGTTTATAATTACAATATCATTTGAGTTTATTCTGCTTTTTAATGTGAGCATCGATTGCAGTAATTTTCTCTCTTAGAATTGCTGTCACTGCATCACAGTTTCTGTTTTAATAGCATTGTTGTTTGATGCCAGAAATTGTTTACATTTTCCTTTTTTAAAATCTGTGACTCATTGAGTGTTCAACAGTGTATTATTTGATTAATTTAAAAATGGTAAAATTAAACAGAACAAAACAGATCATAAGAAAACAATATGAGATACACAGATTTCAAAGAAAGACCACCAGAGATCTTCACTACCATATTTTATCTTGTTTTCTTCCAAATAGTTGTTTATATCTTCACACTCAGTGAATACATACTGAACATTACAGTACTAAACTAATCAGAACAAGATGATGAAGGCTTTTAGGTCTTCAAGACCAGACAATAGGGAGGGCAAAAATGGCAGCCATAATGTCCCTCATTCTCCTCAAAATAGCTGTCAATACACTCATGTATGTTGAAATTAAACAAAACAATACAGACTAATATCACTCTGAACAAAGAATAATAGTATTGCTAGATTTCATATCATGGTGCTATAGAATTAGCCCTTGGTACCTTACTGTCTCTTTTTTTTCAAAGTATCTATTCACTTCATTGTGTATTATATAATCAATTCTCGTAAACTGTTTAGAAGTTCTATGCAAGGATGAGTTTCTACATGTATCTCTATCCTTTCTGTCCAATCATTCCAGGATTGCAAGACTGATTGAACATATGCAAATCAATAAACAGAAAGAGGGAAAATCAAACCAAAACAAGACAAAACAAAACAAATTCACAGAAAAACATGAAACAAAACAGATATATAAAACCATAATACTAGGTGGTCTACAGTAATTGCTATGATATCTCTTGTTATTTTCAATAGAATTGTCTATATCATCAAGCATAGTATAATTGAACATACTGATAAATAGCAATATTAATAAAAATGAAACATTGGAGACATTAAAAAATTCAAAAGCAGTTGATAAACTGGAATGGGTATCCTAGTGAACCTTGTTGTCTTCAGAGTAGTTGCCTATACTCTTAGGCTTGATACTATCAAGCATATTAGATTTGAATAAAATCAGTCAAGACAAAACAACAATATAACCAATCAGATTCAAATAAGGTAAGTCATAGTAAGACAATGTGCATAATACAAGGCTTCAGATTAAGGTAATAAAAAATTAATGATAGTTACCACAGTATATCCTGCTATTTTTGGAAAAGGTGTCTGTGCCCTCAATTCTAGTGCAAATAGACAGACTATAACAGAATAAAATCAAACTAAGCAGAGAAATAAGAATAATGTTGATTTTAAATCTTGATACACTATTAACAAAGTCTTCTGCCTTCCTTTTTTAGACACCTCTTCCCCTTTCACATTCAGAGGATATATTGTACATTTTGGGTACCACTAACTGCTTCAGTTTTTGGATTGGGGGGGGGGCAACCTTATATCTAGCTAAGTCTTTCTGGAACCATTTTACCCCTGAACTTGATCTTCAGTTGCATTCCTTTCCCTACAAAACGTTCAAGGTTTTCCTTCCTTATAGCTGAGTAGTTCTCCAATGCACAACTGTCATGTCTTTCCAACCTATCTGCAGCTACTGGGTGAGCTGTCCCTATTTCTCTCTGGTTCCCTGTCACATAGAGCATTGTTTTCTCATCTTTGACTTTTGGTTCATAAACATTCTTTCAGGTTGATTTTATTTCCTATACAGAGCATCTCAATGGACCCTATCTCCTGATCTGCTCTGCCTGTGTTTCCTTTAGTTAATGTATCATTGGCCATCTGTGTTGGAGATTATAGCCAATCTTCTCTACCTCATCTCTGCTATGCTAATTTTCTGCCATTGTTTGGCTACTTTTCTCCTTCATTTCACTACCTGCCCCATTCACTGAGGCCTCTTTCTCACTATTCTTGGAATCTAGATCATTCTCTCTCTCTCTAGAATGTCCTTCAGTATTTTTTGTAAGGTTTGATTGGTGATAACAAACTCCCTCATTTCCTCTTTGTCATGGAAGCATCTTGATTATCCATTAATTTTGAGAGAAATTTACAGGGCACAACAATCTGGCTTGGAGGTTATTTTCTTTCAGGGCTTGGAATACTTCACTCCAAGCTCTTCTTGATTTGATGTTTTTTTTGTCAAGAAGTCTGTCATGATTTTTGATGGGTTTTCATTTATAGGTGATCTGTTTCTTTTCTCTGACAGTTTTTAATATTCGGTTCTTGTGATGAATTTCTGGGATCTTGATTATTATATGTCTGGATGTAGATCTGTTTTCATTGTGGCTGGCTGGAGTTCAGTATGCCTCATATATCGGAATATCATTTCATTTTCCTAAGCTTGGGAAGTTTTTCTTAATTATTTCTATGAATAGCCTTTGTATTTCCTTTGTGCTTACCCCTGATATTTCACTCACATTTTTTATTCTTAAGTTTTAGATTTTCTTGTTGTCGTCTTGCCTTTGTAATGTTACATCCTGGTTCCTTGCTATTTTTAAGAGATCTTTCCTTTCATGATCACACATTGCAAATCTATATTCAGGTTTTGAAAGTCTAAATGTAGTTCCTGTCAAGCAATTTTGCCAGGTTTCAATGGAGTTTTTAATTTCCTGATAATCTCTCTGAATCTGTTTCACATATTCTAGAAATTTTTACAAGTCTTCATCAATGGTTTCTCTCCTTTTTCTGCTTTCCTCCATTCTTCCATCTGTGTCTTATTGAGAGGTGCTAGGTATTTCTTCTATTAACCTGTTATATTTTGCTTTACGTCTATTAATATTTCAGTTTTGAGTTTGACTATGATGTCACGAAGATATTTCTTTATGTCTGCTGATGCTGTGTCCAATACTGTATGTTTGCTTCCCTCAATCTCCTCTGTACCTACCTCTCCTGGGCTTATATTCCCTGGGATGGTAGTTGGAGGCTTTTTCTTGTTTCTTTCTCTTGTCATGTTTCTGGTTTCTTTCAGATAGGTGTATGGTGGAGTTATCAGACCCTTTCCATATTTCTTACTGTTTTTCTGAAGCATGCTGTATAGGGGATTGCTGCCTTCTGTAATTTGCTGTTGATCAATAAGGTGCACACTAGGGTGCGTAGGCTGGCCCCTGTCCTCTGAGCCAGTCAACCAGCAAGTGTCTTTACTTTAGTCTATGCCATGCAGATGTCACCGGTTTGATACAATTTTATCCCTGGATGTTGGGTCTTGACCAGGGTTCATGACTCAGCCCAAGCAGATGCCACCAGTCTGTTTTGGGCCAGGTGCAGCCAACTGATGCCACTGCAGTTGCAGATTCAGACCTGTCCTGCAAAACTCCAATATATTGTCCAGGTAGTCAACTCCTCCTGCAGGACCAAATTCCTAGCACTCACCAAAGGTTAGTGCAGCTTTCCACACAGTTCTATTCTCAATTATAGCACATCCTCCCACCAAGGGCCTCAGGCTCAACAATTCCTGATTTCAGCATGCCTGGGACTTCAGCACAACCATGAGTTGTCTGACTCTAAGGTGCCTAGCACAGTGAGAGACCACCTCTGGTAAAAGTGTGTCTGGCTCCAGCCTTCCATCCACATTTTTTCTTTCTTTCTTTCTTTCTTTCTTTCTTTCTTTCTTTCTTTCTTTCTTTTTTTCTTTCTTTCTTTCTTTCTTTCTTTCTTTCTTTCTTTCTTTCTTTCTTTCCTTCTTCCTTCCTTCCTTGCTTCCTTCCTTTTCATTTTTGTTTTCGTTTTCATTTTTCTTAGTTTCTTCCTGGGTCATAAGAATCCTTCTCCTTTTGCCTAGTCTTCTCCATGCTAGCATCTGAGTTGTTTCTCTCAGAGAGGCTCTCTAACCTGCTAGCTATCAAGCTGCCATCTTCCCAGGATCCAAGGTTGTATTATTACATTTCTTTGTGTTTATGAATTATCTGTGGTTTTGTCTGTGATGAACTTTCAGTTTTGATGTACACTATATGATTGTAAATTTAAGTTAAATTATTTTATATTTATTTAATCATGTTTTGTGGACTATCAAATTTTCTACTATGGAAAATGTTTCAGGTGTTGATTAAAAACATGTGTATTCATTTATTCTCTCTCTCTCTCTCTCTCTCTCTCTCTCTCTCTCTCTCCCTCTCTCTCTTTCTGTCTCTCCCTGTCACTCTTTCTCTCACGTTTCTTTATTGGATGATGAAAGTTCAGGACAACTAGAGTGGAAGAAAGATAACAGTTCATGTAAAAATATTTTTAGTTGAGTTATGACTCCCAGAAATATATTTTAGGTTTTATTTCTCCAGAAATATTGTTCTCTCTTGATGTTATTTTATTTCAATACTTTGCACCTGTTAACCTTTTCATTTTCATTTTTACCTTTTATTAATACAGTTATGGTCTACAGTTATATCTATTGTTAGCAGTTTGTGATATGAAATGAGACGTGTATGGAACAAATGGAGATATGGGTGAAAGAAGAATGCAATTTGATAAGAGCAGAAATAGGACACATAATATTATCTTAGAATCATGACTTAGGGTCAGATTGTAGTGAACTAATTTTATAGATGAAGGGAGGGGATTTTGTTAAGGATTTTCAGAAGATATTGTGGCAGAAAAGACAAGATTTATGAGGAAGGAAGTGTGATTTCTAAATGAGGAAAGCCACAAGGTTGTCAGAACCTGTTGATTTATGTATGTGTCTGTAATGTAGAGAAAAGACACTGTATTAGGTAATATAAGAAAAATAAGAATTATAGAATAGGAAACACAGAATGCTAATAAAAGAGGAAATATCAGTGACTGTGTTAGGATAATATAGATAAAAAACTTGAAAAAAATTTTAAAATGTGGAAGAATTAGGTAAAGAATGAAACAATAGGACTGGGGATTTAGCTCAGTGGCATAAGTGCCTGCCTTGCAAGCAGGCAGTCGTGAGTTCGATCCCTGGTACCGATAAAAAAGAAAAAGACCAAAAAAAAAAAAAAAAAAAAAAAAAAAAAAAAGAATGAAACAATAGCATTGTTATCCAAGCTACAGCTAAAGAAATGAAATAAAGATATAAAGAAACAGAGAAAACAGCTAAGTCAAATCAAAGATAAGCCCCATAAAATCTGGCAAAAACCCAAATCAAACACTTCAAACAAAGGTTATACTTGATCTCTGTACCATAAATCCTGAGGATCCACACATTTCCATTCTTGCCTTACTTGTGGTCTGATTGCAGACAGCCATACCAATTTTCTCCTTTCCCTGTTCTTAAATCTTAAAGTAATCTGGACTCCAGAATTACCCCAACAGGCAGCAAACAAAATTTGATAGTCTCTCTGGGATTGTTTTAGTGACTCTTCTCCCCTTATGACAGAGTCCTTACTTTCTGAGCGAGTAGGTAGGAGTTCATTGATGTGGGCTCTGGTTTATGTCAACAGAAGACTGCACATTATCAGGTTCTGACCTAGATCCCTGATCTCCCAAATCAGTGTATGGTGGAGATTAAATAAAAAGATACAAGTTGTATGACTTTTTAGGGCTCCAAGAGGGTCAAAATCCTTTAATTAAGCTCAAGAATTCTAGGGTTAAGAAAAAAGACTCTCTGGATCAGTCCACATATAATAGGACCAAGGGCCAAGGGCAGAGAGATGGAGGAAAGCACAGGCAATGAGCAGGCCCTTGGGAGTCACTTCAAGGACATCTCCAAGTCATGAATCAAGTCAATTTAATAACAATTTCTTATCATGGAGACACGGTAGAAGTGAGACTGTAGGACTAATCTTTGCAGCTGCAGTCTTTACCTTGTTAATTTTTTTTAATCAAGTGCCTGCAGCTGTGGCCTTATCATGCCCTTTAAGGTTTCTCTGGCCTCACAGCCACTACAGGCCTCAGCCAGGACCAGTGATTCATAGAGGTTCATTTACTATGAATCAATTCCCATCACCAGGCAGGGGGCCTAGGCTTAGGAAAGACACATAGATAAACATAGAAAGCCAATTAGTAAAATTTAAATCCTGCTCAGAGCCACTTCCTAGTGCTCCTCACCAGTTAGTGATATTCATGCTATTATTTTCTCTGCCAAGACTGTAGTTGGGGGATTTATGAGCTTATCTATGGAGAGGATGTTGCTGGGCTGCAGCATTTCCCAATAATTTGTGGGTTACTGGAAGAAAGTTTTAGTATATTCCATCTGTCCATTGCATTTAGCCTCTACAGTGTTCATTCTTTCAGTCTACTCAGTATGTTCTGCTGATGACTGCTCCCCAGAAGTGTGGGGTCTGGGGTAGTGTAAACAACCATAGCACTTCTGTTTTCCCTTTTCAACAATTCAGATATTTTGTGTTATCAAAATGCATCATCATTTCAATTCACTTTCCAAAATATGTCTGTCTTTCAACTATGTCAGTTCCTCTGTTACTTTGGGGTTCCAGTGTTTTCAGGGTATCTTCTCTGAATACATCTGACCTGACACCTACTCCTAAAAGCCAGGCTGGAACTCCTCTCTTTCAAGTTTTGTTCCTGTCCATTTTTATTTTAAAATTGAAGTAATCTTTTAAGTTTTTTATTTTAAAGGGATTAGGACAAAAGAGAACATAACAAAGCAGATCAGAAAAGAACAATTTAAGAAACAGTATTGCACCACAAGACAACCCGATATGACAGTAGCTACCACAATGTCTCTTTCTTTGAACTAGTTTAGCAGATCTTCCCATACAATAATATAAGGCTTCAAAGAAATGTAATGGGGAATCATGATTACCATAAACTCTTATGTACTCTTACCATTTCTTACTCTAGTGAGAATATACAGTATTTATACATGTGAGTTCGATTTACTTCACTTATGAGTACGGTCTCAAGTTAAATCTTAATGTAATGATTCTTTATGGATAAATAGTACTGTATAATAATTTTGACTATTGTTTCAGTGAATCAATTATATTAATTTTAAAAACAGTACAAGTTCCCATTAAGTGTGTCATATACACCTAAAATAAATGCATGCCCAATTCTTTTCCTTTTTTATTTAAACATTACTGGGAATTGAATTCAGAAATTTAAATATTCTTGGCAAGCTCTGTATGTATCAACTATATTGCCAACCTCCATACCCATTTTCAGCTAACATTTTACCACCTATAAGGAATTCAGGGAACATATGCAGAGTATTAATGTTGCTGTGGAATGCATTTTATCAAAAGTATGTATCTACAGTGTAAGTATTTGCATTTGTTTTCCTATACACCATCAAGAGTATATAAGAAGCCCGTAACATGGGGAAAAATGAATTTATCAAGATTTGGCCAAATTAAGAGGGGAGTTATGCTCTTCCTCACATGTAAAAAGTACTACAATTTATAGAAAGTGTAGAAAAAAAAAGAAATATGTGTATGTAGTTTGATCAGGCTTTCATTCATGAGAAGGGCAAAAAGAATTTTGAATCTCTCTTGCTGTCTTGACTGGAGTGTAGCAGTTTCCACTCAGAGTAATGAAAAGGGAGAAATGGTCTATATTTTGAAAGCAAATACTAGTGTTAAAGTTTGTTTAACCTTTCAGTTTGTGACAGTTTTAAACTGAATTTTCAACTTAATTTACTTGCAACATGTTGAGAGCATTAGGAAAATAGATTTCTGGAAATGTCTAACTTGGTCATAAACTTGTGACACTGGAGTCTATATGTGGTTACTGTTGTTCCTCTCTGGTGCTGTGTTCTTGTTCTGCTTCCCAATTGCTTTGAACTAAAGAACTCTGTCATACTATAGCTTTGTAACCATGATATTTCTGCTTTGGCAATAAACTATCATAGACCAGATCTCATAAAGTGGTGAGCCAAATATACATTTAATTCATTAAGTCTGACTAGTGAGTAATTTTGTCAAGCAACAGGAAACCTTACTAACACATTAAAACTAAACTTTGGTGATTTAGTTCGTCCATCAGTTTTGAGGAATTATATGTGCTGCCATATCTAGGTTTTTATTTTTTTTTTGGTATATTGTTTTCATCAATGACAACTTGACTATAAGGAAGAGGGATATTTGCTTGAGCTTGAAAAGTTACCATTAAAGACTATGAAGTCAAATACAAGAGGGAGTAAAAATCAGAATATATTTAATAATTGAACTTAGTGAATAGTCCTTCATTTTTAGGCAATCATGCATAAATAAACTACTTCAATAGCCTGTATGCTCCTGCTTTTTCTGGTAGCATTAAAACAGGTAACTTATTTAGAGTCATTTTTTTTTACTTGCATTGGAATGCACTTTTTACCTGAAGAGTTGGTAGTTATCTCTTTGAGGTTATGTACCTCAATGAGAGTGGAAGATTTCCTAGAAGGCATTTAGGTTTTGTCCCATCTTGTAAAGCAAGTGGGAGGCATTTTAAGTCAGTCTTAAACAATAGTTTTAGTCATATTTAATCCAAAACAGAGGTTTAGAAATGTTAGTACTAAGACTGTGTTTCCCTGACATCCATTAGTAAGTTTTATCTCCCATCCTATAGATGATAGCATCTTAAAATATTTGAATTGAGATGGGAAATCTTTACAAAGTTTTAAAGAAAAATATAAACAAACTAACAGGAGGTAACCAAATCTTGTACGTACAGTAGATTTGAGGAAAGAAACACAGCAACAAAGATAATTTAAAAGTTTGCCTGTAAAATGTTATTTTTGTTAGAAAGTTTTATAGTTATTATTTCACTTTATTGTCTTAAATTATTAACAAATATTACCCTTAATCATTTAAGGTGTTGTTCAAAGTTTCTTTTCTCTAACTTTTTATCTGCATTAGGTAAAATTGTACTTTGGTGCAAGTATTCATTTGTAGACACTTATTCTCCCTTTAGAATAGTTAGTCTCAAACTTAAAAGATCACATACTTGTCAACAGTTGTTTTTGTGCAGTTTCTTTAGAATGGCTCACTGATTAAACAAATATGGGTTCTTTTTTTCTCAAGGAATTGAATAAGACAATCCAAAAATGGCACCAAAGTTTACTTGAAAAGTGAAGGGTAAGCTGGTAAGGAAGAAATTGGCTCTGCAGACTCAACTTGGGTCAAACAAAAGTGAAAGTTAGAAAAAGAGCAAAACTAAAAGCACCCTCTGGTATAGAGTGGACTAACAAAAATAGTAATGACAATGGTCTTTTCTTGGTGTCTCCTTTTGTTTATGCTTTTCACATTGAAAACTTCTATATGTGTGATCCTGAGTGGTGCTCTCCAAGGATGTTAAAATTGACAGGTACTGTTTATTGCCATAGCCAGTTTTGCAAAACCACATCTCCCCCCTCACTACATCAAAAGTCAAATTATTTCAATGTTTTAACTTAATTACAAATAGATGTTTTACTTATATCTCATATATTTATAACATTTACTCACAACCATCCTATTTATTCTTAAAAGCTATCTCTAGATTACCCATAAAATCTGAGACAGCAGACCAGGTGTGGTGGTACACATCCGCAATGCCAGTACTCAAAATCTAAGGCAGGAAGATCACTGCAATTTCGAGGCCATCCTTGGCTACATAGTGAACTCCAGGCCAGCCAGAAGTACACAGGCAGACTGCGTCAAAAAAATCTAAGAGAGCAGTTAAAAACAGCTCGATTTCCCAAGCATCTTACTTTTCAAAACTATCAGAATTCCCTTCAATGAGTTCCAATCTCTTGCTGGAAGTTAGGGTGCACATCAGAGAAAAAGAGTAAGAGACAAAATAAGTGTGCAGCAGTTATCTGAGATGCCCAGTTGTGTGTGCACAGGCCACAACTGACCCGGAAACCTGATCTTTATTCACCGATGAAAATGGTGAAGGAATTGTAGCTGAATGCTCTATACAAGTTGTAAGGTAGGCAAAGCTTCTCACAGGGAACAAAGTATTCTTTCTGAAGGGATAGAAACAGCCAGACTTAGCTTAAAATTAATAAGTAACTTACTTTTAGCCAATTTTGTGACATAATTTTACTCTGGAGTCATTCAGACCTCAGTGGAGACATTATCTCATATTTTATCTCCATGGTATTCCAGCTCATCTATCTGAGCTCAGATATGGCCATTGATAAAAAAAAAAAGTGCCAGTCGATTATCATTCACCTGCTATCATGAAGATATATGCATAGCCTCTGTCAGACTCATGAATTAGACTTTAAGATAATTTAGTGAGGTCACCTCTGCCTAGCCTGCACTGCTCCTAAGTAAGCATAATCACACTTGGATCTGGAGAAGGGATATGTGGCCACGCTTCACAAAAAGTAGAACTATACTGAAAATTTCTGTATTTAAGCTGCTAAAAGCATTAGATGTTGTATCTCAGAAACTTAAAATCCTATCCTCGTTGGCTAGAAATTCAGACAATAATATGTTAAACATTCTGAAAGCAGCTTTATTTTTTTTTTAGAAACAAGATCAAAATAACCTATTTATCAATGACTTACCTAAGTAATATGAATGGCAAAAAAGCTTTCAGGCTGAAATGTGAGCAGTTCAATATAACTCTGGATGATTTCTGTCATATTATCATAAATACAATATATATTGAAAGGCAGTACACAGAAACATGTGTATATATATATATATATATATATATATACATATCAGGATCAAACTTTATCAAACATAATATCAAAATTTAAAGTATTTATGTATTTCCTGAGCCAATAAATTTTCTTAAATGAATTTGGCACTCATCTTCTTTTTAGTCCCAATTTGGACCTAGGCCTTTTAGAAAAGTACTGAATGGAATAATTTACAACCAATTGTGAATATCTGCTTCCTATAGCAATGACACCAGACTTTGTTACAGGTGTATCCAATCACTGTATCCAGAGTTAATGTAAGAGAAATATATGAAACAAAATTGATTCTAGAGTTTCATCAATAGGCTGGGCTTAACATTTTATATTTTATGGAATGCTACAAACATGGAGAGACATTGACTAGCTCAAAATTTGTGGGATGCCAATCATCTCTCATTTATACCTGTTCAAGGAGACATCAGATTTCCTTGTAACACAAGAATGATATTTTTGCTAATGAAATTGAATCATATAATATGGTTTCACATCGTGGTGCCAGTCACAAAAAACAATTCTACTAAAACACAAGTCACTTAAGTCTGCCCATATTATGTCAGAGGAAGGGAATTGTTGTCTCTTCTTTTCAGAGTCTGTGGATCCTCATGGACATAAATTTTTAGTGAAACTCTTGCTCCTTATCATCAAACTTTTCTCCTTTATCAAGGTAGTTATATTAAACATACACCAACATTAGCATTTTCACTAGAAAGAAATAGAATCAGCATTTTTCATTTTTATGAAAATAAACATGATTTATGATGTCTATTTGGTAGGGGGTTTTTTTGTTTGTTTGTTTTGTTTTGGAATTAAGGTCATTTTTGTCTGCTTAGAATATTTTAGTTCGCTTTGAATTTTTGATTTGGTCATCATGAATTTCTTCAGTTTTTCTTTTTCATGGAAGTATCTTATTTCTCCATTAATTTTTAGGATAATTTTGCAGAGTACAGCAATCTACATTGGAAGTTGTTTTCTTTCAAGACTTCAAGCTATTCTCTTCCAGATCTTCTTGCATTCTGGATTTGTGTTGAGATATCTTCTGTGATTCTGATGGACTTTCCTTTATAGGTGATCTATTTCTCTTTTATAAAAGCTTTAATATTCTCTTTTTGTGTCAAATTTCTATTCTGTTAAGTATTATATATGTGAATGTAGATTTATTTTGATCATGGCTAATTGGGATTCTATATGTCTCACTTATCTGTGAGGTTCTTTTCTTATGCCTCAGAAATTTTCTCCTATTACTTCTGCAAGTAGATTTTTATGTCATTTATTTTGGCTCCTGCTTTTTCATTGACAATAGTTCTTAAACTGTCTCTATTTTAATCATCTTGTAGTTGTTCAACTGTCTATACTTTTGTTATTTTCAAAAGATCTTTGTTTTTATGATCCCTAGCAAATATCTTGTTTTCAAGGTCTGCAAGTCTGTCTTCAGTTTCATTCAATGGGATTTTTTGATTTTATGATATCTGTTTGAATCCATTTCATGCATTTTCCCTGTATTGATAATTCATTTTTATCCTCTTCTTATCATCATCTATTTTTTAAATATCTCAACATTATATTTGTTGATATTGTTTTTTCCTGAGAAATTATTTATGATCAGATTTCCTCTATAGCCTAATGGATTTATTTATTTATTTCAGTTGTTATCATGTCAGAAATTTCTGGTGTGTTTCTTCTAATTCTTTTTTTGCCAATGTCTACTTGAAGTTTTTGGTTGGACTGGGTGTCTGAGATTGGATTTTTCTTCTTTATATTGCCATTTTCTATCTGAAAAACATTATTTTGTTTTCTGTGATGATCCTTGTGAAGGTTTTTAGTAGTTAGCTTTATCTAATATCTAAGCCTTCTAGGAAAAGTCTTTTCGTTAGTGATACATTTTATCTTGAGCTGGTTGACAGTCCTAAAAAAGTCTCAGTCACCTTTTGGCTCGTATTGTTATTGTTACATCAGAATTTTCACATTTCTAGTCTTTTTTGTCCATCCAGTGCACTTTACTTTGGGCCTTGTTGACTACCGTGTCACTTGCATTTCTTCTGTTTTTTTTTTTTTTTTTTTTTTTTTTTTTTTTTTTTTTTTTTTTTTTTTGGTCTTTCCAAAGCATTCAAGTCACCCCTGGCAATGGAGAGTGGAGGAGCTGCCCTTCTCATGTCCCATTCTCCTGGGTTGCATGATGACAGTGTTAAAGGAGTGGCTGCCCATGTCTGGTGACCTTTACCTGGATATCCATGATGCCAGAGTGGTGATGGGAGTGGCTAGCCTTGTTGGATACCCTTCACCTGAGTTGCTCTTTCACTTTTCTTAAAATTTTGTTAGTTGAGGTTAAGGAAAAAGTGGAGTTGTGACAGAAGAACAAGGCCAGTTACTAGAAAACAATAGTTCTGGTAAATATTTTTAAACAATGGCAGGTGGTATAATGCAACAATAAGTTCAGAACCTAAAATAATAAAACCACAAACAAAGGGAAATTAAGACTAGTTAAGACTCACCAACATGTATTAAGGAGAAAAGTCTTTATTGTGGCCCAAAATTTCAATGGGTTGAGTCTATGCTTAACTCATTCTAAGGCAGTAACATTTGTTATTGGAAGGATTTGGCCAAAGAAAACTGTCTTCATAAAGGTGGAAAGAAATTAAAGAGAGAGAAAACCCAGAGACAAAAATGGACACTTCCAATTTCTGTTCCCAGTGATTTGCCTTCTCTGAGCATGGCACATTTAGCTATGAACTCATAAGTTTATTAATCCATTTATGTGTAGTATGTGCTCATTAATGTATTTATAAACTATAGCAAAACAGACAGTTATATTTCACAATTGTACTTTATTATGTAATACTTAGCTAATTAAATGTCTAAATGATTTTTGTATTTAAGATTTTATTGATTGTTTTGAGTATCTGTACAGATATTTCACTTTGTACATAATTCTTAACATGCATACCAAATGTGAAAATATTGTCATGTTTCTTTTTTAGTTACTTCAATTACCTTAGAGCTTCAAATTAGGAGGCAAATTTTCTGTGAAATGAGTAACTATCTTTATCTTCAAATGCTGACTGTTACTTAAATCCCACCAATTAACAATTCTGTATCATATACGCTACACCTTAAAAGTTTTGATCTCCACAGAATGTCAACAAAATTAGGCAAACTAGACTTCCATGACCAAAGATGTTATACGATATTCATGATCTGAAACAACAACAATCAGTGAGTGGTTTTCTTTAGGAAAGAATCCAATTAAAAACAGTACTAGATTCTTACCCTGTCACTGTATTTATTGAAGATTTTGTATCTTATGTACTCTTACCATTTATTACACTAGGGAGACAATATGGTGTTTACTCATGTGAGTTAAAGGGTAAGAATGTGATCAAAGGGAAAAAATAATTCCTCAGGGATAAGGAAGGAAAAGAAAATGGGAAAAGAAAAAATATATAAATTTGTATAGACACACATAAGATACCTAAGATGATTGTGCTATAAATCTATAAGTTCATAGAACAAAGCAGTTAATAGAATTGGAACAATTTTGCATGTTTGTGGCAGGTGATCTGAGGAACTCTTGATGATCACTATGTAAAATATCAACCTCAGCGTTGCTCTCACCACGTTTTGAAAGCCTATTGTTTTGGGCTCTTTGTTATTGTTATTTACTTGTTTGTCTTTTTAGTTTCTTATTTTTCTAGTAATCCGTTTTATTTTGCTTTTCCCTCTAACGTATACAGGATAGGTATACATGTAGAGGCTTGTACATGCCTAGAACTTCTCCTAAACAGTTCATGAGAATTGATTTTATTATGTGTGATGAACAGCTACTTTGAAGAAAAGCAGACATTACGGTATCCACTGCTGATTCCACATCATCATGCTGTGAAATCAAGTAATGTTTCTATTCTTTGTGCAGAATGTTTTTAATCTGTTTTGTATTGTTTATTTTCAACATACATGAAGGTGTGGAGAGCTATTTTGAAGAAAACAAGAGACATTATGACAGCCATTGTTAATTTTCATATTGTCTAGTTTTCAAGGCCTGTAATACTTTCATTACTCTGTTCTGATCAGTTTTATACTATTTTGTGTTGTATGAATTCATTGTGTGTAAAGATATGGAAAACTATTTAGGGGAAAACAAGAAACATTATTGTAGTCACTGTAGATCTCCCATTGTCTTGCTTTGAAATATGTGTCACATTGTTTTGTTTCTGATCCGTTTTGTTGTTTTGCTTTACTTTTTTTTTAAAATAAATTGCATTTTATATATTATACATATTTTATAAATAATATATATTATGCATATTATATAATTACTTTTTGTGTAAATATACATTGTGTATATGTGTGTATGTATATATATATATATATATATATAATGAACTTAATTTTTTGGTATGAAGAATTGATCACATGAACTCATGCTTGCAAGGCAGGTGCTGTGCCACTGAGCTATATCTTTGGCCCTTTTTATATATTTTATATAATTAACATAATAGTCACTTTATGAACTAAAAGTACACATAAAAATCAAAAGAAAAATAAAAGCAGTTGATAATCTACAAAAATTGAAACAATCTTAACAGTTCATTTTCAGTCAGTTAAAATATCCATATGGAGATAATTTGTCAACATAATTTTGAGGCAAATCCTCTTTGTGTTGCTTTCTTTTTCCTACCCTATATTGTTCTTTTAAGTAAAAATATTTATTTTAAGTTATAATTACAATGCTGCAGTGAAATCTATTTCTGTATATTCTTTTACAGGTACATATTATTTATATTTTATCTTTGAATACTTCCTCCGAAATAACTTTTTTTGAAATAACAAATTTATAGAAACAAAATTTATGTCTTTATTAATTTGACATACTCAGCATGTTCTTAAAGATTTACAAAACCCTTAATGGATGTGTTTACTGTCGCTAAGCACTATTTGAACTATGGTGCCTGGCTCTCCACACTTAAACCAGTAATGAGCATTATTTTTTGTTTATTGTCTTTATTTTATTTTAATAAGATTTTACTGTACATTTTACTAAATATAATGTGTATGACATAGTTTAATAATTTAGTCAAAGAATATATTTGGCTACATCATAATTTGTAAAATTAATAAATACTCTGGAATGTATTGCACAATTCCATTCATCAACATAATTTTACATAATTACATGTGTGCTTAAAAATAATGGAGGAAATATGAATGTAAAATTTACTCTGATTTTCTAAATTTACTCAAAATTTACTCTGATAGTCATTAGCCAAAATAGAAGTCTATTTTTTCCTCTTAATGCATGATAGAAATCATATCAATTCCTCAACATAAAAGTTTTTCATAATATGCATGAAAGAATGAATGTATTTTATGGAATCTTGAAGGAAAATTAATGATATAATGATTAATTCCTTTAATAATGCTATGACAATGTCCTACTTTTTGGGATTCTGCAAGCAAAGGGAAAACAAAGGGTTGCACATACTAAGGGTCAGCAAAATTGCTGCCACCTGTCCAGCCTAATTAATAGTTTTTATTGAGATAAAGAACAAAGAAACTCAAATTGCACATGCTTAGATTATATAACTTTTTGGCTTCTTGTCCTTATAATACCTCAATGGAATTTTAGTCACCTGGCATTCCTTTTGGACTCGTTTCTTTGATTCCATTTCATTTATATGTTTGGCATTTATGATTTGTATTGTTTTCCTGAGCTCTTATATTTTTTGTCTGTGTCTGTTTTAATGTCTTCCATTTGGATCATTTCTTTTTGTGCTTTAGAGATTATTACTGTGGCCTCTACATTTGGGCTTCTCACTTTTGCTGCTATCATTCCAGAGAGTTCCAATGATTGGATACCAATTTCCTTTACCCTATTGTGCTCTGGATTTGTTCTGGATAGGTAGGAAATTTGGGGTTTGCACTTTGCTAATTAGTCTTGTCATTTTTTATTTTCCATTTTATTTTGTTTTTTGTGTTAATGCTTGTTGATTTCTTGTGTTAATTTTATCCCTGATGTCAAAGATTTCTTAGGAAATGTCTGTTCCTCAGGATGTCTTCTACATGTAGATGTTTGTTGGTCTTTATATCGATCCCAATGACTTACTTTCCCAATATATTAAGAATGTGAGGTCATGCCACAACCTGGCTCAGGGTGACATGGCATGCCTGTGTCCTGACAGGCACATCATGTGTGCAGCCCCAAAGGATGAAATGGCAAGTAAATACATGAAAAAATGTTCATCATCATTGGTCATTAGAGAAATGCAAATTAAAACCACACTGAGAGTCCATCTGACTCCTGAAAGAATGACCCGGATCAAGAAATTCAACAATAACAAATGCTGGAGAGGATGTGGGAAAAAGGAACTCTCCTACACTGTTGGTGGGAGTTTAGACTGGTACAACCTTTGTGGAGGTCAGTCTGGAGATTTCTCAAAAAGCTGGGATTGGAAATCCCGTTTGTTCCAGCTATTCCACTTCTAGGCATATTCCGAGAAGAACTGAAAGCATCATACCACAGTGATATATGTGCACCTATGTTTATAGCAGCACAATTTGTAATCACCAGATCTTGGAAACAACCCAAGTGTCCATCAACTGAGAAATGCATTAAAAAGTTGTGGTATTTCTATACAGTGGAGTATTACTCAGGTATAAAGAAGGATCACATTGAGATATTTATCAATAAATGGGTGCAGCTTGAGACCATACTCATAAGTGAAATAAATCAATCTCGCATGTGTGAATACTGAATAGTTTCCCTATTGTAAGTAATGATTCAAATATATAAAAGTATGTGGTAATCATGATTCCCATTATCTGGCCTTGAAGCCTTATAACACTTTCACTTATTAATTGGAATGACTTTATTCTGGGCTTCTTGATATGGAAATATTTGAAGCTTTAGTATATGAAGTTGTATTCAAATATTTCAAGGAAAAAGACAGATACTATGGTAACTACTATTAAGTTAGGTTATTTGGTGGTGAAGCACTACGTTGCTGAAACAGTCATGCTTTGCTCTGTATTGTTATGTTGTTATGTCCTCTTTTATCTCAATCTCTTCCTTATTCATTAAAAATTATTTAGTTATTTTTATGGTTTTTTTAATTAAGGGGAAAAATAAAATTAGCAGGATATATTATAGTAACTTTTTTTGATTTCCTATTAACTTGATTTGAAGTCCTGTAATACTCCCACTATCTTGTTTTGACTTATTAGACTCTCTTCAGTTCTGTATGATAGTATCAAGTTTGGGGGTATAGGCAACTACTTTGAAAGCAATAAGATTCACTAAGATGCCCATTCTGGTTTGACTATTATCTCCTTTGGAAGTCCTGTAA
Source organism: Cavia porcellus (assembly GCF_034190915.1). NCBI lineage: Eukaryota > Metazoa > Chordata > Mammalia > Rodentia > Caviidae > Cavia > Cavia porcellus. The sequence continues at coordinate 52,972,885 of NW_026947486.1, forward strand.
TGTTTACAATGTTTAAGTTTTATTGTTCTTGTTCTCTACTGTTTCATTCAACTTTATAATACCTAATGAGATAGGCAATTCTTTTTAAGGAAGCAAGAGTCATTATGGTAACCATTGTTGATAACCTTGTACTCTGTTTTTACATCATGTGCTATGTCTACCCTTGGTTTTGACTGACAGCTTTGTTTTGCCATGTTTAACTTTATTCTCTTCCAAAAAAAGGAATAAGAACTAAGGAGTAACAAAACCCAAAATGTGTAGATTTTGTTGTAAAAAATAGAGGGAAAAAAGTGCTCTAAAGGATACAACTGCAAGTGTGTTTAAGGGTGTTAAATAGCTTACCAGATTAATGTTTTTGGTTGGATCATTGAACACAACTGTTTGCAGTTTCTCTCTTTGAATGTTCACTTTGTATGCTTTGATACTATGACTTGAGCAACTATCTCTAAGATGATAACGTGTAATCTATTAACTGGTGGTTTCTTACTGTTTTTTTTTTTTTTTTTTTTTTTTTTTTTTTTTTTTTTGTAATTCTGTATTACTTGTACCGTTACACCACTTTGTTTTGTTTTGTTTTTTCTCTTTTTCCTTTTAAATAAAATTTTAAAAAAAGAACAATGGCAGACTTTTCAGCCCAAGCTTTAAAGTTAAGAGGAGCTTGGAAGTACTTCAATCCCTTAAAGAAAACAACTTTCACTCCAGACTGATGTCTGCAGCAAAACTGAGTTTCAAATTTAATGACGAAACAAGATACTTCCATGACAAAGAAAAACTGAAGAAATTCATGTCCACCAAACCAACCCTAGAAAGAGTACTGAAAGACATGCAAGGTAAAGATTAAAAAAATGATCATGATCTCCAGAACAGCAACAGAAAGAAACTACCAGAACGTACAATAAATTAAACAAGGAAGAAAAGTGGGAAACCAACAACAGGAACATAACATGGCAAAGTCAAGCCAGTACATATTAGTGGTATCTATAAATGTAAATGGACTCAATTCACCTATCAAAAGAAACAGGTTGGCAGAATGAATCACAAAACAGGATCCCACTCTAAAAGAAACTCATAGATTAAATATCTAAGGATGGAAAAACAGTATTCCTTGCAACAGGAAGCCAGAAAAAAGCAGGGGTACCTATTGTGTTTGCAGACAAAGTGAACTTCAAACCTAAAAGTATTAAAAGAAATGAAGAAGGCCATTATCTACTTATATGTGGAAATCCATAAGAGGAAGAACTAAGAATTATAAATATATATGCACTAAATACAGAAGCACCCAACTACATAAGATAAATAATAATGGACGTGAAAAACCAAATACCCAAGAGCACAATTGCAATAGGAGACCTTAACAGCCCACTGTCACAAAGAGATACATTAACTAGACAAAAAGTCAGCAAAGAAATAACAGAATAGATTCAAACTTGTGAGCAAACGAACTAAGTGGATGTTTGCAGAGTGTTCCATCCAACCACATCAGAATATACATTATTCTCAGCTGCACTTGGAACAATCTCCACAATAGACAATAGATTGACTCATAAAACATGCTTAAGTAAATGCAAAGGGAGTGGAAACTATCCTATGCACAATATTTTACTGTAGTGCACTAACATAGAAAATCAATAACAAAAAAACTGAAAAACCTGCATAAATGCATGGGAGTGAAATAACAACCTTCTGAACAACCAGTGGGTTATTGAAGAAATTAAAGAAGAAATAAAACAATAAGTACAATACAATACAATACAATGAAAATGCATATACAACATACTGTAACCTGTGGGATGCAATGATAGCAGTCCCAAGACAGAAATATGAAGCACTAAATAATCACATCAAGAAAATGGAACAAGCACACAAAAAAATAAACTAATACTACATCTCAAGCATTTGGAAAAGGAAGAGCAACTCAAACGCAAAGCTCAATGAAGAGCAGAAATTTTAAAGAATAGAGCATAAATTAATGCAAGTGAAACCAAAAAGGCAATACAAAGAACTAATGAATCAAATAACTGGTTTTTTGAGAGAATAAACAATATTTGTAAACATCTAGTCAACCTTATCAAGAAAAAGACAGAAAAAATTAAACCATGCAATAAAGACAGAAAAGAGTCACATTACTAGAAATCTCATTACTAGAAAACTCAAAATTACTGCATATCTCATGAAAATTCAGTAGATTATGAATACCTACTTTGAAAATCTCTACTCACATAGGATGGAAAACACAGAGGAATTGGACAGATTTCTAGAAACATATGAACTACCAAAGCCCAATGAAAAAAGATATGACCAATTTTAATAACCCAATATCATCTACTGAAATGCAAAACATGATTAAAAACTTACCAACAAAGAAAAGCCAAGGTCTTGATTGATTCTCTGCTGTATTATATAAGAAATGTAGAGATTTAATGCTGATACTCCTTAAACTCTTCAATGAAATTGAAAGAGAAACAGTCCTCCCTAAATCTTTCTTGGCGGTAAGTATCACTCTGATACCAAAACCAGAGAAAGACCCTACCAAAAAGGACAGCTATAGACCAATAACACTAATGAACATTGTTGCAAAGATTCTCAATAAAATACTGGCAAAAAAGAATGCAGCAAATCAAAAGTTTATAAAACACTACCAATGGGGGTTTATTCCAGATATTCAGGGATGGATCAGCATATGTAAATCAATAAATGTAATACACCATATCAAGAAAGCCAAAACTCAAAAATCACATGATGATCTCAATAGATGCAAAAAATGTTTTTGATAGCATCCAACACCTGTTTATGATAATAGCCCTTCAGAAACTTGGAATCGATCAATGTACCTCAATCTCATAAAGGCCATTTGTGACAAGCCAACAGCCAACACTATACTAAAAGGACAAAAAGTGAAAGTCTTCCCTCCAAAATCAGGAACAAGACAAGGATATACACTATCACCACTCCTATTCAATATAGTTATAAAATTGTTAGCCAGATTATTTGGAAAATAGGGAGAAATAAAAGGGAGAAAAATAAAAGAAGATGTTAAATTACATTATTTGCAGTTGACGTGATACTCTACATAGAAGATGCCAGAAACTCCATTAAAAGACTACTAGAGATAACAAACAATATCAGCGCTATAGCAGCATAGAAAGTCAACACTAAAAAATCATTAGCATTCCTGTACAAAAGCAAAAATCCCCATGAGAGAGAAATTATGGAAATATCACATAACACAAGTGTCTAAAATAATGAGATACATAGGCATCAATGTAACCAAGAATGTAAATGTCTATATGCGGAAAATTATGCTACTCTAAAAAGGACATTGAAGAGGATTCTAGAAACTGGAAGGATATGCCTTGCTCTTGGCTAGGAAGAACCAACTTTGTGAAAATGGCCATACTCCCAAAACTTTTATACACATTCAATGCAATTCCAATCCTAATACAATCAACATATCTTACTGATCTAGAGTATTCCTAAAATTCATTTGGAAACAGAAGAAACTTAGAATAGCTAAAGCAATTCTTGGCAACAAACGCAAGACAGGAGGCACCTCAATTCCTGTCTTGAAACTATATTGCAAAGTGACAGTAATAAAATCCCCATGGTACTGGCAAAGAAATAGAACTGAGGATCAATGGAACGGATTAGGACATGCATGTGCAACTACAATGACATTCAGCCACTTAATATTTGGCAAAGGGGCCAAACATGTTCACTGGAAAAAAATGTATCAAATGATGTTGGAAATATTGGCTTTCCACATGCTGAAGATTGAAAATAAACTGATGTATATCACCATACACTAAACTTAAGTAAAAATAGATCAAGTATCTAAATAGTAAAATAGAAATACTAAATCTACTGGAGGATAAGGTAGGTAGAAATCTTGGAGACATAGGGCTATAGAGAGAATTCATGAATAACATGCAATCCTCACAGCAAATACTTCAAAGAATCAACAACTGGGATCTCATATTACTGAAAACTTTCTGCAATTTAAAGGAAATCATCAACAAAGTGAAAAGAAAACCCACAGAATGGGAAAGAATTTTAGCCAATAATCTGTCAGACAAAGGTTTACATCCAGAAGATACAAAAAACTGGAAAACATCAAAGCCCCCAAATTCAAAGACCCTCTCAAAAAATGGTCATCGGAGATGAACACACAGTTCTCAGATGAAGATATTCAAATGGCAAATAAATATATGAAGAAATGTTTACAATCACAGGCCATTCTGGAAATTCCAATTAAACATCCATTGAGATTTCATCTCTCCTTGGAAAGAATGGCTGCAATCAAGAAAGCAACTGATAACAAATGTTGATGAAAATGATGAAAAGGAACACTTCTCTACTGTTGGTGGGAGTGCAGACCGGTGCAAGCACTGTGAAAATCAGTATGGGCATTCCTCAAAATCTAAGATTAGAAATTGCATTCAATCTAGCTATTCTCTTCCTGGGCATTTTCACAGAGAAATTGAAAAGATCATGTCACAAGGGTATATGTGCATCCATGCTCATAGCAGCACAAATTGTGGTAGCTAAATGTTGTAATCAACCAAAATGCCCACCAACTGCAGACAGGATGAAAAAGTTGTGATATATCTATACAATGGAGTACTAGTCAGCTACAAAAAAGGATGATCTTGAGGCCTTTATAGGTAAATGATGGCAACTTGTGAATATCCTCATAAGTGAAAGATACAAGACTCACATTAGTAAATATTACATTATCTCTCAAATGTAAAAAATAATAAAGACTGACAGAGTAATTGGATCCAAAAGTATAATAGATATTATAAAAGGGAAAGAGAAGCAAAGTGCTCTAAATGTTATGTGTCGTGTGTAAGATAGATGATTATCTATAGATCTAGATAAGATAGATGATCATTACTGAATTTCTGTTGGATTACAGATCAAAAGGGCTAGTATTGTCAGTGTTTGTATGTCTAGCCACTTTATGCGTTAATTTTGTGACTTTGGCAACTATTTTCAGGATGACAGTATGTAATATGTATCAATAGAGTTTTTATGATGTTTAAGTTGCTTTTATATTCTGTATTGTTCTACCATTTTTCATTTTTTCTGTTTTTTTTTTAATTTTCTTTTCTTTCTTTCTTTAAAAAATGTCACTATGCAATATAACCAATGCTAAATTTGCTTCAATATGTTTTGTATGCCTATTTGTTATTGTTTTGGAATTGTTGTTGTTGTCTTTTTTGATTTTTGTTATTATTTTCTGACTTTTTTCTTTTTAAAATAAAACAGTTAATAAAAAAATAAATAGGAAAAAAGGCATGAGAAAAAAAGAATGTTATCAATTTTATGCTGGAATCATCACCTTTGTACTTGAGTGTACTGCTGGTTATGACCCTTTACAAATGCTGTGTTGTCATACAGGGGACAATAATTGATTATAACTGATAATATATCATGGTTGAAGTAGTACAATGAGCAGTAACAACAGATTCAAGCACTGTCAGATTACTGACAAACTCCAGTAGCTATTATTCTCATATCTTTAGTCACTGGATCAAGTTACAAAGTTATATATTATAGGACAACTTATACCAGGAACTTGTATACAATGAATTTTCACTTAGTACCTGATTTTTACACTTTTGCATGGTCAGTTTAAGAGGGATGATTTGTGGAATGGATAAATGAATAAGGACAAATACAGAAGGAGTGACATTGGAGGGCATATGTTGATCATGTCCAAATTGTGGTAAATTTAGGACACAAGAGAGAAGGATTGGAATAGGCAAACCTAGGAGTATTGAAATGAACCTGAAAAAGAAGAAATATTTACACATGTGAGAGTATCATAAAATCATGTGAGGTAATTGATGAAAAAGAGGATGAGCATGATTAGAGTAGAACAAAAATAAACGTTAGAGATATAAATGATGCAATAAAGAGAAAAGACCAGGAAAAAGAGAAAGAAAATCTAAGTAACAGTAATCACACACATCAACAAAATGACAAACATACAGAAAAGTAAACAAAAAAGAACATAGAGAAAAAAAGAAAGCAAGAGAAAAGTCACTAAGCCAAATGAATACAAAGAGGAAAAACAATTAGACAGAAAAATAAAAATAATGAAATTCCTCTACTTTCTACAGTTCTGTTCTAGGTCCAAGTTGGATACCAGAAATGTGTACCATAGCCAAGATAACAGGTTGATTTGTTCTGGGTCTGATCTTGGCTTCTGGATTTGGGGAGTGGCACTAGTTTTCTGTGGCTGGAGTTCTTCCCAGGCATATGTAAAGATAAAAAAAGAGGAAATAAATAGGAGACAGTCCTATTCACGCACCTCTATTCCCTATGTCATGGTCCCTAAGTAGAATACAATTTCACCTAACTTACCACCTGTTGGCTTGTATTGCTACTGTTGCTTCAGTATTTTCTATGCCACTAGTCCTGCCTGTTCATTGTGTGTGTCATAACTAGGAGCTCTACTATGTTGATGGTGTTCCGGCTGGTCTCTGGGCTCTGAAGACGGAAAATGGAAGGTATCCTCAGTCGGCATTCAGTCTCAAGTATTCTTCACACCAGTTGTCTCAGGGTCCTGCCAATGGAATGAGGGAGTATCCGCTTGTCAGGACTGTTTCTATGGTTCACCCCATGTCATTCCCATGGAGGGATAGGGAAGCAAATTTCATGCATTTTGTAGAGCATTATATTTAAAAAAGATGTTCCTTGAATTTCAGTGTTGCAATTTATGATGATTTGTCTTTATAATTGCATGAAAATATGTATTTAGTAAAACCCATAATTTCAAACTTTGATTATAATTTTTTACAGACTACATATATGCAATATATTACAGCAAATCTCAACTTAAAATCAGCCACACAACTGAAACAATAAACAACTTACATTACATAGTATCCTGTATTGCTAGGCTATGATGTTAGGTAAGTTACTAGAACATAACTCTGTCTTAAATCATAAACCATCTATATCCCACTATTCCATTTTAAAGACACTAAGTAGAGTGATGCTGGTTATTTCTTTTACCTCATTTTGTTAAGATTTGAAGTTTATTTTTTAAATTTATTACATGATTTGATTAAAACAATTCTCTATTGTACACTAATATTAATACCAAACCACCTCATTTTAAATTAAGTCTTATCCTAGTTAGCCATTTCTACTTGAACCCTTAGTGTCCTTTTATCTACAAGTGAGAAAATATCATGTCATTCCTTGATAAATTACATAACACAGCATACAGTAAGGATGTAGGAAGATTGTGGATATTTCAACTCAACTTGCCAATATCAGGGCTAGAGATTATTTTCTTTACAATGATACTGGCTATTTTATGATGGCTTAATGATGACAATTTCAGATAATTCATTGCATTTGAAAATTCCAAGACCAAAAAATTGAGGCGGTGCTTCGTGATTTATCTGAAAATACATATCTTATATTGTAAAAAAAACACATTTTTTGAACAGTACACACTTCAAGATGTCCCAAAATTTTCTTTAATTATGATTTTATCAAATATACTATCAGAGAAACTAGGTGAGTGTCTGGCAGTGTTAAACTCTTGCATAATGGTAGTTTCTTCCAAAAAGAAATAAAATTAATGTAACAGTTGCTGCATAAGCACAATAACATGCCTCGAGTTAGCTACACAGCCTTCTTATGCAACCTGCAGCTCATTTAAAAATTTCCCAAATTTAGTGTATGTATTTTCAGTGTACTTTCTCCCTCCATGCAAGACACAATTCCAAAGATATAACCAATCCCAGAAAGCTGTAAAATAATGTAATTCAAATAGATAGGTTTGAAATATTACTTCCTCATAAAAGTTATGTTGATGTATCAGAAATTTAGATTCATCTTTCATTTAATCTTTACTCTGTTTTTGTTTAGTTTTGCTGGAATCCTTCATATATATTCCATATTTTTTAGAAACAATTGCTTTACTCTGAAAATTAAGATATTATAAGATACATTAACCATGAAGTCTGAAAAGATGTTGGCCATGTTTCATCATTGTCATGGTTTAGGTCTGTGGCCCCCAAGCCTCAGGGGTTTGAATTGTGAATTTTTATCCATTCATTGTCTAGTGCTTGGATTGTTGGTGTCAGTGCTCCACCCACATAGGGATGGAGCCAGGATGTGATGTAATGGCAGGAAGAAGTTGTGTCTTGCTCTTTGCTGGTTCCTGCTTGCTGTTTGCAGCCACCATGAACTGCAGCCTAGCCATGCCCACCTGCTTTGGAGCCAACTGAGTGTGGACTGAAACCTTCAAAAACTGTAAGAAATAAACCTTTTCTTTCCCAACTTTGGGCTTCAGGCATTTTTGTCTCAGCAATGAGTAAAAAGTAACTAAGACAGAGTATGGTACCGAGGAGTGGGTTTGTTTGCTGTGACTATACATGGCAATGTTTTTCAAGAGGCTGTGGAAATGGCTTGTGAGCAGAGTTTGGAAAGGTTCAGACATGTCACCTGGATGCATAGAGCTGGAGCAGCTTAGTCTGTTCTGTAGAGGAGATTCTGGTCAGAGCTCCAGAGACCAGATGGCTGATACAAAGCCTCCTGGGAAAGACCAAGCTTGGGAGGTTTCTGCTGGGAAGCAGGACTGCATTGGTTGTTGGACTCCACATGATGTGTGCTATGGCTTGGCAGAAAGTTTGTCTGCATTTTGCTCCTGACCAGAGACTGCCTGAGACTGAGACAAAGGGCAATGGACTGATTAATCTTGAAAAAGAAATTAAAAAGAAATCAAACATTGAGGCTGTGGCATGGCTATTGTTGGGGACTTTCAGCCAGCTTTATGTTTCAAATCAAGAGCAAAGAGCACAGCAGGATAATTTACAATGCTGTGAGTTTGGCCAGAAGAAAATTCCAGGAAGGCTGTGGATTGTAAAGACAGAGTTGAGATTTTGATTGTTGATAGGAAACAGAGAGATAAGAAAGATGGCCCCGGGGCATCCCAAGAAGTGTGTCCCCACCCTTTGCAGCCTCACAGCAAAGGTGAAAGAATTTGTTCAGAAGAGAAGGCTGCAGAGCACCATGCTCCAGAATGGTGACAGAGGCCACATAAGGTTCCCGAATGGCGGCAATGTAGAGAAGCTTTTCATCACACTCAGGTAAACGGAGCCCTGCAATCCAGGCAACTGACCCCTACAACCAAGAAAGAGAAAAGCCTGGCTACTGCTTCAGCTAGCAGCAAACCTTGGTGGCATCCAAATGGTGCTGATTTTAGGTGCAAGGAAAATGCACGAATTCTGAGGGTAAAACGGTTTCCACCTCAATTGCAAAGGGCCTGGGAGGTCAAGAAGTGTGCCCCTGAAAGGGCAATTTGTGAAGATAAGGTGAAGCCAAAGGTGCAGTGGAGACCCCAAAAGTTTGGAAAAGCCAGGAACGTGGGTGATCCAAGGAAAGCTGCAAAAAGTGAGCAGAGAGGATTTAAGAGAGAAGCTGCAGGAACTGATATCCCTGTAAATGCCATGGGGGTAGAATCATCAAAGTCTTTTGGAGCTTGTAAACAGATTGCTTCAGATGCTGAGTTTGGAACTCTAGGACTTAATGTTAGCCCTGCTGGATGTTGGACTTGCTTTGTTTCCAATGCTTTATATTCCCCTGCTTGTAACTTTTGGAATGGTAATGTGTATCGTGTGCCTTTGCATTTCAGAAATGTTTAACCTTGTTTCATTTGTACAGGGGGTTACAGTTAAGAGTTTGCCATAGATCTTGGAGGAGACTTGGGATTTAGACTTTTCAGCAGGGCTGAAGCTGTTAGGACTTTGGAAAATCTTGGAGGTGGACTAAATGTCTTTTGTATAAAGGATGTACACGAGTCCTGGGGGCTCGGTGTGGAATGTCATGGTTTATGTCTGTGGCCCCCAGGCCTCAGGGGTTTGATTTGTGCATTTGTTATTCTTTCATTGTCTAGTGCTTGGATTGATAGTGTCAGTGCTACACCCACATAGGAGTGGAGCCAGGATGCGATGTAATGGCAGGAAGAAGGTGTGTCTTGCTCTTTGCTGGTTCCTGCTTGCTGTTTGCAGCCACCATGAACTGCAGCCCAGCCATGACTGCCTGCCTTGGAGCCAACTGAGTGTGGACTGAAACCTCCAAATATTATAAGAAATAAACCTTTCCTTTCCCAACTTTGGGCTTCAAGTATTTTGTCTCAGCAATGAGTAAAAAGTAACTAAGACAATCATGAACTGTGAAATATCAAGGTATAAATTTATGGAATTCTAATGCAATCTGAGTTTTAAAAAGTCTTCGAAGTAAGGTTGTTTCTTTGCATATGTATGGGGCATGACAAATGAAACTTGCTAAGCAAAAAAGGTAAATTTTACACACATTATTTTGTATCATGCTATATGATAGATATGACACCATTTGAATTTAAAATATTTTTTCATACGTTTCCCAAAAGAGTTCCTTCTAAAAGTCCTATTTATGGCAACTTGTGGTTGTACTGGACCAGCATGGCTCATCCTGAGTGGGCCTGCAGTGGCCTTCCCCATCCCTGCCAGGATTGGTGGACTCTGAAGGTCTAAGCAAGTGGGAACCATTGGCTCCAGAAGCTGGGCAGCCAGGATGATTGTTCCCTGCACTATCCTCGAGCCCAGCTACTGTGGGATCCTTGCTCGGCCCAGGAGGGAACTTTGCAGTTTCCTGTTGCGCTGAACCAGCTTGGTGCATCTTGAGCCAGCCTGCCTCACCCCAAGTGACCGTCTCTCAATCTGGGAAAGTGGGTGGCCAGAGTTCAAGGAGCACAGGGCATAGAAGAGGATTTCCAACAGACCCTGGAGAAGACATGGAGTAACACTTGAAACACAGAAATGTAGGAACATGACAAAATGAAAGACCAAGTTACAATCTCAAACCTCCAGCCCTACCCAAGAAACATTAGTAGTTATGTACATAGAAGAAAATATAAACCATAGACCTGAAATATCAGACATAATAGCAACTAAAATAAAGAAGCTACTGCAGGAAGCTTCAAAGGAATTGAAACTAGAAATAGTCTACCAGGTAAAAGAAGAAATTATAAAAGAAATGAAGGAGATGTTGAACTTATCTAAAAAAGACACACTTAAAAAATTGGAGTAACTAAACAAAAAGATAGAATCCCTGGATGAACAATATAAGAAACAAACAGAATACATAAAGCACATGAAAAGAGATATGCAGGAAATAAACAATTCCATTGAAAGCTATAAAAACTGCTTCAATGAATGTGAAGATAGAATTTCAGAACTTGAAGACAGGACTGCAGCTAATGAACAGGAAAGGCAAGATATTTTAAAAATAACAAGGGAAAAGGAAATAACAATTAAACAGCTGCAAGAGGATGCAAAGAAAAACAACATAAGATTGATAGGGATAAATGAAAAAGAAGGGGACAACATAAAGGATGTCAAGAGCATATTTAGAGAACTAAGAGCTGAAAATTTTCCAAACATGAGATTGGAAACTGACATCAGGATCAGAGAAGCATACAGAACTCTAAATAGCCATAAACAAAATAAAACTACACCCAGACATATAATAATTATCATCACAGAAATCCAACATAGGTAAAGAATAAATTATTAAAGGCTATCAGAGAGAAAACACAGATCACTTATAAAGGAAAACCTATCAGAATCACAGTAGACTTCTCAGCACAAACAAAAAAAGTCAAGAAGAGCAAGAAGTGTTTAAATCCTAAAGGAAAATGATTCCCAACCTAGACTGATGTACCCTGAAAAAGTGTCCTTCAGAATGGATGGAGAAATAAGATATTTCCATGAGAGAGAACAGCTGAAGAACTTCATGATCACCAATCCAATCCTGCAAAGAATAATGAAATAAATTTTATATACTTAGGAAAAAACACTAAGGAAAGCAGACAATTAAACAGAATGGAAAGATAAAAATGCAATAGCAGAAGGATAACATGTCTACAATAAACCAATAGATTACAGTTATACCATTAATGCAAATAGTCTCAAATTACCAATTAAAAGAAACGGACTGGAAGAATGGATCAAGAAGCAACATTCAACCATATGTTGTCTACAAGAAACCCATCTAAACCAAAGAAATACTCACAGACTGAAAGTCAAAGGATGGAAAACAATACTTCATGCCACAGGAACCCCCCCAAAAAATGAGGGGTAGCTATTCTGTTTGCAGGCAATGTGAAATTCAAACCAACAATGATCAGAAGAGATAAAGAAGGTCACTACATATTGGTTAGGGGAAAACTTCAAGAGGAAATGATAACTATCTCAAATATACAAGCACAAAATTCCAGAGCACCCAGTTATATAAAACAACTATTAACAGAAATGAAAAATCAAATTATCAGTAACACAATTGTAACAGGAGACCTTAACACACCATTGACACCAAGGGACAGATCAATCAGACAGAAAATCAACAAAGAAATAACAGAACTGAATCACACAAGTGAACAAATGGACTTGATAGACATATACAGAGTGTTCCAACCATCAACATCAGAATACACATTCTTCTCAGGAGTACATAAGTCATTCTCTAAATTAGACAATATATTAGCTCACAGAAAATATTTAAATAAATGCAAAACAGTTGAAATTATCCCTTGCATGTTATCATATCATAACAGTATGAAAATAGAAATTAATGATTGAAGGCACAACAAAAATCCCAACATCACATGGAAACTAACACACTCTTGATTAATCAGTGGGTAACAGAGAAAATTAAACAAGAAATTAATGCCTACAAGCAAACAAAAATACAAACACAACTTAGCGTAATCTGTAAGATGCAATGAAAGCAGTCCTCAGAAGAAAATGTACTGCACTGAGTTCCCACATCTGGAAAACAGAATGAATACAAATAAATAATTTCATGTTACACCCAAAATTCCAGAAAAAGAAGAGCAAGCCAACCCCAAGGGCAAAAGAAGAGAGGAAATTATAAAAATCAGAGCAGAAATCAATGCAATAGAGACTAAGAAAACAATGCAAAGACTCAATGAATCAAAGAGTTGATTTTTTGAAAGAATAAATGAAATTGATAAGCCCCTAGCCAATCTTATTTTAAAAGGAAGGAAGAAGCTCAATTTCATTCCATAACAAACAAAAATGTGAAATTACTTGTATGGAATACAGAAGGTCATCAAGACCTCTTTTGAAAACCTCTCCTCTCAAAGGCTTAATAACACTGAAGAAATAGACAGATTCCTAGAAACATAGGAAGTACCAAAGCTAGGTCCAGAAGATGTAAAACTGCTGAGTAACCCAATCTCTACTAATGAAATTGAAAATGTAATTAAGTCCTTACTTACAAAGAAGAACCCAGGCCCACATGAATTCACTGCAGAATTCTACAAGAAGTACAAAGAACACTTAATGCTGACACTCCTCAAACTCTTCAATGAAACAGAAAGGCAAACAATGCTCCCTGAGTGATTCCTGGAAGGAAATATTACTCAAGTAATAAAACCTGAGAAAGACCCAACTAAAAAATAGAAGTACAGGCCAATATCCCTAATGAACACAGAAGGAAAAATCCTCAATAAAATATTGGCAAATATGATGCAGCAAATCATCAAGAAGATTAACCATGACCAAGTGTGATTCACCCCAGACATACAGGGATGGTTCAACATACATAAGTCAATAAATCTAATCCATCATATCAATAAGCCAAAAGAAAGATCACATGATGATTTCTATGGATGCAGAAAAAGCTGTTGATAAAGTCCAAAATTTTTTTAAGGTAGGAACTTTACAGAAAATTGGAACAGATGGTCTTTACCTCAATATGATAAAGGTCATCAATGACAAACCAACAGCCAGTATCACACTAAATGGCCAAAAATCAAAGACCTTTACTTTAAAATCAAGCACAAGCCAAAGATGTCCCTTATCACTGCTCCTTTTTAATATAGTACTGGAAATACTAGCAAGAACAATAAGACAAGAAAGAGAAATAATAGGGTAAAGATAGGAAAACAAGTTAAATTATCATAATTTGCAGATGACATGATACTCTACATAGAAGACCCCCAAAATTCCACTGAAGGACTCTTAGATATAATAAATAATTTCAGTAATGTTGCTGGATACAAAACCTACACTCAAAAATCAATAGCATTCCTATACACTAACTACAAAATTACAGATAGAGAAATTAGAGAAGCCACATCCTTCAGACTAGCAACCAAAAAAATGATGTATTTTGGAATTACTCTCATGAAAGAAGTGACAGACCTGTACAGGGAAAATTATAATACACTCAAAAATGTAACTGAAGACAATCTCAGAAAGTGGAAAGACACCCCTTGCTCATGGATAGGAAGAATAAATATTGTGAAAATTGCCATTTTCCCAAAACTTTTATACAGCTTCAATGCAATCCCAATAAAAATAGCAACATACCTCATAGATCTTGAGAAATCCCTCTTGAAATATATCTGGAGTGAGAAGAGACCTAGTGAGAATGTCCTTAGAAGACATTTCTAAGGAGCAAAGGCAAGGCAGGAGGCATCACGATCCCTGACTGAATTTATACTATAAAGCAACTGTAGTAAAATCAACATGGCACTGAAATAAAAACAGAGCCAAAGATCAGTGGAATAGATTAGAAGACACACGACAACTACATACACACTCAATCACATTCTCTTTGATAAAAGGTACAAGCATCTTCACTGGAAGAAAGACAGGATATTTAATGACTGGTATTGAATAAACTGGCTCTCCAAATGTCAAAAACTAAAACTAGACCCATGACTATCACCATGTACTACAATAAAATATAACTGAATCAAAGATCTGAATATTGAAACAGAAACACTAAATCTATTGGAAGATAAATTGGGTAAAGACCTGTATTGTTAGGTTGTTATGTCCTCTTTTATCTCAATCTCTCCCTTATTCATTAAAAATTATTTAGTTATTTGTTATGATTTTTAAATTAAGGGTAAAAATAAAAAAAAAATTAGCAGGATATATTATAGTAACTTTTTAAAAAATTTCCTATTAACTTGATTTGAAGTCCTGTAATACTCCCACTATCTTGTTTTGACTGATTAGACTCTGTTCAGTTCTGTAGGATAGTATCAAGTTTGAGGGTAGGCAACTACTTTGAAGGAAAAAAGATTCATTAAGATGCCCATTCTAGTTTGACTATTATCTCCTTTGGAAGTCCTGTAAAGTTTACAATATTTAGGTTTTATTGGTTTTGTTCTCTACTGTTTTGTTCAACTTTATAATACCTAATGAGATAGGCAATTCTTTTTGAGGAAGCAAGAGTCATTATGGTAACCATTGTTGATAACCTTGTACTCTGTTTTTACATCATGTGCTATGTCTACCATTGGTTTTGACTGACAGCTTTGTTTTGCCATGTTTAACTTTATTCTCTTCCAAAAAAAGGAATAAGAACTAAGGAGTAATAAAACCCAAAGTGTGTAAATTTTGTTCTACAAAAGAGGGAAAATAGTGCTCTAAAGGATACAACTGCAAGTGTGTTTACGGATATTAAATAGATGACCATATTAATGTTTTTGGTTAGATCATTGAACACAACTGCTTGCAGTCTCACTGTTTGAATGTCCACTTTATATGCTTTGATACTGTGACTTGAGCAACTATCTCTAAGATGATAATGTGTAATCTATTAACTGGTGATTTCTTTTTTTTTTTATTTTTTTTATAATTCTGTATTATTTGTAACCTTACCCCGCTTTGTTTTGTTTTGTTTTTTCTCTTTTTCCTTTTAAATATAATTTAAAAAAAAAAGATGGGAGGAGGGAAAAGAAAAGACATGGAAAAAAAAAAAAACCTTGAAGACATATCAGTGGGTAGACAATTCACAAAACGGAATCAAACCGCTCGGAAAATACTTCCCAGAATCAATAACTGGGATCACCTCTTATTAAAAAGTTTCTGCATGTAAAAATAACCCTCCAGGTTAGTGAAAAGAAACCCCACAAACTGGGACAAAAATGTTAGTGAACTGTCCCTCAGATAAAGGACTTGTGTCTAAAACACATAAAGAATTTTAAAAAAATCAGACACCCAGAATTTAAAGATACAATCCAAAAATGGGCATCTGAGATGAATACACAATTCTCAGCTGAAAAAATACAAATGGCAAATAAATACATGAAAAAATCTTCATCATCATTAGTCAATAGAGAAATGCAAATTAAAACCACACTGAGATTGCATCTCACTCCTCAAAGAATGGCCAGGATCAAGAAAACCACCAACAACAAAAGCTGAAGAGGCTGTGGGGAAAAGTAACTCTCCTGCACTGTTGGTGGGAGTGTAGATTAGTGCAACCAATGTGGAGGTCAGTCTGGAGATTTCTCAAAAAGCTGAGATTGGAAGTCCCATTTGTTCCAGCTATTCCACTTCTAGACCAGAAGTACTGAAACATTATACCATAGTGGTATATGAACATCCATGTTTATAGCAGCACCATTTGTAACAGCCAGATATTGGAAACAACCTATGTGTCCATCAACTAAGGAATGGATAAAAATTGAGTTATTTTTTACAATGGAGTACTACTCAGCTATAAAGAATGATCACATTGAGATATTCATAAATAAATGGGCACACCTTGAGACCATACTCATAAGTTAAATAAATCAAACTGACATGTATGAATACTACATAGTTTCTCTAGTGTAAGAAATGATAATACATAAAAGTATGTGGTAACCATGATTCCCCATTATATTGCTTTGAAGCCTTATAAGATTTTCACTCAAGAATTGGAATCATTTTTTTCTGTTTATTTTATTTTATTGTCTGTGATTATATGAACAGCTATTTTTAAGAAAACAAAACATAATGGCTAGTGCTGATTTAATATCATTTTGTTCTGAAATCCCATCAACTGTTGTTCTTCTGTCTTTATTGATTTTATCATGTTGTATCTTATTGGATTTTGTTATATGTGATAGTATAAACAAAAATTTTTATAGTCAAAGGGATAATATAGAAACCATTGTTCGTTTTCTGTTAGCTGGTTCTAAATACCCTGTAATGCTTTCATTCTCTTTAATGGTTTCACACTGTCTTGGTATGTTTGATGCTCTGGTATACAAAGTTATACTCAAATATTTCAAGAAAAGAGACACTATGGTAACTACTATTATGTCGAGTTATCTTGTGGTGAAACACTATGTTGCTTGAATCGTTCTGTTCTGACCTGTGTTGTTATGTTGTTATGTCCTCTTTTATCTCAATCTCCTTTTTTTAAATTTATTTTTTATTATGTTTTAGTTAAGGGAATAAACAAATAAATAGATATATAGCAGGATATATAAGTAACTTTTTTGATTTCCTATTAACTTGCCTTGAACCCATGTATTGCTCTCGCTATCTTGTTTTGACTGATTTTTTTCTATTTTGTTTTGTTTGATAATATCAAGTTTGAGGGTATGGGCAACTACTTCGAATGCAATAAGATTCACTATGATGCCCATTCTGGTTTGACTATCATCTTCTTTTGAAGTCCCATAATGTCTCCAATGTTTCAGTTTTATTGGCTTTGTTCTGTACTGTGTTCAATTTTATTATACCTGATGATATAGGCAATTCTTTTTAAGGTAGCAAGAGGCATTATGGTAACCATTGTTGATCACCCTGTTTTCTGTTTTTGCATCATGTACTATGTCCATTCTTTGTTTTGAATTTTTCTGCTTTGTTGCATCACATTTGGTTTTATTCTCTTCCAAAAAAGAAAAGTAATAAGAACTGTGGGAGTAATAAAACCCAAAATCTATAATTGTTATTGTATAAAAGAGAGGAAAAGTATGTGCTCTAAAAGATACAACTGCATGTATGTTTAAGTGTGTAAGATAGATAACCATATTACTAAGTTTTTGTTGGATCATTGGACACAACTGTTTGCAGTCTCACTGTTTGAATGTCCACTTTGTGTGCTTTAATTTTGTAACTTGATCAACTATTCCTACAATGACAATATGTAATCTATTAACTAGTGATTTATTACTGTTTATTTTTTTAAATTCTGTGTTATTTGTCTGCTTTTTCTGTTTTATTTTTTTTCTCTTTGAATAAAGTTTTTTAAAAGTCCTATTTATTTCTATCAGAAAGAGAAAAGTTCTCAAAATGTTTAAATAAGATAGTACTTCTCCTGAGGGTCATTTAATAATCTTAACTAGCCACACAGGGGTTGGTATTTCTTTTTTTTTTTTAATTGGGGATTAAACCCATAACTTCATGCTTTTCAGGCAGGTGCTTATGCTGCTGAGCTAAATGCCCAGCCCCTGGGTATTACTTTTTAAAAATGGTGTACTGTAAAAATGTTGCAGATCAGTTGTTGACTCAAAGAATTGGACGAGTCAAGACAAAGGGGGTATCACAAGTTTGTCTCTTCATTTTTTTTCCACATTTTTGTCCCCATAATACAAGCAGATAGATCCATGCTGAGTATTATAGTCCCAGTTTTGTTCTGTGGAAAGTGAATATAATAGCTCTTTCAGGGTTGTTTCCTTATCCGTTTAAGGCAGTTTGTTCATCTACATCATTTCTAGCATGTTGTAGGATTCTCTTTTATCTGGTACAGCAAGTGATGAAGACAAATTTTAAAGCTCAAGATGTTAAGTCAAAATCAGGATTCCAAGTTTGGAACACAACTGCCCACGTTCTAGGGTCTTTTGACAGTTGACTGAATCATTCCTTACACTGCCAGGCATCTGCAACTGAAAAGAAATATTTACACAAATATTTCCTTCCACCCTTTGGTTTTCTCTCAGGGGCAGGACAAATTTGTGAGCCAGAGCAGTAAGATGAATCACTTCAGGTTCAACCTATAAGATTTAAAGCTGTGTGTACCTAGTGGTACTTTAGACTTCCTGAGAAGGCTGCTGAGGGAGCTGCAGAATGTTGGGTTCTTTTGAGTCAATGGGTATTAATGGCGTCCCTTGGTTACTTGGTGAGGATGGACTTGATTTATTGGTCTGAGCTTAATAAGGGGGAATTCATTGAGGCCTCTTAGTGTTATTATTCTTTCCAAATAGGAAAAAAGGACCGATGTCCCTCTGAGAGACAAGTGAGGATATTATAGCAGATTCATCCTGGATATCTTTGTCTTAATCATGATGTATCTAAAGTGACATATTTCTTGAGCACTGCCTTTGACAGAGTCACAAAGGTCTGAAGATAATGCATTTAACATCCCCTTCTGTATTTCAAGCAGAAATACAGTAATTGCAGAATAGTATCATCCCTTACCCACCTTTTGCCACCTCCAAATTATTGAACTCAGACTGTATAAAAGGAATAGATAAGCTATTCCTGCTTTAAATTGTCAGGATCAAACCGGTTTGATTCATCAAACCTATGATCTAGTGATGAAGTTAATGAAATCTATATGGTGATGAGATCCAACAGATTTCCCATCTGCTTTCTTGGGATCAATAGAGAAACAAGGCAGTTGGTTTTTAATGTTTTGTCAATGCACGATAAGGAGACTCAAAGTTGGCAACTTTCCCCTTTTGACACTTTACACAACCTGAACAAATGTCTCTATCCAAACGTTAGAGTGATAGCAGAAGAAAGTTTTTGTCACCATATTGCAACCCATTAAGTCCTTGGGGAATGGGCTGTTGGTCTTCCAAGTCCAAACTCCCATGACATAACAGAAATACTTTCCAAGTAAAGTCCTTTTAACCACAAAGTCAGATTCCTTGATGGCCCAATTTGTCCTAAGCCTTCTGATGGCTTAGTTGGCATCCCAAGTATCTTGATGAGTCTACTTTGTGAAAATATCTCTTATGAGAAAACTTCTCTTGCCTTTAATCTGATGGATAAAATTACTCAGAACTGGGATTCTGTTTCCTATATTCACAGTCAATTTAATTAGCTTTTAAATATTAAATACTGCTCTGTTCAGGCATCAGGAATAGGTCTTTAATTCAACTGCACTTATACAGTGAAGCACAAAAGTCATGAGGCGATGGACTCAGGCAAGATCTTGGACCAGACAGCACAATGCTACTGGCACTGGGATCTGAACAAAAGGTTTTTGAATGTCTCCTTTGAGCTGGATAAGATGGTCATGCTCCATCCAGATGGAAGCAGTCTTTAATGCTGGCTGTGGACCTGAATCCACCTCCCTTAGGCACCTGCACTTTCCCAGGCTACACTGCCCAAGTTTCCTGTACACACCAAAATGTTCATTTTGTTTTTAACTGGACGTGTCAAAAGGTTATCTCTTGGCTAGTTATAAAAAAATATTGGATAACTTCTTTTAAAATGACTTACCAATCAAAATTATTCCTAATCTTTCTTGCACCAAAAAATTGAATGAGACAATGTAAAAATGGTGCCAAAAGTCTACTTGAAAATTTTAAAGTGAAGAATAAGGGAAGAGATAGCTCTCTAGGGTGAAATTGGGTTGATCAAAAGAAACCATAAGAGCAAAAATATAAATGTACTCAGAGCCCAAAAGACACAGGGTTGCTATTGTGAGAGGTCATGATTGAAGGTTCCTCCTAGTACCTGAATCTTTAATAATCTCCCCATTACATGAGATGCTTCACATGCAGGGCTCTGAAAATTATTTGGCAATATTCTGAGATCTTGTAATTGACAAATCCTGCTAATTTCCCTAGTCACCACTGACACACTCTATTTCCTATATCACCACCTTTTCTAATTCACCAAAATAACACAAATTTTGCATTATTTCTGTGAAAATACTTGCACAATTGCATTATTTCTGTGAAAATAATTTTCACAAAATGTTGAATGTTAGAATGTAATTGATTAAATTTAGTATTACGGGTTCCTTTTTGCTATCAGATGAGTAGCATACTCATATGTAAAAATACTGAGTAATTACATTTTATTACATTTATGGTTATGCCACATGAATTTTTGAAATGTGAGTATGAGATAATTTATAATCTTAAGAAAAATGATAAATTAATAGGAGAAGTCTGCTAAA
This sequence comes from Cavia porcellus, assembly GCF_034190915.1. NCBI lineage: Eukaryota > Metazoa > Chordata > Mammalia > Rodentia > Caviidae > Cavia > Cavia porcellus. The sequence continues at coordinate 52,993,843 of NW_026947486.1, forward strand.
TGGCCACTGGGAAGCTACAAGACTGTATTTCTTCATGGAAACCATAAAAATAAATTAAAAGAAACTGGCTAAAAAACATTATGAGCCATGTAAATCAGTGAAACTTCTACAATCATGTGTAAATTTGAACAAGGAAAAGCCACATTCATAATAGAAATTCTGTAGGATTTTTGCTTTCAATTCCTCTTCTGCTTTAAATGATGTGGTACTCCATAATTCTCAAATTTGAACTAGAAGGAGAAGGTCAGATGTCATAGAGATAGCAGAGTAGATTTGCTATGCAGTATTGCAGTTTATCTGAGAGTTGCCCAAAGACTGATGTATGTCTCATCTAGTTTGAATATCAAGTAGGGAAAAGAAACGGTCTTTGCCCATTGCTTCAGGGGAATTACAGGCTCACAGATATCTGTGCCAAGAAGTGATGTGGAATGTCTCGGTTAGTTTTCTTGCATTGCTGAGATGAAATACTCAACATCTATTGTACCTCACAGATTGTAGAGGTTTCAGTTCAAAAATGATTGGTTTCAAGGCAGGGTAGCATGGTAGGGGGATATTAGAGTGGAGAAAAAGTGCATGGCAGACAGCAAACATCCAAAGTAAGCAAGCAACTGGTGGGAAACAAAATTCTCTTCCTGCCCCATATACTTTATGCAAGCCTCCTTCCCTTAGGGCAGGTAGCACTCACACTCTTAATTCTAGTGCCATTAATTCTAGCATTACACATGAAACAATCCAAGTGTATTATATTCTAATCCAAATCACCTCTGAGAAAACTCCACCAATTACCAAATGAGGCTTAGTGGAGACACCTAGACACAAAACATAACATTATGACTTTGGTCTCCCAAAGACTTATACTCATCTCTTCATGCAAAAAGCATGTAGTCCATATCCATGAATTTTCAAATTTCTAAACAGTTCAGCATTGCTGAAAAGTCAAAATTCAAAGTTTCCTTAGAGACATAAGGCAAACTCTTGTTTACAATCCTCTGAACAAGTGAAAAGAAAGTTAAACACTTCCAACATTTAATGGCACAACACAGTGTGATCTATTCCAAAAGATACAAAGAGAGGGATAGAAAAACAAGGGTAGCAAAATGAGTCCAAAATGCAGCAAATCTAATATTAAATCCTATAATCACATACACAACATCTTCAGCCATCTGTGCATAGCTAAGGACTCCAAAGACTCCACTCCTACAGCACTAACAGTGATTATAGATCTCATAGTTTCTCTCTTGGGCCAGCTTGGCTGCTTCCTTGAAATTTTTACAGATGGTCTACATTCCTGCTTCTTTTAAAATTCTTCAAAACTGGATGTTTCCACTTCACTATTGGCTTTACACTGCTCTCTCAGGCAAACAATGCCTAGCTTCCCAGACTTTCTTTTAAAATTTTGGTGGAAGTCTTCCTAATCCCAAAACCCTGGATTCTGCATGTACTGTGTAATGATGCAAGGGTCTGTCGTTAGCTGCAGCAGGTATCTAACTTCTCTCTTGGATCTAGGTGTTGAGTGCTTGGATTACTGAGTGCTCTGAACCTAATACCGAGGAACAAATTCTGTAAGCCACTGCCACTCTGAAACATAGTACACCAGTGCTCTCCAGCAAAAGCTGGGGTCCTGCTATTTCTTATGATAGTCTCAGTACATCTTTTCCACTGTCTTCTGAAATACTTGGATTTTTCTTAATAATATTTTAAGTTGACAATTTTTCTTACTTTCCATCTTTGCAGGCAGCAATTTCACTGGAGCTTCATTTCTTGCCAAACTCAAGATTTTTAACATAATTTTGTTGAGCTCTTTGATCTTGTTCCTCAACATAAATCTGATTAAAATTCCCCAAAGCATAACCATGCAATGGCCTCAAAGTTGGAATGCCTTGAAATTGCTTCTGCAAGATTTTTTTTCCACCATGCTTACTCTATGTCTCAGGCAAAATCTCTGGCAAAAAGCAAAATATAGACAATCTTTCCAGCAAATTATAACACACAGTGTCTGTAATTCAACAGCCAGTGCAGACACTGTTTCCATCAAAAGCTTCCTAAGCAAAGTCTTTGCTGGCATCATTTTATCAGCATTCCGTTCTTCTGAACTCTGACAAGAATCTCCCATCTGGTAGAATAAAGATTCTCAGGCCTGGTTTTCCATCTGGCATCTCTAAACATTTCCAAACTCTTCCCACAATCCAGTTTTAAAGTCTCCTGAATCAAATAATCAAGTAGAGAGACAGCAGTCACCCCCACTTTTCTTCTGCTATATTGTTTTCTTACATTTCTCATTGCCAAGACAGAACACCCAGAAACCAAAGTTAAAGGAATAAAGGTTTACTTTGGAAATTAATGTAGAGACTCCTCAAAATATTAGGACTAGAGGTTCCATTCGACGCAGCTATTCGCCTTCTGGGTATTTTTCCAAAAGAACTGAAAACATCACACCACAGAGATATATGCGCGCTTATGTTTATAGCTGCAAAATTTGTTATAGCCAATCTTAAAAACAACCCAAATGCCCTTCTACTGAGGAATGAATAAAAAAGACGTGTAATTTTTAAACAGTGACTATTAGTCAGTCATAAATAATGATAAATGCAAGCATTTCATAGGTAAGTGGATGCAACTGGAAATCATACTCATAAATGAAATAAATGAGACTTTCATGTGTAAGCACTGTATTGTGTAAGAACATGAAAGGATAAATAAGACCCAAAAGTTAACAATAGATATAGTAAAAGGGGAAAAAAAAACTGATCAAAGGAAAATTACATTTTTTGATCAATCGTGCTTGCCTGTATCTGGTAATCTGAGCAACTATTTTCAAGACAAAAATATGCAATATAACAACCATTGATAAATTCTTATCATCTTGTTTTGAAATTTATATTGCTATTGGGTTTTGTTGGTGTTGCAGTTGTAATTTTACTTTTGTTTTTATTGCTTCTTAATTTTTTCGCTTTAAAATAAAAAAAGAATAAAGTTTATTTCGCTCAAAGACTGTAATGGTTTTAGATCATAATTGGCATTCCTCAAAGCAGGGTTACATGACAGCAAGATACCATAGAGAAAAAACAATTCATGACAGATAGAAGACAGATAAAACAAGCAACAAGCAAGGGACCACTCGTTGACAAAGACAAGCCTCCTTCTATCTCTTATATCTTATCCAAAGTATACATTCTAAGGGTGAATAGCACTCACACCCTTAATTTTAGTGTCCTTATTAGTGAATTACACCATGAATCAATTCCAGTATCACACACTGTAAATCCAGCCACTGCTTAAAAATCTCCACCTATGACATTATGAGGTTTTGAGTCAGGGGGCATCTAGACATGAGAAATTACATGGTGATATATAATAGAGCTTTTAAAACACAAAGATATGCAGATCCAAGATCATTTAGGAAATTAAGACATTTAAAAACAGATATGTTAAAAAAAATAAATGAGAAAGGTCATACACTGGGCCAGGCAAAATAAATTTTATGAAAGCCCTGGGAAAACATTAAGATTTCAATTCAAATTGAGACATACTTTCAAAAAACTTGCCTTCCCTGTTATTTAGAAAGAGAGTGCCTCAGCACAGAACTATTCTCCAGAGACTAAGAGAAGTGGCAATTTGTTTAAATCTAAAAATTAAAACCAATACATAGAAAACATATAAATAAGAAAAATACGTTTCATGACATTGAGTTTGACAGTCAGTCATTGGACAGAGCACCTAAAACTCAAGTAACAAATAGTAGATAAATCAAATATTGCCAAATTACACTTATCAAATGAGCTAAAGTAGAAATTCACAAAATTTGATAAAATAGTCACAAATTTATATTGGATAGGAGTAATATTCAAAATATACAGATTGCCACAACTAACAAAAATCAGTTCAAGTAAGCAAAGAATTTGAGTGTTCATCTCTCTGAAGAACACACACAGCTGTCTTCTTACTGCATGGAAAAATATGAAATTACTCTAATCATTATATAAGTAAAAATCAAAACAATCAGGTATTATTTTCCACTCACTAGTGTGGATATGATAAACAAATAATCAAAAATAGAAAATAAAATGTGTTGACAGGAAAAAGTACTTTATAAGAATAAATGTAATTAATATAGCCACAATGAAAATATCGTGACTGTTCCCCAGAAAATTAAACTTAGAAATAATATCTTATATAATCATTATATTTATAGGTATGTGCTCAAAAGAATTGAAGGCTGCAATTTAAATAATATTAGTTCAGTTAGAAGCAACAGAGCTGAAGAAGTCATCGCTTCTATGCATCTAATTCTAAGCAGTACCTTATGGAAATTTATCCTTCTATTGTCCTAAGAGAGGTGTAAAATAAAATAACAAAACCACAGGACATCTTTGATACTCTAGGCAAGAACTCATACGCTAAGATTTTTTTAACCTGACCTTCAGTTACCTTCACCCTACTTGTAACTCATTAAGGCTTTATGAATATGCACTGAATTTGACACTTGTCATTAAGGTCACAATGAATTCTGTTACAAGTGTGAGTGTTGAAGGCCTCTGAAGTAATGCAGCATGTCAATATTCCAGTCACTCACACGTAGGGATTAATAACATGATACCTGCACTGATGTGCATGTCCCTCACATTTTGGAAGCCTTATTTGGAAGCTGTTGTTACTGCTGCTATGAACTGTATTCAATGTACCTGTTTTTCTGTCATCCCAACATAATTTTTCTGTCTGTGACTTATCTTGTTGGTGACATAGGTAAGCCATGAGCATACCTTCCCATGACCCTCAGTAAATGTAGCTGCTTGTCACTTGTTACCTGGTATACCTTGCAATAAATTGCATATTGTAGTAGTCAGCCTGATCTATATCTGCCCATTTCACAGTAATAGTATCAGTAATATAGTAACATTGGTAGTGATAGCCAAAAGTGGATGGAATCCAAGTGCCCATCTGTGCACAAATGGAAAATCACAATGTTTACTATTCATAGGATAGAGTATTATCCAGATTTTAAAGCAATAAAATTCTGACACATACTACAGTTTGGATTAATCTTGAAAATATTATGGTCAATGTAATAACCCAGAAACAAAATAATGAATTTTATGTGGTTTACTTATAGGCGGTATGTAGAATAGACAAATTTGCTAGGAATGGAAACTAGAAGAGAGTTTTCTAGATATCAGAGGGAGGGTACAGTGGGACATTATTGTTTAGTGAGTGTGAATTTTTAGTTAAGAATATAAAATATTCTAAAATTAAATGATGGTGATAGTTACACAACATATAAATACTTTTAATGATACTGAATGTTACACTTGTCAATAATTGAAATGGTAAGACTGCATTATGGATATTTTACCAAAATTAAGAGATAATGAAGAGTAACTAAAGTGTGCTGCTGCGAGTTAGATAACACTATAGATTGGAGTAAACCATGAGAATTTGTGAATTTTCCACATTCTGAATGACTTATAGTGTCTATAATTCCTGGTCTACTAAAATTAACAAAAACTAGGACATCTCTCATACACTAGGCAAGAACACATGAACTTAGGATTTTCTAAACTCACTTTCAGAACATTCACCCTACTCCTAACTCATTAAGGCTTTATGATATGAGTTGATTTTGACAAATACTACAAATTATGCATAATGAATTACCAACAATTTATCCAGAAACATCAGACAAAATCTGGAAATACAAGAATTATTTTTGAGAAAGGAAAATATCAAACCACTTATTCACAGATGACATAAGCCTTTACATAAAAAATGTAAATATTTTCATCAAAAAAAATCTAACAAATTCAGCAAGGTAGCTGGATCCAAAATTAACACACACAAATTAATATCATTCCTACACTCTAGTAATAAATACATCTAGAAAAGATGTGATAAACACTTTGCACAATGGCTTTGGCAAAGTTTAATAATTGAGAGTAAACCTAACAGAGAAAGTAAAATAATTATATAACAAAAGCTACAGTACCCTGAAAAAAGATCAAGAAAGACATCAGAAAATGAAAATATATCCTTTTTCCTGAACAATAAGAACCAGTATTGTCAAACACCATTCTACCTAAACTATTACATAGATTTTTGCAATCTCAGTAAAAATAAGAATAGAATTTCTAACATAGCAACAAAAATAATACTAAAATTTATGTAAAAACCAGAAGAAAACCAAAACAGTAAGACAAGCCTGGGAAACAAAAACAAAACAGAAGATACCACAATCTCAGATTTTAAGTTATATGACAAAACTACTTTGATAAAACAGTGATTATGGAAAACAGCAAATATACAGAATCAGAGTAGAGGCTATAGAACAAAATAGAATATATAGAAACAAGGGCAGATACATTTGGCAATCTGATTTGTTACAAAGAAGCAAAAAACATTCACTGGAAGAAGGATCTTCTCAATAAAAGAAAGATGTGAGGGAAAATGGCTATTTACTTTCTCAAGACTGGATTGAAACCCATATTTCTTGTCATATTTTAAGCTAAAATATAAATGGACCAAAGATCTAAACATTGAAGCAAAACATTTAACCTACTGGAAAATGAAATAGTAAAACTCTTGAAGATATATTCTTTCTAAACTGAACTCCAGTAGAACAAGAAATAACATCAAGTATCAAAAAATGGAAACAGACCAAATTAAAAAGTTTCTGCAAAGCAAAGGCAACAGCCAACAATTGAGGAAACAACCTATAGAATGGGAAAATAATTTACACACCATAGCTTGAACAGAGAACTTATATCTATTATATATAAAGTGCAAAAGAAAATTTGACCCCTCAAACAAAACACAATCCACAAATGGGCAAGTGAGTTGAGGTGCAAAAATCTGAAGAAGTACAAATGACCAATAGATATATGGAAAAAAGTTCAATATTACTAGTTATTATTGGTGAAATGCTAAATAAACACTGAAATTTTACTTTATTCAAGAAGATGTCTATCATCAAGACACTAAATAAATCCTGTTGCTAGACATATAAAGTAGCACAATCATTTTGGAAATCGTTGTGCATATTCCTTAAAAAACGTAATGAAGAAATTCCATTAGACCGAAGTTTTCCTTTTGAAGGTATCTTTCTAAAATAATTACAGTTATAATACAGTGAGGCACCCATTTATATTTTTGTAACTGCACAACTCAAAATAAATTTTCAAAGTGGCATAAAAGCCTGCAAAGAAGCCAATAGATAAGTAAAATGTAGTATTTATACATAGTAGAGGAATCTAAAGAAAGGTAAATTTGAGTACTTTGTAAGAAAATGGATACAACTTGATACAATTTTGTATAAAACAAATAAATTACAGAAAATTAAATACTGCATCACTTGGTTTCTTTTGTATACAAAATAGAAAGTATAAACAATTTGAAGAACAAAATAAATAGTAGGTAGCAGGAAGCAGGGAAATAGACCTTTTGTACTTAACAAAGGAATTGAAAGAATTGTGAGTGGGAGGGTTGTGGAATGCAGTTTTTGAATTGTTTCACCCTAGCATAGGTTACTATAACAACATAGTCAAAAAGCCAAGCCTGGAGGCACATGTCTGTATTTCATCCACTCAGGAGATTGAAGCAGGAAGAACAAACCCACCTAGGCTTCACAATGGTTTCAAAACCAAACCGAACTACGAAATAGAATGCTATCTCAGAAAAAAAATCCATAAAACATAAAAACAAAAATGTCCTTTTATTTTTGCTCACATTTTTACACGATTTAAAATTCAATGGATTCGTTGTTCTTAGGCCTGTAGTGAGGCAAATCATCATAAAAATGGCATATTGAAGCAAAGCTGTTGTCCTCTTGTTGATCAGAAAGGGAAAATAAGTGATAAAGAAACCTCGGACAAAATCTATCATTCAGTGGCATGTGCCCAGTTACCAAATAAGCCATAGTTCCTTAAAGCCCATTAAGCTATGAAGTCAACAACAGGTTAACACTTATGACTTTAATATCCTTACAATCTATCTCCAAACATTGATGTGCTGTGGATTAAGACTTAAAACCATTACGTTTTTGAAGGACTTTCCAGATTCAAACAACACATCATGTTTTTATTGCCTTTCTGGTAATAAACATTTTAGATGTGATGAAATAGCACCTCATTGCCATTTTGATTTTTGATTTTCACTTTCCTGATGATTAGTTAGGTTGAGCATTTTCCTTATAATCTTTTGCTCTGCAGGACTAGAAATCCTTGTTCCAGTGGAGAAAAAAAAAAAAAAAAAAAAAAACTTCTACCAGGAGGTGCAGCGATGATTTAAAAGAAATGAAAGCTAAGACTTCACTGGTCATATTTGGCTTCTCTAAGTCAAAAATCTTAAAAGAGGTTTATGATGTGGGCAGAGGTGACTGATCCCATTGACAAAGGAGAAATTAGATGAGTATTTCACAGTGTAGGTCATGAAAAACATGCTTGGAGTGAATATCCTTTAGAGAATATCCTAGTAATATTATGTTTTATTATTTGATAAATGGGAAACTGCAACACAATCGAGCCAAGATTACCAAATTTCCAACAACCTTTATAAATGGAGATAGTGTCATACAAAAGGTGAACAATCAAAACTGGTTGAGGAGGTGACTGAAGGTAAATGGAATACAAAATGCACAGAAAAAAGTAATCACAAATACCAGCTACAACCATATGCCTAGTTATATAAATGGTAATTATAATTGTCATGAATATTCCTTTCAGGTTTCATTAATATAACTAGGCATATGTGTGTATATATGCTTTCTTTACTTCTAGAAATATTGTCTGACTTAATATCAGTACTGAATTATTTTTAAATCTACATAATAATATTTAAGTTATCAAAAGTGAGGATAAACATAACATTATCAAAAGAAACATTTTGCTGTGTATTCTACTGAGGAAATTAGTAAATGTACATTCATATACATGATATATGTACAATCTTAGACACAATCATCAACTTATTATACTCAGGAATTAAGAGTGATTAAAGAGATGTAACTTGATGTCAAGTTCAGAAAGGGAGGATTAACCAGGGTATGTCTATTTGATCAAATTAGCACACACCTGGAAGGTTTGTAAAGCATAGTTATTTATTTGACTATGGATGATTGACATGTAGACCAGCAAATTGGGGAAGGGGAGAACTATCGGGTTCTGACCTAATCCCTGATCTTCCAAATGAGTGTACAGTGGAGATTAAATAAAAAAGAGACATATTATGATTTTAGGGATCCAGGAGGGTCAATACCCTTTAATTAAGCTTGAGACTTTGAGGGTTAAGACAAAAGATTCTCTGGATAAGTCCAGTTATATTAAGACCAATGACCAAGGGTGGAGAGACTGAGGAAAGCACAGACAATGAGTAGGCCCTTGGGAGTCACTTCAAGGACATCTCCAAGTCATGAATCAAGTCAATTTAATAGCAATGTCTTATCATGAAGACATGGTAGAAGTGAGACTGTAGGACTAATCTTTGCAGCTGCAGTATCTACCTTGCTAATTTTTGTTGGAGCCCAGTGTCTGTAGGTGTGGCCTTATCTTGCCCGTTGAGATACCTCTGCCCTCACAGACCACTACAGGCCTCATCCAGGAACAGTGATTAATAGAGGTTCACTTACTATGAATCAACTCCTGTTGCCAGGCAAGGGGAATAGGACTAGGCCAGACCTACAAGTAAACATAGAAAGCCAATTAGTAAAATTTAAATCCTGCTCAGAGGCACTTCATAGTGGTCCCAAAAGAGAACCACCAGAAGTATGAATGATACTTACTAATAGACATATAGCTTCAATGAATTAAATGGGACCGAAGAAAGTGTTTCTACTTTGAAGAGATCCAATCCTTGCAAGGTCTTCAGGTCTTTGGTTTCTTCAGTCTTCCAATGTAGACTCACACAAACAATTCTCCAGTAAGTTTTCATGACTTTGTCACAGACTGGCACTGCACCACTCACTTCCCTGGTTCTGCAGCTATCAACTTCTTGGGCTGAAAATCTACAAGGTCTTTTGATTCTCCAGCATGCAGAAAGTCACTATAGACCCTTTTGCCTATGATTCTCTACATTTACTGAAAGAACCTCTTGTAAACTTATTAAAAAATGCCAATTTATTGTATTCCTGTGAAAATTCCTAGTTAATACACATTATCATTTTCAGTACTGAAGGTTAGTTCTTTCTTTACACTCTCACCAAATTATTTCTTTTTGTTTTGCTGTGTTTATTTTTTAACCTTTCTGATAAATATGGCCTTTAACATTTTACTACCTTCATTAAGATCACTTTTTGTTATTTGAATTGTTTACAATTTTAAATATTAATCAATTTTCACATTTATAGTTTGTAAATATTTTCTCTCATTTGGTAGGTAATGTATTGTTTTTTGTTGATTGTTTCCTGTTCTATAAAAATGTGTTTTAGCTTGTTTAATCTCATGTGTCAATTTTGGATTTCATTGCTTATGCTGTAGGACTTATTGAAGAAATATTGCTTAGAAAATTGTCCTGAATATTTTTTTTTCTGTTTCTATCCAGTATGTTTGTAGATTTTGGCTATATAATTAATGAGGAATAATTGAATCATTGGTGAATACTTCAATTAAAAGTGTTTTATGGTAAAAGACACATTGTCATTGATCCTCAAAATAGACTCCTTCAATTTAAACACACATATTCCATCATTCTTTTTTTTAAAGCAGAATATATTTATTGACAGAAAGAAAGTCTGTATCTGAGAGAAGGAGACAGAAGAGGTCCCAACTGGGTTGCCAAAAGCCCTGTCTTTCTTAGAGAACTTATTGAGCAAAACCACGAGGTGAGGCAGTTCCAAAATGGCAACTTGCAATGTGAGCATAAGGTGGAATAGAACTATGATCAACCATTAAGATTAACTGCTCAGGTATAATTGATTAAAATGGGGACAAATGGGGAAGTGAGTCATGCAGGAAGTGGGCATGCATACAGAAAAGTGACTCTTTCTGTAGTAGGTAGAGATGATAACTCCTGGCTTCCTCAGGATGCTAGATAACTATTTAGAATATCTATCCTTACAATGTGAGGGTATTTTCTTGATCAGTTATCTTGAGGGGGTCTCTGTCTACTCCAAGGTTGCAAGTTATCTTGCCTATTGCACTGGCTCCTTTGAGAACCTAGCCCTCTCTGATGGCCTATACTACTTTTATCTGACTCAGCTGCCTGTAACAACATGCCCCTTGAAGAAATAACCCACATTACCATAAGGGAGTAAAGGGCAATAAGTGATCTGTCCTCTTTGAGTTGAATATGGTCATACTTGTGGATTGGCAGTCAAAAACACTTTGCATAGGATATATCTAAAGGCTCTTGTTACATCCCAGGTGTTTTCATCTTAGGTATGCACACAGCTTTAAATTTGGAGGAGACAAAAGAGAAGAAACAATTAAGTATGCATGGGACCAATAATAGAATTAATAGGATAATTTTGAATACAGCTAAAAAGACTTCCACCTTGAAGTGCTAGTAGTGGCTTCACATACGGAGCACATCTATAAGTTTAAGGGGATGTTAGAATCTGGCATGTCATTGATTTGTCGTCTAATATCTTTTTTTGTTTGTTTGTTTGTTTTTGGTCTTTTTCATTTTTATTGGTACCGGGGATCAAACTCACGACCGCCTTGCTTGCAAGGCAGGTGCTTATGCAGCTGCGCTAAACATCCAGCCCCTGTCATCTAATATCTTGAACAGCTATTGAGATATTAGCAGAAAGATCAGGAGTGTACACACATTTAGATTATACAATTGCACACATACTCTGCTGTGATGCTGCTAGAATGTTTAATGCCTTATGATTTTGGAAGATTGCCTGCTTCATTAACTTTATCATTTTTACTTAGGATAGAGAGAAACCAGCTGTGGTATCATTTAAGGGCCACAGAGTATAGTTAGCTAAGGAATCAGTATGCATCATATAACATTTTCTCTGGATGCAATCTGGTTAATCCTAGTGAAAGGAATCTAAAAGGAATCTGGCATATATTCTTGGATTCATTTACATGATGCTTTGGGAGTTGGCACCTTCTAGGCAAGTACTAAACTTAATCAAAGCGTACACAATGCAAGTATAATCAAAGCACAATCATTAGTGCTGACAGGTAAATTTAGAAATTGTTTCTAAGGGATAACAATATTAATCCATTGTCTCTTAAGTCCTTTTATTGATAGAGTCTGACATTTTGTCATAAATCCCACTAAATTTAGTTTTAATTATCTTAGTTTTTGATAACATATGAAAATCAGAGTAATATATTATTTTGACAAATGTAAAGCTCTTTTCTTATATTTTTATAAATGAACAAAATTTTGTACTGTATTTTTAAAAACTAATTGCAGCATCATTTTGATTAGTTGACAATCTGGGCATATACTACAGCATTTAGACAGGACTAAATCTCCTCAGGATTGGAGTTTCACTTTTAGGCATAACTAAAAGGATGAGTGAAAAGAAAGTTATCCCAGTTACAGTTTAAGAAACATATATTTTGGTGACTATTTATTGGGGTATGATGCCTGGAAGGAAGACCAGAGTTTAGAAAGACAAAGAGACATGTGCCAATGACCAGAAAGAGGCTGGTTTTGAACTCTCATCATGATTAATCAGGAGTCATCCATGAAGATAACAGAAAGAGATGACAGTCTGCTGTAGAAGAAATTGCTTAGCTGCCAGAGTAACTAGAGTTTGTCAAAATTATATAAAAGATAGTTTAAAGTCTGAGCAAGTTCATTATCTAATGATCCATACATTTACAAGAAAGGTTTTAAAATCCACAATTTAAAAGTTTGGTGAGATTCCTTAGTCTACATGTATTTTTGTCTCATAACTGTGTTGCTTTTGGAAATAGCTCCTTCTGCTTTCACACAGAAGTTGGTTTTTTCCACTGTATTTCAAGTCCCCCCCCCCAATGAGAGACCTACCAAGAGCACAAAGCAGGGAAATGGCTTTTATATGTGTTCTTCTGGATGGGAAAAATTCTGATGTTTGTATCTTACCCAGAAAGAGGGTATGTGTACCACTTCTAAGGTAACTTGGCTGTCTTCAGTGTCAGCAAAAATTAATTTCTATAGGTTTAACTTAGAAGAAAAAAATTGCAACTATCTAGAGTTCTTTCCAATTTTATATGGCTTGAAAAAGGAAAGTACAAACTGATTAAAAGATTACAAGTAAAGCCAAAGACTTAATTCTATAAGAAATTTAGAGAAAATGTAATGCCAATACTCCTTAAACTCTTTAATGAAATTGGAAGAAAAACAGTCCTCCCTAAATCATTCCTGGAAGTAACTATCACTCTGATACCAAAACCAGAGAAAGACCCAAACAAAAGAGAACTATAGACCAATAACACTAATGAACATTGATGTAAATATTCTCAATAAAATACTGGTAAATAGAATGCAGCAAATCATCAAGATGATTATACACAAGCAAATGAGATTTAATACAGGAATACTAGTATGTTTCAAAATATGCAAATCAGTAAATGTAATAAATCACATTAACAGAACCAAAAATAAAAATCATATGGTCATTTTAATAGATACAGAAAAAAACTTTTGATAAAGTCCAACACTTGTTCATGATAAAAAAAACGTTACAGAAACTCAGAATAGATGGCATGCACCTCAATCTCATAAAGGCCATTTATAACAATCAAACAGTCAAAATTAAATGAAATAGGCAAAAACTGAAAGACTTCCCACTAAAATAAGGAACACAACAAGGATGTCCCACTATCACCACTCCTACTCAATATAGTTCTAGAAATATTAGCCAGAGCAGTCAGACAAGAAGGAGAAATAAAAGGAATACAAAGAGGAAAAGAAGAAGTTAAATTATCATTATTTGCAGTTGACATGATACTCTACATAGAAGACCCCAAAAACTCAATTAAAAGACTACTAGAGGTAATAAACAAATTCAGAAGCATAGCTGGATACAAAGTCGACACTCAAAAATCAATAGCAGTCTTATATACAAACAAAAAACTCACTGAGAGAAAAATTATGGAAATGTTGACTTTTAAAATAGAATCTTAAAAAAAAAATCAGATACTGGGGAATCAACCTAACAAAGAATGTAAAGATCTATATGCTGAAAATTATACTACTCTAAAAAAGGTGATTGAACAGAATATTAAAAAATGGAAGAATATTCCTTGCTCTGGGTTAGGAAGAACCAACTTTACAAAAATGGCCAAACTCCCAAAACTGTTATACAGATTCCCTGCAATCCCAATCAAAATAACATCAGCATATCTTACAGATATACAGAAAATATTCCAAAAATTCATTTGGAAAGAGAAGAAACCTAGAATAGAAAAAGTAATTCTTGGCAACAAGGGCAAGACAGGAGGCATCTCAATTCCTGACTCAAAATTACATTACAAACCCACAGTAACAAAATCAGCATATTACTGGCAAAGAAATAGTTCTGAAGATTAAAGGAACAGATTAGAAAATACAAATACTACTACAAAGATACTCAGCTACGTGATATTTGTTAAAGGGGCTAAACATGTTCACTGCAAAAAAGACAGCCTCTTTAATAAATGGAGTTGGAAAAATTGGCTTTCCACATGCTAAAGAATAAAAATACACCCACGTCCATTACCATAAACTGAACTAAATTCAAAATGTATCAAGCATCTAAACATTAAAACAGAAACACTAAATCTACTGGAGGACAAGGTAGGTAGAAGTCTTGGATACATAGGGTTCTGGAGAGAATTCATGAATAAAACACAAACCACATAGGAAATACTTCAAAGAATCAATAACTGGGATCTCGTATTATTAAAAACTTTCTGCTCTTCAAAAGAAATCACCAACTTGAAAAGAGAGCCCACAAAAGGGAAATAATTTTACTCAACAATTCCCCAAAGGACTTATATCCAGAATGTATAAAGAACTGGAAAATATAAAAGTCCCCAAATTCAGAGACCCTCTCCAAAAATGGGCACCAGAGATGAGGATACAGTTCTCACATGCAGACAAACAAGTGGCAAATAAATGCATAAGACATGTTCACGATTACTGTCCATTCAAGAAATGCAAATTAAAACAGCACTGAGATTTCATCTCACCTTGGAAAGAATGGCTGGCATCAAGAAAACAACTGATAACAAATGTTGGCAAGGATTCAGGGAAAAAGGAGCACTTCTACACTGTTGGTGGGAGTGCAGACTGGTGCAAGCCTTTGGAAATCAGTATAGAGATTCCTCAAAAAACTAGGATTGGAGATGCCATTCAATCCAGATATTCCCCTCCTGAATATTTTTCCAGAAAAATTGAAAAGGTCATGTCACAGAGATATATGTGCAACCAATTTCATAGCAGCACAGTTAGAGATAGCTAAATCTTAGAAACAACCAAAATGTCCATCAACCACAGAATGGATGAAAAAAGTGGTATTTTTGTACAATGGAATACCACTCAGCCATCAAAAAGGATGATCTT
The DNA here is from genome assembly GCF_034190915.1 of Cavia porcellus. Taxonomy (NCBI): domain Eukaryota; kingdom Metazoa; phylum Chordata; class Mammalia; order Rodentia; family Caviidae; genus Cavia; species Cavia porcellus. Next base: position 53,009,320 of record NW_026947486.1, read on the forward strand.
AAGGCTTTTATAATTAAATGGAGGCAACTTGAGAATATTCTCATTAGTGAAATAAACAAGACTCACATTAGTAAATATCACATTATTTCGCTAGAATAAAAAATAATATAATGTGACAGAATAATGGGATCCAAAATGTAGAATAGATATTGTCAAAGTGAAAGGGAAGGAAAGTGCTTTAACGGGTGTAATGGCACACGCAGTGTGTATGATAGATGACCATATGACTGAATTTATGTTGGAACATTGAACAGAAGGATTTGCACTGTCAATATTTGAGTCTCTAGCCACTATTTATGGTTTTATTTTGTGACTTTGGCAACTATTTTTAAGATGACAATGGGTAATGTATCAGCTAGTGATTTCATGATGTTAATTTTTTTGAATTAGTTGCTGTTCTACACTTTTTTTCCTGTTTTTCTATTTTCTTTAATTTTCTTTTATTTCCTGAAAAAAAAAAAAAACAATATGCAGTATCACACAAAAAATTGAATTGTAAGGAACTTGATCTCTGAGTTGTGTGGTAGAGAGGGATTATAATCCTTTCTAGGATAAGCAAGCTGATTTGCTGACCAAACTAGGAATTTTCCAAATCTCATGTGCATGCTAAACTGAAATGCAAGTGCAATGCTGTTTTATGATAACAAACTTGTCTTCAGTAAGTTTTCAAAAATTCAATATGCTTCTAAATTATATTTTAAATATGATAAAATTATATTCATATCATTTCCATCTCAGAGGTTAGTGCCTGGATGTAAAAAATGTACTTCAAAAATACATTTGATATCAGTTATAATGAGAAGAAAATAGTTGTATTTGCAGTGCAAAATGATGGATGTTATTTTGAGTATGATGTTAGATGGTTGGAGAAACTACTTTCTCATGTGTTATTGCAAGTGATGAAGTAATTTTTTATACTAATTCAGTATAATATTGTATTTCATTCATAATGTAATTATGGATAATTTTGAAAAAGTATTTCATGTGCTTACTGTGTAACAATTTTTTAAATGCCGAAAGAAAAGCCTTTCATGTAAAATTGTACAGTGTTTATGAGATTTAGAACTGAATTTACCCATGTCTCACTATATCCACAAATGTAAATTTATACAAATCGTTTAGCAACTTTTGTAAGATTTATTGCAGTATTCTTTTTAATGACAATGTACATATGCATCACTCTGTGATTACTTTACTCCTCATCGGGTTTATTTGAAAAAGGTAATTACATTTGGTAATTTCTTTCACTTACTATTTAATCACAACAGATTTTCAGTGAATCAAGAGACATTCTCTGCTAAAAAATATAACATGAAACATCGAGCTTAGGCTTTGCAAGTGCATTTATTTTTCTTTATGTTTTTAATTTTACATATTCATTTGTTATTTTTAAATTTGGAGATAATTTGTGAAATTTTGCTCATATAAATCTATCAAACATTTATGTTAAGGATACATGAATAGTCCATATGGCTTCCTGTTAGATTTATTTTGTTGTACTGAGCCATTAAAGCTATAACTAATTATTGTACTCTAGATAATAAAAGATATTGGCCTAACCCTGCTAGCTTCTCATAAACCAAATTATATAGCTCAGTTGTTGGCACTCTATAAACTGTGATCACTGACAAAAACATGGCCTTATGACACTCCAATACACAAAGAGGAATCAGGTTTACAACACATATAAATATCAATAAAAATTACCAGTGGGGAACAATTTCAGTACTTAAAAATGCACATTATTCCAAAATTAAAAGAATAGAATTTGAGAGCTAATGCCATGCCACCTTTAAGAATTTCTGAACTAATTTTATGAATTCTTTAGTTGCCTTTCCTGGCTGCCTTAGGATGAAGAGAACAAATATAATCTCATTTTATAAAGAATATACAGTGCTGTACATTTTCTTTCTATTCAGCTAAAATGTTGTCTGATTACCAAATAAAACATAAACCTCAAAAAAAGAAGTAAAGCCAAAGAAAGGAAATTGAAGCAGATCAGGTTTGAAGTTCCTTCTAGAGTGTAGAGGAGGATCAGAGTCAGTCTGTCCTACTGAAATCTGTCCTTGAAATCTTAAAGAATGTCCACCAGTCTACTGCTTTTTAAATGGTGGAAGGATCTCACATTTCATTGTATTGGCATGTATATTTTCTAAGTATGAGATAAATTTTATTTAAGAATATCCATTTTATAAAAGTTTATATTAAAGTCCACCAGGGGCATTCTAATGGTATTCTCTCTAGAGAATTGCCTAATTAAAAAAAGCAAGGAGTACTAGTAAATTTAGCAGATCGTTTAAATGCAACATGTACAAGAAGAAAATGTTATAATTTTCCCATATTTTAACTTAAAAGTATCATTATTTTAACAAAACTATGTAAGGGACAAAGCAGTTATAAATAATGGGCAAAAAAACACAAGAAATTATAAGAAACTGGTAAACAGCAAAATTTGAACCATAGAAATTTGTTACCTAAATGAGTCCTAGTTCAGATTCTATGAAACAAAGCAAACTCTTACTTCTATATAATGATATCAGTGGAAGTCCTTTAAATGATGTAGGAGAATGTAACTCTACCTACAATGAGTGGTTTGAGTTCATACTATCTAAAACTGAAGAATGACTTTTAGATACAATGATGGTTAAGAGCAGAATATATTTATTGAAAGAAAGAAATTTTCTGTCTGACAGAGAGACAGGAGTAGTCCCAAGTGAGTTGCTCTATTCCACCATTTTGCTGCTTTATGAAATTATACTGTAGATTACTTTTTGGAGCATCTTTACAAGGTGTGACCAAACTTTTTGTGAAATCTGCCGGAAGGTGGATCTAACAGAAAAGTCAACTATTGTTACTTATAAATGTGTAAATGCAAGTATCTATTATGGTATGCTCACTTTAAATTTTTTTGTATCCACTTGAGAACATTATATTAAGTGAAAATGAGTCAGACATAGATGAGCAAATGTCACTTGATTGCTTTTATATGAGAAATTCAAATAAAAAGATAAAAGAGACAGAAATAACAATGGGGAAAATTTTGAATAGTTTTCCAAGTTACAAATTCTATTGTCTCAAAACTATTTCAATATATATGCCAAGTGAATTCATTTATAATATTAGTTCATCTTTGTTCACTGAAAAGGAAGTTTTCCATTTATTATATTATTTCCTTTTCTGTAAAAATCTTTCTGTTTATATATTGTATGCTAAGTAACTACATTGAAGGTAACAACAGTGTATTCATATTCTATTATTTGAGTTTTAAGTATTGGTTTATATTTCATAAAATAAAATTTGCAAAATAAAGCACACCTATGCATGTACATTATGAAATGATAGATCCAGATCATTCATACTTGTTTTGTTACATTTATAAAAAGTCTCATTATTGATTTCAAAAGTGACCATGCTACTTCATATTCTCACCAGGAATTTGTTAAATATTTCATGTCTGCATTTCCCAATACTTAATTACTTTGAGTTGAGATTGCAATAAATCTATATAACAATTTTGGTTTATGCCTTCATTTTCAATCTTTTAGCTCTTCCTACTCATAATTTTCTTTTTTCCCTTTGGCTTTTTGTATTTTACATATTCTAAAATACAACAGAACGAGACAGAATAAAGCCAATCAAGACAATGCAATGAAACTGGTACCGAACATTAGAGCAGGATACCAAGGATAACAATAATAGGTATCATAGTTTATCTTGTTATCTTCACAATAGTTGTCCATTCAATCAGTTATAATCAAATCAAATTAAAAACAGAATACTAAAAAATCAATCAAAACAGAACATTGTAGAGCATAAAACAGTTAATTAGAACAAGTGAAAACAATATTGGCATTCAAAGGCAAGATGGAAGGAAATCCTTCATATTTGCTATATTGCATACTGTCAACCTCCCAAGAGATGCTCATACTTGTAGCTCTAGGTCAGCATAATCAACCAAACAACACAAGCACTTAGTTTCTTTATATTATCAACTACACCTGACCTTGAAATCATCCAGTTTCTAATGGGGAAGGGGTAGAGGGACACAACATTTGTTTCTCAGCCTGTGCACAAGTACGGTCACTGGAGACAATGACTTTTTCTATCCCTGGCATGCCCATGATTTGTGTCACTTACATTTTCTAGTATCAACCTTGATGCCCTTTTGCAGAGTACTATAATATTCAATGTATAAGCTTTTGTTTCATTTGTTAGATTAATTTGTAAGTATTTCATTTTTAATGCTATTGTGAAAGGTGTTGTTTCCCTAATATCTCTCCCAGTGCATGGTTGTTTGTTTACAAGAATGCTACTGATTTTTGAGAGTTGATTTTTGCATCCAGCTGGGCTACTGAACTCTGTTTATTAAATCCACAACACCTTTGGGGGACATTCTGTGGTCTTCTATGAAAAGTATCATATCAAGTGCAAATAATGATGGTTTAATTTCTTCTTTTCCTATCCTTATTTCCTTTATTTCTTTTCTTGCCTAGTTACTCTAATTAGGCTAAATAAACTAATATTTCCAGAACTATTTTAAAGAGGAACAATGATATTTTATGTCCTTGTCTTGTGTCTGATTTTAGAGTGAAAGCTAATTTTGTAAATTTAGTATGACACTGGCTGTTGGATTCTCAGAGATGGATTCTATCAGATTGAGATAAAAGGTATCATTTCCAATTTTCTTTAGAATTTTTTATCCTTAATGGACTTTGGACTTTGTTAAATGCTTTTATTTGCATGTATTGAGGTGATGATTTTTCTGGCTCTGTTGTAGAGGTATATTACATTTATTGATTTGCATAGGTTGAACCATTCCTGTATCCCTGCGATGGAACCTATTTGTTCATAGTGAATAATATCCTTGATGATTTTCTGTATTCTGTTTGGCTTTATTTCATCGAGGAGTTTTTGCAACAGTGTTCATAAGTGATATTGGTCTATAGTTCACTTTTTTGTCTAGGTCTTTCTCTGGTTTCTGTTGTCAGAAACATCCTTGTCCCTAAGAGTGATTTTGGTAGTATTAGCTTACATTCAGTTTCATGAAAGTGTTTCATCAGTAGTGGCATTAGAACTTGTCTAAATTTCTCATAGAATTCATCAGTGAATCCAACAGGATGTAGGATTTTCTTTGTTCATACTATTTAATTATACATTCAATTTCACTGACATATTGAGATATTTATAATTTTGTATTTTCTTGATTCAATTTTGGAAACACATATATATCCAGGAATCTGTCCATTTCTTTTGCATATTTCAATTTGCTTGAGTAGAAGCATTGGTTATTACCAAGATTAGTCTGAATATCACACTAAAGTCTCATGATGTCAATGGTTGAGGGACCTTTCAAAGGTGTCAAAATGAAGAGGTTGTGTTTGATTCATGGTTCAATTCTGGAATTAATGGTATAAGTGCTTAACTTACCCTATGGTTGGTAGCCTGTGCACATTATACGTGACAGAAATCATTTTTTGATTCCTTCTTGCCATGAAATGTTGCTCCTCTGTCATTTGGACTGTGTCATGGACTGGAACCTGTACAAACTATGAGGTAAGTAATCCTCTCCAGCTTTAACTTTCAGTGTTGGGTATTCTGTCTCAACTATGAGAGAAAAGTAACTAAGACACAGTTTGAAAGCAGAAGTGTGTCATTGCTGTGACATTTTCACATCTTGCCATGGGTCCTAGCAGATACTGCCCATGAAAATAGAAAATATTTTCTATGCTGATTTTTTTTTTTTTTTTTTTTTTTTTTGTCTTTTCCTTTTTATCGGTACCGGGGATCGAACTCACGACTGCCTGCTTGCAGTGCAGGCGCTTATGACACTGAGCTAAATCTCCAGCCCCTATGCTGAATTTTTGACTTGTTTTGATTCCATGCTTTTGTAAAATTCTTTTTGTAAGTTTCAGAATTGAAATGTGTATTCTGGGCCATTGAATATTGGAAGTTCATAGATTTGTTTTCATTTCTTCAGGAAGTCACAGTTAAGAATTTCCCTTAAATCTCAGAGGAGACTTGGGACTTGAACATTGCAACAATGCTGAAACTGTTAAGATTTTGTCAGGTCTTAGAGATGAACTAAATGCCTTTTGCATGAAGAGATGTGCATGAGTCTGGAGGTCAAGGAGTAGAATGTTATTATTTGTGCATGAATGTCCCTCCAAAATATCATGCTGTCATGGATTCAGACTTTGGAAGAGAGTGAATCTACAGTTTGTGATTATTGGTCAAATGCTGAGGTTAAAGTTGTGAGTGATAGACCTGCTCTAGGATAGGTATCCTGAATCCTATACAAGGGAAAGTGCCTTGTTTTGGCTCTTCCTCCTCTTTTTTGAATTTACTGTCTTCTGCTCTCTTGAATGGCTGCCCCTATGTCATGAGCCACTCTTCCTGGGGGTCTGCCAGTTATGCACTTAAATCTCTACAAATTATGAACTAAATAAATGTTTCCAAATTTAACTTTGTGTGTTGAGTATTTTGTCTCATTAATGAGAAAAGTATGCATGACTGGATTTCCACAGGATACATTAAGATTTTTCCCTTTTCTTTGCTAATTGCATGAATTGGTATGTTTTCTTTCATCTTTTTGATAATATTGGCTAAGGGTTTATCAATTGTATTTAATCATTCCAAGAATGAATTACCCAGTTTGTTGAGTTTTGTATTGTTTCATTCATCTCAATTGAATTAATTTTTGTTTTTATTTTCATAATTTTATTCCCCATTTGTGATGTGATTTTAATTAGTTATTCTTTTTCTAAAAGTTTGAGGTTCAACCTTAGGTTTTATATTTGAGTTTATGTTGCTTTCCTTATATAAAAATTAACTAGCATAAATTTGTATTTTAGGACTCCTTTCATTGTATGCAAAAAGTTCTGGTATGTTTGCTTCACAATTTTCATTTAATTGTTAACAATATTTCATTGCTCTTTTAATTTTCTCAGTGACCAACTAGTTTTTCATGAAGGTGTTGTTTAATTTCCATGATTTTATAGAGTTTCTGTGGTCTCTTTTGGCATTGAATTTGAAGTATGATCAAATAATGTACATATAAAAATTGCAATTCCTTTGCACTTAATTAAACGTGTTCTGTGAGTAATCTATTTTGGAGAATATCCCTTTTGCACTTGAGAAAAATATGTTTTCTGATCTCATAAGGTGTAACACTCTGTAGAGCTTTATGAATGTAGACATTCATCTGTTCATAGGTTTGCTTTGGTTCTGAAATTTCTTTGTTGATTTCTTGTCTAGTAGGTCTATCTGTGACAGTGAGCTATTGTGGTCTCCATTTACAATTGTGCTAGTTCTAGCTTGATTTTCATGTCCCTTGATATTTGTTTTACATAGTTGGGTTCACTGATATTTGGTGCATATATATTTACAGTTGTTACATCATTTTCTTGCAGGTTTCCCTAACAAGTATATAGTGACCACGTTTATTTCTTTTGATAACTCTTGCTTTGAAGTTCACATTCTGTGGGACTAAATAGGCATCCTTGTTTCTTTCTGTGTTCCTGTCACATGGATTATGATTTTCCATCATTTGACTGTCATTCTATAAATTTCTTTTTGAGTTAAATAGATTCTTGTATGCAGCATATTGTTGGATCTTGCTTCCTGATCTATTCTGCCACTCTATTTCTTTTGATATGTGGGTTGAGACCATTCATATTGATGGTTATAAATAATATATATGCTTCTCAAAGTTTATGCTTCTCAAAGGGTTTTCCTGCTGTTTGTGTTCTGCCTTTCCCTTTTTAATTGCTTGTTCTTCCTGGTGGCTTCTTTCTATTGATGATCTTGAGATTGTGGACTTTCTTATCTCCTTCTAAATATTCTTCAGGGCATTTTGGAGAACTGGCTTGTTGGTCTTCAATTTCTTATGCTGTTCTGTGTCATGGAAGTATCTTATTTCTCCACTGATTTTGAAAAATGTTTTGCAGAGTACCTCAATTTGGATTGGAGGTTATGTTATTTTAGTGCTTGAAAAATTTCACTAAAATTTCTCATTAACTTAAGGGTTTGTGTTAACAACTGTGCTGTGATTATAATGGGTTTTTTATAGTTGATTGGCTTATTATTTCTAACTGATTTTAATATTTTGTTCTTATCCTGAATTTCTGGAATCCTTATTATTATATGTCTTGATGTAGATTTATTTTGGTTGTTGTACTTTGGATTTCGATATGCCTCCCTTATTTGTGTATTAAATTCTTTATCCATGGGAAGTGTTGTGCCATTACATTCCTGAAGATATTTTTATGGAATTTGCACTTTCTCCACCTTTCTCATTGAATTCAATCAATTACATGTTTTTCTTCTTTACTTCATCTTGCAGATTTTGGATTGACTTTTTATGGTATCTTGTTATTTTTAGGATATTTTCTAACACAAGGCAACAGATTGTTCCATGGCATCTTCATCACTGAGTGAGGGAGAATGCCTGTGGTCTTGGAAATTTGAAGGACAAATCATGCCTTTCAGTGATCCAGGCTCCACAGTGGGGATCAGGAAGAGACTCAGCAAGAAACAAATCATGTCTTCCTGTGAGCCAGCCAATATGAGGGCTGGGAAACCAGAAGAACATCACCTGCCTCATCCTTAAGTAATTGGCTGATTCAGAGGACACAGGAATTCATATAACCTTGTCATCATCTTCAATATCAGCTGCTGCCGAAGATCAGCCAAGAGAAAGGATTGAGTGCAGACACATCAAGTTTCTATTGGATTTGTAAGGGAAAGATTTGCTGTAAACTAAAAATATGAAGATGAGTAAGACATGGCCCTTAGGGACAGGTTGGAAGATGGCAGATAAATCAGCAGGGAAAAAAAAAAAAAAAACTTCTCTGTGAGAAAGGGCTAACATGCTGGAATATAGCATACTGAAGAAGACGAGATGGAAGGAGATGGATTCTTTCAATGCAAGAAGAATCTAAGGTAAAAAAAGAAAGGAAAGAATAGAAAAAAAAAATGTGAATTGAAGACTGTAGCAAAACACGCTTTCACCATAGCCAGTCCCACTGTATGTGAAATGCCACTGGAATCAGGAAACACATGGTCATGGTGAATTTGAGAGTTGGCAAATCTGAGGGCCTCACCGGGAGGATGCAGTCACAGAGGGGAGCGATGGACTGGAGAACTGCACTTCCTTGTGGTGAGTGTGGAGAACGCCATTCTCCTGTGGGAGTGCACGATTGGCTGGGTGACATTTTGGAACTGGGTAGGATAAGCCCAGAACAAGAACTGCAGCCAGGTAGGATAAGCCCAGAACAAGAACTGCAGCCAGGTTCATTCAGCCACTCCTACCAAAGAGCAGATTTGTGAGTATTGCTTGGACTGAGTTCCACCCCTGTGCATAATCCAATTACTAGGGCTCAAGTTTCCCTGAAGCTATCCATAACCTACTCCTTCCAAATGGCACACACTAAAGTGGTGAAGATTCCCAGTGTTTGATGAACTCAGAAGGGAAGGACCAGCCTGCCCATCTCCTGTTTGTACTCCATTGGTCACAGGCAGACTGCAGAGAGCAGCAATTCCTACCCAGCATGCTTCAGAGTAATTGTAACCAAATAGGATGTTCCCGGTACTCCCCTATCCACCTTTCTGGAAGAAATTAAAAACATGCAAAGAGGTAGAAACAAAGGGAAGTATCCAGCCTCCAACCCAAGCAGTACTGGCCCAGGAGAGGTAAACATAGAAGAGATAAGGGTTGCACACCAGCAGCTATTGAACAAAGAGCATCTTACTGAAAGAAATATCTTTGTGAAAATATAAATGAAATTAAAACAGAAACACTAATACAAGTAAAGGAAGATATAAGAAAAATAATAAAAGAAATCCTAAGTACCTCTCAAGAAGACACAGATGGAAGAATAGAGGAGCATAGAAAAAGGAGGGAAAACTTCAAAGAAGAATATAAAAAAATCTAGAATACATGAAATAGATTCAAAGAGATTACCAGGAAATAAAATATTCTATTGAATGCTCTGAAAAACTGCTTGAAAGAAACTAAAGATAGACTATCAAATCTTGAAGACAGGTTTTCAATTTGCAGGTTTGCAAAAGAAAGATCTCTTAAAAATAACAAGGAACTAGAAAATAATAATACAATGTTTAGAAGATGACAAGAGAATGTAGAATAAAAAATGTGATTGAAGGATTAGAGGTAAACACAAATGAAATACAAAGGTTATTTGCAGAAATAATTAAAGAAAACTTTACAAGCATAGGAAAAGGAGATGATATTCAGATATATGAGGCATACAGAACTCCAGCCAGGTATAACTAAAATAGTTGCACAACTAGACATATAATAATAAAGATCTCAGAAATTTAATACAAGAACAGAATATTAAAAGCTTTCAGAGAAAAGAAACAGAATCACCTGTAAAGGAAAAAGCATCAGAATCATGGCAGACTTCTTGACATAAAACATCAAATCAAGAAGACCTTGGAGTGAAGTATTCCAAGCCCCAAAAGAAAATAACTGCCAACCCAGATTGATGTACTCTGAAAAACTGTCTTTCAAAATTAGTGGAGAAACAAGATGCTTCCATGACAAAGAGGAACTGGGGAAGTTCATGACCACTAATTCAACCCTACAAAAACTACTGAAGTATATTCTAGAGAGAGGGAAAAAAATTGACCATAGCTTCAGGAAAAGCAGCAGAGGGGGCTCCATAAAGGGGTCAGACAATGGAATGAAGGAGAAAAGTAGACAAACTACGACGTAAAATAGCATGGCATTGATGGGCAGAGAAGGTTGGCCATAATTACTAACTTGGATGGCCTTGACACAGTAATAAAAAGAAACTCAGGCAGAGTGGATCAGGAGATAGGGTCCAGCGAGATGCTCTATACAAGAAATATAATTAACCTGAAAGAAGATTTATGGATTGAAATTCAAAGATGAGAAAATAATGCTCTATGTAACAGGGAACCAGAAAAAATGGGGAAGGGGGCTAGCTTGCCCTTCACCTGCAAATTGGTTGGAAAGACAAAACACTTTAATATAATGGAGAAATACTCACCTATAAGGAAAGAAAACCTTGAGGCTCTTGTAGGTAAATGGATATAACCTGAGATCAAGTTCAGGCATAAAATGACTCAGAACCACTTAGGTAAATAATGAGTTGAGTCCCTAACCTGAAAACTAAAGGAGTTAGTGCAATTTAAAACGTAAAATGCACCCTAGGAAAGTGAAAGGGGAGGCAGAGGACATTGTTAAACTTGTATTATGATTTGAAACCCATATTGTTTTCATCACTCGATTTAGTTTGGTTATATTCTGCTTCACTTTGTCTACTTTTACTAGATTTAATGGCATGGACAGCTATTCCATTGATAGCAGGATATACTACAGTAACCAATTTTAAATTTCCTATTATCTTAATCTATTTTGCTTTCACTGTCTTGTTTGGACTGATCTTATTTGAATCTGTTTCATTTGATTGCTATCTTATCTTGACTGATTTTACTCAAATCTGTTATGTGTGACAGTTTAAAGTCTGAAAGTATAGGAAACCACTTTGAGGACAATAAGATTCACTATGACACCCATTCTTTTTGGCTATTACTTTTGTTTGAAGTCCTATAATGTCTCCAATGTTTCCTTTTTATTGATTTTGTGCTACGTTAAGTTTTATTGTGCCTGATAATATGAATGATTCTATTGAACATAACAAGAGACATCCTGGTAGCCATAATAAATCATCTTGAATTTTTATTTAAATCATGCATTATGTTCATCCTTCTGTTTTGACTGACCTCAATTTGTTTTTTCTCATTTGGTTTTATTCTCTTCAAAAAAAAAGAGAGATATCTTTCTAATTTTGATCACTAAATGCAATCCTGTTTTCTAGATAAGATACTCTATCTTTGCCTTCATTGAATTTGTTTTGTATACTTTCATTGCAAATTTTAATTTCTTGGATACCTGTTGGGGTCTGTTTATGTGTTCCATTTCTTTCCTACATTAGGCATTCATGGGTTTCATTATTTTTCTAAACTCCACTATTTATTTTTTAATCTGTGTCTACTGTAGATTAATTTTACTGGTCTTTCACTTTGATTGTCATTTTTTTTACCTGACAAATTATTTTATCTGTAACCATATCAACTTCTCATATCATTCCCACTGGTATCATTTTGGAAAGTTCCATTTTGTGGCTTTTTATATCTTCTCTCTCATTGTGATCTGAACTATCCAGGGTGAGCTGATTGTGTGGGAATGCATTTGGTTCTATGTCTTGTCATTTTCTGGTTTTTAAAAAAAATTTGCTTTATTGTCTGTGTTGATGCTTGTATATTTGTTACAAAATTTACGTAGATAACTTTAACAGAGTATGAAGGCTTCTCTAGGATTTGATTCTTCCTCAGAGATATCTTTTAGGTGTAAGTGGTTCTAGGTTTTTTTTTTTTTTTTTTGTATCTGTCCCAATATTTGCCTCCCAAATGGATAGAACCATTTGGTTCTATCTATTTGGCTCAACAGTTAATACTTTAGTATTGGGCTATGGTGATGGTTATGACCCCACACAACCACATTGCTGTCATACAAGTGAGAAGAATGATTACAACACATTTAATATCCTGGCTAAAGTAGTACAATTAGAAATAACAGTAACATGAACCACAGACTAGCAACTCACAAATTTGGTAACTTTAACCATAGTGGTAAGTAGTATAGTTACATAAAAAGACTCAGTATTAATTAGGAATTTGTATTCTATGAGTTTCCCCTTAGTAGCATGATTTCACTCAGTGATGTGGAAATTTTATAGGTATAAGGGACAAAAAAGATAGATAAATGAAGAGAAATATAGCTGCAGCATGGCCAGAAGACAAAGAATGATCACACAAGCTTTGGGAAACTGGAGAAGAGGCCTGTAGCGAAAAAATGCAGAAGAAAGCAAAATATATTTTTTAATCGGTACTGGAGATCAAACTCATGACTTTCTGCTTGCAAGGAAGGTATTTATGCCGCTGAGCTAAATGCCCAGGTCCAAAGCAAAATATTTTTGAAACAAATCAGAAAGACTAGAGACAACGTTTACTCACATCAAAGTATCATAAAAATAAGAGATAGTTCAGGAAAGAGAGTAAAAAGAAGTATAAAATAGAACAAAGTTACTAATTACTACAAACTAATATAAATTACATAATTTACTATAAACTGATAGAAACTACACAATTTATATAAATATGTACTATATATATATATATATATATATATATATATATATATATAATTTAAGAATACTTAACATCCAAAGTGTAATTAAATGAAATACAAGAAATACTGACAAGGTGAACTAAATCAAACCTCTTAATGAACAGAAGTGGAACATGGAGACATTCATTCTTTTTGAGTGAAAAAAAATATTCTCAGTTGGAGTAACAGAGTATTATTTTATTTGTGAAGCTGTTCTAAACCATTCCAGTGATTTCTTATTTAGATCTTTACAAACCTTACTGTCTGTGCAACTCACTTTTTAATTAGTTGTATATTTTCTCCTTTTTTTTGCGACTTGTAATTTTTCAGATTTTTCTTAATAATTTGAGGGTAGAGAAGTTTTAATGCATTTTTATCAAAAACAACTAAAATCTTATGAAAACAATCACATTCACAATATTTATATTGTACTATTTTCATATTTAACACATGTATTTATCAAATGAAATTCAAATGTTAGAAAATTTTATTACAAAATTTTTCCTCCCTTTTTTCTTCTAGCTTCAGCAATTTTTTCACCTAAAAGTTCAGCAAGCAATATTTCCTTTTCTTCTGTTTCCTGCTACAGATACTAAACCTAATGCATGTGTAGACAAATATATAAATCAATATATAATGTGTTTTATATGTATATGTTTTTAAACATATACAATCTTACTCTTCTTCACAAAGACACACACACACACACACACACACACACACACACACACATATATATATATATATATATACACATTATATATAAAATCTCCAATATATAAATATAAAATCATATATATATATATATATATATATATATAATCTCCAATTTAAAAGATGGGCCACTTTATATTTCACTGATTTTTTAATGGTTATGTTCCTTAAAACATATTGAAGAATATATGTTGATAGGAATGATAAATTTGACAGTTACCTCCTTGTGTTTCAATAACAAAATACATGAGGAAAGGTACTTTATAAAGGAAAAGAGTGTGGTGCACTATTTTGGTGAATGGAAAGACTAAACATCATAGTTCCAGTGTGTTGATGTGTTATCCCCTGGTTACATTAGAACATGGCAGAAAAACATAAAAAAAAAGCAATAGCTGCTGTAAACAGAAGCAGCCTTGGACATGGGATGGCTTCATTTTACAACAGCCACTCCCATAAGAAGTCACTCTACTCTGTGAGAACAATAGTAAACCGTAAGACTGGTGGTGTGCTCATAACTTAACTATATTTCAGTAAATCACAGGTTTTGCCACTTCAAAACCACAATATGAGGGATCAATCTTCTTGAACACGAACTTTTGGTGAACAAATCATAATTAAATAATATCATCAGTGTAAGAAAAACACCTTTCAACTGAAGAACATGACATTTCCTCAATTTTCTTTGGTGCTTCAGAATACTACGTTTAATTTTTGGACTGCTTTTATAAGACAAGTCATTGAAAAGGTAGCAATTTTGAAATTCAAAAGAAGGGAACATAAATAATTGAATAAAATACTTCCTTTTGACATAGATATATCAATCTCCATAAATATATGGAAAGTGTTAAATATCCTATAACTGAATTGAAGGTATGTGTCCATTGGAAATGCAGATAATGTTGGATGACATTTTTGATGAGACAAATAATGGAAATGTGTAAAGGGGACTGTTCACCATATAAAATCAATAATTTAAATGTAAATTAGAGACACTCTGACAGATTGAAGGAAAAAAATCAAACCAAGTCTCAATAAGCAAAAAGGGAAAAAGTATACATAGTTGACCAGCTAAAGAGACACACTGTATATGTAATCAGAATACCTGAAGCAGAGGGCAAAGTAAACTGAGATGAAGCAATAATTAAGTAATTAGGGTTTTTTTTGTTTGTTTGTTTGTTTTTGTTTTTGTTTTTGTACTGAGGATTGAACTCATGACCTTGTGCTTGCAAAGCAGGAAGTTATGGTGCTGAGCTAAATCCCTGGTCCCAATTAAAGAATTACATAAAGAAAATTTTCCATAAAATGGAATATTATACGTAAGTACTTTAACATTAAATGAAAAGCAAGCATAGAAATAACCTGATAATTTTAAAATTTCAAGTATAAAGAAAGAACTTTTGCTAATGTCCAAGCAGAGAAACCAGGTTGCTTAGAAAATGGTAAAATTCAGGGTGATATCATGTTTTTCTCTTCCAATTCTAAATATAAAATATTGGAATATATATATATATATATATATATATATATATATATATACTCTTTTCATGGAAAATAATTGTGAAACAAATTATATACTCTCTGAGCCATTTATTTCTTTATGATGGCACATGGACAGCATTGTCATATAATCAGAGTTTATGAAAGTATATAAACCAAGGACCTCCTTCAAAAATTTGCTCTATGTTTTATTGCAGCCCACACAGAACATGAATTAAAAATTACTAAAGAGTAGGGAGCTATTTTTGATGGTAAAATTTAAAACTAGTTAAAAAGCATAAAATCTAAATTTTTTACATATGAATTAATAAAATTAAATGTAAAATTGATTTATTATCTAAATTTTTCTATTTATGTGACTTATTTTTATTCATACATATTTAGAGTATATGATGATTACATTTATTATAGTAGGTGGATACATGTACTGAGTGTATTGTAATTTTCTTATTTTGGTTCCCCTCCACATCCACTTCCCTCCCTTAAAATCTAGATCCTTTTCTTCCATTTCCATTCGTATTTTTATTATTTAGCTTATTTTTATACCATATAAAGATTAAATTCATTTTAGTGCCAAATGTATATGAACATCTTGGGTTTACTTTTTGTTGGTACTTTGGATTCCTCAAATGAGAGAATCTATATAATTTTAAGTTTCTGTAATGGATTTATTTCATTTAATATTCTGTTTTCAAGGCATACCAATTTTTTCAACCAATATCCCAAATTTATACTGCTTTCTAGGCATGTAGTACTTTTCAATGTATAAACAGTCTTATTTTCTTTATTTTTTCATCTGTTGATGAACATATAGGCTGCTTCCAACTTTTAGCTGCAGTATCATGGACTATGATTCAAAAAATACTGGTATGCATATTTCTTTATAACATGTTTTTACCACTTTGGGGAATACATGTAGATTAGTTGGGTCAAATGAACTTGCTTTAGTAGTCTAATGAATCTATTTATGGATTTCCATAATATTTATATGAGGACACACACACTTCTGCCAACAATACAGAAGGATTCCTTTGTCATATCAGCAATGCGAGCATTTACTATTATATCATATTTTTATGACTACCATCTTTCCTAGGTTGAAATTCTAATATTGTTTTAATTGGTATTTCCCTGAGTCCCAGTAATGATGGTTGGTAGAAAACAGCAGGCTACAGAGGCTCCCTAAGATAGTCAACTTAGAATTCAAATAATACAGTGTGGGGAATCCTGAACAGAGGGAGATGAATCCTCTCAACACAAAGTGAGAAGAACCAATCAAACATAAAGACCCAGTGCCACAACTGGAACAGCTAAAGGTGTGGGGCTCCCACTGCAGTGCCCAAACTTGGGTGGCAGCGACTTTCAAGCCATCTGAAATCCCGCCACTTTGACTCACTTGAAACATCCTTGTGCTGAGTACAAGAGTTGGTGTACTGAATAGAGAACTGATCTGACAGGGATCCTGCATTAACCAGTGATGAGTGACAGGAATTAAAGCTCTCCATAGGAAAAAAGGGGCTCTGACAGACGACATTCTGGGACTGGGCAGACTGACAAGAACAAGGAGCTGCAGTGACTTCAGTCAGCTGTTTTCTTCTCAAGCAGAATTGGTGGGGAGCACTTGCCCAGGGTCACACTCTCAATTGAGACCCAATAGGCTAGCCCAAATCAAGTCCCTATGCCTGATGGTGCACCTTAATGCAGTGAAGCCATCATCAGGATGACTGACCAAGAGGGGAGGGCCCAGCATAGGCTCCCCATTCAGTACCTCTGTAGTACATGGCAGTAGGTGGGAGCACCTAGTCAGTGCATTTCAGATGAATTGTAACCAACAAAGTAGGAAACTGGGGCCTCCTATATACACCTGTATGGAAGGAAGGAAAAATAGGAGAAGAAGAAGCAACAAGAAAGGGTCCCTAGCCAAACCAGAGAACATTGATCCAGGAAAGGTAAATGCAAAGGAGATTGAGGATGGTAAAAATGCAATATCAGACACGGCACCAGTGGACATGAAGTGATATATTTGGGACCTCATAGATGAGTTCAAAAGTGAAGTATTTAACCAAGTAAAGCAAGATATAAATAGATTAATAAAAGAAATGCTAAGTACCTTTAAAGAAAAAAAAACAGAAAGAAGAATAGAGGAACACAAAAAAGGGAAGAATTGTTTGATGAAGAAAATACAGAAAACATAGAATAGATGAAGCAGGTTCAAAGAGATTGCCAGTAAATTAAAAACTCCTTTGAAACCTGGCAATCTGCTTGAAAGAAACTAAGGATAGATTATTCGAACTGGAGGACAGTTTTGCAATATGGGACCATGAAAGGAAAATTTCCTTAAAAATAACAAGGAAACAAGCTGTAACAGTACAAAGGCTAGAAGATGACAAGAGGATCTATAATTTAAGAATAAAGAATATGAATGAAGAAGTAGGGGTACAAACAAAGGAACTACAAAGACTACTCACAGAAATAATCACGGAAAACTTGCCAAACATAGGAAAATAAAATGATATTCAGATGTACGAGGCATACAAAACTCCAGCCACCTACAACCAAAACAGAGCTACACTCAGGCGTATAATAATCAAGATCCCAGAAATCCAATATATGAACAGAATATTAAAAGCTGTCAGAGACAAGAAACAGATTACTTACAAGGGAAAGCACATCAGAATTATGGCAAAATTCTCAGCACAAATCATCAAATTGAGAAGAGCTTGGAGCACAGTATTCCAAGCCCTGAAAGAAAGCAACCTCCAGCCCAGATTGATGTACCCTGAAAAATTGTCCCTAGAAATTAATGGAGAAACAAGATACTTCCAAGACAAAAAGGAACTGGGGGAATTCACAGCCACCAGTCAAACTCTACAGAGAATACTGCAGGACATTCTAAAGAGAGAGAAAAGCACCAGGATTCCAGGAACTGTGGCTGAGAGGTCCCAGTGAATGGTGCAAAAAGCAAAATGAAGAAGACAAACAGACAGCTTATGACAGAAAAAAGAGAACAACAGAAATGAGGCAATGAAGGTTGAATATAGTTCCTAATATAGATGGCCTACATACACTAAATTAAGGAAAAAAGAGAGTCGCAGAAAGAGTGGATCAAGAGGTATGGTTCACTGAGATGCTCTTAATAGAAAATATAATTAACCTGAAGAAGGGTATATGGACCAAATATCAAATATGAGAAAACATAACTCTATGTGATGGGGAACCAGAGGAAATAAGGGCAACTGGAGCAGTATTTATGGATACGTTGGAAAGACAGGCTTTACAGGTAAAGAAGTAGAACTAGAGATCAAGTCCAGGAGTAAGAAAGTTCTGAAACACTTAGATAAATAGCAGATTCCCCTCCCAATATAAAACCGAGGGTGTTGGTGAGACCCAAAAATGCACAGTACAACCTGGGGGAGTGAAAGGGGAATAGTAGTCTTAAAAAAGACAGCAGAAGATATTGCTAATAGTGTATCAGTAATTAAAACCCTTATTACTCACACCCCTCTGCTTACATAGAATTGTATTCCATTCCCATTTGTACGCAAGCATTAGATCTGAGAGCACAGAGAGCTATCCCCAAATTATCAGGATATAGCACAGCAATCATCTTTAATTTCCTATTAACTTAATCTTGAGCCCTGAATAAGGTATACTGTTATATCATGACTGATCTTAGTTAAATCTCACTGGCTTGATTGCTGTTTGTTATTGAGAGATTTTATTCAAAATTATTAAGGTAGATAGTATCAGGCCAGAGTATAGATAAGTATACTGAAAATGGCAATGATTTACTGTAATATCAATTATGGTTTGATTACTACCTGTTTTTGTAGTTCTACACTATCTACAAAGTTGTGTTTTTATTAATATTGTTATGTCCTGATATATGCAATTATACTTTATCTGATGATATAGCCAATTCTATTGATGATAACAAGAGGCAACTCTGTAACCATGGTAGAACTCATTCTACAGCAGTCTTACATGTCTTTTAAATTTTATGTGTCTATAGGAATATGTTTTTTCTATCCTGCTTTGTTCTGTTCCTCCCTCTAATATAGAAAGGATAGAAACACACTTTGACTCGCATAAAACCTATAAACAGTTTAGAAGTGATCTTATGACACATGATGAAATGAACAAATAGTTTGAAGGGAAAAAAAGACACTACAGGACCCAAAGCTGATTCCGGAATGTCAGGATATGAAATCCAGCAATACTATTATTGTTTGTTCAGAGTGGTTTTAGTCTGCTTTGGTTTGTTTAATCTCATCATTAATGAAGATATGGATAAATGTGTGTATGTTTAAGTGCACAGAATTGAAAATCATATAACTAAGGTTTTATTAGATAGTTAAACAGAACTATTTGCAGTGTCTCTGTTTGAATTCCCATGTATATGCTCCACTTTTATATCTTGAAAATTGTAAGAGGACAATATGTACACATCAACTATTGACTTATTAGTTTTTTTCTTTGAAACTATGGACGATATCTACCCATTTTCTGTTTTGTATTGTCTTTCTTTAAATACAATTTTTAAATAATTGATATTTCACCAATGGAGAGAACTGTTGAAATTTTTTTCATGTGAATAATGGACATTTGTATTTCAACTAATTTCCTTTGCCCATTGTTTTTAATTGGGTTCTTAAATTGGGTGGATGCTAATTCTTTTGAGTTGTTCATACTTCCTAGGGATAACTCCTCAATCAGAGGAATAGCTGGCAAAATCTTTTTGCCATTCTTAAAGTGGTCTGTTTGTTTCTTTTGTTGTGCAGAAGCCTTTGAATTAGACATAATTTACTTTTTGATTACTGTATTTATTTCTTGTATAAGGGAAACTTTTCAGAAAATTCTTGCCTACACCTTGGCTTTAAGAATTTATTTATTTTGTCTCTCAGCAACTTAAGTACTTCTGTTTCATTATGTAGTCAGTTGATCCATTTTGGTGTTATTTTCATATATGTTGATATAGGCCCAGCTTCAGTCTTCTATGTATCACTAACAAGTTTACTCCACAACACTTGCTAAAGATCTTGTTCACTCCACTGTATGTTTTGGGAATCTTAGTGAGAGATAATATATTTGAATGCTTGGGTAGTTTCTGAGTTTTCTATTCTTATCAATGAATCCACATGACTGTTTTGTTATCAGTATCATGCTATTTTTTCACCATAGCCTTACAGCATAAATTGAAATTGGGTATTGTGATGACTCCTTTGCTCTTGTGGCCAGAATTACTTTGGCTATTGTGGTTCCACATGAATTTTAGGATTCCTTTCTCTAGTTCTGTGAGGAAATGTTTGTTATTTTTATTCATATTGCATTAAATCTATAAGTGGGCTTTGCAAGAATGACAATATTGATGATATTAGTTCTGCATATTCAGGAACAGGAGATATCTTTCCATTTTCTGATGTCTTCTTTAGTCTCCTTTTTTCAGAGTATTGCAATTGTCCTTGTAAGGGGACTTTCATTTCCTTGCTTTGGTTAATTCCTGGACATATAATTTTTTTATATTAAAGAAAAGAAACTGTAAAGACAATGATACAAGAACTTCAAAACAAGATAATAGGGGATAAAAAGTGGTTGATATTATGTGTAGTGTTAACTTCAAAGTAGTTGCATATAGTAGAGATACAGGCAAGAAAAATTGATCAAACAGCATACAATTTTTTGATGTCATAGTGAGTGGTATAATTTTCTTAATTTTTTCTCAGTGAGGTTATTGATGTAAAGAAACGTTGAATTTTATATATTGGTTTTGAATCCTGCTGTATTGTTCATTTTGACTAATTCTAGACTTTGTTGAAAATTTCATTTTCTGTAATGCATAATTTTAACTTCATATATATATATATATATATATATATATATATATATACACATCCATTTTGTTTCTTCCTTTTGACTGACTGCTTTTATTAATTATTTTAATAGAATAAAACACAAATAGTGATTGTGAGCATTTTGTCTTCTTGATTTAACAGCAAAATCTTTTAGTTTTTGTGTTTAGTATGATACTGGCCTTTGGTTTGCAATAAATGGTTTTTCATTAGAATAAGTTAAAGTTCTTTAGTACCTATTTTTCTTTGGGTGTTTTATCATAAATGGGTGTTGAATGTTTTTTGGCTTTTTAAAAAAATTTTGAGACAAGTTTTCACTATGTATTGGACTCACTTTTTAGCACAGGCTGGTCTCGAAATCACAACCATCCTCTTGCCTCAGGATCCTAAGAGCTGGAGTAACAGGTGTGCACCACCAAGCCCATTTTTTTTTATCTTTTTGAGACAGAATCTTACTATCCAGTTTAGTCTGGCCTTGAACTCATTTTGTAGCCCAGGCTGATCTTGAACACACAACGAGCCTTCTGCCTCATTCTCCTGTGTGCTGAAATTACACACATGTACTCCCACACATAGTCAGATGTTGGAATTTGTCAAATAATTTTTTCTGTATCAACTGATATGATTTTGTGGATTTTATTTTTGTTTATGTGTGTGTTACATTTTTGACTTGCATATGTTCAAATGTTCTTTCAACTTTGGGATAAAGCATACATGGTCATGAAGAATGACTTTTTTGATTTGCTGCATTCTATTAACCAATGCTTTATTAAATATTTTTGCATCTATGGCCATTGTGGACATTGGTCTGTATTGTTACTTTTTGTTTAGAATACTTTCTCCACTTAGGACAAGAGTGATGCTGACTGTCAAAATAAGTTTGGAAGCACATCTTCAATATCAAATTCCTTGAAGTCTTAGAAGACTATTGGTGTTATGTCTTTAAAGTCATGTAAAATTCTACAGTAAATCCATAAAGCCCTGGGCTTTCCTTACTTGGTAGGTTTTTATTTGCTCCTGAATTTCACTTTTATTTATTTTATTGTAGAGAATATTTATTACATATTGATTTAGATTTCATAATTCATAGGAATCTAATAAAATTTCCATGTCTTCAAAATTTTTAAATTGTTGAAAGCAATTTTTGTAGTAGCTATGTGCTGAACATTGCATTAATGTGAACTGTTGCTCTCTTTCTTTTGCCTTTTAGTTTACTTTTTTAGTCTTCCAAAAAAGAACCAGGTCTTCTTTGGTCTCTCGATTTCTTATATCTTTTGCTTCAGTTTTATTAAATGTCACTCTAATTCTTATGATTTCATTCCTTAATTTTGGCTTGGATTATTATTTTTCAGTCATCTCAAGGCTCATCATTAGATTTTTAATTTGGGATCACTATGTTTGCCTCATGTGAGCACTGTTTGTAATAAATTATGTTTTTAGGACTGCTTTCATTGAGTCTCATAAATTTTGGTGTTTTGTATTCGAATTTTCACTTCATTCAGAAATTGTCTTATTCTTTCTCGTTTACTTTTACAACTCATTTGTTTTTCAGCAGTGCATTACTTTCAGGTATTTATCAGTTTTCTGTGATTTCTTCTTTGATTTTTATCAATGCAATATATTCTGACAGAAAATGAAGTGATTTTGCTTCTATTTTATTTGTGAAAGCATGTTTTGTGAATTAACATGTAAACTACTCTAAAAATTTTCCATGTCTTTCTTAGAAGGATGTGTACTCTTTTACAAAGAGAGAATAATTTGTGACTATCAAGTCCATTTCCTTAAAGATGTGGTTCCACCCTGACATGTCTTGATTTTTTGTTTGATCAATCTCTTTGTGAAAGTTGTGCACTGATAACTCCCTGTATTATTATCTAGATATTCTTTAGATTTCTTGTGCTATAATATTTATTGTGTGAATGTAGATGGCCCACTTACTGGTGCAAATAATCATATGCAGGTGTTATCACTTCTTGTTGTATTGTTCAACAGGTATGTCATGATCTTACACATTTTTTAATCAGTTTCACCTTGAGGTTTACTTTAACTGTATAATTGCTATAACTGAATATTTGTGGTTCTTGTTGTATGAAATGTTCTTTCCTTTGGTTTTTAGGCTACAAATAGCTTTTGGGTTAAATGAGTTTTTTGAATAAAACAAATTGTCGGATTTTGGGTTTTGAATCAGTCTTTCAACCTGTGTTTTTAGATGGGGAAGTGAGGCCTTTAACATTGAGCATTATTTTTATTTATTTTAAAGAGAAAAAAAAGGAAAATCAAGGAGAAAACTATGAAAAACAGCATAAACAAAATGATGACAAGAAAAGAAAAATGGCAATACAGGACTTCAAAACAAGATAGAAATTTAACAATGGTTGTTATATTGCATACTGTTATCTTCAAAGTAAATGGACAGCGAGACAAAAGCATACAAAGTTGATCAAGCAGTATAATTTCCCATTGAGTCGTGTCTTTCTATTTTATTTTATCTATTATAACTCTCTAAATTCTAAGTGTTCTTTCAGACACTATGGTATTTACATATGCAAGTCTGACTTATTTTGCTTGTGAGTATGGTTTCTAGTTGCATCCAATTACCTATTAAAAAAGTCTCTATTTTATCATTCTTTATAACCAAGAAGCATTCCATTATATAAAAATACCACATCTTTGTATCCATTCCTCAGTTGATGGGTATTAGGGTTGTTTCCAAGTTTTAGCTTTTACAAATTATGCTGCTGTAAATATAGGTGAATATATATCATGGTGGTGTGATATTTTCAAATCTTCTGGGAAAATACCCAGAAGGAATATAGCTCGATCAAATGGAACCTCTCATCCTACTTTCTGAAGAATCTCCATGCTCATTTCCAACGTAGTTTTACCATTCTAGACTCATACCAACAATAAAGTGTTACTTTTTCCTCACAGCACCCTGAGCATTTGTTATTGCTTAAATTTTGATGTTGGCCATTATTTCTGGAGTGAGATGTTATTGTGTTTTTTTTTTTAAATTTGCATCTCTCTACTCATCAATGATGTTGAACATTGGTTTCATATATTTATTTTATCATTTGTATTTCTTCACCTGAGAATTGTGTATTCAACTCAGATCCCCATTTTTAGATTGGGTCTGTAATCTGGAGGAACTAATTTTTTTTTCTACACTTATGAACTCAAAATAAAATCCTTTTTCTGAAAGACATTTGGAAAGCAATTCTTCCCCCAGTCTATGGGTTTTATTTTCACTCCATTGGTGATTTCTTTGAAAGGGAAAAAACATTTGAATGAGACACGATCCAAGTTGTTCATTCTTTAAAGCATTTTCCATGAAGTTTGGTTTTTGTTCAGAAAATCTCCATCTACCTCTATATCCTAGAGGTTTTCACCCAATTTTTCTTCCAGTAGATTTAGTGTTTCTTAATTAATATTTAGATCTTTGATCTATTTTGACTTTAATTTAGTGCACGGTGATCGACATGGGTCTAGTTTAAGTCTTTGGCATGTAGAAAACCAGTTTTTTTTTCTTTTTTCCCACATCACTTATTAAAGAGGCTGTCTTTCTTCCATGAACATGTTTTTCACCTCTGTCAAAATGAAACTGGTTGTGCCTGTATCTTTTGTTCTTTCCCACTGACCCTCAAGTCTGTATTTTTGCTAGTTCCATGCTGAGTTTATTAAAGTAATTTTTTAGTTTAATTTCAAGTCTGTGATTGTGATGCCTCCTGCATTGCCTTTGTTGTCCAGGATTGTCTGTGCTTTTCTTTGTCTCTTATACTTACAAATGAATTTAAGGAATGTTTTCTTTAAATCGATGAAGTATGCTGATGATATTTTGATTGGGGTTGCAATAAGTCTATATAAGAGTTTTTGGAGTATGATTATTTTCATCATGTTTGTTCTTTCTATCCCTGATCAAGGGATATCTTTCCACTTTCTGAACTCCTTTTCAAGTTCCTTTTTCAGAGTACTGTAATTTCCATTGTATACCTCTTTTACTTCTTTTGTGATATTGACTATAAATTTTTCATTATCGGGGGTGTGATTCCTCTAATTTCTCTCTCAATCAGTTTGTTATTTGTGTACAGGTATATTATTAATATTTGATTATTGACTTTGTACTCAGATATGCCATTGAATTTGTTTATTAAGTCTAGATGTCTCCTGGTGGAGTTTTTGGGTTCTTCTATGTAGAGTATGATATCTGGGACTAATGAAAAGTTAACTTATTTTAATATCTTTAATTCTTTTCATTTTTCTCTCTTGTCTAATTGCTCTGGTTAATGTTTTGAGTACTATATTGATTAGGAGCAGTGATAGTGGACAACCTTGTTTTGTTCCTTATTTTAGGGTGAAAGCATTTAGTTTTTGAACAGCTAGTATGACGTTGACTGTTGGTTTGTTGTAAGTGACTTTTATCAGATTAAGATAAAGACCATTTTTTTCCAATTTTCTCTAGTGTTTCTATCATGAAAAAATTAAGGTTGGACTTCATAAAAACTTTCCTGCTTCTATTATGATGATGATGTGATTTTTCTCTGTTGATTTGTCTATGTGGAACCATTCCTGAATTCCTTGGGTGAATCCCACTTGGTAATGCTGTACAATCCTCTTGATGATGGCAGCATTTTCTTTGTCAGCACTCCATTGAGGATTTTTACATCTATGTTCATTGTGGAGTTTGGACTCTAATTTTGATTTTTGACTGTGTCTTTCTCTGTTTTTTGTAATAGGATAATGTTTGACTCCAACAACAAATTAGGTAGAATTGCTTCCCTTTTATTACATTAAAGTGTTTGAGTAATATTAATAATAAATAATTTCTAAACTTATTGCTGAATTCAGCTGTGAATTCATCATGATCAGGAGGGGTATTTTGGCTGTAAGTTTTTAATTATCTTTTGTTTCATTAACTGAAATTGGGTTATTTGGGATTTTTATACTTTTTTGCCTCAGCTTTAGAAATTCATGTTTCTAAGGACTCTGTCCATTTCTTCTATATTTTCAATCCTATGAGGATAGGTTTTCAAAGTAGACATTGATGATCTGTATTTCCACAGAATCTGTAGTGATTTCACTTTTTTCCTTAATTATTGAATTCATTCAGGTTTTTTCTTTCCCTTTTTTGATAAAGTTGGCTATGGATCATCAATTTTATTTTTTTTTCTTTCAAATATCCAATTTTTTTATTATTTAATTCTTTGTATTGCTTTCGTAGTCTCAATTTTGTTAATTTGTGCTCTGATCTTTATAATTTTCGCTCTTCTTTGGGTTTTGGGTTTGACTTGTTCTTCATTTTCTAAAAGTTGTGGTGTAGCATTAGATTGTATATTTATGTTTGTTCATTGCACTGATGTGAGAATTCACCACTGTAAATTTTCCTCTGAGGACTACTTTCATGGTTTACCACAAGTTTTGGTAAATTATTTTTTTCATTTTTGTTTGATTATATATTGTTTAATTTCTATTGTAATGTCTTCAGTGACCCAGTAGATGTTCAGTAGGATGCTTGTTAATTTGCTACTGTTTTTTATGTATTCTTTGTATATATTCATCAGTTCTTTCATTGTTTATCATTTCTATTTTTACATGGGAGATTACTTCTGATACCACTTCCTTTACAGTTTCCTGGACTTGTTTCTTTACATCTGTTTTTCTCATTTCCTAAATGGTTTCTAGTATCATCTACATTATTTCTCCTGTACTTTGGGTGGGCTGGAAATTTGTGACTGTATGTTGTTCTTTCATTTTGGCATTTTCTTGTATTCCTCTGAAGCACATAGATTTAAAGACCTAGTTACTCCCTGCTCTGGTAGCTTGTCCTTCAATGACCTCACTGTGTGTTGCTAAGGGCTGCAGGTCATCCAGTGTGGAATCCCAGTCCTTGCAGGCCTCATAGACTTGTTGTGGACAAGTTGCTAGTTATCTCTTCATAGCCTCTGTAGACCTCACTATAGGTTCTGGGATGACCATGGATCACTGCTTCCAGACACCTCATCCCTGCAATTTCATAGTTGTTTCCCAGGTGTGGACAGATCACTGAGTAGAGTGTACACATTCATGGGAGCCTCAATGTGGTTCTTGGGCTTGCCCAGATCACTGATCACCACCTCTCAGTCACTGAAGACCTCACTATGAGTTCCTGGATTACTGCATATTGCTAGGCCCAGACTCTCTGTAGTTGGATATAGCCAGGATTTTAGGTGCAAACTTTCAATCCCCATTGTCCTCACTGAAGGTTTGTGGAAGACTGTGGGTCACTGGGCACAGACTCTAAGTCCCTTCAAGCCTCAGACACAGTTCCCTGTTGTGGCAGGTTGCTGGATACAGATTACCAGTCTCAAGGAACCTAACTTATGGTTCCTGAGTGTAAGAGGGTCACTAGGTGCTTTTTCCCAGCTTCAGAAGTCCTAACATTGGGTTCCCAGATGACCTTGGGTCACTGGGTACAGACTACCAGTCCCTATGGACTTCACAGATTAACACTGAGCATTATTATAGAAAGATGTTGATTTCTTCTTTACATTTTGGTATTTTTCTGTTAATGACTGCTTTATTTTCCTTGGTTGTTTGTTAATTTGCTTTGCTTGATGTATTTCTTCCATTTGAGTTTTTGGCTGAATTTGTTATTCATGTCTAACATATTCTTGAGTACTTTTTTGGAGTGGTGGATTGGTGTTCATGTATCTCTTAAGTTATTTTAAGTGGAATAACTATTTCTTCAAGTTTATATAATTTTAAACTATCTAGTTGTATATCAAATATTCAAGGAATGGGAACAATCATTACTGTTTCATTTTTTCCATGTACTTTATTGGTGAACATGTATATTGTCTAACCAAGTATATTAAGTGTTTAGCCATTGTGCATAAAACAATCAGAATAAACATGAATCTGACAATATTGGAAAATGGAACAGTTTTAGCTCCTTTACACTTAATTACATAGAAAAAACTAACAAGTTTATATATAAAGTTAATATTTAATTTAACTTAAAATAAAAGTTTCCAAAACACAGATTGCTCAGTGGTAGATAAAATATTTGATGCAATAATCAGAGGGAAATGGTAGTTACTGATAAGGCAGTAAAAAATGAGGCAGATTTTCATTGAGTTGTGAACCAGTATAGTATATACACATCCTAAGATTTTGAAACTGAAAAGAACAGAGAAATTAGGAAAAATGGTAAAGAAGAAAAGCAAAGAGGTATTGACTTTAGCCTAAGTCTGAATGACAAGTGATAAGATAAATTGTCACAAATATAACCTGGTTATATTTCTTGTACATGAGATGTAACTCAAGTCCAAAATCAATCTCTGAATCAGCACATCTTTATTAGTATAAAATTTTTTAAATATATAAAGGTAAAAAAACTTTTTTAAGTCATACAGATAACAACATTTTTATTAGGCACAGATTAGAATTTACAAGATATTATTTATTTATATATTTTATGTGGCAAATAACTTAGGATTCATATGTATTATCAATACATATCTTGAAGTTGGTAGTAGCTTTATTGTTACAAACTAATAAAGAAACTTATATTTAAAATGTACATTTTAAATGAGTGATTTTTTTATACAACAGTTCATTAAGTAATCCTTCAGTTAGAAAGCATGCATTAAATGTGACTGTTATGGATTAAAAACTGATGGTCAACTTAACTACTGATGAATTAAATCAGCATGTCACTGAAAGTAGATGTTCCACTGAGGAAAGTTACCAGCATAAAAACAGATATGGAGAAGAGAAGGGAGATGTTGTGGCTTCTCTTATGTGCTGCTGTTTGAGCTTTTGGTTTTCATGCAGGGCTCATCATAATTAGCTTCCCCAATATGGGTTTGGCCATTGTCATCAGAGGAGCTTGGGACCTTGCTGGTGACAGTGGCTGTGGTTCACTTTGAGGGAGGTATGGTCTTTGTATCGAGCATCTCTCTTGGCTCTGGAGGGGAAGATGTGTGCCACTTAATCTCCAGGACAAACTCATCATGCTGGCTTTCTGGCATGTACTTGACTGTTCTAATCACTGGAGGAGCTTGGGACTTCAGCGTCACAAAGGATGGCTGTGATAATTTTCAGGACAGCCCTGATCTTATTTTGAGCATGATTTTTTAGCTTCACTGTAGAATCCTCAACCTACCAGCACAGCTCCTTTACCCTGCTGGCGTAGACTTTCTAGCTTCCACTAGCTGATCTTTGGGCCTTGCTAGAATGAATCCATAAAACAGACTGGTGTGAGTCCTTTTCATGGGCTATAGACCTCGAGTTGGATTCATGGGAGGCATTGCCATGGGTTCTACATTTTCATTTGGATTCATGTAGGACTGTGCTGTGGGATTCATGTGTTTAGCTGAATATTCTGGGTCTTTGGTGCTGTGGACAGATTTCTTGCACGTTTTTGTGGTGACCATCATAAATAATGTTATAAATTCTGTGTCCTGTTTCTAATTGTTCTCCTCACAAACCCTGACTACAATACTTTAATTTTATGTCTTTTACATAATTTGAATCTTCTTAATTTTAATATTACACACAAAATACTTTGTCGAATTGTGATATTTTCAAGCTACCTCACATTGGATGATGCAATATATTTTGAAAGGTAGTACTATTGACACTTTCCTGATAAAACCTACTGATTTCACTCCCAAGATGTATTTCTCCATCAAAACCTTGAAGTAGTGACAGTTTTTGTTCATTTTACCTGATAACTATTCAGTCATTCCTTTATGTATTCATACTGTGCACAACTATAATTAATATCATGTGCTCTCTTGGCTAGTAATATTTGCCATGAACACTTATTCCTTTCAATTCTTTTACTATAGTGATAAAAGAATAGTCTGTGAAGTACAAGAGTAAACATGTCATTTCTAACTTAAAACAGATTAATGAATTATCAAAGTTGAAATTTTAACTCCTTAGCATTCATTCAAGGTTCTTATGATCTGCTCTATAACCTGCCTCTTCACATTAATTTTAACCTGACCCAAGTCTCTATGTGTGTTTATTTTATGAGTTTGAATGCTTTAGTCTGATTATTTTATAATCTAAGCTCCTATAAGAAAACATCCCAAATCAGTTCCTGTCCTCATTTGCCACTTTTTCTTCATCCTCAAAAATTTACATTTAAACAAACAGCACTGTTTAGTGAGGTGAATTTTTGTAAATAATGTTTCTGAGTCATGCTTTCTTATGGAATATGACAGTCTGTGTCTTATAATTGTATTTCAATCATTTACATTTACTATAATTATTGACATGCTAGGAATTAGATGTGTGGTTTATTTTTTTTTTTCATTAATTCATCTTTTGCTTTTTTGAGATAGAGTCTTGCTATGTAATTTGGTTGACCTCAAACTTGTGAGAATTGTCCTGCCTCAGTCACCTGAAATTACAGGTATATGTCCCCACACCTGGCACATTAATTTCTTACTTATTTATTTGCTTTAATAATTCTGTAGTTTACCTGTACCTTTCCTCAGAATTCACCATTCAATTACTTCTAGTTTTGTTTGTTTCTGTTTGTGTGCCTTTATATAATATCATAATTACTACTACCCATTTAGAAATTTAAGAGAAATAGAATCCTTATCTCCCTTTAGCTCACCGGCATAAGCGCCTGCCTTACAAGCAGGCAGTCGTGAGTTCGATCCCCGGTACCGATAAAAAAGAAAAAAGACAAAAAAAAAAAAAAAAAAAAATCCTTATCTCCCTTTACCACTTTGCTTTACTCCCTTTATGATATGAAGATTTATATATTTTCCATATAGTCACATAAAATTATGTCATACATTGTTTTTTGTTTGATTCAGCCATGAAATTTAATTAGAAAAATAAGAGGAAAAAGAAACTATTGCATTGACCCATGTGTTTATTCTATTTATTGTCTTCTCTTAATACTTTATATTTCAAGGACACCTTACCACTTCTTGTTTTAAAAATGCCCCTTTTTAAAGAGTAGACCTGATGACAACAAATACCCTTAATCATCCTTCATTTGATGCTTTGAATTTTTATCATTGTATGATATTTTAATGGACATGTTTTGACTGTTAATTATATAATTATGCTCATTTATAATAATACTCATTTTTCTAGCTTCCATGGAATCTATTTAGAAATACTTTGTTGATTTGAATTGCATTTTTACTACTGATATGGTCTGTTCTCCTTTGCGATTTTAATTACCTAGTGTTTTCTTAAGTTTGATTATGAAGTATCACTTTGGATTTACCCATTATGAAATTCATTTGTTTTATTTGCATCACAGTTTTAGGTCTTTTACAAAATATTCAGTTTTCTTGCATTATTTTATTGCATGTACATTCAGCTCTACTCTTTCCCTTTTCCAGCTTTGTCAATGAAAGCATTAATAAATAACTAATTGCTCAATGAAGCATTTTATGATGAATCTTTCAAATGCTAATACAATTATAATATTTTTGTTATTTTGGAATTAGTGTATGTTGATCATTCTTTTTTGTTCTAATTGCCATTTTCCTTGTAGATTGAGTTTTTTATTAATAATTGGACATTTTAGGTAATATTTTATGATACTGGATTTTGTACAAAGCATTTTAATGTCTCCTGGTTAAATTTTTTGAAAGAAATGAGTGCTACCTTTCATTTGCCCACGTTGGGGTGGAAATCCAGGTTTACAGTTGATTCTCCTTTGGCACCAAATACTAAGATACTCTATATAAATGTTAGGTGAAAATGAAGGTTATAACACCCTAGTAGGAGACAGCTAAGAAGAAATTTCACTGAAAAAAAAAAACTTTTAGTACTTTCTATATAGACTCTAATGATATGAAGTTAGTAAAGTGGGCTCCATTACTGATCCTCACAGCTGAATTTTCCACCACTTCTGAAGGCACAAAAGTAAATAAATAAGTACAGAAGGGATAATTGATTATATCTTAGTTAAGATAGAATTCTAGGATTCCTCTTGGCCTTTAATAGTATGTGGTGACTGGAGAAATAGATTTTACCATGGTCTTTTTCCTGGACTATTGTAATTGTTGCATACAAGATTTTGTCCTTCCTAAGCTGTTCATTTTCTGATCTTTTGGTTGGAGACATAAGGCTACTCTTAGGG
Source organism: Cavia porcellus (assembly GCF_034190915.1). NCBI lineage: Eukaryota > Metazoa > Chordata > Mammalia > Rodentia > Caviidae > Cavia > Cavia porcellus. Next base: position 53,041,700 of record NW_026947486.1, read on the forward strand.
CTTATTTCATTAATGCCTGTAAACTCTTCTGTGTTGTCAACATCTCTACAACCTACACTCAGATGTATGAAGCAAAAACTAAATGAAAGCCAAATAAATAAATTAAAAAGTTGGAACGTATTACTGAACCAATTCATTATGTTCCAAGGTCAACAAATAATATTTTTCTCTTAAGCCTTTCAAAATTGTATATTTGTTATATATAACCTTAAAATCAATTAGGCATAAATATGTATATATATATTTACATATATATAACACATTTTATTCTAAAAAGAAGTTACTACAATCTTTTGCAGTTTTATGAGTATTAAGTAGGCTAATTTGCATAAAGCAGAATGTAGCAAGTATTCAATGAAAATTTTTCTTACTTATAAAAACTGCAACATTTAAAATTGTGCTTTTCTGAATAAAGAACATTTTATACAGAAGGAATTTTTGTAATAATTAGCACTAAAACAATATTATCACTTAGAAAATAGAAATTCTATAAACAATTCATTGATATAGTAATAAACAAGCTACCTCTTTAAAAGACATGTCAGAAGAAAAAGGTTAATTCTTGTATAATCTTCAGTGATATTATTTTTCACTATACAAAAAGAGGAAAGACGGGGCTGGGAATTTAGCTCAACAACATAAGTGCTTGCCTTGCAAGCAGGCAGTTGTGAGTTCGATCCCCGGTACCGGTAAAAAACGAAAAAGACAAAAAAAAAAAAAAAATTATTGCAGAACAGCAGTACTTCTTTGATTTGCACGACCATCCCATCAGCTCTCAGGGCAAAAAGTCATCTAATAGAATACCTGAACTATTGATTTGGATTTTAGGTTGGTTAAGGTCCTGACACTTTCTCTGTACACAGAGCTTTAAAACAGCACAGACTAGGGTTATTAGCATCAGAGAGCAGAAATGTTTTAATCTCAATTCACTGAGTTTAATAGTGGCAAAAAGTACTACAGAAATAAATAATTTGCATGAAAATTACTGTTAACTCTAACAATGTCATTTTGTACCTAATTCCATGTCTAGAAGTTCAGTGAATCTTCATGCTCTTACAGTGTTATAAATATAACCTTTCCTTGACTCTCATTTGGTAGTTTATTATTTCATCATAGCATTTACATGTCTGGACTTACACATCTGTAGTCCAGGTTAGTGTTTTAGAAAAAGCACAGGATTTAAGCATCTGAATATTTAGATTCTAGACAGTGCTACAATGAGTTTTCTATATGACCTTTGTGCATGTCATTTCAACTTGTGTATATTTAAAGATTTTTTAAAATCAGTAATTGTGACAATAAAATATGCCCTATCTCATACTATTGAGTTATCAAGTGAGATGATGTATAAAAAAAGTTTTGGAAGAATAATATACTGTATTATTTTCCTTTTCACATTTAATGAGTTGATTTTTTGAAAAATGATTTAATATAACGAAAGTAATCATCTGTGTAAAAATGGATTTTAAATTAGAAAGAAAGATTTTTGCTAATTTATAAAAGCACAGTACATGTACAGAATTTTCTCAATATTCAGTCTTAGTATGATTGTTAATCTCCATTGTTTATAAATGGAGAGAAGTGTAGCTCCTTTTCAATAAAATATTGTGATGGTGAAACTTGATAAGTTAATTAATGTCAATTTCACTTCCAGGAGAGTTCTCTGTATTGGGCACTTAAATTTTCTACCAACATATATAGAAGATCATCAGTTGTACTTATACAAAATTTGATGAAAATTCTTGTTCCACACCAAAATTCATAACTATTCTTAATATGAATTTTAGATTATGTGAATAACTTCAGTGTCATTCTTCAGAATATTAACCTACACATGACAGTAGTGTATTAAACAAAATTATCAACAGTACACTACAATAACATTAAATATTCATATTAAACTCCCAAGAATACACTAATCTTCTAAAACATAACACTTGAATCCTATCTTGAACCATTAGAAATAAAGTTTATATTGAATTTAACTGTGTTTCTATACTTAACCCTTTAACCTTAAAATAAAAAGTTCCTAGATTATGATTTCTGGATTTCAATTTTTAAAATTTTGTATTGTAGTTGTATTATTTGTTTAAAAGGTCCCTTCTTTACAAGTGAAATAATTTATAATATCATGTTTGGCTTGCTGAATATTCACAGAACACACGTTTATATGATTCCATGCCTTAACCTTGTGGAGAATGTGAAATGTTAAAATGGTAATTACCCTCTTTTCACCAGATAGTGAGGTTGACTGTTTTACATGTAACTGTCAGGGAAGTATTCATGTAGGAGTCAAGAAATCATTGCTTTTGTTTTGAGGCAACAGTATAAAGGTTCTTAAAGTGGAAAAATTTATTCTAAGCCAATATTCCTGGATGTCTCCAAGGAAAAAATAATATGTGATGACTGAGATACTTTAAGGTGATAAAGGGTCTTTATACTTGTATTATTCATTGATACAGTATGGAAAGATCATCATTATTTAATGTCAATAAACATAAGGGAAAACTAAGAAGTGAAAGAAAGAAAGTCATGATTGGCATAAATCAAACACTTTCTGTTTAGATTTTAAAAGACTGTTGGTCATGATTCTTTGTAGGTATGTGTTATGATTTTTGTTCAGATATCACCCAAAGCAACACACAGCCATACGTGTGGCTTTTTTAGAGGTGACTAGATAAAGAATGTGTGACAATGGGATTGATTCATGTGCAATGCTAGGATCAAGGACACTAGGATTAGAGATGTAAGTGTTAACAGCCCTAATTAGCCTACCTAAAATATAAGAGATAGAAAGTGTTGTTATCTTTGGTTGCTTTGCTACTTTCTGTCTACCATGAACAGTTTTTCCTCTGTGATTCCTATGTGTCATGTTTAACTACCTTGGAAACAGACAATTATGTACTGAAACTCCTACAAACTGTGAGCTGAAAATTTTTTTTCTTCTTTATCTTTGTGTGTCAGGTATTTTGTGTCAGCAACAAGAGAAATACCTAAGGAAGAGTGGTGCCAAAATGTTGTATCATACCATGTCACCAAGAAAGTTTCAGTAGAAAAGAAACTTTTTAATTGATATGTGAGTTATACTTATCTTTCTGTTTAGTCACACATTTTTGTATTATTAATTAAAATTGATTTTATCAATAATTTAAAATGAAATTTATAAACAATTTTAGCCTCATGCAAAATACAAATGTAATGTAATGTTATTAACTGAAAAGCCTAGAAACAAAATTGTGTGCAGTTTTGTATTTCCCTTTCAGTATATATGTATATATTTGATATATCAGAAAAATATAAACATTTATCTATTACTTCATATATCTGCATACTGAATGAAATGAGTTAAGCTGAATAAATTTTTGCCATTAATTGATTTAATGGTGAGACTATATTTTCTTTTAATTATACTTTCATGTATTTTACAAATTTATATATGACAGTATACTTCGATAATCACAAAGAAAGTTTTAAAAATGGAAGCTGACAAGATTTGAACAAAATTTCAACTTTTGAATAGAATTCTAGAGAAATCAAATTAATTTTATTTCATTGAGTTTAACATAAAGCTTGTAACAACTGGAAAATTTAGAAAAATACATCTTAGAAACTTTTTTTAAAAATGGGCTTAAGAATTGAGAATAGGCTGAGTAGAGATCTCTAATGAGATGTTTCTGTCTGCAAATTTTTCATAAGTATACTATTCTCTGCTATGCCATCCTGAAAAATAGAAACCAGTGTACCATAAAAACATTCACTAGAGTTAGAGCAATTACATAAGGGCAGAAGAAAACATAGACTGGACATGTAAACATGTAAGTAGGATGTGCTGCCTTGAAATCTAAGCACTGGATACTCTATATTCCTTATGTTATACTCTTATGCACACTAATTAATTGCATCAAGATTGTCAGGGCAAAATATGAGCTTCTAACTTAGCATACTGGAAAAGAGAAGGTAGGAAATTAAGCATGCTATGAATTATATAATTGCAATAAACTTTCTCCAAAATCTCTAACCTGAGTTTTGTTACTCACCCCTAATTTTGCTCTATCCATGAGGAAAAATATCTGAGGACATCTGAAAAACTTTAATAATTTGAATACATACTAGCCATAGTGGAACTGTTAGACCAGTGATTAAAAAAACTTAATATTAAGTATTAATAGTTCCCCAGTAGTAGAGAAGAATATAAAAATGAAGAACAATAATAATTTTTAAGAACCTGGAGATGACAAGAATGACAAAATTAGACATAAATTTAACAAAAGTGTTGAATATCAGACTAGATACACCTTGAGGAATAAAAAAGGAAAATAGAAAATTGTAAGATCAGGGAAAATAAATATCTCATGAAGCACAACAAAAAAATGAAAATATGAAGATTAAATAAGATAATTTACAAAACAACAAATAAGTCAGGGAAAGATCACATTTCATAAGTGTGTATTTAAATTGCAAAAAACTCTTACATCACCAATACCCCATATGCCATGCTCTGAAACATAACAAACAATCAGGTAAATAACCGTATTCTGTTATACAAAAATTTAAATATTAAAAGCACATACATACAGAAATGATGCCCCCAACAAAATCTGAACACATGAAAGTAGTATCAATGCGAAGATGATAAAGTTAGGATTATAAAGAGAGTTTTGTGGAAAAAAATAAGAAAATATGTACTAACAAAGTATAAGAATAAATGTTGAAAAATACAGATGATGATTTTGATCTATTTGTATGCAACTTAAAGATAGAGATGGTCATGGCATATTCAATGTCTTTACATGGTATTTTCAGATATTACATTAAAAACTACCATAGAAGAAGATATTTAAGTTGTACAGAAGTAAAAATACTTATTCTGTGAGTTTTTACTAATCAAACATTTTGACTCTGATTCTTTTCATACCAAACCAAGAACACTTTAACGTGCTGAGGGCTAAGTAGTAATTTAATGCCGTCATTCAGGACACGTATACAAGGCTTATGGGTTATAATTTCCAAGATATTTTGTCTATTAGACTCTTTGTCTATGTCTTCCTCTACTTTTATTTTGTCTTTGTTCCTAACATCTAATTTTGCACCTTGGCTCCAAAGTATATTCGTCTTTTAATACTTATTAATCTCAGCTCAATATGTTCTTTGACACACTTGTTTCAGTTTTCAAAACATGGCTTCATATTCTTGCCTATCAAGTAAACAATAAAGTCCTCTTAACTCTGAATTCAGATCCAAAAAGAAGTCAATAAAATCTGTTAATAAATCTAGGCACATAGATCTGAATCTTACATTTTATCATAGATGAGATGTGGCAGAGAAAAAAAAACATTGAATATATGGCCTTTGGGGAGGATTCACTCTGAAGTTAGACAAAATTCAAGTAAAACACAGGCTACTGGAAGAAAGATAGGGACATGCATTCTGATACTGAAGTTATGCTGAGATAAGAGACTTAAAGATCAAATGAAACAAAGAACTTTTATAAAATGGCAAAACAAACCACAGGACCATCTGTGGGACTGCATCCTGTACATGGGTCAAGAACCATCACTTGGGGAAATTCCAAAAAAGAAAAGAAAAAAGAGAGAAAGAGAGAGAGAGAAAGAAAAAAATAAAGAAAGAAAGAAAAGTGAAAAAACAATGATGAATTACAGTAATATGACAAACTCCACCACACAGGATGGTTTTGAATGTAAGGACCCTCAATCCTTTTGCCTTTCTCCATATAGAGGACATTGCAGCCTGTAGCAAATTTCTCCAGCACATACAAGGGCAAGTGACAGAAAACTTCTTCTGTAACGGAATCCCAATTCTTTTTCTTTTCTTTTCTTTTCTTTTCTTTTCTTTTCTTTTCTTTTCTTTTCTTTTCTTTTCTTTTCTTTTCTTTTCTTTTCTCTTCTCTTCTTTTCTTTTCTTCCTTTCTGTCTTTCTATTTCTGTTGTGCTCTATAGAAACCAAATAGAACCTCTAGCAATGAAGTTATGGACCTCAATGTTAGTGGTAGTGTAGTGATTGCAATAGCACTCTTCTCTTATCCTAATCCCACTAGCATGAGAGTGGAGAAAGATAGAGTATTTAAATTGCCTTGGTATGTAGTGGGGCAATGAGAGGGATGTCATCACTCCTCTTGCCCTGCTCCCAACAGTGTGACAGAGGAAATAGAAATGGAATCTGAGCAGCTAAAGTTGTGTCTGAAGCATCATAAAGTACAGTGAATTGACAAAAATCCTCCTTCTCTGATTCCAGTAGACGGAGACACCAGAGAGACATGCCAGTGGAGGCTGCATTAGGGCCAGGAGAGTCCAACTATTCATGTGCCTGGGAGCAGCTTTAGGTTGTCTGTCTGAGCACACCAGCAACTGGGAGAGTGACACAGAGAAAAGCAGTGAAAGGAAACAAGAATGGACCACTGAGGGTCATCCAGAAAGTTGTGGGCTAAAGACTCCAGACCCATACACATATTTGGAGGCCTGCATCAGTCCCATACCCACACATCCTAAGGCAGATTTGGTGTGGTTAGCTAACACAGATTTTGTTTCTGACTTGGATATAATGGCAGAATTGTGGGCACTAGAAGAATTTTACTGGTTTTTTGTTCATTTGTTTGTTTGTTTTGGCTTAATTTTTCTGTCTTTCTCCCTATTTACGTTCTCATTTTTATTATGTAAGTTGTGTGTTTTTTTTTTTTTTCTCTCTTTCCTCCATGATCTTTCTTGATTTTTTTGGTATCTTTATGTGACTGCACATTGCCTCTTGTCTTTCTTGTTTGCTTCTATATTCCTTTGCTTTCCCATTCATTCTTTTTATGCTGTCATCTTCTCCAGCTGCATAAAGCATAAGTGATCATTTTTGTCTTTTGTTTTTCTTCTAATACATTTTTTTCATATAGCATTTTATTTTTTCTGCTATACTTCTTAAATCTTACCACCACAAATACACAATACAGTATCACCATACTAAAGGGAATCTCACTGCACACAAGTTCCTGGTTTATGCTGTGTAATGCAAGTCTTCCTTCTTTGGTTAAAAATATCAAATTAATAGAGCTTGTCATTTTTCTAGGCTGTACTTGATGTTATTGTAATTGCCAATTGTACTACTTTCGCCAGGGTGTTGTACCTGCTGTTGTCAGTTCTTCCATGATGCATGAAAACACTGGGACTGTGTGAAGTCATAATCATCCCCCCACCAGTACCAAAGAACTAGGGGGTGGCCAAGTAGATGTCAACTTCTCTTCTCTAATAAACTGACAATGTAGGATCTTGCAATAGACAAAAATGTCATATGCCAGATACACCTATTATACATTACCAAGGAGGACATTTCCTAGGGACTTCTCAATACTAGTGATAAAGCTACACATCATGAAAAATCAGTCCATCAGCTTCAAAGCGATGCTAATAAGAACAACATAAAATTGAATGGAGTCAATGAAAAAAGGAGACAGCACACGTGACATAAAGATTTCTGTTCACAGAAGTAATGGAAGAAAAGTTCTCAAACATGTAGAAGAATGACACATATATAATCATGGTATACTGAAGTGCAATTAGTCATGGCCAAAATAAAACTCTACCAAAACTATACATTGCAGTCAAAATTCCAGAAATTCAGGACAAGAACAGAATATTAAAAGCTGTTAGAATAAAGAAACAAATCACATGGGGGGAAGTCCATCAGAATAACACTCAAAATTTAGTAGACTCCATGTACACAAATAGTATTTACTGAGAGAGAAATTACGGAAAATATATCTTTCACAACAGCATCAGAAGAATGATAAAACATGAATACCTTAAAAATAAATTTAAAAAGGGAAAAAAGAATTTTACACTGAAAACAACAGTGTGCTGAAAAAGGACAGAAGTAGATAACAGCAAATGGAAGGATTTGGGTATCAAGAACTAATGTAGGGGCTGAGTTCCTGCCTGGTGTGAGTTCCTGCCTGGCAACTGCAAGCTCATGAGTTTGACCCCTGGTACAGAAAAAAAAGGAAGGACCAATGTAGACAGATGGTAAAATTTACAAAATTGCTACAGTGAATTAATGGTATCCTTATTAAAGCCTCAGTAACATACCTCACAGAAATAGAGAGAACATTCTTAAGATTCATTTGGAAACAGAAAGGACCTAAAAACGCAAAAGAAACTCTAGGAAACAATGGCAAGGCAGGTGCCACCACAATTCCTGACTATAATTTATACTAAAAAATTATGACAGTAAAATCTACTTGGTACTTGCAAAAACAAAACAAACAAGAAAGAAAAGAAAAAAAAAAAAAAAAAAAAAAAAAAACAGACCTGAGGATCAATGGAACAGGTTCAAAGATGCAGACACATCCAGACATTTTATCTTTGAGAAAGCAGCCAAACATGTTCACAGGAAAAAGATGGTCCCTTTAATTAACGTACTGGAAAAACTGGTTTCTTACAGATAAAAGATCAAACCTACACTCATGTTTGTCACTACGAACTAAACTAAAGTCAAAATGGATCAAAGACCTAAATATTGACACAAAAATATTAAATCTACTGTAAAAAATTAGGTAAAATCTTGAAGACATAGATGTAGTAGAAAGTTCATAAACGAAAAATTAACTGCTTTGCAAAAACTTCAAAAACGCAATAACTGAGATCTCATTTTATTGAAATGCTTTGTACAACAAAATAAATTACCAAGAGTGTGATAGGGTATTCTTCAGAGTGGGAAATAACTTTTTCCCTGCTTCTCCTCAGATAAAGGACTAATGTGTGTGTGTGTGTGTGTGTGTGTGTGTGTGTGTGTATCTGCAGTGTGGGAAATAATTTTTCCCTGTTCCTCCTCAGATAAAGGACTAATGTGTGTGTGTGTGTGTGTGTGTGTGTGTGTGTGTGTGTGTGTATGTGTGTGTGTGTGTATCTCAGAATGGTCAGTCCCCCCAAATTTAAAGATTCAACCCAAAATGAGCATCATATTAAATGAAGAAGTATGAATGACAAAAAATATATGAAAAACAGTAAAATATCACTGGTCTTTCAAGAGATGCAAATTAAAATAACACTGAGGTTCCATCTCACTCCAGAAACAATGATTATCATAAAGAAATCAACCAATAACAATTGCTTATAAGGATGTGGGGGTAAAAGAAAGCCTTATCTACTATAGGTGGGAATATAGATAAGCACAACTACTATGGAAATTAATATGGATATTTCTCCAAAAATTAAGATAACAGATTCATTTGACCCAGCTATTTCCCTTCTGGGTATTGTTCCAAAAGTAATGAGTGTATCATACCACAGTTATATATACCTTTCCATGTTTATGGCAGCATGCACTGTAATAGCTATATCTTGGAAACACTTCAAATGGCCATCAGCTATTTAATGGATAAAAAGAGGTTTTTTTTTGTTTGTTTTTTTTTGTTTGTTTGTTTGTTTTTTAATACAAGGGATTGTTAGTCTTCTAGAAAGGATAAGGTTCAGACAATTCTAGGTAAATGTATGCACCTTGAGATCACACTCTTAAGTGAAACAAACTGGAAACACATATGTAAATATTGCATTGATTTTCTGGTACAAATAATGACCAAATTGTATAACAGATATTGTGAAATAAGAACAAAACGTTCAATTGCAAAGGACAACTATGGATATGCGAGTGGAAACAGGAAAGAGGGGGGGGGAAGAAAACAAGAAAAGAAAGAAAAAAGAATGCAAAGCTTTTGTAAATTGGGGTTGAAGAGAGAGGGAGTAGGGAAAAAGGATTATGATATATCATGTACAGGTACTAATTAGGCATGATTAATGCTATTGGTATAAGTGAAATGCACTAATAAACTTAATTAAAAGAGAAAATACTCTCTTTGACAAGAGAGATGCATAGACAGATAGCTAATAGATCAAGATAGATAAATAGATAATAGCAAAGCACCTCTAAATAAAATCAACATTTCAAAAATTAAAGGATTTGGCTGATGATATAGTTCAGTGGCACAGTGCCTGCCTGTGAAGAGTGAGGTTGAGTTTGATTCCTGGTACCAAACAAAAGCAAAAACAAATTGAAAGGGTGGTATGATTCAGAATTCAATAATTATTATGGTGTATATCTAAAAGTTTTCTTTGAAATTTCAAGGGTATACTGGTGGGTACTTACAAAAATAATTGGAGCATGAAGGTTCTGTAATTATCAGTAGATAAATCCATTGATGAATTTATAGCTAAATGGCTTGTTAGTAATTTGAGTTTAATTAGAAGTGGTGAATCACTGGGATATGACCTGAAAGTTATCTTCTTGTCCCTGGTATTTCTGCTACATACTGCCATGTTGTGAATCAATTTCCTTTTCCATTCTCCTCTTCTGTGATATTTGTACATTGAAATCCGTTAATAGTAGACAGAATACTCTGAAACACTGAGCCAAAATAAGCTCTTCTTCCTGTAACTTGCAAGTGTGAAGTATATTTCTATAGTGACTAGAAATTGACTATTGTAATAATCAACTTTGAAAAAAATGTTTTAGGATCCATTAATCTTTCTTAAGTATTAATTATAACAGTAATAGATTTTATTTTTGATTTCTCAGATCCATTCTGATTATGTCTGATTTTTATGTTTTATTACTGGTTATCCAGAAACATGCATGACAATTTGGATGATCTGCCAAAGTGATTGAGAATTTCTTAGTATTGTTGGAAATAATTATGCTACATGTAAGTGTTTACATTCAAAGTAACATACTTAAAATTCACCAAAATGATACATTAAATATAATACAGTGTATCACTAAAAGCATGCGGCTGAATGAGTACCTAATCTTGTTCTACCTAAACATTCAATGTCAAAAGTTCCTTATCATTTAACATCTTTTAAATGCATTTAAAGCTTGTTTCTTGGAAATATAGCTATAAATTTGACAATTTATTGTTCTTTTCAAGTTGCAATTATGTCTATATTCATTAAAAATAACTGTGCACATTGTTACAGAACTTTAATTATTGGAAATTTCTTTCATATATACCGAGACCACATTTCTCTCTTTTCAATAAAAATTCACTTATACTAGTTCTGTTTTTCACAACTTTGCAAACAAATCCAATGCTTCTCCAGTGCTTAAATATTTCAAATATCTCTTGTATAAGATCTCTATTTAAGCGCCTTTTCCTGTATTTTTAATATTTTTTCCAGGTAAAACATAAGTATTCTTTTCAATTGTTATTTCTTAAATATTTACCTGGTGAGGTTAACTGGAATTACAACTGCACAGTCCCTAATTTTTGTTATAAAAGTTAAATGTTCTTTTGGTGTAGCACATAGTAATAGTGATGCTCCTTGATCCAAATCTCATGTCAACAATCTCACTAATGAACATTGATGCAAAGAGTCTCAATAAAATACTGGCAAATACAATGCAGAAAAGAAGATTCTACGTCATGATCAACTGGAATTCATTTCAAGAATGCAAGAATAGTTTAAATGATGCAAATCAATAAATGTAATACACAACATCAACAGAGCCAAAACAAAAAATCACATGATCATCTCAATAGACACAGAAAAAAACCTTTGATAAAGTCCAATATTCATTCATGATAAAAATCCTGCAGAAACTCAGAATAGATGCTATCTACCTCAATCTCATGATAGACATTCATGAAAAACCAATAGCCAACATTATACTAAATGGACAAAAACTGAAAGCATTTACACTAAAATCAGGAACAACACAAGGTAGTACACTATCATCACTCCTAGTCAATAGAGTTCTAGAAGTATTAGCCAAAGCAATCAGACAAGAGAAAGAAATAAAAACAATAAATAAAGGAAAAGAAGAAATTAAATTATCATTATTTGCAGATGGCATGACACTCTACATAGAAGACCCCAAAAACTCCATTAAAGACTATTAGATGTAATTAAACAAATTCAGCAGTGTCATTGGATATAAAGTCAACACTCAAAAATCAATAGCATTCCTGTACACAAACAAAAAACTCACTATTCTTGGGAAATAGTGAAATTATGGAAATATCACCTTTTACAATAGCATCTAAAAAGTAAAATACTTGGGAATAACCCAATCAAGAAGGTAAATGACCTATATGTTGGGGTGGGGATTTAGCTCAGTGGCTTAAGTGCCTACCTGGCAAGTGTGAGGTCATGAGTTTTATCCCCAATACAAAAAAAGACCTTTATGCTGAAAATTATACTAGTCTAAAAATCAAGATTGAAGAAGATATTAGAATGTGAAAGGATATTCATTGCTTTTGGGTAGGAAGAACCAACATTTTGAAAATGGCCATACTCCCAAAACTGTTATACAGATTCAATGCAATCCCAATCAAAATGCCATTAACATGTCTTAGAGATCTAGAGCAAATATTTCTAAAATTCATTTGGAAAGTGAAGAAACCCATAATACAAATGCAGTTCTGGCCATCATAGGCAAGACAGGAGGCATCTCAATTCCTGACTTAAAACTATACTACAAAACCATGTTGATAAAATCAGCATGTTACTGGCAAAAAATAGACTTGAATATCAGTGGAACACATTAGAAGATGCAAACACTACTACTAAGACAATTAGCCACCTTACATTTGACAAAGGAGCTAAGCATTCATTGGAAAAAAGATACTCTGTCTAATAAATTTTGTTGAAAAAAACTGGCTTTCATATGTTGAAGAATAAAACTAGACCCATGCCTATCACCATACACTAAACTAAATTCAAAATAGATCACAGATCAAAATATTAATATAGAAACACTAAATCTAAAGGAAGCCAAGTTAGGTAGAAATCTTGGAGATATAGGGGTTGGCAGAAAATTCATGAAAAAAACACAAAGCTTGTGAAATACTTCAAAGAATCAACAACTAGGATCTCATACTACTAAAAAAACCTTTGCACCTCAAAAAAAATCACCAACAAGGTTTAAAAAAACCCACATAATAGGAAATAATTTTAGCCAACAATCTTTCAGAGAAATGACTTTTATCCAGAATATATAAAGAATTGAAAAATATCAAAATTCCCAAATTCAAAGACACCTTCTAGAAATGGGCATCAGAGATGAACACACAATTGTCAGATGAAAATACACAAATGACAAATAAATACAAGAGTAAATGTTCATCATTACTGGTCATTTGAGCAATGCAAATTAAAACATCATTGAGATTTGATCTCACTCCAGAAAGAATGGCCACCACCAAGAAACCAACTGATAACAAATGTTGGCAAGACTGCAGGGAAAAAGGAACACTTATCCACTGTTGGTAAGAGTGCAGACTCATGCAGCCACAGTGGAAGTGAGTATGGATCTTCCTCAAAAACTAGCATTGGAAATTCCACTCAATCTAGTTATTCCTCTCCTGTAGGTTTTCCCAGAAAAGATGAAAAGTTCATCTCTCAGCAATATATGTACACCTATATTCACAGCAGCACAATTTGTAAAGCTAAATGTTGGAAACAACCAAAATGCCCATCAGCCGCAGAGTGGTGAAAAAGATGTAGTATTTTTATACAATGGAATATTACTCATCTATAAAAATGGATGATCTTGAGGCCTGTATAGGTAAATGGAGGCAATTTGACACTGCCCTCATAAGTGAAATAAGGATGACTCACATTAATAAATATCACATTGTCTCTCTAGTGTGAAAAATAATATAAACTTAAAGAGGAATAAGATCCAAAATTTATAATAGATATTGTAATAGTGAAAGGGAAGTTAAGTGGTGTAAAAGATATAATGGTATTTATAAGTGTGTAAGATAGATGATCATATTACGATATTTCTGTTGGATCATTGAACAGAATGTTTTGCACTGTCAATATTTAGTGTCTATCCACTTTTTGTGCTTGGATTTTCTAACTTGAACAACTATTTCTAATATGATAATATGTAATGAATCATATAGAGATTTCTTAGTGTTATTTTTTTGAACTCTGTATTATTCTATTTTTCTTTTTTTCCTTTTTTATTTTTTCTTTAATAAAAAGAAATAAATAATAAAACATTATTACAGTAAAAGACACATTGCCATTAAACTTCCTGTCTTAATTGCACAGTTATTGCTGTTTAAAAGTCCTAAATCAATTCAAAATATTTATCTTTCATGGTTACTTTGATACTATATAATGCAAGATCTGGTGGATAAGGTGAATAAAGACCCACTATAATGATTTTATTAACCTACCTACCTGCTGAATGACACTCTAAAACATTATTCATTGTATTTTGGAATGACTTTCAGCAATTCTTCAGAAATTTACGGGAATGGTGGGAAGTGCATTTAAAGTAGGAAGGAACATTTAAAATGAATTAATAGTAATGTGTCTTTTAGTATAAGAAATTTTTAAAATTTAAACTTTACTATATATTTTGATTACTCTCTGTGTGCGTCTGTGTGCATAAACAAATAAAGATGGTAGATAGATAGATAGATAGATAGATAGATAGATGTAAGTGACATGGTAAGAACAAATGGGTAATATAATTTCCTAACATTAAAGAAAGAAAGAAAAATGGGATCAGGATATGATCAGGGAATATCACATTCTTAAAATAATAACCAAGGAATATTCAATATAAATTTTTAAGAAAAATCATTTCAATATTAAATTGTGATTAGGGCTTGTCCAAAGCCTTGTATCTTGCCATGCGACTTGACTAGGTCATGCAGAAACATAACTTCATATACCTCTGGTCACAGTTGTGGCCTTGATGGTCTTATGATGCTCCGATGTTGCAGGGCAAGATTACATCAGGTGAAGACATCCTGGTTGCTTGAAAACTGGATGGTAATTTTAAAAGGGGGAAGATTTCACATTGGGAAAAGGAAAAACTTCCTGCAAACCTGACATCTCTGCCCATCTTTCTCATCAATGGAGAAACATTCCTTAGCATAAGACTATCAACACCCTTTGCGTAATCCAATAATTCCCTCACCGCTTTACTCAACCAGTGAATGTTGAGGTTCAGATTGTCTTGTGGCCTTTTTTCCCCATGAACAATTTGTCATCCCTAATCCACACTGCACAGCCATTTTTGCTCTCTTGTCCTTTCTTTTTGACTTGAAACATAACACCTCTCAGGAAATTGAGAACTCACTGCAAAGCTTATCCATACCAAAAAAATATAATAAAGATACTTATTTTATCATTTAAAGAAAGTAGCAAATTACATTACTTAAAGTTTGTATATTTTAAAGAATAAGAATTTGTACTAGTAAAGCAGAAATTCTAAAATTATTGTTTAATATGCTCATTTGTTTCAATAATTAATCATTTATATTATTTATATTTTGCTGTATGAATATACTTTATAAATATAAAGGACTATATCTGTATTTTAATGGACAACCAGGTTCTTTTTACATTTTATTTGAATTTTAGAAAAATGAGAGCATTTTCACTAATATGCTTGCTGAGTATGAAATCTTCGACAATGTCATTTTCTTTGGCTTCTCTTACAGTGTTTGACTCAATACTGAATACTTTAAAGAAAAAGGATATGTACTTTGGCACATATGAAGGTATTTGTAGTATGTAGAAGACTTTAGTACTCTGATTTTTATTTTTCTTATCATAGCATGGAATGAATTTCTTTTCTTTATTTGCTGCTTCATTTAGCTCTCTATTCAAACCAAGAAAAAAAGAATGACAGAAAGACTGAAAATGTATATAAATAGCTATTGATAATCACAAAAGAGAAAGATTGTTACATGTATGCACTCCTGACAATAAAGCCTCCTGATCCAATCCATATGAACTGTATTTATTAACTGATAGTTAGCCAAATCTTAAATCTATCTTGATGGGAATTCCTTTTTAACAATGTGAAAATTGTGCTGGGAATTTAGCTCAGCGGCATAAGCGCCTGCCTGGCAAGTGCAAGCTCGTGGGTTTGACCCCTGGTACCAAAAATAAATGAATAAAATAAATAAAAATGTGAAAATTAAAATCTATGCATAATATGAGACTTACTCTCCTCTTTTAAAGATATTAGAATCATGTAAGTATATCCTAATTTATTGCCTATTTGATAATAAATATTTAACTGTTGCTTTCTACTTTTCTTCTACTATATACTTTTGTGGAAATGCAACGATACATGATACATAGTTCCCTTTCATTTCTAAGAAACAACACAACTCATTTGTGTCCTCAATGTGAAGCCTAAATACTGAGCTAAATTTTGACAGAGGTATACGAATTGAAAGCAGCTGGAAGTCAGAAAAGTTTAAAATATGAATCCCCCAAAAAAGACGCCAAATACACTTTGTGATGCTTTCAGTGATATAATTATCATTGTTACTTTCGCATGTTATCAAAAGTTTTCATCATTTTGTTAATCTCCGTATGGTGAACCAGTCTCGGCTAAGGAAAAGTAAGCTTTTGAAAATTTCATTTAGGACCATAGTACTGTTCTGTATGAGACAATTTTTTTAGTAAATAAAAATAACAAAAATTGTCTCGCACACTGCCTACCTCTGTTAGTGACAATAATATTGTCCTTGCATCTTCCCTGTTAATTCCAAAACTAAAGTAGAATAATAAATTAATAAATTAATAGTTAGTTTTTTCTTTCATAAAGTCCTAAACCTAGCCCATATGAAATTGATTATAGTATTTGTAGAAGAATATCATAATGAAATCTACTATAGTCCTAAAGTCTATGCAATTGCCAAGACAAAAAAAGGCCAAGATTATTTAATAAGATATATTTGTGATAGCATACATTAAAAAAATAAGCTATGTGTTTTCCTTGTCTTTCTGGAGAACACTTTAAAAGGAAGAGTTGTTTTACATGGAGCATTGAATTGTGTTATGTTTAACTCTTATCACCAAAGATAGAGAAGCATCAAATACAGAAAGACAGAGAAAAAGCATTCTTGTTTTGTTAATGGTAAAACATTACCCAAATACAGTCATGATCATGATCACCATAATCATCATCACTATCACCATAAAAGATGCTTCACTGTTCTTTTGTAAATGAGTTCTTTCACTCCCCTAAGTCCATAATGTACAAACCACAGATATCAGGGAAAATAGACAATGCTCTCACTGCCTTCTCCTATGTCTTCAAGATTTCTACCTGCTTTCTCTTCCGGCAGATTTAGTGTTTCTTCTGTTTTAATGTGAATCTGTATGTAACTGAATTGTACTACTTCTTATTTAATTAAGCAAACCACTCAAATCATATAGTATACAAATATTCATTAACTGTTTTAATTAAAGAACTAATTACATTTGTAGTTATAATAGACTATGCACTTTTTTTTTCTTATGGGGTCAATTCTGCACCTTGAAGTGAAGGGAATGTTTGCTGACTATGACTATAAAAATGTTAAACATAATGAATAGCATAATCTCAAATTTATAACACATTTCCTAATAATCTCCAAATGTACCTCAAAACCAAACTGATAAGTAAAAAAAATTATAGCAATGCACTTTAAAATGGATTTTCACAAACCTATTTCTAAATTTCAAAGGAACTTTGATGTAAAAGTCTTACTACATTTTGGAATCAAAATACTAATGCCATTAAAAGATACATAAAATCAATAGTTTTCAAATACATATAGCATACATGCAAAATTAAATATGATATTTATCTTCAGGTGAAATTTTTTATTGAACTGCACATATCACTAACCCTATGAACTTTAATGTGTCTATGCTTAAATGATGCATGTGTGCATCTATGTTAAAAACTGTGCATTTATGTAGATTTCAACTAACCCAGAGTTCTATGTTTTATACAAAAATCAAGAGTCATTCAAAATCATCTCAGAAATAGAGTCTAGCACCAAGTACAAAAATGAGACAATGGCAACCATAATTAAGCAAGTAATTGTGACAATAAAATAGTGTAAAGAAATTTTTGGTAACTTCACAGTACAATTTTAGTTTCATGACTGAATGTAAAAAAGAGGTACTGTGAATCATTGATATGAAATGATAATTATTACAAAGGAAAGTAAATCATACATTATTTTGAATACAATGTGTATAGTATGCTTGCAAGGAACAAATGGAATTCACATTAATATTTGTCTGCATTTTAACTTAGGAAAATCTTAATTTCAATCTGTGGTAATTATATAGACCAAAAAAATAAAAACCTTGAGATACAGTTTCATGTGCAAGAAGTTAAAAGCAAACAAGAAAAGTAGAGAAGAATTGCAATATTTAATCAGCCCAATAATTTCTAATTTAAAATAAAAGATACTATATAATAAAGAGAAGTAGTTACTTGGAAAAATTAAAAACATAAACAGTTGTTTTTATATTCTCTTTCAAGTTTATCACTTCTTACGTACAAATGGAGTAAGTAATTTATTCCTATTTAAATCTAGCATAGTATTAAAACTATTGGAATATGTTAAAAAGTCACTTCCTCTTAAAAAGTGCATTTGAAGTGGCATAGAATAACTAACATTCTACTAAAGTCAGAACATTATATGTTTTTGACTCTGAACTCCATAAAGGGAATACATTCACTCAAAAACACATGCAAATGACTGAACTAGGAAACCACCCATACCATTTTACTCTTGATGAAAAGGAAATATCAAGGAAAAAACTAAAAAAAAAAGCAGTTAAATTCATATTTGGATTGAAACATTTAACACTCAATTTATAGTCAGTGTTTCTCAAACTTTCTAATCTCACATTGAGAATCTAAAAGCTATTTAGAATCTAAAAGAACTTTTTTATATGATTTAAACCAGTTGATGTAGTACATAGTATTAGAAATTAAAACTCAGGATTTTTTTAAATCTTCCTCTGCTGATTTGAAATGATATATTATGCAGTACATGAGGAACAGAATTTATGAATTTATACAAAATCCATATAATAATAGAAAAGTGACTTTTTTATATATTTTGAAAAATTAAATTGGGTTTTTAAAAATGTGAATTGCATTCTTTTGTATGGCCTAGCATTCAATAAATTTTATTTCATTGCTTTGTGGAACCACATGAAGGAAGTGTGACATCACATGCACTTCTGTTTGAAAAAGGAGGGAGAACACAGTGATCTTTTTCAGGTAATTTTGAGTATTCTTCTTTTTGTTAAACTCACTAAGTAAAGGATTCTTACATGCAAAATCAGAAAACACATTTTTTACTTTAAAGTCCATTAGTTTATTTTTAAATTTTAAATGAATCTTTTACATGGGCATTATTCTGCAGTATCATGCATTGTTTAATTTGAAAATATTGGTACAATCAGTTACATGAAACATCAAGATATTGACACATCAATTCAATATGAAAAAGTAATATTCATGAATAACATAATAGTTCATCAGAAAAATATTTAGGTATTAAGCTGTCAAGCTCACAATGATGGATGCAAGTTTTCAAGATTTCAATTTTCACATAAGATCTCAAATCAAATCTTATCATCGGCAATGAACAATTTAAATTGCTTTCTGGAAATCCACCCAATTATTTTGTTCATTTTCTGGGAAAAACATTTGCCAACATTTATATGTGAATAAACATAATTTTTCTGTAAATTATTTAAGCAAAAGTGGTTTTCTGTTACGAAGTAACTAGCTGATCTTACAACTGCAAAAATAGTTGCTGTACAATTGCTTCACCTTGAGACAACTATCTAATTTCAATATTGAACTATGAGGGTTTGATTCAAACTTCAAATTTTTTCACAGAGAATATTAAAAAGACTTGTAGTGATGAGTCAAAAGTTAACAAAATGAATGATTTTTATTGCTTCATCAAGAAAATATTTTCATAAGATATTTCTCTTTATTTCTCCCTTGGTTTAGCCATGTCTTCCTACTGTTTCTAGTCCTGTAAAATTAAGTATGGCTGTGCCTTTGACAGAGAATTAATCCTTGTGTAATTTGTAGTGTCCCTTACCGTAGTAATTTGCTTTTCAGTAACCCTTCTCTGGAATTATCATAGGCACTCTAGCTTTTAAAAATTGTTTTTGCCATTGTAGATTTTTACATTGTTTGACCACATTTTTGAAAGAAAGGATTTTTTGTTCTTTTTCTTTTGTGATTACATATGTGCAACATTTCATTTGTACTATTGATGCAAACATCAACACATTGAAAAGTAAAACAATATGTTAATGTTAAGACATGAAATGCTATGACATAGCTTATGTATTCCCAAGTGATGGAATAACTGGATCATGGTGATACTCTACTGATCAGTAGATTAATCAATTTTAGTGAGTTCATAGTTGAATGTACTATTAAGACATGAGGCCAGGTTGTAGGTGATCATTCACTGAAGTTGTGAGCTGGAAGGGTATATTCTAATGCTCTGATCTTCTCTTCACTCTATTTTGTGGTTATCATAAAGTAAGAAGCTTTCATCTACAATGCCCTTTGCCTATACCATTCATTTCCCCCTTGGAAGCAGTCAACCATGGGCTGAATCTATTGAAACTATGAGTCAAAATAAACCTTTTTTCTTTATAGTTGTTCATATTATTTTTTCCAGTGATAGAAAAGTTAATGATACACTATGTTAAAGTTTATATGTGCCAGAAGTATGATTGGACACCATGGGTTCTTATTAGAGTGTCTGAAAACGCCAATATCAGTGTACACTGGATTTATGTTCCTTTCTCAAAGATGTGTAGAATAATGAGCTTCCAAGTTCATTTAGGCTATTCATAGAATTCAGTGCATTGTGTTCACAGGATTTCATTCCCAGTTTTCAATTTATGTTCAGTGTTTGGCCCTAGTAAATGCTCGAATTCAACCATTTCTGTAGCCTCCTCTAGTAATGATCAAGTCCCTCTTTATATTTGAAGTCCTAATGACTCCTTTTTTACCATGTCTCTCTGACAGTGGCCAGAGAAACTTCTGCGCTTCAAAGAATTTATGTGATTACATTGGACTTTCCTAGATAATCCAAAATATTCTCCCTCAATCTCAATATCAGCTGTGAACACTCCTTTTAATAGCAAGGCCTTGGAATGATCTTCTGAATATCTAGATCATCAGAATCATTATCATGAAAGAAAGTATATTGGTGCAGTTTTTTCTTATTAATTTGCTTTCTTTAAGCAAGATTTAGAATATGAGCAAATTTCATTTCTTTATTTTATTTTAGTCAGAGAACTCTGTTTCTGCTGATTTCCATTCTCAAGTACTTTGTTGGTCTCTTATGTATCTTCCAAATTTACTCTATTAAATCAAATATTTCTCTATAAGTCTTTCTAGTCACTTCTCTTTGTGGTTTCTGCTGACATGGCAGAGCAATATTCTTCAGCTCCCCAGAGGTACTCGGGTTGGCTGAAAGGATCTGTGAGTCACAACCTTAATGTCTTTACAGTGCCTTTGTTATGACTGAATACACTGATTTTATATTTCTGAAATTTTGACAAAGGTCAGTAGATTCACCCTATAACTTTTTTGTAATACACATTCTCCTGAAAATGAAGTTTATAAGTTCTGTATTTTTTGCAACAGGATTAGGCTCAGTCTTTCCCAAATCATCAGATCCTTGTTCCTATTTATTGAAAAGGTATTGGTATAATTTGTATTTCTTTACTTCTATTTTATTATAAGAGACAACAAACTAGACAATATCTTCAAGATCTTGGTGGTTACTTAAATGAACAAGTTTTCAATTTCAAGTTTCGCTTTTTGTACAACTTAAGTAAACACTTTTACTAACTGCTTTACCAGTGGATAATCAATAATGCTTTCTTCTGAGCCATCACAGACCATTTTTTTTCCAAGTCTATATATCTACTACCGGTGTTTTCATATCAATATAGAGATTTTTTTTACCCACCTCTCTTCATTACCCAATTGCAGAGCCTTTGGCACACTGTTAGATATTTTCACAGCATTATCACATGTGACATTTTGGGCAAAAAAAAAAATTAATGGTTAGGCTAAATTATGTAAATAGATAAAACAGGATGTAAAACATTAAAATATAATTTATCTGTGTGTTCTGTACTACATATCATCATATTCACAAAGAATAACACATACCAAAAGTAAAAATATGGAAAATGTCCCATATATGGAGCAACCAAGAGAACTATGGTAGCAATATTAAGAGCATGTAGATGTTAAGAAGAAAATTATGAGAAACAAAATAAGAGCTTATATCATGGTAAAAAGCTCATCTTATCTGGAATAAAGAATAATTGTAAGCATATGTTCAATTAACAACATAATCCAAAATATATGATATACAAATCAAAAGAACTGATTTTAGCAGGACCTCTATTAAGGTGGTTAGAGGCCAGATAGTATGGTGATTTCTCCAAAATATTTGAAGACATGTTATCCATAATTCCTTTCAAAGTAGTACAAAGTATGAGAGGGGAAACTATTTCCTACTTATTTTATGAGGCAAGAATTATCATGAAAACAAAAGTAAAACAGAAATATGCAAATTAAATATCTCAGCAATATAGATGAAAAATTCCTCAATAAAATACTATTAAACCAAAAGCAACATTATATTAAAAGAATTTTCCACATGACCATATAGAATTTACCCTAATATGCAAAGATCTTTTGCCAATGAAAGGTTGATGACTATACTATGCCAACTTAATAGAATAAAGGATAAACACACATAAATATCATAATTAATGTATTAAAACAACTGAAAAATGCAATACACTTTCATTTTTAAAATGTTTGATATACTAGAAATAGAGGAGAATTTTCAGGAACTAATACAAAATTTTTATAAAAAACGCTAGCTAATATACTCTGTATTTGAAGACTAAAGAGCATTTCTCTAATATCAGGAAAAATATACGTGTCCATCCTTATCACTTTTATTCAGCATTGTGCTTGGTTTCCTAGCTAGCAAAACTAGGTAGCAAAGACAAATTTTAGAACTACCTAAATTAGAAAAAAATAATCTCCAATTAAGAAATCTCTGTATGAGAGATGGCATAATCTCTGATCTTCTATGTATAGAATCTTAAAGAATTATTTTTAAAAAGGCTCTATTGTACTTAAAAGTAATTCTGTAAAGCTGCCCTATGTAAGATCAACAATGAGCATGCATGTATGTTTTAGTGTATAAGATTGATAACAATATTACGAAATTTCTACTAGATAGTTGAACGGAACTATTTGCAGTCTCACTGTTTGAATTCTCATTTATATGTTCTACCTTTGTATCTCGAATAATTATTTGTAAGAGGACAATATGTAACCATTAACTAGTAATTTATTACTGTTTATTTTTTCCTTGAAAGTATGCATTATTTCTACCCATTTTCTGTTTTGGTTTTGTCTTTCTTTAATTTTTTTTTTAAATGAGCATTTTATTTTTATGTACTAGTAATGAATCATTTAAATATCAATTAAGAAAGCAGTTCTCCTTAGAAAAGCAGAAAAATTGAAAACAATACGTACAAATAAATTTAAATAAAGAAGTGTAAAATTACATATTAAAAACACAAAACAGTGGTGAATAAAATTAAAGTAGACTTAAATAAATAGAGATCTTATGTTCATGAGTTGAAAACTTCAATATTGTTAATAAAACATCAGTATTAATTATCATATATAGATTCAATGTAATTTGGAAAAATGCACTTGCCTTTGCATTTTACAAGGTGAAAAACCACCATTTCTAAAAACAAACACATACACAAGAGATTCCAAATAGCCAAAATTTCTTTGAGAAAGAAAAATAAAGTTTGAGGACTTTTTGTTTGTTTGTTTCAGAACTTACTTTAAAGTAAGTTGACTTTAGAAATCTAACACTGACATAAAAATCAAAATATAATCAGTGGAATAGTATCAAAAGTCCTCAAATAAATGCATGGACTAATGGTCTAACAGTTTTGGACAAAGATGCCAACACATCAATGGATAAAGAATCATCTTTTCCTTATGATACTGGAACATCTAGATATCTGCAGGCAAAAAGTAAACGTATCATACAATCTGAACATCATATAATAAATACAGAAAACAACGATAGAAATGAAAATAATAAAATGTCTGTATAGTTAAACTCTACAAGATTTGAGAATAAATTCTAAAGTCAAAGGAATTGAAAGACATTCATTTTCATGAATTAGAGAATAAAAAAAAAAAATCTTCAAATGTCCATGCTACTGAAAGCAATGTAGTTTAAATGCAGGCCCTAACAAAATCCCAATGATATTAGTAGTAGAAAAAGAAAAAGAAATAATAAAAATCAGCGGAACCTGGAAAAATCGCATATATTCCTGAGGGGGGGGGGGGACAATGATGCTACTCAAAGTAAATTGTTACATATTCACATTTTATAGTTTGCAACATTTTTCTCATGAATTTCTAGCTAATATGCCTTACTTTTCAGAAAGATTATTGATGATTTTTTTTTTTTTCAAATCTGAGACATTTTGAGATTTGCAGCTTATCATACATTTTCTCTTAGAGAATATTCCATGTGCTGGTAAAAGATGTGTGTTTTTTGGAACTTTTTGAATAGACTATTGTGTAGGTGTCTTTTGATCTATTAAATCTTAACTGAACATCAACTAGCTTCCATTTCTGGTTTTTCTGTCTGGCTTATTTGTCAATTTGCTGAAAGTGGTGTATTTAAGTACTCAGCTACTTTAGCACTGGAAAATATCTCTGCAATTAGATCTACTAATATTTCCATAGCATATTTGAGTGCTGAATATTGGGAGCATACATATTTAAACATTGTATTTCCATTTCTGAAATATATATATATATATATATATATATATATATATATATATATAATTTATTTAAAGAAAGACAAAGCAAAACAGAAAAATGGATAGAAATAATGCATACTTTCAAGGAAAACATAAACAGTAATAAATTACTAGTTTATGTTTACATACTGTCCTCAAAATAATTGTTCAAGATACAAAGGTAGAACATATATTTCCATTTCTGAAAAAAATATATATATACACATACATATTATAATCATATAAAGTAGACTTTAATACAAAACCAATAAAATGCCCCAAAGAATGTTATGAAATATATAATTATACCATTCTTTGGAGCATTTTATTGGTTTTGTATCAAAGTCTACTTTATATGATTATGATTTGGCTATCCCTACTTCTTTTAGCATTCACATATATACAATGTCACACTGCATATTTTTTATTTCGATTTATGCATGTCCTTAAGAGATAAAGTGAGCTTTTTTGCAATACTTTTAGAGAATTTATGCCCTCTGTCTTTTAATGAAGGAACGTAACTGATTTAAACGAAACAACAGGTTACAAAAGCTATTTGTCACTCATAATCTAAACTATAATTCTTTTGCCTTTTTGTCACTGTTTTAGAGATTATCTTTATCGATAAGTGATTTATTGTAATTGTTTCTTCTGATTCTTCATTTCTTTTTATATTTATTCTCATTGGGTATATATATATATATATATAATTATATTTTTATCATTTTTAATCTGCTTTCCCTTTTATCTTCCCCTCTTGACCTTTCCCCAGACCATTTGCCCAATCTTAAACAATCCTCCTTCCTATGTCCTACTATCTCTCTTTTAATTTGGTCTTTAAATTATTTATATTTTGGGTTTCTCATAAACCGTGAAATTTTTATTCTTCTGAGTAAGGTTAATTACACTTGACTTTATGATCTAAAGATCCATCCATTTTCTTATAAATTTATCTTTTTCATGGTGAACTAATAATTCATTATGTACATTTACCACTTTTTCTTTATTCATCTATCTCTTAATGGGCGTACAATACATTTCTGTAATTAAGTTACTGACAGTTATGTTACTATAAATAGTGGTATGCATCCATCAGTGTTACATGATGTTTTTAACAGTTTCAGGAAGAAAATTTGTAGGAAGTAACAGCTATATTAAATTGGATTTCTATTTTTAGCTTTCTGAGAATTTTTCACACAGTATTACATAGTGTCTTTACTAGTTTATATTTCCACCAACAATGTAGAAGTCATTTTTATTTTCACATCCTTACCAATATATGTTTTTAAGTCCTTAACAGTAGCCATTCAGGCTGGAGGAAGGTTGAGTATCAGTTTTGTTAGTATCTGCATTTCTCCAATGACCAAATATGATGAGCATGTTTTGATTGCACTCCTCTAATGGTTGAGAATGATAAACATTTTTCCATGTACTTACTAGCCATTTATATTTCTTTCAAGAAGTATCTATTAATTTAAATTCCTCATTTTTGTTTGGTTCTTTTGTTTTTGAATTCTATTTTTTTATATCCTGGATTTTAGTCTGAAGAGTAGCTAGAAAACATTTTCTCTTTCTTCAGATTGTCTCTTGAACCTGGTAATTACTGTCTTTCAAGATTTTTAACTTGATTTGATCTCATTTGTTGATTTCTTGAATTGATTCATGTGAAACTGGAGTTCCACTCAAGATGTCCTTACCTATGCTTATAATTTTCAGTGTTTTAGATGTTTTCTTCCAACAGGTTTTTTGTCTTGATTTTAAATATAGTCATTGTTTCACTTTTATTTCATTTTAGCACAGAGAGAGAGACATTGGTCTAAATTCAGTTTTCGGCATATGCACAAGTTTTCCTTGCATCTTTTGTGAAAGATGCTCTCTTTCCTACAGCATCCGGTTTTTGTACCACTGACAATGATCTAAGGGCTAAACATGCCTGAGCCTGTTTTGTGTCTTCTATTTCATGCCCAGATGTCTGTTTTTGTGGACAGTACCACACTTAGTTAAAATCATTGTAACTTGAAATGAAAGATTAAAATGCCTACTGCTTATTTTAGCTGTTAAAGATTGCTTTACTTATTCTGTATCTCTTCCAGTTCTACATATTTTAAGATTGTTTTTACTGTGAATAATGGTCTTATTTTCATCAGAAATATATTAAATCTATTATATTACTTTTCATAGTATAGGATTCTTGACAGTATTGATCCTACCTATCCAGGAACAAGAGAAAATTTTTAAAATTTTCTAATGTCCTCATTTTATTGCTTCACAATACTACACGTTGAGTTCTAGAGGTTTATTAATTTTTGAAACTATAATTAATGGGGTTTTCCCTTTTGATTTTGCTGTTGTAGGTTCTTTATTGGTGTACAAGAGTACTATTGATTTTGTGCCTGACCAATTTGTTTAAATTTTTTACTAGTTCTAAGAGACTTCGGCTGGAGTTTTTGCATCTCTCATGTAAAGAACCATACTATGTGGAAATAAAGATAATTTGACTTCTTCCTTTCCTATTTATATCTTCTTTATTTCTTTTTCTTGCTGATTGTTCAGCTAGATTTTTGAGTAGACTAAATCAGGAGTGGTGAAAGTAGACAACAATGACTTATTGATGATATTAGAAGGAACATTTTCAATTTTTTCTCCATTCAATATGATGCTGGCCAAGGGTCTGTCCGAAATTATTTAGAGCTTGTTTAGCAAGTGTTCTACACTTTCAATAACTCAGGAATACAAAGAGCTAGTAATAGTAGTGCAATAATTGGGGGATAAGAAAACATTTTAAAGATTTCTAAAAATAGAAGAAAAAGTAAGAGAACCAGAAAAAAATGAAAAAAAAAAAATCAGATGAAAGAGAAAGTCCCTGTTTCTCTTAAAAGGCATTATTTTTGTACACAGAAATAAGAGGAGATGGAAGAAGAGTTTTACAGGATATATGAGTGTAAAATGAAATAAAAGAGAGATTTGTAATTAAAAAGTAAGATAATTTTTAGGACATTGTATCCGCATTACAGGCAAGAAGATACTATATGCCTGCAGCCCCAAAAATGACCTTTCAGGATGGATAACATCATGAGAGGGAATGACACTGTAGAAATGAAAATAGCACTCATTTATTGTTCTTCACAAGCATATGACCCTATCATACAATGCAAAATAGAAAAATAGAGAAAATAAATTTTTATATGTGACAGGGTTGACTAAGATATTTTTCCAATTGGGAGCTTTGCTTATCAGTCTGTTGGAGATTTCTTTTTACATCTAAAAACTTTTTAGTAAGATGATTATCCCAGTGCTGATTCTGGTATTTCCTGTGCAGTTTGATTTTTGTTCATCAATGCTGTGCATATACCTATGTCCTCCCGATTTCTACCTAGTTTGTCTTCCAGCAGATTTAGTGTTTCTGTTTTGATATTTAGATATTTTATCCATTTTGATTTTAGTTTAGTTCCTAGCAATAGACATTCATCTAGTTTTATTTTTTGGCATACAGAAAGCCAGTTTTAATAGCACCACTTGTTAAAGAGACTATCTTTCTTATAGTGAAAATGTTTGGTTCCTCTGCCAAAGATAATGTGGCTGAGTGTGTTTATAGTTGCTGTTGTTGTAGCTTCTAATCTATTCCATTGATCTCCAGGTCTATTTTTATTCCATTACCATGTTGGTTTTATTACAGTGGCTTTATAGTACAACTTCAAGTCAGGGATTGTAATGTCTTCAGGATTTCCTTTTTGACCAGAATTGTCTTTGCTATTCTAGGTCTCTTCTGGCTCCAGATGAATTTTAGGAATGATTTCTCTAGATCTGTGAGGTATTCTAACAATATTTTGATTGGAATTGCATTAGATCTGTATACAAATTTTGAGAGAATGACTATTTTTACAATGTTTATTTTTAGCATTCATGAACAAGGGATCTTTCTGATTTCTGAGATTCTCTTTAATTTTATTTTTGGAATACAATAATTTTAATTGAATGGATTTTTTTTTACTTCCTTTGTTGAATTGATTCCTAATTATTTCATTTTTTGGATGGTATAGTGAAGGATGCGGTTTCCCTTATTTCTCTCTCAGTGATTTTGTTATTTGTGTACTAAAGCACTATTGATTCTTTAATATTGACCTTGTAACCAGCTACATTACTGAATTTTTTTATTGCACCAAGAAGTCTTCCCATGGAGTTTTGTGGGACTGCTACGTAGAGTATCATGACATCTGCAAATAATGAAAATTTCACTTCTTCCCGTCCTTATTCCTTGTATTCCATTCTGTTATATAATTGCTCTAGATAATAGTTCCATAATTATATTGAATGGGAGTGGTGATAATGGACATCCTTGTCTTGTTCATGATTTTAGTTTGAAAGTTTTCAGGTTTTTTTCTATTTAATAAGATGCTGGCTGTTGGTTTATCATATATGGTTTTTGTCTGACTGAGGTAAAAACCATCTATTCCAACTTTTTGTAGGGTTTTTATCACGAATGAGTGTTTTTTTTTTTTTTTTTTTTTTTGACCAGGGTTCGAATCCACAACTCTGTGCTTACCAGGCAAGTGCTTTGAGCCATTGAGATAAATCCTCAACCTGTGTGTTGGATTTTTTGAAAGATTTTTCTACATCTATTAAGATGATTATGTGATTCTTGTCTTTGGCTCTGTTGATACAGTGTATTGTGTTTATTGACCTGTCTATCTTGCATATATTGAACCACTGCTGCATTCCTTGGATGAATTGCACTTGATCCTGATGTAAAATCTTCTTGATGATGTGTTGCTTTCTGTTTGCCAGTATTTTACTGAGGACTTTTTTCATCTATATTCATTAGTGAGATTGGCCTGTAGTTCTCTTTTTGGTTGGCTCTTTCTCTGTTTTTGGAATGAGGATAATACTTCCTTCCAGCAACGAATGAAGGAGACTTGCTTCCCTTTCCATTTCTTTGAAGAGTTTGAAGAGTTCTGACATTAAGTCTTCCTTAAATTTCTTGCAGTGAGCCCATCAGGGCCTGACATTGTTGTTATTGGTAAGATTTTAGTCATATTTTAAATTTCATTAACTGAAATTGGTATGTTCAACAGTTTTACATCTTCTTGATTCAGCTTTGGTAATTCATGTTTCTAGGAATCTCCCTTTATTCTGTGTTACTGAACCTATGCCAGTATAGGTTTTCTAAGTAGATATACATGATCTTCTATATTTCCAGAATGTCTGTAGTGATTTTGCCCTTTTCATTTCTTATTGTAGGGATTTGCATTTTTTCTTTCCACTTTTTATAAGCTGGGTTGGGGGCTTATCAATTTATTTATCTTTTTAATGAGCCAACTCTTCAATTCATTAATTCTTTGTATTGTTTTCTTAGTTTCAATTGCATTAATTTTCTGCTCTGATATTTATAATTTCATGCCTTCTTTGGAATTTGGGCTTGACTTTCTCTTCTTTTTCTAGAATTTTGAGGAGCAGCATTAAGTCATTTATGTGTGTTCTTTCCATTGCCCTAATGTGGGAGTTTAGTGATATACATTGCCCTCTGAAGACTGCTTCCATTGTGTCCCATAAATTCCAGTAATTTGTATTTGCATTTTCATTCAATTGTAGATATTGTTTAATTTCTTCTGTGACCCATTGGTTGTTCAGGACAGTGTTATTTTATTTTGACGTGTTTATGGAGTTCTTGTGTTGCTTTTTGTCATTAATTTCAAATTTTATTGTGCTATGGCCAGATAATATGCATGGGATTATTTGAATTACTTTGCAGTTATTTAAGCATGTTCTGCAGACTAGTATATGAGGTATTTTAGAGAATTACCCTTTGTCAGCTAAGAAGAATTTATATTCTGATATTGTTGGGCAGAAAACCTGGTATATATCTACTAGATCCATTTGTTCACAAGTTTGATTCAGTTCTGTATTTATTTGCTGATTTTTTGTTTGATTGATGTGTCTCTGTGATGATGGAGTTGCAAGGTCCCTTGTTTTAATTGTATTATTGCTTATTAGATATTTCATGCCTGTTAAAATTTGTCTTTAATAATTGGGTACTCCCATGTTTGGTACAATATATTTATGATTGTAATTCTTCCTGTTCAAGATTTCCCCTAACAAGTATTCACTGATCTTCTTTATCATTTTTGATCATTCTTGCTTTGAAGTTCACATTGTCTGCAAAGATAATAGCTGTCCCTGATTTTTTGTAGGTTGCTGTCACATGGAGTATTGTTTCCTATCCTTTGACTTTTAGTCTATGAATGTCCTTTTGAACTAAATGTTTTTCTTATACATAGTATATTGATGGAATTTTTTCTTAATCTATTCTGTCAGTGCCAGTCTCTTTCATTTGACTAGTGAGTTGAGACTATTTACATTGATGAATATGGCTGGTATGCATTTATTTATCCCTGTCATGTTATCTTTCTGCTGTTGTTTTTCTACCTTTCTTGTTTAATTGTTTTCTCTGATTACTGGTTTCATTCTGTTATTGTTTTTGGAACTGTTATAATTTTCTCTTTCTATAGTATCTTTCTGTCTTCTTTGTAGTGCTGATTTGTTAGTCATCAACTTCTTCAATTGTTCTTCATCGTGGAAGTATCTTATTTCTTCATCAATTTTGAAAGATGGTTTTTCAGGATACATCAATCTGGGTTGAAAAACATTTTCTTTAAGGGCTTGAAATACTTTACTCCAAGTTCTTCTTGACTTAAATGTTTGTGTTAAGAAGTCTGCCATGATTTTGATAGGCTTTCCTTTTTTTTTTTTTTTTTTTTTTTTTTGCTTTTTCATTTTTATCGGTACCAAGGATCGAACTCATGACCGCCTGCTTGCAAGGCAGGTGCTTATGCCACTGAGCTAAATCCCCAGCCCCAGATAGGCTTTCCTTTATATGTGATCTGTTTCTTTTCTCTGATAGTTTTTAGTATTCTGTTCTTGTGTTGAAGTTGTGATACCCTATTATTGTATGTCAGGGTGAAGATATTTTTGATTATGGTTAATTGGGGTTGTGTGTGCCTCATATATCTGCATATCAGATTCTGTTCCCATGTTTGGAAGATTTTCTGCTAATGTTTCTGTACATAGTCTTCATATGTCATTTGTGTTGACACCTGCATTTTCATTGACATCGATCAATCTTATATTGTATTGCTCTGTGGCATCTTGCAGTTGGTGAACTGTTTCCTTGTTATTTTTAAGAGACATTTTGTTTTGTGATCATTAACTGCCATCCTGTCTTAAAGATCTGGGTGTCTATATTCAGCTTCATTCAAGTGGTTTTGCCATCTTTCAATGAAGTTTTTATTTTTCTGAATATTCCTTTGTATCTGTTTCATGCATTCTAGTTCTCTCATATTGTTCATCCAAGGTTTCCAGCATTTTAGGATGTTTCTCTCTGTTTTTTTCTATATCTTTTTAGAGACACTCAACATTTCTTTCATAATATTTTTCATTTCTTTTTTTTTAACCTGAGAGATTATTTCTGTTCAGATTTCCTCTATAGATTCATGGAGTTGTTTCTTTACTTCATTTGCTATCATTTCAGAATGTTTAAAAGTGCCGTTTCCAGTGTCTTCTATCTAAGAGTCTTTTGGGTTTTTTTCTCGGTGGACTGGAGGACTGACACTGCCTCTTGCTCTTTCATTTTGTCATTTTCCCCTGAGACCCATGTGACTGATCATGTACCATCTTAATGGATTCCACTTGTATGCTGCACTGTGACAATCATCAATCATTTGCTATTCCTGTGGCTAGTCATGGCACAGCTCTGAACAATGTCACCAGAGTGTTGTGTTCTGTGACCTATGACACTGGCTGGGTGTTCCTCTGATGAATTGTTTTGGGGGATACACCAAGAAACTGGGCTGTGCAGAGACTGGATCCTCTGTGCAGCTAGTATGAGTGCCCCCCCCCCAGAATGGTGGTGCTTCTTGAGCCTTACAGTTAGCTAGATACAATTTAGAAAGTCAGAGATCCAACCATCTAGCCTGGCTAAGCCCCTGGAGTGTGATGTCACTGAGATATTGCACCTGACTGCAAGGAGTTCCTAAATATGTTTTTAATACTGTCCTAAATTCTTAAATGTTTTGTTCCTCTTAATTTTTTCTCCTCCAACTATGTATTTTCAAATCATTCATCTTTAAGATCACTAATTTTCTTCTGCTTTATTTTCCAGATATTGATATCATCTATTAAATTTCACTTTTTAATTTTTTAGTTCAATAATCATTTTAAATTTACTTCCTTCAAATTCCCCATTGTGATTTTCTGTTATTTAATCATTTGTTTTTTTTTTCAGTATAACTTAGCTTCTTTAAGTGTTTATTTTAAATTTTTGGAGTTTTCTTCATGTAGAATACTATTTGTTAAGTTTCTTCTACCCTACTTTGAATACCAGATAATGTCATTAATTGCCGGAAAATTCTTGATAGTTATTTATGTGCATTGACTGACTATTGAAGAATCATATATTTCACTACTTTTCCTAATCTGGCTTCGTTTATGCTTGTGTTCCCTAAACTATTTGTCAAGCAGATCTGGGGATAAATTCTATTAAGTTTTTTTTTTTTTTCTAATTTTTGGTTGTATTAATTAGGCAATCACTAATTTTCATGAGAAAATTCTGAGAGTATTGTCTTGTTTTAATTCAAAGTAATGGGGTCTTGCTCTATATTTTTCTGCCCAAGTTTGGCTTAGTGTTGTTGAAAACAGATCTTTGACCACCTAAGCTAATGCTAAGCAGAGTTACATCTGAATACCCCAGCAGTATGTACTCGCACAATCTCAGGGGCTCACTAAGTCCAGCATAAGCGATGACAGTGATGTATACATCTCTGCTGGTGGAAAATTCTGTGTGGATAGGCTTGACACTAGCTCTCTTGCTTGAGGTTGTGTTATACGTTTTAAACCATCCATTAGCCTCTATTAACCATCAATGATGGTGCTAATCAGAGGCACACCAAAATCTGACAGCCAGAGATCTGTTTAGTCTCAAAGAGGTAATGTATTTGTTCCAGATCCAGCCCATGGCTCGAAATAAGGAAGACTGAAACTTGTGTCCAACTTATCAGTACGTAGGTCTCTGCCTCATGTTTTTGCACATCTAGAGCCTTTGTTTGTGATTCTTGGCTTATATAAAGGAACTTTGGTTTCTCCCTGCTGCTGGATCTTATTATGGTGTGCCTAGCACTGAGCTTCAAAACAAAAGCCTATGTTTTGCCTTTTCTGCTCCTTAAAAGGCAAAATATTGCTTTCTATTTACTATCTGAGATTGAAAGAAGGATGACAGTGACTGTTTTTCTGCCACATTACTAATGCAGTCTCAGTAACTCTGTCCTTAAGTATTGGTATATTTTTCGATGTCATGTTTTTCTACAAGATGCTAGGTTTCACTATTGTGGACTTGACAGTTTGGCAATAGATTAGAAGCCTAAAGCCTCCAATCTTGTTTTATTTCCCTCTCTCAACCTGGAGGCTTTCATGACCATGCTATGCTGCCTCAAGTAGGGTGAAGAGTGATGAGGGCAACTATTCCTTGCCTAATTTTTCCCATGTATCTTTTCTTTTACTATATTAAAAACAGCCATTTTGGTGTCTCATCTGGTTTCCTAAGATTTTTTGAATGACCATTCTTGAATATCACTGGAGATTATCACTGGAGAATTTCTTGTTGCTCTCTGGATCTGATCTCATAATGCTTTATAACCAAGAAAAGATTAATAACTGACTTACCACGGTATCACTAGAATTTAAAATGCACTAGGACAGTATCCCAAGTACAAGACAAAAAAATGCCATCCAAGAAGTTTTATCCAAAAATATTATCTTTACAAAATAAAAGCATTATGAATTTACTGCATTTAAAAAATAATCTAAAAAAATAGTTGTTAAAAGCTCCACCTTAAAAGAAATTATGAATTCTACATATCAAAAACAAATGAAACCAAAGAAGTTCCAACTACTCATGAATAAACAAATATCACTGGAAAAAGAAACAATGTCATTATACCAGACAATATAAAAATATTTTTCTACGTTCTTTTAAATGATTTAAAATTTATGAATTTTTTATGGAAGTATTTTTCAGGGATATAAAATATAACTGTGTCATTTGGATAAAAAGTGATGGTATAAAATGGTAAATGACAAGAAAATAACATGTTTAAACCAAAGTATAAAATAAAAAAATCAAACATCTTTAAAATTTTTTCTTTAAATGGCTGTTGGAAACAGACTGTATCATAGGCCTTTAAAACAAGTAATATACTGAAATTTTATATAGTCAGTAGTGTAAACAACATGGAGTAAAATGACAATAATAAAGGAAAAATAGGATTAATATGTACATGAAAATTTATATACCAGAATTTACGGGAAACAATGATAGCAGTCTTGAGAGGTAAATTCATATTGATGAATTCCTACATCAGGAAAACAGATTGAGCTAAAATAAACAGTAATGTTGAACTTCAAGTTTCTAAGAAAAGTACAAATAAAGTCCAAAGTTAAAGGAATAAAATTATAAAGATAAGAATAGAAATTAATGACACAGAGACTTAGGTAACAATATAAATTATCAAAGGAATAGGCGAGTTTATTGTTTTAAAGATTAAATGAAATTGATAAATTACAAACTTTACCACATAAAGGAAATAAATGACTCAAATCCATGCAACTAAGAAAATGATGCAATCACACAGATCTTACAGAAATCAAGAAGACCATCAAAACCAATTTTGTGAACTTGTATTCAAATTGAATGGAAAATGTACATGAAATGGGCAGATTCCTACACATATAATATAGGAATTAACATTGTTGAATCAAGATTTAAAATTTTTAAATTTTTAAATTCTAAATTTAAAAATTCTGAACAATCCATTATCAGTCAATGAAACTGAAAAAGCAATTAAAAACTTACTTAAATTTGCACATGGTGACACATGCCTGTTTTCTCAACACTTGGGATGTTGAGGCAGGAAGATCACTGCATATTCAAGGACAGCCTATTCTGGGCAGTGAACTCTACCTCAAAAAAAAAAAAAAAAAAAAAAAGAAAAGAAAAGAAAAGAGGAAATAAATAAAACAAAAAGAAAAAAAGAGAGATAGAAAACATCCTACCAACAAAGGAAAGGCCAAGCCCTGATGAGTTATGGCTGAATTCTCCATGAAATTTAGACAAAGTCCAATGCTGCCAGTGATAAAAAATTTAATTAAATAGAAAGGAAAGCAATTCTCCCAAATTCGTTCCTGGAAGTACACATAAACCTGATACTAAAATCAGAGAAATATCCATAGGAAAAAGAGCTCCAGATTAACTCCTTAATCAATATAGTTGCAAAAATCCCCAATAAGATACTGGCAAACAAAATGCAACAAATCATCAAGAAGATAATTAACTTTGACCAGAGTGAGGATTATCAATAGATTCAAGGATAAGAACCACACAATCATCTCAATAAATGCAGAAAAAAGCATTTGACAAAGTCCAATATCCAGTCATGATAAAAACCCTACAGAAAATTAGCAAATATAGTTTAAAAATCTGATAAAAGCCGTCTATGACAAATGAACAGCTAACATAATATTGAATGGTCAAAAATTCAAAATTTTAGTGTTTTTTTTTTAATTCTAAAATCAAGAACAAGACAAGGATGCTCACTATTACCACTCTTATATATTGGTTCTGTAAACATTAGCCACACTATTTAAAAAAAATAAAATAAAAAAATGTGGATGGGAAAGAAAGAAGGTACATTACCATTATATATAAATGATATTATACTCTACACAGAACACCTGAAAAAATTCGTGAAAAGTCTTCTAGTTTTAATAATCAAGTTCAATAGTATAGCTGGATAAAACATCAATACTCAATATTCAATAGAATTTTTGCACAGAAATAACAAAATTCACTGAGAGAAAAATTAAAGAAACAACATCCATCCCAATAGTACCAAAAAAAAAAAAAAGAAATACTTAGTAAAATCTAACAAAGGAGGTAAAAGGCTTTTACACTGAAAACTGAAAAAAGAGATCAAAGAGAATATTAAAAAACAGAAAAGTATCACTTATACTTGAGTAGAAAAAAGCCAATATACAATTATGTAGATGCATGCTAAATTATTATACATACTTAAAGCAATCTAAATCAAATTAGCAACACCATATCTTATTAGTATTAGAGAAAACAATTCTCAATTATATTTGGAACCAGAAGAGACTTGGAAGAGCAAAAGTAATTTTGGGAAACAAAGGCAAGACCAGGCCCATTGCAATCCCCAACTTGGAATCATATTACAAAGTTACTGTGATAAAGAAAACATGGTACTGGCAAAAGAATAAAAAAAGACCCAAAGATCAATGGAACAGAATAGATGAAACAAAACAACTCCAACTTCACCTAGGTACCTTATTTTTGACAAAGTGACCAAACAGCTTCATTGGAAGTCTGAAAGTGAAATATATAGCTAAACCTAACTTTTAAAACCATTAATTCCTATTAAAAAACAAATGGAATACTTCTGCCTTTCTTTGACGTAATATTTGTATTATAATAAAAATATCAGGCATAGAAATCAAGGAATATAGTTAAACTTTTCCATGAAAACATGTTATACTAGAAAGACTGTATGTGTTTTAAAAATTTTTCCTAAGCTTCTTATGTTAGAAATTTTATCCTCAATTAATAAATGTTATCAGAAACGAATACAATGTTTTTAAATCTTGAGACTTTCATTTGAATGAATGGGTTAAAACTTGCTATGAAGTAGTTTGAGACTTCAGTTGCAGTCCAATATTTGCTCTCTGTTCCCCTACAATCTTCCGCAGGGGAACATACACTCACATAAAATTTATATGTGAATACTTTAACAGCATTATATACAAAATAAAATGCAAAATCATAAAAACTTCAAATGCTTTCTTAATGTTGTGTGGATTAAGAAGATTCACAACCACAAAATAGAATTTTTTCTTTTATTCCATATAAGAATACAAGTATAAACTTTGAAAAAACTTATGTTAAATGAAAAAATCTCAGTCCCATATAGGATATATTTTATGATTTAATTTATAAGATACGATTAAAAATAGTGATCAATTAAATTTAAAATAAAATATTGACCTTCTCCTGAACCGGGAATCTCAGCTGCCGCCTGGGATGAGTCCACTCACCATTCAAAGCCCCAGTAGACTATATTAAGATCATGGCTCCCAGAGCTCATGTACCTGCCCAGAGCCCAGCCAAACTCAGCTTCCCTCACTTGGCAGGTTTCAGGCCTGCCCCAAGACATGCCCATCGACCTTCTCTCAAACTGGGAAACTCAGCTGGTGCTGGGGTCATCCCAAGCCCTGGGAGACTTATTAAGATCATCTTTCCCAGAGCTGAAGGACCTGCACAAATCCAAGCCACACTACACTAGCCTTGGGAGGTTTTGCAGCCTGAGTAGATTACACCCAGTGACCTTCTTCAATTACAGGAAAGGAGAGCAGAAAAAAATTATGCACATTTGCAGATGACATGTACTCTACATAGAAGACCCCCAAAACTGCATTGAAAGACTCCTAGATATAATAAAAAAAGTCAGCAATGTAGCTGGAAACAAAATCCATACTCAAACTCGGTAACACGTCTATACACTAACAACAAAATCAGTGAGAGATTTAAAAAAGAAGCCACACCCTTCACACTAACATCCAAAAAAATGAAATAGTTAGTAGTTAATCTCACAAAAGAAGTAAAATATCTATACAGGAAAAATTGTAATGTCCTGAAAATAAATTGAAGAGGATCTCAGAAAATGGAAAGATATCCCTTGGTCGTGGATAGGAACAATAAATATCGTAAAAATGACCATTCTCCCAAAACTGTTATACAGATTCAATGCAATCCCAATTAAAATACCATCAACATACCTCACAGAGCTAGAGAAATCAATCCTAAAATTCATCTAGAACCAAAAGAGACCTAGAATTGCAAAGGAATTACTAAGCAGCAAAGGCAAGGGAGGAGGCACCACAATCCCTGACTTGAAGTTATACCACAAAGAGACTGTAATAAATTCAACGTGGTACAGGAATAAAAACAGAGCCAAAGATCAATGGAATAGATTAGAAAGATACAACCACAACTACCAATAAATTAACCCACCATATCTTTGATGAAGGGGCCAAACATGTTCACTGGAAGAATGACAGTCGCTTTAATAAATGGTGCTGGAAAAACTGGCTCTCAACATGCAAAAATCTAAAACAAGACCCATGTCTGTCACCATAGACTAAACTAAAATCTAATTGGATCAAAGATCTGAATATTAATACAGAAACACTAAATCTTTTAGAAGATAAATTAGGTAAAAATCTTGAAGACATATGGGTAGATAGAGAATTCATGATCAGAAATCAAACTGCATGGGAAATACTTCCCAGACTCAACAGCTGAGATCACGTGTTATTAAAACATTTCTGCATGCCAAAAGAAATCTCCAGATTACTGAAAAGAAAACCCACAAACTTGGAAAAAAAATTAGTAAACTGTCCCTCAGACAAAGAAATTCTGTCTAAAACATATGAAGAATTTTTAAAAAGTCAGACCCTCAAAATTCAAAGACCCAATCCACAAATGGGCATCTGAAATGAATAGACAGTTCTCAGATGAAGAAATGCAAATGGCAAATAAATACATGAAAAAATGTTCATCATCGTTACTCACTAGAGAAATGAAAACTAAAACCACACTGAGATTCCATCTCACTCCTGAAACAATGGCCAGGATCAAGGAAACACCAACAACAAATGCTGGAGATTCTTTGGGGAAAAGGGAACTGTCCTGCACTGTGGGTGGGAGTGTAGACTGGTGTAGCCAGTGTGGAGGTCAGTCTGGAGATTTCTCAAAAAGCTGGGATTGGAAGTCCCATTTGTTCCCGCTATTTTCCATCTAGGCCTATTTCCATAAGAACTGAAAACATCATACCACAGTGATATATGTGCAGCCATGTTTATAGCAGCATAATTTGTAATAGCTAGATCTTGGAAACAACCTAAGTGTCTATCAACTGAGGAATGGATAAAAAAGCTGTGTTATTTTTATACAATGGAATACTACTCAGCTATAAAGATTGATCACATTGAGATGTTTATAAATAAATGGACATAACTTGAGACCATACTCATAAGTAAAATAAATCAAACTTACATATATAAATACTGTATTGTCTCCCTAGGATAAGAAATGATAAGAGTACACAAGAGTTTATAGTAGTCATGATTACCCATTTCATTGCTTTGAAGACTTATAATGTCTGCATTCATTAGTTGGAATGTTTTTATTCTAGTTTGTTTTATTTTATTATCTGTGATAGTATGAATAGCTATTTTTTAAAAAGAAGACATTAGAATAGCCAGAACTGATTTATTATCATCTTACTGTGAAGTCCTACTATGTTTTTTTTTTCTGTTGCCTTTGATTCTATTCTGTTATACCTTATTGGATACTATTATGTGTGATAGTATAAACAAATTTTCTAAGGAAAATGAGATAATATAGGAGCCATTGTTCATTCTCTGCTATTTGGTTTTGAAAGCCTTGTAATGCTTTCATTCTCTTAAATGGTTTTATACTGTTTTGTTATGCATAATAGTGTTGTATATGAAGCTATCCTCAACTATTTCAAAGAAAGAGGCATTATGTTAGTTACTATTATGTGTTGTCTTGTGATAAAATCCTGTGTTACTTGTGTTGTTCTGATATGATCTGCTTTGCTATGTCCTATTTTGTCTTAATCACTTTAAAATAAAAAAATAAAATATTACAATAAGAGACATCTTTCTATTAAGGCCCCTCAAAATATCCCATCTTCCTTTGAGCATACTTAATGTCATCATTCATATGAATTTCTGAAGCAGTTCTGCAAGATTTTGCATATATGTCTATATTTTCAGCATCCTGCCCACATTAGGTCCTGAAATGCTTCACAATGTTTACCTTCCATGGCCATTTTGACTTTGGGTAAGGTCCAGAAATTTTACAATGCTTGATCCAGTGAATAATGTGGATAAAATCACACTGTAATGGTTTTGCAAGGTTGCCTTTCCATCGGATGACACTCAGCATTTGCACAACTGTATTTTTAAACCATAATTTGTAAAAACATTCATAAAAGAAGAGCTCTTGAACTACTTTAGAAAGTGTTAAAGATGATTGCTTAAGTGTTACTGAAGTAAGAGAGGGTATTTTGAGGAGTATTAATGGCAGTGTGTATTCTGCAGTACATTTTTACAATGTAAATATTTGTCATTTTTTAAATCACACCTCGTAGGTTAAATGTACAGAATAGAAAAACAAAGCAATACTAAATGAATAAGTAAAAAGAGATAATATTGTTAAAAGTTCAAACAAATTAATGAAAAACTTCATAATAATATGGAAAGCCAGTTCATAATTATTTGTAAATTATTTTCCAAAAGATCACACAAGATACTTAATTAAAAGACTACAGACAATAAGTAAGGTCAGGAAAAGGTTTCACAAGCCTTTAGCACATGGACTCCACACATCTAGTATCATTCTCACAGGAAAACAAAAATCCTTGTTATACTAGAACAGGTACTGGAGATGCTTTTACCCAAGATACCATAGAAATATATATTTCATCTAAAAAATAAGTAGAAGCAAAGTCTCTCTGCCTGTAGGGGAAATGGAGAAAAACCTATTGGCTAAAAGGATTTTACACCAGTAATATCAAAGGTCTATTTTTACTTGGAAAGGTCAGGAAAGTCACTTACAAATCCCTTCTTACCATATGTTCTATGTTGATGTTTGTTTGACTTGGGAAGATGTGGAAGAATTCTGAGAAATCCTAAATTCAGTACCCACAGACTGCATGTCAGTAAGAATGAAGCTAGATTTCAGTAATCAGTATACATCTTTGTACTGTTGTAATACTACCACGAAATGAGATAAAGGAGTCTATCATGTGATTAGTGGCCAAAGCATGATGAAAAACTCTCCACTGAGATACAAGTAAACTGATAAAGAGCAAATATACCACAATAATTCTTTTGTATTATTACCCAACTCAAAGGGGCAAATGCAGGATAAAAAATCAGTATTAAATAAACTATGTGTTTTTTTGATATAACAATAATGAATTATCCAAGAAATTAATCAGGAAAAAACCCTATTCACAAAAAGCGCATTCAAAAAGCCCACTCACTAAAAGCATATTCATCAACCCAATCAAGTAGGTGAAAGACCTCAATAATGAAAATTACAGAAAAACAAAGAAATAATTTGAAAACAATAGACAATGTAAGGACTTGTGTTACTGGATCAGCAGAATTAGTACTGTTAAAATGGCCACTTACAAAAAGTGATCTACATATTCAATGCAATTCCTGTCAAAATTCCAATGATATTTTAAGCAAAACTAGGTTTTTTTTAAAGGGCCAGGGATGTAGATCAGTGGCATATGCGCCTGCCAGGCAAGCACAAAAAAGTTGAGACTTTGATTTCTGATAACCAAAAAAACAAGCAAAACAACAACAATAACAACAAAAACAAACACTATAGGGAAATACAAAAGAGCAGGTTGCATACAAGACACAGGTAAAACCCTCGTAAATACAGCCATCTGATTCTTGACAAAGTAAACGGAAACATACATGGGTGAAAAGGCAGCCTGTTTAAAATTTGTGCTAGAAAAATTACAAAAGCTTAAAACTATTTCCTTCTCCCTTATCTTGTAAAGCAAAATCAAGAAAAAATGGATAAATTCTGGTTATAACTCTTCAAAAAATTTAAACCAATAGAAGAAAACAAAGGCACAGCACATGAAACCACAGGCACAGGCAAAGATTTCCTAAATCACAAGAAATAATATCAATAATTTAAAAAATAGGTCAATATCGCATGTGAAAGGTTTTTTTTTTGTTGTTTGTTTTGTTTTTTCCAGCAAGGCAACAAGCAACAGAATCAAGGAACAGAGTACAAAAAGAAGAAAATCATTGCCAGGCACACTTATGACAGAATATTAATATCTAAAACAGAAAGATTGTTCTAGATCTAGAATGCTTGGCTCAGTTACACAAGTGTCTACCTGACAAGCAAGAGGTCATGAGTTCAATGCCCAGTACCTCCCCCCAAAAATCTAGAACAAACAATTTGAAAGAATTAACAGCCAATAAACAGATACAAAAAAAAAAAAACAGCAGATGGACAAAATAACACTGGGCAAACATTCATCAAAAAGTACAACTGACCAATAAGTATATGGAAAATTTTTAAATTTAGCCATTAAGGAAACACAAATCAACACTACAGTGGCATTCTGCCTCACCATAGTCACAATGGCTATCATCAATAATAAAAATAAATAAATGAATAAATAATAAATACTGGTGGGGATGGTGGAAAATGAACTCATACTTATGAGAGTTTGTCAGAACACTAAAATTGTAGCACTATGATTCATCTATACCACACTACATTATATACCTAAAGGAATTAGTCAGCATACTAAACAGATGCTTGTATACTGAGTATACTGAGGCATAATTCACAATAGTCAAGATATGAAAATAGCTTAGAGAACCCCAAAACAGAGAAATAGAATATATATATATATATATATATACATGCACACACACACACACACACACACACACACACACACACACACAGTGCACTATTATTCAGTTGTAAGGAAGAAAAACTGTTATCATTTTTAAGAAAAGAGATACAACTAGAAGTCATCAGGTTAAGCAAAATAAACTAGTCTCAGTAAGAAAAAAATTGCATTATTTTCCAGTTATGCGAAGTTTTAAAAGGAGAGCATGAAAGTAGAAAGGAGACTACATATAGCCAATAAGAAGGAATTAATGGAGAGGGGAGAAAGCGCTTAAGAGAGTATAATGGGAAATGAATATGATTAAATGTTACATGTTTGTGAGAAAATATCACATCAGGGCCAAATATTTTTTACAATTAATAAGCAATAATAAAAATACATATTTTAGAGACTACTTTTTTTTTTTTTTTGGTACCAGGGATTGAACTCATGACATCATGCTTGATAGTCAGGCCCTTATGCCATTGAGTTAAATCCCCAGCTAAAAGTATATATTTTAAAAGAAAAAAAATGTATTTGTGAAGGAATTTGAAGCCTACCTACCACTGTAGTTAACAAAACATACCAAAAGCCCAGGTAAATAACAAGATTATTTTAACTATTTAATTTGGCAGCTGGAAGAAAAAGCATTTCAATTTCTATGAAAGAAAACTATTTACCTTTGTTCATATTTTTCTAATTTTAATATCTTGTGTTCCATAAAAAGTTATGATAAATGCAAGAGAAATGAAAAGAAAATTCCATTGTTAAAAAAATCAGTAGAATCAGAATTAAAAGTAATTGTATCAGACTAATAAATGAATCTAGAAAGATCCTGGTCATTATCTAACATTAACTGTGCTTTTTATATTAACAATGAAATGAAAAATTTTAAAAACCTATTTATAATATAATGAAAAGTCAAGAAATTCTGAAAGTGAAACAAAATATTTTCAATATTCATGTGTG
The DNA here is from genome assembly GCF_034190915.1 of Cavia porcellus. Taxonomy (NCBI): domain Eukaryota; kingdom Metazoa; phylum Chordata; class Mammalia; order Rodentia; family Caviidae; genus Cavia; species Cavia porcellus. The sequence goes on from NW_026947486.1 coordinate 53,085,945, forward strand.
CTGGAATCACAATATTGCATTTTTTTCTCTCAAAATAACCAAGGTAACCAAATCTTAGTCTGCTGTGCCAAAAGTGTATCACTGAAAAGCAATGAAAGAGATCTCTAACCTAGTAAAAATATCTTTAGACTATCAGCATCTGCAAATATCAGCACCAAACAAAGCATTTGATGAAAACAATAGAAATATGGGAAGAGAAGGAAACAAAATGCCTCTGAAAACTTCACACTCCCCGAAATCTGATCCAGGAGCCACTGAGGGGAGGAATAATGTAAGTCATCCATCTAAATTATTTGAAAGGATGGCAGAGGAGGTTAGAAGTCAACTCAAAGCAATACTCACAGAATTAGAGAAGACATAACTAAACAGATAATGGAAGTAATAACCAAAAAAATATAGAAGCTCTCAGAAGTAATAAAGAGAAAATTAAATGAGCTAAGAAAAATAAGTGACCAATTTACCAAATACTTAGTGTCCAGGAAAGGTTTAAATTATAAATCCAGCAGATGAAAATCATAATAAATGTATGGGAAGCAGGATCAAACATTGTGTGGTCAGAATTTGAGAACTAGAAAACAACAATCCTTACAAATCCCAAGTACCAAAAATCACAACAAAAACTATGTGAGAGTAATAAAAATAGACCCAAATATGTTAGATGATACAAAGACTAATCTCGTATAATTAGAATAAGTTAAAAAATATCAGAAGACAAAACAAATGGCATAAAGTATCTGTTCACAGAAATAGTGGCAGAAAAATTCTGAAATATATGGAAACAAGAAGTAGATAAAAAAGAGACATATAGAACACTAAATACCATTGATCAAAAGAGAACCCGTCCAAACCACATTATACTCAAAATTCCAGCAGTTTGTCACAGGGACAGAATCTTAAACAACTTAGAAAAAGGCAGCAAATTGCATGCAAAGATAAAACCACTGTTCCACACAAATGTTAAAGGACAGGAAGATTTGGAGTGAAAAATGTCAAGTTCAAAACGATAACAATTTGCAACCCCAATTTGTATATTCTAAAATATTTTCCTTAGAAACTAATAGAGAAATGAGGTATTTGCACAACAAGCAGCAGCTCAAAAATTCATGGCCACTCAACCAGGATTATAAAAATTCTTCAGAATACTCTAGTAAGACATAATTAAACCAATAATGTCAGTAATATAAAAAAACGTATGCAAGTGGTGGGATGGTCAGCTTAGTAAAGCTGGAAAAACTCAAGAACAGGAAAATAATGCAATGATGGGAATAAGTCATTACCTCTGAGAAATAATTCTCATTGTGAATAGTCTCAGTTCCTCAATCAAAAGACATAGACTTGCAAAATATATTGAGAAAGAAAACCTAAATATATGCATTATACTACATATACATTTAATTTAAAAAAAAACATACCAATTATAAATTAAATGATGCAAAACAATATTCCATGCAAAAGAACCTAACAAAAAACAAAAGTTGCTACACCAATTTCAGAATTGGATTTCAAACTACGACTGACCAGAAGAAACAAAATGCTCACAGCGTGTTGATTAATCATGTAATTCAAAGAGCTAACAATTATATATGCACCTCAAATGCAAGCGCACCAAACTACATAAAACAAATACCAATATACATGAAAAATTAGACAAACATCAATACAGTCTTAAGAGAGAACACTGTCATAAATGAACACATCTACTAGACAAAAATCAATAAAAATAAGAGTTTAACAAAATCTTTGAACAAATGGACATAAATATCTATAGAGTTTTCTAACAACAGAATACACACTTTTCTTTTTTTTTTTTTTAATTGGTACCAGGGATCGAACTCATAACATGCACTTGCAAGTCAGGCACTTATGCTGCTGAGCTAAATCCTCAGCCCCGAGAATACACATTTTTCTCTGTTGCACACAGTAATTTCTCCAAAATAGACCACACACTATTTAATAAAGCATGTTTAAGTAAATGTAAAAGAACTGCAATGATCCTTTTCAAGTTGTCAAATCATTGCATTGAATGGCAAAGATGCCATAAGTTACACAAACAAATAGAAATGCCACAAGTTACACAAATAGAAATTAAGTCATACCCTCTTAAATAATCAATGAGTCACAGATGAAATTAAAAAGTAAATTGGACAGTTTCTATACTCAAAAAATAATGCCAGAATGACAAACTGGAATGTATGGGATTCAAAGAAAGTAGTCCGAAGAAAGAAGTTTATAACAGTGAACAACCACATAAAACAAAAGCAAAACAAGCTCAAATAAAAAACATAACGATGCACATGTGGATCCAAGAAAAACAAGTGCAATCCAAACCTAAGCTAATACAAGGAAAAAAAAAATACAAAGAGAAGGACAGAAATTAATGAAACTGAGAATAGAAAACAGAAAAAGAACCAGTGGAAGAGTGGGTTTTTTGAAAGATTAAAACAAGATAAACAGGCCCCTCCCCATGTTTTTACAAAAAGGAAAGGCATCCTGGACCACACCTGAGCTCTCTGAGTCCCACAGCAGTCCAGCCCTGTCCTGCTTCCTAGGTTCCTGCCTCAGCAAGCCACTTCTTCAACTCCCAGCAGAGTGGAGCAGAACAGAGAATCCATTAAATCAGATTGGAGATGGTGGATACTCTGCTGAACTCTACAAGACCAATGGTGATTTGAAATTCAGTGGAACTACAGAGAAGATTAAACACCAATTTTTCAAATTCTTTCATGAAATCAAGAAGGAAGCAATAATCCCATAGTCATTCCTTGAAGGAAGGATTACTTTGATTCCAAAACCAGAAAAATCCCAAAAAAAAAAAAAAAAAAAACCATAGGCCTGTCTCTTTAATAAACATAGATGCAAAAATCTTCAGGAAAATACAGACAGAGTATAACAAATTATCAGTAAGATTATACATCATAAACAAGATGGATTCATTCCAGTCATGCAAGGATGTTTCAACATATGCACATCAATAATTATCAAACAACAGAAACAAGAACAAAAATCACATGATCATCACAGTAGATGAAGAAAAAGCACTTAATGAAATCCAATATCCAGCCATGACAAAAAAAAAAAAAACCTTAAAAATGGACTAGAAGGTCAATATGCTAATCTAAGAAAAGCCATTGATGATAAAGCAATGGCCAATGTCTTACTGAATGGAGAGAAGCTAAAGTCTTTCTCTTTAAACTCTGGAACAACATAGAAGATATCTGCTATCAAAAATTCTGTTCAATATAGTTTTCAAAACATCAATCTGAGCAATAGCACAAGAGAAAAAAATAAAGGGGACATGGGTAGAGAAGAAAGAAGTTCAATTATTATTTTCTGATGATATGATACTCTAAATAGAAGACTTCAAAAACTGCAACAAAATACTCTTAGAACTAATATTCAATTTTATTAGTGTAGATGATACAAAGTCAATAATCAAAAATCAATATACCAATATTAACTTTGCGGGCACCCTTATTAAGGAAGCAATAACTCTCACAATAACATCAAGATAGTTGAAATACATAGGAATAAACCTAACCAAGAAATTAAAATACCTGTAAAATAAAAGGTATAGTATTCTGAAATATTAAATTGAAAAGGATGTCATGGAGCAGCATGGTCAGAATTATCATCCTATCAAATCTGTTACATATATTTAATTGACTCCCATTCTAATTAACAAAAACAATCCTTATGCAACTGGAGAAAGCAATATTGAAATTAATATTGAACACAAGAGACCTAGAGGATCAAAAGCAATTCTGAGCTACAAGGATAAGACAGTGGTCCTCATAAATCCTGACCTCAAGTTATAGTACAAAGCTATAGCAGTAAAAACAGCATGACAATGGCAAAATACAGACTTGTGAATCACTGGAACAAAATAGAAGATACAGAAACAACTCCAGGTACAATCAGTTATGTTATCTTTGACAAAGAGGTCAAATCACTTCATTGGTATCGAGTTCTGTCCTAGATCCCCAATTTCCCAAACGAGTGTACGGAGGAGGTTAAATAAAAAGAGACAAATTGTATGATTTTTAGGACTCCAGAAAGGTCAGAACTCTTTAATTAAGCTTGAGGCTTTGAGGGTAAAGACAAAGGATTATCTGGATGAGTCCACTTATATTAGGACCAAGGACAAATGGCAGAAAGTCTGAGGAAAGTACAGGCAATGAGTAGGACCTTGGGAGTCACTTCAAGGACATCTCCAAGTCATGAATCATGAGACTGTAAGAGTAAGCTTTGCAACTGCAGTCTCTACCTTGATAAATGGAGTTGGAGCCAGAGTGTCCGCAGCTGTGGCCTTATCTTGCCCTTTGAGGTATTTCTGACCTCACAGGTCACTACAGGCCTCAGCCAGCACCACTGATTCATAGAGGTTCACCTACTATGAATCAACTCCTGTCACCAGGCAAGGGGCCTAGACCTAGGACAGACTCACAGATAAATATAGAAAGCAATTAGTAAAATTTAAATCCTGCTCAGAGACGCTTCATAGTGGTTTCCAACACATTGGATAAATGACACCCCCTTTAATAAATGATGCTTGGAAAACTGGCTCTCCCACATGCCAAGGGCTGAACCTAGAACAATATTTCTCACCATGCAGTGAACTAAAATCAAAATGGTTTGAAAAATCTAAATATCATGAAAGAAATACTTAGTCTTCAGGAAGACAGAATAGGTAAAGCTTTGAACACACAGGTGTAGGCAAATAATTTATGGGAAAAAACCCCAGTTGTATAAGAAATAATACAAAGAATCAATAAATAAGTGACACAAAATTAAAAAGCTTCTGTCTAGCAAATTAAATAGTGAAGAAATACATTCATAATGGGAAAATAGTTTTGCCAAATACTCTCAGAGAAAAAAAAATTATTATCTCTAATATATGAGTTAGTAGAAACATTTCCCCCCAATTTTTCTGAGAGTATCTCAATTTTTGGTCGACGCTGGCCTCATACTCACAGCTATCCGTCCTGCCTCAGCCTCCCAAGTGATGGGTTTACAAATGTTTGCCACCACCCCCAGCTATCTCCAAAATCTAAAGACCCAATTCAAAATGGACATCTGAAATAAATGTACATTTCTCATATGAAAAATTACAGAACCTGTAAGTATGTGAAAAAATAGTCAACACTGCTAGTAATTCAAGAAACGAAAACTGAAGCAACGCTGAGATTCTATCTCACTCCAGAAAGACTGGTTACTATCAAGAAATTAACCAATAACAAATAATTGCTGTGCTGTTAGGAGAAAGGAATTCTTCTTCATTGTTATTGGGACTGTAAACTGCTGTGAACATGATGGAAATCAGTATGGAGATTCCTCACAACAATTAAAATAGAAACTTCATTTGACACTGCTCTTCCTCTTTTAGTTACCTTCCCAAAAGAGTTTTAAAAATTGTATCAGAGTAATGGATACATACCCATGTTTAGAGTAGTTCACTTCATATTAACTAAATCTAGAAAATAGCCTATTGCTCTATCAATAGATTAATGGATGACAAAGATATAGAATTTATATACAATGGACTATTACCCTGCCATAAAGAAGGATACACTTGAGTCATCTTTTGTAAAATGAATGCATTTTAAGACCATTACAATATTAAATGAAGTAAATCAAACACAGAAGCTTAAATATTACATGGCTTCTCTTATATGAATATATATATATATATATATATATATATATATATATATATGAAAGTAGAAGACAAATAATATGAAAAAAGTAAGAGAAAAATAATTTTGTAATCCAGCATGGAAATGTACCTATAATTCCACCTTGACTTAGTAGTATTGTCCTATGCGTTTTATAAATCTTTGGAATATTCATCTAGTTTGAATCTATATATAGGAGACAACTTTATAAGATTTTATAAGATAAATTAATCTGATGTTGAAGGAAACGGCATTTTTAGGTAAAATTAGTTATTCACATTCAGATTGAATTTAGACAAATAACAACTTTAATACATGAAAAGCAAAATGATTCAAAATGAGGTAGTATTTTAACACAAAGGGAAGAAACCTATAATATCCACATTAATACAATTATCAGTGACAAAGATAAGGTAATTTCACAATAATGGAGTCATTTGCCCACAATGATTTGTCATTCTAAAGTTTAGGTACCTGATGACAACACACAACTTTGATGTACAATAAACAAACACTGATAGAATTATTAAAATGCTGGGCATGGAGGCGCATGCCTATAATCCCAGCACTTGGGAGGCTGAGTCAGGAGGATCTTTGAGAGGTCAAGACCAACCTGGCCTACAAAGTGAGCTCAATGCCAACCAGAAATGCATAGAGGCCCTGTCTCAAAAAAACACATTTTAAAAATTTGAGGAAACAAGGAGACAAATTCAATAGGGATATATAATTTTTTTAACAATACTATAAACCAGTTTGATTTGACAACTATATTATACCACTAAGTAACTTGGAATACACAACTTTTTCAAGTACATATAGACTACTGTACTCAGGTTCATAAAATTAGTCTCAACAAATTGAAAAGAATTCAAGTCATATATAAAATATTATCTTTGACAGAAGTATAATTACATTTGAGGTTAATAAAGATGATCTCATAAATCTTCCAAAATTTCAAAAATACAATACACATTTCACAATAACCAATGAATATCAGAATATGTAAATAAAAATATATAAATTATTCAATAGTATCTGAAGAAAAATCACAATAAATCAAGGTTTACAGTATGCAGCTGTGATATTTGGGTGAAATTTATATCACAATAAGAAAAACGATATTAAAATATTTAAATCAATTTCTAGTTCAAGTTATCAAAGAAAGAAAGTGAGACCAAAGCAGATTAAATCAAGAGCCAATACATATTACAGCAGAAATAAAAAACAGAAAAATAATACAAAATTCAATGATAAGAAATTCTTCTTTGAGATTTGTGAAATAAATATACATACTAATTAAAAAAGAGAAAAATAACCAACAGAATCTAACACTAAAATAATAATAATTAAGATATATGATTTTTTTTGTTTATGGTTATGATAACTTAGTTGAAATAACCAATTTTCTTGAAACACAGAAACTAAAGCATTCTCTTCAGTATCTGCTATCTTCTTTGACTCTATTCTTTAAATTCTGCCTATCATACTTCTTTGTTCTAACTGATGTGTCCTGAAAAGCTTTTCTGTGATGGAACACAAAAAACCTATGACTTGCTCTCTGTAAGGGGTGAAATAACGCTCTTTATTGGTGTCGATTTGGGGACTTCCTTGAACTCTGTCCAGTGACATTTCTTTGGCAAACCAGTGGCTGGAAATAAAGGAGGTCCCAGAACTACAACTTCAGTTATTTCAGCTGAGGGGGTTTCATTTTTTCTTGTTCATTTCCCATACTCTTTAGCCTCTTGCCCTCTAGCTCTAGCTCTCTTTTCCCTTTCTCCTTCTCCCCCTCCTTGTCCCTTGCTTCACTCCTGTTCCACCATCTCATCTTCTTTTTTCTCACTCTTTCTCCTTTTTTCTTTACATCTGTGTTTCCCCTCACTACTTGCACAACTTCCTCTTTTTCTCATTCAGCAATTAGAGGCACCTAAATCCCTAGAAAATGAGTGCTAGAATATTAAAAAATAAGGATATGAGACACTTGCTTCTAACCAAAAATGGAAAGAAGTCATTTGATTAAAACTAACACAAACTAAAAAATTCACTCAAGAAAAAATGTTATCGATTCCTAGAATCATATATATTTTGCAAATTAAAGATGTCTTTACTAGGAAAACTCCAAGTTTGTATGACTTTGTTCATTGAATACTGAAACATAAAAGCAAGAACTAATAACTCCAAATGAATTTTGTCAGATAATTGGAAAGGAAGGAAAATTTCCAAATTTTCTCTGAGGCCATCTTTACCCTGACAGTGAAAACAGTCAAAGATATTACAAGAAAATAAAAGCAGTAACAAATGTCCTTTATATATTCAGATGAACAAATTTTGAGCATGATTCTATCACATCAAATCTGACAACACATGAAAATACTACTACAATGAAGCAAGTTTGTTCCTGTCAAAAATGTAGAATGGATTAACAGAAATTAATCAATATCATTCATCATATTAACAATTTTAAAAGGAATCCCCTCAGTTGGAGCATCATAATAAACACATAAAATTCAGTTGACAAAATCCAATATTCAATACTCATAATAATTCTCACTAAAGTAGAAAAACCTTCCCAAACTGCTTACAAAGCATAAAGAAACCTCTATAGTTTTCACTACTTCTAGTGAATTTTTTCTGAAATCTATATTCTCTTTGAGAATAGAAAGAATGGAGTGAAATATTCTTATTAGAGGTTGATGTGGAAAATTGGATGAAATTCATACACACACACACACACACACACACACACACACACACACACCCAATCCCACATATATAAAATCTGAATACTCTGTGCATTTGTTGCATAAGGATTTCAAGTTTGAGTTCGGACTGGACAATTAGGGAATTTTCAAAATGCTCTTGCAAAATTTTAAAAGATAATAAATTATAATGAATAAATGAGTTTAACTCAGTTTGTAAAATGTTGAACAATATACAATTTCAGTAAGTATATTTCTATGCAGTAGCAATAGGCATTCAAAACTGAAATAAATTCATTAACATTTTAAATAGCATCAAGTATAAAATATTTAAGATTAATATGATGAAAACAAAAATACTCCAAGGAAATAAATATATGAAAGAATACTGCTTGTTAAACATTGTACACTCAGTATTGGAAAATTATTGAGAAATATTTTTCTGTAAAACTGGATGAAATTGTCCCCCTTGTTAAGTCAACAGACTCAATATTTATATGGTACAATTTGTTATATTAATCTGTACATTCAATTATTATTATTGAAAGAAAATTAATCAAGTAGCTATTCCTAAGGAGTGGATCAGAATATGCATATACCACCTTCACAAGAACATAACTTAAAAAAAATTGGGAAAAAAAAACAAAACAACAGATCAACAGATGTATAAAGAGCTCTGCTGCCTGGCCTTATCTGCTTAATATCAAGGTATCAATTCCACTGGTGATTATTTCTCCTTTCCTCCATGCCAGAAATAGAAAAACAGGAAATATAACAGAGATGAAAAAAGTGCTGAGATATATGCATACAGACTTTACCAAGTAATACCCACTATTAAATATTTACTTTTTCACAATTAAACAATATTTACTGCTAAATATTTACCTCTTCACAATCATCTTCATTCTTTCACCAAAAATCAAGCACCCCATGACTGAAATTATCATATGAAGTTTCTGCAAAAAGTCAACATTCTACAGTAACCAAGTGAATTTCTAATCTCCCAATCAAGTATTTTAGACAGAAAATTTATGATTTTGTTTTTTTCCAACAATGAGGATCAAACACAAGGCCCCCTTCCTTCTAGGAAAAAACTTCAGGACACTGAAAGCTACTGCATTTGTAGTCTTGCTCCAGACACAGATCAGTGGAATTAAATGGTTTTACTCTGCAAGAGGCAATAACTCAGTTCCAGATTTTTTTTCATTAAAGCAGAGAGGGAAGACAGGTCTTATTTGCAACATTCTTACTGATCTAGGGCTGACTGAAAGACTACTCCCTACCTTGCCTATCTCAGTTTTCATATAGAAAAAAAAAAAAAAAAGATACTCATTGAGAAAGCTGCAGTAAAACTAGACACTTTGTCTCAGGTTCAGTTTCCTGAGAGAGACTGTTGCTTAGAACACTAACCCAGAACCTGGCTTTTATGTGTGTTCTCCTGGATGGGGAAAAAATTCTGATGTCTCATGCAGAGAAGGGATATGTGTCCCTCATCTAGGATAACTTCCTTTTCTTTGATGTTAGCAAACACTGGTTTTCTATGGTTTAACTTAGGAAGAAAAGATTGAAAAAGTCCATAATTTTTTTCTTTTAATTTTAGAAGACCATAAAAAGGAAAGTACAAAGTGGGGGAACTAAGTAGAAATAAAGCCAAAGAAATGAAACTGAAGCAGAACAGACTAAACATTTCCTCTATAGTGTGGAAGAAGATCAGAGCCTGTCTGTCACAGCAAAACCTGTACTGCAAGTCTTTTGAGGTTGGCCACCAGCTTATCGGAAGAAGTTCCGGTTTTATTATAGGCATGTGTATGTATCAAGTCTGAGCTAGAGTTTATTTTAAAATATTTTACTGAAGTCTATATTAAGAGTCTACCAGAGCTATTCTAATATTAGTCTCTCTAGCATTATTGTCTAAATAAAGTCTAGCAAAGAGTACCAGTAAATTGGTAACTAGTTCAAATGCAACATGTACAAGAACAAAACTTCATAAAATGCCCCATGTTTTAACTTAGATATATCATTTTAACAAAACTATATGAGACAAAACAATTATAAACAATGAGCAAAGACAAAGTGCAAATAATTATAAACAATGAACAAAGAAAAATCAAAATTTGAAGCATAAAAATTTGTTATTTAAAAAAAAGGTGTGTATTCCTAGGTTACTTAGTGGTATAATATAGTTGTCAAATCAAACTGGTTTATGGTATTGTTAAAAAATTATATATCCTTATTGAATTTGTTACCTAAAGCAGTCCTAGTCCAGAGTCTACGAAACAAAAGCAAGCTCTTACCTCCATCCAAAGATTTTGGTGGAATCTCCAAATAATATATGAGAAAGAACCTTCGTGAAAGGATTTTGGCCCAGACAGGACACTGTAGCCAGAAGCCTTGGAGGCAGAACCAAGGGACTACTATCTTCCCCACCCCTAGGAATTTACCTGTGGCCCTATCTTCTCTACCCCTAGGAATTTGTTCCTGCTAATAAGATACTTGTGCATCCCTAATGCCCCCTCAGGCACCACCCCTAATATGCCCCCACTCCACATGTCCCACGGAGAGATCACTGACCCCCAGGGGGAGATGCCACGCTCCAGGGGTTTGGGGAGACTCTCCCTGCATTCTTAAAATAAAGATCATTTATATTTCATACTTTTTATCTTTTCACCCCCCCCCCAATTCTATCATATGGATCCCTGACCAGGAACGCCAGACGAAAGACTCCTGGGATCCTTCCAGTATGAGTCCCCTGCCATTCAGGACCGGACTACATCCTGGATGGTTCCCTAATTCCTCACTTTTACACTTGGGAGCTGTAAACTTGTTGCTGCTGGCTCACAAACACCGGCCCAATTTATCACAGGTCAGCAAATTCTGGAGAATTCTTCGGCGCTGGGCTAGGCCCCAGGTGGGTTTTCTCCCCCTTTCCATGGGTATAAATGATGCTCTCACCTCCTTAGATAGCCCAAGGCAGAGTTTTTTTGGACCAACCTGGGTTCACACTGAGGAACTCTCATGTCCTTCAGAGCTTTTTAAGTTCTCACAGGCAGAGCTGTTACTAAAACCCATGAGAAATCCACTCATGGATCCTTCAGTGATGACTGAGAAATATGAGATTTGGAACTGTAACTGCCATTCATTGCAAAGGACGGGTGATGGCCCCAACCTTTGGACCATAGTCCGTTTCTCGCCTGAGATTTAGCCATAAAAAGCATCTTTTCTACTTCCCAAAAGACCACCCCTTTGCAATGCTTGATTTCCAATCTGAGTACTCTTAAATTTTAAAAACCCATACCTATCTATAGCTTATCACAATGAGGACAAGTTTATAAAATTCTCTATCTTTAAGCCTTTGTTTTGGGAATGTGCATCCTTTCCTGCTCTTCCAGGATCCCTCCCCTTCCCCACACTTAAAGAGATAATAGCTTCTTTCTTTGCAGCCTTTCAGAGCTTTCTCAGCATCTCCTTTCCTCCTTGCCTTACGTCCCCCCGCCATGTGTGCCAACCCATTCCCCCCGAGATGGGAGGTGCACCCAAACAGTGTTGGGAGATACATGCGGGCTGCTGTAAACTTTCCCAGGCTGCTTTCAGCTTTCACGCCATGCCCCAACTCTGCGCGGTGTCTCAGCTCTCATGCTGTGCTCCAGGTCCACGTGGGGTCAGCTCTAATGCCACACCCTACTCTGTGTGCCCCACAAGCAGTTCCAGCTTCATGCAGTGAACCCTGTGAGCAGTCCAGCTTCACGTTCTGCCCCAGCTCCATGCAGGGTCCCAGAGTGTAGGGTCCCAGCTTAAGCTGCCTCCCAGCTCTGCCTCCCAGCTCTGCCCCCCATGCACCATGCACCCACCACCACCGCATCTGCCTTGCACGCATTTCCAGGGCAATTCTGGCCCACCCAACACGCTACATCCTGGCACTTGCCCCGCCTTCACACCGCATATGCAGCCCCCATGCTGGGCATGCTCTGCCTGCACGCCAGACCAGTCCCCACCCGCAAGCTCAAGCACAGCTCTGCCAGTGCAGAGCCAACAACAGACAGTTCATCGTTGCTCATCTGATGCTGTCTGTATTCATGCTTTCATACATAAAATTCAGATTGTTTCTGCTGCCTTTTTTGTGTTCCAGCCATCACAAAAGTTTTCTTTTAGATCCAGATATACACTTAGAGATATACAATCTAGATGTTTACCAAATAAAATTAAAAAATAATTATACATTTCTTCTGCTGGGAACCACTAGCTCTTTTCCAAGACAAGGGTTATATGATACATGAAAAACAACAAAACCAACAATGCAGCAGAAGCCAAACTTAAACCTTTTCCAGCCTGTCTGCCTGCCCTGGCTCATCCCTCCACTGAGCCATAATTAACTATATTCAACTGATAGTAAATAACACTGTAGCTGACTTCTATCCTAAATAAAAAGATAATTAATTAAAAAGGCCATCCTCAAAAATCAGATGGCATTAGACATTTTAACAACATAAAGAGATACTTATATATGACGTAAATGACATGTCAGTTCCTAAAATTCTCTGGACCTGTCCTCCTTATGGGAAGTCATTACTAAAAGTCATAAATACACTGTTGATTATATTTGACTCCTGAATAATTACTTAATTCTATAGATACCTTCTACTGTACACCAAATCCCAAACAAAAAGGCAAAACTTGACCTTCAAACTCCGTAGAGACCTTATTAATATGGCTTTTCGTGTTTTCAACAACAGAGATAACAATAACACTTGTGGCACTTGGAGTTCTGAGACAGATAAACTGACATAAGGTGGAGCTGCCTGCCCCCCCCCCCATGGATCATGCCCCAAATACAGAAGACATTGGACAACAGAGTGTCCCATCCTGGCTTTCCTTTGAGACCTTACCCCAGGGCTACTGGACTGTCCTAGCCACCAGAGAGTGGGTAAGCCATCCTAACTTCCAGCCCTCACAGGAAATGCCAGCACTTCCAGATTCATCACTGACAGATCTCCTTAAACTTGCTGCTAAAGACTGATGGGGCTCAGGGCTAGAAGCAGCCCACTTTAAGGTGTCTGTCTCAGGGTCTCAAGTCCTACTAAAAGTCTCAGGTAAGACATTCTCTGTACTTATGGACATAGAGGCCATATGTACAGAGTTCTTCCTGAGTTTTCAGGCTGCTATATTAAATTCTCACCCTCTAGGGGAGATTAAGGGTCAACCTAAGCCATTTACAAAAAGGGTCTATTTCGTGCAGGTTTCAGGCTGCTTCTTCCCAATCCACCCAGTGGTGCAAAATCTTCCCTCCACCATTCACTCTACAGTCCTAAATCTTAAAAATGCTTTTTATTCCCTTGTGTTTATACAAGCTGACCCAGACACTCTCAGGCTGTCATGTTTTGTTAACGCAGGACTCTTAACAGTATTTCCTAAAGACTCCAATGTCATGCATACCAGAGACAAGCCTTACTTACCTACTGTCTTAACTTTTACCCTTTCAGATGAGGGAGTAGTCAACTCTCATAACTTGACTCCTGCTAACCCCACATTTATTTTTCAGAATTCTGTCTTACTGTGGAAATGTTTCTACCTCAACATGGTCCTGATATAATGACATATCAAAATCAAAAGCACCTTTCCTTTTACCTCACCTGGGTCCTTAAAGATGACAGTGCCATGCCTCCTCATAACATCTTGTCTCTTTGTTTTTGCAGTCTAACATACATGCATTCACCAATGATAAAGTTGTTCTGGCTAAAACACCTGCCACCAGCTTCTACATGGGCATCAACCATCATCCTGTCAACTCCCCTAGACCCTAGTACAACATGGCCTTCCAGCAGGAAGCAGTAAAAAAGGAAATCTTCATCTCTTTCCATAATAATCATAAGATGGGATATGAAAGGATTTTGGCACAGACAGCACACTGTAGCCAGAAAAGCCTTGGAGGCAGAACCAAGGGGCTCCTATCTTCCCCACACTTGGGAATTTACCTGTGGCCTTATCTTCCCCTCCCCTAGGAATTTGTCCCTGGCACCAAACGAATGCCAATGAAATACCTGTGCATCCCTAATTCCCCCTCAGGCACCACCCCCCAACCTAAGCTACATGTATGCCCCCAATCCACGTGTCCCACGGAGAGACTGCCGACCCTGGGGGGAGATGCCGCACCCCAGGGGCTCAAGGATCTCTCCCAACTTCCTTAAAATAAAGGTCATTTATATTTCATACTTTTTATCTTTTCAGCCACCGCACCTCCTCCACAATTCTATCACTTCCAAACTACCCTATGTCTGGTATAAGTTCATGTTCTCTAAAATTAAAGAATGAGTTTTAGGAAAAATGAAGGTTAAGATCAGGGTATATTTACTGAGAAGAAAAAAGTTTCTGTCTAAAAGAGAGAGACAAAAGGGGTCCTAGGTGGGATGCCAAAGACTTGTCTTTTCTGGGATTTTTATAGAGCACATGAGAACTTGCTAGGTGAGCATAAGATATGACAGCACTATGGTCAACCAATATGATTAATTGCTCAGGTAAAATTGATTAAATTGGAGACAAAAGGGGAAACAAGTCACATAGCAAGCCAGTATGCTTAAAGAACAATAACTCTTTCTGCAGGGGGGTTAGAATGGTGGTTCCTGGCTTCCGGGGTGATAGAGAGCTATTTAGAATACGAATCCTTAGGATACAATGTATTTGTTTCATCTTTTGTTTTGTGGTCTGGCTGGGGGGGTTAGGGGGTGGGGGTTGTCTGTTTTCCTCATAGTTGTAAAGTATCTGGCCTTCTTCACTGGTTCCTTAGAAGATCTAGCCCTGTCTATAATATTTTTTATCCAACTCAGTTGCCTATACAATGTTATTCAACTAAAAAAAAAAAGGAATGAATGTCTAATTCTACATATTACAATATGAAAACTGTATCCAAAATAAAATAAGTCAAATGCAAAAGTACTATATGATTTTTATTTGGATGAGATGAGGAAAGGATTTATATATGGAGAAAGAGAAAATAAAAGTTTTATACCAGAGTTTGAGGGATGCATGGTATGGGAAATTGTTACTTAATGGTTATAAAGATTCAGTTTGGAGTGATGAAAGTGCTCTGGGAATAGATAGTGGCAATGACTTCAAAACACTGAAAACATAACTAATGCCATGGAATAACATGATTAAAATGGTAAAGTTTGTACTATGTATACTTTAGCAAACTAAAATAATCTTTAAAACCCATCAGATACAAATGCACCACATTCATCTTCCAAAGATAAAAAGATATCAATGATCAGAGGAAACAATCATAAATTAATTTTTTGCTTATTTAAAGTTTTAGCAAGGCACCAATAAATTATATGTTATCTAAATAAATGATCTAGGTCACTGGATTAACTATAAAGAAAATCAAGATTATAGTAATAAAAATTAATAGTGATTAAGCCTATAGAAGTTGAGTATAATATGAATCAGGCACACAAGAAGATAATTTTTAGAAATTGTTAAGATATTATTTCTAAGCTTATGTGTTAAGTAGACAAATGTTTGTTTTAAATATTTCTTAAATTGTGTGTATGTGATTCACTGTTTTGTTTATATGCTGTATACAAAGAAAGAAGTGGAAAGAAATGTGATGGTATTAATAATTCCTCAATGAATAGGCAAGGTCCACATATTTGATAGTTAATGTTGCTCCTTATTGCTTAAAACATGCAGAAAATACTAAAGAAAAATTTCTAAAATTAAACATCAACAAATGATGCTTTCTGAAAGAGTTGCTGGCTCAGACTGAACACTGTAACCAGAAAAGGCTGCAGCTAAACTCCTCCCCCCCCTGCCCCCTATGGACTTGATTGTAACCCTATATCCCCATCCTTAAGAACCTGTGCGCCAATGAGATACCTGTGCATCTCTAATGGCCTTAGGGCACTGCCCTAAGCTTAGGCTATTTAGATTCCCCCACGCCACGTGTCCGAGAGAGTTTGCTAGAGAGAGAGATCGCCAGGGAGATCGCCGGATTCCAGTGGCCAGCGCGCCAGTCTCCTCTCCCCGTGTTCCCGGAGAGACCACCGGCTGGGTGCAGCAGAGATGCTGCGCCCTGGGCCGGCGGCTGGGTGCCCCCTACCCGCATTCCTGGAATAAAGCCACCGCTGCCCACTACTTTCACGGCCGTCCACTCCATTCCTCCCACGGACTTCTTCCTCTCTCTTCCCATCCTCGCATCCTCCCCCTTCTCTCAGACCTAACACTTTCCAATTTCCATCTAGTAATGCTATGCTCTGTAGTTAAGCTAACTCTAAAAACTGAGCCAACACACGAATCATTTTACATACATTCCAAAATTCTGAGTTTTGAGCTAAATATTCTACTAATAAAAACATCTAGTAGAATTAAATCAGAAATCTACACTATATAATTTAGTTGATGATGTTAATTTATACTTTTCTCTTTTTTGCTGAAACTCTAAGGGTTTTTTTCAGCTTAATCATATATGGTTAAGAAGTATAATGATGGGATTAATGGGATTAAGCTGAGTGACAGAAGTGCCTGCCTTGCAAGCATGCAGTTATGAGTTCGGTTCCTGATACCTGGCCCCCAAAAAAGTATAATTCAGGAAAAATCAATAGAAGAAAACACTTGGAATTTATGCCATTGACTTTGGACTTTATCTGTTATGTACTTTATCACCTAGAAAGTAAGTCTGACAAAACTTTTCTATCTCCTAGGGAAACAGAATGCTTTTGAGATCATTATGTATATCTAAATTGTACTAATAAACATAATTTTGAAAAATATTGAATGACTTGATGAATAATTGTTAAATGGTTGCATACACAACTTGTCATTATTAATATATTAATGCTGCTGATGTTTTGTGTAAGAGAAACACCATAGTCTTAATCATGAACTTGGAAATAAATCAAACATTGACATTTTAAAACCTACCTCTGTGTTTTGAACTTGACTGCAGCATCAGTTTAAAAAGAATAAAGAAAAAACATTTTAAATTATAGCTATATCATCCTAACTCAAATTTGCTGAATCCTTTTGAGTCTGTAGAGCAACAAAGAATGACAACATTCAGGATAGAATTTTTGCATTCAAATAAGATCTCCCCTTTTGTTATGTATGAGAGCTTTCTTCCAGGATGCAGAAACCTAAATCCACCTACTGAATAAATTAGTTTCCTTAAAACTAAAGCATTCTGGTTCTCAGAAAAATAAATGAGTTAACAACAATAAACAAAAATAGAAACAAAATCTCATTTTTTAAAATAAGATTTGAAAGCACGGCTAATGCTTAATATCATCTTTCAGTCCACCAGAGCATGTTAATACTTTAAATCTGAAAATGAAGCTAAAATTTGATTTTTGTACTAGTTGATTGTTTACAAAGTGCTTCCACATCTTTCAATTGCTTCACACAAGAAGTTTGTAGTGTAATGTATTTGAGAAATAATATGACATTTCAAAGATGTTATGTGCCTTTTCTAACATCACACAAATAATGAATGAAAGGCAATGTTGATATAACACTCAGACTTCTAGGTGAACATGGCAGACAAATAACAACAGCCATGGAGGCTCTCTGAGATTACCAGTTTAGAATCCAGGAGCGGTGCCATGTGAGCAGTCCTACGTGAGGAGAGATGTACCCTGCCAACCCAGGAACAAACTAAGCTTAGAGAAACCAACTGGAAATGCAATCCTGATGCTCTAACAGGAACATAAAATCTCAGTGCAGAAGCTGGATCCTGTGCCACTAGAAGCTGTGATTTGAATTTCCTGCTGCCGATACTGCGTCCCAATCCGCATGGCAGGGAGAGAGATGCGCAAAAGCTCTGAGAGCTGGAATCAGTGAACCAAAAAGCGTTGAAAGCGGCACTGGCAGGGAGCCTCGCATTGACCTGCGGTGAGTGAGAGAAATGGGGACCCTTTCATGGATTAGGAGGCTCCCACACAGGACATTCTCAGAATGAGCAGACTAGCTGGAACAGGGCCCTGCAGTGACTTTAGTCACATATTCCCCTCTCAAGCAAGAGTGGTGGGGAGTGCTTGGCCTGGTGACACCGCAGACTAAGATCCAGTAGGCTAGCCCAAATCAAGTCCCTGCGCCTGGCAGTGCACCCTAGCAGTGAAGCATTCAGTAGGTTGACCTGGAGGCGCAGGCCCAGGAGAGGCGGCCCAGGTCTGTGTGCCCCTAATACACTGCAGTGTGCTTGAACACCTAGCCGGCAGATTCAAACAAACTGTAACAAACAAAGAGAAAAATAAAAGTGGGCCTCCTACATATGCTTGTATGGAAGGAAAAAAAGTATGAGAAAAGGGAGCAACAAGAAAGGGTCCTCAGTCTCCAGTCCTGAGAACACTGATGCAGGAAAGGTAAATGCAAAAGAGAATGAAGACAGAAAACATGTAATATCAAACATGGCAAATATAGACATAAAGAGGTATCTACGGAGCCTCATAGATGAGTTCAAAAATATTTAATGAAATAAAGCAAGAAATAAGTAGAATAGTTAGAGAAATGTTAAGCATAGCCCAAGAAAAAACAGATGGTGGAATGGAAGAACAGACATAAAAAGGGGAGAATCGCTTGATGGAGAAAATAGAGAAAACATAGAATACGTGAAGCAAGTTCAAAGAGATTACCAGGAAAATAAAAACTCTATTGAAAGCTGGCATAACAGCTTGAAAGAAACTAAGGATAGAGTATCAGAACTGGAGGACAGATTTGTAAGGTGGGAGCATGAAATGAAAAACTTAAAAATAACAAGAAAACAAACAGCAATAACACAAAGAATAGAAGATGATAAGAGGATCTATAACTTAAGAATTAAGAACATAAAAGAAGAAGTAGGGACACAAACAAATGAACTACAAAAGCTATTCACAGAAATAATCCAGGAGGATTTCCCTAATTTATCAGAAGTGTAAGATACTCAAATGTATGAGGCATACAGGAGCCCAGCCACCTACATACCAAACAGAACCACACCCAGGCATATAATAATCAAAATTCTAGAAATCCAATATAAGAACAGAATATTAAAAGCTGTTAAAGACAAGAATTATATCACTTATAAGGGAACACCCATCAGAATTACAGCAGACTTCTCGGCACAAACCATCAAATCACAAAGAGCATTGGGGTAAATAATTCAAGCTTTGAAAGATAATAACCTCCAGCCAAGATTGATATATCCTGCAAAACTGTCCCTAAA
Source organism: Cavia porcellus (assembly GCF_034190915.1). Lineage (NCBI taxonomy): Eukaryota > Metazoa > Chordata > Mammalia > Rodentia > Caviidae > Cavia > Cavia porcellus. Next base: position 53,105,504 of record NW_026947486.1, read on the forward strand.
AATTGATGGAAAAACAAGGTGCTTCCAGGATAAAGAGAAACTAGGGGAATTTGCAATCACCAATTCAACTCTACAGAGATTACTGCAGGACATTCTAAAAATGAAAAATACCAAGATTCCAGAAACAGTGGCAGAGAGGCCACAATGGATGGAGCAGAAAGCAAAATGAAGAGGACAAACTGATAACTAATGACAGAAGAAAAGCTAAACAGAAATGTGGCAGAGAAGATTGGATGGTAGGAACAGACATTTTGGAGAAAATAAGACATCATAATAAGTAGTGATGATTTAATATCTTCTTGTTTTGAAGTCCCATCAAGCTTTTGTTCTTCTTTCTCCATCAGTTTTAACGTGTTGAATCTTATTGGATTTTATTATATGTGATAATATACACAAAAACTTTTATAGACAAGATTATACAGAAACCATTGTTAATTTTCTGTTAGTTGATTCTAAATACCCTGTATTCTGTTAGGCTTGATAGTACCAAGTTTGAAAGTATAGGCAACAACTATGAAGACAATCAGATTCATTGTGATGCCCATTCTGGTTGATTATTATCTTCTTTTGAAGTCCTCTGATGTCTCCAATGTTTTGGTTTTATTGGTCTTATTCTTTACTGTTTTGTTCAATTTTATTACAACTGATGATATAGGCAATTCTTTTTAAGATAACAAGAGGCATTATGGTAACCATTGTTGATCACCTTGTATTTTGTTTTTACATTATGTATTATGTCCATCCTTTTGATTTGACTGACTCTGTCCTGGTATGTCACATTTGGTTTTACTTTCTTCAAAAAAAAAAAAAAAGTAATAAGAACTGTGGGGGTAATAAAACACAAAATGTGTAATAGTCATTGTACAAAAGAAAGGAAAAGAAAGTTCTCTAAAAGGTATAACTGCATATATATTTAAGTGTATAAGATAGACAACCATATTACTGAGTTTTGTTGGATCATTTAACAAAACTGTTTGCACTCTCACTGTTTGAAAGTCTCCTCTATATGCTTTAATTTTGTAATTTCAACAACTATTTCTAAGATGACAATATGTAATTAACTAGTGATTTCCTGTTTATTTTTTTTTGAAATTCTGTATAAATTGTACCCTTTTTCTGTTTTTTTTTTCTACTCAAATAAAATTTAAAAAAAAAGAAAGGCAACGTTAAGGAAAGTTTTTTTATTATAACTTATTTGCGTATCTCTATAGGATGTATTAGGATAATTAAATATATGTCTAAGCTGTGTAATTATCAAATCGGTGTAATGAGCTTTTCTGTGTCATTTTTATGCATTGGCAAGTTCATAGTATTGTAGTCACTCGGAAATGTATCATATTGTTTTGACCTGTATTTGCCCTGCTGTGCCAAAGAAGATCCAGAACTAATTTCTTCATTCTGTATTTTGGTGCCCCTTATTGAATTTCTTTTGACTCTAATTGCTCACATTTTCCAGTCTATACTAACCATAATTTCAGCCTTTTCTTCTACAGGACTGATTGATTCTTTTCTACAAATGAATGAGAACACATAATGTTTGACTTTTTGTGTTTGACTTGTTTCACTAATATCCACTGTGACCTCTAATTACTCCCACATTACTGCAAAGGACAAGATTTCATTTTTTATGGCTAAATAGTATTCAGTTGCATGTGTGTGCATTTTCTTTTTCCATTCATCCACTGAAAGGCACCTGAGTTGATTACACATTATACCTATTATGGCTAGTGTTGCAAGAAACACAAGACTACAAATATCTTTTTAGTATATTTATTATAGGCAGCTAGGTTAGGTAGAAATATTATAGGCAGTCAGATAGGAATAGAACCTCAAGTCAGTGCAACAGAAAAGAGTACATTGTAACTATGAGGGAGGCACATTCTTTTGAGGGCCAGACCTCAAAACAAAAGATGGAATGACTTCACCCACTACTTTCCCTTGGGAATCACTTTGTGATTTTGCACTATATAATTCCCTTAATATGGTATTCCTCTGCAACTCACACGGGACTTCTTTCTCTCTTAGAAAGTTTTCTTTCCCCATTACATAGATTCTGCTTCTAACTTCTGTCATTCCTAGATTCATCCTTCAATTTTAGAGAACATGAACTCATATAGGCCCTCTAACAGGTTGTGAGTTTCTTTCCACAGTATCATAATTGTTTCATCTCCTTTGAATATATATACAGAAATAAGATATCATCATCATATATTAGTTTTACGTTCATTTCTAGGAGCTTCCATATTACTTCTCATAATTTCTAGACTTATTCCATTCCCAGAAGTGTTGCTCAATATTTTTTATTTTTAAAGAGTTCCTTATAATCTACATCTTTAGTAGCATTTTTAAAAATCTTTTTGACTTTATCCCTTCTAACTTGCAGACAATGATATCTTATTGTGCTTTTGTATTCCTCTGAAGATTAAAGAAACTGAGTACTTGTTTTCATGTGTTTCTTGGCTCTTTATGTGAATGAGGGATTTTGCAAATAATATTAATCACAATTCCTTTTAGCAATTATCTATCATAATCTTCCTATATTCCATTCCTCAATAAAAAATCAATGTAAGCACACCTTAAACAAATAAACAATTTCTAGTCATGCATTCCCACAATAAATAATGAAATCCAATGTCTATATTACAATTAATGTACTGAAAAAATACACTTTAAATAAAATGATATATATTTATGTCTCATTTGGGAATTTCCAAATATTTTGTGTATGTGTCATTTTTAAGCATTAAGGTATAGATATACTCTCTAATAATAAATTCATTTGTTAATTCAGCACCAACAATAGTATCAGAGTTAGAAGCCCCTTTTGTTTAAATCTGAGTATAGCTAGCACACAAAAGGATTATTCGTTTGACAAGCATTAGAATAAAGCATGTTTTTAAAATATTTGTTTGGTTTTTATTATATAGTTTATTCCTCTTGAGAAGTAGTATTTCTTGTTAAAAATAGTAAAAAAACACAAGGAAAAAATTGGCATAAATTCATGAGAATGTGACTAGGATCAGACACTATTGATCAAAGGTATTAACAAATGCATGTGCATGTCCATAAATGAATGTTCAAACTTATAAATGATGGGATAATAAAAAAATGTTATTGTCTTCTTGTGCTTCAGTCCTCTGATCTTTTCACTCAAATGGTACAACTCTATTTGTACTGTAACAAAGGACTACATATCTTTTTAACTCATTCAGATCTCCTAAATCATGAACACATAGAAGGTGGACATAACATGTTGTGTTCTTCAATCAATAGCTAGTTCAACTGTGTAGTGTGGTCCTTTGTCACACTTGCTTCAGTTCCTCAAAGAAATGCATGTCAATTTACCCCTGTCCTTAGTGTACCACTGTGCTCAACTATTACAAATTCTTCCTTACCTGTCACCCACCTGATTTTTGCTTCTTCATTCAGCTCATAAATATTAAAAGACACTGAATGGCATATCATCAGGAATGACACATTTAAAACAGGCCCAACATTGAGGTTACAGGCTTATTCTTCAAAGAATTAAGCCATAACTGGAGTTAAATATCTGAGTCATAATAAAACTTTTCATTTATTAATGATATTAAATGTATTCAACTAAACTGAAGGAAAGTCATCATTTAATATGAAAAAAGCTTGTTTTGAAACACATAATTCTCTTTAAATCCACAATTACATATAAATATATGACCTGAACTTTAATACAGTATAAATGATGAAGTAAAGAACCATGACTTCACTTAATATCTCCCAAATTTATACATATTATATGACATTGCATGCAATATCTCCCGTGTGTGTGTGTGTGTGTGTTTGTGTGTGTGTGTGTGTGTGTGCATGAGTATATATATATATATATATATATATATATATATATATATATGGTATTACCTGGGGTCTCATTAAAATTTCGTGTTGAGGAGGATAGAGAGTAAATAACTACTGTCAGCTATTTCCTTTAAGGATGATCAAATTCAGATTATAGGCAATATAAAATCATTTCACATTTGAAATACACGCTATTTTCAAATTCAGCTAAATTCACTATTTTCAAATACATTTGTGGAGTTTTGTTTCATTCATTCAGGGTTTTTTGTGCAAGTACATCAATATAATTAATGTGACTAAGTTTAACAATTAATTATATTTTTAAAATAACTTTGAAATTTATTGATGACTTATCAAACTAATGAAACTAGATATGTCCTATAAAACTCAGGTTTAAAGAAAAACAAGCAATTCTCTCATTTCTGTTTCAGTATTTCCACTAGATGGCAGACTTCAGTTATAAATAAAGAAGTCAGTTTAAAAAACCATCTAAATTTCTAACAGAAATGCGACAAAAATGGCTAACAGGATGATAGAATTAATTTTAATCATAATCATTTTATCATGCTTAAGATAAAGGGATTAACCAGATATTTGGAGGAGTCATTCTAAAATGCCAAATTTTAGAAGTCAAAGAGTATACTGTTCCAAGTAATGTATAAAATGAAAGGTGTGGCAATACCCAGAAAGCTTTCAAATCCTTGATAAATTCAGCTCTCCTGCAGCCCTGTTCAGGGAGAAGGTTGATCTTATACACAGGGAATAGAAAGAAAACAAGAAAAGAAATTCTTTGTTTCCATAGTGCTTGTTATGACCTTCATATAAGCTTTGATTGCCTGAAACACAGGAAGTTAATAATAGCTTTAAAAGATGGATATACATTAATGATAAATTTTAAGTTACGTGTGAGCCCTAAAATAATAGAACACAGTTTTCTGGAGAATTTTAAGATATAAGAGAGTATTTCTTTTTAACTTGGGGAAAGAATAATTTCTAAGATATTCAATATAAATAGTATAACTGAATAAATGTTGGAAGTATCTTTTGATGTTAATGACAAAGCATCTAAAACACACTTACTTTATATATTAAGGTTCTGTCATGATATTTTGAAAGGCTTTCAAGTAGAGATCTTCTATCACAGTTTGGCAAAATCAATAATAGCAATCCTTGCATGTGTTTATAAATCCTATGCTGATTTTCAACATGATTAGTTATAAAGAAATAATAATCTTTCCCTTCAAGACTCAGTCTCACTAAATGAGAGATAATATTCTGTGTTTAAATGAATTATCATTGATCTTCTTTATGCAAGTATACACAAAGATGCACAACAAATGAACCCTGGTTTCATTGGTATTCAGAAACGTCCAGTTACAAAACTGTTGGTTGGTGGTTTATATTATTTCCAGTAGAAAGTAATTTAACCTGTTAGTTTACAGCTTCAAGGCAATCGTGCTATCTAATCAGCCACTGTATCTATAGTTTCCACTCAGCAGATACTGAAATTATTAGCAAGAGAATATGTAAAGAATTACAGGATCACACAATCATTAATGATCATAGCTCAAAACTAGAAATTCATGTCTTTTTGTAACATGAGGCATAATTTACAGGTTGTCCCACATTGATGTGAATACCCAAGAGTTATACATAGCCTTAAATCATAAGTGTTCCTGCCTTCCTATTAGGACCTCATTGACTACATTATCCCAGAAGAATTTCTTAAAGAAGGCATACTTCTACACACACACACACACACACACACACAGACACACACACACACACACACACAGACACACAGAAATGCAAAATATCAGAAGTCTATTTCACAGAGTTCATGCTGTGTATATTTTTATTGTTCATTTGATTAAGAATATTAAATTGGGCAGTTTTATAAATGTGATGTGTAACACAACAGGCAAGTACCTATTAAATAGTAAGAATTTGGTATCAGATTTATTTTACTATTTTTACAAGAGTACACAGAAAGGATTGTATTTGATCTATAATTCAACTAGCCATGTCACATACTAAAATGTTAAATTGGGTCAATGGAAAATGCTGCTATGTTCACCTGCCTATGTTGAGTTAAAACATAAACTTGTAATTCTACAATTGTAAGTGATATAAAATCTATGTCACAACTTAATTTAATTAAAATAAAATAAAATTTAGAAGTAAAGACTAATGGTCATAATGTGTTTATATTCTCCCGATCTTCACATTTTATTGACATGAGTCAATTAAACATCACCTCCACAATGGAGTTTGTATAGATACTGAATTGTATCTCAGGCTCAAAGCTGAATCATGATTGAAAAAGAATTATCTTTCCTCATTATATATTTATTCATTGTAGAACTCATTAATTAATCAAAATTGTCTGGAATTGCACCTGCTTAAAAACTGTTTCAAAATGATTAATTATTTCAATATATTACTTGTGAAACTATAATCTTGATGAAGATAATTCACATTGCTGTACATTTACTGCTCAAATTAAAAAAGAGGTTGGCAAACATTCAAAGGGATTGGAATGACATTTTCAGAGGCAAGATACAAAGTTGGAGGACTTTTATGTATATCTGATTATGGCTTTGTTTCTTCTATTTTAAGTTACTGTGTGTCCTATTTCTTTTTGGACTTATTTTTATTTTTTGAAGGATCATTCTCTCTCTCTCTCTCTCTCTCTCTCTCTCTCTCTCTCTCTCTCTCTCTCTCTCTCTCCCTCTCTCTCTGCCTTCTTTGGATTCATTTTGTTTCACTGTTTTGTTTCAAATCTTGTATCTTCTTTTTACTTCTCATCAGAAACATAAAAATAGAAGAATGTAATGATCAGTGAATTATCAAGCAAGTCAGGGAAATAAAAAAAGCAAATATTTAGTTTGACTTATTTTTACATCTTTAGTCATTTTATTTTTATTTCCATGCATGAAAAATGATTTTGAAGATTTGTTTCACTTACAGAAAAGCAGCTAGTTTGCTATTTATTGAAAATACAAACAGAAAAAACACTCAAAATATACCATAAATGTTCATACATCACAAGAAACCAGAACGTTATTATAATATTCACTGCACTTCCAAAGTGATTGAAAAAAAATCAGAGTGAATAAACTACATATATTTACACACATTACAAAAGAGGTCAAAATACCTTTTCAGCTCCTAAGAAAATTGATGATAATCTAAACATGCTAAGTTTAAATCTATTTTGACCCATTTAAATATCTTCCTTAATAAATATACATACTTTTCTGTAGATATATTTCATAGTGAATTAGTGAAATGAGTGTTCTATAAAAACAAAGATTTGAAGACATACATGCATACTGCATATGCTACAGCATATGAAAGAAAGATAAACCTTACATTGTGATTTGATATAAGTAAACTATTTAGAATATAGACTAAAAATTTGTGGATGCTGTGTTGTTATGATCTTTACACAAAACCATGAATATATTAGATAACAGAGAGAGCTCATGTCCCCAAGGATCCAATCTCTTTTTCTGAGTATGACTGATATATTATCCCTTTCTCTTCTATTTATTCTTTCTGACATTCATAAGGCAAAAAAAAGATAATATCTTAATTTCAACTCGCTCACTTCCAGTACTACTGGTAATATTCTGGTTTTGAGAAATGAGAAATGGCAAGCATTTTTCCTGCTTTCTAATTGTGACCTAAAATAGCTTCCATAAGTAAAATTAATTTAATTCTATCAATATTTCTGTTTCCTTTTAAATGCCCAAACTAAAAGGCCATTCATAAGGTGTAATTAAAAATTCATAAATCTAGTATGTTATAACTATAAACTTACAAGACAAATCAAGGAAGCCACTATTTGCTGGAATAAAACAGACTAAAGAAACACAGCCTCATTAACATGTCAGTGTGAGATGGCACGGAGTCTCTGGACAGCAAAGCTCTCACATGAATGTAGGCAGTCTCGGTTTACCACCAATTAAAACTGGAGGATCACTATCCGAGGCATTTCAGCTGAATGTGATTACTATGGAGAGGTGTAGAGATAATTAAAGATTTCATAAAATGTATAATGTACATTTTAATGAAATGAATAAATAAGTGTCTGATGAATACAATGGGTATGATTATAGTCTTTTAAACTGTCCTAGATGCATCTACCAGTTGCCTTCAAAGATAGTGGTCATTCAGCCACTGCTATCCTATATGACATAATTGTAAATATTGCTATGAAAAACAGAGAAAAAATGTTGTAACTACATCTCAACATAACTGCATGTCCTATTTCCAGAACTGGCACATGTATGTCAAGTAACAGCTGTGAATCTAGGAGTTATCTGCAATGGTGAATTTCCACAATAAGGGACAAACTTGGCACTTCAATGGTGGGAGCAGAGATCAACGATGTGATGGACTTGTGTTGTTCCTCTTTTCCTCTCAGAATTAAAATCTATTTTTCATTGTATGTGTTTTTTATTTAGACAAGTATTCAAAAATTCAATAAGATGCTTCAATCAAAAAGCAAGATAATATTTTACTATGAAATATGTCCACAAGTCCATTGTCCAAAGCAAGTCAGCATCACTTTGGAGTGGAGGAAATTTATTTCTTTAATTCACTCACACTTTGAGTATGGTTATGTGAAATTTGTTACAATTCAAACTACATAATTTGATAAATTATTTGAAGAGCATATAAATTCAGTGATAAATCTTACCCAATTTACTTGAATCCAACACAACTAAAATAAAAAAAAACATTATTCTGTGGTTCAGAGAATAAATATATGTTCTTAAGTTTAACATGTAGCATGCAGTGAGAAACTTACTTTATAAGAGAACTGAAATCAAGAGATAATACAATGAATGCATAGTATTGTTACCTTAGAAATTCAAACTTCATTTTAACAAAATTATTCCCTTTAGTTTGGATTCTTCTGAAGACACTGATTTCAGGTTTCCTCAAGCACTTCTAATTTGCACAGCAAGGATAAAAGTTTGAACTTCTGAGGTTTTAAAAATAATTGCATTTATGTAGTTTTAGCAGTTGTAAAATTAAAATTTAAATCTCCAACCAAACCATAAATTGGATAAGTATTTTTCTGTTAACTATGTTTTTGTAAAAACATGATTAGTGTAAATTAGATGCTTTATTATATTTTCTTTTTAAATCATATCTAATCTCTGTTCAATTTATGCAACACATTCAGATATTGACATAAAAAGTTTAAATCTGATGGGTTACCTAAGTAATTTGTGGAAGAACACCAAGAACCACATATGTTTGAAACTGATATTATCTCATGTAAAGATACTTAATATTTTGAAAAAAAACAACAATAAATTAGTGTTATGCATAATTTTTCCTTGTTTAAATGATTAACTCTTGTGCAATATGTAAAAATGAAATTCAAATAAAATTCTTTTCTTTGCTTTTACTTTTCCTGAGTGTTTGCATTAAATGTTGACTTATCTATACTAAGTCAATAGAAATAAATCATTTTAGTTTCATCAATTTCTAAAATTACACGCTTCAACTCTTCTCATACTGAATCACTGGAACCAGCGAAAAGCATAAAAAAAAATCAAGATAATTAAAAAAAGAAACTGAAAATTTTAGCATCATATAACCTGCTTCTGTTCATCAAAACGCTTAAATAAAAATTTTAGTGTTCATGTTTTTCTATCTTTTTGAGACAAGTTCTCATTATGTATTTCAGATTGGCCTTGAACTTATAATGCAGCCAAAGCTGGCATCCAACTTGCAGAAATCCTCCTGTCTCTGCCTCCCTAGTGCTGGAATTACAGGAGTTAGCCACCACACCTGGCAGAATTTGTTCTTGTGTTGTGGAAATATGTACACCCATTATCCAATTCAGTTCTCTTGCCTTAACTACATTGACTTTTAGGCTGATAATCATTTCTTTAAAAGCTTGAGATGACATCTCTTCCTTTCCAATTGGATCACTTTACTATTGGATTCATTCACTGCCTGAATTTGAATTTTGTTGTATGTAATACTATTTCAGCTTTGGTGTAATTTGTTTCAAAACAGAGCATCATAGCTGCAAAGCAACTTTAAAAAGATGTTTCATTGCACTCCTGATCGTTCCATTTCCACCCACTTCAGAAATTTCTCTTTCAACTAAAAAATGATAATTTCTGGTGGAAATCACCTTGCATGACACCCTCCACACATACACATACATACACATACAAACACACATGCACACACATCTTATTCTTCTGTATTTAGACTCCACCACTAGAATTCAGTTTCAATTCAAAATAATTGTGCTTTACTATTATACAGAAGCTATATCATAGTTTTCTGGACCATTTTCCTAATGCACAAGCCCAAGATTCAAGTTGCCCAGGACTTGCCTTGATTGTCAGACAGAGTCTCCATCAAGTGTAGGTATGATGGCAAGGCAGTGAGTGCTGGGTGGGAAAGCAAACAATTTCAAGGTGCCTGGCAGGGATTCAAATGGGACCAGTGTTAATCCTGTGGGCTGGATATAGGTTCTAGTTGGAGTGAGACACACTGTGACTCTAATGTTACTGGAGGTCAAAACTGTATTGTTAACTCCAGGCACAAGGAGAGGGTTGGACTCTAAATTTGCTATTCACATGTTTATCCTCTGGCTGGTCACGTTTGGACAGTTGGAGGCGGAAACTGCACTGTCCCCGGTATGAGACAGTGAAGATGCTGCAGGGATCATTCTCTCTGAAGTAAGATGGAAAGTCAGTGTTATTTTAATTTGCATTTCCCAAATGACCAATGACACTGAACATTTAATGTCTTTTTTGGATATTTTTATTTCTTCACATGAGAAGTGTCTATTCACTTCAGATATCCATTTTTAATTGGATTTTTAAATTTTGGAGAACTAATTTTTTACTTCTCTATATACTCTAGATATTAGTCCTCAATCTGATGCATAGCTGGCAAGAAAACTTTCCCCATTCTGTGGTTTGCCTCTACACTGTTAATGCTTTCCTTTGCGGTCCAGATTTTAAATGTAATATTATCCTATTTGTTGATTGACTTCAGCATTTCTTGTGCAACCAGTAGTTTCAGAAAATCTTTGCCTACACTTATGTCTTCAACAGTTTCATCTATTTTATTTTCTGATGGATTGCTTCTCTTTTAATTTTTAGATATTTGGTGCATTTTGACTTTAGTGTATTGTGAGAAACATGGGTCTAGGTTTAATCTTCATCATAATGATTGCCACATTTCCCAGATTAAACTTAGAACCTTTGAAATTCTGGAAATTCTACCTTTTTTTCCTATTTTGCTCTTTTTCTCTAAATAAAAAAAGAAAAAGGAGGCTTTCTTTCTTTTGACAAAGGTATTTGGCACCATTGTTAAAGATGAGGTAGCAGAGTGTGTCTCTACCTGTTAATGCATCTTCTATTCTGTTGCACTGTTCTACAAGTGTATTTTATTGATAATACTATACTGTAGATTAGGAATGTAACTTGAGCTTCAGGATCATGATGCCCCCTTACTTACCTTTGCTGCCAGGGAGTACTTTTGCTATTCTAGGTCACTTGTGGCTCTCTATGCATTTTAGGATAATTTTAATTTAATCTGTGATGAGTGATATTGTCATATTGATTGAGATCACATCAAATCTATATAACAGTTTGGAAGTATGGCATTTTCACTATATTCATTCTGCCTATCCAGGAGGAGGTGATATCTTTCCATTTTCTGATATTCTCTTTGATCTTCTTTTACACAGTGTTATAATTTTCACTGTAGACGTCTTTGACTTCCTTGTTTAGATTAATTCATAAATATTTCATTTTTATGATACTATTATGGAAGATGCTGTTTTTTATTTCCTTCTCTGTATATTATTGATGTACAAGTACATTATTAATTGTTGTGTGTTGACTTTATTCTACTACACTATTAAAATTGCTTATTAGTTCTTTTGCCTATTTTCATGGAAATTTTGGAATATTTTGTAGAGAATTATGTCTTAAGCAAATAATAATAATTTAACATCTTCCTTTCCTGTGCATATTTCTTCATTTTTTCCCATGTCCAATTGTTCTAAGTTCCAACAAACAATTTATATATAACAGAAGTGTGATTGTGTGCATTGTTTCCCTGTTTCTGGTTTTAGAATAAAAGCTTTCAGCTTTTCTCCATTTAGCATGATGCTGACTTTTTGAGTTGTCATACATTATTTTTGTCAAATTACAATAAAACCATCTGTTCCTATTTGCTTTTTAAAAACTATACATTGAATAGATGTTGGATTTTAACCAATACTTTTTCCGTGTCTACTGAGATGATATTATATTTTCTACCCTTGTTTCTGAAAATTTGGTGTATTACACTTATTCATTTATGTCAAACCATTCCTACATCACTGGAATGAATCAAATTTGGTCATAGTGCAGGACCATTTTGGTGACTTTACTGCATTCTGTTTGTCAGGATCTTATTGAGAATTTTTTTCTTCTATGTTCATTAAAGAGTTTGTTCTGATGTTTTCTTTTTTATTTTTTTGGCTAAGTCATATTCTAGTTTTGGAATTGCAGTAATATTTGCTTCCAGGAATGGCTTCGAGAGTACTGCTTCCCTTTCAATTTCACCAAAGAATTTGAGAATTATTGGCATTAGATTTTCTCTAAATTCTTGTAGCATTCAACACTGAATCCATCAAAATCTGGGCTATTTTCAGTTGGTAGACTTTTATTGCTTTTTCATTTTCACTGAATGTTATTGGATTATTATTATTATTATTATTATTATTATTATTATTTCTTGGTTCTGCTTTCATAGTTCATATGTATGTAGAAATTCATCAATTTCTTTTGAATTTCCCATTTTATTAGAGCACACGTTCTTAAAGTAGTTACCGATAATCATCTGGATTTCCACAGAATCGCTTGTGACTCTGCCATCTTCTAATTTCATAGATTTGGCTATTCTTTATTTTAATAAGGTTGGCTTAATCTTAATCTTTGTGATAACCAACACTTTGATTCTTTGTACTGTTATTTTGGTCTCAATAGCATTGGTTTCTTCTCTGATTTTTAAGATTTCTTTCCTTGTAATAGCTTTGGGTTACTATAGCTCTTCTTGTTTTTATAGGATTTGAGGTGCATTATTAAGTTATTTATTTGAGATTGGTTTGCTTTTCTGACATATGCATTCACCACTATAAACCTCCCTCTTAGGACTGATTTTATTTTCTTTCATAGGCTCCAGTATGCTGTACTGGCATTAGCATTTGATTATAGGAAATGTTTTATATCTTCTGTGAGCCATTGATTATTCAAGATGGTATTATTTAATTTCCATGAGTATGTACAGTTTCTCTGGTATTTGCCTTCAATTTCTAGTTTCACTTAGCTATAGTCTGAATATATGCATTGAATAATTTTTTAACCTTTACATTTACTTAAAAATGCTTTATTGGCTAGTATGAGGTCTATTTTTGGAAAAAGTCTTGTGTGGTGCTGAGATTTTATGTTCTGTTTTTAGGAGGAATACCATGTAGTTATCTATTAAGTGTATTTGTTCAAATATTTTGATCAACTCTCATATTTCTTTGTTGGTATTTTGTCTAGTTAATCTATTTGTGACAGTAGGATATTGAAGTACCCATTACAATTCTATCAGTGCTTATATGCCTTCTTATGTCCATTAGTATCTTTTTTTATGAAGTTAGATGTGCTTGTATATTATATATATATATATATATATATATATATATATATATATATTTCTTCCTGCTGAATTAATTACTTAATTAGTATGCACAAATGTTCTTTGTCTCTTTTGTTCATCTTTGACTTGAGATTAAATTTCTCTGAAATTAAGATAGTGTAATGGTTGATAGATTGTGTCAACTTGAGAAGTTTGGAAGCTTAAGTGATTCAGTGGGCATTGGGGCTTCATTTTGTAAACATCTTCATCCTGTGAAAGAGGAAGGCAGGGAGATGGTGCGAGTGCTACACTCACCTGAGGGCAGCCAACCTGCATACAGTGTAAGGGAGGAAAGAGGCTTCTCTCCCCTCTTGTTCTTGTTGCCTTTGCTGTGTTCTGATGCCTTGGAATGTTACCCATATGCCATAGCACCCTGCCTTGCAGTCAGCTGATTATGGACTGAATCTTTCACAAACTTTGAGTTAAATAAACCTTTCCTCTCTTAATTTTGGATGTTGAGTATTTTGTATTGCCAACGAGAGAAAAGTATCCAAGACAAAATTTGGTACCAGAGAAATGAGGTCATTGCTGTGTCTATACCTGGAAATATGTTTTGAGAGCCTTTGGAAATGGCTTGTGGGAAGAGTTTGGAAAGGTTTTGAGATGTTGCCTGAAAGAGTACAGTTGCAGTGCTTTAGGCTGTTCTGCATGGGACATTCTTAACAGACTGATAGAAATGCTACTTGTAATGACCAGGCTCAGGAGGTTTCCATTGGGAAGGACATCACTGGCTGTTGGACTCCAGACTATGTGTGTTATGACCTGGAAGAATGTCTGTCTGAATTTTTCTTGTGTCCTCAGTACTTTCCCATTTTATATTTGTTTATTTGTATTCTATGCTAGGCATATAGATTCTTAGGTGGGGAGTTTTGTTGCTAGCATTGAGACATTTCTGTGTACCGTGTATCTTTCAGAGATTATCTGTTATATGTAGAAAACAATTGCCATTTGAGTCTGTCCCGGGACCCAAACTCTTCCATTTATTAGTGAGAGAAGCTTTCAGCCAATGTAGACCAAAATGCAGTTCTTTGGGAATGGACTGCTGTATTGTTTATGATGCCCAAGGAATCTAAGTATATATATAGAGAGAAAACCAGTAGATGGCAATAACTATGCCATCTTGATCAATGAGTAAAATCAAAAGAAAAATCAAGATACATTATGTAATGTTTCTTATGATAAATGTGATCATTACATATATCTAAAGATTACCAATAAAATTAATCTTTAGAAAAGGAAATATTATCAAATACAAACTAGATAATGAGAAACTCTAAGAACTAATACTGAATTTTAAACCATAGAAATGAAGCTCATAGTTACAATAAAAACTCTAAGACAAACAAGATATTGATCTACAGTAAATATTTACCCAATAGACAAATATTCCCTACATTTACTATAACAAAGAGTTCAATCATAGCAAGGCATAGCTGTCTACATATTCATAAGTATAAATATATATACTAATAAGCATAAGATGTGAGCATTGGAGCATAAAAAAATTTAGTTTGAAAAATTAAGCAACATAAGATGGGGAAAAGGAAGTAAAATTGAAGTCAAAGGTCCTGTTAAGGAGTAAAAGAATATTAGTAGTATTATGTAGCAGTAGCAGAAAAAGCCCAACCAGGATGAAGATAAATAATGAGGTATGAGATTAAACATGAAAAAAAATAGTAAGGAAACAAGTTCAAACAGAGATAGCAAGAAAAGAAGAGAATGGGATAAAGAGAGAGAGAGATGAGACTGAGAGAGAGAGGTAGCGAACTAATTATTAAAATGTATTAAACAAACCAATGTTAAAAAGGAGGAATTAGAAAATGTGTGATAAAACTCCAAATTCCACTCAAAATAAAATATAATAAAAGTATAGCAATAGTGGAGAAAATGTGTCAAATGAAGGGATAAAAAAAACAAGAAAAAAATTGTACATATTTCCAGAAGAGTTTTTCTTCAGAGTCTGTTGACTTTAATTCAACAAGTCACATTTCTCTCTGTGTCACTTTATAGACTGTAGCTTTGTGTGGAAACTTCTGTTTGAGGAGTTCCCTGCCTGCTAACTTCTGTCTTTACCAACTGTCCAGGCCAGGACATGGACCCAAGAATGAAGAGTGTGAAGCATTGGACTCTGTTGGCTCCAAGAACTTGGTCTGGATTCTTACTGTTGAGAACCAACATTTCATGCCTTATGTGTGTGTGTTCTGATGTTAGTAAGACTCACTTAAAACACAACTGAAAAACTTGAAACAGAAAGCCTCGGGGATTCAGTGGAGAACCAGGCATGCACCACTGGTATAAAGGACATTCTAGTGTGCGCAGAGAGGGTACCACATGAACCCCTGGCACCAAGCAAATCAGACAGGGCCTTAACCCTGGTGCAAGCCAGGAAAATGACTTATCTGATGTGCTGAGCAGAAACTCTGCCTTGGATTGTGGTAAGATGCAATATGGAGAGTCCAAAACATTCAAGGTGGAGGCATGATGCTTGGTATCAACTAGGGACTGTGGCAGGTCTGGCACACTAGATAGAGCTTCACAAGGGGCTGGGTCCTTTCTATAGAGACTTAGGCTGATGAGGATTGGTTCTGGAAGTCAGAATGCAGTCACCAGCAGATCTAAGGGTGTTTTGGGGGATGTTAGAGCCATTAGCTCCAGGAATGTCAACTGGATATGAGCCTCAAGGTAAAGAGGCTATGACTCACCAGGGCACAAAAGTTTATGTATCAAAAACTGAAGCAACAGCCTCTAAAACAATTCAGTTGCTACCTTAATAGAATTATGGAAGTTGATCCTTCTAAAAATCCTTATCTTTGCATTTTGCAGAGATGCTTTTCTCTCTACCTGACTAGCCAGCTGAACTTATTCATGTAATTTGCGCCATCCCCCTTCTTCACAAGCTAATAAATTCTGGGAGAGGCCTAGGATCAAGGCCTGTGTTCACACATTCTCACAGGGATTGGACGTAGGATCCCTTGGCTGCCCTTCACTTGGAATGTGTCTTTCCCCTCCCAGTGGGTTGCATTGGAGGTGGTAGATTGGAATTATTTGCTGCGATTCCAATAGTGTCTCAATGGAATTGCAAGTCTAACTTTTGAATTGTGAGGAAAACTGGAAAAGTGATTATGATACTTGGATAACTACTCAATATTTGAGATTACAATAAAAACAACATTAAGATCCTATCTCACTACAGAAAGAATGGGATGCCATCAAAAATTAATCAATAACAAATTTTGGCAGGGCTGTGTGGAAAAAAAGGAACACTTCTCCATTTTTGGTGGGTGCGTAGAATGGTGAAACCGCTATAAAAATTTGTATGGATGCTTCTCAAAAACTAGGATTGGGGATGGAGATTTAGCTCAGCAGCATAAGCACCTGCCTTGCAAGTGTGCAGTTGTGAGTTTCATCCCTGGCATCAATAAAAGAAAAAAAAAAGGAAGCAAAAATAATTTCCTTTTTAAAAAAAAACTAAAAAAAAAAAAAAACCCACTAGGATTGGAAGTCTCATTCAAACCAGCTATTTCCCTATTGGAATTTTTTCCCAGAAAAATTGAAAATGACATATCACAGTGATATATGTGCTCCCATGTTTATAGCATCACAATTTGTAATAACTGAATTTGGAAACAAATAAAATGCCTATCAACCACAGAATGGTTAAAAAAAGATGTGGTATTTTTATGCATTGGAATATTAATTGGCTATAAAAAGATAATCTTGAGGCTTTTACAGGCGAAAAGAAGCAAGGAGACCATATTCATAAATGAAAAAATCAGACTCATATTTGTAAATATCATATTTCCTCCCTAGAGTAAATAAATAATAATAAAAACTTAAAGAGTAATCAGGTCCAAAATGCACAATAGGTATTGTAATAATGAAAGTGAATTAAAGTGCTCAAAAGGAAAGAACACCTGGGATGCGAAAAGGAGAAATGGAAGAAAGGAAAACATGATAGGCATGCAGGTATACTCATATAATTGCATGTATGTGTATGTGTGCAAGATATATAATTATACTACTAATTCTTTGTTAATCAGCCAAAAAGAACAATTTGTGCTGTCATCGTTTGATTATTTGATTTTTTATGCATAGATCTTTTAACCTGCACAACTACTTCTAAGATAATAATATGCAATATACTAACTAGTGTTGATTTCTTAACTGTTTTCTGGAAATCCTGTATTGTTTCTATCCTTTTTTTCTGTTTTGTTTTTTCTTAAGAGTAAAAAAAAAAGTGAAGTAAAAATGATTTTGTTAAAGAAATTCAATAAAACTTGAAAAAATATACCAATATCAAAACAAATAATAAAAGGATACAATGAGATATCTTTTCCTTTATTAAAACACTAAAAAGTCCTAGTTCTATTATGGTACTAATATCAGGCATGGGCTAGTAGTTGAAAATAACTATTAAAATTAGTAGGCATTTTTTGTATTTGTAAATAAAATTGAATAGGTAAGATATTTTTGATTCAAAAAGTATCAAATATCAAGGAATACTTGGTGTTAATAAATATGCTTTATGGAATCCGAATCTATGAATTGCATTTCATTCATATCCTCTGTGGGACTGACTTGGCATAGGTTGTTAGGTGGCTGTCTAACACTGTGTAACAAAACATATTTCTTTTAACAGACACAATTATGTCCTGTTATTTTGTCCTGCCAAATGAATAAACTTCACATTTTGCAAATACTAATTTTAAATTGCTGAAGTTTGCATACGTAAATTGCTGAAGTTTTTGTATAAGAATTCTTGGCATATTTATTGGTGAAATTTTTATAAGTAGGTAACCAGTGATCATTTTAGTTGGTTGTTTATAAAAGAGCAGTTGTCACTCAGCCAGAGGTCATGTTTCCACATTTACTTTTCTTTCAAATAAAATAAAATACTGCTTAGTATATCAGAATAGCATTCAACAGTCCTCCACTCTCCTTGGAAATATTCTTGTTTGGTAAAGGGCACTTCAAGCTAAAATAACTTCTTTCAAGAATCAAAGTTCAATAATCAGTTAAGTGGTCAATGCACAGCTCTCTACAAATTAGGATGACATGTTTGAAAGGTGAAAAGCAAATATTTGTATTACCTGTAGCATCTGTATCTTTGAGATAATTGGTCTCAAAAATGAGAAAACATTTAATTTCAGTTATAAAAAATGTAGTTTTCTTAAATATTACCTTTGCAAATGATACATTTTCACTGACCATTTAATCAACAGGCAATAAACAAATGGAATAATATATCCACTCAATATTACAGATTGCTTAGATTAACTTTGAAAGTGATAAATATTGATACTAAATACATGCTTGATTATACAGTTACAGAATATTTTCACAAGTCACCATGGAATTTTTAAGACATTTGCTTTCTTTCTTTACTTTTATTGTCTGAAATTGCTCTCCATGGTAAGAGCAAAGAAAAGGCTATTACTGGGTTTTTAATAGCTGAAGAATTTTTACTACTTTCCAAAAATAAAGCAGATAAAAAGGATAAAGGGAATAGAGTGAGAAAATGAATAACCTGATGATTATTGTCTTCAAATGGATTGGTACAATTCAAATTATTTACTAATTTACTGTGTTGAAGCAAAGTAAGAATAAATTTAATAAAGCTACAATTAAATATGTATGTGGGTGACTATTTTAGATTATGAACAAGAACTTTATTTTTTTTTATTTTTCTGTAGCATCTATGTACCATATGCACCATATCTCTTTAAGCAGAAAAGACTAAAATCTGAAGTTAACATTTTGTCAACTGAAGCTACATTTCCTGTCATTTCAATGAATTCACCACATTTATCCTCCATCTATTCTCCATCACTCTGAGAGCGCTTTAGTTTTCACTTCTATGACTCAAATCACTACAAACTTAGTGATTTTAATAGCATCCTTTTACCAATACACACTTATATAACTTAACATGTTGGCACAAGCTGGCTAGGTTCACTATTTGGAGTTGTGACAGTGTTGGAATCAAGGCATCATCAGGCTAAATTTTTGTCTGTAGTATTTCCATGCTCCATTCAGGTTCGTGGCAAAATTCATTCCATGGTGTTTTGTGACTTAAGTTCCATTTTTCTTATTGAATGTGAAGTGACATCTCCTAGCTCATTAAATATCTTCCATTCTTTGTTATGTGCCGCCCTCTACCTTGAAATCCAACAACATACACATATTATTCTATCTCTTTGATGTGTAGACTCAGATTTAAACAACTAATGATATTCAGACACAACCAAATTATCTCCCTTTAGATCAAATCATTTTGAATTTAGTGATAGCCTTTATTACAACTGCAGTACCACTTTTGTAATATAAACAGAAAAACCTCATCTTGTCATAATCATGGTAACACTTAATATGAAAAACACTTTGATATGAGGAGATTACACATAGGACTGAGTTCTTGGGGGTTATCTTAGAATCCTACATACTAGTTAACTTTCTGTTCCATCCTTTTCCAAAATCAATACACATCCACCCACATTTAAGTTATTCAAAGTGTTTCTTTTATTATAATATCAACTCAAACTCCACAATCTCATTATTCACATCTCCTAAATTTGGTGTTCATGATCCTTCTGAGCACAGCCTATTTAAAGACCAGGGGAAAATAAAAACTACAAGTTGGGGCTGGGGATTCACCTCAGCAGCATAAGCGCCTGCCTTGCAAGCAGGCAGTCGTCAGTTCGATCCCTGGTACCGATAAAAAAATGAAAAGGACAAAAAAAAACCACTACAAGTTATCTATCTACAATGTTCCCAGTACACAATTATGAGACCATCATAGAATAATAACTGTAGACATCCCAATAAAATAAGTGAGAAATTGAAAGATAAACATTCACCTGTCTATGACAATTGTGAAGTCCAGCATAGAAAATGTAAGATTATTTAATGATTAGTTTTAAACATCTTGAAATAAACCTCCTTTGCTCTCAGTTCTGATGATGGACTCTGGGCTTCCTAGTCTAGATTTTTGGCTTATCTTCTGAGATTTGGTTTGCTATCTCTGTTTTTTGAACCATACACGTGAGTAGTTTTATCATCCTGTATTCTTTCAGCAGGATTTTCATAAGGGGTCCAGACCTCTTATTGTTTTGTGTTCCATGTCATTTTTCAGTGTAAAATAATAGTGTATTGGCATACATGATACCACCCCCGGTATCTCTTGTGCCTTTATGGGTGTAAAGAGATTTTTCTCCACTAGACAAAAAACATAGTCTTTAACATCCATATTTTAAATGTCTTTGGGAGATAGGTAGGATTCCTCTACAGCGTTCACACGCCATTTTCTCAGAACGAGTTTTCACCTAATACCTAGTTACTTACACTATTCATTTGTAAGAATTTATTATTCCACTTATGGCTACAAAAATCTGCATTATTTTTCCATATCTTTGGAAATACAATTTTTGAGACATAATCTGGCTATGTATTCCAGGCTAGCTTGGGTTCACTATATATCCCAGGCTGGCCTTGTACTCACAGTGATTCTCCTGCATCTGTTTCTGAAGTGCTGAGATTACAGGCTTGCACCACCACACGCAGCAGAAAATACAATTTCTGAAGCTGTGAGATTCATGACCAGCAATAAAACAAGGCCCTAATACTGGAACTTCTCTCACACTATACTAATATACATGATATAGTAGGTGAAGCAAAATGTAAAGTACTGGCATAAAACAAGGATTTTAAAAACTAAAATCAATTTGACAAATATTCTAAACTAGAGAAGTAGTTTAATCCTACAATAATAAGTCCATAAAATAACCATGAAACAGCTCAGGTGGCTATTGAACATGATAAGGCCCTAATTATTAAGGATCAGGTTGGTTAATGCTCATATATATTCAAAAGTATAGTTTTGATCTTGCAAAAGGGAAAGGTCAAATAAGTGTTCCAAGCCAGACATGGTGGCACACATCTTTAATCCCAGCACTCTGAGAGACTGATGAAGGACAATCACAAGACCAAGCTCGGACTGTGCACCTTAGTAACTTTGGGAGATGCAGCCTCAAAACACAAATAAAAGGAAAGGCTGCAGATGTATCTCAGTGTGAAGACCCTGGGCTTTTGAAAATGTAATTAAAGTAATTCTTGTGAAAGCATTCAAAACACTGTTACTCATATGCAAATATTTCTTACTAAAAATCAAAACATCATTTGCCATATAAAATCATTGAATTCTCAGTTTACATTATCCATGAGGTACAGCGTTTGCCAAGTTGGGAAAACAATGTATAAAACAGAATGATGTTGACCTTCCTATGCCCCCCAAAAAACTCATGTGAGAGCTCTTTTGGGGGACAAATATATAAGAAAAAATATAGAAGAGAGGAGACAATGTCTTCACAAGTTTAACTCAAAATGCCAATATACAAAACATATAAGGGAACAGAAGTCTACCCCAGAAGAAAGTTAGCAAAGAGAAAAAAGAAAAAAAGAAAAACAACTGTTAAATATTTAAGCAATCAAAGGCATGAAAGAAGAAGTAGAATATAAAATGAAAATAAGGAACACCATGTAAAAGTACCAGGCACATCTGCAAAAGTGCTGCAACTTGGATAAATAAAATGTTAAGTTCTCAAAAATAAGATTATGGTTAATGAACTGTGGCAAATTTACATAATAAAATACCAGTCTACAATCACAATAAGCCAGACACATATTTTCAATAATTAATGAACTTTAAAAATGTTAAATGATTAACTGCAGGTTTCTCAAAAATAGCAAGTTAATATCATTTATATAAATTGTAGATTTTAACAACATGATTAAAACTATAGAGAAAACTATTATATATTGGTAGTACAAGTAAAATTCAGGAAAGTCATTTTTAGTATCGAGTTATGAGGATAAGAAAGTTGTAAATTTTCTCAATATACCAGTTTTACTTATTAGTTATTTATTTTTATTAGTGAATATATACTGAGATTTACACATTAATTTTAGGGAGAGTAGGCCCATGTACTTAAGGTTTCTTGATTCTGTTTGTTTTTCCCTCTTCACTCCATCTCTAGATCTCTTTACCACATTTTAATTATTATTATTAATTTTAGTTCATGTTTGAAACATATCTTGATTACATTTATTTGGTGTAGTTGATACATCTCAAATCTTTTTATGTCCCTCCCGCCTTTCCCTCTCCTCTTTCCTATCTTTTCTCTTAGTCTCATTTTCATCAGATTTATCTCCTTGTTTGCTCTCATTAATTTTTATTTTGCTTTTTATGTGTACTTTGGATTATTTAAATAAGAGAAAAATGATATTTAAAGTTGTATGCCTAATGATTTCATTAAACATTAGATTATTTATGACATTTGCTTTTGTGATTTATATTTCTTCAGCATATTTTTATCTCTTTTTTTAATTTAAAGAGAAGGAAACAAAAAATACATGGAGATAAAAAAGGGTAGAAATAATACAAAATTACAGAAAAATAAATGGTAAGAAATCGCTGGTTGATAAGTTACATATTGTCATCTTAGAAATAGCTGTTCAGGTTACAATATTAAAGTATTTAAAATGACATTCTAAAAGTGACACTGCAACCAGTTCTGCTCAATGATCAAACAAAAACTCAGTAATGTGATTATCTGTCCTACACACTTGTTTTACATCTCAAAGAGGGTAAGATTAAACACTTCAAAACAGAACAAAACAGTTAAAAAAACAATTTAAAGAAATACAGATTTCAAAGCAAGTCCAATGGAGATTTTCACTGTCTACCTGTCTCTAGTTTCTTACCAATAGTTGTCCCCATCTTCACCCACTTTATATACATATTGCATATTATAGAACTAATCAGATCATCACAGGATGATGAAGGCTCTCCAGGTCTTTAAGATCTACCACTGGGGAAGACAATAATAACTACCATTGCATCTCTCATTCTTTTTGTGTTAAACAACACAGAAAAGAAGCAGACACAATAAGATATTAACACTTGTTAAATATATAGGTATAATTTATCGATTTAGCCATTTTCTTTAATTTTATGGGCAGTAGTATTTTTATGACATAAAATATAATTTCAGTAATAGAAATAAATATCAGAGGATTATTTACAATCATCATAATCTAGATCAATAACCTCAAGCTACTAACCCAAATGTAAATTATGAAATTCATATTAAATATTTATAATAAAGATTAACCTAATTTCTTTTTTCCTTTCCATACTGAGGATCAAATTCAGCATAATCTAATTTCTCATGAAGAAATTCTACTAGTATAACACCCTTGGCTTTAGGTACAGTTGATAGAGTACCCTGCACATGAGTTTTGAAATGTGATATTGAACAAAAGATAATTTGATCTTACTTTTTTTGTCAAACACTTTGAATATGCTGGACATGTTTGCCCACACATAGAACACCAGCACTCAGATTCTGAGTTGGAGGAATACAAGTTCAAGCCCAGGATGGACAATTGAGTAATTTAGTAAGACTCTGTCCTGAAAAGGAAAAAAAAATTGAATAGGTTAGGGATGTGGCTCAGTGCAAAAGTCCTGATTTCAATCTCCAGTACCAGAAAACAAGTAAAAAGCTAAAAATCTATACAATTATTTCAGAATCTCTCTCTCTCTCTCTCTCTCTCTCTCTCTCTCTCTCTCTCTCTCTTCTTTCTTCCTTCCTTCCTTCCTTCCTTCCTTCCTTCCTTCCTTTCTTTCCCTTTGAGGCCAGGTCTTGCCATGTAGTCTATGATGATTTTGAACTTGCTAAGTAGCACAAATTTGCCTTGAACTCATGATCGTCCTACCTCAGTGCCCCAATTGTTAGGATAATAGGTATTCTTCTCCCCAGATCCAGTCTGTATTCAGTACTTTCTGAAAATTATCAGCGTTCTGAGAACCTGAGAAAAGAGAAATTGTAAGTTCAAGTTCAGTAAGCAAAATTTATCGACATAGTGAGCCATTGTCACAATTTTTTTTTAAATGGGAGAGGAGCAGGGATATAGCTTAGTGTAAAAGTCCTAAATTCAGTCCCAAATCTGGAAAAAATAAGATTAAACAATGTAACTTGAAAAGTAGTTAACGCAATTTTATTATTAAGATCATTATGATTGAAAGTTTGTCCAAAGAGATTATGTTAAAATATAGGTAATCTTTATGAGCAGGCATAATTTTTATAGTCAATAAGCTCATTCATTCTTCCATCATATTACATATTTTGAAATATGAAGGAACAAACTAGTATAAGTTTTGAGATGTCAGCTTCAAATAATTTAGCATTATTATTATTGCTTTTAGTTGGGATAAAGTGATAAATGTGCTATTTGAGGAATTGTATTATTGTTTTAATACCTTATAGGACACTATGAATGTAATCAACTTTGACAGTAGTTTTTAGGTAACTCACCATTTTACACTGGTTAATTCATTCCTGATACTATCCTAGTAGTGTTATGGGGTTTTCTATCATAACTAATGCACTTTGCTTCTAAGTTTCTTGTGAAACCATGCTTTGCTAGGGGTGCAGATACTTTTTCATCAGCTGTTCAACTTTCAATATTCAAGCAACATAGATGACTCATTAAGCTATGTAACAAAAATACTTCTGTTCAAGAGAAAGGTAGGATATTCAAGTATGTTTTTTTTTCATTTATTTAATTTTTCTTTGATCTTTGTAGCTTTTTTATACCACAATACATTATAAAGAAATATTTCGATAAAATTTATTTCAAGGGTCTTTGAAAAAGTTACTGTTGACTAACCACCTCATTAGTGAGTTCTGCTTAGCTTGCTCATGTTCCAAGTGAAATATGTCATTTGGGGTTTCAGAGTTACTAACCAAAATGTTTTAATAGATACTTTACAGACAAAATATTTTAGAATGAATTAATAGGTATTTGTTAATGAAAATATTGGCATTAATGGTCCCAATTTTTTTAATCTATGAGAACACAGATTCTGGTAACAGATTATGGGGATAGGTAGTCACAATTTGCAAAGTGCTTTTATGATGACTACTATGTTTGACCACCAGAGACTTTGGTTAGTATTAGTTCTATACTCATTTTGCAATTTAGGAAACTAAGACACAGTATAAGACTAATGACTTCCTAATAGTTCATGATATATGATGAGTAAAATCTCAATGTCTGTGACTCAAAATTCTCATATTGTCTACAACATTTAAAAGTTTTGGTCTTAGTTTTCATCATTACATTTTCTGGTTCTAGTTAATAAATAGCAAGTTGGATATATTAAAGACAAAGTTAAAAACAAAAGTCCACCGTTAACATAACTGAATCTTACATTTACATATAGGGAAACAGAAAAACTGATGAGGTCTGATAAGCCTAAAGTTATCACATACATTTTTTTAGAAATGGCTTGACAATCAAATATATACCAGCTCCTTCTTGCCTCAAAGAAAAATTGGTCAGAACAAGCCACAAACAGTCCCATACATTAATTTGAAAAGTGCAGAGAGACACCAGTTCTTCAGAAAAGACTTGTGCAGAGCAAGAAAAAAAAAAAAGATAAAAGCAAAAATGAAAGTAAATGCTGTGTTTGGGAAGTACAGTGTGGGCTATTGTGGGAAGTCACAATAGCCAGCTCAATATGGTGTCTGGTTTTCTTAAACGCTATTCACATCTTGTGAGAACCTAGGAGAAGTTAGACATGTCATCTTGAGAATTATTTGGTGCTGTTCCTGGATCTTGTAATTGAGAAGTCCTGCTCATTTTCCCAGCCATCTTTGCCATGCCCTCTTTCCTGTATCATTAAGGAAGTACAAAAGGGAATTTTAAGCATCTTAATAAAAGGAAAATTCACCAATATGCTGAATCCCACTCGCCCATTGAAAAAGAGTAAATAATCTTACTAAGTGGTTATTAAATGCAAAATGTTTAAAACTGCTTTATCATGTTAGCCAAACCTAACCATATGTGCAGGTTATAAAGTACTGAATATCCATACCAAATGGTTACTACATATAAAATATTCAAAGTTTTTATTACATTGATGTCAGTATCTTTTGCATATTCCTACTCTGTTTCCACCTAAACTTATGCACACAAAAATCACCACCTTATTAAGGGCAAAAATTTATCAATGATGCCAGATTACTTTCTTGTTAACCACAGCACAAAAAGTATCCAAAACAAAAAAAAAAAAAAAAATAGAAGAAAGTTCCTTAATGAATAATAAACTTAAAAATAAATAGTAAACACTATCATTTCACTAAATTTCATTTGCTAATAGCAATATTAGGGTAAATCATATTTGTGGTTTCCCTATAAAACACTGACTTAGTTTCTCAATTGGTAGTGGTAAGCAATATCTAAAGTCTTTCTATCTCCCCATATTATCACCATAATTGACTACATACTAAAATAAATGACAGAAAAATGCAAAGAAACAGATTTTAGTTTATAATATACATAGCACATATTAAATTTGCTTCAATTCAGTGTTCTTTGAATTTTTTTTATTTTCAAAGAAGTTTAGCTGTTTCCATTTTATAAATGTGCCAAATAGGAAAATATCTTTCATTCATAGGGTTAATCAAATACACAGGAGAAAAATAAAAAAAAAATAATGCCTAAAGTGCCATGGAGTCTGTGTGATTAAAAGTAGAAAGGACATGAATGAATATTACAATAGTTATCATTAAAAGGAAACTTTAGAGTTAGGGGTGTAATTCATTGATAGAGAGATTGTTTAGAATGCAGAGGACCCTGGTTTTGAACTTTAGCACCCTATTCAAAAATGAAAACAAAAACATAAAACTTCATGATATATGTCAAAGTTTTGGAAGGAAAAAGGGATGCTGATAATTAAAATGTCATTTCACATGCACATCTAGAGAGAATAATAGTAGCTTCGCTGTGAATGAAAAATAAGTGAATGAGTTCCTTAATGTGACATCAGAGCACTTGACTGCATTATTTATAATTGTCATCATTTCTGTCCATAGTTTAATGCAAAAATAAGCGTTTTTTTAAAAAAAACTGAAATTGGGGGTAAAAATAGCTTAGTTTGTGAGAGTATCACCGATATATATTAATTTGCAACTCTTAACAGATTAAAGATCATCTTAAATCCCTTGACATCTGTAAACTTTGTCTATTCTACTTCTCGAGTTTCATGTGATATATGAATTCTTTGATTAATAGAATAATGACAGATGTGACACTCTGTCAGTCTCCTTGCCCAAATTTTTAAAAAACATATCTTGCATTTCTATCACTTAAATATATTCTGTTAGAGCCCAGAGCCATCATATAAGAAGACTCAATATAACACTGGAGAGGCTTTGACACTTCAGTGAGAGAGAAGAGCTAAAATAAGCCTAGTTACCCACACCAAAATGTTAATGTTGTAATCAAAACCATAAATGACCTTTCAGAGCAAATGAGTCACCAAATGTATATCACTGAAGGCCTCAATGACATTATGAGAAAAAAAAAACTTTAATTAAACCTTACCTAAATTCTTGATATATAAAATTTGGAGATGTAATAAAGAGTATATTATTTCAATACACTCAATTCTGAAGTAATTATTATATTACAGTAAATAGCCAAGGTAAAATAAATATCATAAGTTTTAGTCATTTTACGTTGGTCAGATAAAATACTAGACATCCACACACTCTTTTTTAAAAAGAGGTTTATTTTGTCTGACATACAAGACAGAAACAGTCTAGTAGAAAAACCTTGGTGAAATAAAGTTGTTCACACCAAGGTGACCAGGAGGAAAAGCAAGGAAAGTCAGCACTGTGGAGAGAGATATACCTTACACGATCATCCCTCCTTCCCCCCACCAGTGAATTCCCTTGTCTCATCAAGCTCTGTCTTGAAAAATCACATCCAGCTATGATTTTTCAGTCAGCTAATTCAGTATTAAATATATAATTTAATGTTTCCTAAAATCCCCATATTCAAGTGTATGAGATTTTTTTAAAACTTTTATTACTTTGAAGGTAGTAAAATACAACAGAAGAAGACAGAACAAAGCCAATTTAGACAGTGTATTGAAATTGGTAGGGAACTTCACAGCCGATTACCGGGATAACAGTAATAGGTACCACAATATATCTTGTTATCTTCATAATAGTTGTTCTTTCAATCAGGTATACCAAAATAAAATGAAATAAAGAACATATCAAAACAGAATATTGAATAGAGTAATACCATTAATCATAATAAAGCAAAACAGTGGTAAAAATATTTGCCTTCAAAGAGATGGCAGAAGGAAATCTCCTTTATTTGCTATATTGCATATAGTCAACCTCCTAAGAGACACCTCAGCATCTCTGATTCCCATTTGCTAATGGGACATGGGGTGGAGTGCAATGATTGATTCTCAGCACGTGCACTGGTAAGCTCTCTACCACTTAGAAGGGAGGTGAGCTGGTTGCTTGGTTTCCCAGTGCCCTAAGTTCCAATATGGCATGGATCTCAGGAGTTGCTGGTGGTTCTTGCCCTAGGTAGCCACATCCTTCCACATCACAGCCACTTACTAGGGCATGAGCTGGTTGCTTGGTTTCCCAGTGGCCTAAGTTCCAACATGGTGTGGATCTCAGGAGACACTGATGGTTTTCACCCTATGGCAGCCACAGCCAGCCACACCATAGCCACTTAGCAGGGAAGCGAGCTTGTTGCTTGGTTTCCCAGTGCCTTAAGTTCCAACGTGATGTGGAACTCAGGAGACACTAGTGGTTCTTGTCCCAGGGCAGATGCAGCCTGCCACACAATAGCCAGTTACCCAGGGAGAAAAATTGGTTTCTTCTAGTGCATGAGAATTTCAGGGACCTTGTTAATCTAAATCATAATACAATGTACACTCAGTATTTTATTTAAGTATGGTCTATAAAAATCTTCAGACAAAAATAATGAGATTTAATTTCCAAAATTAATTGTCTTTAAAAACTAAATATATATTTATGATCAATAAAGTCTGTGAAAAGAAAAGACATACATTAGTGTCTGTATTTTCAATAAAATGTTTTATAAATGAGATATGTGGTGTGAGTCACATGGCAATCATAAATATAGAAGCTAAATTTAAAATTATACTAGTAAAATGGCTGCTATTCACAGGTACTTTGATAAAGTAACATCATATCTTGTGGCTAAAATTACCTTTGTTAGTCACATATAGTTTTTTTTTTTATTCATACCAAAATACAAAGGACTTCTGTTGAAATAAGGATATCTAATTAACACCATTTAGAATCGTATTGCTTTCTTTTATGATCAAATCAAGGTGTTGTCAGGGAAGACCAAAGATAAAAAGCATTGTCTAAAAAAAGGGGGAAAAGACCCTAATATTAATCATATAACAAAATTTCTAAAAATCTGACAGTCTAATTTTGGAGCAAGGAGATTGAAAAACTAAAACAAACAAACAAAAAAAGAAAATCAAATGTTCTATTCAAAGTCTGCAAACATTGAAAACACAAAGATGTCAGATATTGTGCCCAGTTTTTTCATATTATAATATTAAACCCTCATTCTAACTATATATTTTGCAACAGAAGATTTCACAATAAGCCAAAAATTTTGGAGAATTTGCCATTATCTGGCACAGAGAATATGTGTTCTTACCAAAAGTATCCTCTAACATTGAAATTAATTTGATTCTCTTTTATATGTGCTATTTATTTTAAAATTTTAATACTATTAAATAACATGAGATTTGATGATTAGTAAAGGTGAAGTGTATTAAAAAGTTTTAGAATAGTTACAGATTTTTATAGGATTAGATAGTAGATATAACTGTAAAATATGCTAAGCATTGTTACAATAAGCAGGACTTTAAAGCTAATGCCCTTTGACTTGATGATTCAATAATTGCCAGGAGGCGTTTCATCTTCTATGTGGTGAGGTGGAAAGAGTTCTCAACTGAGGAACAGTCGATCTGACATCTAGTTTTCATTTTGCCACTAATAAGCACTTAGATTACAGGCAAGCGATTTTTTTTTTTCTCTCTGACCATAATTTTCTCAGATTTGTAACAGGGGATTTTCTTTCTTTTTTAAAATTAATTTTGTTAGTACATTTCTGACACATATAATAATTATATTCACTATAGGAAATTTGTAGCTGTTTGAGAACTAGAAAGAAATTATTCAAATTGAAAGGGTTACAGGGGAGCAGGGGGAAGCGAAAGAAAGGAGTATGAATAGAAAAACAATGGAAGGAAAAGCATAGAAACAAAGCTTTGTAAATGTGCAGAGTTAGAAGGATGGGAGGTAAGGAAAGGGAATGGGAAAAAGCATTAAGATGCATTCTTTACAGGGGATTTTTGTAGGAGGATATCGAATATCTATTTTAGATCTAATATTCTGTGACTGTTATATTCTTCAATGGTATTACTAAAGTTACCATATTTGTAGTCATTTGTGTTAAAGAAGAGTGCCTTATTAAAAGTTAAATAATATTTGTGAAGGGAGTACATTAAGTCATTATTAGCATTAAAACCTCAACTTGATTCAGTTAATTGGATTAGCTAACAGTGATGTGAGGGAATAGAACTAAATAAAGGAACATTCAATGTGAAGAGAAGAGTGCTGAAAAAAATAAGTATCCTAAGGTACCAAAAGTTTGCATGTAGATATTTGGCACTAACCTAGCAAATTCAGTGTTCCTGAATACAAGCAATCTTTGTGATATGTTTGTGAACATTATGCAATAATACGTTATGTACACTCTAAATGACTCCCCAGTGAATATAAAATAGGGACTAATTCTGACAACTTGAGTCTCAAACATTTTATATTGGATTTGTTGAAAACAACAAGGAATTTGTCATTTAGCAATACATGTAATGAGTAAATGAAAGAAAACATACCAGTGTTGTTCTTGATGACAAAAAGAACTATAGAGGGGTGGAGCAAATATGGCAGATAGGTAACAGCCAGCTGCAGAGGCTCCCTGAGATAGTCAACATAGAACTCAACATAATACAACATGGGGAGTACTGAACAGAAGGAGAGGGAATCTCTCATCACAAGAAGAAACTAAGGTGAGAAAAACTAATCAAACATACACTCCCAGCCAGTGGCACCACTGTGCAGCCCTGAGTGCCTCCAGGCCACTGGCCAGACAGGCCATCCCCTTGCCACCATGCTCAAGCCACCACATCCAACTCTGTCACCAGTGGTCCACTGGAGGCTGAGAGAGTTAAGTGACTCCTCGCACACTGGCTGCCACCACCTCTGCTGTCACCACTGCCTCCCTGGATCCGGGCAGAATCCTGGAGGTTGTGAAGAGGAGGGCGCATTGCAGTGTCGTGGGGGAGGGACAGGACCTGCTGGGACACATTGCACCCTTCACACTCACTGCTTACATGAGGACCCAAGCCTGTGGCTCTGGCACTGAGTGGACCTCCACCACCGGAGCAACCCCAAGGTCCCCAGTTGAGTGTGTCTTTGCTGCCACCAGGCCCACGTGACCTGAGCCCCATAGAGCCACCACTGCTAACAGAGCCCAGAGAATCTGCTTCTGAAAGCAGCTTTTCAGGCAATAATCAAAAATACAGAACCAGAACTTTCTGATTTCCTGCCATGAGCCACCAGCTTCAGGGAATTGGGCCTGCCTGCCTGTGCCCTGAACTCTGGACTGGGTGGCCTAGAATGACTGTCCCTGCACCATCCCTATCTCCTGGGAGGGAGTTTAAGATACCTCATATAACAGCAAATTGGGGAGGGCAGCAAAACCTGAGTCAGCATGCTTCAGAAAGACCCTAAGTCATATGGAGAGGGCCAGAGATCCCATGGACACACCTGTCTGAAAGAAACCAGAAACATGACAAGAGATAGAAATAAAAAAAAAAATTCCAGCCACTGACCCTGGAAAAATAATCCCAGGAGAAATTAATACAGAAAAGAAACAGTGCAGTAATCATGTAATATTAGATACAGCATCAGCAGACATAAAGAAATACCTTCATGACCTCATAGACGAACTTAAAACTGCACTTCTGATCCAAGTAAGGCAAGACATAAAAAGATTAATTAAATAAATGATAAGCCCCTACCAAGAGAACACAGATGGAAAAACAGAGGAATTCAGAAAAAGAAGAGAAACTGTTGATGAAGAATATAAACAAAATCTAGAATACATGAAACAGATTCAAAGAGATTACCAGTAAACTAAAAACTCCATTGAAAGCTGACAAAATGCCTTGACAGAAAGTAATGTTAGCCTTTTGAAACTTGAAGAAAGATTTATGCTGTGTGATCATGAAAGAAATGATCTCTTAAAAATAGCAAGGAACCAGGAAGAAGTAATTCAAAGGCTAGAAGATGACAAGAGGATTTATAACTTAAGAATAAAAAGCATGAGCAAAGAAGCAGGAGTAACTACAAATGAACTACAAAGACTATTCACAGATATAATTAAGGAAAACTTACAAAGCATAGGAAAAAGAAGTGATACTCAGATAAAAGAAGCATACAGAACTCCAGATAACTACAGCCAAAACAGATCTACACCCAGACATATAATAATCAAGATTCTAGAAATCCACCACAAGAACAGAATATTAAAAGCAGCAGAGAAAAGAAGCAGATTACCTACAATGGAAAAATTATCAAAATAATGACAGACTTATCAACACAAACTTTCAAATCAAGAAGAGCCTGGATGGAAATAGTCCAAGCCCTGAAAGAAAATTACCTACAACCAAGACTGATGTACACAGAAAAACTCTCTCTCAAAATTAATGGAGACATGAGATGTTTCCAAGACAAGGAGGAACTGTGGGAGTTCATGGTCACCAACCCAGCTCTACAAAAATACTGAAGGACATTCCAGAGGGAGAGAGGAAAAAATACCAGGATTCCAGCAACAGTGGCAGAGAGGCCTCAATGAACAGGGCAGACAGTGGAATGAAGGAGTAAAGTGGACAAATAATGGTGTAAGAATAAAATAGCAAAAATGAGGCAGAGATGTTAAGCTGTAATCTTTAATATGGATAGCCCTGATACACTAACCAAAAAGAGAGAGAGAGAGAGAGAGAGAGAGAGAGAGAGAGAGAGAGAGAGAGAAGAAACACAGGCAGAGTAGATTAGGAGGCAGGATCCATTAAGATGCTCTGAATAGGAGATACACTCAACCTGAAAGAGGGTTAATAAACTGAGAGTCAAAGATGAAATGAGTGCTATATGGACAGGAAACCAGAGAGAAATAGGGACAACTTATCCAGCAGCCGTGGATAGATTGGAAAGCTATGACACTTTTGGGCAGTGTAGAACTACACAGCTGGAAGGAAGGACAACCTTCTGACTTTACTATGTAAAGGAGTACAGCTCAAGATCAAGCTCAGAGGTTAAAAGGTTTAGCAACACTCAGATAGATAACAGGTTGGCCCCCTAATCTAAAAACTAAAAGAGCTATTGGGACCCAAAATATACAAAGCACCCTGAGAAAGGGAAAAGGTAGGAATTATCTAAAAAAAGGAAATCAGAGGACATTAATAGTGTATCAGAATTTTAAAGTCTCAGTAGTCTTATTGCTCTGTTTAGTTTGATTATATTTTATTCCAATCTGTCTACTCATTTAGATTTGAGGGCACAGACAGCTAACCCTAAAATAGCAGCTTATACCACGGTAACTATCCTTAATGTCCTATCAACTTACACTGAAACTATGTATTACTTACATTGTCTTACTATGACTGATCTTATTTGAAGCCAGTTTGTTAGACAGCTGTTTAGCCTTGACTGATTTGTTGGTATGCTTGATAGTGTCAAGTCTGGGAGTGGATACAACTACTCTGAAGATGATAATATGTAAAAGATATCCATTCTGGTTTTGATTATTAACTGCTTTCAAGTCCTACAATATCTTCAGTTTGTGCTTTTATTAAAATAGCTATGTAATGTTACATTCAATTATATTATGTCTGATGATGTGGACAATTCTATTGAAAATAACAAGAAAAAGCATAGTAACTACTGTAGATCACCTAATATTGTGGTCCTATATGGCTTTTTCATTTCATGTTTTTCTAGGAATTTATTTTGTTGTCTTGTTTTGATCTGTTTTTCACTATAATACAGAAAGGATAGATACACATGTAGAGATTCACACATGGGAAGAATTTCTAAATTATTTATGGGAACAGATTATATAGTACACCGTGTAATGAACAGATGCTGTGAAGAAGAGGCACTAATAAACCCAGTGCTAATTCTGTAGCATTATGGTATGAAATCTAGCAATACTATCATTCACTGTTCACAGTGATGTTAATCTAGTCTGTTATGTTCAATTTCAGCATAGTTAAAGATAAAGACAGTTACTATGAAGAGACAGAAAAACATTATGGTAGACATTATTGACCTCCCCAAAATCAGGTCTTTAAGACCTAAAAAGCGTTCATCATCCTGGAATGATCTAATTAGTTCTATAATGTTCAGTATATATTCAATGTGTGTTAAGATGTGAACAACTATTCGGAAGAAAACTAGAGACGATAAGATAGACAGTGAAGATCTCTATTGGACTTGCTTTGAAATCTATGTTTCATTAAATTGTTTCCTTATAAACTGTTTTGTTCTGTTTAATCTTATCTTTTTAAAAATAAAAACTAGTGTGTAGGTCTGATAACCATATTACTAAGTTCTTGTTGGATTGTTAAGCAGAATTTTTTGCATTGTCATTGTTTTTCACTGTGTATGCTTTAATTTTGTAAATCAAGTAACTATTTCTAAGATGACGGTATGTAATTTACCAACTGGTGATTTCTTACTGTTTATTTTTCTGAAATTCGGTATTGTTTCTACCCTTTTTATCTATTTTTTAAATAAAAAAGAACTATTATAAGAATTCATTTGGTAAGTATGACATAGTAAATAAGGACCAGATGTGCTATAGTGTACATCTGTTTCTGTAAAGTGGTATAGGGGATTTTTCCAGCAGTAAATTACATTTACATCTAAGAATAAGAAAACAAAATATAAAATATTTTTTCCTCTTGCTGAAGAAGACTTTCCAGAATACTGACATAAAAATTATGCCTGTATCTAGCTGACCAGATGCTAGTCACTTGGCCATGTAAAACTGGAAGAGATTCTGGAGGCAAAACATTTTATTCTAAGTGCCAATGTCCCCTGGTAAAAATTAAGATTTTCTTACTCTGAGGAAAATATTTGTTGGAGAGTAATGGCAGTCTTAGCCACAAAAAACTCTATTAGAATGTTGAGACACACAGTGCCCACTTCAGTATTCTTGATTAAGAATAGGCAGCCATCAACTAAAATAATCAGTTCCAGAGAAAAAGCTGTAAGTAGGACACAATTAGTTGATTGAACATTTCATCTTGAAATATATATGTGATGGTATGAACAGCTCATTTGAGGGAAACAAGTCATTATAATAGCCAGTACTGATATAATATCATCTTACTCTGAAGTCCTACCATACTCTTGCTCTTCAGTGTCCATTGGCTCTATCATGTTGTACCTTATTGGATTGTATTATGTGTGAAAGTATAAACAAATTTCCTATGGAAAATGAAATAATATAGTAGCCATTGTTTGTTTTTGTTATTTGGTTCTGAAAACCCTGTAGTACTCTCATTCTCTTGAACGTTTTTGTACTATTTTGTATGTTTGACAATATTGTATATGAAGTTATACTCAACTATTTCAAAGAAAGAGACATCGTGGTAGTTACATTAATTATGGGTTGTCTTCTGGTGAAATACTGTTTTGCTTACATTGTTCTGTTCTGCTCTGCTCTGTTATGTCCTGTTTTGTCTTAATTTCTTAAAATTATATATATATATATATATATATATATATATATATACACCTATTACTTAAAAAGTAATGGAAAGAATGGAGATTTTATATATATTATAATTTCACAACTGTTATAAAATGACAGAAAATTCTTAAAGTTTATGCTAATATATTATATATTATGCTTATATATAAAAGATTAATATTATTACCCTCTCTGTTTAAGAAATATTCATTTGTTGTAAAGTAGATTTTAAAATTCATTTAGGTACTTTGCTATATTTTAAATATATGCTAGTCTGAACTGATGAAACATTCTGTGACATGGTATTCCATAATTATTTAATTAAACATTAATAGTAGGCCAGAAACCTGAGTGAGTATAAATATTTTTATAAGAGAAATCTGTAATGTTTATACCCATAATAAAATAAAAGTAGAAGCAACATTGAACAGCATGTAAGGGTACAATTTTTGTTGTGAACTGCATACAATCCTGGATTTGAAGCACAATATTAACATTATAAATTAGTAATTAAATGATTTAAATACATGACTTTCACAATAGTAACCCTTATAGAAAGGAAGGGTATTTTAATTTCAGCCAAATTTTTATTTGTTTCATATTGTATTTAATAGAAAAATGCCACATTGTAAAAACTTCTACTAGTTTATAGATCCATTAGCTTAACACAGAATGGTAGCACAGTCACATGTGAAAGCTAAAGATGAACCACTGGTAGTAAACACAGCTCTGAGGATGGAGTCATACTCTGAGAAATCTTTACCAGAAACATGCAGCAGTAAGTTCCATCAGGAACAGAAATGGAGAAATGGGAGCCAGCAGTCACCCCATACATGCCTCAGAACATGAAGACAGAGCAACAGGCCATCCAGAAAAGAGCACTGCAGAACAAACCAACAGGCTGTGTTCTCAATGTTCTGAGAACATCAGCCTACATGAATGAGAGTGGATTATAGGCCCATGGTATTTTAAGTGGTGAAACAATACCGGAAGCACCTGGCATGTGTCTTGGTATTCAACTCTCAGGAAGGCAGGAAGCAAAGCACTACATTGCACACCATGACTAAAAACTGACCTGCTGACTAGATCATCACCATGGCCAGACACTGAAATTTGGCAAGTGTCCGATGCCCTGGCTGGCCTCTTCCTTACTGATGAGCATTTAAGAGACCTCTGACAAAAATACAGGGTTCCAATGAGCAAAGGGTCCCTGTGAGACAGTTTGTTGTGACTGGGCCTCTGGAGCATGGGCTCACTGGCAAAAATCATCTCTTTAGTCCCATGCACCATAACACTCTTCAGGGTATCCTGGAAGTTCACAGATGGACCAGTTAGGAGAATAGAAAAAACTGTCTTTTACTACTTTTCCCGGCAAGAGTTTTCTTTCTGTAGTGCCCATTATTTATCAGAGGTATTGATTTTTTTGTTCTTCATATGTAACTTAGCAAAAGAGTATGTTCCTTATTCTGGAACAGGGATTATCACGCAAAAGATAGGCCTGTACAAGAAGCCTTCAAGATCATGTATTTAAAATATGCAAGACCCTGCTTTCTATCCACTTGAGAATAAGTGCATCTAAGGATAGGAATTCCTAATAAAAGCATGTTGTACATGTGAACAGTGACTGAGGAAGAACAAAAAGCTGCCACTTGGATGTGGAAGACATCAAAAATAATAAAGTACACTTTTTAGATGTCTTCAACAAACAGCTTGATCCTCCCAGCAGTGCTGAGCTTCCCTCAAAGGAGTTGCACTCAGTCTGCAGGTTGCCTGCATTCCCATCCAGGATGTGGGCATTTTCTGGATGTCAACGTGTTTGAAGTAGTTTTTTCACATGAAGCAGTGTTAATTCTGGGTGGTCTTGATAAAGGCCCACATACTTATGCATGTTGAAGGTCTTCACTTATTTAAAGGACAGGTCCCTATTCTTGTGGTACTCAATCAGCTTTTGATAGCAGCCAAGTGAGGTGCTCCTGGTGGGGAGCCCCAACATGAAGTACTTTTCTGGCCCTGGGTTAAACTGGATGAAACAGTTCCTGATGTATTTGGCAACACATTCAGTGGCCTGTGAATAGTGGTCCAGGATGATGAGTTTCATCTTGTTGAAAATGTCTCTAATGACTGAAAATATTTTAGAAACAAGATGTTTTGTAGTTAGCAATAAATATGATTTTCTAAAGTCACCTTCTTCTAGAATTCTCACTTTGACAAGAATTTCTGAAAATGTTTTAAGACTAAAAGGATATTTTTAAAAGGAAAAAGATATCTGTTCATCTTATTTGAAAATCAAGGTTTTATGTACATTTGTTACCTGTTGAAGAAATTTCAAAGGTATATATTTTCTACACATAAAATGGTATTCTATAAAGTAGCCAAAGATATATTAACTTGCTAGTTGGTATATTTTTCAATTAATGTTATGGTTGTTATATTGTGTCTACTTGAGAAGTTTAAAAGTTTAACTGAGAGACTCAGCAGGTAGATAGAATCCTTACATTGTAAATATCCTCATCCTGTGCAAAAGGAGGGCACAGAGATTTTATGAGTGCCATTCCTGCCCTGAACTATAGGTGCATGAGGGGAATTGCCTATGTACAGAATAAAGGATAAAAATAGGCTTCTTTTCCCTTTTCTGTGGCTGCTGCCTTGAAGTGTTACCACTCTGTCTTATAGCCTGCTGATTATGGACTAAAACTTCCAAAAAATGTAAGCAAAATAAACCTTTCCTTCCATAATTTTGTGTGTTGAGTATTTGCCTCAGCCACAAGAGAAAAGTAATCAAGACAATCAATTAGCTTAGTGAACAAAGCATATAAAATAATAAAGACTGCTGGTGGCAGGTGATATTGTATTTTTAAAAAGGAAAAACTAAGAAAAAAATATCATTCTAAGGCCAAAAAATCCATGAGACATTGAGAAACAGCAACCAAGAATCCTACTCCTGTGCTACATCACAGGCAACTGATTTTGAAAAAAATCTCAAAATCAGTGAAGTAAACAGGCTGTCACAAGCCATGATAGGCCTGAAAATACTAATTACTACCATACAACAACAATCAGATAACAAGTGGTGTCAGAGAAGCAGAGAATTGCAAGTTATCCATATGGTACCATTGTGGGTACAAGAGACAAACATGCTCTTTACAGGTCCAGCATGCAACATCAAATTCTTAAACCAGTCTAATACCATTCAAGTTACAAAAGTCAGATAATGTAACATTTTCTTATCAATTAATAATGCCAAAACAGATTTTTTTCTCTCCTATCCTATCCTTTCTTACAAGATTCTGAGTAAAACACTTGCAAAATAGGCAAGATAGAAGAAAATGGCTGAAGCAAAGCAAGACCATCAGAGTTGCAGGGAGCGGGGCTGTAGGGATATCTAGAAAGGCTGGTAAGAGCCACCGCACAAAATTTTTTTCTAAGTAGTTAGAGTTAGAATTTGTAAAAGTGAGTAGGACACCTAGGGTTCAGAATTAAATAAAACAAGCTTAAATTTATTTTATTATATTTGATAATATAAACAAAATTATATAGACAAGTGGATTATACAGAAACCATTGTTCATTTTCCATTTGGTTGGTTCTAAATACCCTATAATACTGTCATTTCCTTAAACGGTCTTACATTGTCCTGATATGTTTGATGCTACAGTATATGAAATTATACTCAAAGATTTCAAGGAAAGAGACACTACGGTAATTACTTTTATGTCGGGATTATCGTGTGGTGAAATACTATTTTGCTTAAATGGTTATGTTTTGACCTGCACTGTTTTGTTGTTATGCCCTCTTTTATCTCAATCTCCTGTTTTATTATTTACTTTTTTATTTTTATTCTTTTAGTTAAGGGAAAAATAAATAAAAATATCAGGATATATTATAGTAACCCACTTTAATTTCCTATTAACTTGATTTGAAACTCTGTATTGCTTTCACCATCTTGGTTTGACTAATTTTCCTCTATTCTGTTTTGCTTGATAGTACCAAGTTCAAAAGTATATGCAACAACTGTGAAGACAATAAGATTCATTATGACGCCCATTCTGGTTGACTATTATCTTCTTTTGAAGACCCGTAAAGTCTCCAATGTTTTGGTTTTATTTGTTTTCTACTTTACTGTTTTGTTCAATTCTATTCTAACTGATGATACAGGCAATTCTTTTTAAGATACAAGAGGCATTATGGTAACCATTGTTGATCATCTTGTATTTTGTTTTTACAATATGTATTATATCCAACCTTTTGATTTGACTGACTCTGTTCTGTTATGTCACATTTGGTTTTACTCTCTTCAAAAAAAAAAGTAATAAGAACTGTGGGAGTAATGAAACTGAAAATGTGTAATTGTCATTGTACAAAAGAGAGGAAAAGAAAGTGCTCTAAAGGATATAACTGCATGTAAATTTAAGTGTATAAGATAGATAACTGTATTACTGAGGTTTGTTGGATCATTGAACAGAACTTTTTGCAGTCTCACTGTTTGAATGTCCACTTTATATGCTTTAATTTTGTAACTTGAATAATTATTTCTAAGATGACAATATGTAATCTATTAACTAGTGATTTCATACTGTTTATTTTTTCTGAAACTCTGTATAACTTGTACCTTTTTTCTGCTTTTTTTTTTCTTTTTCTCCTTAAATAAAATTTTAAAAAAATCATTATTTCACTGTGCTTACACAATAAATATACATATCAAATAAGTCTGAATTTATTTTAGTCATTGTTATGGAAACAATATGAAGTGTCCAAAAAGAAAGTTTATGGGGCTGGGGATTTAGCTCAGCGGCATAAGCGCCTGCCTTGCAAGCAGGCAGTCGTGAGTTCGATCCCTGGTACCGATAAAAATGAAAAAGACCAAAAAAAAAAAAAAAAAAAAAAAAAAAAAAAAAGTTTATGCTAATTAGAGAATCAGAAAGTTCTATCAGTCTTTGTACGAATCAATATGTGCTTAATAAATTTCTACCAATGAGTCACCATGCACTGGTGATCTAAATAAAGAAGGTACAGTCTTTTTTTGAGGTTTATAAAGTAGGCTTTAGAAGGTCCTTGTGGACAAAATGTTCACATGAAATTGAGTAATCACATTAACATTAAATTATTGCTACTTCAATAATTTACATGTATAAAAGTTACTTTCTTTTCTCTTTTGCTCAATTTTCTTTTTTATATAAAGAAAGAAAGAAAAGAAAATTAAAAAAAACAGTGATAAAACAGTAAACAATTCCAAAAAAAAATAAACATCGTAAAATTGTTAGTGTATACTAACAAAGGACTTTATATGCTTTAATTTTATAACTTAAAAATAGTTGTTAAAGTTACAAAATCAAAGCATAAAAAGTAGCTAGACAGTCAAACATTGACAGTCTTCTGTTCAATGATCTAACAAAAAATCAGTAATATGGTCATTTATCTTACACACTATATACATACTGTTATATCTTTCAGAGCACTTTCCTTTCCTTTCACTTTTACAATATCTATTGTACTTTTTGTATACCATTATTCTGTCAGTTTTTATTATTTTTTGCACCTTAGAGACAATGTGATATTTACTAATGTGAGTCTTGTTTATTTCACTAATGAGGATATTCTTAAATTCACTCCATTTATTTATACAGGCCTCAACGTAATCCTTTCTTATAGCTGAGTAGTATTCCACTGTGTAAAAGTACCACATCTTTTTTTCATCCATTAAGTGGTTAATGGGCACTTGGCTCGTTTCCAAGATTTACCTATAACAAATTGTGCTGCAGGGGCTGGGGATTTAGCTCAGCGGCATAAGCGCCTGCCTTGAAAGCAGGCAGTCGTGAGTTCGATCCCCGGTACCGATAAAAAGAAAAAAGACCAAAAAAAAAAAAAAAAAAAAAAAAACAAATTGTGCTGCTATGAACATGGGTGCACATATATCTCTGTAACATAATAGTTTCAAATTTTCTGGGAAAATACCAAGGAGTAGAATAATTGATTGGATGTAACATCCAATCCTGTTTTTTTTTTTTTTTTTTTTTTTTTTTTTTTGTAATCTCCATACTGACTTCCACAGTGGTTGCACCAGTCTGCAATACCACCAACAGTGGTAAAGTGTTCCTTTTTCCCCCGAAGCCTTGCCAATATTTGTTATCAGTTTTTTTTTTTTTTTTTTTTTTTTTGGTTTTGTTTTGTTTTGTTTGTCTTTTTCCTTTTTATCGGTACCGGGGATCCAACTCACGACTGCCAGCTTGCAACGCAGGCAGTTATGC
This sequence comes from Cavia porcellus, assembly GCF_034190915.1. NCBI lineage: Eukaryota > Metazoa > Chordata > Mammalia > Rodentia > Caviidae > Cavia > Cavia porcellus. The sequence continues at coordinate 53,148,048 of NW_026947486.1, forward strand.
CACTGAGCTAAATCTCCAGCCCCTGTTATCAGTTTTTATTTTATTTTATTTTTTTTTGATGGCAAACATTCTTTCTGGGGTGAGATGAATTTTCAATGTTGTTTTAATTTACATTTCTTGAATGACCAGTTATGGTGAACATATCATCATGTATTTGTTTGCCATTTTTTTTATCTTCATCTGAGAACTGTGTGTTCATCTCTGGATGCCCATTTTTTGAGGAGGGCGTTTGAATTTGGAGGGTTTGGTGTTTTTCAATTCTTTAAATGTTCTGGATATAAGTCCTTTGTCTGAGGGACTGTTGGTTAAAATTCTTTCCCAACTGTGGTGTTTCTTTTCACTTTGTTGTTGATTTCTTTTGAAGTGCAAAAACTTTTTCATATCAGATTCCAGTTGTTGACTTTTTTTCATGTGGTTTGCATTTTATTCATGAATTCTCTGCCTACCCCTATGACTCTAAGATTTCTACCTACCTTGTCCTCCAGCAGATTTAGTTTTTCTGTTTTAATATTTAGTTTTTAATCCATTTTGACTTTAGTGTATGGAGCTATGCATGGATCTAGTTTCAGGCTTAAGCATGTGGAAAGCCAATTTTTCCAACACCATTTATTAAAGAGGCTAACTTTTATCCAGTGAATGCGTTTACCTACTTTGTCAAATATAAGGTGGCTGAGTGTCTTTGTAGTAGTGTTTGCATCTTCTAATCTGTTCCATTAATCCTCAGGTCTATATCTTTGCCAGTACCATGCTGATTTTATCACAGTCACTTTGTAGTATTGTTTCAAGTCAGGGATTAAGAAGCCTCCTGTATTGCCTTTATTGCCCAGAATTACCTTTGCTATCTTAGGTGGCTTCTGTTTCCAGATAAATTTTAGGAATATTTTTCTCTAGATGTGTAAGCTATGTTAATGGTATTTTTCATGAGGATTGCACTGAATCCTCAGTTGCATAGTATTGGGAGTATGGCATTTTCACAATTTTGGTTCTTCCTAACGAAGAACAAAGAATATCTTCCCATTTTATAATGTTCTCTTCAATCTCCTTTTTTTAGAGTAGTATAATTTTTACCATATATGTCTTTTACATTCTTGGTTAGGTTGATTCCTAAGTATTTTGATTTTTAGATGCTATTGTGAAAGGTGATATTTTCATAATAATTTCTGTCACATAGTTTTTGGTTTTTTGTTTTTGTACAGGAATGCTACTGATTTCTGAGTGGCTTTGTATCTAGCTATGCTGGTGAATTTATAACCACTGAGAGTCTTTTAATGGAATTTTGGGACTTCTATGTAGAGTATCATGCCATTTGCAAGTTATGATAATTTAACTTCTTCTTTTGTAATTTTTATTCCTTTTCTTTCTACCTCTTGTATGTTTGCTATGACTAATATTTCCAGAATTATATTAAATAGGAGTGGTTTTAGTGGACATCCTTGCCTAGTCTTGTTCTTGTATTAGAGTAAAGGCTTTCATTTTTTGTTCATTTAGTATAACATTGGTTTGTCATGAATGGTTTTCATGAAATTAAGGTACTTAACAGCTATTCCGAGTTTCTCTAGTTTTTTTTTTTTTTTTTTTTTTTTTTTTTTTTTATCATGAATAGGTTTTGGACTTTATCCAAAAGCTTTTTCTGCATCTATTAAGATGATCATGTGATTTTTATTTTTGGCTCCGTTGATGGGGTGTATTTATTGATTTATGTATGCTGAACCATTCCTGCATTCCTGGGATAAATCTCTCTTGGTCATGATGTATAATCTTTCTGATAATTTGCTGCATTCTATTTGCCAATGTTTTATTGAGAATCTTTGCATCAATGTTCATCAGTGCATTTCGTCTATAGTTATCTGTTTTGGTTGGGTCTTTCTCTGTATTTGGTATCAGAGTGATGCTTGCCTCCAGGAATGAGTTAGAGAGGACTGCTTGTCTTTCAATTTCATTGAAGATTTTAATGAACATTGTCCTCAAATTACTAAATTTCTTGTAGAATTCAGATGTAAAATCATCAGGACCTGGACTTTTCTTTGTTGATAAGTTTGTAATCACATTTTCAATTTTAATAGTTGATGTTGGGTTATTCAAATTTGTTATATCTTCTTGATTGAGCTTTGATAGTTCATCTTTCTAGAAATCTGTCTATTTCCTCTGTGTTTTCCACCCTATGTGAGTAGAGATTTTCAAAGTAGGTGTTGATAATCTTTCGAATTTCCATAGGATCTGTAGTAATTTCCCTCTTTTCAGTCCTTATTGCATGCATTTGAGTTTTTTCTTTCTTTTTCTTGATAAGGTGGCCAGAGGTTTATCAATTTTGTTTATTTTCTCAAAAAACCAGCTCTTTGATTCATTAATTCTTTGTATTTTTTTCAATTGCATGAATATCTGCTCTGATCTTTACAATTTCCTCTCCTCTATGAGATTCTGATTTGACCCACTCCTCCTTTGTACAAACTTGAGATGTAGCATTAGGTTATTCAATGGTGTTCATTCCATTTTCTTGATGTGACAATTTATTGCTGTCTATTTCCCTTTTAGGACTGCTTTCATTGTCCATATGTCACTGTATGTTCTATCTGTGTTTTCATTTTATTGTAGGATTGTTTTATTTCTCCTTTAATTTCATCTGTAACCCACTGGTTATTCAGCAGGTTGTTATTTAATTTCCATTTATTTATGCAGGTTTTGAAATTTTTAGCCATTAATTTAGAATTTTAGTGCACTATGGTCAGATATTACGCATTGCATATTTTGCTTCCTTTGTATTTGGTTAAGATTGCTTTATGATTATTATATGGTCTATTTTGGACAATGTCCCATGTGCAGCTGAGAAGAATTTATGTTCTGATATTTTTGGGTGGGACACTCTGTAAACATCCACTATGTCCTTTCACTCACACGTATGATTCAGTTCTGTTATTTCTTTGCTATTTGTCTAGTTGATCTAACTCTTTGTGGCAGTGGAGTGTTACGTTTGCCTATTGCAATTATGTTCTTGTGTATTTGGTTTTTCATGTCCATGGCAATTTGTCTTATATAGTTGGGTCACTTGTATTTGGTGCATATATATTTAGAATTGTTAGTTCTTCCTCTTGTAGTTTTCTACTTACAAGTATGTAGTGGCCTTCTTTATCTCTTTTAATCCTTTTAGATTTGAAGTTCACTTTGTCTGCAAACAGAATAGTTAACCCTGCTTTATTCTGGGTTCCTGTTGCATGGAATGCTGTTTTACATCCTTTGACTTTTAATCTATAAGTTTCTTTTTGAAGTCATATATGTTTCTTGTATACAGCATATTTTTAGATCCTATTTCTTGATCTATTCTGTCAACCTGTTTCTTTTGGTAGGTGAATTGAGCCTATTTACATTCATGTATATCACTAATATGTACTGGTTTGTCTTTGACATGTTGGATTCCTACTGTTGGCTTCCTGCTTATCTTCCTTGTTTAATTTTTTTGTCCATTCTGTTGGTTTCTTTCTGATGTTTTTCTGGAAATTGTGGTCTTTTTATCTTTATCTAGCATGTCTTTTAGTACTATTTGTAGAGTTGGTTTCATGGACATGAATTTCTTCAGTTGTTCTTTGTCATGGAAGTATCTTGTTTCTCTTAAATTTGAAAGATAATTTTGTTGGGTACATTAGTCTGAATTGAAAATTGTTTGCTTCTAGGGCTTGAAATATTTCACGCCAAGCTCATCTTAACCTGAAGTTGTACGCTGAAAAATCTACCACGATTCTAATAGGCTTTCCTTGATAGGTGAGTTATGTCTCTCAATGGCTTTTAGTATTCTGTTTTTATGCTGTACATCTGGAATCTTAACTATTATATATTTGAGTTTAGATTCATTTTGTTTGTGACTGTTTGGTGTTCTGTATGCCTCACTTATTTTTATATCAGATTTTTCCCATATTTGGAAAATTTTCTGCTCTTACCTCGGTGAATAGTTATGTATTTGAGTTGACTCCTGTGTCTTCACTGATGTCTATTAGCCTTATATTGTTTCTCCTGGCATCATTTTGAAGTTGCTGCACTGTCATTTCATGCTGCTTTGTTGTTTCTATAAGTTCTACCATTTAGTGATCACTATCTGAATTGTGACATCAGACTCTGGAATTCTATTCTCACCTTCATTTAAACGGTTTTGCCAGCTTTCAATAGAATCTTTTGTTTCTTGTATATCTGTTTGAATTCATTTTATGGATTCTGCTTGTTGTCTACATTGTTCATTCAAGGTTTGAATCCATTTTGCATGCTCCTGTATTTTTTTTTATCTATTTCTCCTCTAGGTATGTTGAGCAACTCATAACCTAAGGTTGTTATTTCTGCCTTTACATGAGAAATTAGTTCTAAATTGATGTTCTCTATAGCCTCGTGGATTTTTTTTTTTATTTACTTCGTTTGCTATCTTTTGAGAGATTTTTGTTGTGCGATTTTTAAGTTCTCTATTTCAATGTCATCTACACTTGCTCCTGATGGACTAGATATTTTAGATTTCATTTTGTCATTTTAACCTTTTGTGTAAATATTTGGTCTTTCAATCGCAACTGCCTCTAGTGCCCTTAGTGTGAAATTTAGGATCCTATTATTTGGTTGATGTTTGTCCAATTGCTGAGTATGGCAATGAAGAGGAGAACCAGTCATGTGAATTCCTCATTCATGGCCTGTTGGGTGAGTCTTTTATTCTTTCTGGGCTAACTAGTCTAGAAGTGTTGATGTAGGTCACGTGTTAGTTCTTGCTGTTGCTGTGTCTTCAAGTTGTTGCAGGTCACCAGATCTCCCATCTATAGTGTTTTTATCAGCTGAGGCCCTATGTCTCATAAGTTCAGTTGGGGAAGGCCTTATTGGTGCACTACTTAGCCTGTCAAGTGCTCCCTGTGTGGAGGATTACCCACTTTCTTGCCAGGTACATCAAGGTCTTACAGTTGGAGGGAACTTTACTTCTACTCATATTTACCCACTGGAGACGTCTATTTTAGGGGTAAACCCACCACACTGACTGGAGCTTGCTGAGGTCTTCTGTTTGGGTGAACATTTCTTGAGTCTTCCTTTGAGACAGGACAGTAATCTCCTATAGTCCAAGGTTCTGGTTGAAGGGGTTGGATCCAAAGATCAACTTCAGTACTAGATCTGTGAGGTGGGGTTTCCCCAAGGGGCAGGTTAGTAGTGGTGGTCTCCCAAGCATGCCAGAAACATTCTAAGCCTTCCAGGCCAAGGAATGGGTACACAACATTGGTCAGGGTCATCCCAGGCATGCCAGGCTTAGGCCTGGGTCTGTGGCCTTGGTGCCTGAGACATGCCAGTGCCTCCTCAGGCACTCTAGTTTGAGAGGCAGGCTCTTGGCAAGGGTTTCGGAGTGACTCAGGCATGCCATGCTGAGGGCAGGCCTGTGATTGTGGTCTAAAGTGACCCAGTTGTGCAGGGTTATCCAAGTTGTTTGGGGCCAAGGCTTGGGCCTGCAGACTGGGTGCTGCAGGTGTGCTAGGGGTTTCTCTAAAACTTATTTTTAAATTTTAGTACTATTTTAATTCTATGAGAGTTCATAAAATCACAGCTAAACGCTAAGAAAAAAATCATTTGAAAGGTATACAGATCAAACAATCTGACCCAATTACACTGCTAGTTTACACAGTATATTGTATGATATTTGAAGCAACGTGGTGAAATCCTTGATTGTTCCAGGAATGCTCCTTTGTAGTCGGTGAGTTGTCTTTTGTTCCACAGAAAGCCTTAGTCAGAAAACAGATCTGTGCTTATAGCTCTCAGTATCCTGCCAGGATTCTGCAAATAACAAAAGTATAATAATTAAGCAATTATTCATAAATGAACATACTGAATCAAAGAGCATTCAACTAGAAGGGGAGGAAGAGCTAAGATATTAATCTGAAACTTATAGTCTTGATAGGAAGGTGAGGTTTTAAAGCACAATTTGGAACAAAGGATAAAGTGACAGTCCAAGGGACCTAAATTCAGTTTTCTAGGGCAATTGCCAACTTGGAGGAAAATCATACTTTTATGCATGCAAGTATTTAATTGAAGCTGTGGTAATAATGTGCTCTAAGTGCTGTTTCACTTTCATTTATCTCACCAATCCAGAGAGCAAAGGGAGCAGTGAAATGTGTAGTTTATAGTACCTGAAGTAACGGAAAACAATCCAAAGTTCACATGCGACAGATTTTATATCTATATCTATATCTATATCTATATCTATATCTATATCTATATATAGTGATTTTATTATATTGTAATGTATTTTATTCCCCTTTCAAAATAAAAGGTACAAAGACAAAAGTATTCAATCCTACTGAGATTTGTTGCACTCAAAACATTAGTAGATTTTCTCTACTATTTATAAACACATACAGGAGGAATCATTCTGTACTGAACACACTTTTGTGAAAGTTATTTTCTCTTAAAATTATAAGCTTGGCATTTTCCTATGTTTTTAAGTATTATATAAATCAATATTTTTGTACTTTTTTAAGTATTGAGATAATTTGCATAGAATGAAGAGCACAGAATTTTTTTTAATTTACTGTTACAATTTAGATATACATACATAATGAACATTTTCCTCAGGAAATTTGTACCTGTACATGATATATATTGATTTCTCTTTTTTCTACCCAATCTTCTCTCCTCGCTTCTATCAGTCTTCCTCTTGTTACTTTCAAAGCTTTGTTTTCATTTTATCCTTTTATCATTTTTTCTTTTCCCTTCCTTCATTTTCTCCTTCACCATTCCAATCCCTCTTTCTTTTAAATAATTTGTTAACACTTCACAATATATTTTGTACACTTTACTCCTTATTTACACTTTCAGTATCTCACATCACATAAACAAAATCATATTTACATGTAATTAATTTATTTCTAAGTGCACTCATTTTAAGAATAAATTTCAATGAAATTGGACAAGCACATACCCCCTTAGGAACATTTCATTATGATGTAGAATATCTCTGTCACCACAGAAAGTTCCTCTATGCTCCACCTCACCAATCATCTACAATAAGAAAACATGTGTTAACTTGTTTTCACAATAGGTTAATTTAGCCCCTCAATTAATGTCCTATAATTTAGTTATTCTATATGTAATCTTCTGTGTCCAGAAAGTTACTTAGCAGATATCTCTGATATTCATCAATGCAGTCATATGTAAAATTAATGTCTTAAAAAATCCGATGACATGTACATCCACTTCTTTTTAGTTATTTTTACTATTTTCAACTTCTGGCATTATTAGTGTTTGCCATGGCATCCTATAACATGGAAATTATGTATACATAGATCTGCTTCTTCTTAGTGAACGTGAAATTTTTGTTATGACAAACGTTGCAATAAGCATATTTATAAATAAATTCTCATCATAATATATCCTTTTTCATTTAAGATATGCTACCAGTAATGGAATTATTATTTTTGATTCTGAAAATATTTTAAGTCTTTTGTTATAGTTTGGTTAATTTTTTTTCCAAAACATTTTTGCAGCCGGGATGGGGAGGCGGATGTAGAGGCCTCAAACCCACTACTCCACTTCACTGCACCTGGAAGCCTGGAGGGTCCGGAACAGTCTGAGATTTGGGCAGAGTGTGCTGAGCACTTACCACAGGCTGCAGTGCCTCAGGAACTTGCGATCCCTCCCTGCTCGCAGAGATATCCACAGTCCTCCAAACACCGAATGTACAATTCTCACAACAGTTAAAGTATCTTAACCAGTACCTATATTGTCTGAATTGATCATTATCATTTTTAATTTTTCCGATTTGCTTCTCAATGTTGTCTTTATTTTCTTTTCTATGGTTACCAGAAAAGTTGATTTTTTTCATTCATATATTAACTTAAGATTGTGTTTCAAACTCTATGATGGCTATTAAATATTTTCTGATTTTATTTTGGAAATTTGTCCTCTAAACACATAAAGGAAATTTTATTATTTGCATTATTTCACAGACATATTTCCCATTTTTATATTTATGTTTTAATTTTTTGTCTTTAAAACGTAGATACCCATTTCCATTACCAGCTATGGCAAAGTACACATAACATCAAATATTCATTTTACCTGATTGAGGTAAAAGTTACTACTCTATCTAAGTTCTTAAAAAAACACAGGAAAAGAGAGAAGGAAATATGAAAACAAGATATAAATTTTAATGTAGGCATGGAGAGAGTCACCACCACAGGCATGTGCTGGTTCTCTGAAGAAAAAGGGTAGGGTTTGAGATTATATGTGCTCTCATGGGGTAAAAGGCCTAAGGGCTGGGGCAAGCAGCTTAGTGTAGACAAAACAAGAGGAGATTGGGTACAATTCTCATATGTGAAGACTTTGAAAAAGGCAGCTATGAAAAAGGGTTTCTGGGAAGAAGGAGTTAGGCAACATTAGGACTCACTCTTGGACCATAGCCATGGTGATGGTGCAAGTCTCAGGTGGGGAGATCTGTCATTCCCATCTCTTTGGTGTTAGGAGGCACCATTAGTTTATCTGGCTGTGTCCTGCTGGAAGAGTATGACGTCAGGCATAAGGGAGTGGAGTATGGTTTTCACAGGTCCATTTCACCCGTCTGTGAGGCTGTGATATTTGCTCAAAAAGAGGATCTCTTTGGTAGCCAGTGCTTGTATTTTTACTTCAATAAATCTTGAAAGAATACTGAAGGCATATGGAGCTAAAAGCAAAAAAAAAAAGTTATGGTAATTAGCCGGCCCGCCATGGGCATTAAGATGGGTGCCCATGTGTCTAGGGAGCCCCATCATGATGACCAGGAGCTTGATTCTGAAAAGTGGTATATGTTTTGTACATCAGCTGTCAATTTTTTGAGTATTTGTACCTGGTCTTTTGCTATACCCAATTGGTTGACAAAATAGCAGCATTCTTCCCCCAATGTGGCACAGTATTCTCCTTTTTCTGCTGTGTGAGTATTGTGTTCTACCATGCTGAAGGACTACAGTTGCCAGTGAGTTGATTTGGTCCTGCAATGAATTGACACCTTGAAAAACTGATGTTACAGTCCTCTCTAGGTTATGTGATACTGTAAAATAGTAGCTTTGGCTTGTTCCTAATCCTCCAGCCCCCATACGATGGCCAAGGATACCCTAATGCCTGATAGTACTGAAGCTAGTTGCATTGCTCTCTGACTCCAGGTGGTGTTTAGTTTTTCGCAGTGTGTCAGAGGTTTGTCATCAGTTATGAGAGAGGCATGTGGAGCTAAGAATCTGATGATGCATGCACCAGCCTAGGGGGCAGGATATGGGGTAAGCCCCATTACCACAAGTGAAGTATGTGTTTAGAGAAGGATGTATTTTTGTATCTTGTTGTTGGAGACAGGTTGAGCTAGTGTGTGCAGGCCATTATTTTCTCTTAGAATAGGTCTGTTGGGTTAGGGAAATAACTTGGTGTTGTGGTGTAGTTGTATATCCAAAAAAATTCATTGTATACAGGTGATATTGAGAGGCCTGGGTTGGTTTGGAGCAAACTGAAGAGGACCAGTAACTGGGTATGAGGTAGCATTTGGTCTGAGATGTGATTGGTTGAATGTTACTGGTTGGACCATATAAAGGTCAGCTGAGAAGAATAAACAAAACCAGCAATCAGCATGAGAATATTTTAATCCCTTTTAGAGTAAAGTGTAGATCATATTGAGGATTTGGGTTATTGTTAATGGGAGAAATTGGTGTAGTTTTGTGCATTTGGCATTTTTCTGTATGTTTGTATTTGTTGGGCTTGGGGATGTAAGGAGGGGGATAACAATGAGTTTAGAGATAAATGTTATTTTGTTAGTTAAGAATTGGTATTCATGAGAAGTTCTGGTCAGGTAAATTGCGAATCCCCATCTTTGAGCTGCTAGAAAGATGATGCTTTGTTTTAAATGACAAATTTGATCTTTCTATCCCAGAAGACTGCAGGTAGTAGATTTGAGGACACATTAATGTATTTATTTTTATTTTTCCAAAACCCCTTGGGGCCAGCCAAGCCAATACTCTCACAGCCTCAATGGTGACAATGATACCAGTAGGTGTTAAAAACAAGACCCATGATAAGGATTTTCTAGATACATAAGTAATCTTGAGTTAAGATGTTGGTGGCTCACAAAATCCTGTGTGTGATATATTTGTCCAATTAATAGTCAATGTAGGGTTTGGACTTACTTTGGTCCAGTTTTTTTGAGCTATTATTTTTGAATCCTGTGTTGTGGTGTGTCATCTGCTGAGTGTGTGATGAGGATGAGGCCTATAGTTGCTGGTGGGGCTGAGTAGAGATGATAGAGATATATCAGAGGAGAAGAAAGATAGAGCCCAGCTGAGGAATCTCCATGCTGTCGGGAGGTTTGAGTTAATCCAAATCAGGAAGTTTGGTTTCACAATTTAGGTAGGTGAAGTGCAGAGTTAGGGTCATAAAGAATATAGTGAGTATAATCCTTGATGAAGTTTTGACCTCATTTGGGTAGAGTGTTAAGATGGACATAGTGAAAACAAAGGTAGCAATATAGGGCCTGGAATCAGGTAGGGTAGCACAGCATTGATTTCTAAGTTGTGTTAATTGGAGATGGGTGGGAGGAGAAAGAGGCTTTCAGCAGGATTTAAATTTTACTAATTGGCTATGTATGTTTATCTGTGAGTCTGCCATAGGGCTAGGCCCCTTGCCTGGCAATGGGAGCTGATTCATAGTAAGTGAACCTCTATGAATCACTGGTCCTGGCTGAGGCATGTAGTAGCCTTTGAGGCCAGAGATACCTCAAAAGGCAAGATAAGGCCACAGCTGTGGAAACTCTGGTTCCAATCCCAATTAACAAGGTAGAGACTGCAGCTGCAAAGATCACTCCTACAATCTCACTTCTACCATGCTTTCATGATAAGACAGTCCTACTAGCTGACTTTATTCATGACTTGGAGACATCTTTGAAGTGACTCCCAAGGTCCTGCTCATTGCCTGCACTTTCCTCAGTTTCTCTGCCCTTTGTGCTAATATAAGAGGACTAATTCGGAGAATCCATCGAGCTTAATTAAAAGGTTTTGACCCTCCTGGAGCCCTAAAATCATACAATTTGTCTTTTTTTATATAACCTCTGCTGTACACTCATTTGGGAGATCAGGGATCTAGGACAGAACCCAATAGGAGCTATTTGGTGTGATCTCCACGAGGTTTCCTTTATGTGTTTAGTGTAGGATTACAAGACAGTGAGCAACGTTTCTTTGTTTGAATGATGTGAAACTAGCATGGGAATCCTGCTACCTTTACCATAGTTGGAGTCACGAGGTATACCAGGTGAATTCTGCTCCATTTGCGTTGAAGAGCTGAAGTTGAACCTGTGAGTCTAGGAACTTTAATATAGATTAACTCCCCCAGAGATAAAGAAGGGTCTGGTATGTATCCCTCAAAGGGTTGAGGGAGGCAAAAATTTACATGTTTTCAAAGAAGTTGTTGGAGGAATGAGAGAAATAGAATGTAGTCCGCTAAGTGAGGAAGATTAGAAGGTAAAGGCAAGCTTTGTCAGACACAGGATCTGCCATATATAAACTCAAAGCAGCTTAACTGAGTGGGTGATCTGAGGAGAACTTTGGGTTTTGTAAGAGCAGTTCTGGCCAGGGCTGATGTAGTTCTAGAATAAGTTTGGTCAGACCTGTCTTTATGAACCCATTTTTCCTTTTGATTTTTCCTGAAGACTGGGGATGACATGGTATATGTAGTTTCCAAGTGATGTTGAGGCTAGAACATACTTGCTGTGCGAGCTAGGAGATAAAGTCTGAGCCATTGTCAGATTGTGGGTACTGTGGAAGTCCAAATCTGGAATGATATCCCAGAGTAGGGTATTGGCTGCTATGTATGCTCTTTTTAGTTGTAGGGTAGACCTGTATCCAACTCAAGAAGGTGCATACAAGATTGAGAAGGTATTTTATGAGTTTGTACCCAGGCATATATGTAAATACTATTTGCCAATCTTTCATGAAATTGGGGATAGGAAAAGGTGGGGGAAAACATGGCCCTATGGATATGTCTTAGCACATATTTGACAATCAACAATTATATCTTGTATGGTATATAGGAAGTATTGGCATGTAACTACTGGGGCTAAGAGCCCTTGTAAACCCAAAGTTCCAACATCAAAGTAATTATGTAGGTCATTAAGAATGTCTTTTGCTTGGATTTTGGGAGCAATAGTTTTGCCCCTTAGAAAACCTACCCCTGAGAGTTTTCAGTGTAGGCAGATTTTGTGAGAAGTTGTAGTTCTTTAGGCAAATATGCAGGAGTAAGAAAACCTTTGGGGATTAGAGGTAATAGGTGAGAAGGGCAATGGCATTCATTGTGCCACTAGTTTTGCCTGTAAGTCTGTGAAAGCATTGCCCTGTGAAATGATGTTTGTCAAGATCTGATGTCTTTGCAGTGTATTACTGCAACTTGTTTTTTGGGTTGTGCTGCTTCTAGGAGTTTGAGAATGAGAGGTACATTTGTGCCAGGGAAGTCTTGAATGTTTATGAGGCTTCTTTCTTTCCATATGACCACAAGTGAATGTAAAATACTAAAAGTGTATTTGGAGTCAGTATATATGTTAATGATTTTGGTTTTTTCCTAGTGTGAGGGGTTGTGTCAAGCAATGAGTTTTGCCTTTTGTGAGGAAGTTCCTGGGAGTAAACGGTTTGCCTCTATCACTTTAGACCTATTAACAATAGAATATCACAATTTTTTTGAGTAGTGGTGTTTGCTGAGCTACTGTCTGTAAAGTAGGTATCAGTAGTGGCAGAAAGAGGAGATTTGTTTATTTTTAGGACAGAAGTAGGTGTTTATTGGACAGCATCTGCACATTCATGTAGAGGACTTATCTCAGTATCTGCTGTGGGAGTGGGTAGAAAGGTGGTCAGATTAAGGGAGTTGCTGGATGATATTGTGACAGTAGAGCCCTGAATTAGGGTGAGGTGTACTTGTCGTAGTCATGATGGTGTCATTAAAGCAGGGAGTGTTTTGTGAGATATTAAATCTATTAGGTAGTGTGGTGAGTAGACTGTGGTTGTTTGTCCTAAAGCAAATTTCTTGGCTTCCTGTGTTAGGATGAGTGCTGGTGCTAGTGCTAGAAGACAAGGGACCTATATTCTAACTGTAGTGTATAACTGTTTTGAGAGGTAGGCTGCTTCCTGGAATGAGGGTTCCTCATTTGTTCTAACACTCCCAGTGTGTTGTCTTTGTTGACTGTCATGTACAGAGTGAAGGGTATGGTGGGATTAAGGAAGGTAAGTGCAGGTGCTTGGAGGAGAGCCTCCTTAAGCTTGGTAAAGATGTGTACATTGGCATAATGGTGTTGAGATGGTTCTGAAAGTGTCTCTTTAAAGCTCAATATAGTGGTTGGGGTAAGGAGGCAAAGTTGGGGATTCAGAGATGGAAAATGTTTGATAGACCTAGATAGGATTGTAACTGTTATTTTGTGACAGGTGTTTCTAAGTCATGGAGAAGGGCCTTGTGTTCAGAAGTCATGGAGCACACGGTGGGTATAAGTTGTGAGACTTAGGTATTTGACCTTTGGTGAGGTGATTTGTGATTTGGAGGGAGAAACCCTGTATCACCTAATACAGAGAAAGTTAAGTAAGGCAGCTGTATGATATATTGCTATAGCATAGGAGGGGGAACAGAGTAGGAGATTATCTACATATTGTATGAGTTTACTAGGTTGTAGGTTTATGGCTCTTAGATCATAGCTAGGGCCTGGCTAAAAAATTGTGAGCTGTCCCCGAACCCCTGGGGTATTACTGTTCACATTAGTTGGGCAGACTGGAAGATGTCTAGGTCTGTCCACATTAATATAAAAAGGTCTTGAGATTGTGTATGTAAGGGAGTGGTAAAGAAAGCATATTTTAAGTCTAATCCTGAGAAGTAAGAAGTAGAAGGGGGAATGTGGGATGGAAAGTATAAGGTCCTGGAACCACAGAATGTATAGGAAACATGGCCACATTAATAACTCTTAGATCTTGGACTAGTCTGTAACTACCATTGGGCTGTAGTACAGATGGAATAGTGGTAACATAGGGACAATTGGTTGTTTTTATAAAACTATTTGAGAGGAGTCTACAGATAAGAGGTTAAGTCCCCTTAGGTGTTTAGATGCTATCAGACATCATGAAATGCAAGGGAAGGTTGAAGGATTTTTGAGGCATATTAGAAATGGAGTAGCATGGGATGGGTGGCATGGGATGGAGTGGAAGTGTCCCAGACCATGGGGTCTACAATGGATGCTGGGTGGAGGGAGGTTAGAAGTGGGAGTATTAGGGAGGGGGAATTGGAATTGAAGTACAAGGACAGTAGAAAGAGTAAAATGTAAGAAACATCAAATTTTTGTAATAAGTCCCTACCTAGGAGTGCAATGGGGCAGGTGGGAATAGCTATAAAATTGTGAAGAAAGTGTGTCAAATCAGCAGGGAATGGAACTTCTCTGTAGAAGCTGTAATGGCTTACCATCAACCCCCACAATGGAGAATTGTGGCTGTGAACCTCTGCCAGAAAAAGACAGGTTGGTAAGAAAGATAGTGCTTTACTTGAGACATCCAGTGAGACTCAGATTCCAAGAGAATCATTTCAGTGGGGATTGTGGACCTTGAGTTCTGTCAGTCTTAGGCAACAAAATGAAGAAAACTGGCCAGTAGTGAATTTGGGAGCATAGTAGTTGTTTGATCTTAGGAGGACAGGGAGACGGATGACTTACCCACTTTCTGGTGGACAGGATTGTCAACACCCCAATGGCCCTCTTGTTTCCAAAAAGGGCATTGCCTCAGTGGTGTCTTTGGATTTGGGCAGCTTCTGGCTTCATGCTGGTCACATTTGAAGCAGGGTCTTGGAGAGGCTTGGGCCTTGTTGGTGTTTCTGGCCACTTTTTCCTGCGGCATGTCTCTCTGAGTCCAAAATGCCCCTGCAAATAATTGGCCATGAAACTTAGGTCTTGCTTAACTTGTAACTTTAGTTTTTCTAACTTCTTCCGATGTGACAGTTGGTGTCTATTATTACAAACATGGAAGATCACATCTAATAAATGCTGTTGTGGGGACCAAGGATTTAAGTTATATTTTTTCAACTTGTTTTGAATATCTGGTACAGATTGAGAGAAAAAATGAGAGTTAATTAAAACTTGTCCTGAAGGAGGGGCAGGGTCAACATCAGTATATATTTGAAGGGACTCAATATGATGAGATAAAAATGCAGCCAGATTTTCATCAACTTTTTGAGTCTGTTCCCTTAACTTTTGGTAATTTACCTGTTTATGAGAAATTTTATGAAAGCTCTGAAGGAGACAACAAGTCATTTTCCCCACATGTGCAAACTCATCTCTTTGATAATTCCAATGATGGTTTAAGGGTGGAACTGCCTCTGTGCCTATAGTGAAGGAGTTTTCCATTTGATATCTACCATCTGCTATGACTTGTGTGGCTTGCATAAGGCACCTTATTTTGTGTATGGGATAGAGAAGCAGGTAGAATCATGAATAACTTGATAATTTAGATTATAAGCTCAAAAACAAACCTTAGCTATTTAGTAGAATTAAAGGGATTACCATCAAAGGAACCTATATGCTCAGTAATGTGAGAGAGATCAGGGATGTAAAAGGGAATATGAGCATTTATTAGACCCTCAGTCTAATAATCGCAATGTTGTTACAAGCCAATCTCTCCAATGAACATAAATGTAAAAATCTTCAATAAAATATTGGCAAGCAGGATACAACAAATTATCAAGAAGATAATAATGAAGTGGGATTTACCTTAGGAATGCAGGGGTGGCTCAATATATGCAAATTACTTAATATAGTACATCCTATTAATGGAGCCAAAGATAAGAGTCACATATCATCTCAATACATGCAGAAAAATATTTTGAAAAAATCCAACACTGATTCATGATAAGAACCCTATGAAAAAGTGCAATAGATGGTCTTTATCTCAAACTGATAAAAATCTTTCTCTGAGAAACTGATAACCAGCATTAAACTAAGTGGTCAAAAACTGAAAGCTTTCATTGTAAAATAAGAAGTAAGACCAGGTTATCCACTATCACTATTCTTATTCAAAATAATTCTGGAAACATTAGCCAGAGTGATTAGAAAGAGAAATAAAAGCAATAAGTATATGATAGGAATAAGCTAAATTATCATTATTTTCAGATGACATGAAAATCTATGTAGGAAAACACGCAAAATTCCATTGAAAGATATCTAGAGGAATAACCATATTTAGTGATATGGGTGATACAAGGTCAGTATTCAAAGAATCAATACCATTCCTGTACACAAACAACAAACTCACTGAAAAACAAATAAGGGCAACCACACTCTTCAAATATCATCCAGAAAATTGAAGAACTTAGGAATCAATCTAACAAAGGAAGTAAATGATCTATACACTGAAAATCACAGTAAGCTGAAAAAATTAATTGAAGGTTTCAGAAAATGGAAAGGTATTACTTGTTCAGGAAGTGTCACATTATGAAAAATGATATGCTTTATACATTTCTATAGTTCGAATGTTAATGTCATCTGAAATACAATAATATCTAGGTACAATGGCCTAAATATGCTAACACATAAAACTACACAATCTAGCTATTTTCCTATGACATTATTTTGTAAATGAAAGTATATTTGGCCTTTAGGCTTTTACATAAATCAAGCTCTTTAGTCTTAAATCATTTCATAACTCTTCTCTGACTTTTTTCTAATACTTTGATTTATGCAAATGCATAATATGCCACATTAGTAAAAAAAAAAAAAGAAAAAGCACTCAAGTATAAGTAATGGCCTAAGTGCATAAATCATTGCTCTATTATGAAGAATTTAAAAAGTTGAATTTCCTTCTCTTATTATATATTATTACAAAATTATAGCTTTAATTGAATATCATATTTGCTGTGTTGCTTTCAGTAGAAAAAAGTACAAGCATCTTAGCATAATTTTTGAAATGACCTAAAATTCACTGTGTTGAATTTCATGCGGTACAAGCAATCTTGGGATTGAATCATGAACTTTGTAACAATACATTGAGTATGTTACAACCCATTTATCAGCTTTAACTGGTGTAATGCATCCTAAGGTATAATAATCAAAAGTGTTTTTAAGCAAAGAATAAATCCCTATCAAGTTTTTGTTTTGTTTTGCTTTGTTTTACAGCCAATATTTCACTATGCAGTTTAATCTGACCTTGAACTCACTATGTAGCTCAGGCTGGCCTTAAACCTGTAGTAGCTGTTCTGCCTAAGTACCCTGACCACTGGTATTGAAAGCATGCACTGCCACACTATTTTTATTGTTTAGTACTTAAAAATTTTAGTTCCAAAAATATTAGATTACTTAAACAAAATCAAATAGCTGAGTAATTATTGAGAAACAAAAATTACATGAAAATTATTGACTTTTGAAGTAGGTCATGTATGAGTTTACCACACACCGATATTCTCCAAGTTTGACTCAAGGGAAAGATATTGGATATATAGAGTCAGCTTTCACAAGTGTTTTTGCATCTTTCAAGTACATTTATTTTCTCATGTCACGAAAATTAACAAATGAAATCATGATTTTTTCAGGTTATTACCTCGCAGTGAATGTTTTTCTTCTATGTAAATTCATGGATACACTCAAACAACAAAATTTGAGTTGGCTTCAGAATACATGAAGCTTCAGATTTAACTACTATATTTTTAAAAGAGAGATAGGTTTTATTCTGGTTTTAGTTGACATTTTTAATGTGTTTTACCTAGTATATTGGCACAAGATGCTTATTTCAATTGTCCTTCCTGTATCATTACCTCTATGCTTATTTCATAAAGTACAACTAATTGCAATCGATGTTATAACAACTCTGTTAGCTTTGCAATCCAGTTTAAAATTTGATTATATTAATTTTCATATTAAACTTTTTCCTTATAATACTTTTTACACACTATCAGGAATTCCAAAAGACTACAATGTGTTCTTCATTCATTTTATCAAAGGTACATTTTTAACAAAAATGTTGTAAAATACCTTCGTTGAACACAGTTAAATGGACAGAAACCATCAGCTCGTCCCAGTTTTTGCAGAAAACTAACATCACAAGAAGCCAGTAATGTAGATTTGTTTAAAGACTCTCACTAAAATTATATGATTCTGAATTTTAATTACATCTATATTTCTTCTCTTTATTTATGAAACAATACAATTTCATAATAAAAATTGGCAAACAGAAATATTTAATATGCCGTGTGTTATTATCTTCAAAGTACTTCCCCAGAAACAGCACATGTACCAAGAAACTTCTTACAAAAAAAGCAGTAAGTACCAAGATGAGAGAAGTTCAAATTCTTCCCCTAGCTATTTGTTCTGCTGATTTAACTCTATTCTTATATCTATTCCCATAGCTGTTCTCTTTTCTCGCATTCTTACTATTCTCATTTTCTTTCATCTCCTTCTCCTCCTCCTCCTATTGATCCTGTTGCATCTCTTCCACCTCCACTCTTTCCTCTTCCTCCTCTTTCTTCCTCATCAGCAATACACATCTACTTATTGATAACCTTCCTTTTGGGCTATCTGAGGTTTGCTTAAAAAAGATGTTGTGACCAAAGACTGAAATTGCATAAAAATGGCACTTACAAATTGGAGGTGTATAAGAAGTATTTTCATACAAACCAGAAATTCTTACATTAATATAGTCAATAATTTAATGTCAGAATCTTACTAGAAGTAGCAATACAAAAGCTTTAAATGCTTTCTGTGTGTTAAGATGTCTCATGTCTGATATTCTAATGCCTTTTTGAAAGAGAACCTCTGCATATAATGTCCTATAACTTTTTGGTAATAAAGGGGTAGGATTTTTATTGAGGTATGTTGATACCTTAAGAGATAATGAGAGGTAAAACTCATAACTTACCATTTTATAATCACAGAAATTGACATGCAGTTATTTTCAATATATGTTTGAGAATGACTCTGACATTTAGTACAGTATCTTTACTTTTTTGCATATTTTTGTGAAATTATTTTAAAACAAGTAAAAGACTTTTATACTTAAATTTACATTTACTATCACTGTATTACAAACAAATAGAAAAATTAAACAATGGAAATTAAAGCAAAAGTCATTATTTCTAGTCCTAGTTTAATAAAAGGTAAAATCAAACAACTCTTTCAAATTGTTTCTGTAATCTCTATAATTTATTGAAATCCAATACATTGAAAATAAGCTACTTACTTTAAAGACTATGTCTAAAAGTTATTAATAGTATGCATAATTGTTATTGATTCAGTTGCAATCATCAAATTCTGAGGAATAAGAATTACACACAAAATAACAAGATTATACCTTGATTTGAGTAAGATTATGGTTTATCCTCAAAAGAACTGTGGAAAAAATTATGAAAATTGCTTTGTCCTTGAACGCCTATACTGCTAATTAAATTTTTTAACTAGATTCATTCCCTTTCATTCATAGGAAGGTAGAATAATATTTTTGAGTACCAAATATGTACAGTACTAGGAAAAGTGCTTCAATAGACATGAATTATCATTCAATATACAATGCAATCACTCTGAATGACTAGTTAATTACGTACAACCATAATTTGGTAGAAGTACAAGGTAGAAGAAAATTTCTGAAAGGAGAAATGTGGGGCTGGAGATTTAGTTCAGTTGCATAAGTGCCTGCCTTGCAAGGACATGGTCATGAGTTCGATTCCTGGTACTGATTAAAAAAAAAAAAAAAGAAGAAAGAAAGAAGAAGTGACTACATGGAGACTTCAAGAATTTTATTTCTCTTTCTCATTAGAACTAAAAATTAAACACAGGATTAATTTTCTCAGCATTGTAGCATTTTTGTGTGAATTTTTCCCCTGTACTGAATTGCTTGCTATTTCTGAGGAAAATAACTTGCAACATTTTTCCCACTGAAAATACATTGGAGGTGGGTAAAGACTTTATATACATGGATACTTACAATAAAGTAACAATCAGGAAAAACATTAACTTCCTTTGTATGTGCAGAAACCTAAAAACATGAACTTCTACTGGTAAAATTTATTGTTTAAGCAATAAGTTAAAGCAAGAGGAATTGGTTTTGAAGACTGGGAGCTTTTCAAAATGGACTGTACTTAAGCAATAGTCCTCTATTTACTCAAAAGAAGCCTGAGAAAGATCACTAAAAATGACTCATATAGATGATAGATATATATCTCAACATTGCTATTGTCAAATGGTAATAAAAAAGTAAACTTAAGCTATTTTAACATAGGTTCAGAAATCTACTATACATTTATTTAAATCTAATTTTTATTTTTAATTTTTCCCATACTGGGGATTGAACTCACGGCCTTGTGATTGCAAAGGTGCTTATGCTGCAGAGCTAAATCTCTGGCCTTAAATCTGATTTTTAAAATGAGACTAAATGTAGTATAACTTGGAAACATCATATTTTTACCACTTTGCTCCTTATTAAAATGAATTATCATGATGCTCTGTGCTTCAATTTAACATTTATAAAGTTGTAATAAACTTTAACTCAATGCATAAGAAAATAAATAAATGCCAGAATATCTACAAGTTCCCCAAAATTTATGAACCCCTGAGAGACAGAGGCTAAAGTGACTACAAAATGATACAAAAATCTAAAGAAATCTGCCTTCATGGAAAGGTGGAATATAAACAGTTGTTTATTTGAGACAAATAATACTGGAAGCTATAATAACCAATCAATATGCTCTATCTAAAGTTTGAATTATAAAATAAAAATTTAAAGTCTAAATGTAGAGTACCTTGACAATATAATTTGTGAACAGGCACAGGGGAATTAGTACTTACTTGCCAACTCTACTTTATGTGCCCTGATTAGTGATAAGTAGAAAAATTTAGGGCATCAAAAGATTTCTGAGAAATTTTTCTTCATTATATGAAAAAAAGGGAGGAAAACGTAATCACAAGAAAAATTCATAAAGCAAAACTGGTATGTTTTGTCTCTTCTATGAAATAGAAGCCTTAATAAAGCAAAGTGTGTAAATTTTGTAGTACTAATGATAGTGGTGAAAAGCTATTAATGTATTAACATGTTTATTAATTTTAACAAGTAAATGACATTTATATAATATTTTAAAATATAGGATATTAATGACAGTCTGCAGGAGCTGTGATTTTCACTAAATTTTTGGGCAAATATAAAAGTATTCATATATACAAAATTAATTGGTTTCTCAGAACAAAAGTTAGAATTTTCCAGCGTTTATAATAGATCCATCAAAATAATGCATCACATAGCAATCCAAAAATTCAAGGAGCACCAAGGAGGGACAATGAGAAAACCGAATTAGCAAAAATACTCTCTGTAATGTATCCAAAATCTTCATCAATAAAAAGAAAACCTTCGAAGAATCGTGAACATGAAATATATATTTGGCACCTTAAGTAAAACGATTTTCATCTAACTTGTCATGAGAAATTTCACAAGTGAAAAACAATGTAGTCACATATTAAAGTGCTAAAAGAAAATAACTGTCATTCCAGAATTCTGTGCCAAGCAAGAATATCATTCAAAAACAAAGGCAATATTAGAAAACTTCTAAATGAACAAATCTATGTATAATTACTGACAAAAAAAAATCTATTTTACACAAGTTTTACTGAAAATTCAAGCAAAAGGAATATTTTGTCAGATAAACATTCAGAAGTATACAAAGAAATGAAGAGCATAAAATAACAAATTTAAATATTAAAGTTACTTCTATTGTCATTTTAGCAGTCTAAATTGTGTAAAGTAAAAACAGTAACAAAATTACATTTTATGACATGTAAAATAAAATGAAATGCAAATATTACCAAAAAAGTTAGCAGACAGGAATTAAAATTATATTATGAAAAATAAGGGGGATTTAGAAGCATACTGTGATAAGGAAAGGAGAGAGTCAGAAGTATAAAACATTAAGTTATTTCTAACATTCATACTATTGTATAATAATATTCAAAGGCCATTGCTGATTGGTTAAATAGGTATAGCATAAAGCCAAGATCATCAACTAGGCAAATTTTAAGGAGTTACAATTAATAATAACATCAACAATAGAGATAAAATGGAAACATAAACAATTGATAAATCCAAAGCAAGGCATGAAAATATAAAAGATTTGAGAAAGAAAAAAAGATAAAAAAGCTATGTGATATATATATATATATATATTAAATTATATCAATCAACTTTTTAAAAAATAGTCTACAATTAGTATGCAGATCCCTAGATCAGAAGAAAAAGACATTTAAAAGAGTAACTTTAATTATAAAATCATAAATAATTTTTAAATGTCTACAAACATACACAAACAATTTAAATACTAATTAAAAGGAAGTTGTAATTTTTATGAATAGAAAAGACATAAGATCAAAAACTACTGTCACAGATAGACATTACATAATACTAAAGTTACCAATTGTCCAAGACTTAATATTCCTAAATATTTCATGTCAAAAATCTTACTCGCAAAATAAGTGAAGCACAAACTGATTAAACTGATGACTAGACAAATTCATAATTATAATTATATACTTCAATAGTTTCTCTTGATTACTAATTGAAGAGTTATATGTTAACTTAGTTAAGAATATAGCAGAGTTTAAGAACACTATTTACAAATTGGCCTAATTAGAGTATTTTATTTCTTTTGATTTAGAGTATTTTATTTCTTTTGATTTTAAGTACAATAAAACAAAACAACATAGAACAAAGCAGCTCAGAAAAAAATCAGTGCAATCAACACAAGAATTCAAAACAATTCAAAAGGAAATCAACAGTGGTTACCATAACGTCTCTTGTTTTCTTCAAAATAGTTGTTCATATCTTCCTACACAATGAGTGGAAACAAGACAAAATAGTATAAAACTAATCAAAACAAAAAAAAAATGAAAACTTTACAGCCTTCAAAATCACACAGTAAGAAAATCAACAATGGCTGCAGTAATCGTTCTTGTTCTCTTCAGAATAGCTATCCATAGCTTCAAATATTTTGAAATTAAATAATACAAAAATAAGACAACAAAGTGAAACAAAGAGTAAAAGTATTACTGGACTTCACAAGAAGACAACAGGAAATGAGTAATGGCTACAATAATGTCTGGTTTTCTTCAAACTGGCTGTTCATTCCATCACACATAATAAAATAAATTCTTGTAAACTCTTTAGGAGAAGCTCTAGGCATATATAAGCCTATACATGTGCATCAATACTGTCTGCCTTAGAGGAAAAAATGAAACAAAGCAAAACAAAGTATAAGAAAAACAAGAAACAAGTAAATAACAATAATAAAGAGCCCAAAACAATGACAACATCGGCTTGCAAAACAGGGTAGTAGGAGCATAACTAAGGTTGTTATTTTGCACAGCTGTCTTCAAAAGATTTACTCCAGTTACCAGAAATAAACATGAAAAATTGATCTAATCTCATGAATGTTGACTTTTTTTCTAAGAACTAATAGAATTAGCACAACCATCTTAGCTATCTTAAGTGTGTATATACAGACTTAAATCATTTTTCTTTCTGTTCCTTCTTTTCTCATTTCCCTTCAGTTATTTTTTCCCTTTGAAAGGTTTCTTACCATTTTACAATACTTATTGAAGATATTATATCCAATTTATTCTTTCACTTTCTTACACTAAGGAGACTGTACCAAATTTACACTTATGAGATTGATTTATTTCACTTACTATTATGGTCTCAACAGCCATTCATTTACCTATAAAAACCTCAATGTAATCCTTTATAGCTGAGTAGAACTTCATTGTATAAAAAAAGCCACATCTCTTTTATCCATTTCTGAGTTGATGGGCATTTATACTGCACGCAAGCTTTGGCAATTACTAATTGTTTTGTTATAAACATGGGTGCACATATATCACTGTGGCATGAAATTTTCAATTTTTCTGGGAATATGACCAGAAGTAAAATAGTTAGGCAACTTGGACTTCCAATCTCGGGATTTTGAGGACCATCCAGGCTAATTTCTACAGTGGTGGCACCAGTGTATTCTCCTACCAACAGTGCAGAAATATTCCTTTTTCCTCACAGCCTCTCCAGCATTTATTGTTGGGGATTGTCTTTATCCTGGCCATTATTTCTGGAGTGAGATGGAATCCATCAGGTACATATGCTCAGACTCCATCTGGGAAGAACTGGATCATGGAAGCACTATAACTGATTTGATTTTGGGAGCTAAAGAATGATCTTTAGAGGAAGGGGCACTCCTGAAGGAGTGTTTTTGCCTGGTGTCCCAAAACGGGGACATGCAAATTAGGAAACTTGAAATCAATGCAAAAACAATAATTTCTGCATTTTTGTTTTTCAAGTACAATAACCTTCCTGGACTTCTTTCATTTTTCTCTACTTCTTGGCTACTAGGATATTATCAACTTTCCCAACCCCTAGCCCTTCTATCATGCATTTCTGTGTTTAAGTCTGTCAAACATGGACTGAAATTTCTGAAATGTGAGTCAAAATTAAACATAATATTCTTTAAATTGTGTGAATCAAGCATTTTCTCTCAGGAGTGAGAAAAGTGTATAAGACACATAGGCAGTGAGGCAGAGAATTTGAATTTGTATTAAAACTAAGTTTAAAAAGAACTGGGTGTCTTATTTGGAAATAGCCACGTCTCTATTTTAAAAATAACAAGAGGAACAATAATATGGCTAGTATGACTTAAGAGTTGACTGAATTACTCTGTAGAAATTAAAAATATGTGTCTCTATAGTAAAGATGATGCTTACTTGTTGAAGAGGAATCAATGTCATTTTTTTAATCAGGGTAGTGATGCAATGATTGTCATGTCATTGATTCAGTGACAAGAAATAAGAGAAAAAAAGAACAATTGTATCTTTTACCAGTGCTTCTCTAGATCCAGTGTTAGAGAAGCATGCATCTAGAATTAATTATTCTTCTTTCCATAAGGTCATAAAATGACATATTGCACATACACAAATCAAGTTAAATGGCTTTGTGATTGTTGCAGTTAGCTTTAAGTTACAAAATGAAAACTGCCTACACTTTGAATGTTTCTTTTCTTTTGTTTTTCTTTTTTTGAGGGGAGTCCCTGTAAAGTTCACCATAAAGACTTTTTTCTAAGAGGAGAATCTATTACTTGTGGAAATAAAACAATATTTATTGTGTAAAGAAAGCTTTTTTCTAATAGTCAGAAGAGGTCTCAAGGGAGTTGCCCACCTTAAAGACACTGGCAATTATTTAAATATGAACAAAATGAGATATATTTAAGCCATATGACTAGAATTTTATTAACTTTTGAAAACCAAACATTTCTTTAGAACTTCTCCTTTATTCTCTCTTAATATCATTTTAACTCTATAGTGAAGTTACTAATTAACATTTGAACACAGGCCATTCACAAACTGTGAGCTAAGATGGCAAGAAGTCACCAAGAAGCAAGCCCTCCCTGTGAATCAGCAACATGAGCAGGCCACTTGGGAGAGAGCCAGATCTAGGCCCTTCTGGCCTGTGGTTCAGTAAACAAGAAAAGCCAAGCCCCCACCCCAATAGCAACTGGCTGACTTGTAGAAACACAGGTTCTAATGATAGCTATCAAGGGAAAATGCAATTTAGCATCTGTAGTGTTTGGTGCTTCCCTGACCTTGCAGGTCTGAAGCTGGTACTCTGATCATCTGTTCAGATGATAGCAATATGCAGTATAGCATCTATGGGGGATTTCTTTCTGAAGGTGGTAGCCATTGTTACCTCACTATTAATCTGATTTGAAGTCTGGTATTATTTTCATTGTTTTGTTGGGTGGGGTTTTGTTTTGTTTTGCTTGATTTTGTTATATGTTATGGCATGGGCAGGCATCTGAAAGATAGCAAGATATATTATGATAGTCATTTTCTTGTTTGAATTCCTTTATTTCATTCATTATTTTGTTTTTATGGAATCTATTCTGTTCTGTTTGATTATTACTGTGTCTGAAGGCATGTGCCAGCTATTTTGACGAACAAGAGATATTATGGTAACCATTGTTGGTTTTGCATTGTTTTGAAGTTTTGTGTCACTTACACTGGTTTGTTTTGATTGTATTTATTCTGTCTTATTTTGTTTGGGTTTATTGCCTTTCACATAAAAGAAGTTGAACAGAAACCAAGGATAAATAGCAGGCAAAATTTTAAAGTGAAGCCAAGCTGACTTTTTTAACCCCTCACTCTTATTCATGCACAACTCTTCTTTACATGGTTGTTACTTCCCAGCCATTATTCACAATTGATATGCCAGCTCTTAATATCCCAAGACTTCTAGAAGCAGTTTTCTGTTGCAATATTTACCAAATTGTGCTCAAAACTCCCTACTTGCACATTTGCTTAAGGCCGTCACATAAGAGAATATCTGACAACTTTACAAGTGACTGTGTTGTACAATGAGAATTTAATGTGCCATACTTCTATAAATGCACTCTTATTGTAAACTAGAGCTATCTAGACACCCAATATAGGATATAAAATATAGGATAAAAAATGTGCACCTGTCTTTGAGGAGAGATTTTACTCAAATCTTAACCTTTTTTTTTTTTTTTTTTGTACTGATGATTGAACTCAGGACCTCGCGTTTGCCAAACAGGCACTTATGCTGCTGATCTAAACCCCCAGCCCAATCCTAACATTTTTGAATATGCTTACCCTTATCAATATTCTATCTTATCTACATATCTACCTATCTATTTATCTACCTATCTAACCTGTATATCCTAAAAGCAGTGAGGTAGAATAATGATTACCAGAGTTTGGAAAATTCTTTCTCTGACTATATTCAGAGATGACTCTTGATAATAAAAAGCAAGAATAACATCGCACATTACTCATTATCACTATTTTTCTCAAAGTTTTATCTAAAGGAATCATATATAGAAATAAGGCTATCACTTATCCAAATGGCCCCAAATGAAGGATATATTTATGTTTTATGGAGGCTAGATTCTACTTAGCCATAAATATAGAGAGACACTATAAAGTCACATTGTTAAATTGACACAAAAAATTAAAATAATGATATATACATAGATAATTTTGAGAAATAAAAGAGAAAAGTAAAATGTGCTCATAATTATTTTTATGTATCAATTTTTGGGTGTTAACGACAATTATAATGTGTATTCATCCTTTTTCTGTTGAAAAGTCATCTGAATAAAGCATTCTAAGTTCTTGAATGATAATTTACTTTTCTTAAATAAATGGATGCCAAGACAACAAAATTATGTTGGCATTGTCTAATTTTTATGTGTCCAGTATTTGTTTGCTAATTAAAATATTGTTTATTGAGTGTCTTTTTTGTTCTAGTTACTGTGTTAGATACTTAGAAATATACAAGTGAAGAAGAAAGATTACACATTAAGTCCTCAAATTACAAATGAGTTGCATAACAGAATTATTCGTTAAGTTGAATTCATCTGTAAGCTGACAAAGTGAGTCTTATACAGGAAACCTGGGAACATTCACATCTTGAATGTTTATAAATTAAGGCCTTATTATATTTATAAGCTCATGTCAAAAACTATGAAAATACGTCACTCAGTTCTTATCTGTTCAGTTTAAAGTTTAAAAGACAGCCCAGTTAAATCTCCAAGTATGCAATTTCTGATCCTTAAAAGGAGCAACAGTAATTTCTAGAGATGTCTTTTTCTTTCCAAAACACCTAGACTGGGGTAAGAGACGTGTGTGTGGGTGTATGTGTATGTGTTACATATGAATGAGGGATGAATAGCTTCCAGAAAAATAATTCTATTTTAATCTTAGATGCAAAAATTTGAGAAATTGAATTTAAAGAAATCTCCTTGCTCATCTACATAATATAATTATCATACATATTTTGTTCTGTAAAAGGCTTAGCTCAGGAAAATACATTAAAAATAACTGGAAATTATAACTTAGTTGCTATATTAGATTTTCTTAAAAAGCATTTTATTTTGACAAGTATTAACTGTAGATATTAATGGGGTTCAGTGTGACACAGTACATATGCATACATTGGCCTCAAGTCAAATCCAGCTGCCTTTTGACTAAGAATCCCTTGAATACAGGGAAAAGCAAACAGGGTCACATTATACAAAGTTTTAAGACAGGTAAAGTTATCCTTTGCATGTTATGCAGCTACCTACATATGTCTTCAAATAAATGTCAATCTAGCTTTGGTAGGAATCTAGCCACTTCTAAAATAACTAAAATCTGTATTTATTCTTCAGGAATATGAGAAAATAATTGAGAAGGCTGGGTTTTTCCCATGTGAAGGACAAACAGTGGCAGATAATTTAGAAGA
Source organism: Cavia porcellus (assembly GCF_034190915.1). Taxonomy (NCBI): domain Eukaryota; kingdom Metazoa; phylum Chordata; class Mammalia; order Rodentia; family Caviidae; genus Cavia; species Cavia porcellus. The sequence goes on from NW_026947486.1 coordinate 53,176,313, forward strand.
TAAATTTAAAAAAATGTGTCCTAGATTATAATAGACTTTAACTTTAAATAATATGAATTTTAAAATATTTTTATTTCAAAATTTTACAGTTAAGTGAAGGTATAATGTTACTAGTGTAATATAAATTTATTTGCTTGTGGCATTTTACTTTTTTAAAAATTTTTAAGGAAAGTGTTAATACTTCTTGTTAAGAAAAAAAAATTCTGAGGAATACTGAACTCCCAAAACATAAACATTTCCTTAGTGAGTCAACTATTAATGTACTAGATTAGATAAGATAGGTAAGAAGGGGTCTAAGAATGGTCTGCATGAAACCCTGACATTGCAAGGCCTATATGTGACCAACATTCACTCATGCTGAAATATACTGAATTTGAGCATAAGCCATGACACAGCCACTTGTACTATCATTCATAAATGGCAGAAAGTCCTAGAAAAATTATTAGTGGACTAGGTACTTCACTACTTCACTTTTTCACTGAATATAGGTGCAAAACAGCAAAGAAGAGTGGTTTTGATACTCATGGAAGGTAGAATTGCCATTAGTAAACTTACTATGTATTCCAAAAATCTAATGTTTATTTCAAAACAAAACAAAACACACAGAACATGTACAACATTCCAAACTAGTGAAGTATTAGTTTGAAACTTAGTACTACACAAACCCAAAATGTATCATAACTTGTCCCAACCTCAAGTTAAGTGACATTTTAGTATTGCTCACATGATACTATAATTGGATTCCTCTAGCTCCTGAGTCTTTGTTTTGGGCAAGAAGAAGGAAGTCGACACAAAAGCAAACATCAGATGATGAGAAACTGCCAAATGTGTGTTTATTAGAAAAAATAAAACCTTTTCACTAGTCAGAGAAGAGTTTTATGTCAGGCAGACACTATAATTTCACTCAAAGTTTTTATAAAGTTGTTATGGAATACGTGCCAGAAAGCAGGGATGCTCCTAGTTACAGGTAGGTATTTTTGATATTCTGAGAGCAAACTGCATCATTTGTATTTTATTTCTTCCAAGGTTTCTCCCATATGCTTATGGCTCTGTTCTTTCAACCCTGAATTTTGTTAGGCCCTGGTAGTTCCTCTTTGCATGCTATTCACTTAGGCCTTGACTTGTAGGTTGTTTTAAATTAACTATTCAAAATCTGTGATCTGTCTGCTTAATTTTCTCTATCTCCTGGCTTTAATACTTTTACCTAGAATTCACAAACTCTTGTGAAATGAATTTGCAAACAGAGAATTATCCTAAATCAGAATACAATTTAACTTTTCTTGCCCATTGTTATACGAATCTTTAGTTTTCATACAGTATCAGTCAGCCTACACTGAACATGAAAACACTAAAGAAACAAATGTTGAGATAAGGCATATATAACTTTGAAAATGATGTCTGAAATTCCTGCCAATCCCCATGGGATTATTTTGGATCTTTTGAAATCTACAGCAGTTGCAAATGCCCCATTTGGTATTTTAAAAAGCTACCAATTGATAGCTGTTACAAATTTTTTTTTTTTTTTTTTTTTTGCTTTTCAATATTTTCCTCAAAAAAGCAGAAGAAAATGGTCTGGAAGGTAATCCATATCAGAGCTTTTAGGTAAATTTTGCAATCTGGGCAGATGCATAACTATTTAGTTATTAATGATGTAGGGGAAAATCAACTCCATTAAAAATTTTTGAGCCTGGGTAATACCTACTTATGGCTTTTTATCATTATGATTTTTGGAAGAACTCACATACAAGAACAATATGTGTCTTTTTTTAAACTGGAAATGCAAGGAGACATGATGGCATGCCTATAATCTTAGCACTCAACAGGTTGAACAGGAGGCTCACCCCGCGGCCATCCTGAGCTACATGTGAGTCCACTGCAGCCTGAGCCTCATAGTAAGGCTCTGTTCAAAAAATAAACAAACAAACAAACAAAAACACTACCTGGATCTGCAATCACATTTTGCCAAAATTATTCAGACCAAACATGAGCTTTTGTCTGAATTACCAAGGCAATTATACATACCCCTAGAATCCCTAGTGATTGAAAAGAGTGAGGGCCTGATTGCAGTAAAATGTTGCATTTCTTTGTTTTCATTTTCTTAGTTTTTTAAATAAAACAAAGAAAACATAAGATTTTAGAACTCCTAGTACTATATTTTGTGAATAATATAGGGTTTATTTGCAAACTAGAAGCAACATAAGACCTGAGAAGAACAAGCAAGAGGAGAGTAACAACTTGAAAAAAATCTGTTATCTTACTTTAAACTCTTGGAAACTTTGTGACATACTACACTGTGGAGTCTCCTGCTCTGTTGGAGAAAAAATAAATAATCCACAGAGAAGACTGGAGAGAGAAAGTTTCATAGTTTTAACAGTTTAAATGCATCATGGTCTTTGTTTAAATACAATCTTGATGAATTGTTCTTGAAAATGATATTGATCTCAGTAATCAGTCTTGCTGCTGTTGTCAAAAAGAGTTTTTAAGCAAAACTACATGGTCCATTATTTGCATCAGAACTAAGAGAAGAAATACATTTAAGTCAAAATTATTGCTGATGTTTCTGAAAATTCTAGAGATGTATATAAACTCCTATTTAAAATAAAAATGATTTCAGAAATAATCACTACTGGATTTGTTTCATCTCTTATTGATCCCCTGAATACTATTTTAAATCCTGTAGCCTCCTGTTATTCACACATCACTTTAATGGGCCAGGCTGTAGTAACTGAGCTCTGCCCTTGCAAAATGAAGGCAAGACCAGCACTAAGATTCCATCTTACACCAGAAAGAATTGCAATCATCAGGTGAGCCAGTGGTGGCACAGGTTCTATATAATCTCAGAAGTCAGGATGCTAAGTCAAGAGGCTGACCTCCAATCTGGGCTACATAGTGAGTTCAAGACCAGTTGGAGCTACATGGCAATACTTTGCCTCAAAAATAAATAAAAGATGTCAAAGAACAACAAATCCTGATATGGCTGTAGTGAAAATGGAACCTACCTACATTGTTTGTGCAAATATAGACTAGTATAACTATTATGGAAATTAGCATGGAGATCTCTCATAGAACTAAAGTTAGAAATCCGTGTAACCCAGCTAACCTCCTATGTATATTTTCTAAAGAGCTAAACATCATATTACAGTAATACATGCATATCAATGCTTGCAGAAGAGCAATTCATAGTACCTAGATCCTGGAAGCATCCAGTACATCAATCAACAGATGAATGAATAAAGAAAATGTGATATACATAAGAGAATACTACTAGAATATAAAGAAGGATATATTTGAGACTTGCAGGAAATGGATACATCTTAAAAATACAATTTTGATGAACTAAATCAGTCACGCAAGCTAAAACACTATTATAGTGTCTCTCATTTGAGTAGGCAAAGCTCAAACAAAGAGAATAATAAAGGGTGAATAGAGAAAATGAAAGGAGTAGATCTCTTGCAAATGGGAAAGGGTCCAGAAAATTGAGGAAGAGAAGAGACAGGAAGAGAAAGGATGAATATAAACATTGTATGTCAAAGCATGAGTTACAAATAATAATAACAAAAAATGAAAATGGAGAAATGGAATTTAGCGGCAGAAGATAAGAGGAGGGTGAGAAGTGGAAGGGGATTTAGAAAAAGAAACAAGCAAAATAAAAGAAAAAAGAAACAAGCTGTATTATACACAAGTATCCATTTCCCAAGATGAATGTAAAATCATGTACTGCAAACATGTACTAATAAAATAAAATTACAATAAAAAACAAATAAGCACATATAAACAAACTTACAAACCTGGTTAATGGTTAAAATAAACATCTCACCAACCAACCAACATCAATAAACTGCAAATTTGAGTGGTATTTTTCAGTTTAAAATCTTTAGAGATACCTACATTAGTACAAAAGCTTGGAAAAATAGAACAAACTTTAATTCTGCATGCTAAACTGAGTCATTTGAAAGACTTACCTGGAAGGTTAAGAATGAATTTAGAAATTCTAGTGGGCTTGTATTTTTGAAGGCTATGGATTTCAAGTTCTCTATTATATGCCTTGGAATGAACACAACAGTTCACCTACCAACAGTAAAAGACTTGTTGCTTTTTATGATAATAAGTCAACTCAGTGGTTCAACATTAGCTCAGAGATTTTTATCTACATTCTTAGACCATAATGAAAATTCCAGAAAGAAGACTTTGGTATACTGAGTTATCTGGAAGGTAGAGCTCCATGGACAAGTGACCTAATAGTCTACTGAATTTTACATTCCAACCATAAGTATGCACAAGAGCAGCAGCAACACTGCCATTCAGTGCCTTCTGTAGGCCCAGAGAATCTACCCTGGACTGAGGAAGAACAACAAAATACATGGTCTAAAAATACTGAATTTAAAAAGTTGAGTAAGTTAATACCATGAAATTTCTATATAATAAGTATAAATCAAATGGAGTAAAAACATTTATGCTCAAAGGGAATAAACTCAGAGCTGTATCTTGACAATTCAAAAAAAAAAAAATATATATATATATATATATATATATATATATGGTTTTGGAAACTGAATACAGGGCCTGTGTTCAGAAATTTAACACTGAATCATATCCTAAATATTTTAAATTAATTAATTAGTTGATTAATTTATTTACTTACATTTTGAGAAAGAATCTTTTTAAATTGTCTACCCAAGCGAAAGCTCAGACTTGCGATCCTTCCTGCCTCAGCGTCCCAATATTTCGAGATTACAGGTGTGTATCACCATATCCAATTTAGACAAATTTTTATCCTCTTACAAAACCATATTAAGTAAATGATTAGATATTTTGGCTAGAAATAAACCAGTTTATATTTAGAAGAAAAGCAACAAAGCAAGGTAAAATAAAATAGCACTCTAAAACCACTTTACCCTGAACTTTCTTGTATTTATTATATGAAACCATGAAAGAACAGTGTGAAATATGGGGAGAGTTAACATTACATCGGAGTAGCCTGGCAAGCACTACTCCAAACATATGACCAAAGTTATCAGAAGTGACACTCAAGTTGATTGCATGTACCCTTGCTATGACACGTGATAAGAGTTGCACTTTTCTTGCACTGTTTTCTTCCCAACAACCTATTACCCAAATCTAACACCGATAAAAACATCACAGAAACCCAAACTGAAAGGAAACTGTACCAAATACCTGATGAGTACACTTGAAAATTGTCGAGGTCAAAAAAGAATGAAAAACCTGAGAAACTGTTGTAGCTCAGAATAGACACATGTAAATCTAATATAAAAAGAGGAAAACACTAGTGAAATCTGCATAAACCATGGAGTTAATATTAATGTATGCAGTTTTGTTCCTTTCCTGTGATAAATGCATTACAGTAGCATAAAATATTAGCAGTAAGGGAAACTGGATTTGGAGTATTTGAGGATACACTAGCATTTTCTTATTAATATATGTTTGAAATCCATAATAGTTACATTCATATTGGAGAATTGATATATATATATATAAATATCATTTCTTGATCATCATCAATCCCTTTACATCCCCTTCCTAACTTTCCTCTCCACCTTTCCCCTTCTCCAAAATTCTACCTCCCTGACTGCTACTATCTCTCTTTTATTCTACTCTCTACTTGATTTATCATTTCCTTGGATAAAAGAAATTGTGATATTTGATTTTCTATTTTGGACTCATTTCAAGTAACATTATGGTAGCACCAAAAGACAACAATTGCTACCAGGGACATTGTTATTGGGACTGGAAGCTCATATAACTGCTATAGAACTCAGTACAGAGATTCCTAAAATTAAAAAAAAAACCTAAAATAAAGATTTCATACTGGGTATATTTCTGAAACAGCTAATAACATCACATTATAGTAATATATACATACCTATGTACCTATGTTTACAGCAACACATTTCACATTAGATAAGTTTTGGAAAGAGCCTAGATGCACATCAACAGACAAATGCATAGAGAAAATAGGCATATATACATCATAGATTACTATTAAGTAGTAAATTGTGACATCATATCATTTACAGAAAAATAGATGGATTTTGGTAGTGTTTTTGTAACTTTTCTGGAACTCTATTAACATATAAATTTAAATTTTCGTTAAAAATATAAACTAAATTCATCTGATAAAATGAACCATGAAATCTTTAAATTAAAATTTTACATACTATCATTTCTGAATCAAGATATGTTTGAAGTGAAACCTTTAACCATTTTTCACAGTTTTTGCCTTTGAGAATGCAGATTGCAAGTAGATATGAGAACTCTCAATTTGGCTATATTGTAGCTCTATTTTTCATCATTATAAACATAGATTTGCCTTATAGAAACAGTCTGAATATTTCAGGCATGTTTGCTTCAAACATGTATAATTACTATCTATGACATATATAAAAAAGTCTGTATTATGTAACTTTTCTATAGAGATAGATAATAGATACATACATACATACATATACAGACAAATAACAGAGTTCTAACAACCAAGTCAGAAAAATCATTCCAGGGAAATAGTTCCTGAAGTGCAGAAAAATGAGCTTCCTCTGCTTCTTACTTATCTCCTTAGAATGAGACGGGGTGGAGCTTCAAGTTTTCTCAGGTTTGAGGCTTTGAAGGGTTTATTGTTAAATCTGAGAAAACAAAATGAGAAGTGGGATATTCAATGAATTATTTAACATACAATCTTGGTAGTATTTTAGGTATATACTTATTCTTCTGTTATAAGACAGCACTTAGGTATTTCATTCTTGTTTTCTACTGCCAAAAGTAAGTGTTTCTTAAAGTATAAGAGCTTAAGGAAAACAATTTCTGTGTATATCTGTATTCTTAAAAAACACTGTTTATAAAATCTTATAAGATTGTTTAGCACTGCTTGCTACACTCACACTCAAAATTCAATAAAACAACTACACATAATGCAATAAAGTAAGGAAAAATACACTTCCACTATGGGATAACTCAGAACATTAATTTTAGAAGAGAACTGAGTAAGACAGTCAACATGGTTAAGTAACATTAATAGTCTTCAGAGTAATATGTTATAGTGATTATTTTGTAATATGCATAGTTAAGCTTTTTCCACACTTTATAAAAAGTTTCAAGTTCATATTTCACATGAGCATTCTAGTTCAAAAATTAGTTGCTTGGTTTGTCGTAAATTGAGCTATGCATGTATATTAATGGGGACCATGTGATTTCTTATATGTATGCAATACTTCACACATTATTTTTATTTTTGATTTTTGACATTTTCAAAGTCAACTGATTTATTCATGGTATGCATAAGTAAAAGTATAGCTTTTAGAAGCTTCAAAGTAAGCACTTTTATAAGTTCTAGATCCTGTTTTTCAACAAAGGTTTCCATTTCACATTTCAAGTTACACATAGAAGCATTTTGGAATAGAGATGACACAACTCTATAAGCAATACAAATTTGTTACTACAATATAAAACAAATGTGGAAATTCTAAGATGCTTTCTAACATACCCTGGAAACTTTTTAAGAAATTTATGCCACTGAAACAAAAATATGTGTGAGTAAAAGTGTGTGTGTGTGTGTGTGTGTGTGTGTGTGTGTAAAGTTCTGAAAAGATTATGAAAATGTAATCAAAATTACTTCATGCTAAAATTAAAGTTTCTTTGCTATTTTTGAATATTTTATTTATGTTAAAATTTTTCTTTGCATTTATAGGGTTAAAAATTGAAAACAATGAGGTCAAAAGAAACTGAAGCTATATGAAATGTTTTACACATACTTATATGCATATATATTATGCACACACATACAAAATGGAAATAAAATTCAAAATGCTAAAAAAATACATATAGTTAATTCCAAAACTTTTAGGAGTTCCTTACAATTTTACAATTAGTTGAATAGGTCAGCATTTAGTTAATATTTCTATCATATTTGCCATACTTTATTATTTATTTTCTTAACCATTTCAGACTAATCAAAGATTTAATTTGCATTTGTGTCATTTACATCTTTGTGACCTAATGTGTCATAAAACAGACACTGTTTGGTTTATAATACATTTATAAAAGTAAAATTTACAAACCATAAAGCTTCCCATATTACACATATAATTTGATGATTTTTAGTAAGTTTTTGCATCTCATCACACAATTTAATTTTATAATATTTTGATCATTTTTAAAAGGTTTCATCATGTGCATTAACATCTTGTTACAACAACTAGCCCCAAGGAAACACTATTCTAATTCTTATCCCATTTTCTGAGTATTTCAGGTAAAATGAATCATACAGTATGTGCCGTATTTCACTCAATGTTTTTGAGATTGATCCGTATTTCTGTATCGTCACTTCATTCTTTTTCTCAAGTGAGTATACTGCTTATTTTATACATTGACAGTTGTTTTTATTTTTTTTTCATTTTTGGACGATTATGAGTAACATTTCCATAAATATGGACATGTCTTAGTGTGAACACAGATTTTTATGTCTCTTGGGTAGAAGAGTTGGAAAATTTGTTATTTTATATTCTTTTTTTAAGAGAAAAAAAAGAAAGGACATGAAAAAACAAAGCAGTAAAAGGGTACAAGTAATAGAGAATTTCAAGAAAAAAATATATACAGTAAGAAATCACCAGTTAATAGGTTACATATTATCTTCCCAGAAACAGTTGTCCAAATTACAAAATTAAAGCATATAAAGTGGACATTCATACAGTGACATTGTAGACAGTTCCATTCAGTGATTCAACAAAAGCTCAGTAATATGGTTTTCCATCCTACACACTCGAACATACCTGCGGTTATATCCCTTAGCCAACCTTCCTTTCCTCTTTTTTTTTTTTTTTTTTTTTTTTTTTTTACAATAACAATTAGACTTTTTGGGTTTTATTACTCCCGCGGTTCTTATTACTTTTTTTTTTTTTTTTTAAAGAGAATAAAACCCAACGTGACTAAGCAAAACAGAGTCAGTTAGAACAGAAGGGTGGGCATAGTACATGATGCAAAAATAGAATACCAGGTGATCAAAAGTGGTCACCATTGTGCCGCTTGTATTTTTAAACTGAGTTGCCAATATTATCAGATGTAATAGAATTGATCAAAACTGCAGAACAAGACCAATAAAACCTACACTGGAGACCTTACAGGACTTCAAAAAAAGGATAATATTCAAACCACAATGGGCATCATAGTATATCTTATTGCCTTCAAAGTGGTTGCCTATACCTTCAAACTTGATACTATCAAACAAAATAGAATATAGTAGAATCAGACAGAACAAGATGGGGAGAGCAATGCTGGGGTTCAAATCAGGTTAATAGGAAAACCAAGAAAGTTACTATAGTATGTCCTGCTATTTTTTAATTTAGATTTCCCTTAATTAAAAAAAAATGAGGGAAAATAGATTAACTTAAAAAAGAGGGGAGATTGAGATAAGAGAGGACATTGTAACAGAACAATGCAGGTCAGAACCGAAGAATTCAAATTCATTGTGTTTCACCACGAGATAATCTAACATAATAATAGTCGCCATAGTGCCTCTTTCCTTAAATTATTTGAGTGTAACTTCGTATGCTATAACATCAAGCACGTTAAGACAGCTATTCAAGAGAATGCAAGAATTACAGGATATTTAGAACCAGTGAACAGAAAACAAACAATGGTTTCTATATTATCTCTTTGCCTATAAAGAATTTTGTTTATACTATAGCAAATAGTGAAACATAGTAAGATACAACATGTTAAAACCAGTGGAAACAGATGTACCACAGGTTGATGGGACTGCGAAACAAAATGATATTAAATCAGCACTAGCTTTTATGTTGTCTTGTTTTCTTCAAAACAGTTTTCATACTATCATAGATGCTAAAATCGAACAACCCAGGTTAAACCCATTGCAATTAATGTGTGAAAACATTACATGACTTAAAAACAATATGATCAGGAATCATGATTACCACATACTTTTATGTATTATTACCACTTATTACACTAGGGAAACTATTCGATATTTATACATGTGAGTGTGATTTATTTCTCTTAGGAGATGCTCTCAAGCCGTGTCCATTTATTTATACATGTCTCAATGTGATCATTCTTTATAGCTGAGTAGTATTCCATTGTATAAAAGTACCACAACTTTTTATCCATTCTTCAGTTGATGGACACTTAGGTTGTTTCCAAGATCTGGCTATTACAAATTGTGCTGCTATAAACATGGGTGCACATATATCACTGTGGTATGATGCTTTCAGTTCTGGGAATATGCCTAGAAGTGGAATAGCTGGGTCAAACGGGGCTTCCAGTCACAGTTTTCTGAGAAATCTCCAGACTGACCTCCAAAATGGTTGCACTAGTCTACATTCCCACAAAAAGTCCAGGAGAGATCCTTTTTCCCCACAGCCTCTCCAGCATTTGTTGTTGGTGGTTTTCTTGATCTTGGCCATTCTTTCAGGAGTGAGAAGAAATCTATGTGGTTTTAATTTGCATTTCTCTAGTGACTAATGATGATGAACATTTTTTCATGTATTTATTTTCCATTTGTATTTCTTCATCTGAGAAATGTTTATTAATCTCAGATGCCCACTTTTGGATTGGGTCTTTGAATTTTGGAGGTCTATTTTTTTTTTAATTCTTTATATGTTTTAGACAGAAGTCCTTTCTCTGAGGGGCAGTTGACTAAGATTTTTTCCCAGTTTGTGGCTTTTCTTTTCACTATGCTGGAGATTTCTTTTCACGTGAAGAAACTTTTTAATAAGAGATGATCCAAGTTATTGACTCTGAGAAGTATTTCCCGTGTGGTTTGAGTCCTATTCATGAATTCTCTACCTACAACTATGTCTCCAAGGTTTTTACCCAATTTGTCTTCCAATAGATTTAGTGTTTCTGTTTTAATATTTAGGTCTTGGATCCATGTACATTTTATTTTAGTACATGATGATAGACATGGATCTAGTTTAATTTTCGGCATATGGAGAGCCATTTTTCCAGCATCATTTATTAAAGAGACTGTTGTTCTCCCAGTGAACATGTTTGGCCCCTTTATCAAAGATAAGGTGGTTGAGTATTTTTGCAGTTGTGGTTGTATCTTCTAATCTATTCCACTAATCTTCAGCTCTTTTTGGTTCCAGTACCATGTTGATTTTACTACAGTTGCTTTGCAGTCTACCTTCAAGTCGGGGATTGTGATCCCTCCTGCCTTGCCTTTGCTGCTTAGAACTGTCCTTGCTATTCTAGGCCTCTTCTCGCTCCAGATGAATTTTAGGAGTGATTTCTCGAGTTCTATGAGGTATGTTGATGGTATTTTTTATCAGGATCGCATTGAATCTGTATAAAAGTTTTGGGAGAATGGCCATTTTCAAATACTTATTCTTCCTATCCATGAACAAGGGATGTTTTTTCCATTTTCTGAGATCATCTTCAATTTCATTTTTCAGTGTATTATAAATTTCCTTGTACAGGTCTTTCACTTCTTTCATGAGAGTAATTCCTAGATATTTCATTTTTTGATTGCTAGAGTGAAGGCTGTGTCTTCTCTTATTTCTCTCTCTGTGATTTTGTTTTTAGTGTATAGGAATGCTATTGATTTTTGAGTATTAATTTTATATCCAGCTACATTACTGAATTTATTTCTTATATCTAGCAGCCTTTCAATGGAGTTTTGGGGATCTTCTATATAGAGTATCATGTCATCTGCAAATAATAATGGCTTAACTTCTTTATTTCCTATCTTTATGACTTTTATTTCTCTCTCTTGTCTAATTATTCTGGCCAGTATTTCCAGTACTATATTAAATAGGAGCAGTGATAAGGGACATCCTTCTCTTGTGCCTGATTTTAAAGTAAAGGCCTTCAATTTTTGGCCATTTAGTATGATACTGGCTGTTGGTTTGTCATAGATGGCCTTTATTATATTGAAGTAAAGACAATCTATTCCAATTTTCTGCAAGGTTCTTATCATAAATGAATGTTAGATCTTATCAAAAGCTTTTTCTGCATCTATGGAAATAATCATTTGGTTCTTACTTTTGGCTCTATTGATATGGTGCATTGCATTGATTGATTTACATATATTGAACTATCCCTACATGCCTGGGATGAATCCCACTTGGTCATGGTGTATGACCTTGATTATTTGCTGGATCCTATTTGCCAATATTGTATTGAGGATTCTGGATCTGTGTTCATTAGGGAGATTGGTCTGTAGTTCTTTTTCAGTTGGGACCTTTTCAGGTTTTGGTACTAGAGTATATTTGCTTCTAGGAACGATTTATGAAGGATTGCTTCCACTTCAATTTTATTGAAGAGTTTGAGAAGTGTTGGAATTAGGTCTTCTTTGTATTTCTTGCAGAATTCTGCAATGAATCCATCTGGGCCTTGGCTCTTCTTTGTACATAAGGATTTAATTATGTTTTCAATTTCTTTAATAGAAATTGGGTTATTCAGTAGTTTTACATCTTCATGACCTAATTTGGTACTTCATATGCTTCTAGCAATCTGTCCATCCCCTCTGTGTTATCAAACATTTTAGAGTAGAGGTTTTCGAAATAGGTGTTGATGGTTTTCTGTATTTCTGTAGGGTCTGTAGTGATTTCTCCTCTTTCATTCCTTATTGCATGAATTTGAGCTTTTTCTTCCTTTTTTAAATAAGGTTGGCTAGGGGCTTGTTAATTTTATTTATTCTTTCAAAAAGCCAACTCTTTGATTCATTGATTTTCTGGATTGTTTTTTTAGTCTCCATTGCATTGATTTCTGCTCTGATTTTTATAATTTCTTCTCTTCTTTTGGCTTTGGGCTTGATTTGCTCTTCTTTTTTCTAGGTGTTTGAGGTGTAACATCAGGTTATTTATTTGTATTCGTTGTGTTTTCCTGATGTGTGAACTCAGTGCAATAAATTTTCCTCTGAGGATAGCTTTCATTGCATCCCACAGATTCTGGTAAGTTTTATTTGTGTTTTCATTTTCTTTTAGGTAGTGTTTAATTTCTTCTTTAATTTCCTCTGTGACCCACTAATTAATCAAGAGTGTGTTGTTCAGTTTCCATGTGTTTGTGGGAATTTTGTAGTATCTTTTATCATTAATTTTTAATTTCACAGCGCTATGGTCCAATAGCATGCAGTGGGTAATTTCAACCCCTTTGCATCTATTTAGATATATTTTGTGAATTAATATATGGTCTATTTTAGAGAATGACCCATACACTGCTGAGAAGAAAGTGTATTCTGTTGTTGGGTGGAATACTCTGTATATGTCTATTAAGTCCATTTGTTCACAGGTGCGATTCAATTATTTATTTGCTGATTATCTGTCTGGTTGATCTGTCCATTGGTGTCAATGGTGTGTTAAGATCTCCTGTTAAAACTGTGCTTCTGTTAACTTTTTTTTTTCATTTCTGTTAGTACTTGTTTTGTATAACTGGGTGCTCTGGAATTTGGTGCATACATATTTAAGATAGTTATCTCTTCCTCTTGGAGTTTTCACCTAACCAGTATGTAGTGACTATCTTTCTCCCTTCTGATAATTATTGGCTTGAAATTCACATTGTCTGTAAACAGAATAGCCACGCCTGCTTTTTTTTTTTTTTTTTTGGTGGGGGGGGTTCCTGTTGCATACAGTATTGTTTTCCATCTTTTAACTTTCAGTCTGTGGGTATTCTTTTGGGTTAGATGGGTTTCTTGTACACAATATATGGTTGGATTTTGTTTCTTGATCCATTCTTCCAGTCTGTTTCTTTTAATTGGTGCATTGAGACCATTTACGTTAATGGTTATAACTGTTATATATTTGTTTATTGTTGACATGTAATCTTTCTGCTGTTGCATCTTTATCTTTCAGTTCTGTTTAATTGTCTGCTTTGTTTAGTGGTTTTTTTCCTAAATGTATCTAGGCTGTCTTTCAGTATTCTTTGCAGGGTTGGCTTGGTGATCATGTAGTTGTTCAATTGTTCTTTGTCATGGAAGTATCTTATTTCTCCATCCATTTTGAAGGACAGGTTTGCATGGTACATCAGTCTAGGTTGGAAATAATTTTCCTTTGGGATCTGAAATACTTCACTCCGTGTTCTCCTTGACTTTATTGTTTGTGCTGAAAAGTCTTCTGTGATAATGATAGATTTTCCTTTTTAGGTGATCTTCTTTTGTCTCTGACAGCTTTTAATATTCTATTCTTTTGTTTGATTTCTGGGATGGACATTATTATGTGTCTGAGTGTAGTTTTATTTTGGTTATGGCTATTTGGATTTCAATATGCTTCATTGATTTTGATGTCAGTTTCCAATCTCATGTTTGGTAAATTTTCAACTATTACTTCTCTAAATATCCTCTTGATATCCTTTATATTGGCTCCTTCTTTTTCATTTTTCCCTATCAACCTTATGTTGTTCCTCTTTGCGTCATCTTGCAGGTGTTGAATTGTTATTTCCTGATTTCTTGTTAATTTTAAAAGATCTTTCCTTTCCTGTTCACTGACTGCAATCTTGTTTTCGAGCTCTGAAATTCTATCTTCACATTCATTGAGGCAGATTTTACAACTTTTGATGGAATTTTTGATGTCCTGTATATTTCTTTGCATCTGCTTTATGTATTCTGTTTGTTTCTTATATTGTTCATCCAGAGATTCTTTTTGTTTAGTTCCTCCAGTTTTATAACTGTGTCTTCTTTAGATATGTTAAGCATCTCCTTCATTTCTTTTATCATTTCTTCCTTTACCTGAGAGATTATTTCTAGTTTGAATTCCTTTAAGGCTTTGCAGAGTTGCTTCTTGATTTCAGTTACTATTATTTCAGGTATTTCAGGCATGTGGCATATATTTTCTTCTATACACATGGCTCCTAGGCTTTCTTGGGATGGGCTGGATGTTTGAGATTGCATTTTGGTTTTTTCATTTTGTCATTTTCCTATATTTTCGAGCTTCAAGTGTTCCAAGTGAGGGAGAGAGGTTAGGCAGGCTGGGACAGAATTCCCTGTCCCCTTCCCTGACTCACTGATCTGGACAGGAAGCCGAGGCCTGGTCCCCAGGCGAAGAAGAGAGTTCTGCTGTGCTGGGACGGTGTTCCTTGCCTCCACTGGATTTACTCATCCCCACAGGAAGCCAGGCCCTGACCCGTAGGCAAAGAAGAGAGCTCCCATGGGCTGGGGCGGAGTCCCCTGCTTCTGCTGTACTTACTTGCCCTACAGGAAGCCAGGGCCTGCCCCCCAGGTGAAGAGTTCCGCAGGGCTGTGGCTGGGTTCCCTGCCTCCCCTGAACTTACTCCTCTGACAGGAAGCGGGGGGCCTGGCCCCCAGGCAAAGAAGAGAGTTCTGCGCCTCCGCTGGACTCACTCGTGTGACAGGAATGTTATTTTATATACTTATGATTAACATTGTGTATATTCTTATAATTAACATTTTATATTCTTATAATTAACAATGTGAGGGTTTTCCATTTTCTAAATTTTAACTAATAGTCATGTTTTAAAATTTATTATTAAGTATTTCATGTAAATTTGAATTAGAAGATTTATTGTGATTTCAATTTGTGTCTCCTTTGTGATGTTTTGCATAGTTTCAACGGTTTAATGACTGAATCTTATATCATTAGTATTAATCTCTTCTCCATTGTTGGTACAAAATACCTGACACTCATGACTTATAGGAGAAGAAATTTATCTTGGCTTATCCTCCCAGAGTGATCAGATGGCTTTAAGGCAGAAATGGCAATGAAGATGTCCGTGGCTGAAAAAAGCTGCTCAGACTATAACCAGTATGAAGGAGACAGCAATAGTAAGAGCAAGCAAGCAAGCAAGAGAGAAAGTAGGAGGAGGAAGAAAAATAGGATGAGGAAAGAGAAAGGAGGAAGGAGGAAAATTAAAGAAGAAAAAGGAGAAGGAAAAGAAGAAGAAGGCAATAAGAAGGAGCCACAGATAAGGATATGTTCTCCAGTCATTTCTCCTTCAACCAGGCTCCACCTGCTAAATTCTACTGTGAACTCATGAAAAGACTAATCCCCTGATGAATATTACACTCACATGATCCAACCACTTTCTAAAAGCCCCACCTCTGGACACAAGACATTTGAGGAACATTTCAGATCTAAACAATGGCATTGTTTTGGTGACCTTTCCGTTGAAATGTTTTCCTGTTTTCAAAATTGAGTTGTTTATTATTGTTTAATTGAAAGTATTTGTAATATTGTCAAAATGTAAATCTAATATCATACAATTTTAAAATATTTCCTCCCAATTTTTCACTTTGTGTTTCCCAGCTATGTCCTTCTAGGGGCAACATTTTTATTCTTCATGAAGTCCAACACATCAAATTTTCTTTTATCACTTGTGAATTTGGTTGAATATGTTTAAATAAATGTTAATTCAAAAGTTCCTTCATAATTTGGGTTATTTGTGTATGTTTGCAAATATATAAGAAGGTTACTACAGAAATGTATTTCGTCATATGGGGAAATCAACTGAATATGATGATTGTATTTTCTGGATATTCAAAATGCAAAAATTTTTAAAAAGCAGATAATAGATTATCATTTAAATTGCCAAAAGACCATAGATTATGAACTTTATCCATGCTTTTAAAGGCTAAAGAATCTCTGTGCTTAGTGCTGACGCCCTTTAGCTATTTATCATTTTATTCTCTTTCCTGCCTCCCAGCTATTATTCGTCAATCCGATTCCTTCCACTCCTATTTACCATTATGATATCATCTCCTGTTATATGCTGTCATGTAGTTGATACTGCAGTTAACCCATTCTTGACCTTAGAACACATCTCAGCTCCTGGAATTCAAATTTTCTCTATCTGATCCTAATTACATAATGGATCAATGCTTGAGTTCAATGGATTTTATAAGACTTACATTTTTCCTTAAATCCAGTCTCTAACAAAACTAACAATGTGAAATCAAGGTTATTTTGATGGCATGTATTAGGAAAAAGTACCCACAGAGAGAAGGAAAAGATAATTCAAACATTGTCAAGAAAAACTGAAGACTAGTTTATTAGTTTGTAAAAAGAAATAAAATAAACCCATGTAGATTGCACATAGAGAGAGTCCACATTGGTTAAAGAATGATATAACTATTTGCAAATAGAAAAAAAAAATAAATGACCTGTCAAATAAGGATTACCTCTCTACATATTAATAAAAATACCAGAAACTTTTTCAGGGGAAACAAGAAGCAAATATATAAATAAATATTTAATTCAGACATTTTATAGAAATAAGCATCAAGTCTGAAATAATCCTTTGGTTCTCATGAAAAATGAATAAAATATATTGAAAGTAGGCACTCAGATATTACAGTTTATGGTTTCCTTTTGGCCAAAATGGGATTCATTGGTGGATTAATTATACTTTTTATTCTGACTGCTGAGATATAACAATGTTTAGGTATCAAAAAGCCATAAAACCAGGCAATATTCAAGTGTGTCTACATGTTTTATTTAAAACTACCTTCTCAATTGGATCAATTTGTCTATGCATGTTTCAAGTTTATGTATCTTTATGGCAGGGTAGTGCACCATTATGTATAAATATCACATTTTCTCTATCTGTTACTCAGTGAGTTGACATATACACTGTTCCCAAAATCTAGTTTCCCTTAATTCTGAGGAAAGACAGTTTTGTCTTTTCATTTGTTCATTTTTTCTTTGAAATATAGAGTCATTTTTTCTATGACTTTTACTGACTAACATTTTGGCCATTCGTTTAAGATTACGATGCACAGTTGATTCACTATTGTTATTTGCTAATTATTTTTATGAAATTTTGCTTTATCTTTTCATAAAAGTAAGAGGACTGTTCTTTATGCTTTCTTTTTAAAAATTTTAATTCAAAGAAAAAAAACCAAAACAGTAAAAGGTACAAGTAATACAGAATTACAAAAAATAATAAAAAGCAAGAGACCACTAGTTAACAGATTACATATTGTCATCTTAGAAATAGTCCGAGTTAAAAATTAAAGCATACAAAGTGGACATTCAAACAGTGAGACTGCAAACAGTTGTGTTCTATGATCAAAAAAATTAGTAATATGTTCATCTATCTTACAAACCTAAACACACTTGCAGGTGTATCCTTTAGAGCACTTCCTTTCCCTATCTTTTTTACAATAAAAAATACACATTTTGGGGTTTTTTAATCCCACAGTTCTTATTAATATTTTTTGGAAGAGAATAAAACCAAATGTGACAAAACAAAGCAGAGTCAGTCAAAACAAAGGATGGACATAGTGCATGATGTAAACACAGAATACAAGGTGATCAACAAGGGTTACCATAATGTCTCGTGCTACCTTAAAAAGAATTGCCTATATCATCAGGTATAATAAAATTGAACAAAACAGTACAGAACAAAACCAATAAAACCCAAATATTGGAGACATTATAGGACTTCAAAAGAAGATAATAGTCAAACCAGAATGGACATCATAGTGAATCCTATTACCTTCAAACTAGTTTTCTATACCCTCAAACTTGATACAATCAAACAAAAAAGAATAGAGTAAAATCAGCCAAAAAAAGATGGTGAGAGCAATACAGGGTTTCAAATCAAGTTAATAGGAAATCAAAAAAGTTACTGAAATATATTCTACTATTTAAAAAAAATTCCCTTAATTAAAAATAATAAAAAAATAAATATTTTTTGTAAAAAGAGGGCGATTAAGATAAAAGAGGATCAACAACATAACATTACAGGTCAGAACAGAACAATTTAACCAACATAGTGTTTAACCACAAGATATCCAGGCATAAAAGTAGTTACCATAGTGTCGGTTTCCTTGAAATATTTGAGCATAACTTTCTACACTATAGCATGAAATATATCAAGACAGTGCGAAACCATTCAAGAGGATGAAAGTATTACAGGGTATTTAGAATCAACAGACAGAAAATGAACAATGGTTTCTATATTATCTCTTTGCATATAAAAATATTTGTTTACTCTAGCACATATAATAGAATCCAATAAGTTAAAACATGATAAAACCAATGGAGACCGAATAACAACAATTGGATGGGACTGCAAAACAAGATGGTATTAAATCAGCACTAGATATTATGACGTTTTGTTTTCTTCAAAATAGTTTTTCACATCATCACATACAATAAAATCAAACAACCCAGAGAAAAACCATTCCAATTGATGAGTGAAAATTTTATAAGGCTTCAAAGCAATATAATGGGGAATCACGATTATCACATACTTTTATGTATTTACATCATTTCTTACACTAGGGAAACTATTCGGTATTCACATGTGTGACTTTGATTTATTTCACTTATGAGTATGGTCTCAATCTGCCCCCACTTATTTATTTATAAATATCTCAGTGTGATCTTTCTTTATAGCTGAGTAGTACTCCGCTGTATAAAAACACCACAATTTTTTATCCATTTTTCAGTTGGCGAACACTTAGGTTGTTTCCAAGTTATGGCTATTAGAAACTGTGTTTCTATAAACATGGGTGCACATATATCACTGTGGTATGATGCTTTCTGTTCTTCTGGGAATATGTCTGCAAGTGGAGTACCTGAAACAAATATGAATTCCAACCCAGGTTTTGAGAAATTTCTAGACTGACCTCCAAAATGGTTGCACCAGTTTCCACTCCCACCAGCGGTGCAGGAGAGTTACCTTTCCCCCACAGCCTCTCCAGCATTTGCTGTTGGTGGTTTTCTTGATCCTGGTCATTCTTTCAGGAGTGAGATGGAATCTCAGTGTGGTTTTAATTTGCATTTCTCTAATGAGTAATGACGATGAACATTACTTCATGTATTTATTTGCCATTTGTATTTCTTCATCTAAGAAATGTGTATTCATCTCAGATGCCCATTTTTGGATTGGATCTTAGAATTTTGGGGGTCTGATTTTTTTTAAACCTTTATATGGTTTAGAAAGAAGTCCTTTGTCTGAGGGAGAGTTCACTAAGATTTTTTCCCAGTTTGTGTGTTTTCTTTTCACTATGCTGGAGATTTCTTTTCACATGAAGAAACTTTTTAATAAGTGGAGATTCCAGTTGTTGATTCTGGGAAGTATTTCCCATGCAGTTTGATTACTGTTCATGAATTCTGTACCTATCCCTATGTCTTCAAGTATTTTACCCAATTTTTCTTCAAATAGATTTAGTATTTCTGCTTTAATATTCAGATCTTTGATCCATTTAGATTTTAATTTAGTACATGGCAATAGGAATGGTCTAGTTTTAGCTTCAGAGAGCCAGTTTTCCCCACACCATTTATTTAAGAGACTGTCATTCTTCCAGTGAACAATTTTAGTTTAGAGACAATAAAGCAAAACAATAAATGCAATCAAAACAAAGCAGTGAAATTGGTACAGAACTTTGAAACAGAAAAATAGTAAAACAATGAAGGCTACTATAGTATATCTTGCTATCTTCACAGTAGTTGTCCATTCTATCAGTTATCGCAAAATCAAACCAAACAAAATGGAATACACCCAATCAAAATAAAACATTGAATAAAAGAAATCAATTGATTTGTACAAAAAATGAAAACATTGGATTTCAAACATAGGTTAGACGGAAATCGCCATATTAGCTAAATTGTGTACTATTATCCTCCCAATAGATGCTCAGACCACTAACACGAGGCTTGAAAAGTCAAGCAAACAATATAAGCATTCAGTTGCTTTTTGTACTGCAGTTGCTATCAACTCAGCTTGTACTTTGAACTACCCACATAGTTTGAACAGCTTATCAGAAAGCCTGGCTAGTTGGATTCTTGATGGGCTCCTCCATGTTCCAGCATGCCTGATTCTCAAGAGGTGCTATCTGACTTTTCTCTTTCTAGGTCCCACTTGGCTTACCTATTTGTTTTTATATTTAAGTATGTAGTTTCCTAAAAAATCTGAAACTATGTACCATAACATAATTACAACTGGAAGCTATTGGTCAGCACATTTATCACCAAAGGAGACATGTGAACATTGTATAAAAGAAAAAAAGAGCACTATCTACTCTCTCGGTACATTTGTATTTTTACACTGAAGATCTATAGAGTCTGGAAAATAGTTAAATATTCATGCTTGCTTAACTCAGAAAAGATGATAAGAATTAAATTCATATTAAATTGTGCATGAATAAAATAATCAGATACTTTAAAAACCTTGAAAGGGAATTATATGCATAGAGTTTTCTACAGTGTATAAGATGAATTTATATATTTTTTCAGTATAAAAACTGTTTTTTGATGACTTATATTCAAAACATAACTACCATTATGACTTTTAAAATTCAAATATAAACAATATAGATTCTATAATTCAAGATAAATGTGATCAAACCCTGTCTCCCAAATAATTCTTTACATCTATCAAAAAATGAAAACTGCAAAAATAAACTATAATAATTTTGGTGAATCATCAAAATAGCACATAAACTTTAGGAAGTTTTTTCAGTGAATCAGATATGCTAAACTCAAACCTGCTTCAAAGGCATAAAAACAAAATCTTCCATTTTAGAATTTATTTATTTTTTTATCTCTATAATATTTTCTTTTTTATTTAAAGAGAAAAAAAGAAAGGAAATAAAATTAAAAAAACAAAGCAGTAAAAAGGTACAAATAATACAGAATTTCAAGGAAAAAATACAGTAAGATATCACTATTTAAGAGGGTACATATTGTCATCTTTGAAATAGTTGTCCAAATTATAAAATTAAAGCATGTAAAGTGAACATCGATACAATGAGATTGCAGACAGTGCCGATCAATGATCCAACAAAAGTTCAGTAATATGGATTTCCATCCTACACCACTCAAACATATATGCAGTTCATCTCCCTTAGACCACCTTCCTTTCCTCTCTTTTTAATAATAATTACACATTTTGGGTTTTTTTACTCCCACAATTATTATTATTTTTTGGAGAGAATAAAATCTAACGTAGCTAAACAAAACAAAGTCGTTTAGAACAAAATAATGGGCATAGTACATGATGTAAAAATAGAATATCAGGTGATCTAAAATGGTTACCATTGTGCCTCTTGCTATTTTTTTTAAAGTTGCCTATATCATCAGGTATAATAGAATTGATCAATGCAGTACAGAACAGGACTAATAAAACCTACACTGGAGACCTTACAGGATTTCAAAAGAAGATAATAGTCAAACCATAATGGGCGTCTTAGTGGATCTTATTGCCTTCAAAGTGGTTGCCTATACCCTCAAACTTGATACTATCAAATAAAATAGAATATAGTAAAATCTGACAGAACAAGATGAGGAGAGCAACACTGGGGATCATATCAGGTTAATAGGAAAACAAATAAGTTACTATAATATATCCCACTACTTTTTAATTTAGTTTTCCCTTAATTGAAAAAAATGTAAGAAAAAATAGATTAATTTTTAAAAAGGGTGGGATTGAGGTAAAAGAGGACATTGTATTAGAACAACACAGGTCAGAACTGAACAATTTAAGCATCATTGTGTTTCACCCCCAGATAATCTAACATAATAGTAGTCACCATAGTGCCTCCTTCTTTGAATTATTTGAATATAACTTCATATACTATAGCATCAACCATATCAAGTCAGTCTGTAGATATTCAAGAGAATGAAGAAATTACAGTATATTTAGAACCAGTTAACAGAAAACAAACAATGGTTTCTATATTATCTCTTTGCCTATAAAAATTTTGTTTATACTATCGCATATAGTAAAATATAGTAAGATAAAACATGTTAAAGCCAGTGGAAACAGGAGTACAACAGCTTGATGCGACTTCAAAACAAGATGATATTAAATCAGCACTAACTTTTATGATGTGTTGTTTTCTTCAGAATAGCTATTCGTACTATCACAGATACTAAAATCTAACAATCCAGGTTAAAACCATTGCAATTAATGAGTGATAACATTATATGGATTTAATCTATAATACTTTCAACTCTACCACCAGACACTGATTACTCAGAAGGTGAGGAAGGAAAATGAAAAATAGTGGATTATATACTATTGTTCCAATATTCTCCATGTTATTTGAAGATGATCAGGGAATGAATTCCTCTTCTTTATATGACAGATACTGCCAAAATCATCAAGCAGATTGCCTCTGATATGCACAACAGCAAGTTTTCTAAATTGAAAAACAGAGAACATGATAGTAAACTTCCATTTACTACAGACATCATATCAATGCAGCTTCCTCTCTACCAATTTTTTCAACTACTAAAAACAAACTGTTTGAGATTTCTGTAACTGAACTGCCTATTTTAAGGCAATTCTTAAGATAAATGCATATTTTAACATATCTTATTAAGCAATGTTGAAATTCAAAAGTTTATATTGTCTTTCTACACCCTACAGTCAATCACACGTACCTTCTTTTTTATTTATTTTTTAAAAAATTGTTTTAATTTTTTTAGGGAGGCAGGAATTTGAGCCACTGAGATAAATCCCCAGCCCACACATATCATATATATATATATATATATATATATATATATATATATATATAGATAGGTAGATAGGTAGATAGATAGATAGATATAGATATAGATAGATAGATAAGAGGGATTTTTCAATGATTTATCTGGGCAGAACTGCAGAAGCAGAATTCAGTCATTAAAAAATTTTATGTAAGATTAGGTTTTAGCTTATGTCCAACATACTACGTTAGGTTAGATCATTATTTGGATATACTCAAAATAAGTGAAAATGTTGTTTTCTCAATGATCATTTTTCAACCTACCTGCTAGCACTCTCAGTTTAAGTAATCAACACCAGCAGTTTCCGTGGAAAACAAATACAGAAAATCTCATGTCATCAAACAATGAACTAGACTAAATATATCAAACACAGCATTTTTCATTTCACTAAAAAGAACAGGTTCAGTAGAGCATTAAAAAAAACGTATTACCACAGAGACAGTTCTATGCCAGCATGTCAAACCTGAAATATCCATGTTACTTTTCCAATTCATGTGTCTCACAAAATCCTTCTGTCAAGGTTACACTCCCTAATAAAAGATGCAAGTTAATTCTTATCTCCCCTTCTCCAACAATTATGAACGAAATATCAATATCCAAGGGATGATCGAATTAAGAGCTATGAATTTGCAGGCATAATATAGTTCTTGATAAAAGATATCCAAGTATGTTATCCAATGTTCCTCAAAATACAAAAAAGTGGATAGCTTGTATATACTGCAGGACTTGGTCATCCTATCTCTAGCAGCAATAAGTTTGTATTTTATACCTGTAGCTTCTGTGTCCTTTATTTTTTGATTTATACTGTTTGTTTGTATTGATGTTTCACATTTCAATCATTCATTTATTAACAAAGAAAATTCTAGTGACTTCAATTAAATCTGCAATACATGTGCTTTGAGTTAATGATGAATAAGAATAAATTACTTGTCAGAATTATTATTAATATATTACTCTATAATGAATATTAGCATTAGGAATCTAAGGAGAATTTTTTAATACCTAAAGTGTATTAACTTGTGTGGCAAAATTGTCATAGAAAACTAAAACACCGATTTTAATTTCCTCATACATTTCAGTGGAAAGGGTTATTTCAAAACTTTTTAAACAGTTAAAGATCATAGAGTATGTGTGTAGAAGGCAAAACCTCAGTAAGGACAATTATTTTTATTAAAAGGTCAGAAGATACCATATTTTCTTTTAAAAAAGTTTCTCTTTACTTCCTCAAAAGTAATTACAATCAAAAGTATATTCTTTCTTGTACCAAGATGACATTGTTGACTCAAATTCCAAATGTTAAATATTTTAAATTCTGTATTCAGAAGAGAGGATAGTTTTTTCACTGATTCATTGACATGCTCAGATCTAGTAGTTCTTTTTGACCCAAGAATACATTTGCAAAACCTAAAACTAGGATAAAGTGTGCAGCCTGGACACATATAACTGAATAAAGTTAAACAGCTTACACCAAGGTCAAAGTTATGTTACCAGCCATGGCCTAACAGGGTGAATTGCCATCAATAAATAGTCATCAAGGGCCTTTATTGATATAATACACAAGAGATAGTAAAATTTCCCCATGATTTTCATTCTAGTAAATGCATTCAATGAAAGGAACTCTGGCTACTCCTTGGTCACCTCAGTTGGCTTAGAAACAAGAAAAATTTGAAGTGGTGGCCTTTTTCATAGGCTTATTTATGCTGGGGAAAGATAAGTCATCTCTCACAAATTTTGCAGATTGGCACTTAGGAAGTAATATGCAACTGACTAACCCACCCATAGGCCAGTTAGACCAATAATTTTTTAAATGTAACCTCAAAACCTAGTGTTTAATTTATTTCAACAAACATTTAGTTAGCTTCTTTAAAAAATGTGGTAAGTATTATATATATTATTATAAGTATAGAGGCCTTAAGTTAAGTGTGATCTTGTACCTGAAAAAAATCACTGACTGGCGGAGGAAGGCAGGCACAAATAATAAAAAGGTAAAAACAGGATTCTTTAACATCACAAATTAGAGACTGACTATAAAGAAGACTATAAGGATTAGATAGATGGAATGTGGAGCAAGGTTGGAAGAGAAGATGACATATACATTTTGGAAAAATATGCAGAATAAACTAAGGCAAAGGGATATGAACATATTTCTGAGACATCTACACAGATATGACTACAGTGGTTTTTAATTACAGAGTGGTCTAGTAAGTTTTTGCTAGAAATTTTAGCTTCACCTTTGTTTGTGTATTAATTTATTACTTTCCTTGTGTTTTAACTATAATGATAGTGTTATTTTTCACAGAAAATATGTTTTATCATACTTTTTACTGTGTATTGGGCTAGCAAACTTACCCTAATAAGTCAGTGAGAAAAGATAATTCACTGACATAATGAAACATCCAAATTTTTAAATGAAAATTTAAAATTAATTTCACTATAAACATCATCAAGGAGATGTGACACCTATATCAAACTGCCAGAAACACTAGAAAATTAGAGGAGGATCTTCTTTCTAGGACTATCTCCATGGAAACCCAGTAAATTCTGGAGCTGATTTACCTTATTGCTCACTGTGCCCCAGAAAATTACCCATCATCAGCTGGATAACAAAATATTAGGAGCAAGTTTCAACTGCACTTTATACACCATGAGCACAAGATGTCATGACACTTGATTACTGATTGTAACAAGATAGCTATCTTGAGAAATGGTAGAAATATTTTCATCAGTCACTGCTGTAGGTCTTTTGCAAAATAGTATGCTTCCTGAGCAAATTAATCTATATTTTTTCATCTGTATAGTTATATAACCATTTTTCATCTTTTTACATCACATTACATTTTCCAGTCTAGGGAGTAATGTGGAAATTGACCTAAAGCTGATGCAGGAAATAATTGCTGGAATGTCTCTATTAGTGAGCTGGTATAAAGATTGCCATGCTATCTGCCAAAAATATCAACCTCTGATGGTGTTTTTAGAATGTAGCTCTTCTCGTCTCCAAGTTATTCTTTGTACATGGTTACAGAGAGAAAATGGACATTATCACTAAAACTATTATTATATTAAAATGAATAATTTCAGAAATTCTATGAGGATAACGATGTTCAAAGTGTTTAGGAATTTCTGTAGAGGAATTAAAATTTTTCCCTCAAAGGAACTAATATTTGAAAGGGAAAAGAATACACTCAAATTTATTGATTACATCAGAGGGCTGAGGATGGAGGATAGATGTAGGCAAATTACACATTCAAAATTTGAGCTTGGGTGTTACGAGGATGAAGCTAATATTAAAATATCTCACTAGCATCAGCAGTTGTAAGAGTTGAACTCAATAAGCATATTAGTGAAAAGAAATGATTGGCAGAAAAAACTTTAATGCTTATTTTATGATGGAAATATGGAATAATATAACAAATCACAATTGACAAATGTCATTTTAGAGAAATGGATAAACAAAATGTGGTAGAGCCATATGATAGAGTATTATTTAGACATAAAAAAGACTAAAATAGTAACACATGCCACAAAATAGACAAACCTTGAAAAAGGCCAAGTGAAAAAAGTTAGGAAAGGCCAAATATTATATGATTGGGAGATACGAGGAAAAAATAATGAGTAATCTTTTAATCATGCATAAAGTTTCATGTGAGGAAGTCACGTTCTAAAATTGGTATTAATTATACAATAAATTATACAATAGTGCAGATAAACATGAAATATTATAATGATGAATTATATGATACATAAATTAATTTCCAAAAAGCTGTTATTAAAAGTATTTCATTAGATTACCTCATCACAGCCCTGTAGACCCATAGGTATTGTACTTTCCCTATCGTATATTCTTCAATTAATTCTACCTCATCTCTTTTCTCATTCCTGCTCCCAAACATTTTAAGAGAACAACACTTTCCATAGACATGCAAGGCAGCCATGTGGAAAGAACCTACAGTTTTTAACAAAATTTCAAAGAAATAATAACCTGGAATGAGACCAGCAGTTGCTGTTTCTTATGACAAACATTCCCTTTCATGGACTAGTGCTTTAAAAGCACAAAAAGCAAGCCTACTTTTGTGGGCCTGGTTCAGTTACTGTAATACCACGTATACTCCTTGGCATCTATTTTACAATTCTAAGTACTCACTACCACATGACTACACCCCTATGTCACTGTGTCTGTTTCATCACATTCCCTTGCCAATTTCCCATGATCCTCTTCTGACAGTTACACTTTCAGCCATACGTTTGCCGACCACCAACTTGCCTTCTGCCACACAACCATGGACACTGCCTGCTTTGCTACGAACAAATTTGAAGAAAGTGGACGGTTTCTTGAAGGGTTCAGAATCAGTATCAACAAAAAACAGCAGAATCCATAAAAAATGTTCATTGGGGGACTATCCCGTGATATCAGTAAGCAAATTCTTCTTGCATATTTGTCTCTTGTTGTGGAAGTCCGAGATTCTGTGATCAAAACTAACCCAGTCTCTGGAGTATCAAGGGGGTTTGGATTTGTTCTTTTCAAAGACTATGCTACTGTCGAAAAGATACTCCAAGTAAAAGAGCACCAACTGGGTGGCAAGAAAATAGAGTTTAAACGGGTTCGAGCCATACAATCTCCGTCTTTTCCCAAAAAGATTTTTGTCGGTGAGTTGAACCGTCACATGCCTGAAGAAAAGGTCAGAGATTATTTTAGTGTATTTGGAGAGATTGAGAAAATTGAGCATCCGCTGTATCTAAGAACAAAAGAAAGATGAGCTTTTGGTTTCATCACATATACTGATGCAAACTCAGTGAGGAAACTGTTAGAAACTCGATTCCATCTAATTGACTCCAGGTGGTGTGAAGTCAAAATAGCTTCCCCAAATCAATATTTGAGGCCACAGCACCAACTGGGAAAAGATACTCCAGGTGCTGGGTTAAGTAACTGTGGAGCAGGAGTCAGCTTGCAAACTGACCCAACGGGTAACGCAGCCAGACAAAGTGCTTTTGGAGCAAACCCAAGTGTTTTCTTTGGTATGGTAGGCGGTAACAGAAGCCTTCCTACTATGTTTATTTCTGTCCCCTTTGTGGATCCCAATGAAGGATATAATTTCTCTCATCAAATGTACGGAAATTTCCAAAACGTTTACAGTAATCAGCTAATTTTTTATCACTGTGTTGATTATCCTTTCGAATACAGCTATGGAACTTATCGATTAAGACCTGCATTTACTAGTTATGATGTACAAATAAACCAATCTATTCCCTTTGATAGTGGTTACCAGAGAAATTATCAGCCATTCTAAGTCCTGAGGATGAAAACTGAAAAAAACACTGTCTCCTGGAAATGAAACATTATATTATTTATATGAAGTGACTGAATGACTATTTTGACTTTGTTATTATTTCTTCTTCAGCTATTTCCACCTGATTTTTAAGTGTCAATTATTTCCTCATGAACTTTTGACACAGGAGCTTCTACTCGAGAACACAAGGACTTGAGACCTTGGTTTAATAAAAAATGATCAATGTTCACTGAAAAAAAATGTTTACTATCTTTATTTCTGAGTGGCTTCTAATTTGACTTGGTGTTCTCTTTGTGTTCATTTTAGTGATGGTAATAGGGGAATTTTTGATGGGTCAGATACCTTTTCTTCTTTTCCTTTCTAGGGTGTTGAATTTGGATTAGGAGTACCTGGATGCAGAGGAGGAGAGCTTAAGATTTCTATATTTTTGTATATTTAATTAGTTCCTTGCATAAAGTTCATTTCACTAAGGCCTATCTAAATCAGAATCAGTTCAGTACAGGAGATTCAGAAAGTGTCTCTCTAAATGTAATATGGTTATGAACTATGTAAAATTTTTCTAATTGTGATGTGGTATGACAGGCACAGACTAAAACATGTCTTGGGAAATGTTTCAATGTAAAGGAATGGGTAGGCCTTTGCCAATGAGCTGTGCTAAAGGGAAAGACCATGCAAACGGACCTACAAAAGTATTGAAGAAAGATTTTAATATGTACTGTTAGATGACAATAGAGATTTTTAGAGTGGAAACAGGGTGCACATGAATGAAAAGAGAAGGAAAGTGGTACAGAAGTTAAGCATGACTAACAACAAAAAATATAAATCATAATTGTGAACCGTGTATATAATTTTAAATGTTCTAGAAACAACATCTTTTTAAAAAGAAAAAAAGTTAATTTTAATAAGTTGCATTCCAGTTAAAATAACCAAGTTATTTCAGCATGTAATTGAGATGAAAATTATTAATAAGACCTCAACACCATTGTTTTCATACCAAGTCATGGAAATCTATAGTGCATTTTCATTTTGTGTGTCATATTATGGATTGAACCTGAAGCACTGAGCATGCTAAACTATTATGTATTACTGAACTGCACCCCTACTCCTTTATTCTGACATGATCTCATCAAGTTGCGCAGGCTTGCCTTGCATTGGCAATCCTCCTGTCTCAGTATGCACAGTGGCTGGTATTATAAGTATACCCTCACACGTAACTTACTTTTTAGTTTTATATGACATCTTATTTTCAACTAGTTTTAAGAACTCACCAGATAGCTAAAGGCTATTGTATAGTACAGTGCAGAATCAAATCACATTAAACTTATGCTACAATTCCTATCTTTAAAGGAGTGACCTAAAAATATCAAGTATCTAGTATTTATGTAACATTAACCTCCTTACTGGGCCCTGCAGTCAATCTGTGCCTTCAGAAAATTACTGATCAAAAATATTTTGATATGTATAAGAGAAAATTTGAATTTGATTTTTAAAGCGAAAGTCAAATTTACTTTTTTTTTTTTTCTTTTTGTCTTTTTTCATTTTTATCGGTACCCGGGATCAAACTCACGACTGCCTGCTTGCAAGGCAGGCGCTTATGCCGCTGAGCTAAATCCCCAGCCCCAAAAGTCAAATTTACTTAGCATAGTGTGTACTGACATTTTTAGAATGCAAATATCCCGACAGCAAATCAAAATTCCAGTTTTTTTTTTTTTTCATTCTCCTTATCTAGCAAGGGCATTTACACATAGTAGGAACATTAAAAAATAAATATTAAATGGTGATACAGGAGCAAAACTGATAAAGTGTACATTATGAGCAAAAAGAAGACAATCTGAAGTAAGTATAAATTTTTCTTTTTACATTTATTGGAAGTGTTTATTTGACAAGTTTTGTGCCTTCTATGATGAGAAAAAGTTAAATTTATGACATACAAATATAATTTGCTAAAAATATGAAAACAGGGGCTGGGGATTTAGCTCAGTGGCATAAGCGCCTGCCTTGCAAGCAGGCAGTTGTGAGTTCGATCCCTGGTACCGATAAAAAGGAAAAAGACAAAAAAAAAATGAAAACAAATTTAAATGTTTAAAAATCCCCTGGAAAGTTAAAATTACTCCAACTACATATCATATATATATATATATATATATATATATATATATATATATATATCATATGTAATAAATATTAGAACTAGGTTTGAATTAGAGTTGATGTTCATTGGCCCTTAGAACTAGAATATATTATGTTAAACCACACTTTGAAATTTCTCTCAATATGAATTAATTTAAATATTTCTCCAAATAGTATTTTATTATTGGAAAGCTAAAAATGGTGTGTGGCCACAAAGTAAAAGGGAATTCACAGGTAAACCCAGAAGAAATTCCATAGGACTAAATGGTACTACGTAAAACTGTCAATGCAGTTAAAACCATGAATATGTCTGCAGGTATGTATTCAAGACAAAAGACAAGTACAAGTTAATTTTGCAGAAAGTATTTAGGAAGAATCTGCTTTAATTCACAAGATAACTGGATGAAGCCTGGTGACTTTTGATTGAGAGCTTCTGTTCGTACAATCCAGGAGAATTAACTTGTTTATTGAGCCAGACCAAATGCTACTGCATACACACTGATTGTTTGAACTAAGGAATTAAATAAAGTGTTAGGCAATTTAGAGTCAATATAGCAGATGTTTTGATATTTCAGCTTTGCTCTATATTGGTATTTCAGTTTTAGAAACTCTGTAACTTTTATTTTTTCCAGTTCTAGCTGATTCATAATTTGATTTGAGTTAAAAATAAAAGTTGAGTAGAAAAGTAAGTTGGTTTAGATGTCAGTGTAAGACACACATTCGGCAAATTAAATTCATTATTTTCTTCAAGGATGTGCTCATGTTTAGCTCAAACTTCTTTTTGTGACTAAACATTTTAATCATTATAAATTAAGTTATGCAATGTTATCAGAGTTTTACTAAGTCATCTATTTCTGTTCACAATAATCCACTTAACCTTCAGGCAGCTATGTATCAATTTATGTATGTGTTTAGATGCTATTTTTATTTTTTAAGCTTTTTTAGTACATGTTGTAGTCCATAACAATCACATTCACCATGGAGGATTCGCACATGTACATAGCACATCTTAATTCTTTGTGTGTGTGTGTCTTTCCTCTTCCCTCTCTCCAAACCTTCTAAACCTCCCCATTTACAAAAATCCTATGTCCATTTATTCCTTCAATTTTTTCTTTTCCCTTAAATCCTTTGGCCCTTTCTCCCCTCTTCCTTGTCATTTCTGGCTCCCCTTTCCATTTGAACATGTTTTCCCTATTTCCTAATAGATACCTTACATTTTGCTCTTTATTTATACTTTGGGTTTTGACACAAAACAATGAGCTATTTGAAAAGTAAGATGTGAAAGTCCACACTTACAAAGGTTTGCTGCTCTTAAGAAAATAATAGCTGAGTCATAGTTTCACTTCTGGTTTCATAATACCTGCATTAATTCATATGCAGTAAAAATTACATGCCCTAATGATCCACACAAATTGAAATGGACAAATTTAATTTTCTGACATTTGAAATGGTTCTTCTAGAAAACTAGTCATTAGTCAGCATTATACTTCTCACTCCCCTCCATCCCCCTCTCCAAGGATCAAGCATGGGTAGGAAGGATAGACAAAAAATTAATTAAAATGTGTTATGTACCTGTACCAACTTCCCATAATAAATGTAATTATTATCTACTGAAAACGTACTAATAAAAGTTTTAAAACTGATGTATTTCTTAGATTTTGCCTGGCACAAGTTTCCACATCTTTCTATTTGGGAAAAATATATTACTGAGAAGAGGTAAAAGCATTAAGGAATTTAAAAAGAGAAACTGTTAGAAAAAATGAAAAATTTGGATTGCTCTAGGAAAAAAGTGCCTGAAAAATAAAATATAATTAGTGCCTGAAAACTGTGAATACCTGATTAAAAGAAAGTTGTATGACATGATTCCTAAGGCAAGTTGAAGTAGATCATATATTTTTATTTTGCAAGAGAAAGACATTTGAATTTACCTCATATTAGCTGAGCATGGTGGCACAGACCTGTAATCTCAGCACTTGGGAGGCTAAGGCATAAGAATAGCTGCAATTTGAGGCCAGCCTGGGCTACACTGTGAGTTCAAGGCCACCCTGGAATGCATAATGAGACCCTGTCTCAAAATAATTAATTATGAAATTGCATCATGTTTAGGTAGTTAAGCTCAAAACATATTATGTGTGGACATGATGAAATCCATATATTTTTAGTATACTTAGAGGTAAAACGCCACTAGATATTGTTGCTTTTAGTATATTCTTGATTCTCAAATGTGGCTTGTCCTATGAATCCTCTGAAAAGCACTGAAAATAATTATTTACCCCACAACCTTGGAAAATTAGATTCAGCAGGTTTTGTTTGAGATCAACAATATATTTTGCAAAGCTCCTTATATGGATTCTAATGGTAAGTCAGACATGAGAGCCATGAATATGACTAAATGGGAATCTTTAAACCTGCCGTGATCAGTGTTCCAAGAATAATTCATAAAAACTTAAGATTTTACAATTATTTGTAGAGCTAATAGATACACATGAAGTAGTTCTATTTTATAGCAAAACTCGTAATTTATGGGTTATGTTTCCTCTAAACTCTCACTTTTTCCTTTAATATAATTCCTTTAGATTTTCCACTTGTTATTCCACAATTTGTATTGTCACAAATAATGTGGTAAATTTCTGCAACTGTTTGCTGTGAAACTAGCCCTGAAATGCAGAGAGAAATCTATGTTAATGATTGCTTAGAAACCTTTCCATTGATACATTGTTTTCAAGCATCCCTTCTGTAGCCAAGAGTATGAGGTACAAATAATGAATGAATAAATAATAAAAATGAATAAATAATAATGTTTAGCACATCTAGAAATAGAAATACAAAACTAGCAAAAGCCCAAGTTCATGCTGCAGAAGGGAGCTCTAACGTGATGGTACTTTAGATAGAGCTAGTTGTTGACCTGACCTGAGAATAGTCCCTTAGTAACCATTTATTCAGTATGCTTTATGATCACTGTTAACAGTGAAAGTCAGCGAATTATAGACATGCATTAATTCTCCTATTTACACTGTTACATATTCTGCAACATTCTTCCTCACAGGAGGAAATTTTTAAAAATTGGGACATTTGTAATAATAGTGTCAATTTTGCTAACCATAGTCCTTGTCATAAAACTTTATAATTCATTCATTTATAAAAGAACTATGATTTAAAATATAGTAAAGGATATATATAAATGCATACACAACAAAATATACAATTGATTTTTATGGATCTTAAGCCTTAAAATCTCTATAGACTGCTAGACACAATCTGATAAAACGTCAAAATGATTTCTTAAGGGAAATCAGAGTGATGTTCTAGAATGCCATTTTTAACAGCCCTCACTGTTCAGTGTTCCTTGTTACTCCCTGATTTGCTTGAGGGAAGGGTTGTCACAGAAGTGCTAAAAAGGTTCCTAAAAAAAGCCATAAGAGGATATCACTTAATGGAAAAAGATACATGATGTCTTTCTGAAATTATTCTGCTGAAATTCACTTTTGCAATTTCATTTACACAGTGACACAAACACCTAAGGCTTTTAACTCATCCATTAAAACCCTAATAAAGATTTCACTTGAAGAAAAAATTAATCACCAACCAGTATTTATAGATTACTGTAAAAATAACCTCTTTGGAGAAAACTAATCAGCTAATAGCCATCACTACTCCATAGATAAATGATTTATTTTTGCTACACAGATAAAGAGAAAAGTTTGAAGAATTTTCCTCTCTCCAATCAGGAACAATATTGAAACCTGTTTGCAACCTCTTTATATACCCTAGGCAGTAGAGGAGGCAGATTATTTCTCTCGGTATCAAATTTTGAATTAAGAAACAACATAAATAATAAAAATAATAACGGCCACCGTATTCTGAGTACTTCCCATTTGCCAGACTACATTAAGTTTTTATTTATTTTAACTGCCACATGGACTATTTGAAGTAATTGATAATTGTTTGTGTCACACAAGAAATAAGCCATGTTTACATTACTTGTGTATAGAAACATGACTAGTCAGTGACAGACTCAGGCTATGAATGCAGCTCTTTCAACTTCCCCAGAGTTCGTTTGATTTTTTACCAGATGACACTGGGTCCCTTAACACAGCATCAGGTGCAAATTCAGTCAAACTAACACTTTCTCGTTCTAAGAAAACTGTATTCAATAAAAATAATAGTAAAGTTCAGAAATGTAGGGATTATATAAAGTGGTTAGAACAGGACGTGAAGTAGTAGTGGTAACAGCTGTTTCTTTTCTGATTAATTAACTGATCAACAATATACTATAGAAAACATGTACTGGTAAAAGGGAGAAAAAAGATATAATGCCAACAATACTGGTTTCCAATTTTCTCAACATGTAAATGAAAAATGAGGCAATATGTGAAAAACTGAGAGATCAATAACAAGAGAAAGAGAGAAAAATTGAACTCTTCATGTGCAGATACTTAATTTTGGCAAATTTTAAACAATCATTCTCCATTAAAATTACTTATCTCTTTATTGACTTACCTTTACTTGTTGGTTATACCTTAAAATAGTGATCTTGGAAACTGTTTTCAGTAATGCATCACCAACCATGCCAGTTCATATGTTAATCCTAATTCATGTTTTTATTTATTAATAAACAAATGAATTGTATGCCATACCAGTTGCTGTTAACATTAAAGTGGACCCAAAACTAGAATATTTTTGCCAGTGATTTAGTTAAAAACTCTATCTTTATTTATGTGTGCCCAGGTGTGTGTGTGTGTGTGTGTGTGTGTGTGTGTATGTGTGTATGCATAAATTTTTTCCAAACCTAAAGTTTATAGCAGAAATATTGTTGAGAGGCTACATTTAGAAGTATTTCATTTAGAAGTATTCAGAAGAATTTCACAGAATGAAATAAAATCCCTGAACAAGGACTTTGAAGACTCCTAAGACAGTTACAAACAGCTAATTGCTTTAGAGACATATTCCACAAACTGGAATAAGGCAGAAGAGAGGAGTTACTATAACCAAAGCAAGTGGGAAATGGTAAAGGATACCAAAGCTGAAATACTCCTGCCACTGAGTCACCTTTGAAATAATGAACCATATTAGAAAAATTCATATTCATAGAATTTAACTGAAAAATAAGATTTTCTTTTTATTCATCAACAATATGTTGTCTCCAAAATTAATGTCCTGTCTGGATTTCGAGATTATCAGGAAAAGTGTTATCTATTTGTGCTGCTTTAATAGGATCACGGGAGAAGCAAATCAGGGACATTCAGGCAAGTAAAGGGAATCAGAATAAGTTTTACATTAAAAGCTTTACATTTCAATAGAGGGAGGATTAGACACTGTGCATACTAAAAGCAATTTAAACTAAATTTGCCTATGTGACTTTATATATACAATATGAAGAAAAGATTACTTTTTGTGGATTAAGGAAATGTATAATATTAATTACATGCTACAATTTGGATCTGTAACAAAGATAGTCTTTTATGTATACCTAAAATTAAAGTGTTAATGCTCTCTTTTCAGTATTCTAACCAGTTATCACAAGTATCCAAAGGGAAATGTTTCATTTGGTGTTGACTACAATGATTAACAGAGGGCACATATCCAATGTCTATGGCTTGAGGCTGTAAATGTTATTATAGGACCATCAATTCATTTGATCACTTATTCCATCCCTAGTGAATAACTTCTTTAAAGAGCTCTACAGACTCTGTGTGTGTGTGTGTGTGTGTGTGTGTGTGTGTGTGTGTGTGTTTGTGTGTAGAAAGAAAAGACTTTAATGAGAAACAAGCACAAGCATAGTCTCCAGTACTAGGAAAATGCAATTTACCTGGAGAAAAAACATAGCCCTACAGACACTACAAAAATATGTCTAAAATGAATTCATTGTTCGATTAAAATAAATTGAAAAAATAAGTATCCAGTGTCACATTAATAGTAAATAGAAAAATAAATACACGGATGAAGAATAGTAAAGGAGTTAAAGGTACAGGGATTGATGCAATTAGGAAAATGATAATTTTGCAACCATCATAATAAAGATAGATATCTACACTGGTACCTTGGTTTATGACTACTTTTATTTGTGAAAATTTTGATTCACAAACAGAAGCATTTGGCAAATTTTGGCTGTTGTTTCTGAACTCTGTGTCTGATGACCAACACAACTTCAGTTGTCTTTCCCATATCAACACAAACATAGCTATCTTTCCCAGAATTGTAAAATGAATTTAGTTCATGAACCAAGATGCCATTGCATAGGTGAAACTGAAAGATGAACACTAAATCTAGAGTGGCCAATTAGATCAAAAGCATTACATATTAATCTTCTATTACAATGTCTTCACACAGATCACTTAGTACTTTCAAAACAAAATAAGTGAATCTGGGGAGCTGAGGCCATGCAAGATGAGTTCCATCATACAGGTGCAGGCCCAGGGAAAGTTTAAGATCATCACTCCCAGCAGTTAACTGCCCACCCAGATTCAAGCCACAGTAAACTAGGCTTAGCAGGTTTCACTGGCCTAAATGGACCATCCTCAGAGAGCTTCTTTCAACCTGGGAGCTGAGGCTCCACAAGGTAAGTTCCAGCACACTGGCACAAACCACAGAGAGTCTCTGGTCATCACTCACAGTGGTTAAGTGCTTGCCCAGCATCCAGAAACACTGGACTAGGCTTGGGAAGTTTCACTAGATGACTAGACCAAGCCCAGAAACCTTCATTCAATCAGGGGAGATGAGGGCAACAGAAGTGAGTTCCAGCACATCAGCACTAGACTTAGGAGAGCTTTGGACTAATCAGCCCACAGTGGTTAGGAGCCCTCCAAGGTTCCTGGAAAGCTAGAAGTGTCACGAGAGGTCCTACGGGTCCGACAGGACCATGCTCAACAAACTTTATTCAGTCCCAGGAGCCAAAGGCATAGAAGGTGATTTCTACACCCCCAGAAGAAGCTTTGGAACATCACATGAAACACAGAAATATAAGAAAATGACAAGGTGGAAGACCAAAATGCAATCTCAAACCTCCAGTCTGTCCCAAGAAACCTTAGGAGCTATGTACATAAAAGAAAATATATGCCATACACCTGAAATAATAGCAACTCCAGGAAGCTTTAAAGGAATTCAAATTAGAAATAATCTCACAGGTAAAAGAAGAAATGATAAAAGTAAAGAATGAAATACTAAACACATTTAAAGAAGACACAGTTAAAAAATTAGAGGATCAGTGGAAAAAAAAACAGAATTCCTGCATGAACAATGTAAGAAACAAACAGAATACATGAAACAGATTCAAAGAGATACACAAGAAATTAAAAATTCCATTGAAAGTTGTCAAAACCACCAAAATGAAAGATAAGATATAATTTCAGACCTTGAAGACAAGATTGCAGCTAGTGAACAGGAAAGGAAAGATCTTTTATAAATAACAAGTAATCAGGAAATAACAATTCAATAGCTGAAAGATGAAGTGAAGAAAAACAACATAAGATTGAAAGGGATAAATGAAAAAGAAGAGGACAACACAAATGATATCAAGAAGCTATATACAGAAGTAATAGCTGAAATCATATAGAACTCCAAATAGCCATAACCAAAATCAAAGTACACCCATAGATATAATAATCACCATCCCAGAAATCCAACATTAAAATATTAAAAGCTGTTAGGGAGCAAAGACAGACCACCTATAAAGGAAAATCTACCAGAATCACAGAAGACTTCTCAACACAAAAAAATGAAGTGAAGAAGATCATGGAGTGAAGTATTTCAGATCCTACAGAAAAATGACTTCCAACTCAGAATGATGTACCCTGCAAAACTGTCCTTCAAAATGAATGGAGAAATAACACACTTCCATGAAAAAGAACAGCTGAAGAACGTCATGATCACCAAACCAACCCTGCAATGAATATTGAAAGATTGTTTAGATACACTTAGGAAAAAACCACTAAGCAAAACAGACAATTAAACAGAACAGAAACACAAAGACACAACAGCAGAAAGATAACATGTCAACAATAAGCCAACATATAACAGTTATAACCATTAATGTAAATCATCTCATTAAACCAATTAAAAGAAACAGACTGGCAGAATTGATCAAGAAACAAAATCCAACCATATGTTGTCTACAAGAAGCCCATCTAACCCAAAAGTCTACTCACAGACTGAAAGTCAAAGGATGGAAAAAATACTTCTTCCAACATGAACCCAAAAAGAAGCAGGGGTAGATATTCTGTTTGCAGACAATGTGAACTTCAACCAAGAATGATATGAAGAGATAAGGAAGGTACTACATACTAGTTAGGGGAAAGCTTCAAGAGGGAAGAGATAACAAACTGAAATATATATTCACCAAATTCCAGAGCACCCAGCTATACAAAGCAAGTATTAACAGAAATGAAAAATCAAATATGCAATAACACAATTATAGCAGGAGACCTTAACAAACTTTTGACACAAAGGGACAGATCAACCAGACAGAAAATCAGCAAAGATATACCAGAACTGAATCACACTTGTAAACAAATGGACTTGATACATATGTGGAGTGTTCAATCCAACAACATCAGACTATACATTCTCCTCAGCAGTAAATTGGATATTCTCTAAAATAGACCATATACTAGCTAACAGACCATATTTAAATAAATGCAAAACAGTTGAAATTATCACATGAATGTTATCAGATAATAGCCCTATGAACCTAGAATTTACTGATAAAAGAAACTGCAAAAAACTCACAAACACATGGAAATTGAATAATACACTTTTGTGAATCAGTGTGTCATAGAGGAAATTAAAGAAGAAATTAAACAATACCTACAAGCAAATGAAAATACAAATACAACCTGCCAGAATCTGTCCAAAACATATAAAGAAGTTAAAAAAAAAATCATATCCTCAAATTTCAAAGACCCAATTCAAATATGGGCATCTGAGATGAATACAAAGTTCTCAGATAAAAAAATACAAATGGCAAATAAATACATGAAAAGATGTTCATTATCATTACTCATTAGAGAAATGCAATTTAACACTGAGATTCCATCTCACTCCAGAAAGAATGGCCAGGGTAAAGAAAACTACCAACCACAAATGCTGGAGAGGCTGTGAGGAAAAAGGTACTCTCCTGCACTGTTGGTGGGAATGTAGTCCCATTTGACCCAGCTATTCTATTTCTATGCATATTCCTAGAAGAACTGAAAATATCATATTACAGTGGTATATGTGCACTCATGTTTATAGCAGCACACTTTGTAATAGCCAGATCTTGGAAACAACCTAAGTGTCCATCAACTGAGGAATGGATAAAAAAGTTGTGGTATTTTTATACAATGGAGTACTACTCTGCTATAAACAATGATCACATTGAGATATTTATAAATGAATGGGTGCAGCTTGAGACCCTATTCCAAAGTGAAATAAATCAAATTCACATGGATAAATACTTTATAGTCTCATAGTGTAAGAAATGATGAGAACATAAGATTTTATTGTAATCATGATTCCCCATTCCATTGCTTTGAAGCCTTAATTTTTTTCATTCTTTAGTTCAAATGGTTTTATTGTGTTTTGTTTGATTTTATTATGTGTGATAGTATGAGTAACTATTTTGAAGAAAGCAAGATGTTATGGCTGCCAATGCTGATTTAATATCATCTTGTTTTCAAGTTCTACCATGTTTTTGTTCTTCTGTTTTCATTGGTTGTGTCATGTTGTGTCTTATTAGATTTTAATGTGTGATATTATAAACAAACTTTTTATGCAAAATGTGATAATATAGTAGCCATTGTTCACTTTCAGTTATTTGGTTCTAAATGCCCTCCAATACTTTAATTCTGCTGAATGGTCTTATACTATTTTGTTATGTTCGATACTATTGTATGTGAAGGTATGCTCAACTATTTCAACGAAAGGGACATGGTAGCTACTGTTAATTTCCACTTGTCTTGTGCTGAAGTGTTGTGCGTCTTACATTGTTCTATTCTGATCTGTTTTGTTCTGTTCTCTTTTGTCTAAATCTCTTTAAAATAAAATTTAAAAATTTGTAAAATAAGCAGGAATCCATTAGCCTGCAATGATTTTGTACTTGAAATCCAGTTTATACAAGAAAACTGAAAGTAAATTTACAGTATTCCTTGTAGTTTAATAACTTTGTAGGTAATATTTGCAGTCTCTCTGTTTGAATGTCTACTTTGTATTCTTTGATACTGTGATTTGAGCAACTATTTCCAAGATGATAATATGTAATCTATTAACAGGTGATTTCTTACTGTTATGTTTTTTTTTTGTAGTTCTGTATTATGTGTAACCTTACACTGCTTTGTTTTGTTTTGTGTTTTTCTCTTTTTTCTCTTAAATAAAAAAAAAAGATCTCTAAACTGAGTGTCTGTCAGTCATAGCTAATTAACTTATTTCTACAGCTAGAAATGTTAAACTGGATCATATCATAATTTAGCTTCTATGTTCAGTCTATAAATGGAGTTTCTCCCAACCTGTCCTATTTTTCACTACTGATTCTCAAATCCTTTAAGGATAAAAAAATTATCTTAAATTTACTTTAACTTAAATTCTGCTATTCACATTACTTGCAAGGGAATAATTGTGAAAGGTAAGCAACATCTTGTCTAATTAAGATTACTATTTAAGTGCATGCACAAATTATGTTTCTCTGGATCTGACCCTCTAGAAAGAACACATCATTGATGTGATATTATATCTTTTTGCATATACTGACTCTAATCATCAGAAAGAAGTGTCAAATCCCAAATAAAGAACATACTTTATCTTTTAAAAGCCCATATTCTTCAAAATTGCAATTCTCTTAAAAGAGAAAGGCTGAGGAAATGTTCCCAAGTAAAACATAAGATTAGGTAAACTAAAAAATCAGAATTTGGTAAACTAGGAAGAAGATGTTCTTATTCTTCACAACCATGGATCTTAAAACCTTTCTTACAGCTTATCTTGAAGTTTGAAATTATTTTCAAGTTAAAGTGAAAAAGATAGTTTATTACTCTTTTTTAGTAACCCACCAAAGCACATACACATGCATGAACACAAATTACTGGTTCAGATAGTGTTTTTAAACCTTATCATCTGCTTGGTTGCAAGTCCCTATCTGCTCAGGAACTTAAGACAGAAACTTAAAAATCATATTTGAACTCTTTCTGCTATCTTCTATTCTCATAAAAGTCATGTCATTTGTCTTTTAGAGAATCTATCATCCAGATACTTCATTGTGCTTCTGCAGACAAATTATTGAAAAATTTATTACCTGACAAGCTGATCCTAGACTTCATGTGGAAAAATAAACAAAAATTATAGTCATAAGAATTGAAATAGAAGAGCACACAGAGAAGGTAACCTTACTAGTTATTAAAATTTAATATGAAGCCTGAAAATAAAGCATATTACTCTTGTGGTATGAAATGACAGATTAAAGCATCAGAATAGAAAATGCAGAAATTGCACCAATGCATAGAGCTATCAAAAGTTATAGAATGGTTCCATTTGAAAAGTGGGATAGAAACTAGGTACATAGGAGTCAGAGGTGGAGAGAGATTTTTCATCATGTAAATGTTTGTACATTTTCATTTGCAAACATATGAATTTTTGATAAAGTTAAATACATTTCTAACAATAAAATTACTTAGCTTGTTTAAGTTGCTAAATTTGTAAAGGCTCCAGAGAGAAAATAGCTGAATCTCTGTCATGATTTTTGTCTGTGCGCCCCAGGCCTCATGAGTTTGAATTGTACATTTGTTATTCGTTCAATGTCTAGTGCTTGGATTGATGGTGTCAGTGCTCCATCCACAAAGGGGTGGAGCCAGGATGTGATGTAATGGCAGAAAGAAGGTGTCTCTTTCTCTTTGCTGGTTTGAGCTTGCTGTCGGTGGCTGCCATGAACTGTGGTCCAGCCATGCCCGCCTGTCTTGGAGCCATCTGAGTGTGGACTGAAACCTCCAAAAACTGTAAGAAATAAACCTTTCCTTTCCCAACTTTGGGCTTCATGTATTTTGTATCAGCGATGAGTAAAAAATAACTAATACAATCTCCTTGGAAACTTAGATGAGGGAATCCATTCTGTATTTATTCCTGATTAGATAGAATAAAACTAATAGGTGGAATATTCAGTCATGTTGAAAAAACATCATCAGCCAATTAGTGTAACAGATTCACAGAGCATTCTAAAGGAATCTAACTTTAATTTTTACCTTCCCTAAGGCAAAATACAAGAAAGG
Source organism: Cavia porcellus (assembly GCF_034190915.1). NCBI lineage: Eukaryota > Metazoa > Chordata > Mammalia > Rodentia > Caviidae > Cavia > Cavia porcellus. The sequence continues at coordinate 53,219,372 of NW_026947486.1, forward strand.
GGCTTCTATAGAATGTAAATTTTCCAATGGCATCATGTTAAGGTCACAGTAAGTCTAATGCCTAGTACTTTTGGAATGTCCCTAACTCTTTAATATGCTCATGTGGCACATATAGAAAGAACTGACCATTAACATAATATCTGTTTAAATTGATCATAATTGATATTTTCCATATGTCTAAAGGCACAAAAATGTATTACTTTTTCTGATACTTCTTGCAAAGAAAAACTTCAAAGCTGGGTAAGGTGGTACACACTTATAATCCGAGCACTCTGGGATGCGCATGAAAGAGGGTCACACGTTCGAGCACCAGCTGGGCAATTTAGGGACATAACGAAACCCTATCTCAAACTTTTAAGAGGGCTGCTTATGTACCTCAGAAGGATGGCCCTTGATTCCACAAAACAGGAAAGCAAAAGAGAAAAGAGATGTGTCAAGTTAAGGAGAGAGATAAATTATAATTTTAAGAGTCTGGAAGATACCAGCTGAAAAATTTAGAAATCTTAGTTGCATCCTAAAATGTTCCCAAGTGGGTCAAATGCGTTGTATAATCTATTCCTGTTGAGTGCTGGCAAAACATCATACTATGCTGTAGGGAGCAGCTCAAAACAGCGGCTGCTGTCCTGCCCCTCCCACCTGAGGGCATTTCTGTGTGTCAGCCTACATTTCCCATGATCCTCCTCTGCCTCCGACATGCACGTCTTAAGCACCCTTCCGCTTCAGCCTGCATCTCCCATAATTCTCTCGTGCTCATGTACTTCCGTTTCTGCCTACCTAGTTGCAGACGCAAAATTTCCTGCTAGTCTGATAGGTCCACATCATATGAGGGGATCCAAGCTGACCTATCCTATAAAGCCACATTCCCTTGGATTTTATATAAGCGATGCACACTTCCTGAATAAATGGGACTTGATTTGAATTGGTCAACTTGTCCTCCTCTCTCTTTCCTCTTGCCCAACCCCCCATCCCTGTCCTCTCTCCAGGCAAGGCCTACAGATTGACCTGTGGGCTGGATCACTATGCTGACCTTCTTCTTGATAATGTAATATGGCAAAGAATTTCAACAACAAAAATCATGCTACATGACAAAACCTTTCTGTTATATGTTTCTTTTAGTGAAGGGGAATGAGATAATTCTTTTTTTTTGTTGTTGTTCTTTTTTTTTTTTTTTTTTTGTCTTTTTTTCATTTTTATCGGTACCGGGGATCGAACTCACGACTGCCTGCTTGCAAGGCAGGTACTTATGCCACTGAGCTAAATCCCCAGCCCCTGGAATGAGATCATTCTTATGATTTTGAAGAAGAAAGCTGACATATTTTGAGAATTGTGAAAAATAACATGACAAGGAACTGCAACATCCTCCAGGCACTTCCCCAAGAAAGAAGAAATCTCAGTCATGTAACTGCAAGCAAGAGGCTGCTACGTACAGTTACACAAACTTTTTGCCTTCAGAAACACATTCAGCCTAGGCAACATCTAGAATGTAGTCTTGCGAGATCATGGGATCTCTATATCAGCTAAAGGATTCTGAGTTCTCAGATCAGAGAAGCTTTGACCAAGTTTGGGCCATGTTAAGATTCCTATATCAGCCAAAAAGTAGAGCACACACCCAAAATCATAGCTACTTGAAAGAGTGAAGCAGGAAGGTCACAAGCTTGAGGCCATCCTGGGAAACATAGTGAGACCTAGTCTTAAAATATAAATAAATAAATAAATAAATAAATAGGGTCATCGATGTAGCTCTATGGCAAACCACTTGCCAATCATGAGTGAAGGTTATATTAAATTATCAATAGTGTAAGAAAAGATCTTAAGTCGTAGAAATTATGAAATAAGAGCATATTTTTTTTAAAGTGACTATAATTGTAATTTTTTAAAAAGTGATAGAAAGCTGATGTAGTCAATGAAATTGCACGTCTAAGAAAGTCTCAATCTTCTGGTTAAGGAATCTCTAAAAAACTTTTATTAAGAGCAGAAAGATGGATAGAAAATTCTTCAAGTTTCTAAGCCCTCAACTCTCAAGATATAAATCACAAAAACCATTTACACTGACATAACAATGAAGCAGGACTTTTCAATGTGACTTATGAATTACATTATTTTATATCCACTATTCATGTATCATATAGTGAAACTTAGTGACTTATTGTCATGTGAAGGGAGAAAAGTTTTAATGCAGGGTTTATCAAACTGTGGCCATAGACTATCTGCACCTCTATTAGTTGAGTTACTATTACAATGTGGAGTGCTAGGTCATTTCCTAGGCTGTTACATTTGAAGTTTGGGGGCTCAGAAATCTACATTTTTAAAAAAGCTCCTCCTAGAGATTTCTTTCCATGTGTAAAATTTTAGAGTAAATGCAGTAGTATAACTAGTATTTATTAACTTTTTTGGGGAGGAGGATGGTTACCAGGAATCAAACACATGACCCCTTGCATGTCAGGCAGGTTTTAGGCTGTTGTTTTAAATCCCTGGCCCCCTAAAATACTAGGGCTTAATAAGGATCTTTCTGAAATTAGGCAATAATCACATTAATGTTATGTAGCAGTTTTTTTCTTTCATCCAAGAGTTTATACTGGGGAGAAAGAGAAAGACCAAATCTTTAGAATACAAACTGATATAGAGAAGGTGCCTAAAGAAAACAGAGCAAAGAAGATACAATTGCTAATTGATTCTTTTGACACTAACCTTCATATTGCCTTTCTTTCAAACATTTTTTGTCTTCTTTCTTGAAATCTCTGTTCTATAATGTTTGTATATATTATAGGGACTTTTAATTTCTTTATGTGAAATATTTCTCTTCCTCTTATCTTGTTAACATTATTGTTCTCATTTCATGTTGTAAGAAAACCTAATTTATGAAAGGTTTTCCTTCATACTATTTGTTCAAGGATACTGTGTGTGTGTATCTATTTGAATATCACTTAATTTATTGACATAGCATTGGTATTGTTTGCTTTCTATTTCAGGTGCTTTAGATCAATCTTTTAAATCTTGCATAAGACTATAAGTCTTCAATAAAATCCATTTGAACATGGACTTTTACATTTTGTTTACAAAAAATTTTCTTTCAAATTGAATTCCACTTCGTATAATTTATGTTTCTTTGTCATAAAGATTTTGGTTATGAATTACATGATTCATGTTACATTTAGTTTTTAAAAAATTATTATTACATATTTACAGTAAATTGTAACAGTCACTCTATGGGATTGGTACATGAACAGGATACATTCCAGTTCTCTTCCCCCTCCTTCCATCTCCTTTTTATTTTTCAAGCCTCAGATTAATTTGTTCACATTGTAGGGCCTTATAAAGTTAATTATCATGTATATTATTTAAATACCAAAGAACATATAAAACATGTAATACAACTTTACTAAGACAAAGTATACTTTTAGATGTATTTTTGCATTGGATTATAATACGCTTTTTTATTTTCTTTTTTTTTCTAATTATCTGTCTTTCATTTCATAATTCCAAATATTGACATTTTTGTATAAGAGAAATCATGATATTTAAGCTTGTGTGTTTGAGTTACTTCACTTAACATTATGGTCTCAAGATGTATTTATTTGTTTTAACAAATGACTCATTTATCCTTTTATGTAAGAGTAACACTCTCCATTTTATTTTTCCTCTTAAGATGTACAGCAATTAATTAAGAACAAGAAGAAACTTGCATTCATGTTGTTCAGTCCGCAATCCATAAATTGCACAGACTTTGTTCAATTTTTCCAATCCAATTTTCAAATTTTTATTGTATTTGATATTGTTAAAGTAGAAATCAGTGCCTGCTGCTGTTTCTCAATTTGATTCTAATCATTTAGTTGAACAGAAGCTCACCTAAGCAAATTCCTTGCTTTGAGGAAAACAGTTTATAAGTTGGAAAAGTTTCCTTGGATTTTTGTCTAAATTTGATGAGATGGAGGAGGTGAAACAAATTCTAAGCCTTACTTGATTCCTTCAAGCAATTTAACATTTTTTTAATTTTACTCTATATTGGAATTAGTGTCTTAAACTGAAAAATCTTTTTTTATGATTATCAATATTTACCTTTCTACACTTGGACTTGTATGTTTGACTTATAAATTTTTTCTAATTTCATACTTGATAAAACTGCTTGTTTGAACTCAAATGCCATTTCTGGCCAGGCTTGTAACCAAAATTCCTTGTATCTTAGAAATGAGTTAATGGTAATCACCATTTAAGCAAAGAGGATGATACTTGACAAAGATCAAAATTTTTCAAAGTACACACATATTCTCCATGGGTAATCATGGAATGGCCCATTACAAATACATATTCTAGTTGTCTTATTATGTTTAATGGAACGTTTTCTATACTTCCAGTAACACTGTTTCTCATTTACCTTATCAATTTTATATGGTGAAAATTACTCTCAGTTAATATAGAACAGCTCTGTTGCTTTTTCCTCAAACTTAATTCCTGGTTTGTCTATCTGTAATGCTTTGATGTCCTTTATATATAACCTTAAAAGATTCATGCTTCGTTTTCACTGTTGATCTTAAAATTTTCTCTGAAAATTTGATGAGATGGAAGAAGTGAAACAAATTCTAATCCTTGCTTGATTCCCTCAGGCAATTTAACTATTTAAAAAATTTCCTATGTATTAGAATTAGTGTCCTAAACAGAGAATCTTTTTTATGATAATCAATATTTACCTTTCTTGAATCCTGTGAGGTAGATAATAAGCCCCGTCTTAGTCTCATGATTGCAAGGCTTACATCTTTATTACCACTGAATATTAATTCAATCATGTAACTACTGCATTCAAGAGGCTAACAATATTTGTGATGATCTGCTCTTAAGAAAATTTCAATGGTCTGAATGTTGCCAGCTACAAAATTCATATGTTGAAATCTTGCCCTTCACGGTAATTGCAATAGTAATAGGAAGTGGGGTCCTTAGGAAGTGACTCAATGGGAGATTAAAATGCTCAAAAAAGAAGCCCAAGAGACAACCTTTTCCCTTGCAACATAAGAAGATCCAGCAGAAAGGCATCATTTGTAAGTCAGAAAGTTGACCCTCACAGACACTAAATCTACCTTGATTTTGAATGTTTCAGTCTCCAGAACAATTATAAATAAAGTTCTGTGGTTTTTAAATTACTAAGTATTTTGTTATAGCCGCCCAAGTGACTAAGAGTGACAAATCTCTACCTGGGTGACAATTACATGGATACAAATTTTCGTATATAGCTGTATTCCAATATCTTGGTGCCTATTTATAAATAAAGGGTGAACAAAGATCACTACTGCAATTAAAACCAGGTAATATGCTATAATTTCACATAACGACCTAAATAAGCCATATCTGAAACAAATCACTAGAAGTTAAACAGAATAAATTGAAAAGGAAATGATATCTTATATCTAGTCAAAATAAAAGATAACATATGGAGTTTTACTTGCTTATCCTAGATGTTGTGTTGCCTAGGTTTGGGTTATCAGTAGTATTTAAAACAACTTTTTCTTAGTTAATGAAGAATAAAAGGTCAAGTCCAGTGTATTTAAAGTAGGCAAATGATAGTGTGTTTCATTTGTCTCTATCATAATTTGTATGTGTCTAAATTTTAGAATGTAAGGTGTTTTAGTTTTTGAAACACAACATCTAACACTTACAGCTCCAAGGAGGAAAAATTTATTTTGGCCTACAGTTTTTATAGGTTTTAGTCTGTAGTCAGTTGACTCCAGGGCAGGGCAGCACAGCAGATAATTATAGCAGTGGAGCAACAATATCTTTTTTATTATTTGTCTTAACTTTTCTAATACTAAAATGGTGCCCCTAATGTCTATTGAATTAAAGACCTAACAGGATTGATGCAGGCAATTTTGGAAAATTCACATAAACATTTGTCATTTGATATTTAGTTTGTGAATTTAAGCTCAAACACAAATCTCTGTTTTGAGCATCTTTCTTCTATTTTAATGATGACTACTGCATTTTGCATTTATGCTAGGCCAATTAGGCTATTGCTTCTCTTATGCCAACAAGTAGATTTAACATATTGTTTGAAGTAACAATTAAGAATTCTTTAAAGTAGCTTGTTGTGGTTACCTTCCTTAAACTTACTATATAAAATCTGATTTTTAAATTTTTGCTGTCATCTCTTGCAAAAAGAGCAAAAAGGGCAAAAAAGGAAAAAAAGGGCAAAAAGGTAAAGCAGGCCTCTTTCTCTCCCTTATACTGTATATAGCCTACCAGGGGCAAGTGCTGCACCCACATCTCCATCTCCAGCACTAAACGATGAACTCCAAATGCTAGATTTACCTGTCTAAAGGACTACATGAGGCTTTGGGGGAACATTTAAATACAAAGATGAAGCCTGAGAATTTAGCTCAGTGGCATAATTTCCTGCCTAGTAGCACTAGGTTGTGCTTTTGATCCCCAGTACAAAAATAAATAAATAAATAGGTAAAGAATAAGATAATATGGAAAATTTCCTATTTTGTATCACAGTCAAAACTTAGAAGGTTCTATGTTTTTAATAGGCTTGTCTCTTAAAAACTTAGATTATTTGGATTACACAAACTCTTAAAAGCTGAGAATTTTCTGTTGTACTCTAGGAAAAATAGCTTCGTTATATGTGTATTATAGCAAAACCTGTAATGTGGCCTTACTGTATATATGTTTTCGTTCTCCCTCTGAGTGACCTAATTGATATGTTAATCAATGCTCTCCTCTGTAAAGAATTGTAAAATTTTACTTAATTGATATGTTAACCATTGTTGCCCTCTACAAATAACAGGTGCGGTGCTAAGATAAGCTAACAGGAGTTGTTAATTACTAGTAAATTTCTCCATTCTCTGCTGAGGAAAACCGGATCTCTTCCTAAGCTAAGCTTGTTTGAAGGGTAGACTTGCTTGTATTCAGGGAGACTTGCTTGTTACCGAAACCTTATCTGAACTTTGCTCTTCCCAATGCAATTGCCATGTTCCTGTTCTATAGTGTGCCACAGCCCCACTCCTTGCATTGTGAGACCAGCAGCTGTTTGCGGTTTTACAAGATAAAAGCCCTGACTTTTAGCTGTCAGGTATGCAGTCTCCAAATTGGCTCCTGGAGACTATGTTGCCAGGCCTGGCTTAAAATAAAGCCTTTGATCCCTAAATTTTAATTTCTTGCTTCCTTGGATTTTATTCTGGAGTCCGAGTTATCACATTTTCTCTAGCTAATACCAGAAAAGGAACACAAAGCAGGAGACGAAAGATTTGCACCATAAGAAAGACATAGTTAGTATGCAGTTCGAGAAGGAGGAGACAGCTTGAGAACAAATATGGGAAGATTTAAGAAAATTAAAATATTTTAGCTGACTTCCAACACAAAAAGTTGGCCTGAGTCCTACAACTGCAAGGAACTTAATTTTACCAACAGGTTGAATAAGAATGGAATTAGATTCTTGTCTCAGTGCTCTAGGTAAAAATTCAGCCCAGTGGATACATTGATTTCAGTCCAGTGAGAGCCTCAGTAGAAAATCACCTGAGTCTTGACACATCTCTGAATTATAAAACTAAGCTAATATGTCTGTGCTGTTTTAAATGACTATTTAATTTGGTAATTTGTTATGCATCATTAGAAAACTAACACAGTGGGTGAATTAGATGTGCTAATCCCTAACAATGTGTTACATGCGTAATGTGTGATCTTTCAGAAACAAAAGGCCTAATTACACTTAAAATTCCTATGTTGTTAATTACAATAATAAAACTCAAAAATAAAGTGTCAAGGGCCACCTTATAAGTACAATAAAAGTAAACTTTAGAACAAAATATATTAAAGGACAAAGGGAGGGCGTTTTCTATTGATATGAACTATAATCAGTACTGAAGATTTGATCATCTTGTTTATGCCAAAGCAGACTCTTAAAGAATGGGCTTAGGTGGTTTTTTTTTTTTTTTTTTTTTTTTTTTTGGTTTGTTTGTTTTTGTCATTTTTTGAGAGAAAGTCTTGCTATGCAGTTCAGGCTTGACTTGAGTTCACTTTGTAGCCCAGGCTAGTGTCAAACTCACAACGATCCTCCAACCTCAGCCTCCAGAGTGCGGGGATTTCAGGCTTGAGCCACCATGCCTTGCTTCTTTTTTTTTTTTTTTTAATGGGCTTAGGTTTACAAATTAGAATTTGATCTGTGGTATCAAGTCTCATCACATAGATATCTGATTCTTCCACCTTTGAATAAGGTTGAACTTGCCTACATGCAAACCAGAGGAAACAGATCATAATTATAAATGAATCTGCACAGAAAAGAAAAATGACTACACGTTAATCAACATGCCCACTGATTATGGTAACAGACATGCCACAGATGATGTACAATATATTTGAAATTGTTTGTGCAGCTCACATAAAATAGCAGAAACTAGTTACAATCCCATGGAAAAATCTTCACATCTGAAGACTGTAGATATCAAGTTCTATTGACTTTCTGGGCAGAAACTAGCATGGTACTTTATAAATGGTATATAGCTTTGCCTAAGAAATTTTATTTTATTTTGCTGTTTTTGGCTTATTTATTTAAAGAGAAAAAAACAAAAAAATCAGAAAAATAGGGTAGAAATAATACACAATTACAGAAAAATAAACAGTAAGAAGTCACTAGTTGATAAGTTATTGTCATCTTAGAAATAGTTGTTCAGATTACAAAATTAAAGCATATAAAGTGACTTTCAAATAGTGACTGCCAACAGTTCTGCTCAATGATCCAACAAAAACTTAGTAATATGGTTATCAGTCCTACACACTTGTTTTTTATCTTAAAGAGGGTAAGATTAAACATCCCAAAGCAGAACAAAACAGTTCATAAAGACATAATTTAAAGAAATATGGATTTCAAAATAAGTCCACTGGAGATCTTCACTGTCCATCTTATTGTCTCTAGTTTTCTTCCAAATAGTTGTTCCTATCTTCACAAACATTGAATACATACTGCATATTACAGAACTATTATAGAACTAATCAAATAATTACAGGATTATGAAGGCTTTTTAGGTCTTCAATCCTGACATTGGGGAAGTCAATAATGACTACCATAATGTCTCTCATTCTCTTAGTAGTAGCTGTCCAGCATCTTTATGTAAGAGACTAGACTAATAACACTCTGAATAGTGAATAATAGTGTTGCTAGATTTTATATCATAATGCTACAGAATTAGCATTGGGTTTCTTAGTGTCTCTTTTTCTTCAGAGTACCTGTTCATTACATCATGCATTATATAATCTGCTCTCATAAATAGTTCAAAAATTCTTCCCATGTGTGAATTTCTACATGTATATCTATCCTTTCTGTATTATAGAGAAAAACATATCATAACAATACAACAAAACAAATTCCTAGAAAAAATATGCAATGAAAAAGACATATAAGACCACAATATTAGGTGATCTACAATAGTTACTCTGCTGTCTCTTGTTATTTTCAATAGACTTGTCCACATCATCAGGCTTAATATAGTTAAGCATAACATTACATAGCTATTTTTATAAAAACACAACTTTGAAGACATTGTAGGACTTGAAAGCAGTAAATAATCATAACCAGTATGGATATCTTATACATATTGTCATCTTCCGAGTAGTTCCCTCTACTCTTAGACTTGATACTATCAAGCATACTAAATTTGAATAAAATCAGCCAAGGCAAAACCACAGTCTAACAAACCAACTTCAAATAAGATCAGTCATAGTAGGACAATATACGTAATGCAGGTTTCAGTGTAAGTTAACAAGAAATTAAGGATAGTTACCTTGGTATAATCTGCTATTTTTATATTAGAAGTCTGTGCCCTCAAATCTGATATGAAGGGACAGACTGGAACAAAATAAAATCAAACTAAACAGAGCAATAAGACAGTAATACTGTGCCTTTTAAATCCTGATAGACTAGTAACAATGTCCTCTGCCTTTCTTTTTAAGCCTATTTTTCACCTTTCCCCTTCTCAGGATGTTTTGTATGTTTTGGGTCCCACTAGCTCCTTTAGTTTTTAGATTAAGGGGACAGCCTATCATCTATCTGAGTGTTACTGAACCTTTTTGCCCCTGAGATTGATCTTGAGCTGTACTCCTTTACTTACTAAAGTCATAAGGTTTTCCTTCCTTCCAGATGTGTAGTTGTACACTGCCCAAAAGTGTCATAGCTTCCCAGTCTATCTGTGGCTACTGGATGAGTTGTCCCTATTTCTCTCTGGTTTCCTGACACATATAGCATTTTTTCTCATCTTGACTTTTAGTTTATCAGCACTCTTTTGGGTTGAGTGTATCTTCTATTCAGAGCATCTTGAAGGAACCTGCCTCCTAATCTACTCTGCCTGTTTCTTTTTATTTTTAGTGTATCAAGGCAATCTATATTAAAGACTATAGCTTATTGTCTCTGCCTCATGTCTGCTATTCTACTTTTCTGCTATAATTTGATCACTTTACTCCTTCATCCCACTGTCTGTCCCATTCATTGAGGCCTCTCTGCCACTCTTACTGGAATCCTGGTATTTTTTTCCTCTCTCCCTCTGGAATGTCCTTCAGTATTTTTTGTAGGGTTGGGTTGGAGGCCATGAACCCCCACAGTTCTTGATTGTCTTAGAAACATCTCATTTCTCCATTATTTTTGAGAGACCATTCTCCTGAGTACACCAGTCTTGGTTGCAGATAATTTTCTTTCAGGGATTGGACTATTTCCCCCCAGGCTCTTTTCAATTTGAGAGTTTGTGTTGACACGTCTGCCACTATTTGATATTTTTTTCATTGTAGGTAATCTGTTTCTTTTCCCTGGCTGCTTTTAACATTCTGTTCTTTGGGTGGGTTTCTGGAATCTTGATTATTATATGTCTGGGTGTATATCTGTTTTGGTTGTAGGTGCCTGGAGTTCTGTATGTCTCATTTATCTGGATATCATTTTTTTCCTATGCTTGGGGAATTTTCCTTAATTATAGCTGTGAACAGTCTTTCTAGTTCATTTGTGGCTACTTGTGCTTCTTTGATCAAATGTTTTATTCTTAAGTTATACATCCTTTTGTCATCTTCTAGCCTTTGAATTGTTTCTTGCTGGTTCCTCGTTATTTTTAAGAGATCTTTTCTTTCATGATTATATATCATAAATCTCTCTTCAAGTTTCAAAAGGCTAACTTTGGTTTCTACCAAGGCATTTTGCCAGTTTTCAATGGAGTTTTTAGATACTAGTAATCTCTTTGGATCTGTTTCATGTATTCTAGGTTATGTTTAAATTCTTCATCAAAGATTTTTCTTTCTTTCTGCGTTCCTCTGTTCTTCCATCTGTGTTCTCTTGGGAGGGGCTAATCTTTTTATATCTTGCCTCACTTGGATCAGAAGTACAGTTTTAAATTCATCTATTGAGTCATGAAGGTATTTTTTTTATGTCTGCTGATGCTATGTCTAGAATTGGATGGTTACTGCATTGATTCTCTTCTGTATTTACTTCTGCTGGGCTTATTTTCCCAGGTTCAGCAGCTGTGGTCTCAGCACAACTTTGGATAGTCTGGGTGTGCCTAGTACAGCATGGAACGGGTCTCAGTGAATGTGTTGGGTTTCAGTTCTCCACCTGCGCTTTTCCTTCCTCTTCCTAGTTTTATTTTCCCCTTCACTTACCGCCTTGGTTTATAGGAATCATTATCCAATCATCTGGCCCTCTCCATGTTGTCAAATTCTACCATCTTAGCTGATTTCTCCACAGAGGTTCTCTATCAAGCTTCCTAGCAAGCCACCATTTTTCTCCCTCCCCAATTCATCAGGTATTGATGTTAAACATGACCTTCCTTTATTGTATGCCTTATACTTTTATAGCTTGACAATTTTTAATTTTACAGTAAAATGAATTAAACATATAAATGCTTTAAAAAGAGAAAAAAGAGGCCACAATGGCTAAGATGATTTGGTTTTGTGCCAGCAGTGGCCCTCCTTATGTGAGTGGTCTGTCTTGTTAGCAGATATTACTCGAGTTAATCATCCACAGCTTTGGCTTCACACTCACACTCATGCTCACATGCCTGACTAAGAAATTTTAAATCAGATAAAATAAAAGCAAAATATAACAGCCATATAAAGAGCAATTGGACTGAAACCTGATATAAAAGGTAGGTAATTTGGGGCAGTAAAAAGAATATTCTAGTTCTTATGCCTGTGTGCTTTTTTTATTTTAAAGAGAAAAAAACAACAAAAACAATGGTACAGAATTTCAAAAAGAGATAGTAAGAAATTAATGAAGGTTAATATATTGCACATTGCTATCTTCAAATTAGCTGCTCAGATTACAAGATATAGATATGTGTTAAATTCCTGTCATCTTGTTTTGAAAGTGTATACTGTTATTGTTTTTGGTTTTTTGTTATTTTTGTAGTTGCTTGTATATCTCTTGCTTTTTCTTCCTTTCTCTGTTTTTTTTTCTCTTTAAAAAATTAAAAAAAAAACAAGATATACATGCACAAACACAAAGGAGAAAAGGAAATATATATATACACATATATATGTATATATATATGTATATACTACCTAAGATAATTATACTACTAGTTTCTATTAGCTCATTGAAAAGAATAGTTTACACTTGTTTAGTTTTGAACAGTCTGTATCAAAGCTCTAGACTCCATTTTCCCAACAGTAGTGAGAGTAATGTAAAAAACATGACAGCTTCCTCTTTATCTCTGACACTCCCTTGTTTTATAAATTTCCCTGAGGAAAGACAAAGGGCCTTAGAAGCCAGTGTCCATCAAGTATGCCAGAGACTTTGACATAATCAATTTCTTCACATGTCATTCATCATATCCTTTTGCAGTGTCTTAATAAACTGCCTACATTCTCAGCCTCATTTACAAACACATTACTCTAGATATTTTGCTACTTCCAAACACATTTTTCAATTAATGTTCTTTTACTTGTGCTCCTTTGCATATCCCAACTCATGATCTTCTAAAATATTTAAAGTTCCTCAATTTCTAGGTGAAATATCACCTCTTATAGGAAACTTCCCTATTCTTTGGTAGATAATCAATCATATAGCAGCTTTCCGAACTTGAAGCTGATGGTCATTTTCCAGGATTTGATAGATTTACAATGTATATTTTATAAATCAGAAATGTGTTTATTATTTTATTTATTTAGCATAATCTAGGGGCATCAATGAACTAGCAGCTTTCAATGGGCACCAGCCACAGATTTATCTTATTTTCTTAACAATCTGAACCTATCCTCAGGCCTCATTACTCAAATATGGTCTTTCACATAACATTTACCTTTCTGTTGTTACAAGCATTAAGATTGCTCTTTAAGCTTATTTTCTTTTATTGTTTAACAGTTCAGTCAGCTATAATATCCTTTGAATTTGTCTATTCTCTAGACTGGTTTTGAAGTAGAGTAGAATTCAGTTTCCAAATTATAAATACATGTTCAGAGCCCCCTTTATAAGGTTTCTTACCTTTGTTTATCATATTTTCCAGTAATAGAGTTTGAATCTGTGGCCTCATGCATGCTAGGCAAAGTGATCTACTACTGAACTGTATCTCCAACCCACAATGACATTTGTAGTAGGGAAACAGATGGGGTTAGGAACTAGATGAACTGAACATTAATTAGTTCCTCCCAGAAATCATCCTTCTCTGCAGCCTGAAACAATCTTCTTCAGAATATTGTAGTAGATACCCAGTTTGATCTATAATCTTTCTTGATTCTGAACCAAGCTTTATTTTAAATAGAATTTTTTAAATTTGGGGATAAATTACTATCTATGGGTTTATTATTTCTGAACAGAGAAAATGGTATTATAAAGGTAACTGCTAAAAGGACTATAAAAATTTTGTTTCCTTTGAGCAAAAACTAAAACTATTGCATGTGATTCAACCTTTGACTACTCAAATTTGGCATTTTTTTTCATTAAACTTTAATATATAAATTCTCTTTTGTTTTCTTTCTGAGACTCAGTAATAATGATCCAAAGTGTTTCATTCTTTTCTCTTTTGTGCCAGAAAAGCTACATGATGTATTAAATAAATTTTCCTAACTTGTAGTATCATTTTTAGTTAAAGGGGTTTTACCTAGTGAAGATTACAAAGTGGAGTACTTAAATTCCAGTAAGAAACACCCATGCCATATTCCTTTTAAGAATTTTTTTTTTTCTGTGTGCACTTTCTTACTGGTAACTTTCTGCTAGCTTTTTTAAGAAGCAAAGATTCGTTTGCTGAATTCATTCTAGTCCCTAGGCAATCAACATCTCTCTCCCCACCTAATACAGAAAAATGCTTGCCTTTTGCTGAGCAGAGCTATGTGTAATTAAAATTTGACAAAGGCAGGGCAGATGTCACAAGGATGTACTAAATTTAACGCTATTGTGAGTTGAAACTAGTTGAATGATTTTTTGGCAGAAAAATACTTCCTTTTGTTACTGCAAACTGCACATTGAGGTGACATAGAAGAAACACTGAATTCTCAAGTTTTCTATAACTCAGGAGGTTACAAATACTCTATCTCTGATACAAGGAATAATTCATGTGGATGCTTAGTTAACTCAAGAAAATCAAAGGCCAACTCATCACCTCCTTTTGGTACACCAGCCTTTATCCCTGACTCTCTCGTTTTCCTCATTCAAAGTTTCTATGCCACAAAATATCCCTATTAGCCTAAGTAAAAATTAATGTTAGTATTATAGGCAGCTAAGTTAGATAAAAAGTAATATAAAAACTGGGGGAGACTGGACTTTTAAAAAGTCAGAAAATAAAACATTAGAATTATGCCTAGAGGTATAACTCAAAAAGACCAGGCCTCAAGATAAAGATTCAATGGCAAGCCATATATGCTTCCCTAAGAGGTAATCAATAAATTAAAGTTATATTATAATTAGTACCACCTGATTGAAGAAGTAGAGCTTGATGAGTGACCAGAACATTTGGCACCATTTCTTTCCAAAAATGGCTTTATTCTTTTCAAATACCTTTGCTAGATAACACATTTCCTTATTGAACCGATATTAAGCAGCAATACTTATAATCCTATAGGTTGATTATAGCTTTACCTACAATGTGCCCACATTGTAACTATGGTATATAAATTACCCCTAACAAAGGGCTTTGGTGACAAACTGCTTTCAAGAGTTCTGTCTCTAAAATTTTTTTCTAAATAAATCTTTTCCACTTTCAACCTCCTTTGCTCTTTATAATTCATTCTTTGATTTTAAAAAACATAAATATGACACATCCAATATCTAACATGTTGACAGTTACATTTCTTCTATATCAGTAGGAAATTTAGGACTGACACCCCACAATGGAAGTTGGAATATGTGCATTTAAATAGACAAAGTTGAGGTCAGCGAAACTCTAGGGATGACCTAAGGGTGGATTATTAATTTTAGATTAGCATCTTCATGAAGCTCACATCTAGTCTATCTATCCCCAAATTCAACCCCTCTTCTGTAAGGAAATGTATTATCAGGAAAAATAAATACTCTCATTTGAGATTAATGACATATTGAAAATTTCACTTTCTATTTTTTGTAATTTTAGATGTTACTACATGGTATAATTACTATCTAGACTGTAAATTCACTCCATTCTTAATTACGTATTTTGTCTTATTTCCTATTCTAAACAGGATTAGCACATATAATACGCTGAGTATTTCTATTAGTGTTGTTCTAACATAAGATTTTTTTTTTTTTTCGTACTGGCGATTAAACTCAGGACCTCAATCTTGCCAGGCAGGTGCTTATGCCACTGAGCTAAATCTCTGGCTCTAACATAAGATTTTTTAAATAAAGGTTTGAAATTGAACCGACATTCATGAGTTGAATAATTGACCATTGATTAAAATAACATTAGAATTCTACATATCTCAATATATGTAGATTTTACTCTTGGCAAAAAAAGCCTTAAATAAAAACCACCCCTAAGTACTGCTTTAAATCTTCTATATCAGACCCCAGCCTCTGCCAGTCATGCAAACTGGGAGTGGGGGAGTGGGGGTAGAGAGAATAAAGGGCATATCAGAGAGCAAGCAAACCCACTCAGGGAAGCATCACCATGAGTGCACCCTGCTGGACTGGAACAAACAGATCCCAGCCTCTGCCAGTGAGTCAGCACCATTCTTCAAGGAGGGTAGAGAGAACAATGGACTTCAGCAAGCAATCAAATTGAGTCTGTGAAGCAGCACCATTAATGCACCCCTGCCAGACTGGAACAGCCAGACTCCAGCCCCTTCCTGTGCACAGGTTGGCAAACAAGAAATAATATATATATATATCCCACCACCACCACCATAAGCAAACATCTTGTCAGGAGAAACACAGGCTGTGATGATAGCTATGGAGGTGCAATGCAACTGGATGCCTGTGGTGGTTTGCTGTTTCACAAACATTGCAGGTTTAGGACCAGTGGTCTGACTATGGGTTCTGATGATATTGGTACGCAATGTAACATCTAGCCCTGGATCTCCTTCAAAGGGTTACAGCCATTGTTGATTCCTTATGGTCTCATTTTTCAAGTCCTATATTATTTACATTGTTTTTTTATATTGAGTTTTACTCTGTTTTGTTTGATTATGTCAAATCCGATTGCAGGACCAGCTATTTTAAAGATAACAAGATACATTGTGGTGGCACTTTTGGTTTTACTGTAGGCTAGTTTTGAAATCCTTTATTGCATTCATTATTTTGTTTTTATTGTTTTTATTCTATTTCATTCTGTTTTATTTTTACTATGTCCAAAATTATCTGCAGCTATCTTGAAGACATCAAAAGGCATTATGGTAACTATTGTGGTTTTGTAATCTTTAGTCCTGTACCAGTTACACTGGTTGATTTGGTTGGTTTTATTGTTTTATCCTCTTTAAAATAAAAAATAATTATTTCATATCAGGAAGTGACAGACTACTAAGTGCCACAATATTGTACAACTTGCAGTTATTTTGCCTATTAACTACCAAGACAAGTGGATTATTATGTAGAATCCCACATAGACTATAGACCCACCTTCATGTTCGTGTGTGTGTATGTGTGTGTGTGTGTGTGTGTGTGTGTGTGTGTGTGTGTTTGCATTGGTGCAAATGGAAATCAGGGATTTATGTTGCTATAGAATGTCTATGTCAGAGCTAAATCCTTAGCCCTAAACTGTTTGGATGAAAGTTTCAAGATAAAATACTATGTTATTTAAACAACAGGATATCTTTGTTCCATGCTAAGAAGAATTAAACCAGTGTTTAATTTTAGACTTGAGCTTGTAACTGAGACGGCAAAGAAGATCTTTTAAAATTGAACTGTTTCTCCAGAATTCCTCAGGCTGAGAGCAAAAGTTGCTACACCTCACTTTCTTTAAGATGAATAGAAAGAAAAGTAATACCTCTGCCAGAAAATCATCATATTTGTCTGAAATGGATAAACAAATGTTGGCTTTAGGAGGCCCTGTCTGGTTTCCTGTCCCCAAGGAAAGAAAGAAGCAGGCAACTGAGAATGCCATGAAACAAAACAGCAAAGAAATTTCCTTACCTACTGTCTTCTTTACACACTTGACTACAGTGAATTAGAAATTTGTGGCAACAAGAGGCTCCTCCATCTCCTTTGGAGCTAGCATTGAATAAATCTTTTTTTGTTTTTATTTTATGAAAAATAAATTGTCTTCTTTATTCCTTAGAGAGCTATAAGGAATAAAACCCTGCTTGCCCAGTAACAGGATATATTGTGCAAAGCCAAAAATAATGATTTACATTCAAGAAAAACATCAAAGTAATAGCAAGGGATATTATACAAATCTCAAGTGTTGACAAGATTTTAGTTCTCTTTAAAAATACCAGTATTAGCTTCATTTCTTGGACTCTGTTTTTAAGTAATGACATCATACTAATAGTGTGAAGCTGAAAGTGTAATTTAAGCTATTTGGATTTATAGTTTGTTTTAATCAATAATGTTTTCAAAAATGAAGTTGTATTTATCATCCAGATTTTAATTTAATTTCCTAGTTTTTCAAATGCCACTGAAGATATTCAGGTGACCCAGTAAAGTTGTTTACATATATACAAATTCACATATATTCCATTGTATGTATTATTTTGACTTGGAAATATGAATATGATATTGTTACAGGCCGCTGAGTTAGTTAGAAATATAGCTAGTCAGACAAGGCTGGGCCACAGAGGAGCCAGAGCAGAAGTTTCAAAACTTTGCAGCCTTGGAAGAGACAAACACCTCCCCTCTGGGCCAGATCTCAAGACAAAAGGCAAAGCAAATGTACCCATATTCTAAGGATTTATATTCCAAATAGTTTTCTATCACCCTGAAGAAGTCAGGAGTTACCATCTCAGTCCCCTACAGGGAGAGTCACTGCTGTAAAGCACTCCTGCTTACTATGTGACTCGCTTCCCTATTTGTTCCTGATTTAATTAATTTACCTGAGCAGTTAATCATATTGGTGGACCACAAGTCTGTCCCACCTTAAGCCTACGTTGTGTATTCCCATTTTTCCCAACTTAGATCCATCTCACCTCATAGTTTTACTTTATAAAAGCCCCTAAAAAAGACAGAGTCTTTGAAAACCCACTCAGGATCACCTCTGTCTCTCAGACAGAAGCTTTCTTTATCTCAATAAATATATTACATTCTTAAGTTCTGTTATTTCTAAAATTTATTCTTCAGTTATAGAGAACATGAACTCATACAGGACATATAGTAGTTTGGGAGTTTCATTTCCCTATAACAATATGTCTGGAATGAAATGGGTGATTAGAATAAAATAAACCCCTCACAATTTTGAATGAGGTCTCACATAGCTCAGAAGAGACAAACTGTTACAAAACCTAAGCAACTCTACAGTTTAGACAATCAACAATACTTTATTTTTCTGCTCTTTTTGCAAAGAGTTTCAAAGACTTTGGGTTTACACATATATTTTTTCTGTCATATGTATGTATGTATAATTTCCAGAAGTTAATATACTTTAGCAAAGAGGCAACAATGTGTGTCTCCTTAGACGTCGCTGGAGGACCTGGGCCGGTGGAAAGTGGCGCAGAGTCATAGCGAGAATAAATCACACTGGAGACCAGGCTGATGGCACCGATCCAACATTTAATGTGTCCCATGTCCTCTTATATAAGCAGGAATAATACCCAGATTGGGGCAGAGTCTAGATGGCATCCCTAGAAGGATGAGAGGGGCTTCTGTGGGTGGGGCCAGAGTGGGGCGGTGTCTGACGGGGTGACTCACTCAGTCTGCCAAGGACATTGAGGGTCCAAGTCTACTCAGACCCTCTCCTCTGCCAAGGCTGTCAACCAGACCTCTGGACCTTTACTCCCCATACTTAGAGAAACTGAAATTATTGCTTTTTTAAATTTTGTTTTGCTTTGTTTTTTGAGACAGAGTTTCACTATGTAGCCCAGGCTGGCTTCAAACTCAGTGATCCTCCTGATTCAGTCTCCCAAGTGCTAGGATTATAAGCATGCACCAACATGCCCAGCTACTAAAATGATTACTTTTTGCCATAATCTCTGTCTTACATTACAAAGGCTCATTATATCTCACAAAGGTATGTTACCAAAATTTGTATTAAAGGTGAGAACTGCTGCTATTAAGTGTAAAACCACAACAACTTCTGCTGATGGATATATATTTGCTCTCTCTCTTTTTTTTTTTTTTTTTGACTGAATTTTAAAGAAGTTGAATTCATGGGCACTATATCTGTTAGAATGAATAACCAGCCAAATTGGAAATCATAACCAAGCAGTTCAACTTCAGTGCAATAAAATGCAAAGTTTGTTAAAGTATACATTGCTTAGAAGGGTTAAGCTATTGGGTATTTTTTAAGGTGAAACTTAGCTATCAAACCATTTTGAGTTACCTGTTATATTGATTTCATATATCATATAGATGACCTTTATGCCAGCATTTTTAGCCATCCTTGAAATATAACTGCTATCTATGTTCACATTTCAGCTTTTACTATTGGCTTCTAAAGCAACAGGTCACAACAGATTCATCAGTATCTTACACCGCCTCAGTATAAATGGAAAGTTCTGCACACTCTCTAAGAACTATGTATTGCTTTTCAAGGTGACAGAAACATGAGACTCTAGGGAAATAAAATAGAATGATACCACCTATTATACTAAATGTACTTCAAATTTTAACTTTCATATTCTGCCATATCTATAGGATTAATTATAAAGCATTACCTGGGCAGGTGATTTATTTTGCATTTACTTGTTTATAGTCAATCTGAGAATTACAATGATCTTGGAAAATAGAACATTCTCTATATCAGGTGTGACCAATTTAAAGAGACTCAGTTTGAATACACACTCATATGTCTATATCCTAGTTAATAATACCCTTTAAAGATTAATTAAGTCCACAATATTGTGAATTTTGTTGTACTTGACCAAGTTTTGAGGCAAGCAAGGAGAGATATTCATTATAGTTTTAATATATTTCTCATTAGTGCCATTTTACTGATTTTATATATTTGGCTGTCCTCATCCCCAAATGAAATGCAGCATCTCAAGCAATGGCCTATTTTCTCATTCACCACTGTACCACTGGTGCCTAGCATAATTCAAATAGTTCAGTTGAATTCTACCTGTAATATCATGAGAAGCTGTTTTCAGTCACCTAAGTTCATATGCTCAGGTTCATTTGCTTGCTATTCACCAAATAAAAAGAGTTCATTTCTTTGGGTAAAATGGAAAAAGCATTTATTTAAAGGTAGCTCCATGGAAATGGAAGTGGTCATTTGTTTCAAAACATCTCTCTGTGCACAGATGGATAAATATTTACTACAGTAAGAAACAGAGGGGGAAGGCAAGTAGATCATGCAAATCATTGGCTTTCAAGTTTCTTTCTTTCTTTCTTTCTTTCTTTCTTTCTTTCTTTCTTTCTTTCTTTCTTTCTTTCTTTCTTCCTTTCTTGTGGAAAGAAAACCTGGGCTCCAGCCTCATGGGGCTAGCATCTGCATATTTTGTCACTGCATCTGGGCTCTGGAGAAGGATGTGGTAGTCTCTTATGCCCAGGCCTGAGGAATTTTCCATAAGCTTTCCTCCCTTCTAGAAAAAAAAAAATCTTATAAGGTTCCATTTTGGAGTAGTTGTTACAATACTTGACACTAACATTGAGATAGCTCAAATTACATATGAATAACCAGTGTTGGTTGGTGGTTTTTAAATTATTACTTAAACATTTAATGTAAAAAGCAAAAAGTAAATGTAATGTAAACAGTAAAATAATGAACAATTTTCAACACATCATGCATTCAGTAGAATGTTTAAATAAGTCAATATAAATAAGTAACATTCGAAAAGTGCTATAAAATGATTTGGTATTAGGAACTTTGTTGCTCACTCAAAATGTAGATGAATTATTTGTGAGTTACCTTGCAAGAGTGAGTGTATCTCTGTTCTTTTGTTGCAATGATTTTGATTGATATGTAAAAAAAAAAAAAAAAAAAAAAAAAAAAAAAAAAACATATATACTTACTCTGTTACCAGGTTCTAGGCTGCCAGGGTCTCCTTTTATAGGTGGTTTCTTGGTTCTCTCTGTCCTGAACAATGGGTTGATCAAGACAAAGGTAAATTGTAGGGCAGTTTTATTAAAGGTAGAAAAGAAGTGCAGCTCTGCAGAGCTAGGTTGGGCCAAATAAAAGTAGGAAGCGAAGTATCATTTACAGGCAAGAATAAGTTATTGTAGGCAAACAGTACCAAATAGCTCAATGGGAACCAGCCTTTCTGTATCTCCCACTCTCAGGCTTCAGTCAGATGTAAGTCATCCTATCCAAACCTGCTCAAATTCTGGCTAGAAATGCACTGCAGAGCTTTGGGAAGTGTTCTGTGTATGTGTCTTTGGGTTTTGTAAATAACAGATCACACTGAAGCCAAGAAAGTTACACAAATAGGATACAGGTTCTAAATATTCATTTAAAATAAGCTAAGTCAGAGCTTAAATAAGTTAACATAGCAAAAGCCCAAATAATGAAATAAACTTATGCTTAATGCCTAATAAAACACAAAGTCAAAAAGTAGTTCTTTAATCAAATAAAAAGACTTTTATTAAAAGAAAATACAAACAATGCATCTTGTTTTCTAGACATCAAAACTTATGTGCAATAAAAATCATCCTTGCCTTTTATTACATAACTGCATAAATGCAATGTGAAAGAGTAGTGGAGTTAAACATCTTTTTTTACCCCTCCCGGACACGTAAGGTGCTATTTTCTTTATTCTTTTTAATAAAGAATACATTTTACTATGCCCCACCACTTGCTGTTTCTTGTTTTGTTGGCTTCAGTCTTCATTGACCCAAAATGAAATCCCAAGAGCAAGAGGGATCTGTTTCTTCTTTGATGTGAAACACAAGACATTATTTTCTATGTAAAAAGGTAAGTGTGACAAACAGCAAAATACATTTTCACAATATTTATCCTTTATAAAACTCCAAGAAACAGTAATTATTCTGCCAACTAGTTAAAAACTCTTAGACCAGTTGACACTCTTAAAGCAGAGCACAGGTTCCCTAGTACCTCCTGGTTAAAATCCCACTAAATCCAATAGGAATTTCAGCCAGACAAGCAGGTAGATTCCTTTCTGGAGACAAATCTCTGGTTGCACTGATAGAGTACTGACAGAAATGCTACCAGTTCAAATGAGTCTACTCACCATCTTAAAGAAATATAGGTTTTATTTTACTTAGCTGACAGAGGACATGTCAGTACATTACAAGGACATATCAGGAGGTAATAATCAGTCTCCCCCAAGGACAAGCCATTAGGTAACAGAAAACCAGCCATCAGGTCAAAGCAGTCTCTATGGACACATGAGAAGGTCACAAGCAATCTCCTAAGGACATGTCAGTAGGTCATAGAGGACATGCCAGGAGTCCATCAACAGGACCAATAAGGACTTGTCCATAGTCAACAGGATACAGAGGGCATCTTAGCAAGCCATAAGCCTGTTTTTTCTCTGTTGCATGTCCTCAAAAGCCCACCCAAAAATGCTATTTATAAAAAGCCTCTTATCTTGTAAAAGACTTGTCTGTTCTGCTTGCACAGAGAAGACAATTTCAGGTTTAGAAATAAACCTATTTGTACTGCTGTGCTCCTGTTCCTTCTTTCCTGATCATCTGGCACTGAAACCTCCTCTTTCCTTTCTTGTTTCATTTCCTCCCATTCTCTATTTGAGAACACCAAATAATAATAATAATAATAATAATAATAATAATAATAATAAGAAGAAGAAGAAGAAGAAGAAGAGGAAGAAGAAGCAAATAATAAGAGACCAATGTCAGGGAGATGTGTTGGTGATCTGTTTCCCAACTCTGCCTGCATTTTTTTAACCATTCAGCCCCAAGTTAGGCAATTCGTCTTTCAAAATATCATAAGACACACCCCATAGCTATCTTTTGCATAATCTTTCCAAATTGGAACTAAAAGGAAATATTTAGCCAAAAACATTGCTTTTACTCCACTTCTATGTGGCCCCAGAATAGACTTGGTAATTGGTCATGCTGTTAAGCTAAGGGTACTTTCGATTTCCAAGTTCTCTGAGATGTTGATAGCTTTCTCCAGAAAAACATCAAATGGTCAAAAGTTCCCTGTATATTCAAGGCTTTTTTGCCCTCTGGTAGCAACCTTTCCTCTATACTTTTATCTTCTCTCTCCCAATTCTTCTTACCAAGCAAAATACTACTACTCCTACAAAATACTTTATCCTTATGCATAGCCCGACAGTATCATGACTTTAGCTCCCCTCTACCTCTATTGAAGAATTCAATCCAACTGACAGTTTGTTTCCCTATCACATCCCACATGTTCAGCAACCTCAATCAGGTCCAGACCTATCACCATCAGTTCCTTCTTCCTCCAAGTATTACTCTTATCCAAAATTAATCTGCCTGTATACTGCTGATGGCCCAGCTTTCTTATCAAAACCACTTTTTTCTTTCCATCAGACATGCTTTTGTAATTTCTTCTCATCTGATACCTCCCCAGGCCACTTCTCATCCTTTGTGAGGTAGCAGGCACTCAGGGACTATTGTAGTCGGGGGTTGTGAGAACAATTAGAATCAGGACATGGAGTTTATAATAATGTTTTATGATGGTTACCCAGAATTAACACAAGAAAATGCAGGAAATCTATCCACAACACAAAAGACATAGGATTTTTAGCCAAGGGCCTGATTCCCACAGCAATGACCCACATGAGTCCAGATGAAGACCCAGAGCTCATGACAATGCTTCCCATGAGTCCAACTGGAGGTTTAGAGCCCACAAGAAGGACTCACACCAGTCTCTTGTAGGGATCCATGCTGCGAAGGCCCAAAGGTCAGCAGTGGAAGCTAGAAAATCTATGTCAGCAGGGTGAAGGACCTGTGCTGGTAGGTTGAGGGTTCTACACTGGAGACGAGAAGTCACACTCACAACAAAGACAAGAGCTGTCCTGAAAAGCACTACAGCCATCCTCAGTGACATGGAGTCCCTGAGCTCCTCTAATGACTAGACAGTGGACTACATTCCAGGAAGCCACCTTGACGAGTTCATCCTGGAGAACAAGTGGCACAAGTCTTTCTCTCCGGAGCCAGGAAGCAATGCTCCATGTGGGGACCAGAGCTTTTCCAGGAGAACCTAATGGCTCAAACAGCAACACTTAGGATAACCCACAATGCCTCAATGCCTTAACACACCTGAACACATCTCAACGCATAGCTTCTTCTTCTCAAGATCTCTATTTATGCTGGCAACTTTCCTCAGGTGGGACATCTATGCTCAGCACCATTCTGATGAATCCAACTGGTGTTAAAATGAACACCAGTTTTTAATCCATAACATGGACCCATTTGTGTTCACCTTACTTTCCCAGTTACTGACCTAGAGTATTTCCAACAAAGAGTGCAGTCCTTTTCAGAAAATCCAAATAAGATCCAAATATTAAATCCTAGCACCTTTTGTTCAACCCCCAAATTAAAAACTTGACAAAGATTCTACTTCACATTCACCTAGCAATTGTTTTTGCTGTGGCAATCTTGGTCACTACGCAAAAGCTTGGTCTAATCCAATGCCTCCTACAAAGCAATATCTGAACTACAGACAGTGGGAAGACTGGAAAATGGATTGTTCTCTGAGGAAGTCAGCCCCTCTCCTGAGTTTTCTCACCTCTAGGTGACCTGAAACATTTGGAGAAGACTGTTGGTCCTCATGACATTATATTCAGTTGCCAATTGATGTGGCCCAGATTCCAAGGCCCCTCCCTGTCATCATCAATGAATCCATGGGAACAATTTGGGTGGCCAAAACAGGTTTCCTTATTCATCAACTCAGGAGCCAGACTCTCTGAACTTATTGAATATTCGGGCATTTGCTCCCCTCTTCTATCTAATTGTTGGAATGAAGATTCTAATAGAGACACCATTCAAGACTCCATATTTACACTATTCTTTTATTTTTTCACAAACTTTTGTAACTTTATTTATCTGTGTTAAACAGAATAAAACCAAACAAAATAAAGCAGAATAAAGCCAATCAAAACAGAACTAGGAAAGTGAAACAGGACTTCAACACAAGGTAATGGATTTCAACAATGGCTACCATAATATATCCTGTTATCTTTGAAATAGCTGCCCATACCATCAGACATAGTAAAACCAAATCAAACAACACAGAATAAAATTTTTTTAAAAAAATGATACAGGACTTTAAAATAAGATAAAGGGGAATTAACAATGGCTACCACCTTCAGAAGGAAATCAACCATAATTGCTATATTGCTTATTGCTATCCTCTAAATGATACTCTGACTGGCTTTAGGTCTGCAAAGTCAATCAACCAATACAGGCATCAAGTTACTTCCTTTTATTTTTTTTTTTTCTTTTGGCTATGTTTCTACAGCCTGTGTTTCTACAAATCAGCCAGTTACTTACGGGGTGGTGTGGGGGAAGAGCTTCACACTTCTTGTCTCCCAGCCAGTCAGCAGTAATCTTGTGCCAGGCCAACTCATTCCTGGGAGCCAGTGGCAACCATGTGTCCTTAGAAGTCAACCAAGGAGAATCAACCACTTCCTGTAACATATTTTCTTCATTTAAAGAAAAAAATACAGACAAAGGGTAGAAATAATACTTAATTTAAAAAAAAAAAAACAGTAAGAAACCACTAGGTGATTCAAAATATTGTCCTCTTAGAAATAGTTGCTAAGGTATAAAATCAAGACATACAAAGTGGAAACTCAAACAACAAGACAGCAAACAGTTCTGTTCAACTATGCAACAAAAACTTAGTAATATGGTTAAGAATCCTATACATTTAAACATACATGCAGTTATATCCTTTAGAGTACTTTGTGTTCCTCTCTTTAATTCCACATTCTGGGTTTTATTACTCCTACAGTTATTATTTTTTACACTAGAGATGTAATGTGATATTTATAAATATGATTATTTATTTCACTAATGAGGATAGCCTAAAGTTGTCTCCATTTGCCTATGAAGGCCTCAAGATCATCCTTTTTATAGCTGAGTAATGTTCCACAGTATAAAAATACCACATCTTGTTCATCCACTCCGTGGTTGATAGGCATCTTAGTTATTTCCAAGATTTAGCTATAAAAATTGTGCTTCTATGAACATGGGTGCACATGTAACACTGTGATGACCTTTTCAGTTTTTTCTGGAAAAATACTCAGGAGGGAAATAGTTCAGTTAAATGGCCATTCCAATCCTAGTGTTCTGAGAATTTTCCTTACTGATTTCCAGAGTGGTTGCACCAGTCTACACTGCTAACAGTGAGCAATGTTCTTTTTTCCCCACAGCCTAACCAACATTTGTTATCAGTTGATTTCTTGAAAGCACCTATTCTTTCTGGAGTGAGATGAAATCCCAATGCGGTTTTAATTTGCATTTCTCAAATGACCAGTGATGGTGAATATTTATTCATATATGTATTTGTCATTTGTAGATCTTCATCTGAGAACTGTGTGTTCATCTCAGATGCTCATTTTTGGAGAGGGTCTTTGAATTTGGGGGGTTTGATGTTTTTCAATTCTTTATGGGTTCTGAATGTAAGTCCTTTATCTGAGGGGCTTCTGACTAAAATTCTTTCCAATTCTGTTGCTTTTCTTTTCACTACGTTGGTGATTTCTATGAAGTGCAGAAACTTTTCAATAATATGAGATCCAAGATGTTGATTCTTTGAATTGTTTCCCATGCAGTTTCAATTTTGTTCATGAATTCTCTGCCTACCCCTATGTTTCCAAGACTTCTACTTACCTTGTCTTCCAGTAGATTTAGTGTTTATGTTTTAATATTTAGGTATTTGATCCATTTAGACTGTAGTTTTGTGCATGGTGATAGGCATGGATCTAGTTTCAGTCTTTGGTGTGTGCAGAGCCAATATTTCCAACACAATTTATTAAAGAGACTATCTTTCTTTCAGTGAACATGTTTAGCCCCTTTGTCAAATATCAAGTGGCTGAGTGTCTTTGTAGTTGTGCTTGCATCTTTCAATATATTCCACTGTTCCTTGGGTCTATTTCTTTGCCAGTATCATGCTGATTTTATCGCTGTGGCTTTGTAGTATAGTTTCAAGTCAGGAATTGAGATGCCTCCTCCCTTGCTTTGTTTCCCAGAATTGCCTTTGTTATTCTAGGTTTCTTCTGTATCCAAATGAGTTTTAGGAATGTTTTCTCTAGATCTGTGAGGTATGTTAATATTATTTTGATTGAGATTGTGTTAAATTTGTACAACAATTTTGGGAGTATGACTATTTTCACAATGTTGGTTCATCCTAGCCAAGATCAAGGAATATACTTCCATTTTCTAATATCTTCTTCAATCTCCTTTTTTAGCATAGCTTAATTTTCAGCATATAGGCCTTTTACATTCTTGGTTAGGTTGATTCCTAAGTATTTCACTTTTTAAGATGCTATTGTGAAGGTTAATATTTCCATAATTTCTTTCTAAGTGAGTTTTTTATTTGTGTATAGGAATGCTATTGACTTTTGAGCATTGACCTTGTATCCAGCTACACTGCTGAAGTTGTTTATTTCTTCTATTAGACTTTTAGTGAAGTTTTTTTGGATCTTCTATATAGAGTATCATGTCATCTGCAAATAGTGATAATTTAACTTCTTCCTTTACTCTATTTGTTCCTTTTATTTCTCTCTCTTGCCTGATTGCTCTGGCTAGTTTTTCCAGAACTATATTAAATTGGAGTGGTGATAGTGGACATCCTTTCTTGTTCCTGATTTTAAAGTGACAGCTTTCAGTTTTTGTCCATTTAGTATAGTATTGGTTGTTGGTTTGTTATGGATGGCCTTAATAATACTGAGGTAGACACTGTGTATCCTTACACTGTTCTTTAGAACACATAGCTTTCACTCATTCTTTCTTGTTAATGACCCACTGACCCCTTCCCCCTGGGAAAGTGTCCTCCATGGCATGAGTTCTATCTGTCTATCTATCTATCTATCTATCTATCTATCTATCTTCTCTCACTTCCTTCTGAGCTCTTGTTTACCCTACCAGTTGTACTTCTGAATGAAACCTTCCCTTTGAGATGATCTGACATATCAAATCACAAGTTGAACTTGTCTTGGACACACACACACACACACACACACACACACACACACACACACACACATAAACTGCCAATGGCCTTACATCATGAATCCTTGAGTATCCCTACACAAGCTGTAACACTCAACCTATACCCCCTTAGCATCAATATTCCTCTTGACCTCCAACCCATTATCAACAGCCTTCTTGAATCCAAAATTCTCATCCCTACACATTTTATCCACAATACTTCCACCCACCCTTTAAAACAACCCTGATGTCTCCTTATGATTAGTCCAAACCACCAAAAGATTAATGAAGCTGTTGTTCTCACCCAGTGGTCCACAACCCCTGCACCTTTCTGCCACATATCCCTCCCCAATACTCAAAAATTTACTGTTTTACACCTGAAAGATGTCTCTTTTTATATTCCCCTCAGTTCTGATCCCCAACAACTCACTTTTAGCTAGGATGAACCCATATGTCTGTTCACCCAAACACTTACATGGAATATTATTCCTCATGGATTTTTGGATAGCCCCCACTTCTTTGGTCAACCATTACAAAAGGACCTTCAATCCCTTGATTTTACCCACAGTCACCTGCTCCAATATGTCAACACATTTTATTTTGGAGACTCAAAATGACTCCGTATCCTTCACTATCTCTTTCCTTAAATTCTTGAAGAAAATACATTATATCTCAGAACACCTAGCTGTTAAAACAAGAGGTCATTTACGTTATCCTTCACCTCAGTTCTACAATTTGCTATATATGCCCTTCCCCAAAACAGGTTATTAACAATCTTCCTGTCACCTTCACAAAACAAGATCTCCTTTCCTTCCGTAGCTTTCTTAGTAATTTTGGACTTTGGATACCAGATATCTCAATCACTGCAAAAGCTCTATTTGAGACTTCCCACAGGTAGTCCTAAGACAGAGTGGCAAAACAAACAAACAAACAAAAAAAAAAAACAAAAACAACAACAACAACAACAAAAAAACCTTAATTCCAATTTCCTTTTGGGCTCTCATTTGGGCACTCCTTAAAGACTCCCAGTCTGTTCATATTCAATCCTAATAAAATTTTCTATGGTGGATTAACTAGTGGCCAACTTGCAGCACCCAACTAAAAGGAATCAGCCTTGTTCTGGGTATAGAACAATCCCGCTTGAGGATCATTGTCAACAGCATAAGAGGAGAACTTGAGAGAAAGATGGTATGCTGTTTATTATCCCAGAGAAGCTTGTCATGCTGGGTTTTCTTATATGAACTCAGCTGTTCACATAAGCCACAGAGGAGATAGGGTTCTTGCTGTCACTGACAATGGATGTGGTTCTCTTTGGGGGAGCTCGGTCCTTTCCTTGAATATCACTTCCTGGCTGAAGTGCAGATCTCTCAGCCTGGTAGCACAGAACTTACACACGAATGGCACAAATTTTCTAACTTCCACCACTGGCCTTTAGGCCTTCCCGATGATGACCCTTGACACAGGCTTGCATGAGACATTGTTGTGCGTTCTAGCTGGATTTTTAGAAGATGTTGCTGTGAGATCCTGGCCTTTAGTTGGATTCTTTTGGTCTCTGGTGTTTGTACAGATCTTTTGCACTTTTCTTCATTTGAATTTTTAGGTGAATATTAAAATATAATCCTATAAATTATGTACTGTATTATATCTATTCCTTTATAAATCATGACTGCGACTCTTTCTATTCTTGGCCAGCAAAAAGGTACAAGCATTAGGACTACTTGCATAGAGAGCTTGAGAGTCCCTTGAGTCTCTTGCCTATTAATAAAAACAGCTTAAACTTTTAATAAATTTTTGGCCTTTCCCTTTAAAAGTCTTAGTATCAGAGGCACGCCTTGTCACTGAAAGTGACACAAAAGATCACTCTACCAGATCCTATAGGTAAACACTTCACACAACCTGTCCAACATTCTCAGCCATTGTGCTGTAACTCTTCTTCCTCATGCCTGAGTCCTACTCTCTCAACTTTTACAACCTTCTGTTACCTTATCCTACTCAGCTATCCTATCATAGTTACTTTTTTCTCATTGCTGGGACAAAATACCTGAAACCCAAAATTAGGGAAGGAAAGATTTATTTCTTACAATTCTTGGAGGTTTGAGTACATACTTACTCGGCTCCAAGGCAGTGTGGCATGGTGGGGCGGCCATGCATGCCCAATGCAAACAGCAAGGTGCAAACAAGCAAGAGGGAGAGACACAATTTCTTCCCAATGATACATAATATCTTGGCTCCTCCGCTGGGCTGGTAAAACAGCTACACCACCAATCTGATCACTAGACAATATGAAACAATCACAAATGCTAGATTTGTTGTAGTCTGTAATTGCTTGAGGATTGGGGGCCACTGACATAAACCATGACGTATTCTAAACTGTGCCAGACTCCTACTAATACCTGATACTCCAGACATTATCCCTCAACATTAGTGCAATGAGCTCTTTGATTTTTTTGGTCACTCACCTCCATCTCACACACTTGGAGAATATTCCAAGGTCTTCTGACTGGTTTATTGATGGAAGTATTTCAAAGGTGATCCCTTCCAAAAGAATGTATCATTGAAGGCTACCATGATAATCACTTTTGTTCCAAAGGGGGCTATTACTGAAGGATATCATGATGACCAATTTTCTTACCCTTCTTGAGAAGTAATCAAGTTGGCAGCCCTCCCCAAAGAGACAGCATTAAAGCATAAAGAACTCATTGCATTCACTATAGCTCTCACTATTGCAAACCATAAAATCACCAATATTTACACAAACTGCAAATATGCATATAATATCTGATATTCAAATGCCAAAATGAGAGGGGACTCCTAGATTCAGAAATACTATCACTATACAATGTGGAACCCTAATTCAAGACCTTCTAGAGACAACTCTTTTATCCTATAGAGTTGTTGTGTCACTCATTTCAAGGGCCAACAAAGGCATAACACACAGGATAAACATTTCAGGCATATCAGTTGTGGAAATAACAAGGTTTATAGACTAGCAAAACAGACAGCTATCAACCTTCTCTCCATTTCCCTCTTATACCTTCCTACTCATCTGAATAAATAATACTACTCAAAGAATGGGGAATGTGACAAGAGGAACACTGGCGGTTTCTCCATGAAAATTTGGCCATTCCTGAAAGCTTTCAAAACAAATTTATTTCACCTTTCCATGTTCAGTTCCATGACAGTTCACTCCTTCTGCTCAAATTTCTCAAGATTCACATATGTCTCCTTAGTTTTGAACCTCCCTGCATAAGATAATAGCCAGTGCTCCAAATCTCAAACCACCAACCCCAGAGGAATTACAGATCTCTTTTCTCCACTAATCAATTTTGGGGATTTATCTCTGGCACTAACTTCTGAATAGAATTTAAGGTCATCTCCAGTGAAAAAGGAAAGCAAGAAAGCAGCCTCATCTCCTTGTCCTAGTTGATACTTCTATAGAATGGATAGAGGCTTTTCCTACATCAAACAAAAAATCCTCTGCAGTAACACATATCCTACTCACTGGACTCATCCTCAACTTCAGACTTCCAATTTCAGTTCAAACCAATAATGAACCTGAATTTATCTCACAAATCAACAAACATGTAGCCTCCTCTCTAAATGTAACGTAGAATTTCCACATCCCATGTTAGCCCTAATCCTCAGTTAAGACAGAAAAGGCAACATTTTTAAACAGAACCTGACCAAGCTTTCACTCGGGATCCCACCTAGATGAAACTAAACTGCTACCCTGAGTCCTTTGCAAACTCAGATATCACCCCCCTCTGCAAACTTCTTTTGCAAAGCCCCCTTTAAATTCTATATGGAAGGCCCCTAATTGTCTTCACATTCTCTACCTCTAATTCAAACCTATCCTTCTCTCTTATGAATAATTTACTTAACACCCATAGACATTTCATTTGGTACTATGCTGACTCCACCCTTCTTAAACCCTCTAACAGCATAGACATGCTCAGGACTGCATTCCTACAACCTGGGGATAAGGTGTATATAAAACTACCCCCAACTTATCTCAAGAATTAAAATATAAATGGATAGGGCCATTTCAAGTAATCTTGACCACCCAACAGAGACAAAATTAAAATATCATTTCTCCTGAATCTATTTTTCTTCTCTAAAAATGCTATCTTTTTCCAGTGCACACCAACTGGACCCATGTCTCCAAAGATCATCAAGCTGCCTCTTGTGACTGAAAAGATTGACAGGAAGACAGAGGCCCATGAGTATCTCTCTTCATAACTTTGCCCCTCCTAATAGAAGAATTTCCCATTATTCACACTCTTCTTCCCTAAACTTCATGGTCTAAGATCTACAATTGATAGGGAAACTTCTCAAACTACTCTCCCACACAAATCAATATATTTGCTTCCTGTGTTCTCCTGCTCCAATTCTTTCTTTCTCTATATTACTTATCCTCTTAACTTCTAACACCACAACACACACTTCCCTAGATAACTCAATCAGACACTTATGCTACTAAAATCATCCAAAACTTTAATGAAAGCATCCAATTACTCTTCTGGGTCTGGCTCCACCTTTCTCAGATAAGTCATTAAACTTGTTCCCTTTGAAACACAGATAAGTGAGGCTATGCTTCACTGAGACTGCTAGAACCAGTGGCACATCCTTAGCTGAAGGATTTGACATCGGAATCCTCTGGTCAAGAAGTATGTCATACAGACATTAAAGGTTCACTAACTGCTGCAACCAAACACGATTTGTCCTTGCCAAAATGGACACCATCTAACCTGCTGTTCTGTGTATTTCTCAAACCAAACAAAATTACTTTTACCCAGTAACCTCTTTAGACCACTCCTTCCACAAAGCTACTATCCATCTCCTCCCACTTTCTGATAACAACTTTAGACATTTGAAAACTCTTTCACAGGTACCTGAGTACACTTACTGCCAGATCAAATGCTACCACCTGTAACTCTTGCCAAGACAGGAAAAAGGATTCCCTGAAAGACACACTCGTACTCCACAGAGTTGCCCCAAAATGCGAAGGCTTCAATATAGCTAAACCAACTAACCAACTACACCAACATTTGTGCTCTCAGCTAAGAGAGTCCTACAGTATTACAACCAACCTTATGCCTTTACCTTTGTTAGCAACTTTTAGCTCCTCCTTTGTGCCATATGTGGTACAAATTCAAGGTAGTTTGACATTTTCTTTCTAACCCAACTCAGACCTCCTCCTCTTGTTCAATTTCATCTCATGGTATGCCTTTCCATAGAGACAGGCATTTTCTTTGTGTGTAAAGGCAAGGCATACATCCTCCTGCCTACCAACTGCATCAAAATCCGTACATCAAGACTCTTCAATCTCAGTCTTTCCTTAGCAGCATCTATTCTACCCATTCCTCTTTTCCCAATAACCCTTGTCAGGGCACAATACATCATACAGCTCATCTCCTCAATGGTCACTATTACAGGAACTGGCATGTGGATTAGGAACCCTAGAAGTCTCTCTTTCAGAGTTCACCAGACTGTCAAAAGAATTTTCTGAGACTCAAGCAAGTCTCTGCTCAACTGGAGAAACTGCAAAATTAAGTAGACTCTCTGATATTTGTCATCCTCTAAAATGATATAGAATTTCATGTGCTGATGGATTCATATGTGTTTTAACCCAAGAAAAATGCTGCTTTTATACCAACAAATCTAGTCTCATCAGAGATGGAGTAAAATGCCTTCATGAACAGGCTTCCAAACTCCTTGGAGGCTCTTCCAATTATCTGTTTCCCTTTCTTTTGCATTGACTCCTGCCTCTGCTGGTCCCCTTAATTTGTATTATAATTTTCCTTCTTTTTTTTTATCCTGTATGATTGATCTATTCCAAATATCGTTGTTTTGTTTTGTTTTGTTTTGTTTTGTTTTGTTTTCAGTAACAAACAGTGTCCATCTCCCAGGCTCAAGCACTCAAAAACAATTCCAATCTGCCTTCTTTCTCAAAAACATTACAAAAAATATTCGTCACCTTATTTCAGCAGGAAGTAGCCAAGAAAAGAACAATGGGATGTCCTGTTTTCTATACCCCTTTTAAGCCAGGTGTGATAGATCTTAGATAGGGATGCAGACAGTTCTTATGAAGTCACATACCATCTTTAAAAAAAACTTACTTAGGGCACAGAGGACATATCAGTAAGTCAGAGGACACATGGGCATATAACAATTAGTCCTCTGATGACATGTAAGTAGGTCACAGAGTGCAAATTAGCAAACCATAGGCCTGTAATTCCTTTTACCTACCCCTTGAAATCATGACAAAAAGTGCTATAAAAATCATCTTAACTTGTAAGACAGACATAGACATTCTTTGCACTGCTCACCCACAGATTTCCCTCTCAAGTTTAGAAATAAACCTTCTTGGATTGTTGTGTAAAAATCAAGCTGGTAAAAACTGAGAAGGCAACTGTGGGACAATAGTTGGGGTGACTTCCTGGTGAGCACCCAAAGCCTCAGTGGAAGATGGTTCCTAATAGCTCAACTAAGTAAAAAGTAGAAAAATGTCTACTTATCTGTCATTGTCACTTATACTTTTTCATAAGTTGAGAGGTAGAACTATCTCAATGATCTTCTGGCATCTCTGTCTCAGAGCGACCTGAGACAACATTGTCAGAGCCCTCCACAAAGAGCTGAATTATAGGTTTAGACATTTTCCTCTGCTAAAGAAATGGACTTCCGTCTTCCGGGAGAACATGGTGGACAGATTGCAGCAGCTACACAGGCTCTCTGAAACACTCACCTTAAAATTCAGGAATGGTGCTGAGTAAGGAATCATAAGCAAGAGGAGATATGCTCTGGTGACCCAAGAACGATCTGGGCTGAGAGAAACCAACTGGGAATGCAATCCTGGTGCTATAACAGGAACAGATAAAGCCTCAGCGTGGAAGCTGGAGCCTACGCCATTGGAAGCAGCGATTTGGGTTTCCCGCCACCGCCGTTGTGTCTGCATTGGCTCGACAGGGAGAGAGACACATGGAAGCTCTGAGAACGGGAATCGGTGAATGGAGTTGAGAGCGGGACGGGCGGGGAGCTGTGCATCCAGCTCTGGTGAGTGAGAGAAAACTGGGACTCTCCCATGGTCCAAGAGATTCCAACAGAGGACATTCTGGGACAGGGCAGACTTGCGGGAACAGGGCACTTCAGTGACTTCAGTCACCAATCCCCCTCTCAAGCGGGATTGGTGAGCAGTGCCTAGCCAATGCAACGCTGCTGGCTGAGACCCAGTAGGCTAGCGCAGCCCAGATCCCAGCTCCTGAAGGTAGATTTACATGGAGGGGCGGGCCCTGCATAGGCTGTCTGGTCTGCAACTTCCTGGTGCACTGTGGTGGGTGGGAATACCTAGCCGGTGCAATTCAATCAGACTGTGGCTAACAGGGAAGGAAGTTGGGCCTCCTATATACGCTTGCATATATAAAGAACAAAGAATATGGGAAGAGGCAGCAACAAGAAAGGTTTCTCAGCCCCCAATCCTGAGAAAGAGACAACAGCAGACACAGAACCAATAGACATAAAGTGCTATCTCGAGAGCCTCATAGACAAGTTCAGGAATGAAGTTATTAATGACCTGAAGCTAGACATAAGCAGAATAGTTAGAGAAATGCTAAGCACCACCCAAGAAAAAACAGATGGTGGAATGGAAGAACAGAAAAAGAGGGGAGAATTGTTTAATGGAGAAAATAGAGAAAGCATAGAATACATGAAGCAGGTTCAAAGAGACTACCAGGAAACTAAAAAGTCTATCAAAAACTGGCATAACAGCTTGAAAGAAACTAAGGACAGATTATCTGAACTGGAGGGAAGATTTGTAATATGGAGCATGAAATGAAAAACTGCTTAAAAATAACAAACAAACAAACAGCAATAATACAAAGACTAGAAGATGATAAGAGGGTCTATAACTTAAGAATTAAGAACATAAAAGAAGAAGTAGGGACACAAACAAATGAACTACAAAAGCTACTCACAGAAGTAATCCAGGAGAATTTTCCTAATTTAGCAAAAGGTAAAGATACTCAGTTGTATGAAGCATACAGGACCCCAGCCACCTACAACCCAAACAGAGCAACAACCAGGCATATAATAATTAAAATTCCAGAAATCCAATACAAGAAAAGAATACTAAAAGCCGTCAGAGACAAGAAACAGATCACTTACAAGGGAACACCCATCAGAATTACAGCAGACTTCTCGGCACAAACCATCAAATCACAAAAAGCGTGGGGGGAAATAATTCAAGCTTTGAAAGATAAAAATCTCCAGCCAATATTGATATATCCTGCACAACTATCCCTGGAAATTGATGGAAAAACAAGGTGCTTCCAGGATAAAGAGGAACTAGGGGAATATGCAACCACCAATTCAACTCTACAGAGAATACTGCAAGATATTCTAAAAAAGAAAAATACAAAAAATCCAGAAGTAACGGCAGAGAGGCCACAATGAATGGAGCACAAAACAAAATGAAGAAGACAAACTGACAACTAATGACAGGAAAAGAGCTCAACAGAAATGAGGCAGAGAAGACTGGATGATAGGAACAGCTATTTTGGAGAAAATGACGTCTTAAGAGGTAATACTGATTTAGTATCACCTTGTTTTGAAGTCTCATCAAGCTTTTGTTCTTCTGTCTCCATTGGTCTAAACAGGTGGTATCTTATTGGATTTTATTATATATGATACTATAAGCAAAACCTTTTATAGACAAGGAGATTATACAGAAACCATTGTTCATTTTCTGTTAGTTGATTCTAAACACCCTGTAATACTGTCATTCTCTTAAATGGTTTTACATTGTTTTGATATATTT
Source organism: Cavia porcellus (assembly GCF_034190915.1). Classification (NCBI taxonomy): domain Eukaryota; kingdom Metazoa; phylum Chordata; class Mammalia; order Rodentia; family Caviidae; genus Cavia; species Cavia porcellus. The sequence goes on from NW_026947486.1 coordinate 53,256,739, forward strand.
GATGCTACAGTATACAAAGTTATACTGAAAGATTTTAAGGAAAGAGACAATATGGTAACTACTTTTATGTCGGGATAATCTTGTGGTGAAACACTATTTTGCTTAAATGGTTATGTTTTGATCTGTGCTGATTTGCTGTTATGCCCTCTTTTATCTCAATCTCCATTTTATTATTTACTTTTTTATCCTTTTAATTAAGGAAAAATAAATTAAAAATAGCAGAATATATTATAGTAACCCTCTTTGACTTTCCATTATCTTGATTTAAAGCCCTGTATTGTTCTCACTATCTTGTTTTGACTGATGTTCCTCTATTCTGTTTTGCTCGATAGTATCCGGTTCAAAAGTTTAGCCAACAGCTGTGAAGATAGTGGGATTCATTTTGATGCCCATTCTGGTTGACTATTTTCTACTTTTGAAGACCTATGATGTCTCCAATGTTTTGGTTTTGTTGGTTTTGTTCTTTACTGTTTTGTTCAAATTTTATTATAACTAATGATATAGGCAATTCTATTAGAGATAGCGGGAGGCATTATGGTAATCATTGTTGATCACCTAGTATTATGCTTTTACATTATCTGTTACGTCCACCCTTTTGATTTGACTGACTGTTCTGTTATGTCACTTTTGGTTCTACTCTCTTCCAAAAAAGTAATAAAAACTGCGGGAGCAACAAAACCCAAAATGTGTAATTGTCATTGTACAAAAGAGAGGAAAAGTGTTCTAAACGATATAACTGCATGTATATTTAAGTGTATAAGATAGATAATGGTATTACTGAGTTTTGTTGGATCATTGAACAGAACTGTTTGCAGTCTCACTGTTGGAATGTCCACTTTATAAGCTTTAATTTTGTAACTTGAACAATTATTTTTAAGATGACAAAATGTAATCCATTAACTAGTGATTTCCTACTGTTTATTTTTTTCTGTAAATCTGTATAACTTGTACCCTTTCTCTGATTTTTTTCCTTTTTCTCCTTAAATAAAATTAAAAAAAAAGAAAAAATGGGCTTCCTCTTCAACTTTATTTTAATATACATATGAGGCCAGGAACAGGTTAACACAATAACTCTCAAAATCCCCTAAAAATGTTTTACTAAGCTAAAGATGAATGCTAAGAGAGAGTTCTCTCAGATTTTTTTATTTTTTGTATTCCATCTTATTGGGAGTTAGCTTTAAAACTTTGGCTTTCTGTTCCAGCTCTAAACAAAAGTCAATGACAACATAGTCTCACACTCTAGGAGATCAGGTTAAGGAAACTTGAAAAAACTGTTTAATACAGGAGAACAATCATCAAAAAGTGGTTTGCATTTGTGCCTTACATAGGCTGAAGATAATAAAAAGCCTTCATCTAAATATGAGCCAAGGTGTTATAGGATCAAGATGGAAGGGGCACAAATATTACTGGCCACTTTCTAGAACACCTCCAGCCCATCTTCACTGGCACTGGACAGCAACAAACTTAAGAGATGATTTAGGAGACAAAATAAAAAAGAAATACTATCTTGAATAAATATCTATACCAGGGGAGAGTGAAGCACTCTCCCACTCTAAAATTCGCACAATAGCTGGAAAAAGTGTCGCCTAACCTCCATATCCAAACCTTGCCTGAACAGTTTTGCCTATCAACTGTGGCTATCAAAACTGCAAATTAAAAGAGCCATGTGTCAAGAACAAAGTTTTTTTTTTTTTTCTATAAAGAGACACCTATGTGAATGTCTAAGATGACTGTATTATTCAACACAAAAGTTGAGACAGGCTGTGTCCTTTGGATTGAGCTACACACAACAGTAAGATAAACAGCTCACAAAACCTGATCTCAAGACTATTTTTGCTTTTACCTTTTTCTTGATCTCTCTCCAAAGTACAGAAGAAAGACGTTAAAGACATACAATATATGTTAATGTTTATGAAGAGCTCAATGTTTGTCCCTGAAATATCATCGTTAGATACTATATTGTGAATGTATGGCCAATCTACAATATTTTAAATGCTTAAATCTTATTTTAGATTGTCTTCTAGGCTTAGAAAGTACTCATCATCCTGGGGACCAAGTCAACGCTCAGGAAGATATTCATAGGTCCCCTTCCCTTAAACACTGAAAAATCTCTCACCTTCTAGTTGGACTAAACTGAAAAGATATACATACAGAAAAGGTACACCTGCTCAACACACAGGAAATGTATCCCCCTCAGTGTCAAAGCATCTTATATTATACATAGGATACAGATATTACTTAGCATAAAGGTAGTTAGTATATGTCTCCCAAGCCCCTTTGCTGGCTAATCATGCCTCTTTTGATAGTTTTATATTCTCTAGGATAAAAAACAATCCAGCCACTTGAAATATCTCAATCTCAACATAAGTCATTGTTATGGTTTGTTTGTGGGTGTTAACACAAAGCCTTATTCAGTGACAGGAGGCAAGCTTTTCTGAGGTGGCTGAATCTAGAGTTTGTGATTAGTTCATCATCCAGTGCTGAGAATGGGGTGTGAGTGCTACAATCACCCTAGAGCAGGTAGCCTGCATGAAATATGATGGAGGGAAAGAGGCTTGCTCCACCCTTTTTGCTCTTGTTACTTTTGGTGTCTTCTACTTCCATGATCTGTTGTCCCTCTACCAAGACACCCTACCTTGGAGCCAGCTGATTATGGGCTAAAATCTCTACAAACTGTGAACTAAATAAATCTGTCCTTCCTTTATTTGGGGAAACATGTATTTTGTCTCAGCAATAAGAGAAAAGTAACTAAGACAGACACTTTCCAGAGGTATTTGCATCAAACATACAAAATGTTTATTCTTCAAAATTATTCAAATGTTATTCTGGCTTAGGAATAGCCTATGAGAAGAGACCTCAAAAGCTTTCCTAAAGGCAAACCTTCCTCTCTTCCCTTACAGGCATGCATTATGATACCTTGAAACTGCAGCTGTGAGGCTAGAGAATAGACTTACCATACTGCTGTCATGAAGTAGTGGGAAGAACTAAGAGTCTCATTTTACATTCAAAAACAATGAAAACAATTTCCACAAAGCAAATAATTGTTATCATGCTCCTCCATGGTTATGGACTAGGGCACAGGTCAGGGCACATAGCAGCTACTGCTGGAAATGATATATGGGAAAATTTAACTCTTAATGTCATATATGTCAAGTTCATGTTCCACAAAACTGAAGAATAAATTCTAAGGAACAATAGAAGTTAAAAGGACAAATTTATCGAACCATGGCTACTGAGACACAGTAGAGGACTCAGAAGAGGCTTGCACAGAGACCAGCTCTCTGAGAATGTCTTATGGAGCAAAATCATAAGGTGGGTAAAAGTGGGTCAAACTATAATTAACTAATAAAATCACAAGTAAAACCTATTAGGTAATATCAATACAATAAAAAGTAGGTCACATAGCTAGTGTACCTGAAAAAAACAAAGGGTAAGGATGGGTCCAGAGGTTCTTGTTATATACCCATTTGAATAATTGATATCTGTCTGGACTTCACTGGAGCATGTAACAGAAATTATAATCTCAACCTATTGTTTATCCCTCAGGGAGGCACATAGGCCTAGTCATTACATCTTTATTTTGAGGCCTGGCTTTTGACAGGTGCACCTCTAGCCATAGATATAATATGAATACCTTTCTAACTATGCTCCAGCCCTTTCTGGCTATCTAAAGTAGTTATTACATAACTTAGCTGTATATATTATCTCCCCTCTGGTGAGGTGCCTCTAAGCTTCTGTGAAGGAGCAAGAGTAATAACTCTTCTGGCTACTTTGGCTGCAGAGGGTTATATTTATGGCCAGCAGTCAGAGATACTTTCCAGAGGGTCTACCTAAAGGCTCTAGATAGATACCAGTGTTCTCACTGGTGGTATACAAGTAACTTAAATCTAGAGGAAATAAGGAAAAAGAAACAGTTAAGCATGCATGGGCCAAACAATTCGATCAACAAGACTATTACTAAAGAAATCAAAAAAGTTTACCACAAGGAAATGCCAGTAATAGCCACCAACAAAGAGGGTAAAAAAAGACCTAGGAACTTGAAAATCTGACATGGCATTAATCTGTCATCTAATATCTTAAATAGCTATTGGGAATGTACACACAGCATTCAGATTTTTCAGTTGCATACATACCCCTTTGTGCTGCCATTAGGATAGCTAATGACATCAAATTTTGGTGGACAGATTGCTGTATTAACTTTACTTCTTCACATAAGAGAGATATACTAATCACAGTGTCCCTAAACCCTATTAAGTGTAGTTAGCCAATGTGTTGCCTGATGTTCTGTAATCCTACAGAAGGGACAAAGATAAAAACCAAATGATCATACAACTGAAACATATTCAAAGACCCACCAATGTCAGAGACTAACTAAGCTTGCAGGTTGATCAATATTTTTGACACTCTTGACTTGTAAGCACAGAAGCATACATTTTGCTATCAATTCAAGGAGAAGCTAGGGCCACGAAATGGTTCCACAAGACAAATGAGTGCCACTGGGTGCTTCCCGTATCATTTCATAGTGATTTAACCGATTTGTCATGAATTAGTCCTTGAATTGCAAAGTTTTGATGTTGGTACATACGAAGTATTAAGTAGAGGTAAGCAAATGGGAATAGATGTGATTTCTTTGTCCCCAACATAAAGGAAACTTCCTATTAAGGCACCTTATACTGGGAATTAACCTCATACAATCATCCCATATCTGAAAGTAACCATCATGATACCTGTGATTACTGGCTCTCATGATAGGAAATTTACCCTTACTTAATAGAGATCCTACCAGAAAGGCTTCAGTTGCACTTTTAGAAAAATATCTGATTATATCTACGGTCATTAAAGGTGGAATTTGTAGGCCACTCAATTACCTTATAACAGTGGGTTAAACTACGAACCACTGAGCTTTCTTGTGTTTCATCAGTGTAATCTTATGGTTTATTCCATCACCTTCCTGAGACGAGGATATAAACCAAGGCACTCCTGAAGTATTCAATAAGAGAAGCAGGCTATATATCCAACAAGATGTTTATTGTAATGACTACATATCCCTGTGCTAACCCTAGAAAGGAATTGCATTCTCCTTTAAGTGGTATGAAAATAATTAGCAAAAGGGCTAAGAATAACATCTTAGATTATATGTACGAAGACTTTGCTTTCTTTTGAACAAGAAGATCATGTCATCTATAAGTTCACAAGACTATACACATGGTGGCTCACTCTTGGGCATAGTCTGGAGTTCCTAGGGCTTGAGTCAAGTGTGCTGTATCCAGGAGTTCAGGACTGTTACCTTGACAGCTGACAGAGTTGACAAGATAATAGAGTATCATCCTTCTAAAATTGGTCTTAGGGAGGCAGATGATGAATAAAGAGACTTTTGCAATACTAAGTCTCTAGGATGGGATATGGGAATTATCTTTTTTTTTTTTTTTTTGTCTTTTTCCTTTTTATTGTTACTGGGAATCGAACTCATGATTACCTGCTTGCAAGGCAAGCGCTTATGCCGCTGAGCTAAATCTCCAGCCCCGGGAATTATCTTTTCTTTAGGCTGAGAATCTATTCACTGTTGAAGAGTCTTTTGGAATTTAGCAAGTGAGATGACATCTTTTACCAAGGTATCTGTTTTTCTATTGAAGAGAAAGTTATTAATGAGGAATGAGTGTCCATAAAGCATTTCAAAATGAAGGAGGTCTAAAATTTGAGGTGCATATGTTACTTTGACAAGAGCTACAGGTAGTAAATGAGGTCACTGTAGGTGGGATTCCTGAAACATTTTGTGAAGACGTATTTTTAGGGTATCATTTATTTTCTTTAACTTTCCATATGATTGTAGCCTCTTTGAATAATGAAGATGATAGAGAATGCCCAGTGTTTGAGAGACAATTTGTGCAACTGTCGATCTAAGAGGAGGTTGATTACAATTTTGTCATCTCTTAGGCAGTCCAAATCTGGGGATGATTTCTGAGATCGAAACCTTTACCAACTGTTGTGATTTTTTTTTTCAGTTATAGAAGGGAAGGACTCAACCAGTTATAGAAAGTATCTACCAAGACCAGTAAGTATTGAAGTCCCTTATTTTTTGAAATACGGGCAAAATCAAGCTGCTAATCCTCTCTGGGGTCTCTGAAAAGAGAGGCCTCAAGCCTGATCAGTCCATTGGTTATCTTGAGATACCTTGTAAACTCCTTTTCGGTGCCCTCTACAGTGAATTACCACCTCCTTGAGAGCATCTGTATGGATGATAAAATTTGATAGGTTGGAATGATCAGGCTACCTTTACAAATGTGCACTCTTGCCTTTCCAGAAACTCACATTTCTAACTCCAGAATGTGTTTCCAAAAGCACAAGGTACAGTTCATTACCACTGAAAAATCCATGCTTAAACAAGGGAAATATTGCAGCAAAATTAAACCAATGATCGAGAGACCTGAAAAACTGTTTTCCAACTCGCTGAAAGAGAAAGAAAAAAAAAAAATCAAAGATCAGATTGGAAGTGCTCCAACTAAGCCATTTAGAGCTTACATTTTTATTTTATTCATAGACTCTGAATTGAGAAGTCCTAAAGTCTCAGCCTGCAAAAGGGATCTCCTCCCATAAAGTCAAGTAATGGTTCAGAAAAATTTTAACCTTGGCTCTAGGACAAAGAAATTCCTGAAACTTTTGTGTTATCTGTATAATCACCTACGCAATCTCCCTTATCTTCAAGACAAGTATAAATTCACTCAAAATCCACTTTCAAAATTTCTATGTCTTTATCTTTAGCACACTTATAAAACTCACAGGTTAAAACTTGTACTCTTTGTCTGCTAACCATAACCTATACGTTAGCAAAAGTATTTCCCTCCTCTATCCCAACCCCATATAAATGATGAAAACCACATGTAGGAGAGGACATAGCTAAGGATTTGGGACCTTTTTAAGAATATAAAGGAGTAAGATTAATGAGCACTTTAAAAATTCATTCCTGAATTGAATGTGTTTTGGGCCTTTTAGTGTGGTGCTTTTTTGGAAATAGATTCCTCCATTGTCACCAGAGTCACATCTTTCCATGGGGTCTCATATCAAGTTCTCCAAACCTTTTGGGTGTCCAGGACACTAGGTGGGCACACAACCTTATACGTGCCTTCCTGGACAAGCAAAATTCTGATGTCTCCTATGACTCAGAGGAGCGGGTTATGTGTTCCTCAACTAACATCAGCCCCTCATCTTCAGCATTAGTGAATTCTTATTTTCTGTTAACTCAACTTGTAAATTTTTAGTTGCTAGATAAGAAGAAAAGTTGAGGCAGACTGGGACAAATGCCTTTTCAGAGTCTTTCCGGGTCTTTTTTCTGTGTCTCTGTACATCTCTGTGTCTCTGTCTCTGACTGGCTTTGTCTCTGTCTCTCTCTCTGATCTTTGGCAGAAACATGCATCCAAAACTAGGAAACTAAGAAGTGACAAAAAAATCAGAAATGAGATCATAAAAAATGACAGTCTTTTCATGCTTGCAGTGAGTTGTTAAGAAAATTTCCCCTGAGTCATCATCCTTAATCTTGAAAGGTGAGAGTGGGGAATCTCAAGAACTAAAATTGCTTCCTCACTAACAGAGGATATAATTAGAAAGGAATCTGACACAGTAAAGGCTAGACATTACCTCTCAAAGTCATGGAGTGGGGTTGAAGCCAGACTTCCCCAGTGAATCTTTTTCTCACAAATTGAAAATCAGCACACACATTAGTCAAAATACCTGACTGAGGAAGCCATGTATTTCTTTTTTTTTTTTTTTTTTTTATGGTACCAGGGATCAAACTCATGACCACCTGCTTGCAAGGCAGGTGCTTATGCCACTGAGCTAAATCCCCAGCCCCCGAAGCCATGTATTTATAAGAAGCCATTTTATTTCTACATAGGATAAATTCTGTCTGAAACCCATTTCACAATATTTTACAAATTCAAATTTTAGTTAAAGTTTTAAAGTTCACCAAGGGGTTAACTAACACTATTTTCCACCTGTCTGTGATAAGACAGTGCTGTGGTCTAGAAAAAAGAAAAAAACATTATAGCCCAAAAAATCAAGCATGTCAAGCAAAGGTGAGTAAATTCAGCAACTAGCAAGTTCAAATTCTGAATATATGAAACAAAAATACAAGACTTCTCCAAATATAAAATGTCACATCATAAAACAATAAATGTCTCATGCCTTCAACTTAAATTTATCACCATTTCGTCAAGTAACATGGTAAAAAAGATAAGACATGAGTAATGGACAAGCATGGATGACAATTTCTGGCTACCTGATGGGTCAGAATCTAGAAACCATGAAACAAGAACAAATTCTTATCACCAAACAATTATCTTAGAGTGGAATTCCAAATAATATAGGGAAAACATAACTCCATAATCATAAATGTCACATATGCTGAAAATTAAAGTTCTAAAACTGAAGAATGGATTCTAAGGAACAATGTAGGTTAAGAGTAGTGAAAAATTTATTGACAGATAGCTCCTGTGAGACAGGAGGGAAGCCAAAATCAGTTGCCAAAGAACCCAACTCTCTGTGTATATGTTGTAGAGCAAAATCATTATATGGATACAAAATCACAAGATAGATAAAATGTGGGTCAAACTATAATCAGCCAACAAGACTACAAATATAATCATTTAGGTAATATTGATCCCATAGTGTACATGGAAAGGACAAAGACAAATTTGGGAAATAATATCTTGAGGCTCTGATCACCCAGCTGAATGATGATAGTTATCTTCACTTTACTGGAGCAGGTAACACCAAATATAGTATAATATCAAGTTATTGTTTATGCCTCTGGAAAGCATGTAAGCCTGGTCATTACATCTTTATTTAGATTCCTGGCCTTTGATAAATGTACCTCCAGCCACAGTTGTAAAATGTTTTCATCTTCCACACTGATTCCCTTCAGTGTGGAAGGGAATCAGGGCCTATAATGTTTCTACCTAATTTAATATCTATAATATTAAGATGAAGAGTAGTATAGAGTATAACCTCAAGTATAGAGTTGAAAGAAGTGATTGTTAGATGTATATGATGAAAATGCTCTCATGCTTGCCATCTCCTTTATGTGTGTGTGTTTCAGGTAAAATACTTAGTCAACCTACTTTCCACAAACAAATCTCTACATTACCTTCAAAAACTGAGGATAATATGGTCCTCAGTCATTAAAACGTGGCAGATTTACTTATTATACACAGTCATAGAGAAATTATCCATAGAAAAATAGTACGACTGCTGGTAAAAAAAAATATCATTTATAATACAATACTCCAACTAGATCTATTTTATGAAATACTCTCAATGCCCTATATAAAACTTTCTTTGCTTTAAATGATGGTCCTAACTACAACAGGCTATTCTGTACACAATAACCCTATTACAAGAAAGATAAAGCCTCAGAATTTGATTTTATGATAGAGATAATAAATAAACACCAAAGCAAGTGACATACAACTCTTCCCTTTGATAATATATTCTTTACTAAAACAAAAGGTTAAATATGCCTTAAAAATACCATGATTTTAATCTAATGGTATTAACATTGTGCTAAAATGCTCTGTTTTGTGCTTGATTTCAAACTTTCCCAATAAAACTTTATGACTATTATTTAAACTATTCCATAAAAAATTACCTTTTAAGAAATCATAGTTTCTTTTCCTTCAAGAACTGATATAATTTATCTAGATGTTCAACAACTAAAGCTCTGAGACAGAAGCTAACTTTACTTTAAAAAGCCAATATTCTAATTCTAGTGTTCCAAGTTCAACACAGACTCAATATATGCAAAAGAAGAAAAAATTGTATAAGATCCTACTTCTCCAACAAGTCACACAGGGTCCCAAATAGAAAAATTGTTAAACCAGAGTCAACCAACATACATTAAACACAATAGAAAGACACTAAAAAAAGTTCTCATACTTCAAAAAAAAGTGAGTCTTCAAATAAGACTGTAACTCATCCTGAAAGGTGACACCAAACAAAAGAATTAAGAGTCTCTGTATGTAGTTCCAAAAAAATAACTCCTAGAGGAGCTTATTAAACCTATATATATATATATATATATATATATATATATATATATCATAAAGTTAAATCCAATTAATACAGGTCTCAGTTAGACAAAACCAACAAAATATATAAAAATACTAATAATTTAGACTAAATGTACAAAGTAATTCCAAGTCTTAGTATTATAGGCAACCAAGCTACACAGAAATTAGCAGACACTCAAACAAGAAAGGGCCCTCAAAAGTGTTGGTTCAATATATGAGAACATACCAGAACTGTGGATGGAAATGCAACACTTGAAGGCCAGGCCTCAAGATAACAATACAATAACTAGACCAAATAGGTGATCCCTGAGAGATAAACAATAACCTGAGACAGTACTGTGTTTGGTATCACCTGGTCCAGTAAAGTGCAGGTAGACATCAGTTACTCAGGTGGGTGACCAAAATATCCTGACCCTCTCACAAAGGTGGATGACCAGGGGATCTAAACCAATCCCTTACCAAAAATTCCTTTTTTTTCCCATGTACCCTTTTTATATGACTCTTTTCCTTATTGGATCAATATTAGCTAAGTGTCTATAGTAGTAATCCTGTAAGTTGCTTGTAGCTTGACCCATGTTGAACCCACACTTTGATTTTTCTGTATAAATTATCTCTGAAAAAAGGCTTCAGTGGCAACACAAGTTTGGAATTCCTTCTGTCTCACAGGAACTTTCTCAATAAAATTTTCCTACTCTTAACCTCTGATGTTTATTGGAATTCATTCTTCAATTTCAGGAGACATGAATTCAGCATATCTGACATATGGCATGTTTGGAGTTATATTTCTCCTATATAATTTGGAGGTCACACTGATATAATGGGAAGGAGGTAAGAGCTTGCTTTTCTTTCATGGCAGTCCTAAATACTGGGACTGGATTCTGGATTGAGACTCATCTAGGGAATCAAAATTTTCATTATTTATCACTTGCTTATGTTTTGTCTCGTTTTGGTAAAATGGAAGAAATTTAAATTGAAATCCTGGGAGGGATATAATGTTTTTATAATGGGATATTTTATGTTTACAAGAAAGGCTTTGTATTCCTGTGTGGACTGACTGCTGTTCTCTGGGATTCAACAACCATCCAGCTAAGGAAGATGAGTGACTCAATAAAGTTATAGAATGCTACAGAACAGGTATCCTCTTGTCCTGGGTCCTGGTTGACCTTGGAGGTCTAGGGCCAAATTATTTGCCATCATTTTATCCCAGTTAACTTTCTAGCTCTTGTCACTAATTCTCAGTTGTCGAACACCTAGAAGAGAAGAATGTTATATTAATATTATATAGAGATGAGTAGGTTAAATTTTATGATCTTATCTAGACATTGAGCACCTTGAAATACAGTATAACTGATGAACTGTTATTATTTACCAGTCATGTTTGTCTTAGAAGTTGAATCCCTGAAGAACTTTGAAATATAACAATTATAAAATTTTCAAAGAACGCTTGAGTCACATAGCATTGTAGCATGACAGTCATGACATCAGTATCTGTAAAACACCTTTAAATGTACATTATAGTATAGAATACCTCTTTAGCCAGTTATTTTATCTAATTATGATATTGAATGACATAAGGAAATGTAAATAATTATTTTAACAATTTTTGTTATGACATTTAAGTAGAATTTACTTGCTTATAGATGCACTTTATAAATTAATGACTACAATCTAATCATTAAACAGACATTATCTGAACTACACAACATGTAGTTACCTCTAGTTACTATTACATAATTATAGAACAATCACACAAACATAAACCTTGCAAAAGTATCTTCATCAAATGGATGGCTTTCCAACATTGGGATTGACATTTCCACTCCATTACAAGTAGCTGAAATATAAATAAGGGAAAGCTAGATGTTTGACACTGAAAAGTTTTACAGCCACAAACAACTTTAAGCTGGATGTCACCAGTATGACAGCATGATTTTGTTTTGATTATTTGAAGGTCTGTAAATGTAGGAAACACAAATATACTATGTTAACAATAACTAGTACCACAGTTACATAAAAGTACTTATACTTTAATTTCTAACCTGAAGACAAATTTTGGACTACATTAACAACTTTTATGAAGTGTAATCACATTACCATGAATTTAGAACACCTTTAAATCTTTAATAAGTTTTGGAAACAGTGTTTATAATCACAAATATACTTATGATCCAACATCGAATTATATCTCATGTTTACAATAACAAAAATGTTTATTTACTCAAAGATAATAGATATAAATCAAGTTTAAATATCAGGACCAAATTTAAATCATTTTATATTTTTAAAGTTTAAACATATATTGTATAAGACAGTACCTACTACTTACTTTGTGTGTATTACATTTACATAGTCTTAACTCTTTAAACTTTCCTAAAAAGCTTAGACTCACAGCATAGCTTGTTTTTAGATGTATACATACACATATGCCAAATATATAAATTATGCCATAAACTAAGATCATAGTTGCTTATTAAGCCATTCATGAATGATTTTTGCAAATATTGCATAGGTTCAGAGTTAAACACTGTTTTAACTATTAAAGTTCAATTTTAGTAACCAAAAGCCTAATGATGAGAACACAAGAAACTTATTTGTTAAAAAATAGAATCTTTGGTTTTGAATCTACTTTCCAAAGTTTATTTCAATATGCATTTTGAGAGTATTTCAATATGTTAAAAACATCTTATTAGTCAGGTGTGGTGGTGCAAGCCGGCAATACCACCAGTCAGGAGGTTGAGCCAGATGGATTGTTTTGAGTGTGAGGCCAGTCTGGAGTACAAAATTAGTTCAAGGCCAGCCTGAACTGCATAGTGAGACCTTGTCTCAAAAAGACATACACACGAAAATAAAAATAAATAAACAGTCCAAGTAGCTTGGGAGCATCCGTGCACTGATTGGCTCAAGCTGAAGGATTACAAAGAGAACTCTGTCTAGTTGTGCAGCTTGGGTACCTCACTTAGAACCTGGTCGAGCCCCACCCAGTGACCCAAAATAGCTGGAGTGCCGCTGTGTGCTGAAGGCCTGCACAGAATAATCCGTCTAGGTATTCAGACTTGGAACACCATTCAGAACATGATAGGACTCCACTTATCAACCTTAAGCAGCTGGGAAGATTCAGTGTGCCATATGGATTGTGCTGAAGGTCTGCAAAGTGTACTCCCCTCATTCAGGGAGCCTTTGAGTAAGGGCTACTTAATGATCCATGTCAACTGTGGAAACTCCCTGCAGTACAGACATGGTCCTTAATCCAGGAACCAACTGAGGCTTTGCATTCAGCTGACACAGAGGAATATGTGAAAATGAAAAAGCAAAATAATAATAATAATAATAATAATAATAATAATAATAAATAAAATAAAAGGCAATCGGAAACCTCCAGCCCATCTCAAACAAGGCTATGAGACATAGTGTAGAAGAAAGTGTATGCCATTCACCTGAAACCTTTGAAATGAACTAAAGAAGCATTTTCATGAAGATGTAAAGGAATTCAGAGCAGAAATAATCTCCCAGGTAAAACAAGAAATTATAAACATAATGAAAGAATTGAAGAAGACATAATTTAACAAAAAAGGAGCACTACAAAACAAAGGAAACCTTGAATGAACAATATAAGAAAGAATTAGAATGCAAGAAAGAGATTCAAAGAGATATCCAAGAAATCAAAAACTCCATCAAAACCTGGCAAAAATACCTCAGTAAATGTGAAGATACACTCTCGGATCTAGAAGCCAATGCTGCAGCTAGTTAACAGGAAAGTAAAGATATTTTAAAAGGTCTTTTAAAAATAACAAGGAATCAGGAAATAATTCAATGGTTTTAAGATGATGCAAAGAATACTAATATAAGATTGATAGGTGTTATTGAAAAGTAAGTGACAATACAGATGATATATAAAAAGACTATTTATAGAAGTAATAGAAAAAGTTTCCCAAACATAGGAAAGGACACTGACATATAGATAAATGAAGCATATAGAACTTCACTTAGTCATACTAAAATAAATGTAAACCCAGATAATAATCAATATACCAGAAATTCAACATAAGAAAAGAATACTAAAAGCATCTAGAGAAAAGAAAATCACCTATAAAAGAAAGCCCGTCAGAATCACAATAGAATTCTCAACACAAACCATCAAGATAAGAAGACATTCACTGTCAGAGAAACAATAGAAAACATATGCTTCACAAAAGCATCCAAAAAAAATGAAATACTTAGGAATCAATTTAACAAAGAAAGTAAAAGATCAACACAGTGAAAACTAGTACTGTAAAAAAAAAATCAAAGAGGACCTCAAAAAATGAAATGACATTCCTTGTTCGTGGATAAAAAGAACAAACATTGTGAAAATGGCCATTCTCCCAAAAATGATATACAGATTTAATGCAATCCCAATCCAAACAAAAATAGCATACCTCACAGAACTAGAGAAATCACTCCTAAAACTCATCTGAAACCACAAGAGACCTAGAATAGCAAAGGCAATTCTGGGTAACAAAGGCAAGGCAGGAGGAATCACACTCCCCAAATCCAATTCACAATGCAGAGCCACTGGATAAAATTAGCATGCTACTGGAATAAAAACAGATCTGAAGACCAATGGAATTGATTAGATGATACAACCACACAACAAACACTCCATCACCTTATCTTTGACAAAAGGGCCAAAAATGTTCAAAGAAGAAAGATAGACTCTTTATTTTTTATTTTTTTTATTTTAAAGAGATTAAGATCAAAGAGGACATAACAAAGCAGAATAGAAACAGAACAATGTAAGCAACACAGTATTTCACCAAAAGAAAATCTGTAATTAATAGTAACTACAATAATGTCTCTTTCTTTGAAATAGTTGATCATAACTTCATTATAATAGTATCAAACATAAGAAAATAGTAAGAAAACTATTCAAGAGAATGAAAGAATTACAGGGCATTCAGAACCAAATAACAGAAAATGGGAAATGGCTACTATATTATCTCTTTTTTTCCATAGAAAATTTCTTTATAATACAGAAAAATCAAATAAGATACAACATGATAGAATCAATGGAAACAGAGGACCAAAAGCATGGTATGACTTCAGAGTAAGATGATAATAAATCAGCACTGTCTACAATAGTCTCTTGTTTTCTTCAAAATAATGGTGCATAATATCACACATAATAAAATCAGACAAACCAGGATAAAACTGTTCCAACTAATGAATTAAACATTATAAGGCTTCAAAGCAATGTAATGGGGAATCATGATTTCCATAAACTCTTATGTACTCTAACCATTTCTTACACCAGGGAGACAATACAGTATTTATATATGTGAGTTTGATTTATTTCGTTTATGAGTAGGGTCTCAAGTGGTTTCTTAGTTACTTTATGCTTGTCGCTGAGACAAAATACCTGATGCCCAAGCTGGGAAAGGAAGGGTTTATTTCTTACAGTTTTTGGAGGTTTTAGTCCACACTCACTTGGTTCCCAGGCAGGCGAGCATGGCTGGGCTGCCTTTCATGGTGGCTGCAAACAGCAAATGGGAACCAGCAAAGAGCAAGACACACCTTCTTCCTGCCATTACATCATATCCTGGCTCCACCTCTCTGTGGGTTGAGCACTGACACCATCAATCCAAGCACTAGATAATGAATGAATAACAAATTCACAATCCAAACTCATGAGGCGTAGGGGAAACATACATAAACCATGACAAGTGGCATCCATTTATTTATAAATATCTCAATGATATCATTGTTTACAGCTGAGTAGTACTCCATTGTATAAAAATACCACCACTTTTTTATTCATTCCTCAGTTGTTGGACACTTAGGTTGTTTCCAAAATCTAGCCATTACAAATTGTGCAGCTATAAACAAGGGTACACATACATCACTGTGGTATGATGTTTTCAGTTATTTGGGAATGTGCCTAGAAGTGGAATACCTGGGTAGAATTGGACTTCAAATCCCAGATTTTGAGGAATCTCCCGAGTGACCGCCACAGTGGTTGCACCAGTCTACACTTCCACCACCAGTGCAGGAGAGTTTCCTTTTCCCCACAGCATCTCCAGCATTTGCTTGGTAGTTTTCTTGATTCAAGCCATTCTTTCTGGAGTGAGAAGGAATCTCAGTGTTGTTTTAATTTGCATTTTTCTAACGATATATGATGATGAATATATGTAGTTATTTGCCATTTGTATTTCTTTATCTAAGAACTGTGTATTCATCTCAGATGCCCGATTTTGGATTGGGTCTTTGAATTTCAGGGTCTGACTTTTTTATAATTCTTTATATGTTTTAAAAAGAAGTCCTTTGTCTAAGGGACAGTTCACTAAGGTTTTTACCCAGTTCGTGGGTTTTCTTTTCACTATGCTGGAGATTTCTTTTGACATGAAAAAAACTGTTTAACAATATGTCATCCCAGTTATGGATTCTGGGAAGTATTTCCCATGTGATTTGATTCCTGTTCATGAATTCTCTACCTACCCATATGTCTTCAAGATTTTTACCAAATTTTTCTTACAACAGATTTAGTGTTTCTGTTTTAATATTCAGATCTTTGATTCGTTTAGATTTTAGTTTAGTACATGGTGATAGGCATGAGTCTAGTTTTAGTTTTTGGGATGTGGAGAGCCAGTTCTTTCAGCACCTTTAGTTAAAGAGACTATCGTTCTTCCAGTGAACATATTTGGCCCCTTTATCAAAGATAAGGTAGTTGAGTGTGTTTGTGGGTGTGGTTGTATATTCTAATCTATTCCATTGATCTTCAGATCTCTTTTTATTCCTGTACCATGTTGATTTTAGTACAGTAGCTTCGTAGTATTACTTCAACTCGGGGAATGTGATGCCTCTTGCCTTGCCTTTGTTGCTTAGAATTGCCTTTGATATTCTAGGTTTCTTCTGGTTCCAGATGAAATTTAGGAGTGATTTTCTAGATCTATGATGTATGTTGATGTTATCTTCATTTGGAATGCATTGAATCTGTATAGCAGTTTTGGGACAATGGCCATTTTCACAAAATTTATTCTTCTGGGCTATGAACAAGGGATGTCTTTTCATTTTCTGAAATCTACTGTGATTTCTTTTTTTGGGTATTATACTTTATCTTGTATAAATCTATTACTTCTTTCATAAGATAAATTCCTAAGTATTTCATTTTTTTGGATGCTAGTTTGAAGGGTGAAGTGTCTCTTGTTTCTCTCGCCATAATTTTGTTGTTAGTGTATACAAATGCTATTTTGAGTGGTGATTTTGTATCCAGCTATATTGCCAAATTTATTTATTCTCATTAGGTGTCTTTCAATGGAGTTTTGTGGGTCTTATATGAGGAATATCATCTCATCTGCAAATAATGACAATTTAACTTTATCTTTCCCTTTCTTTATCCTTTTCATTTCTCTCTCTTGTCTAATTCCTCTGGCTAGTATATGCAGTACTGTAATGAATAGGAGCAGAGATAAGGGTCATCCATGTCTTGTGCCTGATTTTCAGGTAAAGGGCTTCAGTTTTTAGCCTTTTAGTATGATTCTGGCTGTTGGTTTTTCATAGAGGGCCTTTATCATATTGAGGCAAAGACCATCTACTTCAATTTTCTGTAATGTTCTTACCATGAATGAGTGTGTGACCATATCAAAGCTTTTTCGCATCTACAGAAATGATCATGTGTCTACTTTTGGCTTTATTAATTTGGTGGATTAAATTTATTGATTTATGTTGTAAACATCCCTGCATGCCTGGGATGAATCCCACTTGGTCGTGATGTGTAATCTTCTTGATGATTTGCTGCATCCTGTTTGGAACATTTTACTGAGCAGTTTTGCCTCTGTGTTCATTAGCGAAATTGGTTGTAGTTCTCTATTTTAGTTTGGTCTTTCTCAGGTTTTGGTACTACAGTAATATTTGCTTCCAGGAATGACTTCAGAAGAATTGCTTCCCTTTACCTTTCATTGAAGAGTTTGAGGAACGTCAGTATTAAATCTTCTTTGTATTTCTTATAGAATTCGGCAGTGAATACCTCTGGGCCTGGGCTCTTCTTTGTAAGTAAGGACTTAATTACAATTTCCATCTCATTAATAGAAATTGGGTTATTCATCAGTTTTACATTTTCTTGACCAAACTTTGGTACTTCATATGTTTCTAGAAATCTGTCCATTTACTCTGTGTTATCAAACATATGAGGCTAGAGGTTTTTGAAATGGAAGGTGTTGACCATATCTGTGTTCCCCCAGAGGCTGTAGTGATTTTGCCTTTTTCATTCCTTATTGCATGAATTCGAGCTTCTTTTTGCCTTTTTTAAAATAAGGTTTGCTAGGGGACTATCAATTTTATTTATTTTTTCAAAGAATCAAATCTTTGATTCAGTGATTCTTTGTATTGTTTTCTTAGTCTCTATTGCATTAGATTCTGTTTTGATTTTTATAATTTCCTCCCTTCTTTTGGCTTTTGTTGTGATTTTCTCCTCATTTTCTTGATATTTGATTTGGAGCATCAGGTTGTTTACTTGTAATAATTCTATTTTCCTTGTATGGGAACTAAATAACTTTTATATGAGGACCATGTTCAATTCATCTGAAAGATATCAGTAACTTGTATTTGTATTGTCGTTTGCTTGTAAGTATTTTTAAATTTCTTCTTTAATTTCCTCCATGACCCACTGGTTGCTCAAGAGTGTATTGTTCAATTTTCATGTGTTTTTGGGGTTATTGCAGTTTTTTATCATTAATTTCTAGTTGCTTGGCTCTATGATCTGATAACCTGCATGGGATAATTTCAATTCTTTTAAATTTACTTAAATATGTTTTGTGGCATAGTATATGATATATTTTAGAGAATGTCCCATGTACTGTGAGAAGAATATATATTCTGATGTTGAATGGAACACTCTGTATATGTCTATCAAGTCCATTTGTTCACAGGTTTGATTCAGTTCTGTTATTTCCTGGCTAATTTTCTGTCTTTTTGATCTGTCTCTTGGTGTAAATGGTATGGTAAGGTCTCCTCTTATAGTTGCGTTATTCATTTCTGTTAATAAAATATTTATATTTAAGATTGCTATATCTGCCTTTTGAAGTTTTCCCCTAACTGTATGTAGTGACCTTCTTTATCTTTTAGGATCAATTCTTGGTTTGAACTTCACATTGTCTGCAAACAAAATAGTTACCCCTGCTGTTTTTGGGATACTGTTACATGAAGAATTGCTTTCCATCCTTTGACTTTGAGTCTGTGAATTTCTTTTTGAGTTAGATGGATTTCCTGTTGACAGCATATGTTTGGATGTTGTTTCTTAATTCATTTTGCCAGTCTGTTTCTTTTAATTGGTGAATTGAAACAATTTACATTAATAATCATAACTGTTATATATTGGTTTATTGTTGACATGTTATCTTTCTGCTGTTGCTTCTTTATCTTTCCATTCTACTTAATTGCCTGCCTTGCATAGTGTTTTTTCCTATGTGTATCTCAACTGTCTCTCAGTATTCTTTGCAGGGTTGGTTTGGTGGTCATGAAGCTCTTCAACTGTTCTTTGCCATGGAAGTATCATATTTCTCCATATATTTTGAAGAACAATTTTGCAGGATACATGAATGTCGGTTGGAAATCTTTTTCCTTGAGTATCTAAAAATTTTCACTCTATGATCTTTTTGACTTCATTGTTTGTGCTGTGATTCTATCTCCTGTGATTCTGAAAGGTTTTCCTTTATAGGTGATCTGTCTTTTGTCTCTAACAGCTTTTAATATTGTGTTCTGATGTTGGAATCTTGGATGCTGATTATTATATGTCTGGGTGTAGTTTTATTTTGGTTATGGTTATTTGGAGTTCTATATGATTCACTAATTCTAATGTCAGTTTCCATTCTCAATTTTGGGAAACTGTCAGCTATATAGCATTGTTGAGAAATAAAAATTAAAACAACATTGTGATTCCATCTCACTGCAGAAAGAAAGGCCAGGACGATGAAAAGCACCAACACCAAATTCTGGTGAGGCTCTGGAGAAAAAGGACCTTTTCTGCACTGTTTGTGGGTGTGTAGGCTGGTGCAACCAGTGTGGAAAACAGGATGGAGGTTCCCTAAAATCTTGGGATGGGAAGTTACATTTGATCCGGCTATTCCACTTCTGCACGTATTTCCAGAAGAATTGAAAACATCACGCCACACTCATATTTGTGCACCCATGTTTATAGAATCAAATTTGTAATAACTAAATCTTCTAAACAGCCCAAATGCTGATCAACTGAGAAATGAAAAAAAAGTAGTACTTTTATACAATGACTATTCAACCACAAAGAAGGATCAGTGAGGCTTTTATAGGTAAGTGGAAGTGATGTGACACCATACTTATAAGTGAAATTAATGAAATTCACATGTTTAGGGCAAGCCCTTGGCCATCTGGGTGGCCTTGGACTGCTGCCACTCACCCCCCTTAAGCTGAGAACACCCAGAAAACCACTGGCCTACCTGGGCCACCTGAGACTACAGCTGTGGGTCCATCCCATGGGGAAGCCACCCACCTTCTGGACCTAGTACTGCAGCTGATCTTTGGATCCAACCCTGTACCCCAGAATCTTGGACTGCAGTGCATTACTGTGCTGGTTGGACGGGAGATGCAGGAACCCCTCACCCAAACAGAAGACCTCAGCAGGCTCCAGTCAGTGTGGTGAGTTTGCCCCTAAGATAGAGGTCTGTAGTGGGTAAATAGGAGCATAAATGAAATTCTCTCCAAATGTAGGACCTTTGCAAACCCAGCAAGAGAGTGGGAAATACCCTGTTCCACACAAAGAACATCAGAAAGGTGAGGAGTGCACCAGTAAGGCACCACCCAACTTGCAAAAAATTAAAAGTGCTTATGAGACCCTCAGAGATGCAGTAGAGCTTCAGCTGACACAAACACTATAGACTGGGAGATCTGGTGACCTGCAACAACCTGAAGACATAGCAATAATAAGAAGTAACAATAGACTTATGTCAATACTTCTGGGCTAGTTAACCCAGAAACAATATAGGACTCACCTAGCAGCCCCTGTAGGAAGAATTCAGGTGACATGATCTCTTCATTGTGGTATCCAACAATTGGACAAACATCAACTACAGAGTAGGACCCTAAAATTTGAAGTACTGACAGTTAAGTTTGTTGGGGTTGAATGACACAGTATTTACCCAAAAGGTAAAAATTACAAAATGAAAAGCCAAAATGCAATCTCAAACATCTAGTCCCTCAGGAGCAAGTACAGGCAACATCAAAATAGAGGACATTAAAAGTCATACACCATAAACGTCTGAAAAGGTAGCAAATGAAATAAATGAACAAATCCAAGAAGCTTTAGAGCAAATTAAATTAGAGATAATGACTTATGTGATGACAGAAATAAAAACCTTAGTAAATGATTTTCTCAGAATAGTGAGAGAAGAAATAGATAAAAAATACAGGAGCATGGAAAATTGATTGAAACTGGATAAACAATTAAAAAAACAAGCAGAATTCATGAAACAAGTACAAACAGTTATTCAAGAAACAAAAAAATTTATTGAATGCTGACAAAACCGTTTTAATGAAGCTGAGGATAGAATATTAGACCTTGAGGACAGGATTTCAGATAGCAATCACGAAAGGGTAGAACTTGCAAAAATAATAAAGCTGCATGAAATGGCAATCCAGAAGATTCAAGATGATGCCAAGAGAAACAATATAAGATGAATAATCATCAGTGAAGATGCAGAAGTCCATGCAAAAGACATAACTAAACTATTCAGAGAAGTAGTAGCAGAAATGTTCACACACATGGGGAAAAATCTGATGTACAAATAAGTGAGACATATAGAATGCCAAACAATCACAACCAACATAAATGTACAACCAGACATATAATGATTAAGGTCCCAGACGTAACAGCATATAAACAGAATACTAAAACCTATTAGAGAAAAGTCACAACTCATCTATCAGAGAAAACCCATTAGAATCATGGCAGAATTCTCAGCACCAACCTTCAGGTTATGAGGAGCTTGGAGTGAAGAATTTAGCCCTAAAAGTAAACAACTTTCAACCCAGACTGATGTACCCAGGAAACCTGTGTTTCAAATTCATGCAATAAGGACTGAAAATAAAGAAATTAATAAATGTGCCATGGAAATTCAAAAGATAATGACACCTACTTTGAAAATCTCTACTCACAAAGGGTGCAATACACAGAGGAAATGGACAGATTTCAAGAAACATATGAACTATCAAAGCTCACTCAAGCATATTTAACAATTTTGATTAACCCCATATCAGCTACTAAAATAAAAAAAATCTAATTAAAAACTTACCAACAAAAAAAGCAGAATTCCTGATGGATTCACAGCTGAACTGTATAAAAAATTTACAGAATATTTAACACCAATACTCCTCAAACTCTTTCATGAAATTGAAAGAGAAGCAGCACACCTTAGCTCATTTTTGTAAGTATCACTCTGATACCAAAACCAGAGAAGAACTTACCAAAAAGGAGAACTATAGACCAATGTCACTAGTGAACATTGATGCAAATATTCTCAATAAAATATTGGCAAATAGAACCAGCTAATAGAAAATGAACAATGGTTTCTCTATTATCTCTTTGCCTATAAAGAATTTTGTTTATACTATAGCATAGTGAAATATAGTAAGATACATGTGAAAACCAGTGGAAACAGATGTACTACAGCTTGATGGGGCTTCAAAACAAGATGATATTAAATCAGCAATAGCTTTTATGTTGTGTTGTTGTCTTCAAAATAGCTATTTTTACTGTCATAGATACTAAAATTGAATAATCCAGGTTAAAACCAACTTTCATGTATTATCATCATTTCTTACACTAGGGAAACTATTTGGTATTTATACATGTGAGTTTGATTTATTTCACTTATGGGTATGGTCTCAAGCTGCGTCCATTTATTTATAAATGTCTCAATGTGATCATTCTTTATAGCTGAGTAGTACTCCATTGTATAAAAATACCACACCTTTTTTAATCCATTCTTCAGTTGATGGACACTTAGGTTGCTTCCAAGATCTGGCTATTACAAATTGTGCTGCTATAAACATGGGTGCACATATATCACTTTGGTATGATGCTTTCTGTTCTGGAAATATGCCTAGAAGCAGTATAGCTGGGTCAAACGGGGCTTCCAGTCCCAGTTTTCTAAGAAATCTCCAGACTGACCTCCACAGTGGTTGCACTGTAATACTTGCATTCTCTTGAATGGCTTCACACTGTCTTGATATGCTTGATGTTATACCATACGAAGTTACACTCAAATAATTCAAGGAAAGGAGCACTATGGCAACTACTATTACGATAGATTATCTGGTCGTGAAACACAATGATGCTTGAATGGTTTGGTTCTGCCCTGCATTGTTATGTTACAATGTCCTCTCTTATCTCAATCTCCCCCCTTTTTTGAAAATTAATATATTTTCTATCATTTTTTTAATTAAGGGAAAACTAAATTAAAAATAGCGGGACGTATTATAGTAACTTTCTTGATTTTCCTATTAACCTGATTTGAACCCCAAAATTGCTCTCCCCATGTTGTTCTGACTGATTATTCTATATTCTATTTTGTTTGATAGTATCAAGTTTGAGGGTATAGGTAACCACTTTGAAGGCAGTAAGATATACTATGATGCCCATTATGGTTTGACTATTATCCCTTTTTTTTTTTTTTTTGAAGTCCTGCAAGATCTTCAATGTAGGTTTTATTGGTCTTGTTCTGTACTGTTTTGGTCAATTGTATTATACATGGTGATATACACATTTCAGTTTAAAATTAGCAAGAGGCAAAATGGTAACCACTTTTGGTCACCTGGTATTCTATTTTTGCATCATGTGTTATGCCCACCCTTCTGTTCTAACTGACTCTGTTTTGCTTAGTCACATTTGGTTTTATTCTCTTCAAAAAAAGTAATAAGAACTGTGGGGGTAATAAAACCCAAAAAGTCTAACTGTTATTGTAAAAAAGAGAGGAAAGGATGGTGGACTAAGGGATATAACCAAAGGTACGTTCGAGTGTGTAGGATGGAAAAACATATTACTGAGCTTTTGTTGGATCACTGAACGGAACTATCTCCAGTTTCACTGTATGAATGCCCACTTTATATGCTTTAATTTTGTAATTTGTACAACTGTTCCTGGGAAGATAATATGTAACCTATTAACTGGTGATTTCTTACTGTATATTTTTTTCTTGAAATATTGTACTATTTGTACCCTTTTACTGCTTTGTTTTTTTTTGTCCTTTCTTTTTTTCTCTTTAAATAAAAAAATTGGCAAATAGAATGCAGCAAATTAAAAAGAAGATTATACACCATGACCAAGTGGAATTTATTCCAGGGGTGAAAGGATGGTTCAATATATGCATATTAATAAAGGTAATACACCACATCAACAGATGCAAAAGTAATAATCACAGGATCATCTCATTAGACACAGAAAAAGCTTTCAATAAAGTCCAACACCTTTTCATGATAAAAACCTTACAGAAACTTGGAATATATGGTAAGTATTGCAATCACATAAAGGTAATCTATGACAAACCAACAGCAAACATTATACTAAATACAAAATCTAAAAGCCTTCACTATAAAATCAAGAACAAGACAAGGATCTTCACTCCTGTTCAATACAGTTCTGGAAATATTAGGCAGAACAATCAGACAAGAGGGAGAAATGAAAGGAATAAAAAGAGGAAAAGAAGTAGTTAAATGAGCATTAATTGCAGATGCCATGATACTCTAAATAAAAGACCCAAAAACTCCATTAAAAGACTACTCGAGGTAACCAACAAATTCAGCAGCATAAGTGGATACAGAGTCAACATTTTCTGGGCAACAAAAGCAATACATGAAGCATCTGAATTCCTGACTTGAAACTATACTACAAAGCCACAGCGATAAAATCAGCATGGTACTGGCAAAGAAATAGACCCAAGGATGAATGAAACATACTAGAATATGCAAACGCTACTATAAATACACTCAACCACTTTATATTTGACAAAGGGGCTAAACATATTCACTTGAAAAAAGACAGCCTCTTTAATAAATGGTGTTGGAAAAATTGGCTTTCCACATGCTGAAGACTGGAAATAGACTGATGCGTATCACCATACTCTAAACTAAAGTCAAAATGTATCAGGGATCTAAATAGTAAAACAGAAACACTAAATTTACTGAAAGACAAGGTAGGTAAAAATCTTTGGGACATATGGGTAGGGAGAGAATTCACGAATAAAATGCAAGCTGTGTGGGAGATACTTCAAAGAATCAACAACTGGGATCTCATATTGCTAACAAGTATTTGCAGTTCAAAAGAAATCACCAATAAAGTGTAAAGGAAACCTACAGAATGGGACAGAATGTTAGCCAGCAATTCCTCAGACAAAGGACGTTTATCCAGAATATATAAAGAACTGAAAAGTATCAAGCTCCCCAAATTCAAAGACCCTCTCCAAAAATGAGCATCTGAGATGCACACACGGTTCTCAGATGAAGATATACAAATGACAAATACATATATGAATCAATGTTCATCATCATTGGTCATTTGAGAAATGCAAATTAAAACAGCATTGAGATTTCATCTCACCCTGGAAAGAATGGCCACCATCAAAAAAACAACTTATAACAAATGTTGGCAAGAATGCAGGGGGAGAAAAACACTTCTCCACTGTTGGTGGGAGTGCAGACTGGTGTAACCACTGTGTAAATCACTATGGAGATTCCTCCAAAACCTAGGATTGGAGGTTCCACTCAACCCAGCTATTCTCACCCTGTGTATTTTCCCAGAAAAATTGAAAAAGTCATGTCACAGTGATATATTTGCACCCATGTTTACAGCAGCACAATTTGTAATAGCTAAAACTTGGAAACAAACAAAGTGCTCATCAATTGCAGAGTGGATGAAAAAATTGTGGTATTTTATACAATGCAATACTATTCAGCACTTAAAAAGATGATCTTGAGGCTTTTATTGGTAAATGGAGGCAACTTCAGAATATTCATTAGTGAAATAAACAAGACTCACATTAGTAAATATCACATTGTCTATCTAGTGTAAAAAATATTAAGAAATGGCAGAATAATTATATCCAAAAAGTCTAATAGATATAAAAGTATAATAAATGTAAATGTATAACAGATATGATAAATACTGTGAAAGTGAAAGGGAAGGAAAGTGCTCTAAAAGATATAATGTCATGTATAGTGTGTAAAATTGATGTTCATATTACTAAATTTCTGTTAGATCACTGAACAGAAGTGTTTTCACTGGCAAAGTTTGAGTGTCTAGCCACTTTTTCTGCATCGATTTTGTAACTTTAATGACTATTGTTATGATGACAATATGTAATGTTATCAACTAGTGATTTTATGATGTTAATCTTTTTGTTAATTCTGTATTCTTTTTTCTCATGATTTTTCTTGTTTTGTTTTTTTTTTTCTTTAATTTACTTTTCTTTCTTTAATTTAAAATAAAAGAAATTCAGATGTGGAAATAATGTGTTGCTTCCCTATTATAAGAAACTGAAAGAGTAAATAATATACAAAATCTTTAATAAATATTGTGCAAGTGTAATGAACAGCTGAAAGGGGAACTCAGATAGGGAAAAGGAGAAAAGAAGGATGGGAAAATAAAAAATATATAAATTTGTATATGTAGATTTAAGATAGCTAAAATGATTTTACTACTAATTCTATTAGTCCTTGGACCAAAACAGTTAACATTCATAAAATTAGATCAATTCTGCATGTCTATATCTGTTAATCTGAGTACTTCTTTAGAAGATAACTATCCAAAGAACAACATTAATTATGTTCCTACCCCCATCTTTTGAAAGCTTATATTGTTATTGTTTTTGCTATTATCATTCATTTGTCTCTTTTGTTTCTTTTTGTCCTTGTATTATTTTGCTTTGTTTCTTTTCCCTTTAATACAGAAAGAGTAGATATACATGGATAGGATAATATATGCCTAGAACTTCTCCTAAAAGAGTTTTCAAAGAATTTATTTTATTGTGTATGATGTTATGAAGGCAATTTTGAAGAAAATGAGACATTATTGTGGCCATTGCTAATTTCCTATCATCTTTTTTTAGAAAGTCCAGTAATGATTTTATTTTTGTTTTGATTGATTTTCATCTGTTTTTCATTATTTGATTTCAATATGTGTGAAAATATGCACAACTATTTTGAAGAAAACAAAAGACATTATTTTAGCCATTCTTAATTTCCTATTTTCTGATTTTGAAGCCCATAACACTTTCATTCTTTTGTTTTGATTGGTTTTATACTATATTATTTTATTTGAATTTATTGTGTGTGAAGATGTTAACCACTCTTTCAAAGAAAATAAGAGACATTATGGTAGTCACTGTTGTCATGCTTTGAAATCCTAGGTCATTTGCATTGTTTGTTCTGATCTGCTTTGTTCTGTTGTGTTTTGTTTTGTTCACTTTAAAATAAAAATAAATAGATAAAAACATCTTATTGCTTTAGACATACAAATTTTAACCTTTTAATTATAGCCTACTTAAGTATATCTTAACAACTGCTTGAGATAATTCATAAGAACCAAGACATTATATTTAAATGCTTGAAGCCATATATATACACACATAATGATTGCATTTGTAAAACCAATCTATTCATATTATCTTTAACTAATAAGCTGGATGGAAATATGATACCAGTCTTAAAGATACTTATACTTGAGGCCATGCTGGTGATCTTCTCTTGATCCAGAGAGCACTGCCACCGCTTTCACCACCTGGAGGAGGGAGCTACACTACAGAGGCCTACTTAAGCCTTGCCAGTGACCTTTTCTTGTTCTGGAGAGCATTGCTGCCACTAGCACCGCGTGGAGGAGGGACCTGCACTGTGGAGGCCTACTTAGGTCTTGGGAGTGACCTTCTCTTTGTTCAGAGAGCACTGTTGCCATTGCCACAGCCTAAAGGAGAGACTTGCACTGTGAAGGCCTACTTCGGCCTTGTGGGGGATCTGCTGTCTGTCCAGAGAACACCACCGATGCCAATGCTGCCACAAAGAAGAGGGAGCTGCACTACAAATGAGTTTTGAGGCCTGCATAGGCCATGCAGGTGACCTTATTTCAGCTAGAGGAGCTTCGCCACCCGAGGAGTTGGATGCCTGCACAACATATAATCCCTGAGAGAATTTGAGATCCTTGCTCTAATTTGTTGGGGACGCTCCCAGCTTGCAGCCACACTAGATTGATCTTGGAGGGATTCGGACATGCCTGGAGCACACCTGGTGGGCTTCTTTCTGTTCATGGAGCAATGATGCTGGAAGAGGGAGCTGCACGGCTTGATGAGGCTTTAGGTTTTCCTGAGCCACACAAGGTAACCTTCTCTAAATCCAGGGGCCTTGCTGCCCAATGAGGAACCTACGCTACAAGAGGAGTCCCAGGAGTCCAGGACATAAGAGACAACTTCCAACACGGCCAGGGGAAGCTTCGGAACAACACTTGAAACACAGAACTAAAGGAAAATGACAAAATAAAAGATCAAAATGCAATCTCAAATATCTAGGCAATCCCAAGGCAGCCTAGGAGCCATGTACATAGAAGAAAATATATGCCATACACCTGAAAAACCTGAAATAATAATAACCAAATTAAAGAAGCAACTCCAGGAAGCTTTAAAGAAAGTCAAATAAGAAATAATCTCTCAGGTAAAAGAAGAAATGGTAAAAATAATGAAAGAGATGCTGAACACATCTAAAAGTAGACACAGTTAAAAAATTAGAGGAACAAAAAAAAAAGATAGAATCCCTGGATGAATAATATAAGAAACAAACAATATATGTAAAGCAGATTCAAAGAGATATATAGGTAATCAAAAATTCCGTTGAAAGTTGTCAAAACAGCCTCAAGGAAAGTGAAGATAGAATTTCAATTACAAAGACAAGATTGCAGCTAGCGAACAGGAAAGGAAAGATTTTATAAAAATAAAAAGGAATCAGGAAATAACAATTCAACAGCTGCAAGATGATGCAAGGAAAAACTACATAAGATGGATAGGGATAAATGAAAAGAAGGAGACAACACAAATGATATTGAGACTATTTACAGAAGTAATTGTTGAAAATTTGCCAAACATGAGAATGAAACTGCAATTAGGATTAGTGAATCATATAGAATTCCAAATAGCCATAACCAAAATAAAACTACACCCAGACATATAACAATAACCATTCCAGAAATCCAAGGTAAGAATAGAATTTTAAAAGATATTAGAGATAAAAGACAGATCACCTATAAGTGAAAAACCTATCAGAACCAGAGCAGACTTCTCAACCCAAACAATGAAGTCAAGAAGAAGATGAAGTATTGCAGATCCTAAAGGAAAATGTTTTCCAAACTAAGGTGATGTACCCTGCAAAATAGTCCTTCAAAATGAATGGAGAAATGAGATACTTCTATAACAAAGAATAGTGAAGAACTTCATGTTCACCAAACAAATTCTGCAAAGAGTACTGAAAGACAGTCTAGATACACATAGGAAAAATCCACTAAGAAAGTCAGACAATTAAACAGAAGAGAAAGATAAAAATGCAACAGCAGAAAGGTAACACTTCAACAATAAACCAATAGATAACAGTTACAGCTATTAATGTAAAAGGTCTCAAGTCACCAGTTAAAAGACAAAAACTGGCAGAATGGATTAAGAAACAACACCCAACTATATGCTGTCTATAATAAACCCATCTAACTGAAAAGGAAACTCACAGACTGAAAGTCAAAGGGTAGAAAACAATACTACATGCAACAGGAAACCATGGAAAAGTGGGTGTAGCTACACTTCTTGGAAACAATGTGAACTTCAAACCAAGAATGATCCTAAGAGATAAAGAAGGTCATTACATACTGGTTAGGAGAAAACTTCAACAGGAAGAGATAACAATCTTAAATATATATGCGCCAAATTCAAGAGCACCCAGTTACACAAAGCAAGCAGTAACAGAAATAAAAAATAAAATTTACAATAACACAATATTAACAGGAGACCTTAACTCACCAATGACACCAAGACACAGATCAACAACAGAGAAAATCAGCAAAGAAATAACAGAACTGAATCACACTCACAAACAAATAGATTTGATAGACATAGAGTGTTCCATCCAACAACATTAGACTATACATTCTTCTCAGCAGTACATGGGATATTCTCTAAAATAGACCATATACTAGCTAACAGACCATATTTAAATAAATGCAAAAGAGTTGAAATTATCACATGCACGTTATCAGATTATAGCCCTATGAACCTAGAATTTAATGATAAAAGAAACTGCAATAACCACACAACACATGGAAATTGAATAATACACTCTTGAGCTATCAGTGATCATAGGGGAAATTAAAGAAGAAAGTAAGCAATACCTACAAGCAAATGAAAACGCAAATACTACTTACTGGAATCTATGGGATGCAATAAAAGAATTCCTCAGAGGAAAATTTATTGCACTGAATCCCCACATCAGAAAAACTGAAAGAATACCAATAAACAATCTGATGCTACACCACAAACATGTAGAAAAGGAAGAGCAAGTCAAGCTCAAAGCCAAAAGAAGACAAGAAATTCTAAAAATCAGAGCAAAAATTAAGGCAACAGAGACTAAGAAAACAATCCAAAGAATCAATGAATCAAAGAATTGGTTTTTTGAAAGAACAAATATAATAGAGAATCCCCTATCCAACGTAATTTTAAACAGCAAAGAAAAAGCTCAAAGGCAATAAGGAATGAAAAACGTGAAATCGCAATAGTGTGTGGAAATACACAAGATAATCAACGCCTATTTCAAAAACCTCCACTTTCATAGGTTTGACAACACTGAAGAAATGGACAGATTCCTAGAAACATATGACCTACCAAAGCTGGGTCAAGAAGATGTAAAACTGCTAAATAATCCCATTTCTATTAGTGAAATTGAAAATGTAATTAAGTTCTTACCTACAAAGAAGATCCCAGGCCCAGACGAATTCAGTGTGGAATTTTAAAAGAAATAAAAGGAAGACTTAATGCCGACACTCCTCAAACTCATCAATGAAATTGAATGGGAAGCAATTTTTCCTAAGTCATTCCGAGAAGTAAGTATAACTCTAGTACTAAAACCTGAGAAAGACCCAACTAAGAAAGAGAACTACAGGCCAATCTCCCTAATGAACACTGATGCAAAAATTCTCAATAAGATATTGGAAAACAGGATATATCAAATCATCAAGAGGATTATACACCACGGCCAAGTGTAATTCATCCCCGGCATGCAGGGATGTTTTAACATAATTAAATCAATAAATGTAACCGACAATATCAATAAAACCACAAATAATAATTACATGATCATTTATATAGATGCATAAAAAGCTGTTGTTAAGGTCCAACACTCATTCATGGTAAGAACATTACAGAAAATTGGAGTAGATGGTCTTTACCTCAGTATGATAAAGGCCATCTGTAACAAACCAACATGCAGCATCATATTAAAAGGCTAAAGGAAAGCCTTTACCTTAAAATCAGTCACAAGACAAGAATAACACTTACCACTGCTCCTATTCAATATACTACTGGAAATACTAGCCAGAGCGCTAAGATAAGAGAGATAAATAAAAGGGGCAAAGAAAGGAAGAGAGCAAGTTAAATTATCATTATTTGCAGATGACATGATACGCTACATAGAAGACCCCCAAAACTCCATTGAAATATTCCTAGAGATAATAAATATATTCAGCAATATCTCTGGATACAAAATCAATTCTGAAAAATTAATAGCATTTCTACACTAACAACAAAATTACAGAGAGAAATAAGGGAAGCCATATCCTTCACACTAGCATCCAAAAAATGAAATACTTAGGAATTAATTTCATGAAAGAAGTAAAAGTTCTATACAGGGAAAATTATAATACCCTGAAAAAGGAATTGAAGAAAATGAAGAGACATCCCTTGTTCATGAATGGGGAGAATAAATATTGTGAAAATGCCCATTCTCCAAAAACTGTTATACAGATTCAATGCAATGAAAATATCATCAACATACCTCACATATCTAGAGAAATCACTCCTCAAATTCAGCTGAAACCAGAAGAGACCTAGAATAGCAAAGGCAATTCTAAGCAGCAAAGGCAAGACAGGAGACATCGCAATCCCTGACTTGAAGTTATACTACAAGTCTACTGTAATAAAATCAACATGTTACTGGAATAAAAACAGATCTGAAGTTTATTGGAATAGATTAGAAGATACAACTACAATTACCAACACACTCAACCACCTTATCTTTGATAAAGGGACCAAACATGTTCACTGGAAAAATGACACTCTCTTTAATAAATGTTGCTGGAAAAAGCTGGCTCTCCATATGCCAAAAACTAAAACTAGACACATGCCTATCACCAAATAAAAAACTAAAATCTAAATGGAACAAAGATCTGAATATTAAAATAGAAACACTAAATCTGTTGGAAGACAAGTTAGGTAAACAGCTTGAAGACATAGGGTTATGTAGGGAATTCATGAACAGGAATCAAACCACAAGGGAACTACTTCCCAGAAACAATAATTGTGATCATCTCTTCTGAAAAAGTTTCTGCATGGCAAAAGAAATCTCCAGCATACTGAAAATAAGACCCTCAAAGTATGAAAAAAAATCTTAGTGAACTGTCCCTCAGACAAAGGATTTATTTCTAAAACATATATAGAATTTTAAAAAAATCAAATTCCCTCAACTCAAGGACCGAGTCCAAAAATGGGCATCTGAGATGAATAAACACTTCTCAGATGAGGCAATACAAATGGCAAATAAATACATGAAAAATTGTTCATCATCATTATTCATTAGAGAAATGTAAATTAAAATAAAACTGAGATTCCATCTCACTCCAGAAAGAATGACCAGGATCAAGAAACTACCAACAACAAATGCTGGAAAGACTGTGGGGTAAACTCTCCTGTATTGTTGATGCAAGTGTAGACTGGTGCAACCACTATGGAGGTCAGTCTGGATATTCCTTAAAACCTGGGATTGGAAATCCCATTCAACCCAGGTATTCCACTTCTAAGCATATTCCCAGAAGTAATAAAAACATCATACCACTTTGATATATGTGTACCCATGCTTATGGCAGCACAATTTATAATAGCCAGATCTTGGAAACAACCTAAGTGTCCATCAACTGAGGAATGTATAAAAAAGTAGTGGTATTTTTGTACAATAGAGTACTACTCAACTATAAAGAATGATCGCATTGAGACATTTACTAATAAATGGAATAAACTTGTGACCATAATTGTAAGTGAAATAAATCAAACTCTGGTGTCCAAATACCATATAGTCTCCCTCGTGTAAGAAATAGTAAGAGTACGTAAGATTTTGTGGTAATTATGATTCCCCATTATGTTGTTTTGAAGCCTTACAAAGATCACATTCATTAGTTGGAATGAGTTTGTCCTGGTTTGTTTTATTTTATTACCTATGATGGTATGAACAGCTGATTTGAAGGAAGCAAATCATTATAATAGCCATACTGATATAATATCATCTTACACTGAAGTCCTACCTTGCTTTTGTTCTTCTGTTTCCATTGGCTCTATCATGTTGTACCTTATTGGATTGTACTACATGCAAAAGTAGTAAACAAATTTTCTATGGGAAATGAGATATTATAGTAGCCATTTTTTAAATTTGGTTCTGAATTTCCTATAATACTGTCATTCTCTTGAATGTTTTTATACTACTTTTATATGTTTGATACTATTGTATATGAAGTTATACTCAAGTATTTCAAAGAAAGAGTCATTGTGGTAGTTACTGTTAATTACGGTTTGTCTTCGGGTGAAATACTGTGTTGTTTACATTGTTCTGCTTTGATCTGCTTTATTATGTCCTGTTTTATCTTAGTCTCTTTACCATAAAAATATACTTATACTTTTTGTCTTGTTGACTTCTTTTCAACGCTCTGAACAGAAGTATTTCAGCTATACCATGAGTGTCTATTTATTTACATACCAACTAAAATAGAACATATACCTGAAACATGATACTCAGATACATACAGCAACCCAACAATATATAACCTTTATGTCATGAAACTTTAAAGCTTTTATTTGTGAATCCTGTGTAAGCTTTAAGGCTATCAATTATCTTGCGTTAGTGTTTTAAATAAGTTTACCTTACCCACAAAGCTATAAAAATGATTTTCCATAGAAATATCAGAAGAGCCAAAAAATAAAGATATTGCACTTAAAAATACTCAAATTTCTTTTGTTATTTTATGCTTTTATTTTTGGTTTTGTTTTTTCAGTCTTTTTGAGACAGGGTCTTGCTATATAGTTCAGACTGGACTTCAACTCACTTTGTTGTCCAGGCTGGCCTGAAACTCACATCAATCCTTATTCCTCAGCCTCTCAAGTTTTGGGACTACAGGTGTGTACCACCATGTATGCTTCATATTTTTTCCTTAAATTAAGCAGCTGCAAGTGATTTAATTAGTCATTAATGCACATTAAACATACAGATGCACAAATATACACAAAATGATTACATTAAGTCCAATTGCAGCCAGGCATTGGTGGTGCATGACTGTAATCCCAGTACTTGGAGGCAGAAGCAGGAGGATCTCTGTGGGTTTGAGGCCAGCCTGGGCTACATAATGAGACCCTGATCCAAAAAAAAATTTTCAAAGAAGAAAGAAAAGAAGAAATTCAGAGTGTACTCTTAGATGTATTAAGCCCAGTTGAACTATAGTAACTCTTTTACAATTCTTAGGTTTGTAAATACAAATAGAGTAGCCAAAGATTTTCTTAGATTATCAGTTAACACAGACCTCCTGTAATAAAAATCAGAAGGGAAAAAAACACTCTTTTTTTTTATACATGTGAAAGCAAAGGACTCATTTCAAGATGGACCCTAGCCTGATTGTTTATCTGATTGAGGTAACCAGT
This sequence comes from Cavia porcellus, assembly GCF_034190915.1. Classification (NCBI taxonomy): domain Eukaryota; kingdom Metazoa; phylum Chordata; class Mammalia; order Rodentia; family Caviidae; genus Cavia; species Cavia porcellus. Next base: position 53,291,768 of record NW_026947486.1, read on the forward strand.
TATATAGGAGTCATTGTTGCTTTGACATTCATGTTTGTTTGATAGCCAAACTATTGTTTTGAAAGCAATCTGTAATTGCTTCCACTAAAATTACAGAAAATTAAAGGTAATTCCAAATATTTTTATTTTCAAGAGTGCTCATCTTTTTACTAATTAATAATAGACAATGTAAAATAATTGAATGGCTTGGTTGTCATCCATAGGACACATAGGACAAGGGAGAGGTACTCTAGCCTCCATAGTGATAGCTTCATCCGAAGATGCCTGTAGGATCAAAGATGTCTTGTTTTTCAGTAGCTTAATTCCATACTTTGAACACAAGGCAGATTTATCTAGCATTGCAATATTGTCTGAAATAAGGTAGCTTTCATCATTTTCCCTCTCTCTTACAGTAGAACTACAGTAGTAAAATAGTATTATTATCAATACTACCCTCCACATTTCACTTTGTCTCTAAGGGATAGGCAGGCCATGCATGAGTACAGAAAAATATTAACCAGCTTTTCCTCAGAATGCAAGGGTGGAATAATTCCTAGCACTTATGAATGTACTCCAAAGAGTAAGGGAATTCAATATTGAGTTTCTCATCTGCAAAACAAGAAGAAAAGTTTGCCCTTTTAATCCTGTTTGGTATTTACATACTTTCATGGCCGCCCCTGAGCTTTCCTTGCACCAGAGCAGGTGGTTGCTATCTGGAGAATAACCAGAAGAAGAGTTAGGCTGATCTAGCCTCTCTTACTGAGCTGCCCAGCTATTTCTAACTAAGGTTTCCAAATAGAGAGTGTGTTTCCAAAAACTCAAACTACAACTGATTATTGTTATCAAGTCATATTTAAGAAAGGAAACATTCCCATGAAAAATTAAACAAATGATCAACAGACCTAAAAGACTGCATATTTTCTCCTGCCAGCCCTACTGTTCACAGGAGAAAACCACTGCCCAGTCACTGGGCCAGCCAAAACGCTCATGAATGCCTTTCTAGATGAGCATTAATTCTGATTCTATTCAACCCCAGGAATGGGAGTTATTAGTCTATAAAGGAATGACTACAGATGAACACTCATTTTCTAGGGATTTGGGATCTTCCAATTTAAAAGGAGAAAAAAGATTTTTAGGACTGTGAAGAGAAGCATATTACCATTTACTGACAATGATACCAATACATAACAGAGGTGAACTGCCAAAAACCTGTCCCCTAGTTCCAGACATACCCAAGAGCATGAGCTGAAAAACATCTAGTAATTTAAAACACCACTTCAACCAGGTATCAAGAATAAAACAAGAAAGAAATACAATTCACCAACAAGTATAGAAATAAGTATGAATTCAGCATATACAAAACAGGAATATAAGGCTCTGTCTGTGAAAATAAAAATGTTCCATTAAAAAACATAAATATGAAGACATTACAATCATCCCTGCCCTCAACTTTTCACAGGACTCAAGGGAACAACCAATGGTGTAAGCCACCAGCAAGCAATGGATGTCAATTTTTGATTACCTAAATGAATCATATTCAAGAATCCTGTTAATATATTTAGGGCTGCCACAAAAGAAAAACAAACTCTTACCTCCATGTAATTATCTTGGTGCAACTTCCAAACTTATACAGGAGGAATATAACTTCCAACTTGCTAAATGTCAGATGTGCCGGGTTTGTGTTTCCAGAAATTGAAGGAGGAACTCCAAAAGACAGTCTAAGGTAGGAAAGGTTTATTTCATGGATAGCTCCTGAGAGATAGGAGGAGTCCTGTATGTGGGTTGCTACCAAGGACCTTTGTTAAGGGTAATTTATAGAGTAAAGTAACTACATGGGTACAACATGAGTCAAAATAGAGTCAACCTACAGGATTATAAGTACAGCTACTGGGCTAATATTGATAGAATAAATAAGCAAGTCACATAGCAAGGATACATGGGAAGAATGAAGACATTTGGGGGGAATGATCAGTCTGGATGCTCTTAGCTGACTGTGTCCAGATGTTCTGATCACCTACTTGGATGAATGATGTCTATCTGGACTTATCAGACAGTATGAAGTTATTGTTTATCCTTCAAGGATGCATGTAGACCTGACTATTCTATGTGTATCTTGAGGCCTGCCTGGTTTCAATTGGTGGACTTTCAGCTACAGTTGAGATGTGTTCTCACCTTCTGCACTGTCTCCCTTAAGGACCTAGGCATTTATTTTTTTAAAAGATTAATATAAAAGATGACATAGCAAAACGGGTCAGAACAGAACAATTTAAGCAACATAGTGTTTCATCACAAGACAACCCAACATAACAGTAGTTAGCATAGTGTTTCCTTCCTTGAAATATTTGGGTATACCTTCATATACTATAGCACCAAACATAACAAGACAGTGTAAAATCATTCAAGAGAATGAAAGTATTACAGGATATTCAGAACTAACTAACAGAAAATGAACAATGGTTACTATATTATCTCCTGTCTTATAAAACTTTTGTTTATTATATCACATATAATACAATCCAATAAGATGCAACATGATAAAACCAGTGGAGACAGAAGAACAAAAGCTTGGTGGGACTTCAAAATGAGATGATATTAAATCATCACTAGCTATTATAATGTCTTGTTTTCTTCAAAATAGCTGTTTGTACCATCACAGACAATAAAATCAAACAGCCCAGAATAAAACCCTTCCAACTAATGAATGGAAACATTATTTATGACTGTCTAATGATTTCTACTTAATGTAGCTCCCTATAATAAATACTATGACATTTTAAGGTCCTCCATTCTATCTTCAAAGTTAAATAACCAAAATGTAAACTTGAAAGACAAATGTCAAGTTTTTCAGGAAAGGTTAAAATAGATGTCAAAAATCATACAAACTTATTGGTAGATATGTGGTCACAGGACAAATTACAAACTGGGACATCTGGATTTTTTGCAAACATATTTAAGTTTTTAAAAACTATACAAGATTTGAAGGGATGAAAGAGTGTGAATGTAATGATAGAAAATAATTCAAAAGATGGCAAAATGTGTTTGTAAGGAATATCAGTTACCTATTACTAACAACATCTTGAACAAATAACAGGCATTTATCATTTTATGGAACACTGGGTGGTTCTATTGATCTATGTCCTTGTTTCTTATATATCTACTAGTGATATAGGAGAAGTATATCTCCTAATCTTCATGTAAGACATTCCAAATTCATATCCCCCAAAATCAGAGGATGAATTCTAGGGAACAGCAGAAGTTAGAGTAGGAAAGACTTACTGAATGATCCATCTTGAAAGTTAGGAGGTATCTTTAAAGTGGGTTGCCATCAAGTTAATTTCTCTAAGAATGTTTCATAGAGCCAAATCATTAGGTAGCTATAAAATCTTGAGGTGAGTACAATATAGATAAAACTATAATCAGCAAATAATATCAAAAGCATAACCACTTACCTAACATTGATCCAGTGGTGAAGCATAGCAAGGATACATGGAAAGAACAAAGCATTTTTGGAAGCAATGGGTCTAGATATTCTTATCATACATCTGGGTGATTTATGTCTATGTCAACTTTACAGGACCAGGATACTAATCACAGTATAATCTGGAGTTATTGTTTATCCCTCAAGTCATCATGTAGGCCTGGTTGTTACATTGTTATATTGAGGTTTGGAGATCAACAGATGCACCTACAGTGGGAGTTGTGATGTATTTTTATCATCTGCACTGATTCCCTTGATGGCCTACCTCCTTCTGACTGCCAATTAATTTCTACATAGCTGAAATTTTTATAATAAAAGCACCATTCATGTATCTGTGGTCATTTAACAGATGAACTAGGGCACTTGTCGGTATATAGTCTGTATTTTCTTAGATAACTCAGCTCTTCATGCATCTTTCACTTTCTCCCCGTAGACTAACCCAAACATCTTGCCGTGATGTCAGCAGAAATCAGAGAGCAAACAAAAATACACAATAACTTTTCAAGTCATTATCATTAATCTTGGTAATGCCTCGTTACCCAAATCAAAGTAGATAGCCAAGACCAGTGACAGTGTAGAAAAATCACTACCACAAAGGTTAAATATGGACAAGCATGACATAATAGGTTTAACAAGACAAACTAAAACCTTATGGTGAAAATAATGTGAATGCACCACTAACTCACAGAATATACTATCTTGGGGATTTTTTTGGGTCTATTTTCCCTTCATTTCTAAAGCAAAGTTGCTGTGTATGAAATATATTCATAATATATAGAGAGTTGTTCTTAATTACCTAATAAAACTTTGGACAAAAACATTCATTTTGCATTGTACATATTCCCAGAAGTCATAGAAAAGAGTGTGCTACCTGGAACATTTCTACAAAACTAATTTTTATGATGAGTTCACATTGCACAGATGGAAGTGTTTTGTAAAAAAAAAAAAAAAAAAAAAAAAAGAGTGGTAACGCAATCATTTGAGATACCAAAAGCCTACACTTTTAAACAGAATATCAATATTTCTCAGAAAAGTAATAACTTTCTGCTTTAGTTCCAGGATTTTAGTCAGATCCACCATCCTCTGCCAAGTAGTATTTCTACATTCACTTTAGATTTCTCTGTCATATTCCTTGTATAGTCCTAACTTGTCCATACTAATCCGATTCTCAGTGGTGTTTTAAGCTTTTAGCTTTTTGGATTTGAAGTAAATATCCTTGTTTGGCTTCCAAATATTTAGCTTTGTTACATCTCAACTATTGCATATAAATATTAAGTCCTGTTCTTCTGTATTCCCTAAAGCATAAGGTAAGAAAGTTGTGCTTGAGATTGGACAATTAATTTAAAACCAAACACTATCCTTGGTAGTTAGTCAAATATCTCCATAGCTGGCAGTAGAGCACAACCATGAAAAGATAGTCATGGAATCTGCTCTCCCTAGAGCCTGTAATTTATTGATGAAAACACAATAAGATTTTAATGGAACTCATCAAAGAAATCAAAATGTCAATTACTCACCAAAACCAGAAATACGTTAAGAAAGTGAATAGAATATGAAAAAGAATGCAAAATAATGCCTTCTTTTTTCTGAGAAGTGAATTTCCCTAAAGATTGGCACACTGGTTATATAGGAGGTTTTATGCAATAAGGAATAAAGAGCACAGTATGGTACACATGGGCAAAAAATTTATAGGCATCTATAATTGTATATGTTTTGGAATAACTGGCTGCATCTGAATATCATCTACCTTGCCAAATATAACATTTGCCTATAACTCTCTGGCTGATTCTGCCATGAATCTTCTGGAATATCAGCTTTAGGATTGAGTAAACTTTTCAACTACTATAAGGTCTTTAGATAGTGGTTTTTTCTTTTACAAAATATATTTTATTAGTATGTGCTAGTTTTTCAAAATATTTGATTTCTATGTAGCATCCTCATACATGCACAAAATATATTTTGATTATATTAATTTCCCCTATTTTTCTCCTTTATACACATTTCCTTTACTTCTTTCCTTTTTTATAGTAATAATTTCACTTCCATGTAGATGTCATTTTATTTCTACATATTTAAAAAACATACTTGTCTTTATGAGCCTAACTTACTTTATTTAACATTTTCATCTCTAGTTTTATCCCTATTTCTGAAAATAATAACTTCATCTTTTATGGCTGAATAATACGCCATTGTGTAAATACAACCACATTTTCTTTTTATTTATTTATTTAAAGAGGAAAAAGAAAGGAAATAAAAAACAAAGCAGTCACAGGGTACAAATAATAAAGAGTTTCAAGAAAAAAATATATAGTAAGAAATCACTAGTTAATAGGTTACACATTGTCATCTTGGAAACTGTTGTCCAAATTACAAAATTAAAGCATATAAAGTGAACATTCATACAGTGAGATTGCAGACAGTTCCATTCATCCAACAAAAGCTCAGTAATATGGTTTTCCATCATACACACTCAAACATACATGCAGATATATCCCTTAGACCACCTTCCTTTCCTCTCTTTTTTACAATAACAATTACACTTTTTGGGTTTTTTTTTAAACTCCCACAGTTCTTATTACTTTTTTTTTTGAAGAGAATAAAACCTAACGTGACTAAACAGAACAGAGTCAGTTAGAAAACAAGGATGGGCATAGTACATGATGTAAAAATAGAATACCAGGTGATCAAAAATAGTTACCATTGTGCCTCTTGTTCTTTTTAAAAAGAGTTGCCTATATCATCAGGTATAGTAGAATTGATCGAAACAGTAGAGTACAAGACCAGTAAAACCTAGACTGGAAACTTTAAAGGAATTCAAAAGAAGATAATAGTCAAACCATAATGGGCATCATAGTAAATCTTATTGCCTTCAAAGTGGTTGCCTGTACCTTTAAACTTGATATTATCAAACAAAATAGAATGTAGTAGAATCAGACAGAACAAGATGGGGAGACCAATACTGTAGTTCAAATCAGGTTAACAGGAAAACAAAAAGGTTACTATAATATATCCCGATTTTTTTAAAATTTAGTTTTCGCTTAATTAAAAAAATAAGAAAAAAATAGATTATTTTTTTTAAAAAAGGGTGGAGATTGAGATAAAAGACATTGTAACAGAACAACGCAGGTCAGAACTGAAAAATTTAAGCATCATTGTGTTTCACCCCCAAATGATCTAACATAATATTAGTCACCATAGTGCCTCTTTCCTTGAATTATTTGAGTATGACTTTGTATACTATAGCATCAAGCATATCAAGACAGGGTGAAACCATTCAAGAGAATTAAAAAATTACAGGTTATTTAGAACCAGTTAACAGAAAATGAACAAAAGTTTCTATATTATCTCTTTGCCTGTAAAAATTTTGTTTATACTGTCGCATATAGTAAAATATAGTAATATACAACATGTTAAAACCAGTAGAAACCAATGTACAACAGCTTGAAGGGAGTTGAAAACAAGATGATATTAAATCAGTAGCTTTTATGATGTGTTGTTTTCTTCAAAATAGCTATTCATACTATCACCGATACTAAAATTGAGCAACCCAGGTTAAAACCTTTGCAATTAATGAGTGAAACCACTATATGGCTTCAAACCAATATGATTGGGAATCATGATTACCACATATTTTTTGTATTCTTATCATTTCTTACACTAGGGAAATATTTGGTATTGATACGTGTGAGTTTGATTTATTTCTCTTATGAATATGTTGTCAAGCTGCATCCACTTATTTATAAATGTCTCAATGTGATCATTCTTTATAGCTTAGTAGTACTCCACTGTATAAAAATACCACAACTTTTACATTCCTCAATTGATGGACACTTAGGTCGTTTCCAAGATCTGGCTATTATAAATTGTGCTACTATAAACATGGATGCACATATATCACTGTGGTATGATGCTTTCAGTTCTTCTGGGAATATGCCTAAAAGTGGAATAGCTGGGCCAAATGGGGCTTCCAGTCCCAGCTTTCTGAGAAATCTCCAGATTGACCTCCACAATGGTTGTACTCGTCTACACTCCCACCAACAGGGCAGGAGAGTTCCTTTTTTCCCCACAGCCTCTCCAGCATTTGTTGGTGGTGATTTTCTTGATCGTGGCCATTCTTTCAGGAGTTAGATGAAATATCAGTGTGGTTTTAATTTGCATTTCTCTAATGACCAGTTATGGTGAACATTTTTCCATGCATTTATTTGCCATTTTTATTTCTTCATCTGAGAAGTGTGTATTCATCTCTGATGCCCATTTTTGGAGTGGGTCTTTGAATTTTGGGGGTCTGATTTTTTTAATTCTTTATTCATTTTAGAAGGAAGTCCTTTGTCTGAGGGGTAGTTCACTAAGATTTTTCCCAGTTTGTGGGTTTTCTTTTCACAATTCTGGAGATTTCTTTTGATGTGCAGAAACTTTTTAGTAAGATGAGATCCCAATTATTGACTCTAGAAATTATTTCCCATGCGGTTTGCGTCCTGTTCATGACTTCTCTACCTACTCCTATGTCTTCAAGTTTTGTACCCAATTTGTCTTCCAATAGATTTAGTGTTTCTGTTTTAATATTTAGATCTCCAATCCATTTAAATTTTATTTTAGTGCATGGTGATAGGCATGGGGCTAATTTTAGTTTTCAGCATATGGAGAGCCGATTTTTCCAACACCATTTATGAAAGAGACTGTGGTTATTCCAGTTAACATGTTTGGCCCCTTTATCAAAGATAGGGTGGTTGAGTGTGTTTGTAGTTGTGGTTGTATCTTCTAATCTATTCCACTGATCTTTGGCTCTGTTTTGGTTCCAGTACCATGTTGATTTTACTACAGTTGCTTTGTAGAATAACTTCAAGTCAGGGATTGTGATACTTCCTGCCTTGCCTTTGCTGCTTAGAACTGTCCTTGCTATTCTAGGTCTCTTCTCTCTCCAGATGAATTTGAGGAGTGATTTCTCGAGTTCTATGAGGTATATTGATGGTATTTTCGTTGGGATTGCATTGAATCTGTATAAAAGTTTTGGGAGAATGGCCATTTTCACAATATTTATTCTTCCTGTCCATGAGCAAGGGATGTCTTTCCATGTTTTGAGATCTTCTTCAATTTCATTTTTCAGTGTATTATAATTTTCCCTGTTTAGGTCTTTCACTTCTTTCATGAGAGTAATTTCTAAATATTTCATATTTTGGTTACTAGTGAGAACGGTGTGGCCTCTCATTTCACTCTCTGTGACTTTGTTGTTAGTGTATAGGAATGCTATTGATTTTTGAGTATTGATTCTGTATCCAGCTACGTTACTAAATTTATTTATTATATCTAAAGAGTCTGTCAATGGAGTTTTGGGGATCTTCTATATAGAATATCATGTCATCTGCAAACAACGATAGCTTAATTTCTTTTCCTATCTTTAAAACTTTTATTTCTCTCTCTTGTCTAATTGCTCTGGCTAGTATTTCCATAACTATATTAAATAGGAGCAGTGATAAGGGACATCCTTGTCTTGTACCTATTTTAAAGTAAAGGCCTTCAGTTTTTGGCCATTTAGTATGATATTGGCTGTTGGTTTTTCATAGACGGCCTTTATTATGTTGATGTAAAGACCATTTATTCCAGTTTTCTGCAAGGCTCCTATCATAAATGAATGGTGGACCTTATCAAAAGCTTTTTCTGCATCTATAGAAATGATCATGTGTTTCTTCCTTTTGGCTCTATTGATATGGTGTAATACATTTATTGATTTACATATACTGAACCATCCCTGCATGCCTGGCATGAATCCCACATGGTCATAGTGTATGATCTTCTTGATGATTTGCTGCATCCTGTTTGCCAATATTTTATTGAGGATTTTTTTCATCTGTGTTCATTAGAGAGAGTGGTCTGTAGTTCTCTTTTTAAGTTGGGTTCTTCTCTGGTTTTGGTACTAGAGTAATATTTGCTACTAGGAACAATTTAGGAAGGATTACTTCCCTTTCAGTTTCATTTAAGAGTTTGAGGAATGCTGGCATTAGGTCTTTGTTTTCTTGTATAATTCTGCAGTGAATCCCTCTGGGCCTTGGCTCTTTTTGTAGGTAAAGATTTAATTATGTTTTCAATTTCATTAATAAAAATTGGGTTATTCAGTAGTTTTACATCTTCATGACCTAGCTTTGGTACTTCATATGCTTCTAGGAATCTGTCTATTTCCTCTGTGTTATCAAACCATTGGGAGTAGAGGTTTTTGAAACAGGTCTTGATAATCTTCAGTATTTCTGTAGGGTCTGTTGTAATTTCACCTGTTTCATTCCTTATTGCATGAATTTGTGATATTTTCCCCTTTTTAAAGTAAGGTTGACTAGGGGCTTTTCAATTTTATTTATTCTTCAAAGAACCAACTCTTTGATTCACTGATTTTTTGGATTGTTTTTAGTCTCTGATGCATTTATTTCTGCTCTGTTTTTTATTTTATAATTTCTTCTCTTCTTTTGGCTCTGGGCTTGACTTGCTCTTCTTTTTTCTAGATGTTTGAGGTGTAACATCAGGTTATTTATTTGTATTCGTTCTGTTTTCTTGATGTGGGAACTCACTGCAATAAATTTTGCTCTGAGGACAGCTTTCATTGCATTCCACATATTCCAGTAAGTTGTATTTGTGTTTTCATTTGTTTGCAGGTATTGTTGAATTTCTTCTTTAATTTCCTCTGTGAACCTCTGATTAACCAAGAGTGTGTTATTTAGTTTCCAAGTGTTTGTAGGATTTTTGAAGTATCTTTTATCATTAATTTCTAATTTCATAGCGTTCTGGTCCAATAACATGCAAGGGATAATTTCGCTCCTTTTGTGTTTATTTAAATAAGTTCTGTGAATTAATATAAGGTCTGTTTTAGAGAATGACCCATGTACTTCTGAGAAGAATATGGATTCTGTTGTTGTTGGGTGGAATACTCTGTATATGTCTATTAAGTCTATTTGATCACAGGTGTGACCCAGTTCTTTTATTTCTTTGCTGATTTTCTGTCTAGTTGGTCTGTCCATTGGTGTCAATGGTGTGTTAAGATCTGTTAGAATTGTGTTACTGCTAATTTGGTTTTTCCTTTCTCTTAGTACTTGTTTTATATAAGTGGGTGCTCTGGAGTTTGGTGCATATGTATTTAAGATAGTTATCTCTTCCTCTTTGAGTTTTCCCCTAACCAGTATGTAGTGACCTTCTTTATCCATTCTGATCATTATTGGCTTGAAGTTCACATTGTCTGCAAACAGAATAGCTACTCCCGCTTTTTTGTGTGTTCCTGTTGCATGAAGTATTGTTTTCCATCCTTTGACTTTTAGTCTGTGAGTATCCTTTTGGGTTAGATGGGTTTCTTGTAGACAGCATATGGTTGGATTTTGTTTCTTGATCCATTCTGCCAGTCTGTTTCTTTTAATTGGTGCATGAGACCATTTATTTTAATGGTTATAATTGTTATATGTTGGTTCATTTTTTACATGTTATCTTTCTGCTGTTACATCTTTATCTTTCTGCTCTGTTTAATTGTCTGCTTTGTTTAGTGGTTTTTTCATAAATGTGTCTAGGCTTTCTTTCAGTATTCTTTGTAGGGTTTGCTTGGTGATCATGAAGTTTTTCAGCTGTTCTTTGTCATGGAAGTATCTTATTTCTCCATTGATTTTGAAGAACAGTTTTGCAGGGTACATCAGCCTAGTTTGGAAATCATTTTTCTTTATGATCTGAAATACATCATTCCATGCTCTTCTTGACCTTATTGTTTGTGCTGAAAAGTCTGCTGTGATTCTGATAGGTTTTACTTTATAGGTGATCTGTCTTTTCTCTCTGATAGCTTTTAATATTCTATTCTTTTGTTCAATTTCTGGGATGGCCAATATTGTGTATCTGGATGTAGTTTTATTTTGGTTATGGCTTTTGGGAATTCTATATGCTTCACTGATCTTGATATCAATTTCCAATCTCATGTTTGGGAAATTTACAGCTGTTACTTCTCTAAATAACCTCTTGACATTCTTTATGTTGTCCCCCTCTTTTTCTTTTATCCCTATCAACCTTATGTTTTTCCTCTTTGTGTCATCTTGCAGGTGTTGAATTGTTATTTCCTGATTTCTTGTTATTTTTAAAAGACCTTTCCTTTGCTGTTCACTGGCTGCAATCTTGTCTTCAAGGTCTGAGATTCTATCTTCCCATTCATTGAGGTGGTTTTTACAACTTTGAATGGAGTTTTTGATTTCCTGTATATCTCTTTGCATCTGATTTATATATTCTGATTGTTTCTTATATTGTTCATCCAGGAATTCTATCTTTTTGTTTATTTCATCCAGTTTTTAAATTGAGTCTTCTTTAGATATGTTCACCATCTCCTTCATTTCTTTTATTATTTCTTCTTTTACCTGAGAGATTATTTCTAGTTTGAATTCCTTTAAGGCTTCTCAGATTTGCTTCTTTATTTCAGTTACTATTGTTTCAGGTATTTCAGGTATGTGGCATGTATTTTCTCCTATGCACATGGCTCCTTTCCTTTCCTGGGATGAGCTGGATATTTGAGATTGCATTTTGGTCTTTCCTTTTGTCATTTTCCTATATTTTTTTTAGCTCCAAGTGTTGTTCCAAGTGAGGGAGAGACTTCTGCCATGCTGGGACCAGATTCCATGCCTTGTCGCCGACTCACTGGTCCCAGTAGGGTACTGCAGGCTGGTACCCAGGTGAGGAAGTGATTTCTGTCACACTGGGAAGGGATTCCCTGCCTTTTCCCCACTCACTGCTCCCCGCAGGGAACCGAGGCCTAGCTCCCAGGTGAGGAAGAGAGTTCCACCTTGCTGGGACAGGATTTCCTGCCTTATCACCACTCACTGGTCCCAGCAGGGAACCATGCCTGGTCCCCAGGCAAGGAAGAGAGTTCCACCACACTGGGATGTGATTCTGTGCCTTGTCCCTACTCACTGGTCCCAGCAGGAAACCACAGGCTGGTCCCCAGGCGAGGAAGAGAGTTCCACCACACTGGGATGGGATTCTGTGCCTTGTCCCTACTCACTGGTCCCAGCAGGAAATATACATCACATTTTCTTCATGCAGTCATGTGCTAATTGATCTCTAGCTCTACAGTTTGACTTTTGTCAATTCTGTTGTATGTGGGTATCCAATAAGATGCTGACTTAATTTTTTCTGGAATATACCAAAGAGTGATATAGCTGGATATATGATATTGCTTTATTGAGTTTTTTGAGCAATCTATATACCTATTTCCATAGTGGATGTACAAATTTATATTTCTATTGTCAGGCCTCTGAACTATATCCCCACTGAACTAGGAGAGAAAAATCTCCCTGAAGCAGATCTGCTATTCAAA